>NC_035161.2:0-1306139 GCF_001659605.2 Manihot esculenta | reverse complement strand
GAGTTTGGAGGCGAAAATGCATTTGGGAGCCAAGTTTCTGCCCTTCGGCAGAAACCAGGTTCGGCAGCCGAAGGCACTTTCGGCCGCCGAACATGGCTGGTGAGGCAGGCCTTTCGGCTGCCGAAGTTGCCCCCGAAGGGAGACTTTCGTCTCTGTCTGGGACTTTCGGCCGCCGAAGGTGCCGCTGAACATGCATGAGTTTCGTCTCTGTCTGGGAGTTTCGGCCGCCGAAGGTGCCGCCGAACCTGCCTGACTTTCGGCTCTGGAGGGACTTTCGGCCGTCGAACCTGCCGCCGAAAGTGCCCTGTCCAGCCATTTCTTGCATGTTGTTATGTGATTGATTCATGATGTTTTAGGGGGTTTTTGGGGAGTATATTAGAATTATGTTCATGTATGTTTGGTCCCTCATTGGAGTCCACCTGTGTAGGTTCGGACCCGAGGAACCGAGGACCCCAGCAGTGAGCCAGCTGCTACAGAGATTGTCAGAGCTAGCCAGAGGTGAGTGGAATAAACCTTAAGTTTTAAAATAAATGAAATATGAATTTTGAGCATGACCCATGCATCATGAATGCCATGAGCTATAGTAGGTTGTTTGCACTAGTATTCACGAATATGTTGCATTGCATTTACGATGTTAATGCTGATGTGGATTGGTTATTGGATGATCCTTTAGTCCTCATATGATATGATGATGTTATGGCATGTTATGGTATGGAAGTCCAGGTTGTACCCATTCTACGTCCCTGGCACGATGTAAGAGAAAGTCCAGGTTGTACCCATTCTACGTCCCTGGCACAGTTGGTCCATATGATATGTTATGATAAGGGAAAGACCGGTTGACCCATTCTACGTCCCGGCACAGTTGGACCTATGTAGAGGACTATAGGTGACAATACCATCCGAGATGTGATTCGTTGTGATGTGTTGCATTCCATGAAAGCATGAAATTTTAATATATTGTTTCCACTATTCTGCTCACTGGGCTTTGTAGCTCACCCCTCTCCCCTAACCCCAGATGTGCAGGTACAGGGTAGATCAGAAGGTTAGCCAGAGTTTATTGAAGTATGTTGATGTAATAGTTAGATTGTGGACATGACAATTGTACTAATGTAATATAAGAGATTCAGTATGTTATGTAATGAGGTATATTGAGGTTATAGATGTGCTTGACCCTATGAGTATTGTAATCCCTTTGATACATGATCTATAGAAATGTTTTATAATGTTTATGTTTAAGCCAACTCATCTTATGTTGTATCGCCCGTTGGGGCATTGTTGAGATCCCACAGAGGGATCATGATTATGATCATGTCTATGTACATGTATGTTCAGGTTGAGTTGGTGTATGAGAAATGAATGAAAGAAAAGTTTTAAATTTTTATGCATGTTGTGATCATGTATGGGATTATACAGGTTTACAGGTTATATGACAGGCTTGCTACGGGTCCCGGCGGCCTTAAGTCGACCCGGATCCTAGCGCCGGTAGCGGTCCGATTTTCGGGTCGTTACAGTGAGTGAGTTCTTAGATGTTTTCCCAGACGAGCTGCCAGGATTACCACCTGCTAGGGAGATAGAGTTCGAGATTGAGTTAATGCCTGGTACCAGACCGATCTCTATCCTTCCCTACAGGATGGCACCAGCTGAATTGAAAGAACTGAAGGAACAGTTGCAAGAGCTGGTAGATAAGGGTTTCATCCGACCGAATACTTCACCTTGGGGTGCTCCGGTTTTGTTTGTGAGGAAGAAGGATGGATCCCTCAGACTTTGTATTGACTACAGACAGTTGAACAAGGTCACTACCAAGAACAAGTACCCTTTGCCGAGGATCGACGATCTATTCGACCAGCTAGCAGGAGCAGGTTGTTTCTCCAAAATAGATCTGAGATCAGGGTACCATCAGTTGAGGATAAGGAATGAAGATGTACCGAAGACAGCTTTCAGGACCAGGTATGGGCACTATGAGTTCCTTGTGATGCCGTTTGGGTTGACCAACGCCCCTGCAGCATTCATGGACCTCATGAACAGAGTATTCAGTCAGTATCTGGATCACTTCATTATTGTCTTCATAGATGATATCTTAGTGTATTCCAGAAATGCAGAGGAGCATGCCCATCACCTGAGGACAGTTTTGCAGACCTTGAGAGAGCATGGCTTGTATGCCAAGTTCTCCAAGTGTGAGTTTTGGCTTAGGAGCATTTCATTCTTGGGGCACATTGTGTCAGAATAGGGTATTGAAGTAGACCCCAAGAAGGTAGAGGCTGTAGCTAACTGGCCTAGACCCACCACAGTGACCGAGATCAAGAGTTTTCTGGGTTTAGCAGGTTACTACAGGAGGTTCGTTCAGGACTTCTCAAAGATTGCTGCTCCTATGACCAAATTGACAAAGAAGAATCAGAAGTTCATATGGACCGATCAGTGTGAGGAAAGCTTTGAGGAGCTTAAGAGGAGGTTGACTTCAGCACCGGTGTTAGCTCTGCCAAAAAGTGATGATGACTTCTCAGTATATTGTGATGCGTCCCGTGTGGGACTGGGTTGTGTGCTAATGCAAAATGAGAGGGTGATCGCTTATGCTTCTAGGCAGCTGAAGAAGCATGAGCTGAATTACCCCACACATGACCTAGAGATGGCAGCAGTGATCTTTGCACTCAAGATGTGGAGGCATTACCTTTATGGGGTAAAGTGTGAGATCTTCACAGATCATAAGAGCCTGCAGTACATCCTGAGTCAGAGAGAACTGAACTTGAGGCAGAGGAGATGGGTAGAGCTGTTGAGTGACTATGATTGTAAGATTCAGTACCATCCGGGTAAGGCGAATGTTGTGGCAGACGCCCTAAGCCGGAAATCACTCGGCAGTCTATCCCACATTTCAGCAGAGAGGAGGCCGGTGGTGAAGGAGTTCCACAGACTTATGAGTGAGGGATTACAGTTGGAGTTGCCTGGCACAGGTGCCTTAGTGGCTCAGATGAGAGTGACACCCGTGTTTCTGGAGCAGGTAGCTCAGAAACAGCATGAGGACCCAGAGTTGGTCAGGATAGCCAGAACGGTTCAGTCAGGCCAGAGTAATGAGTTCAAGTTTGATGATAAGGGGATCCTCCGCTACGGGAACAGATTATGTGTGCCAGATGACATTGGTCTGAAGGGAGATATTATGGGGGAAGCCCATAATGCCAGGTATAGTGTTCACCCTGGAGCCACCAAGATGTATCAGGATCTGAAGAGAGTGTATTGGTGGCCAGCTATGAAGAAGGACGTGGCACTGTTCGTGTCAGCCTGCGATGTGTGTCAGAGGGTGAAACTAGAGCATCAGAAGCCGGCTGGAATGTTGAATCCACTACCGATTCCAGAGTGGAAATGGGAGAATATAGCTATGGACTTCGTAGTGGGGTTACCGGCGACGTCCAACAGATTGGACTCCATATGGGTGATTGTGGACAGACTCACCAAATCTGCTCACTTCATCCCTGTCAGGAGTGGTTACTCTGTGGACAAGTTGGCGCAGGTGTACGTAGATGAGATTGTCAGACTGCATGGGGTCCCGGTATCTATAGTGTCAGATAGAGGGCCCCAGTTCACCTCCAGGTTTTGGCGGAGTCTGCAGAACGCTATGGGTACCAGATTAGACTTCAGTACTGCCTTCCACCCACAGACAGACGGACAGTCAGAGAGGACCATCCAAACAATAGAGGATATGCTCAGAATGTGTGTGCTAGATTTTGGCGGTTCTTGGAGGCAGCATCTACCTTTGGTGGAGTTTGCCTACAATAACAGCTATCATGCTAGCATAGGGATGGCTCCATATGAAGCTTTGTATGGGAGGAAGTGCAGATCACCTATCTGCTGGGAGGAAGTAGGAGAGAGGACTCTTGCGGGTCCGGAGTTAGTAGAGCTTACCAGCAGGGTGGTACCCATAATCAGAGAGAGGATCAAGACTGCTGCTAGTCGGCAGAAGAGTTATGCAGATATCCGCAGAAGACAGCTAGAGTTTCAGGAGGGGGATTTGGTTTTGCTCAAGGTGTCTCCTATGAAAGGAGTGGTTCGGTTCGGGAAGAAGGGTAAGTTAGCTCCACGGTACATCGGTCCTTTCGAGGTGCTTCAGAGGGTCGGTAATGTGTCGTACAAGCTAGACTTGCCTGCTTCGATGGAGAGAATCCATCCGGTTTTCCATGTTTCTCTGTTACGGAAGTACGTGTCAGATCCGAGCAAGGTTCTTAGTGAGCCTGATGTAGAGATCCAAGAGGATCTCACCTATGTAGAACAGCCAGTACGGATCCTAGACACTCAGATCAGAAAGCTGAGGAACAAGGAAATCCCGATGGTGAAAGTCCTTTGGAACCACCACAATATTGAAGAATGCACCTGGGAGACACGGGAGTCCATGCTCCAGCAATACCCCCATCTGTTTTGAGGTGAGTGTTAGCTGTTCTATGTGTTGCATGTATGATATATTGTATGCTATGTTGTATGTTATGATTGATGCCATGCTTTGTATGTTAGTTGAGGAACATTCGGGGACGAATGTTCTTAAGGGGGGGAGAATGTAATACCCGGCTAGACTCCGGTATCGGAATCCCTACCGTCCGGTGGGACCTCGGATGTCGGAAACCTCTAGAAGGGTAAAACTATGATTTTATGAAATGTTTTCTTGTATTTCATGTTTTTAAGTAAGAAATTAAATGAGTTTTGCATGAAAAATCTTTGGAGGAAAACCCAGGTTCGGCCGCCGAAAGTCAAGTTCGGCCGCCGAACATGCATGCGTTTTGGAGGCACGTTAGGCCCCCGAAAGCATGAGTGAGGGAAGTCCAGGTTCGGCCGCCGAATCTCACGTTCGGCCGCCGAACATGGCATGCATGCGGAGGCACATTCGGCCCCCGAACGTGGTCTGGCCAGCCACTATAAAAGGGTCCCTTAACCGAAAACGGGCGAGTTTTTCCCCATTTTCGGCCAAGGTGAGCTTTCCGCCGCCCCTCACCCATTTTTGATGTTCTTCCTCTAAATCTTTCAAGATTTTCACTTGTTTTCCCTTGGTTTTGAAGATTTAAGCTTTTGAAACAAGTTTTGGAACTTGGAAGTCTTGGAGCTAAATCCCTCCATTTTCCGAGCTAGGGTCATTCTTCCTCTCGATCTTCAAGAGGTAAGCTTCGATCTATGCTTCTTTTATGCTTTATGAAAGTTTTATGCAAGTTGATGGGGTAGAATGCATGTTTAGGCTTGTTGTTAGGTTTATGTTGTGATTTGAACAATGTATGTTGGAAATGTGTTGTTTGAAGTGTTGTAGTTGGGGTATATTATAGTTTGAGACCCCTAGGTGTGAAGTATGATGTGTATGCATGTGTAGAAATAAGTTTATGCATGTTTTGAGGCGTTTTGGAGGCTGTGGACACAAGGAAGCCAAGTTTCTGCCCTTTGGCAGAAACTCAGGTTCGGCCGCCGAAGTGACTTTCGGCCGCCGAACCCCCTTGTGGAGGCAGTTTCGGCTGCCGAAGCCTGCCCCCGAAACTCAAGTTTCGTCTCTGTCTGGGAGGTTCGGCCGCCGAAAGTGCCGCCGAACCTGCATGACTTTCGGCTGCAGAGGGACTTTCGGCCGCCGAACCTGCCGCCGAAAGTGCCCTGTTCAGCCATTTCTTGCATGTTTTCATGTGATGTTTTCAGGATGTTTTAGGGGGTTTTTGGGGAGTATTTTAGAGTCATATTCATGTATGTTTGGTCCCTCATTTGAGTCCACATGTGTAGGTTTGGACCCGAGGAACCGAGACCCCCAGCAGTGAGCCAGCTGCTTCAGAGTCTCTTCAGAGCTAGCCAGAGGTGAGTGGAATAAACGTTAAGTTTTAAAGCAAATTAATGAAATGCTTTAGCATGATTCACGCATCATGAATGCCATGAGATATATTAGGTTGTTTGCATTAGAATTCACGAATATGCTGCATTGCATACTTTGTTGTTGATGTGGATGAATGTTGAATGATCCATTAGCCCTTGCATGTCATGATAGCCTATGTGAGTCCAGGTGTGCCTGCTACGGCTCTACGCCCCTGGCACTATGACAGATTATGGAAGTCCGGGTGTGCCTGCTACGGCTCTACGCCCCCGGCATGTATAAGTAAGAAAGATAGGGGCTAAATGGTGACAAGTTCATCCTTGTTGTGAAATGTTTGTGTTATGGCGCATACATGAAAGCATGATTTAAATTGATGTTTTATTATTCTGCTCACTGGGCTCTAGTAGCTCACCCCACTCCCTTTATCCCCAGAGTTGCAGGTACAGGATAGATCAGGAAGTCGGCTAGAGTGAAGTTAAGTCAAGTATGTTGTAATAGATAGTAGTGGACATGAATATGATGTAATGAGTATTTATGACCATGTAATGTAATGAATGGTTTGATGATGTATTGAGGATTATAGTAGTGCTTGACCTAGAGGTGTGTGAATCCCCATTATGTACAGAGTGTTTAATGAGTAATGATGTTAATGACCATGATTATCCAAGCTGATATGTATGATGATGATACCCCATTGGAGTACTTGATGAAGACTCCAGTGTGGGGTTTATGTATGATTTTGTGCATGCACAGGTTTTGCTTGGATAAGAGAAAAGAAAAATTTTTTTACAGATCATGTATATGTTGTTATGTATGGGATTCCACAGGTTTACAGGAGGTATGTAGGCTTGCTACGGGTCCCGGCGGCCTTAAGCCGATCTGGATCCTAGCGCCGGTAACGGGTCGGATTTCCGGGTCGTTACACTCTGGCTAGAAGAATCGACCATTGCTATTTCTCGGTTAGAGAAGATTGGGAAAGGTATTCTGACAAATGATGATTGCAGGAAAAATCAGCTAAACTTTTAGATTGAAACCCGCTCTGATACCATCTAGAATTATAGGAAGAAAAGTATTTTTCATTTTCTTGTTTTCTGTGTAATAAGATACAAGGGTTATATAGTACAAGATATAATCAATTATGCCTATGATTATGCTATCAATTATCGCCTAGAATCATGCTAGGATTATGTTAACTATGGTAATATTAATCACAGATTAATTACAATTATGGCAGAATATTCTTTCCAACACTATGTGCAATAGAAAGCCTTTGAAATATCTTAACATTTACAATAAATGCTACATGGGAAGATCACTCGTTTATCAAAGCTCAAATTTCTTGTTTTCACCTTCTTGAGGACAAGCAGATTCTCGTATGATTGTTATCACATATTACATGAAGGAGAGAAATGTATACAGAAAGTAGTAATTAGTTATAGAGGGAGATAAGGGGTATCTTGAGAAATAGTAAATAGTTTTTCCAGAGGTTTCTCCAAGTGGAAGTTAGTAATACAACTGGTAGTCAGTTACGAAGAGTTGTATAAAATCAGAACGATAACTATTGAAGAGCATTTTGGAATTGAATAGCGAAATACTACTATCTTGCTCTCTTCTCTAATCTTCTATTTATGTTCCACTACACTATTGCTTGTTCTATTACTTCTCTTTGTGGGATCTATCTCTTACTTTTCTCCCTATTTCTATGTTTGGCAGATCTAATAGATTACTGAATCAAAGCCATTGTTGGTAATGCAACTCAAGCCTAACTATAAATCTCTACCAACCAAGCTAATAAGGCCAAATGCCAATCCATCTAATACTTGTTCTTGATGTATACATTTATTATTTATGAATGTGCGTAATTGCTTACCGCTTTAGAAAACTGTGTGGAGACTGCAAATGGCAAACTTTATGGCTCTAGAAGATGTATATATATCCATTTATAATGCAAAGACATTACCTACTTCTTGCATACTTGTCTACCTTTGATTTTTTCAACTTGGGAATTTCTTACAACTGAAATGATGGCTCAATGAAAAGAAAAGTGCTAGCTTCATGGAGGCAAACTTTTGAC
The DNA here is from genome assembly GCF_001659605.2 of Manihot esculenta. Taxonomy (NCBI): domain Eukaryota; kingdom Viridiplantae; phylum Streptophyta; class Magnoliopsida; order Malpighiales; family Euphorbiaceae; genus Manihot; species Manihot esculenta. The sequence goes on along the minus strand of NC_035161.2, from coordinate 1,298,250 downwards.
TTCTTTGCACTCATATATCTTTATATATGTGATCAATTATTTGTTATGGTGTACTTGTCATATATTTGAGTCTTGCACCTTTCAAACGTTGAAGGAAAAGAAAAAAAGAATAAAGAAAATGAAAAATTACCTTTAAATAAAAAAGTCAGATAATGATCAATGTACAATAGTCAACAAATGAGATCAGGCGGTTGTGTCCATATACAAGGCGTGGATAAACCAATATCTCAGTTGACCTGTGAGACTTGCAGCATAAGGGAAGTTTCCTCTTTCACCCCTTGTTTTCTTTTGGGCTGTAAACAAGCAAGATAGGCCGATGCTTCACCCACAAATCTATAAAGAAATGCTATATAGCTTAAGTTAAAAGTGCGTAGCCTGCACTTCCTACTCCCTGCGACGAAGCTTATTGATCTTCAATTACCACAGCGTGTACGGTAAGTGATTTTTAGAATTCTCCCTTCCTTCCAAATTAATTCAACTAGTTCAGATTTTCATCTCTCTTCACCTTTTTGGTATTAGGCTTATCTCTGCAAAATACTGAGTATTATTACACCCAGCATCCTATCAATAAGTAAATGATATTAACTAAACCATGGTAGGTGCCAGTTATCCTATTAGATACGTGTGTATATGTAAATCTTGGTACATCTAAAATTTTTTCCTTCGTTTAAATGTTGACGTCTCAAACTTTGACCTTTCATTTTGTTAGTTTCCCACGGTGTTAGCCCTCATGGACCTTTATGTCTAAATCCATTTGGAGTTTTCAAGTTCCATGCTCTTCATCTGTGATTGCCTCGCATCCCTTCTCTCTAAGACACTTACACTCGAGAAAAATGATCAAATCAACACTAGCTTCTGCGTTGTTGGTGAATCTTCTCTTCCTTTATGGCCAAGGCATTTTGATGACAGTGGCGGAAGCCACTAGCAAAGTATGTACATATTCAAGAACCTTCAACTCCTCTCTTCTTCTTCATACATTATTTTCTTTAAAGTTTATAGAAATAGAATAGAGGAAATCATTTCTTATGTGCAATTACAGGTTCATATCGTTTATCTGGGTGAGAAGCAGCATGATGATCCCAAGCTGATTACAAATTCACATCATGAAATGCTTGCAGATGTTGTGGGAAGGTATAAAGGAGATATATTATCATGAAAGGGCTCAAAGAAATTATATTTTCATTTGTAATACATAATCTCAGTCAAATAACTGAAAGTTTACGGTTTACCTGTCGATTTCATATGCTGCAGCAAGGAATTAGCCTCACAATTGATGGTGTACAGCTACAAACATGGATTCTCTGGGTTTGCAGCCAAGCTGACAGAGTCTCAGGCCCACAAGCTTGCCGGTACTTGTTCATAATAATTTTTACTGCTTGTTCTTGAATGCATCCTTACTGATTGTCAAAATGCTAAATCTTATTTTGCTGCCTATTAGAATTACCTGGCGTTGTTCGAGTTATACCTAATAGCCTTCACAAGCTCCAAACAACTAGGAGCTGGGATTTTCTTGGCCTATCTTCTCATTCTCCTGTCAATGCTCTTCAAAGCAGTAGCATGGGTGATGGAGTTATAATAGGTGTCTTTGATACAGGTTAATCATCTCTCTCTCTCTCTCTCTCTCTCTCTTTCGTGCCTTAAACCGATTTTGAAGAAGAAACCAACTTGATGAAACAGGAGTATGGCCCGAGTCTAAAGCTTTCAGAGATGAAGGACTTGGACCGATCCCGTCTCGCTGGAAGGGTGTTTGTAAATCTGGAAAGATGTTTAATGCTGCCCTTCACTGTAGCAAGAAAATAATTGGAGCCCGTTGGTACATTGATGGTTTTCTTGCTGAATATGGAAAGCCGTTAAACGCATCAGGAGACCTTGAGTTTCTATCCTCAAGAGATGCAAATGGACATGGGACGCACACAGCTAGCACAGCCGCTGGAGCTTTTATTCCCAATGTTAGCTACAAAGGCCTAGGTCTTGGGACCGTAAGAGGTGGAGCTCCTCGTGCTCGGCTAGCAATATACAAGGTCTGTTGGAATGTTCATGGAGGACAATGCTCATCTGCTGACATGTTGAAGGCTTTTGATGAAGCCATACATGATGGGGTTGATGTGTTGTCCATCTCAATCGGGTCTTCAATTCCTTTGTTTTCAGATACCGATGAGCGCGATGGCATAGCTACTGGTTCCTTTCATGCTGTTTCCAAAGGCATTACTGTCGTTTGTGGGGCTGCTAATGATGGGCCTTCAGCTCAGACCGTGCAGAACACAGCACCTTGGATCTTGACTGTAGCAGCAAGCACCATGGATCGATCATTTCCAACACCCATCACACTTGGGAACAATAAAACATTCCTGGTATAATCTTTCTCCAAGTATCAGCTTAATTTTGGATGAACTGATGCATCTGCACTATCCCTTTCAGCCCAAAGTTATAGCTGCTAGTTTTTGTTTTTTCGGTGTAAAATTTACAGGGTCAAGCCACGTTTAGAGGAAAGGAGATTGGTTTCAGAGGCTTGGTTTATCCAGAGGCGCCAGGGCTGGACCCCAATGCTGCAGGGTAGTTTGATCTATTACATTACATTAATTTAGCATATACATGAAGACAGAATTCATAGTCTGAATTGTCTGCTTGCAGCGTCTGTCAATCCTTATCACTTAATGTTACATTAGTAGCTGGAAAGGTGGTTCTCTGCTTCACGTCAATGGCTCGCAGATCTGCAGTAGCAAGTGCAGCAGAAGCTGTCCAGGCAGCAGGTGGAGTTGGATTAATTGTTGCCAAGAATCCAAGTGATGTATTGTATCCCTGCAGTGGTGACTTCCCATGTGTTGAAGTGGACTTCGAGATTGGGACCAGGATACTCTTTTACATCCGTTCTACAAGGTAATGTCAGCCATTGTTATTTTCTTGACTAGGTTCCTTTTGATCCTCAGCCTAAATCCTCCCGATTGGTAACTGTAATACGCAGATCCCCTGAAGTAAAATTGAGCGACACTAAAACAATTGTGGGCAATCCAGTGTTGCCAAAGGTAGCATATTTCTCATCTAGAGGGCCCAACTCAATTGCTCCGGCAATTCTCAAGGTACATTCTATTTCTTGATAAAGTAGTATCATTTGATCATTTTTGCTTCGAAATTCTTGCCTAGACTTCGACCATGTACCGAGTATAGTTAAGTTTTGCTCTTGGTTCAAATGCGGAGAGTTTAATGGGAAAGCAATTGTTCTGTTTGTGGGATTCAGCCCGATATAACAGCACCTGGGGTGAACATATTAGCTGCGACGTCACCTCTGGATGGATTTGAGGACAATGGATATGCAATGCATTCAGGAACTTCAATGGCAACTCCTCATGTCTCAGGCATAGTGGCTCTTCTCAAATCATTGCATCCAGATTGGTCCCCAGCCGCCATTAAATCTGCACTTGTCACAACAGGTATCTTCCCCTTCCTCACTACAAAAAGACGCCACAAACTCTTGAGGATTAATTAACTTATCATCCAATTCGCATAATATTCAATGCAGCATTGAGTAATCATCCTTCAAGCTATCCAATATTCGCCGAGGGATCTCCCCAAAAGCCGGCTAACCCATTTGACTTTGGAGGAGGCATTGCGAACCCAAATGGAGCAGCAGATCCTGGTCTGTTATATGACATGGATACAGCTGATTACCTACATTATCTCTGTGTGATGGGCTACAGCCACAGTTCGATTTCTAGACTCACAGGACATCCCACACAATGCCACAGCGTAAAACAATCAATTTTGGACATTAACCTTCCTTCTATAACCATACCAAATCTTAGAAAATCAATCACAGTCACCAGAACAGTCACAAATGTTGGAGCCGCTAACTCCACTTACAGAGCAGTGATTGAAGCTCCATTCGGGACTAATGTATCAATAAAACCTGATGTGTTAGTCTTTAGAAATCAAACTAAGAAAATGAACTTTACTGTGACAGTTACTGCTACCCACCAGGTGAACACAGGGTATTATTTTGGGAGCCTATCATGGAGAGATGAGGTACACGTGGTGAAAAGTCCTTTGTCTGTGAGAACAGAGATGTTACAGCCTTATATTAGTGACAACTATATAATTGAAAATTAGATGTCAGTTTGTTTCATATTTATTTATATAATCCAAATGAAATTTCATGTATAAATTGATTCAGCATTTTCTTTATATGTGGAAAAGTTCTTGCACACACTCCGGATTCTCTAAATTTACAAGTTAATTTGTACATCTAACCAATTAAAAATTAAATATTTAGATTGACAGAATGCATACACCTGCGTGTATGAAATAAGTTTTCATTCGATTTATATTCTACTTTATACCCTTCTCAATTATGGATCGTGCAATTCTTACATGCATGAAATCTACATACAAATATATAGATTTTATATGGGTTTCATTTTTATTTTACGCGATAGATTTATATAGACCCAATGTAAGTAAATTTTTTTTGTGTATAAATACATTTGTTGATGTGAATTACTTCACTGAAATAAAGAAAAATTGAATTTTTGACAATAATATTAAAGAGTGATATTTTTAACATCCCAAGAAAATAAAATGAAGAAGTGTATTTTGATATGTGAAATTAGCAACCTAAAAATAGATCTTATTATTTACTACCAATATTTAGTCTTTTTTTCATACGATAAAAAGAAGTATTAAAAGAATTCAACATATATTTTAATTAAATATTTAGTCTAATGAGATATGAATGTTATTTATTTTGATAATTTTATAAATTTTATATAGAAATGTAAAGCGCGGCAATGATAAGTCAAAATAAAAAAAAAAAGGAGGTTGATTATAGACTTGTTCAAGTCTTGAGACAAGCCTTCGAACAACATCAAAAATATATTGATGTGGAAAAATTGAGATTCTCGTATTTAAAGCATGCAAATTAGTTCAGATCTCGCAAAATTTCTCTCTAAAAGATCAGGAAACCTCTACATTCTCTAGAAAACAAATCAAAAGGAATATTTCACTAAAAATATTCAAATCAAACTCTTTTAGGAAGAAATTTCATGAGGATTTCTTTAAGATTTTTTTTATTTAAGCACTCTTTTTTACCAGAGCAACCATCATTTCTTCTAGCCGAATTTCATTTTTCCTTTTTGTGTTTTCTTATCGCTATATGTGGCTAATTTTTTTGAAATTTAATTTTTTCACGGATTGTGAGATCTAAACTTTACTATTTATCTTTGTTTTTTCAATATTTATATAATTTCAATTATTATTATTACTTTGTTGATTAATCAATAAGTTATGTTGTTCATATTTTCAAAGTAATAATTGGTAACAATTAGCATAACACACTAAAAAATTGCATGATCTAATTTAAACAAACTATACAGTTTGGTTTGTTGGTTAAAATTTAATATATCTAATTTTGAAGGTAATTAATAAATTAAATTCAATACACATTCTTTGAGTTGTTTGTTGATTAGGATTAACTAGCAAACTTTTTCTAATTAATTTACACATAAAGAAATATTGGTTATGAGAGTATTTTCCACAATTAAAATTAATTTGTTACAATAAATAAAAATATTTTTGCTTCAATAATCAATTCTCCTAACTGAAACGAATCCTAATCTTAATGGTAATTTATTTGGATCAAGTTAATTACTTTATTTTCTCTTAATTATTCCTTACTTTAATTATCTTGCTTTTAGTTAGTTTCACTATTTATCAAAATCTCTTTTTATTTTGATTGTTTGTTTTCTTAGTTATTGATGATAGATTTTTAATGTATGTAATCCGATTCTATTTATTTTATTCGCAATTTATATTTATTGGATTTGTATAGATTATTTGTGGTAGCTTTTACACTATCAAAGACTTAGCATAGGAGAATATATAATTTTCCAATAAATGAATGGAAAAAAAAAATGTGTGCATAACTCTGCATTAGGTTTAAGAGAATGGAATGCTCTTATAGCGGCTCTCCCATTTCCCTCTCTCAATTTCTATTCTCATTCTCCTAATTTGTAATAGTCTTTATGTAGTCACACACATCCAGCGTTAAGGAGCAAGGAAGATGGGTCTAAATATGGATAAGTGGGACATGAGGTGTGGGTCAGTAAGAAACTCTTTTTTTTTCTTTTATAGAAAGGCTGGAATCATTAATTTCAAGGATTCATGCAATTACTTCTATAAGTTGTACGCATATTGATAACCCTCGATACTATTTGTATTCCTGTCAAAAGTTAGTTTATGCGATTTTTGACATTCTTCATGCTCTTTGATTTTGATACTCTAATAGTTGAATGCCATAAAAATAAGAAATGTGTAACATACTGGTTTCAGATTCACATTTGAGTAGTTTTCAATATTTAATATGATCAAACGGGGCAAATCATTGTATATGGCTAGACTCTAAAGTTGGTTTTGCTTATATATTAGTAGTACTAGATATTTATACTATTGTCTAGCCTCTTTTACTAATGAACAAGCTCGTTACTATTTTCTTTTCAGTGATATGGTGTTGGCATCATCATTTTCTCCAAGATTGTTAGAATATCTTAAAGTGGAAGGACATAGAGGAGCATTATCCGTCGTGCATATATAATGGAAGGTAAATATTTTTTAGGTTTCCGGTAGTCGTTTGAGTTACTAAACTAGTAAATAGCTGTAACGACCCCAAAATGGACCGCCACCAGCGCTAGGATTCAGGTCGGCTTAAGGCCGCCAGAATCCGTAGCAAGCCTGCTATACTCTCTGTGTACCTGCAAATCTCATACATGATCATACATTTTCTGTGAAAATAAAACTCTTTTCTATCCCAAGGCCTAACCTGTGCATGCATTATCTCTGTACTCTGTACTCTGTACTCTATACTCTGTACCCCTGACTAGAGCTTGCTCTAGATGGGTTAACTCATACCTGTTAAACCTGGTTTTTCACATATTCTGTAAAACATATACATATATACAGATCATGTACATAACAAAAGATTTACAACACAATCATCACTAAGTCAAGCACAATTCTAACTGTTTACACAACTGTTACAGCTCTTTAATATTACATGTCCACTAACTAGTACACAGCTCTTCTCTTTTCCTGAACTCTGCTGGACTTCCCCTGTATACTGTACACTGAACCTGCAAGACTGGGGTTAAGGGAGTGGGATGAGCTCTATAGCCCAGTGAGTAGAACAGTAAAACATATCATTAAAACATGATCTCATGGAATGCATCATATCACAGACAAGCCACATCAAGGGTAAACCTGTCACCAAATAGTCCCAGTATCTCATACCAGGGCGTAGTCAAAGGCACCTGGATTTTCTGTCTCATATATGTATATGTGTGTATAACACCTGTACTTACCATTGCCAGGGCGTAGTCAAAGGCTCCTGGACTTTCCTATACCTGCCAGGGCGTAGTCAAAGGCTCCTGGACTTATCTCAGTGACTATTGGATCATTCAGCATTCACCCACATCAACAAATAACGATGCAATGCAACATATTCGTGAATTCTAATGCAATCAACCTACTGTATATCCATGATGCATGAAATATTCTAAAAACATTCCATTTCTTAATTAACAGAATTAAGTTTAGTTCCACTCACCTCTGGCTATCTGGACTGACTCTGCAGGCTTTGAACACTCTGGAGCAGTACTCACTGCTGCTCTCTCTGGTTCCTCTAGTCTGTGTAAGCACAGATAAACTCAAATGAGGGACCAAACTAGCTTATGAACAACTCTAAGAAACTCCCCAAGACTCCCCTTAAACTCACTCAAACATCCTTGAAAAGCAAGCAAAGGAAAGCTGGACAGGACACTTTCGGCGGCAGGTTCGGCGGCCGAAAGTCCTCTCCAAAGACGAAACTCATGCACCTTCGGCGGCCGAAGCTCTACTTTCGGCAGCCGAACCCTTTCAGGGGCAAGTTTCGTGTAATACCCGGCTAGAATCCGGCATCGGAATTCCTGTCGTCCGGTGGAATCCGGGGTGTCGGAATGCTATAGAAGGGTAGGATTTGTGTTTTCCTACAGTGTTATGCTGAATTTTAAGGCTTTGAGTTGAATTGATTTGAGTTGGTTTGAGGTTGGAGAGAAAAGGCTATGGAGACTTTTGCCATGTTCGGCCGCCGAAGGTAAGTTCGGCCGCCGAAAGTGCCCAATGTTCGGCTTCCACAGTTCAGGTTCGGCCCCCGAATGTTGCATGGTTTTGCATGCGATTCGGCAGCCGAAGCTGAGTTGGCTAGCCAACAATTGAGCATTCCTTAGTCAGCAGTTTGGACAGGTGTTGGCTCCAAACCCTGTCCAGAAGCTTGGCCACGTCTCCTATGTTGTACAGCTCCTGCAAAAGTGGGTTGTTTTGTTGGTTTTTACAAGGTGGTGAAGGGTTGAAGTAAAAAGCTTAGTTTTGAGTGTTTATGAGTTTGAAGAGACGGTGATCCATTTTCTTTGTTCAGATTGGTCATCTTCTTGTTTACCGGAGGTAAGTGAAGCTCGTGCACATGTTTTACTGTTTTTACAGAAGTTTTATGAAGTTTGGGTAGAGATGCATGCTTAGGTGCAAAGGGTGTTTTGATGGTTTATGCATGTAAGCATGATTATGTGTTCTGTTTGATGTGTTTGTTGGGGTTTGTTAGGTAGTTTTGGACCCCTTTGTACATATACATGAGTATATGTGTGTTGAGGAGTTGAAGTTTGCATGTTTTGCGAGATTGAAGAGATGGAGGAGCTTGTTTGCCGTCGGGGCTGAGTTCTGGATGAACTCAGGTTCGGCAGCCGAAGGTTCATTCGGCCGCCGAACCTCTTGCATGGTGGCTTAGGCTGCCACAGCTTGCCCCCGCGAGTTTTGCATGTTCGGCTCTGTTTGGGGGTTTCGGCCGCCGAAGGTTAGAGACTTTCGTCTCTGGAGTGCCTTTTGGCCCCCGAAACTTGCCCCCGAAAGGGTTCGGCCGCCGAAGCTTAAGATTCGGCTGCCGAAGGTGCTTGAGTTTCGTCTCTGGAGAGGACTTTCGGCCGCCGAACCTGCCGCCGAAAGTGTCCTGTCCAGCTTTCTTTTGCATGCTTTACATGGATAGGTGAGTGAGTTTAAGGGGATTCTTGGGGAGGTTAAGAGAGTGAGTCATAAGCTTGTTTGGTCCCTCATTTGAGTCCATCTGTATAGGTACAGACCAGAGGAACCAGAGAGAGCAGCAGTGAGTACTGCTCCAGAGTTTCAGAGCCTGCAGAGTCAGTCAGTCCAGATAGCCAGAGGTGAGTGGAACTAAACTTAATTCCTTTACTTGCACAATGTAATGTTTTAGCATATCTCATGCATCATGATTATGCCATAGGTTGAGTGCATTAGTAACCACGAATATGTTGCATTGCATAGTTATTTGATGATGTGAGTGAATGCTGAATGATCCAATAGTCTCAGACAGGAAGTCCAGGAGCCTTTGACTACGCCCTGGCAGGTATAGAGAAGTCCAGGAGCCTTTGACTACGCCCTGGCAGGTATAGCAAAGTCCAGGAGCCTTTGACTATGCCCTGGCAATGGTAAGTGCAGAGGTGTTATATACACATATACATATATGACAGGAAGACCAGGTGCTCGATTCTACGCCTTGGCACAGAGTTACTGGGACTATGTGGTGACAGGTTTACTCTTGATGTGGCTTGTCTGTGCTATGGTGCATTCCATGAGATCATATTTTACCGAGATGTTTTACTGTTCTACTCACTGGGCTATAGAGCTCATCCCACTCCCTTAACCCCAGTTTTGCAGGTTCAGTGTACTGTGTACAGGGACAGTTCAGCAGAGTACAGGATGAGTAAAGAGATTTGTAATAAGTTAGTGTGGACATGTAATAGTAAAGAGATGTAATAGTTGTATATATAGTTAGCAATGTGCTTGACCTAGTGATGTATGTTTTGTACATGATCTGTATATGTATATATGTTTTCCTGTATGTGAAAACCAAGCTTAACAGGTATGAGTTAACCCATCTAGAGCAAGCTCTAGTCAGGGATACAGAGTACAGAGTACATGAGTACAGAGTACAGAGATAGTGCATGCACAGGTTAAGCCTTGGTTCAGAAAAGAGTTTTTATTTTCACAGAAAATGTATGATCATGTATGAGGTTTACAGGTACACAGAGAGTATAGCAGGCTTGCTACGGGTTCTGGCGGCCTTAAGCCGACCTGAATCCTAGCGCCGGTGACGGTCCATTTTGGGGTCGTTACAGATTGGTATCAGAGCCCTAGGTTCACATGATCGGACCTATAGAGACAGTGTTGGGCTCAGACAGGGTAGAAGTGGTCAAGCACAATAGGAAATCATGTCCACTAGGATAGGGTATTGAGTCCTAGCTGCTATGATATGCCATGAGTTTTGCATGTGTATTATTGATCTGTGATGTTTATGTGCTAAAGTGTTATGTTTTATGTTGTGGTTCCAGAGTAAAGATGAGAGGAACTCGTCGATCAGCTCGATTGACTGGAGTCCCACCAGAGAATGAGAGACCAGCTGCTCGTCCTCCCGCATTGCCCAGAGCAAGGTCGCAGAGATCTAGCAGGGAAGGTACGTCAATAGACCCTAGAAGGTCTGTAGACGAGAGCAGAAGAGGTACAGCTAGGGGAGGAAGATCAGAGGAAAGGAGGGAAGCTATGGAGATTGATCAGTCGAGAGATGACAGCATGGGTATAGGCAGATTTGAGGAAGGTATGGGAGAGTCGCAGGGAGGCGCTCAGACCTCAGGTTTTGGCTATCCAGAGTATCCGATGGGAGGTATGTCGGAATACTCGAGTTTTGTGCCATATCCTCCTTACATGCCATATATGCCTTATCCTTACTATCCACCATATCCTATGTATCCCTCTTCCCCTACCCATCCAAGTGCAGCACACCCAGAACCAAATGACCCGGTACCACCACCAGAACCAGTAGCCCCTGTTGTTGACGGACAACAACCTAGCTCATCTGGAGGTAAAGTGCAAATGACGGAGTACTTGAAATTGGATGCTCCAAAATACAACACGGGAGATGATCCATTTGATTACCTCAGAGCAGTTAGGATGATAACCAGTGAATTGGGAGCAGATGATAGGAGAGCCATTGAGATGGCAGGTTTCACATTAAAATGCAAGAAAGCCAGAGAATGGTTTAAGAATTATGTGGAGCCTCGAATGGACAGCATGTCATGGGGAGAGTTCGCCAATGAGTTTGCAGGGTGGGCTTTTCCTGATAGTTCCAGAGAGATGAAAGTAATTGAATTCGAACAGCTGAGACAGACAGATGAGATGAGCGTTGATGAATTCACAGATAAGTTCCTAGATTTGCTTCAGTACGTGGGTCAAGCCTATGATACTGATCAGAAGAAGGCAAGGAGATATACTATGAGATTGCATTCCAGGTATGCTTCCTTGATTCTTCCAGCAGAAAAGGAGAGTTTCCATACCATAGTGGACGCAGCCAGGAAAATGGAAGCTAGTGCTAATATTCAGAAACAGTCAAAGGCACAGGCTTCGGGTTCTAAGGCCCCCAGTGGAGGCACTGCAGGCAGCAAGAGATGGGATAGAGCAAAAGGAACAAAGAATAAGTTCTGGAATAAAGTGAAGTCAGGTCTGGGACTCGGTAGTGGCTCAAGCTCTGGCACAGCTCCAGTATGCAGACGATGCGGAAAACCACATGGAGGAGTTTGTCAGTTGGGATCTACAGCTTGTTTTCGCTGTGGACAGGAAGGGCATATCGCTCGGCATTGTCCGCAGGTGACATTTGCACCATCCCAGCAGATGAGTTCAGGCAGTGTGGTACAGCCAGTTGTTCGGCCAGCAGCTTCAGTCATGCCTCAGAGTAGTGGCAGAGGTAGAGGGAGAGGGGCAGCCTCTACTTCAGCAGCAGGTTCCCGAGGTGGAAATCCGGTTGCCCCAGCACGGATTTTCACAGTGACACAGGAGGAGGCTAACACGTCGAACACAGTGGTGTCAGGTAATCTCATCATTGGGTGTTCAGATGTGTATGCTTTGATGGACCCCGGTGCTTCTCATTCCTTTATTGCTTCGAGAGCCATAGAGAGATTGGGTTTGATCAGTTCTGAGTTAGAGTATCCTCTCTGGGTCAGTGGACCTAAGTGTGACCCATCAGTGGCAGTGTCAGTCTGTCGTTTCAGTCCAGTGTTTATAGAGGGTAGATACCTTCCAGCCGACCTTGTGGTTCTAGATTTGACGGATTTTGATGTCATTCTAGGGATGGATTGGTTATCTACATATAGTGCTACTTTGGACTGTAGAGAGAAGCTAGTGAGTCTCAGAGACCAGGATGGGTCAGAGTGTGTCTTCAGAGGAGACAGGAGAGGTACACCCAGAGGTATGATTTCAGCCCTTCAGGCTCGCCGTTTGCTTAGGAGGGGTTGTCAGGGGTTTCTAGCTCATGTGAGAGAGCTAGACAGTCAGGTGAGGGAACCAGCCACAGTACCAGTTGTCCGAGAGTTTCTCGATGTGTTCCCAGACGATTTACCAGGACTCCCACCTGATAGGGAGATAGGGTTTGAAATTGAATTGCTGCCAGGTACCAGACCTATCTCTATTCCTCCCTACAGGATGGCACCAGCAGAGTTAAAATAGTTAAAAGAGCAGTTGCAGGACTTGGTAGATAAGGGTTTCATCCGCCCTAGTACCTCACCTTGGGGTGCTCCAGTGCTCTTTGTTAGAAAGAAGGATGGATCCCTCAGACTTTGTATCGACTACAGACAGTTGAACAAGGTCACTATCAAGAATAGATATCCCTTACCTCGGATTGATGATCTGTTTGACCAGCTAGCTGGAGCAGGTTGTTTCTCGAAAATAGATCTGAGATCCGGATATCATCAGTTGAGAGTCAGAGAAGCAGATGTGCCTACGACAGCTTTCAGGACCAGATATAGGCATTATGAGTTCTTAGTGATGCCGTTCGGGTTGACTAACGCCCCTGCAGCATTTATGTGTAACAGCCCGGACGTGATCCCCGGCACTGTTACCGCTCACGGCCCAGGGCTATCCCTCGCCTGGCCTCTTGCCACCTCGGGCTTTCCACTGGCGTCGTGAACAGCTCTTAACATCCCTTCACCCTCACGGGTTCCAGGCAGGATTTGTCCCTCGGGGGAGCCATTACGGCCCGCCCTAGCCCGAGTGGATTTGGCCCAATTCCTTCCTCTGGGAATTAGGTCGCCTCCCCCACTGCTCGAACCCTTGACCTCCCACTTTAAGGGAATAGTCTGGTGAGAGTGAGTACCAATTGTTCCAATCACGACGCCAGTGGAAAGCCCGAGGTGGCAAGAGGCCAGGCGAGGGATAGCCCTGGGCCGTGAGCGGTAACAGTGCCGGGGATCACGTCCGGGCTGTTACATAAAAAGGCGCCTTTTTATGTAACAGCCCGGACGTGAACCCCGGCACTGTTACCGCTCACAGCCCGTGACCTTCCTCTGGGCCCAGCCACTGTGAGCAGCTCTTAACATCCCTTCACCCTCACGGGTTCTAGGCAGGATTTGTCCCTCGGGGGAGCCATTACGGCCCGCCCTAGCCCGAGTGGATTTGGCCCAATTCCTTCCTCTGGGAATTAGGTCGCCTCCCCCACTGCTCGAACCCTTGACCTCCCACTTTAAGGGAATAGTCTGGTGAGAGTGAGTACCAATTGTTACAATTGGTACTCACTCTCACCAGACTATTCCCTTAAAGTGGGAGGTCAAGGGTTCGAGCAGTGGGGGAGGCGACCTAATTCCCAGAGGAAGGAATTGGGCCAAATCCACTCGGGCTAGGGCGGGCCGTAATGGCTCCCCCGAGGGACAAATCCTGCCTAGAACCCGTGAGGGTGAAGGGATGTTAAGAGCTGCTCACAGTGGCTGGGCCCAGAGGAAGGTCACGGGCTGTGAGCGGTAACAGTGCCGGGGTTCACGTCCGGGCTGTTACATAAAAAAATTCTGTAACAGCCCGGAAACCGATACCCCTCTGTACAATTGGTACTCACTCTCACCAGACTATTCCCTTAAAGTGGGAGGTCAAGGGTTCGAGCAGTGGGGGAGGCGACCTAATTCCCAGAGGAAGGAATTGGGCCAAATCCACTCGGGCTAGGGCGGGCCGTAATGGCTCCCCCGAGGGACAAATCCTGCCTAGAACCCGTGAGGGTGAAGGGATGTTAAGAGCTGCTCACAGTGGCTGGGCCCAGAGGAAGGTCACGGGCTGTGAGCGGTAACAGTGCCGGGGTTCACGTCCGGGCTGTTACATAAAAAAATTCTGTAACAGCCCGGAAACCGATACCCCTCTGTAACGGCCCGAACCGCCACCGGCGCTAGGATCCAGATCGGCTTAAGGCCGCCGGGACCCGTAGCAAGCCAAACATACCTCCTATCACCTGGTCAAATCCCATACATGAACAAAACTTTAACATAAAAACTGAAACATCTGATGTACAAACCGAGCCTGACCTGTATGCGACATAACTGAAAACATAAAGAAACCCCTTACTAGAGCTCTCATCACTCTAGCCGGGTCAACACAACATACATCAAGCCGGAATCACATCCAAAGAACTAGAACCTAACCTGTGCATGCATCAAACCACAAACATAAGACCTCCACTAGGGTCCTCATCCATAACATAACGTGGTAAACAACACATGCCACAAGATTAGTTCAACCCAACTCAACATCTAAAACATTACATACATCATGTATTGAACAGGGACTAACCAAGTCTTAGGGCCAAGCACATTTCTAATCCATAAACATAACTCTTACAAATCATTATCAATATACATGTCCACACTAAAAGTACTAAGCTAATACTATTACAAACACACGTCACTTTATCTTTACCCTGCTGACTTCTGAGCTCTGACTTAAACCTGCAACACTGGGGTTAGGGGAGAGGGGTGAGCTAAAAAGCCCAGTGAGTAGAAACATAAAAAAACAGTTCATTAATTACATGCTTTCATGAAATGCATCATATCACAGAGAAATCACATACTTTTGTCCGCCTCGGGGCTTATGCAATATTTATTCCCCACGGACCCTGGTTTCTGAGAGTCTGTCTTTTTGCATGCATCTTTCCTCTCAGAGGATGGACATGACATCAAAAATCCCTCTGTCGGTGCCCGGCTCCCCCATAGGAGCTCACAAAGGCCTGTAATATACATGACATGGTGTCTGGTCCACAGAGAGCTCACGTGGACTTTCCTACATGTACTTGTCCGGCTCTCAAAGGACTAAGACAAGACTCGTGACAGATATGGGCTATTGAAGTCGCCTCGGTCCACCCTTCCTCCATCAACATCAAATAATGCAATGCGTCATATTCGTGAAACTAGTGCAATCAACCTACTACATATAATCATGATGCATGAACATGCTTTAGGCATTAGATTTTGTGCATAAAAGATTAAGTTTAGTTCTACTCACCTCCTGGCAGATGCTGACTGACTCTGCAACTGCTAGCACTACTGGCCTCCTCGGTCTCTCGGGTCCGATCCTACACAGGTGGACTCGAATGAGGTGCCAAACACATTCTAACAACTCATAAACAACTCCCCAAAAACCCCTCTAAACATCACTTAAACATGCATGGAAAACACCCAAGAAACGGCTGGACAGGGCACTTTCGGCGGCACCTTCGGCGGCCGAAAGTCCCTTCCAGAGACGAAACTCGGGTAGGTTCGGCGGCAGGTTCGGCGGCCGAAACCCTTGGACAGAAACGAAAGTCCCTCCTTCGGGGGCACATTCGGCAGCCTAAAGACTGCCTCCCATGCAGGTTCGGCGGCCGAAACTCCTTTCGGCGGCCGAACCTGGTCCCCTCTGGACGACAGGTCCGATTCTACCAAGCCAAAAACCAAACTCAAATATACCCAAATCCTCACATACTCTCTCCCAATCATGCATACTCACTTCCCACAAGCATAAAGGAGCATAAACTAACATAAACTCCTCAACACAAACATCACATAACATACATTGGGTATAAAACCCACATAAACCTAAACATGCATATCTACCCATACTCTACCCTTAAAACTTCATAAAACTTCATGAAAACACTAGGGAAGCAAGGATCTACACTTACCTCTTGAAGATCGAGGGTGGTGTGACCCCTAACTCGGAGGTGTGGAGAATCCAAGCTCCAAAAGCTCCAAGCTCCCAAAACTCCTTTTAAGCTTTAAATCTTCAAACACAAGGGTAGAAATCATGAAAAACTTGAGAGATGGGTAGAGAAAACACGAAAACGACCAAAAGAGCACAAGAACTCACCTGAGCTCGAGAATGGGAGAAAACTCACCCATTTCCGATTTGAGGGCCCTTTATAGGTGGCCTGGTCAAAGACCTTCGGCAGCCTAACGTGCCCCCTAAACTCATGCATGTTCGGCGGCCGAACTTGACTTTCGGCGGCCGAACCTTGGCTCGTTTAAACAAGACTTTCGGAGGCCAAAGGCGCTCCCGAAGCCTTCCCATGTTCGGCGGCCGAACTTCACTTTCGGCGGCCGAACCTGGCAAACGCCTCCTTGGTCTTTTCCTTTTCAAAACTCAATTCATTTCCCTTTAAAACCATGAAATCATGTGAAAAACATTTTAGAAAACACATTTTACCCCTTCTAGAGAGATCCAACACCCTAGATTCCGCCGGAAGGCAGGAATCCCGATGCCGGATTCTAGACGGGTATTACATTATGGATCTCATGAACAGGGTATTCAGTGAGTTTCTGGATCACTTTGTCATTGTGTTCATCGATGATATCTTAGTGTATTCCAGAGATGCAGAGGAGCATGCCCAGCATCTGAGGATCGTTCTACAGACACTGAGAGAGCATGGTCTGTATGCCAAGTTCTCGAAGTGTGAGTTTTGGTTGAGGAGCATTGCCTTCTTGGGACATGTGGTATCAGCAGAGGGTATTGGGGTAGATTCCAAGAAGATAGAGGCTGTAGCTAACTGGCCCAGACCCACGACAGTGACTGAGATTAAAGGCTTTCTGGGACTGGCAGGTTACTATAGGAGGTTCGTTCAGAACTTCTCAAAGATAGCAGCTCCGATGACCAAATTAACTCAGAAGAACCAGAAGTTTGTCTGGTCAAATCAGTGTGAAGAGAGCTTTGAGGAGCTCAAGCGGAGATTGACCACCGCACCAGTGTTAGCTCTGCCAGTGAGTCATGAGGACTTCACAGTGTTCTGTGATGCATCTCGAGTGGGATTGGGTTGTGTTTTGATGCAGAGTGATAGGGTGATCGCGTATGCTTCTAGACAGTTGAAGAAGCACGAGTTGAATTACCCCACCCATGACCTCGAGATGGCAGCAGTTATCTTTGCACTTAAGATGTGGCGGCATTACCTCTACGGGGTTAAATGCAAGATCTTCACTGATCATAAGAGTTTACAGTACATCTTAAGTCAGAGAGAGTTGAATTTGCGGCAGAGAAGGTGGGTCGAATTGCTCAGTGATTATGATTGTAAGATCCAGTATCATCCGGGTAAGGCGAATGTTGTGGCAGACGCCCTAAGCCGGAAATCACTAGGCCGTCTATCCCATATAGCAGCAGAGCGGAGACTAGTTGTGATGGAGCTTTATACGCTCTTAGACGAGGGATTACAGCTAGAGTTGTCTGGTACAGGTGCGTTGATAGCACAGATGAGAGTGACACCTGTGTTTCTGGAGCAGATAGCTCAGAGACAGCATGAGGACCCTAAGTTGATGAAAATTGCCAGGACTGTTCAGTCAAGCAACAGTGTAGAGTTCAGATTTGACAGTAAAGGGATCCTTCGCTATGGGAGTCGACTTTGTGTACCAGATAGGGGCAGTGTGAAGGAAGACATTATGAGGGAAGCTCATAATGCGAGGTATAGTGTTCACCCAGGAGCCACCAAGATGTATCAGGATCTGAAAAAGGTCTATTGGTGGCCAGCCATGAAGAAAGAAGTGGCGCAGTTCGTGACAGCCTGTGAGGTTTGCCAGAGGGTGAAACTAGAGCATCAGAAACCAGCAGGAATGCTTAATCCATTACCGATTCCAGAGTGGAAATGGGAGAACATAGCCATGGATTTTGTAGTGGGTTTACCAGCTACGTCCAACAGGATAGACTCTATATGGGTGATTGTTGACCGACTCACGAAATCTGCTCATTTTCTTCCAGTACGGATTAACTATTCTGTGGATAAGTTGGCACAGGTCTATCTGGATGAGATCGTGAGATTACATGGAGTTCCAGTGTCTATAGTTTCAGACAGAGGACCTCAGTTTACCTCCCGCTTTTGGCGGAGTCTGCAGAGTGCGATGGGCACGCGATTAGATTTTAGCACTGCTTTCCACCCACAGACTGATGGACAGTCAGAAAGGACCATCCAGACCATAGAGGATATGCTTCGACTATGTGTGTTAGACTTTGGCGGTTCTTGGAGGCAGCATCTACCTCTGGTGGAGTTTGCCTACAACAACAGCCATCATGCTAGCATCGGGATGGCTCCTTATGAAGCGTTGTATGGGAGGAAGTGCAGATCCCCTGTTTGCTGGGAAGAGATAGGAGAGAGGGCTCTTGCAGGGCCAGAGTTAGTAGACCATACCAGTAGAATGGTGCCCATAATCAGAGCGAGAATCAGAACAGCGCAGAGCAGACAGAAAAGTTATGCAGACGTTCGCAGAAAACAGTTAGAGTTCCAGGAGGGTAATTGGGTATTGCTGAAAGTGTCTCCAATGAAAGGAGTGGTTCGTTTTGGGAAGAAGGGTAAATTAGCTCCACGGTACATTGGACCCTTTGAGGTGTTGCAGAGGATCGGAAATGTGTCGTATAAGCTGGATTTACCTGCTTCTATGGAGAGAATTCACCCGGTATTTCATGTTTCTATGCTACGGCAGTTTGTGTCAGATCCGAATCAGGTTCTGAGTGAGCCTGAGGTGGAGATTCATACCGATCTCACCTATATCGAGCAGCCAGTGCGGATTCTGGACACGCAGATCAGACAGCTAAGGAACAAAGAGATTCCGATGGTGAAAGTTCTATGGAACCACCATAATCTAGAAGAGTGCACCTGGGAGACGCGGGAGTCTATGCTCCAGCAGTATCCATTTTTGTTTTGAGGTTAGTTTTCATTTTTTTTGTTATGTGTTCTTTGTTTGTCATTCGAGGACGAATGTGTTTAAGGGGGGAGAATGTAATACCCGGCTAGAATTCGGCATCGGAATTCCTGTCGTCCGGTGGAATCCGGGGTGTCGAAATGCTATAGAAGGGTAGGATTTGTGTTTTCCTACAGTGTTATGCTGAATTTTAAGGTTTTGAGTTGAATTGATTTGAGTTGGTTTGAGGTTGGAGAGAAAAGGCTATGGAGACTTTTGCCATGTTCGGCCGCCGAAGGTAAGTTCGGCCGCCGAAAGTGCCCAATGTTCGGCTTCCGCAGTTCAGGTTCGGCCCCCGAATGTTGCATGGTTTTGCATGCGATTCGGCAGCCGAAGCTGAGTTGGCTAGCCAACAATTGAGCATTCCTTAGTCAGCAGTTTGGACAGGTGTTGGCTCCAAACCCTGTCCAGAAGCTTGGCCACGTCTCCTATGTTGTACAGCTCCTGCAAAAGTGGGTTGTTTTGTTGGTTTTTACAAGGTGGTGAAGGGTTGAAGTAAAAAGCTTAGTTTTGAGTGTTTATGAGTTTGAAGAGACGGTGATCCATTTTCTTTGTTCAGATTGGTCATCTTCTTGTTTACCGGAGGTAAGTGAAGCTCGTGCACATGTTTTACTGTTTTACAGAAGTTTTATGAAGTTTGGGTAGAGATGCATGCTTAGGTGCAAAGGGTGTTTTGATGGTTTATGCATGTAAGCATGATTATGTGTTCTGTTTGATGTGTTTGTTGGGGTTTGTTAGGTAGTTTTGGACCCCTTTGTACATATACATGAGTATATGTGTGTTGAGGAGTTGAAGTTTGCATGTTTTGCGAGATTGAAGAGATGGAGGAGCTTGTTTGCCGTCGGGGCTGAGTTCTGGATGAACTCAGGTTCGGCAGCCGAAGGTTCATTCGGCCGCCGAACCTCTTGCATGGTGGCTTAGGCTGCCACAGCTTGCCCCCGCGAGTTTTGCATGTTCGGCTCTGTTTGGGGGTTTCGGCCGCCGAAGGTTAGAGACTTTCGTCTCTGGAGTCCCTTTTGGCCCCCGAAACTTGCCCCCGAAAGGGTTCGGCCGCCGAAGCTTGAGATTCGGCCGCCGAAGGTGCTTGAGTTTCGTCTCTGGAGAGGACTTTCGGCCGCCGAACCTGCCGTTGAAAGTGTCCTGTCCAGCTTTCTTTTGCATGCTTTGCATGGATAGGTGAGTGAGTTTAAGGGGATTCTTGGGGAGGTTAAGAGAGTGAGTCATAAGCTTGT
Organism: Manihot esculenta; assembly: GCF_001659605.2. NCBI lineage: Eukaryota > Viridiplantae > Streptophyta > Magnoliopsida > Malpighiales > Euphorbiaceae > Manihot > Manihot esculenta. The sequence continues at coordinate 1,277,936 of NC_035161.2, read as the reverse complement.
TTGGTCCCTCATTTGAGTCCATCTGTATAGGTACAGACCAGAGGAACCAGAGAGAGCAGCAGTGAGTACTGCTCCAGAGTTTCAGAGCCTGCAGAGTCAGTCAGTCCAGATAGCCAGAGGTGAGTGGAACTAAACTTAATTCCTTTACTTGCACAATGTAATGTTTTAGCATATCTCATGCATCATGATTATGCCATAGGTTGAGTGCATTAGTAACCACGAATATGTTGCATTGCATAGTTATTTGATGATGTGAGTGAATGCTGAATGATCCAATAATCTCAGACAGGAAGTCCAGGAGCCTTTGACTACGCCCTGGCAGGTATAGAGAAGTCCAGGAGCCTTTGACTACGCCCTGGCAGGTATAGCAAAGTCCAGGAGCCTTTGACTACGCCCTAGCAATGGTAAGTACAGAGGTGTTATATACACATATACATATATGACAGGAAGACCAGGTGCTCGATTCTATGCCCTGGCACAGAGTTACTGGGACTATGTGGTGACAGGTTTACTCTTGATATGGCTTGTCTGTGCTATGGTGCATTCCATGAGATCATATTTTACCGAGATGTTTTACTGTTCTACTCACTGGGCTATAGAGCTCATCCCACTCCCTTAACCCCAGTTTTGCAGGTTCAATGTACTGTGTACAGGGACAGTTCAGCAGAGTACAGGATGAGTACATGAGTACAGAGTACAGAGATAGTGCATGCACAGGTTAAGCCTTGGTTCAGAAAAGAGTTTTTATTTTCACAGAAAATGTATGATCATGTATGAGGTTTACAGGTACACAGAGAGTATAGCAGGCTTGCTACGGGTTCTGGCGGCCTTAAGCCGACCTGAATCCTAGCGCCGGTGACGGTCCATTTTGGGGTCGTTACATTTCAGGGGCTGAAAGGCACTCCAGAGACGAAAGTCTCTATCCTTCGACGGTACCTTCGGCGGCCGAACTCCCCTCCAGAGCCGAAAGTCCAAAAGCTCGGGGGCAAGCTTGGGCAACCGAAGCCACCTCCTCATGGGTTCAGCGGCCAAACCATTCTTCGGCGGCCGAAGCTGGGTTCATCAACAAGGCAGAACCTTTCTCTGCCTCACGCCAAAATGCACAAACCTCTCCCAAACTCAACCACCTCAATTCCTCAACTTGCATGCACCCAAGTATATGCTCAAAGGGGTTAAAACCTAGCTAAAAACCCCAACAACACAAAACATACAACACATATACAAGCTTTTCTCACAAAATCACCAAAACCTCTCTTTTTACCCTATTCATGCAACTCTTCCCCAAAACCTCATAAAACCTTCAGAAAACATAAAAACAAGGTCAGGATCTTCACTTACCTCTTGACAACAAGAAGATGAACGATCCCAACGTGGAGTTTTGGAGCAACTCTCCGTCAAACCCTCTAAACTTCACAACTTTGTGTTTTTAGCTCAAAACCTTCAAAAACCCATAAAAATCAATCAAATCTTTGCATGATTTAATGAAAACAGGAAGAAAACTCTACAAAGGACAGGGTCCACCTCAGCAAGTCAAAGAAACGGTGATCTTATCGTTTCAACCGACTGAGGGCCTTTTATAGGTGGCTGGCCAGACCACCTTCGGCGGCCACACGTGAAACCGAAAGTTGATGTTCAGCGGCCGAACCTCAACTTCGGCGGCCGAACCTCAACTTCGGCGGCCGAACCTGGCTTTTCTGCCTTAGTTCATTTCACTCAAAAACTCATTTCCTTATGCTTTAAAACTATGAAACATACCAAAACATTTTAGAACAACATAAATCTAACCCTTCTAGAGACTTTCGGCATCCGAAACTCCATCGGAAAGTAGAATTCCGATGCCGGACTCTAGCCGGGTATTACATTCTCCCCCCCTTAAGAACATTCGTCCTCGAATCTTCCGAAAACAAATAACTAACACATAAAAAAGAGGAAACTAACCTCAAAACAAATATGGATACTGCTGAAGCATAGACTCCCACGTCTCCCAAGTGCATTCTTCTAGATTATGGTGGTTCCATAGAACTTTCACCATCGGAATCTCCTTGTTCCTTAGCTGTCTGATCTGTGTGTCAAGAATCCGCACTGGTTGCTCTATATACGTGAGATCTCTAAGAATCTCCACATCAGGCTCACTCAGAACCTGACTCGGAACTGACACAAACTGCCGTAGCATAGAAACATGAAATACCGGGTGAATGCTCTCTATAGAAGCAGGTAAATCCAGCTTATACGACACATTCCCGATCCTCTGCAAGATCTCAAAGGGTCCAAAGTATCGTGGAGCTAACTTACCTTTTCTTCCAAAACGAACCACTCCTTTCATTGGAGACACCTTCAGCAATACCATATTACCCTCCTGAAACTCTAACTGCTTTCTGCGAACGTCTGCATAACTTTTCTGTCTGCTCTGCGCTGTTCTGATTCTCTCTCTGATCATGGGCACCATTCTACTGGTAATCTCTACTAACTCTGGTCCTACAAGAGCCTTCTCTCCTACCTCTTCCCAGCAAACAGGGGATCTGCACTTCCTCCCATATAATGCTTCATAAGGAGCCATCCCTATGCTAGCATGATGGCTGTTATTGTAGGCAAACTCCACCAAAGGTAGATGCTGCCTCCAAGAACCGCCAAAGTCTAACACACACAATCGAAGCATATCCTCTATGGTCTGGATGGTCCTTTCTGACTGTCCATCAGTCTGCGGATGGAAAGCAGTGCTAAAATCCAATCTCGTGCCCATTGCACTCTGTAGACTTCGCCAAAATCTGGAGGTGAACTGAGGTCCTCTATCTGAAACTATAGACACTGGGACTTCATGTAATCTCACTATCTCATCCAGATATACCTGTGCCAACTTATCCACAGAATAGTTACTCCGAACTGGAAGAAAATGAGCACATTTCGTGAGTCTGTCCACAATCACCCATATAGAGTCTATCCTGTTGGACGCTGCTGGTAAGCCCACTACAAAATCCATAGCTATGTTCTCCCATTTCCACTCTGGAATCGGCAGTGGGTTAAGCATTCCAGCTGGTTTCTGATGCTCTAGTTTCACCCTCTGGCAAACCTCACAGGCTGTCACAAACTGCACCACGTCTTTCTTCATGGCTGGCCACCAATAGACCCTATTCAGATCCTGATACATCTTGGTGGCTCCCGGGTGAACACTATACCTCGCATTATGAGCTTCCCTCATAATGTCTTCTTTCAAACTGCTAACATCTGGTACACAAAGTCAACTCCCATAGCGAAGGATCCCTTTGCTGTCAAACCTGAATTCTGCACTGTTGCCTGACTGAACAGTCCTGGCAATTGTCATCAACGCAGGGCCCTCATGCTGTTTCTGAGCGATCTGGTCGAGAAACACAGGTGTCACTCTCATCTGTGCTATCAACGCACCTGTACCAGACAATTCTAGCTTTAACCCCTCTTCTAAGAGCTTGTAAAGCTCCATCACGACTGGTCTCCGCTCTGCTGCTATATGGGATAAACTGCCTAGTGACTTCCGGCTTAGGGCGTCTGCCACAACATTCGCCTTACCCGGATGATACTGGATCTTACAATCATAATCACTGAGCAATTCTACCCATCTTCTCTGCCTCAAATTCAGCTCTCTCTGACTCAAGATGTACTGTAAACTCTTGTGATCAGTGAAGATCTCGCATTTAACCCCGTAGAGGTAACGCCGCCACATCTTGAGGGCAAAAATAACTGCTGCCATCTCGAGGTCATGGGTGGGGTAATTCAACTCGTGCTTCTTCAACTATCTAGAAGCATAAGCAATCACCCGATCACGCTGCATCAAAACACAACCCAATCCCACTCGAGATGCATCACAGAACACTGTGAAATCCTCATTACTGACAGGCAGAGCTAACATTGGTGCTGTTGTCAATCTCCTCTTGAGCTCCTCAAAGCTCTCCTCGCACTGGTCTGACCAGACAAACTTCTGGTTCTTCTGAGTCAGTTTGGTCATAGGAGCTGCTATCTTTGAGAAGTCCTGAACGAACCTCCTGTAGTAACCTGCCAGTCTCAGAAAGCTTTTAATCTCAGTCACTGTAGTGGGTCTGGGCCAGTTAGCTACAGCCTCTATCTTCTTGGGATCTACCTCAATTCCTTCTGCTGATACCACATGTCCCAAGAAGGAAATGCTCCGCAACCAAAACTCACACTTAGAGAACTTGGCATACAAACCATGCTCTCTCAGTTTCTGCAGAACTATCCTCAAATGCTGGGCATGTTCCTCTGCATCTCTGGAATACACTAAGATGTCATCGATAAAAACAATAACAAAGTGATCCAGAAACTCGCTGAACACTCGGTTCATGAGATCCATGAATGCTGCAGGGGAGTTAGTCAACCCGAACGGCATCACTAAGAACTCATAATGCCCATATCTGGTCCTGAAAGCTGTCTTTGGCACATCTGACTCTCTGACTCTCAACTGATGATACCCGGATCTCAGATCTATTTTAGAGAAACAACCTGCTCCAGCTAGCTGGTCGAATAGATCATCAATCCGAGGTAAAGGATACCTGTTCTTGGTAGTGACCTTGTTCAACTGTCTGTAGTCGATACAAAGTCTGAGGGATCCATCCTTCTTTCTGACAAAGAGCACTGGAGCACCCCAAGGTGGGGTACTAGGGCGGATGAAACCCTTATCTACTAAATCCTGCAACTGTTCTTTCAACTCCTTTAACTCTGCTGGCGCCATCCTGTAGGGAGGAATAGAGATAGGTCTGGTCTCAGGCAGCAATTCAATTTCAAACTCTATCTTCCTACCAGGTAGTAGTCCTGGAAGGTCGTCTGGGAACACATCTAGAAACTCTCGGACTACTGGTACTGTGGCTAGTTCCCTAACCTGACTGTCTAGCTCCCTCACATGAGCTAGAAACCCCGGACAACCGCTCCTAAGCAAACGACGAGCCTGAAGGGCTGAAATCAAACCTCTGGGTGTACCTCTCCTGTCTCCCCTGAAGACACACTCTGACCCATCCTGGTCTTTGAGACTCACTATCTTTTCTCTACAGTCCAAGGTCGCACCATATGCAGATAACCAATCCATCCCTAGAATGACATCAAAATCTGTCAAGTCTAGAACCACAAGGTCAGCTGGAAGGCATCTACCCTCTATGAACACTGGACTGAAACGACAGACTGACACTGCCACTGATGGGTCACACTTGGGTCCACTGACCCAGAGAGGATACTCTAACTCAGAACTGATCAAACCCAACCTCTCTATGGCTCTCGAAGTAATAAAGGAATGAGAAGCACCGGGGTCCATCAAAGCATACACATCTGAACACCCAATGATGAGATTACCTGACACTACTGTGTTCGACGTATTAGCCTCCTCCTGTGTCACAGTGAAAATCCGTGCTGGGGCTACCGGATTTCCACCTCGGGAACCTGCTGTTGAAGTAGAGGCTGATCCTCTCCCTCTACCTCTGCCACTACTCTGAGGCATGGCTGGAGCTGCTGGCTGCACGACACTGCCTGAACTCATATGCTGGGATGGTGCAAAAGTCACCTGAGGACTGTAATACCCGGCTAGAATCCGGCATCGGGATTCCTGCCTTCCGGCGGAATCTAGGGTGTTGGATCTCTCTAGAAGGGTAGAATGTGTTTTCTAAAATGTTTTCACATGATTTCATGGTTTTAAATGAAAATGAATTGAGTTTTGAAGAGAAAAGGTCAAGGAGGAAGAACCCAGGTTCGGCCGCCGAAGGTGATGTTCGGCCGCCGAACATGAGATGGTTTCGGATGGACTTTTGGCTTCCGAAAGTTGAGTTGGGCAGAAACCAGGTTCGGCTGCCGAACCTCAAGTTAGGCCGCCGAACATGGGGGACTTTAGGGTGCTGGTTTGGCCGCCGAATGTGGCTCAGCCGGTCGCCTATAAAAGGCCTCAGACCGAAAATGGGCGAGTTTTCCTCCCCATTCTCGTGCCAAGGTGAGTTCATGTCCTCCCTTGGTCGATTTCACGTTTTCCTTCATCTTCTATGGTTTTTATGAGTTTCATTCTTGGTTTTGAAGAGTTTTAAGCTTGGATCAAGGATTTGGAGTTTGGAGACCCCGGAGCTAGTTTCCTCCACATCTCCAAGGTTCGGGTCACACCAACCCTCAATCTCCAAGAGGTTAGTGTAGATCCTTGCTTTTCCTTATGTTTAATGAAGTTTTAAGTAAGTTTTATAGAGTTTGATGGTTGAGTTTGGGTAGAAATGCATGTTTAAGGTTTATGTGGATTTTATACCCAATGTATGTTATGTGATGTTTGTGTTGAGGAGTTTATGTTAGTTTATGCCCCTTTATGCATGTGGGAGTGAGTATGCATGATTGGGAGAGAGTATGTGAGGATTTGGGTATATTTGAGTTTGGTTTTTGGCTTGGCAGAATCGGACCTGTCGTCCAGAGGGGACCAGGTTCGGCCGCCGAAAGGAGTTTCGACCGCCGAACCTGCATGGGAGGGGACCAGGTTCGGCCGAAGGAGGGACTTTCGTTTCTGTTCAGGAGTTTCGGCCGCCGAACCTGCCGCCGAACCTACCTGAGTTTCGTCTCTGGAAGGGGCTTTCGGCCGCCGAAGGTGCCGCCGAAAGTGCCCTGTCCAGCCGTTTCTTGGGTGTTTCCTATGCATGTTTTAGTGATGTTTAGAGGGGTTTTTGGGGGTATGTTTATGAGTTGTTTAGAGTATGTTTGGCACCTCATTCGAGTCCACCTGTGTAGGATCGGACCCGAGGGACCGAGGAGGCCAGTAGTGCTAGCAGTTGCAGAGTCTGTCAGCGTCTGCCAGGAGGTGAGTAGAACTAAACCTAATCTTTTATTTTAAGAAATCAAATGTCTAATGCATCTTTTATTTTAAGGAATTCAAATGCCTAAAGCATATGCATGCATCATGTTTATATGTAATAGGATGATTGCACTAGTTTCACGAATATGACGCATTGCATAAATTGCTGTGTATATGATGTGATGGGTGGACCAAGGCGACCTCAATAGCCCACAAGTCTGTCAATGAGTCTTTGTCAGTCGGGCAAGTACATGTAGGAAAGCCCTATGAGAGCTCCTTCGGGGCCAAGTTTTGACAGAGGGAATGTTGGGGTCATGTCTAACCCTGAGGGGAAGGACGTTTCGAGAACCCTCTAAAATCACCCGCAAGAGGAAGAGATTGCTAGCGTGAACTCAAGCGGGGAAGAAATGTTTGATGTGTATTCGTTGTGATATGACGCATTTCATGAAAGCATGAATAAGAAAAAGAAAGAAAAAGTTAAATAATAATAATAATAATAATAATAAAATGAATAATAATATACCTAAAAATGGAGGAATTAAAGCAAATGTTTTTAGTTTCTGCTCACTGGGCTCTTGTAGCTCACCCCATTCCCTTAACCCCAGTTTTTGCAGGGCCAGAGTAAGTCAGATAGAGCTATGGGAAAGAAGAGGTTCAAGCATGGGTTGCCATGTTTGGTTGTAATAGCTTAGCTATGTTTTGTTTATGTTTGAGTAAGGCTTGATGTGTATGTTTATGATTATAGAGGATGTTATGTAAGGAAGTTGTTAAAGAGATGATATGTTATGTAATGCTATGTATGTTTTGTATGCTTGTTTAGCTTAGTAGTGGATAATGATGATTTATGGACATGATAGATGGACTTGATGTAGGGTCCTTATGTATATAAAGAATATGATGAATGGAAAGAGTAATGAGTATGTTATAAGAGATAGAGCCAAGCTAAGAAAAGTAAGTGAGATGTATAGTATAGAGTTGTGCTTTGCCTAGTGTTGGTAAATCCCTTGGTTTTGCAGGATCAGTATGAAAGTTAAAGAAATGTTTTAAGAATGTTTTCAAGTTATATGTAATGTTTTAATGGTTTGAAGTATGTATGGCCGTGAGGGAAGAAAGGGTCTCAATCCCTTGACCCAAAGCGGATATGTTTTTACAGCTAGCTTGATGACTCATCTAGTATGAAGTTCTATGTTTCTATACATAGGTCAAGCTGAAATAAAGAAAAAGTTTAAAGGCTTTCTGAAAAAGCTTAAGTTTTTATGAAAATGCTGATCATGTATGGGATTTTACCTAGAGTTCAGGATGTCTAGAGGCTTACTACGGGTCCCGGCGGCCTTAAGCCGATCTGGATCCTAGTGCCAAACAGTTTGGGGCCGTTACAAGAGGTGTACCGGTTTCCGGGCTGTTACAGTTGGTATCAAAGCTTTGGGCCTCATAAGTACGGTGTGTTGAGCAAAGATGCTCAAGGATTAGAGATATCCCACATCGGAAAGAGGTTGGTTTAGATGTCATAGAAGGGCAAGCACAATAAGAAAGATTCAGAGTAAGATCATGTCCACTAGGATCGGAAGGGGAGTTCCGTCTTGTTTGATGATGTGTAATGCCATGTGTGGTGCATGTGCATTTATGTTTGTATTATGGATGTTGATAGTCCCCTAGCTACGAAATGGCATAATATGTACTGATATGAGATGGGCTGAGAGACCAGGTATGGCCTTTGGCACAGTTGGTCGAGGCATGTTCTGCTATGTTGTAGGCTATAGGTGACAGGTTCATCCATGATATATATTGCATGAGGGGTCATGTGTTTGTCACATGGACCATATGATATGATGCATGCTATGTGTTATGATGCCATGCTATGTGATGTGATGCTTATGTGTACCGGTGCGCTTGTTGTGTTTTCAGAAGAACTGAAGATGCAAGGTGCTAGTCGATCTGTGGAGTCAGATCCGTCTGAGTGGGAAGGTACGGAGACCTTTCCTCCCGTTCTGCCAGGAGTACAGTCAGGTATGGTTGGCAGTGGGGAAACATCAAGAGACCCTGGAAGGTCTGTTGATGTCAGTAGAGAAGGAATGGTGCAGAGGAGGGACATAGGTGTGCAAGTGAATATGGATGAGGACTGCATGGGAGAGTCTAAGGATTCTGAGAATTCAAGTTCAAGGGAAGTTGATCCCTCCATGCTGAGTACAGCTGCCAGTAGAGATAAAAGGTGGGGAAAAACCCCAAGGAAAGGGAATAGAGGCCTGAGAAGGTCGAAGAAGGACAAGTTTTGGCAGAGGTTTAGGCTAGATGCTGAAGATGGTTTGAGTTCTGGCCGAGGGGCTACAAGATGTTTGAGGTGTGGGAGACCACACAAGGGAGTCTGTCTGGCAGGGACTACGGCATGCTTTAGGTGCGGACAGGATGGGCACATGGTACGTGAGTGTCCTACTGCACCCAGGATGGGACGGTCCCAACAGTTAGCTCCAAGTTATGTGGCCCAAGCCAGTGTTCCAGGAAGGGGAGCAGACACATCGAACACAGTGATGCCAGGTACGCTCACTTTTGCATGTTCTGATGTGTTGTTGTTGTGAACCCTAGTGTGCTTCCTTTTCTGTTGTTGCTCTAGGAGCCTTTGAAAGGCTGAGTTGATAGCTTCTGGGGGTAGAGAGTTCTCTTTGGGGCTTGTAGATGTGAGCCATCTGTGGCAGAGTTGGTCTGCCGGTTCAGTCCAGTATCAGGTGAGGGTGGATGCCTTCCACCCGATTTTGAGGTCCGAGACTTGATTGTCTGGATGTCATTCGGGGGATGGATTGGTTTTTCTACTTGTGGTACTGGTACTACCTGAGTCTGCAGTGCAAGGTAGTCAGAATCGGAGTACAGAATGGATCATAGTAAGTCCGTGGAGAGAACCGAGTAGGATGCCTAGAAGTTTGATGTCAGCTGTCAGGCTCGTAGGGTGTATAGATAGTAAGAGTGTTCAGAGGTTCCAGGATAGTGTCAGGTTGGTCATCGGTCAGGAAGGTAGAGTTTGGTTCAGAAGTGGTACTTGGTACCAGAACCGTTTCTCTATTTCCTCACAGGATGGTACCTGCAGAGTTATAGGAGGAGTGTAGGAGTAGAGGAGTGCTTGGTAGACGAGGGTTTTATCCGACCCAGTACCTCACCCTGGAATGTTCCAGTGTTGTGCGGGAAAGGAAGGATGGATCCTTGAGCCTTTGTAGCGACTGTAAGCAGTTGTGCAGGGTTACTACCACGAGCAGGTAACCTCTACCTTGGATTGATGATCTATGGGAGCAGCTAGTAGGAACTGTTTGTTTCCAAAGATAGATCTGAAATTCGGGTACTACCTGTGAGAGTTAGAGTTAGTTTGGGTTAGCAGTGAGAAGAAGCCAGTTAGTAAAGATGAGAAGAGAAGAGAAGAGTAAGGATCAGAGTAGCGCAGTGGAAGCGTTGAGTTTCAGAGGAAGTTGGGTATTGCTAGAGGTGTCTCCTATTGGAAGAGTGTTCTTAGGAGAACCGGGAGTTTTGACTCCGGCAGTGCCGTGTCTCTCTTTTAGGAGAGAGGTTTTTAGGTTTTGCTTGTTTATGTATGATTGATGCTATGTTTCAGATGCCTGTTTGTTTGTGGAACATTCGGGGACGAATGTTCTTGAAGGGGGGAAGAATGTAATACCCGGCTAGAATCCGGCATCGGGATTCCTGCCTTCCGGCGGAATCTAGGGTGTTGGATCTCTCTAGAAGGGTAGAATGTGTTTTCTAAAATGTTTTCACATGATTTCATGGTTTTAAATGAAAATGAATTGAGTTTTGAAGAGAAAAGGCCAAGGAGGAAGAACCCAGGTTCGGCCGCCGAAGGTGATGTTCGGCCGCCGAACATGAGATGGTTTCGGATGGACTTTTGGCTTTCGAAAGTTGAGTTGGGCAGAAACCAGGTTCGGCTGCCGAACCTCAAGTTCGGCCGCCGAACATGGGGGACTTTAGGGTGCTGGTTTGGCCGCCGAATGTGGCTCAGCCGGTCGCCTATAAAAGGCCTCAGACCGAAAATGGGCGAGTTTTCCTCCCCATTCTCGTGCCAAGGTGAGTTCATGTCCTCCCTTGGTCGATTTCACGTTTTCCTTCATCTTCTATGGTTTTTATGAGTTTCATTCTTGGTTTTGAAGAGTTTTAAGCTTGGATCAAGGATTTGGAGCTTGGAGACCCCGGAGCTAGTTTCCTCCACATCTCCAAGGTTCGGGTCACACCAACCCTCGATCTCCAAGAGGTTAGTGTAGATCCTTGCTTTTCCTTATGTTTAATGAAGTTTTAAGTAAGTTTTATAGAGTTTGATGGTTGAGTTTGGGTAGAAATGCATGTTTAAGGTTTATGTGGGTTTTATACCCAATGTATGTTATGTGATGTTTGTGTTGAGGAGTTTATGTTAGTTTATGCCCCTTTATGCATGTGGGAGTGAGTATGCATGATTGGGAGAGAGTATGTGAGGATTTGGGTATATTTGAGTTTGGTTTTTGGCTTGGCAGAATCGGACCTGTCGTCCAGAGGGGACCAGGTTCGGCCGCCGAAAGGAGTTTCGGCCGCCGAACCTGCATGGGAGGCAGTCTTTAGGCTGCCGAACGTGCCCCTGAAGGAGGGACTTTCGTTTCTGTTCAGGAGTTTCGGCCGCCGAACCTGCCGCCGAACCTACCTGAGTTTCGTCTCTGGAAGGGGCTTTCGGCCGCCGAAGGTGCCGCCGAAAGTGCCCTGTCCAGCCGTTTCTTGGGTGTTTCCTATGCATGTTTTAGTGATGTTTAGAGGGGTTTTTGGGGGTATGTTTATGAGTTGTTTAGAGTATGTTTGGCACCTCATTCGAGTCCACCTGTGTAGGATCGGACCCGAGGGACCGAGGAGGCCAGTAGTGCTAGCAGTTGCAGAGTCTGTCAGCGTCTGCCAGGAGGTGAGTAGAACTAAACCTAATCTTTTATTTTAAGAAATCAAATGTCTAATGCATCTTTTATTTTAAGGAATTCAAATGCCTAAAGCATATGCATGCATCATGTTTATATGTAATAGGATGATTGCACTAGTTTCACGAATATGACGCATTGCATAAATTGCTGTGTATATGATGTGATGGGTGGACCAAGGCGACCTCAATAGCCCACAAGTCTGTCAATGAGTCTTTGTCAGTCGGGCAAGTACATGTAGGAAAGCCCTATGAGAGCTCCTTCGGGGCTAAGTTTTGACAGAGGGAATGTTGGGGTCATGTCTAACCCTGAGGGGAAGGACGTTTCGAGAACCCTCTAAAATCACCCGCAAGAGGAAGAGATTGCTAGCGTGAACTCAAGCGGGGAAGAAATGTTTGATGTGTATTCGTTGTGATATGACGCATTTCATGAAAGCATGAATAAGAAAAAGAAAGAAAAAGTTAAATAATAATAATAATAATAATAATAAAATGAATAATAATATACCTAAAAATGGAGGAATTAAAGCAAATGTTTTTAGTTTCTGCTCACTGGGCTCTTGTAGCTCACCCCATTCCCTTAACCCCAGTTTTTGCAGGGCCAGAGTAAGTAAGCCAGAGTAAGTCAGATAGAGCTATGGGAAAGAAGAGGTTCAAGCATGGGTTGCCATGTTTGGTTGTAATAGCTTAGCTATGTTTTGTTTATGTTTGAGTAAGGCTTGATGTGTATGTTTATGATTATAGAGGATGTTATGTAAGGAAGTTGTTAAAGAGATGATATGTTATGTAATGCTATGTATGTTTTGTATGCTTGTTTAGCTTAGTAGTGGATAATGATGATTTATGGACATGATAGATGGACTTGATGTATGGTCCTTATGTATATAAAGAATATGATGAATGGAAAGAGTAATGAGTATGTTATAAGAGATAGAGCCAAGCTAAGAAAAGTATGTGAGATGTATAGTATAGAGTTGTGCTTTGCCTAGTGTTGGTAAATCCCTTGGTTTTGCAGGATCAGTATGAAAGTTAAAGAAATGTTTTAAGAATGTTTTCAAGTTATATGTAATGTTTTAATGGTTTGAAGTATGTATGGTCGTGAGGGAAGAAAGGGTCTCAATCCCTTGACCCAAAGCGGATATGTTTTTACAGCTAGCTTGATGACTCATCTAGTATGAAGTTCTATGTTTCTATACATAGGTCAAGCTGAAATAAAGAAAAAGTTTAAAGGCTTTCTGAAAAAGCTTAAGTTTTTATGAAAATGCTGATCATGTATGGGATTTTACCTAGAGTTCAGGATGTCTAGAGGCTTACTACGGGTCCCGGCGGCCTTAAGCCTATCTGGATCCTAGTGCCGAACAGTTTGGGGCCGTTACAAGAGGTGTACCGGTTTCCGGGCTGTTACAAGGACAATCCCGAGCAAAGTGCCCTTCATGTCCACACCTAAAACAGGCTGAAGATCCCAACTGACAAGCTCCCTTGTGTAGTCTCCCACATCTTCTACATACTGGACTGCTTGCGCCAGAGCTTGAGCCACTACCCATTCCCAGACCTGACTTGACTTTACTCCAGAACTTACTCTTTGTTCCTTTTGCTCTATCCCATCTCTTACTGCCTGAAGTTCCTGAACTGGGGGCCTTCGAACCCGAAGCCTGTGCCTTTGACTGTCTCTGAATATTGGCACTTGCTTCCATTTTCCTGGCTGCATCCACGATAGAGTGGAAATTCTCCTTCTCTACTGGAAGAATCAAGGAAGAATACCTGGGATGCAATCTCATAGTATATCTCCTTGCCTTCTTCTGATCAGTATCATAGGCTTGACCCACATACTGAAGCAAATCCAGAAACTTATCTGTAAACTCGTCAACACTCATCTCGTCTGTCTGTCTCAACTGCTCAAATTCTATTACTTTCATCTCCCTGGAGCTATCAGGAAAAGCCCACCCTGCAAACTCATTGGCGAACTCTCCCCATGACATGCTGTCTATCCTCGGCTCCACATAGTTCTTGAACCATTCTCGAGCTTTCTTACACTTAAGTGTAAACCCCGCCATTTCTATGGCTCTGCTATCATCTGCTCCCAACTCATCAGTGATCATCTTCACAGTTCGCAGATACTCAAATGGATCATCTCCTGAATTGAATTTCGGAGCATCCAATTTCAAGTACTCTGTCATTTGCACCTTACCTCCAGATGAGCTAGGTTGCTGTCTTTGGGCAACAGGAGCTACTGGTTCTGGTTGTGGTGGTGGAGGTACTGGTTCATTTCGCTCTGGGTGTGCTGCACTTAAATGGGTAGGTGAGGATGGATACATAGGATATGGTGGGTAATACTGAGGATAAGGCATATATGGCATGTAAGTAGGATATGGGACAAAACTCGAGTACTCTGACATACCTTCCATCGGATACCCTGGATCCTGAGGAAAGGCTGGATAACCAAACCCTGAGGTCTGAACGCCTCCCTGAGACTCTCCCATACCTTCATCAAATCTGTCTACACCCATGCTTTCCTCAACTAACTGGTCAACCTCCATAGCCTCCCTCACTTCCTCTGATCTCCCTCCTCTAGCTGTTCCTCTTCTGCTCTCATCTACAGACCTTCTAGGGTCTATTGACGTACCTTCCCTACTAGATCTCTGAGACCTTGCCCTTGGCAATGCAGGAGGACGAGCAGCTGGTCTCTTACTATCTGGTGGGACTCCAGTCAATCGAGCTGATCAACGAGTTCCTCGCATCTTAACTCTGGAAAACAACACATAACATAGCACTTTAGCACAGAAACATCACATATCAATACTGCACATACAAATCATGGCATGTCATAGCAGTAAACAGATAGGACTCAACACCCTATCCTAGTGGACATGCTTTCCTATTGTGATTGACTACCTCTAGCCTCTATGAGCCCAACACTCTCTCTAGAGGTCCGATCATGTGAACCTAGGGCTCTGATACCAATCTGTAACGACCCCAAAATGGACCGCCACCGGCGCTAAGATTCAGGTCGGCTTAAGGTCGCCAGAACCCGTAGCAAGCCTGCTATACTCTCTGTGTACCTGTAAATCTCATACATGATCATACATTTTCTGTGAAAATAAAACTCTTTTCTGTCCCAAGGCTTAACCTGTGCATGCACTATCTCTGTACTCTGTACTCTATACTCTGTACTCTGTACCCCTGACTAGAGCTTGCTCTAGATGGGTTAACTCATACCTGTTAAGCCTGGTTTTTCACATACACTATAAAACAAATACATATATACAGATCATGTACATAACAAAAGATTTACAACACAATCATCACTAAGTCAAGCACAATTCTAACTGTTTACACAACTGTTACAGCTCTTTAATATTACATGTCCACTAACTAGTACACAGCTCTTCTCTTTTCCTGAACTCTGCTGGACTTCCCCTGTATACTGTACACTAAACCTGCAAGACTGGGGTTAAGGGAGTGGGATGAGCTCTATAGCCCAGTGAGTAGAACAGTAAAACATATCATTAAAACATGATCTCATGGAATGCATCATATCACAGACAAGCCACATCAAGGGTAAACCTGTCACCAAATAGTCCCAGTATCTCATACCAGGGCGTAGTCAAAGGCACCTGGATTTCCTATCTCATATATGTATATGTGTGTATAACACCTGTACTTACCATTGCCAGGGCGTAGTCAAAGGCTCCTGGACTTTCCTATACCTGCCAGGGTGTAGTCAAAGGCTCCTGGACTTATCTCAGTGACTATTGGATCATTCAGCATTCACCCACATCAACAAATAACGATGCAATGCAACATATTCGTGAATTCTAATGCAATCAACCTACTGTATATCCATGATGCATGAAATATGCTAAAAATATTCCATTTCTTAATTAACAGAATTAAGTTTAGTTCCACTCACCTTTGGCTATCTGGACTGACTCTGCAGGCTCTGAACACTCTGGAGCAATACTCACTGCTGCTCTCTCTGGTTCCTCTGGTCTGTGTAAGCACAGATAAACTCAAATGAGGGACCAAACTAGCTTATGAACAACTCTAAGAAACTCCCCAAGACTCCCCTTAATCTCACTCAAACATCCCTGAAAAGCAAGCAAAGGAAAGCTGGACAGGACACTTTCGGCGGCAGGTTCGGCGGCCGAAAGTCCTCTCCAAAGACGAAACTCATGCACCTTCGGCGGCCGAAGCTCTACTTTCGGCAGCGAACCCTTTCGGAGGCAAGTTTCGGGGGCTGAAAGGCACTCCAGAGACGAAAGTCTCTATCCTTCGGCAGCACCTTCGGCGGCCGAACTCCCCTCCAGAGCCGAAAGTCCAAAAGCTCGGGGGCAAGCTTGGGCAACCGAAGCCACCTCCTCATGGGTTCGGCGGCCGAACCATTCTTCGGCAGCCGAAGCTGGGTTCATCAGCAAGGCAGAACCTTGCTCTGCCTCACGCCAAAATGCACAAACCTCTCCCAAACTCAACCACCTCAATTCCTCAACTTGCATACACCCAAGTATATGCTCAAAGGGGTCAAAAACTAGCTAAAAACCCCAACAACACAAAACATACAACACATATACAAGCTTTTCTCACAAAATCACCAAAACCTCTCTTTTTACCCTATTCATGCAACTCTTCCCCAAAACCTCATAAAACCTTCAGAAAACATAAAAACAAGGTCAGGATCTTCACTTACCTCTTGACAACAAGAAGATGAACGATCCCAACGTGGAGTTTTGGAGCAACTCTCCGTCAAACTCTCTAAACTTCACAACTTTGTGTTTTTAGCTCAAAACCTTCAAAAACCCATAAAAATCAATCAAATCTTTGCATGATTTAATGAAAACAGGAAGAAAACTCTACAAAGGACAGGGTCCACCTCAGCAAGTCAAAGAAACGGTGATCTTATCGTTTCAACCGACTGAGGGCCTTTTATAGGTGGCTGGCCAGACCACCTTCGGCGGCCACACGTGAAACCGAAAGTTGATGTTCGGCGGCCGAACCTCAACTTCGGCGGCCGAACCTGACTTTTCTGCCTTAGTTCATTTCACTCAAAAACTCATTTCCTTATGCTTTAAAACTATGAAACATACCAAAACATTTTAGAACAACATAAATCTAACCCTTCTAGAGACTTTCGGCATCCGAAACTCCATCGGAAAGTAGAATTCCGATGCCGGACTCTAGCCGGGTATTACAATAGCATTATACAAGTATATTTTATATAAATATTAAGATGTTCACAATAAAACTTGTTTTTTCCTATTTAATTGGAATTGTATTGCAAACTATGTTATTCAGTTGAATCTCTTAGGGATTTAAAACGGCAAGCTATTTGGAACTATTAATTTTGGATTAAAATTTTAATGCACAAACTTTTATCTTCGGTAAGATAACCTATTGCCTAATTTATTATTTTGGTTGCACCTAAGTATGAATTCTAATAAATACTAATTTGAAATACTAAGCAAATCTAAATTAAGAAAAAATAGTTAAACTTGTGATAAAATTTCTAATTAATAAAATTCTAAATTTCCTCATTCTATAATGATTATAATTCCTAATGAACATTCAGGTCATGGAATTGAATAGTTGAATTCAAAGATCAAGTGAAATATTGTTTGATGTTTATTGGAATTGCAAAAATTTGTAAATCTGTATCAGGCAAATTAAGAGTGGTTCTTTGCAAATCTATAGCAAACAAATTGCGTTCTGTTGCAAATTTGCAATCTCTAGGAGAATGCAAGACTATTCTATAGTAGAATAGTTTAAATGATTGATATAATTATATTTAGCAGTATTTAGGATCTTTGTTTTAAGTTTTTCAGCATGAAATCCCTTTTATTTTAATTTTTTTAATTTTTATTTTGTCAAAATTCCCTCTATTAGTAACTTTGGAATGTTTAGCAGCCTATTTTATGGAGAATAGCCAAATTGAAATAAGAAAGGTCAAACACTCAATAACTCCATGTAATTCAACCTAAATTTTATGAGGTGAACACATGCAAATATAGAGGCCTTTTATAACCAAATAAGGTATATTAGAAGTGCTCAGAAGGCTACATAGGCCTGTAGAAATTACATGATCTCATGTAAATTTTCAGGGAGCATAGTAGTTTATACAGACCGACCCTATATAATGTGCAAGACCTTTGTAAATTAAGCTTATTTATATGAGTTCATACGACTTTAGCAGATAAACACAACCCAATCAATTTTATTACATTTTGCTTAGTCAAAAGGATGTCTTAAGTTATTTGGAATTGGGGGAAAGTCATAGGGAAATAAAAAGAAAGAATGTCAGTTAGAAGATCATTCTAAACATGGAGAGTACCAAGGAGAAATTGAATAAAAGGAGAGGAAACCATTGGTTCGTAGAGGAGATGTCACAGCAAAAGTATGAGAAGATCAAGCTATCAATTTCAAACCTGGATCTATTGTGGTTCTATTTTCCTAATGTCTTGTTTTCTTAATTTGATTGTTTTAACAATTTTGAATATGAGTGAGTACATTTCTTTATTTTAAGATTTGAAAAGTAATACTTTGATTACATGAATCTTTAATTTCTTTTACTCAATAAATTTATATTACACTATTTGATTCAATTTTTTGTATATTTAATGCTTGCTTTGTATTGGTATCTGCTTTGCATTGATTTAATTGCTAATCATAAATCCTAATGAATTCTATTTGATTTGATATTATAAAAATAAGTATTGATCTTATTAGAATATAATCTCTTCACCTTGAAAAAATTCTTAAAGTACTTTAGGATAAACTTCCTTCAAATAAGTAATCTCCTATTTATTGAATGCTAAATTTTAGTCTATTTTTAATTAAATTGTGAACTCATAATTCTGAAAATTAGTTTAGGGGAACACCTCTGAAGAATCCCTATGCTCATCTGAACTATTTTTGGAGATTAGTGATTATGTGAAGATGAATGGAGTTATTGAGCATGCTATTTGACCTAGTTTATTCTCCTTTTCTCTAAAGGATAAAGCCAGATAGTGGTTAGACTCTATGCCACCAGGTTCTATCACTACATTAGCTCTCTCTAGCCCTTTTTAATTAGTGCTTTCCACCGATGAAGTTAGATAAGTTAAGGGAGGAGCTCACTACCTTTCAGACACACCCAGATGAATCTTTATATGAGGCATGAGGAAGGAATAAGTCTATTCAGAGGAGATGCTCACAGCATGTATCCCCAAGTAGTAAATTGTTTAGTAATTTTACAATAGGATATCACCTGCTTTTCGGAATATTATTGAAGCATTCTTTACAGAAGATTTAATAGAGTTTTCACTAAATGAAGCTTATGCTCATATAGACAAGGGTGTTAGTCAGCATTATCAATAGAGCAATAATTCTAGAAAGACAGTTGGAGTCCTTGAAGTCAATGCACTCAGCTTGATAAAATGCCAAATTTGATGCTCTGATAAAGAAATTAAAAAGTATGAGTGTCAATAGAGTAATAATTCTAGAAAAACCCATGTTAGAGATAAAGGACCTTCCATTTGGGAACCTATTGAAGAAGAGATTGTCCCTCTTCCTCTACCTCGCCTTTTACACCTTGTGTGGCTTTCCACACTTGAGACAATTAAAGTTGTCTGAACTATAGCTTGAACCACTACTCATACCTAGAATTGACTTTAACTTGTTCCACAACTTATTCTTCTTACTTTTTTTATAGACTTCCCCCATTTCTTACTTCTTATGATGGTTGTATGTAAAAAAAAGAGATCAAAATTTTTTATACCCAAAGCTTTGAAACTTGATGATTATGCCACCTATTATTTCACAGTCCCTTATGTGATGGCATTGGCCTCCATCTTTCTAGCTGCATCTATAATAGTGTGGAAACTCTCTCTTTGTACTGCTAAAATAAGGAAGGAATACATGGAATAAAGTGTCACGGCATACCTCATAGCTTTTTTCTACTCTATATCATAAGCCTGTCCCATATACTACAACAAATCCAAAAACTTGTTTATATATTTATCCATACTCATCTCTTCAGTCTGCCTCAACTGCTAAAACTCTATTACTTTCAATTCTCTAGAACTATCCAAAAATTCCCATCCTGCAAATTCATTTGCAAAATATTCCCATACCAACCTTTCTAGCTTTCATTCCATGTAATTCTTGAATTACTCCTTTGCCTTCTTACATTTCATAATGAACCTTACATCTGAATGGCTCTGCTATCACTAGCTTCTAACTCATTAACAATCATTTTCATTGCCTTCATATACTCAAACAGGTCATTTCCCTCATACTTAAGAGTATCCAACTTCAGGTAATCTATTACCTTAACCTTGC
This sequence comes from Manihot esculenta, assembly GCF_001659605.2. NCBI lineage: Eukaryota > Viridiplantae > Streptophyta > Magnoliopsida > Malpighiales > Euphorbiaceae > Manihot > Manihot esculenta. Next base: position 1,257,918 of record NC_035161.2, on the reverse strand, counting down.
TTCATGTTGTAAGTCGGTTCTAGGTGGTTAGATTTTAGGAACTACTGCTTCTGTAGGGGGGAGGTGGTAGTGGTAGTATTGTACTCCTTGTATTAGGGTTTATTAGGTTCTAACAATAGGATAGAGGCGAATACATGGTGTAGGGTGAATAAGGTGAGTAGTATAGTGGTTAGGGCATGTATGAGGGATAAGGGTGGGAGAGAGTAATCTGATGAACTTTTCATCGTATACTTAGGTCCTATTCGGTAGTACTAGTATTGAGGTAAATAAGCTTATCTTGAGCCCTAAACGCCTTCTGCTCCTCCTTTTGACTCTTTTCATGCCCTCTCTTTTTGTTGCCATCACCTAGAATTCCATCTCCTCTTTACTCATCACCCACTGATTCCCTATCATCTACTGAAATCTTACCCATATCTGTTATCCTACATTAAAAGACCTTCTAGGATCACTTGATGCTTTTCTTCTATTACTTCTACTTGTCCGAGCTCTTGATGGAGCAACAGGGGGAAGGGCATCCATACCTTTATTCTTAAGTAGGGCATCGAACATTTATGTAGATCGACATAAGTCATGCATCCTCACTTCTAAAAAAAAAGAATAAAAAAATCAAGACATTAGCAATCATATAATTCATGTGAGCATACAGGAACCCATAACAAATATAACATAAAATCCGCATGGTCATATTCATGACATCATATAAGCATATATATGTAATAGAGCAAGGCACTACATCCTACCCCTAATGGACATGTATTTTCCTAATTATGCTAACATCTATGAGCCTGCTAACATCTATGAGCCTAAAACTCTAGGTTTGACCATATAAATCTAGGGTTTTGATACTAATCTATAAAGACTCCAATTAGGATCGTCACTAACATTAGAGTTCAGATCGACATAAGATCACTGAAACCTTCAGAAAGCCTAACACACAAACTCTATTGATGATAGAATCCTATTATGTTCTCAAACATACATGAAAAATTTATCATGAATGAAAGTGAGCATGTGTACGTGAATATTTGTAAAAACATAAACATGCACTTAGGAGCTCTCAACAAAAGCTCTGTGTATCATACACGTGCCATAAAGTTTAACATAAACATTAACATAAGAATTTTAAACTTTTACATATAACAGAGATCACATCAAAACTAGGGTTTAGAACTAATACTAGTGCATTACACAATTCTAAACCATAATAAAAAAATTACATGTCCACTACGAAACTACTATAAAAAATAACACTCTAATCTCTATGGTCCTTAACTTTATCTCCAAACCTGCAAATCTACGGGGTTAGGGAAAAGGGGTAAGTTATATGGATAGCCTAGTGAGTACAAATATACACAATAAAATAAATCTTTTAAATTAAATTCTTGTGTATATGCATCACATGCATAAAACGATGGACTTGTCACTAGTAGCCCTATATGTCTCCAATAGTGCACGACCCATAACAGATGATCCTCAGGACTTCCTCTTAAAAAAATAATATAAACTATAGTGCTAAGAGCGTAGAATAGGCCAACTTGGTCTTTCTCTTTAACATAGTATTGGGGTGTAGAATGAGTCTCAATCTATACTTTCATAAGCATCATATCATACCATTTATCAAGGACTAGTGAATTATCCAACATCTATCTAATATCAACAAATAGAAAAATGCAATACAACATATTTGTGATTCTAAAGCAATAACCCTATATTAACGTATGCATTCATGATGCATGAACATACTTGATTGAAATCTTTTAACTTAAAAAAAAACAGTTCAGTTTAGTTTTTACTCGCCTCTTGTAGCTCTAAACTGAAAAGCATGTTCATGCTAAAATTACGACATGCTAAAATTAGGACATGCTAAAATCAGGACATGCTACGCCCTATTTTTCAATTATTTTTTTGAATAATATTGAAAAATTAAAAAAAAACACATATATGTATTTTTATGGACATAGTGAAAAAATTAATTTCAACTAATTAAAATTATTAATTCCCAAATCAAGAAAATGATATTTTTAAAAAATAAATCTTATAGAAATTTAATCTATAACAAAAAAAAAATTGCTAACTATTATTACCGACAATTTTATCCTCAAAGGTTTTATGACATAACTTATGCTAAAATTTTTAGCAACACAATTTAGGAATGAATAGATTTTGTTTATCAATAAAAATATTCATCGTAAAAGATTTTAGAATATAACTTATACTAATAGCTTTACTGACACATTATACTCAAAATAAATTTTTTCTAACAATAGCTACATTGTCACTAAATTTATTATTAGCAATGATATCAAATATGCATTATTAAAAATATTAATTTTTTATAATTTTTTAAATACTATTTTTTATTTTAATTATTTTAAATATTATTCTAGATTATAAAAAACATTTAATTTAATAGATTAAATTTTAATGTAAATTGTTAATAATTTTTGTTAAATACTAATATAAGTTTTTAACAATTTTAATTTAAATAAAATACTAATATTAGATGAAGGTATATAACTCAAGTACCATCTTTAAATTCGAGTCTCCATTTTTAAATATTTTTATTAAAAAAATGTTATATTATGAAGATAAATATGTAATTAATATATTTATGACAATAAATTTTATTTATTTTTAATATTTTATTAAAATATAAAAATAATTATATTATTAAATATTTTGAAATTAAATTTTTATTTATCAATTTACATTAAATAAAAGTATATTACTCTATGTTTAATAATTTTTATTTACTTTATTTTTTTTTCGTATATAAAGAAATTTTAGTTTTTTTAATTAATGGACAATTTTTTCTATTAAATTTCAATTATATTATTTTTAATATAAAATAAAAATATTAAGTTTTATTGAAACAGTAAAATCATTATTAATAACCTATGATTTAAATTAAATGTGAAAGATAATTTGAAATCTCATTTAAAAAAATAAATAATTAAAAATTATATTACAAATAAGATAAAATTAAATAAGATTGTAACAATCAATTTATAAATTATAATATAAAAAAAAAAAAAGTAAATAATGCAATGCAAGCACAGGCAGATCCGAAAGAACCTTTACTCTAGAGATTTATTTATTTTCGAACTTTAAACTAGAGAATTTTCTTTTTCCCCGAACTTTACAGTAGAGATGAGTGGGGATGATACTGAGTTGATAACACCTTCCTTTGCTTGTATTGGTGGATGATCATCAGAGATGATATAAATTCCTCTGCATCACTTACAGATCTTCATTAGATTTCTGGCAGTCCATAATATACCTAGAAGCAGAAGGGATCTTAAATGTCTCATTTTTAATTTTCTTCCATCGCAGGGTTCCCACCAGAAAACAGAGCACTTCTCTCAATCATCCATGGACCTCCTGCAGATCTTGTCCACATGTTTTCTGGAAACAGCATGGATCTGCATAATGGGCAAGTAACCTGACCCTCATCTACCCATTTGTCTAGGCAATCCTTGTGAAACACATGAGAACAGTTGCATAACTCTCTGATTTCGTCTCTGTTCTTTATAGAATCTGCGCAAACAGGGCATATGCACTCTTCATCTTCGTCTTCATCCTTTCCCAACCTATGGAGGATATTATGGAATTTTGTCACTGGAAGTCTCCTCTTGATCAGGGCTGTGAGAATATTGACAGGGACAGGAATGGGCGTTGGGCAAAGTCTGTCGATTATGAGAACATAATTTGTGGTCTCTTCCTCAGTAGTATAAGCTTGTTGTTGCGGCTTAAGCAGGCACAATTGGGTGAGGAACCTTGTGAAAGCAATCTTGAAGTAAGTTATCAGAATTAGCAGGAAGTTGATACCAAAGCATTGTGGCATCTTCATAGAAACAGAAGGAAAACCCATGAATCTCTGGCTGTTTGGTGTCACACAGAGAGAGAGAGAGAAAAAGAGAGAGAGGGGCTAAGGATTTGAAGAAGCGGAGAAACTGCAATTGGGATTTGTGATGATCTGTCAACGTCGTTTTATGATTTATTTAGCCTGATTAGGAGTGGTAACTAAATTGAATCTGATACCAAAACATTTTGGCATCTTTATAGAACAAGGAGGAGAACCCATGAATTTGTGGCTGTAGTTTGTGCGAGAGAGCGTGAGAGAATGTTAAAAGAGTAACGTGGAAAAAAAGTAGCCCCTTAGTCTCATCTCTTGAGATTTGAAATTTGGTTGTATTTTTCATGCGATACTTTAGTTGGTGGTGGGCCGCGAAAGAGAATAAGGCCAAAGGAAAGTCGTCCGTTTGCCCTTTTAGTCGTCGCTTGGCAAGAGCATGCTTAAGAAATAATAATTATTTACTCGCTCAGCTCCATATTCTTTATTTATTTTACTTTTCTATATATATTAAAAAATATATTTTTTTAATTAACTTTCTAATTATATAGATTTTAAACACATCAAATTTTATTAAATATTAAAAAACATTTTAAGAGATTTTTTAAAAATAAAATAAAATTAAATTGAATTATAATAGTCAATTTATATGTTAATAATGTGATTGAAATGAAATTGTATTTCGATTGGTCACTTCATAAGAAATAAAATATGAGGTGTAACAATCACTCCGACACTCAAGTCAGTAAATTAAAGAAGAGAGTAAATATAAGGAATTGCTTATAAGTCAAGAGTAGTTGTATAAAAATGCGTACGTTGATTTCTGCGTATATTAACTTTTATACTATAAGAAGATGAAGTCAATTATAGCATTTCCTGAAATTTTGATTGGTATCCGCTAATTGATAGAGAATCCCAACAGCTAATTGATCAAGAATCCCATGATTACAGATGTAATATGAATATGTTAAATTATATAATTTTATGTGAAAATTCAATCTATTTAGGAGAGGGCGAGTCTTGATAAAGAATCAGGTGCTACGGTGTTCAGGTCTTTCTTTTAATAAGTGGGACCGTGTATCAGCTTATCAGTTTCTTAGCTCAGTCTTATGGTGACAATTCATGATTTACATTTTTAAAATCTATCCATCTTTTGCCATATATGACCAGGCCATTCATTGAAAGTTTAGTGTAAAATTGATTTTAAAAATAAAATAAAGTATTTTTTGTATCAGAACTATACTTTAGAAATAAATTTAGCATGTTTATCATTACCAAATTATTATTTGAATTAATAAATTTTATTTTTAATACATGACCAATAAATTGCTGAAAATAAAAGAGGTTTTATGTTACTTGGAATAAAGAAAAAAAGAAAATAGATCTATATTTATAGTATTGAAGAATATTTGATTTATTTTGATAATTCAAATTAAAATTGGCTCGATTTAATTTAGATTTTTAATGATTTTGATTTGATTTCAATCCAATATTAAAATTATTATAATTACAGTTTTTTATGGTTACGACTTCAATTCAGATCAAATTCTAAATAATTTAACTCATTTTCAATTTGTTTGTAGTTCAGAAAAAATTTAGATAAAATTATTTTCAAAAAAATGGATAAAATTAAATAAATATGAACATTATATATTATTAAATTTATAATGGAATAAATAAACAAACCGTAAAAAGGTAAATATTTATATAATGTCAAAAGTAAAATAATATTACATTTAAATGTAAATAATATTCTTTACAAGTAAAAAAAAAGTTCAAACTTGATTATTTTGATAATTAAGTTGTCTATATGTATTCTCACATAGTACTAGCAATCAAATTCATCGTAATTTAGTTGCCATAATTATATTTGATTCTCATTACAAATTTCCACATTTTGATGTGTTGGACTTGTGAAGTCATCTTTAGTACTTAAACTTTCATTTTCTTAGCTATGATCCTCGACTCTAATCCAATCATTTGAAGAACATTGTGCTTTAACTAATGCATGAAAAAGATATTAAAATGTCTTTCATCTAGCATAGAACTATTGAACCTAAATAATTGTTCTAATACTCTGTTATACTATAACCGCTATTAATTCTTTTACTATTATTGTTGAAATTGAAAAATATCATGTTTAAATGCACAATTGGCTTGGCTTGGCTCTGTTATTGGCTCCATTGGTGGAGTTGGAGCCTCATCTTCATCATCATCCAAATTTAATATTGTAATCCAATATTTGCTAGACTTGTGAAGAGAAGTTGGCTATCAAATAATTTATTGGGAGTATCAATACTCATAGGCCTAAAATAGGAATCAAATATATTTTGATTGCTTAAATTACACGCTCTCTCTTTTTCCTTATATGTTCTCCTTGATAAATTTCCAGAATTTATCATATTATTAAGAAAGAAATTGAAAGTTAAACGAATATTGAATAAATTTAGAGTTTGAAATAATTGAGAGATTGAAAGTGTAGAGTTTTGAGAATATTTTAAAAGATTTGAGTTTTTGAGAGACTTGCAAGGTTTAAATTTATTTTAGAATGAAAACTTTTCTAAGTTAAGAAAAATTAAAATTTTCATTCCAAATAAGAGAATTATTGATATTAGAAATTAGAATCGATCATCCATGTGGATCAACCCAATTTCATTAAAAGATATGTCCTTATGAAGAGCTATGTCCTTACAAAGAGACATGTTCTTTTGAAGGAACATGACCTTTTTAGTTTATTCGTTTTGGTTCAGTTTTGAATCAACCTGATTGAATTCTTACCCCTAGATACTAAGAGATAAGTTTCATGATACAAGATTATGTAAAGCTGATTATGAGCTGTATTTAGAACTAAATCTTGATTTCGTTAGATCTTATAATGATTTACTTAGTAAAATTTCGATTCTAAATCTAATATGAAATAAGTTCTAAAATATTTAATTATTGTATACGATAAATATATATATGAATTTAGACTTATTGAATTATGTCTCTTTAGTTTATATTTATATCAATATATCAATATGAAAGTCTTATATGTATTTAGATGAGCAAGAAGCTCTTGAGGTAAGGGCATAGGCATTAAAACCTTATTATTGTTAATTCATTTTAACATCTATGATCTAATGAGTGCGAAGCCAATGCAACATGCAAGAAAATTTGCTTATAACCTAAAGGGGTAATGCATTGCTTACTGTTGTATTTGTGCTTAATCAAATATCTTTCAAGTCAGCTACTATAAGTTCATATGAACTATGCGTTAATAGAAAACTCAATCTACGATTTTTAAAACGTTATGAGTGTATTATTTTTATTAATCTTAGATTAATTGTCTATGGATTTTATTCTTGACCTTCCACAAACTCAACGTGGATCTGATTCTATTTTGGTTGTTGTTGACAAGTTCTCCAAAATGGTGTATTTTATTCATTGCAAAGAAACTAATTGTAATACCCGGCTAGACTCCGGTATCGGAATTCCTACCGCCCGGTGGAATCTCGGATATCGGAAGCCTCTAGAAGGGTAAAAACATGATTTTATAAAATGTTTTCGAGTATTTTATGGTTTTAAGTAAGAAAGGAAATTGAGTTTTGAATGAAAAAGACCTTTGAGGGAAATCTAGGTTCGGCCGCCGAACCTCATGTTCGGCCGCCGAACATGGCATGCATGCGGAGGCATGTTAGGCCCCCGAAAGTGGCCTAGCCAGCCACCTATAAAGGGGTCCCCTATCCGAAATGGGTGAGTTTTCTCTCCCCATTTCCGGCCAAGGTGAGCCTCCGACCTCCCTTGTCGATCTTGTCTTTTTCCTTCAAATCTCTCAAGATTTTTAACTAGTTTTATCTTGGTCTGAAGATATTTGAGCAAAAAGAGTGAAGTTGGTAACTTGGAGACTCCAGGAGCTCGATCTCTCCCATCTCCGAGTTGGATCGCCTCTCCTCTCGATCTTCAAGAGGTTCGGACCCGAGGAACCGAGGACCCCAGCAGTGAGATAGCTGCTTCAAAGTCTGTTTAGAGTCAGCCAGAGGTGAGTAGAACTGAACTATGTATTACAATAACAAAGTTTTGAGCATGTTCATGCATCACGAATACCATGATATATTTTAGGTTGTTGCATTACAATCTCACGAATATGATGCATTGCATTCTATGTTGTTGATATGGATGAATGTTGGATGATCCATTAGCCCTCAATATGTATGATGATTAATGAAAGTCCAAGGCTGCCCATGTCCACGCGTCCTGGCATTTTATATGTATGATGATTAATGAAAGTCCAAGGCTGCCCATATCCACGCGTCTTGGCATTATATGTTATGATTAAGAGGAAGTCCTGCGGAGCTCCGTCGAGGGCCAGGCACATTGGTTATGTAGAGGGTTATTGGTGACAAGTTCATCCGTGATGTGAAATGTATGTGCTGTGATGTATTCCATGAAAGCATGGTTTTGTATATGTTCTACTGTTCTGCTCACTGGGCTTTTTAGCTCACCCCTTTTCCCTTAACCCCCAGGCTTGCAGGTTCAGGATAGATCGGGGAGTCTTCAAGGTTGAAGTATGTTATGCCTATGTAATAGTGTTAGTAGTGGACATGTGTTGTAAAAATAGTTTAAGGATGTTATGTAATGTAAAGTAATGTATTGAGGTTTAGAAATTGTGCTTGGCCCCTATGTATGAGTAGTCCCTTTTAGTACATGATCTCTTATAATGAAATGTTTTTAGGATGAGAAATGATAGTCCAAGCTTGATGTATGTTATGATAACCCACTAGAGCATTTGATGAGGGCTCTAGATTGGGGTTTTATGTTTATGGTATAGTGCATGCACAAGTCAGGCTTGAAATATGAAAAGATTTAAATTTTTATGAAAATGTATGATCATGTATGGGATGTTATCAGGTATCCAACAGGTACAGGAGGCTTGCTATGGGTCCCGGGGCCTTAAGCCGATCTGGATCCTAGCGCCGGTAGCGGTCCAATTTCCGGGTCGTTACAGATTGGTATCAGAGCCCTAGGTTCATATGGTCGGACCTAGATAGTGTGTCGGGCTCATAGATGTTATAGAAGGGCAAGCACAATAGGAAAGAAAATCATGTCCACTAGGATAGGATGTAGAGTCCTGTCTTGATGATGATGTGAAATGCCATGATTTCATGCATATGCATTAATGATATGATATGATATGTATGTGAGGGTTCATGTGTTTCCACATGAACCATTTGATGCTCATGTTTATGTGTATATTGTGTTGCTTTCAGAATCAGAATGAGAGGCACTCGTCGATCTGCACGATTGACTGGAGTACCACCGGAGAACGAGGGCATGGATGCCCGTCCTCCTGCATTGCCAAGGGCAATGTCATGCAGATCTGGTAGAGAGAGAGCAGCAAGGGACCCTAGAAGGTCTTTTGATGCTAGTAGAAGGGGTACAGATCAGGGTGAAAGTTCAGCTGATGTGAGGGAAGATATGGATGTGGATCAAAGAAGAGATGGAAGCTTGGGTGTAAGCATGTCTGAGGAAGGTTCAGGGGAGTCACAAGGAGGCGCTCAAGCCTCGGGATTTGATTATCCACCCCAATATCCGCCCTTTCCTCAGGGCTCAGGGTATCCGATGGGAGGTACATCAGATTACTCTAGCTTTAACCCATACCCTTCCCATATGCCATACCCTCCCTTTTACCCACCATACTCTCAGTACCCTATGTATCCACCCCCACCCTTCTATCCAAATCCAGCAAACTCTAACTCAGGAAATATGGCACCTCCTCCTCCACCAACAGAGCTAGCTACCCCAAATGTCCAAATTCCCAAACCTAGCTCTTCTGGGGGGGATAAGGTGAAGATGACTGATTACCTTAAGCTGGATGCTCCCAAGTATGAGACTGGTGATGATCCGTTTGAGTACCTCAAAATGGTGAAAATGATAACTGATGAGTTGGGAGCAAGTGAGAGTAGAGCCATTCAGATGGCGGGTTTCAAGCTGAAATGTAAGAAAGCCAAGGATTGGTTCAAGAACAATGTGGATCCAAGGGTGGATAGCTTATCCTGGGAGGAATTTGCAAATGAATTTGCAGGATGGGCTTTCCCTGATAGCTCCAGGGAGCTGAAGATGATTGAGTTCGAGCAGCTTAGACAAACGGAAGAGATGAGTGTAGATGAATACACAGACAGATTTCTGGAGCTGTTGCCGTTTGCAGGGCAAGCTTATGACACAAACCGAAAGAAGGCTAGGAGGTATATCATGAAGCTTCATTCCAGGTATTCCTCCTTGATCCAGTCAGCAGAAAGGGAGAGTTTCCATGCCATTGTGGATATGGCCCGGAAAATGGAGGCTAGTGCAATTATCGAGGGGAAAGTAAAACAGTCAGTGGCACAGCCTTCAGGTTCCAAGACTCCGAGTAGTGTAAAGATGGAAAGATCCAAGTCCAAGAAGAACAAGTTCTTGAACAGGATTAAGTCCGATCTGGGAATGGGTGGTGGCTCAAGCTCTGGCTCGGGTGGTTCTGCTTGTATGAAGTGTGGTAAGCCACACAAAGGAGTCTGCCAGTTTGGGACTACTGCATGTTTCAGATGTGGGCAAGAAGGACACATGGCTCGGGAGTGTCCTAGAGTAGCTTTTATGGCTCAGTCCCAGCAGACAGGTTCTGGCAGTGTAGCTCAACCAGTAGCTCCAGCCACGACTCAGGGCAGTGGTAGAGGCAGAGGGAGAGGGGCAACCTCTTCTTCAGTAGGTTCCCGGGGTGAAGGTCCATCAGTACCAGCACAGATTTTCACCATGACTCAGCAGGAGGCGAACACATCCAACACCGTGGTGTCAGGTAATCTCATCATTGGTTGTTCAGATGTGTATGCATTAATGAACCCTGGTGCATCTCATTCTTTTATTGCTCCGAGAACAGTTGAGAGGTTGGGTTTGATGGTCTATGGGTTAGAGTGTCCTCTCTGGGTCAGTGGGCCCAAGTGTGATCCATCAGTGGCAGAGTCAGTTTGCCGGTTTAGTCCTGTATTTGTAGAGGATAGATGCCTTCCAGCCGACCTAGTAGTTCTAGATTTGATAGATTTTGACGTCATTCTAGGGATGGATTGGCTATCTACCCATAGTGCTACCTTGGACTGCAGGGACAAGGTAGTCAGATTCAGAGGTCGTCTTTAGAGGAGACAGGAGGGGTACACCTAGAGGTCTAATATCAGCCCTACAGGCTCGTAGGTTGCTTAGGAGGGGATGTCAGGGGTATCTGACTCATGTGAGAGAGCTAGATGGTCAGATCAGGGAACCAGCCTCAGTGCCAGTAGTCAGAGAATTTCCAGATGTCTTCCCAGACGAGCTTCCAGGACTACCACCTGCTAGGGAGATAGAGTTTGAAATAGAACTGATGCCTGGAACCAGACCAATATCTATCCCTCCCTACAGGATGGCACCAGCAGAATTGAAAGAATTGAAGGATCAATTGCAAGAGCTGGTAGATAAGGGTTTCATCCGACCGAGTACCTCACCTTGGGGTGCTCCAGTGTTGTTCGTGAGAAAGAAGGATGGATCCCTCAGACTTTGTATCGACTACAGGCAGTTGAACAAAGTCACTACCAAGAACAAGTACCCGTTGCCTTGGATCGATGATCTATTTGACCAGCTAGCTGGGGCAGGTTGTTTCTCCAAGATAGATCTGAGATCTGGGTACCATCAGTTGAGAATAAGGGAAGAAGATGTGCCAAAGACAGCATTCAAGACCAGATATGGGCATTATGAGTTCCTTGTAATGCCGTTCGGGCTAACCAATGCCCCTGCAGCATTCATGGATCTCATGAACAGAGTTTTCAGTCAATATCGGGATCACTTTGTTATTATCTTCATCGATGATATCTTAGTGTATTTCAGAAACGCAGAGGAGCATGCCCATCATCTGAGGACAGTTTTGCAGACCCTGAGGGAGCATGGCTTGTATGCCAAGTTCTCCAAGTGCGAATTTTGGTTGAGGAGCATCTCATTCTTGGGGCATGTTGTGTCAGAACAGGAAATCGAAGTGGACCCCAAGAAGGTAGAAGCTGTAGCTAACTGGCCTAGACCCACTACAGTGACAGAAATCAAGAGCTTTTTGGTTCTGGCAGGTTACTACAGGAGGTTTGTTCAGGACTTCTCGAAAATTGCCGCTCCTATGACCAGATTAACTAGGATGGGTCAGAGGTTTGTGTGGTCTGACCAGTGTGAAGAGAGCTTCGAAGAGCTGAAGAAAAGGTTGACATCGGCACCGGTGTTAGCTCTGCCTACCAGTAATGAAGACTTCACAGTGTTCTGTGGTGCGTCCCGTGTGGGACTGGGTTATGTGTTGATGCAGAACGAAAGGGTGATTGCTTATGCTTCTAGGCAGCTGAAGAAGCATGAGTTGAATTACCCTACACATGACCTAAAGATGGCAGCTGTAATCTTTGCACTCAATATATGGAGGCATTACCTTTCTGGGGTTAAATGTGAGATCTTCACAGATCATAAAAGTCTGTAGTACATCCTGAGTCAGAGAGAGTTGAACCTGAGACAGAGAAGATGGGTAGAACTGCTTAGTGACTATGATTGCAAGATTCAGTACCATCCGGGTAAGGCGAATGTTGTGGCAGACGCCCTAAGCCGGAAATCACTTGGCAGTTTGTCCCATATCACAGCAGAGAGGAGGCCGGTGGCGAGAGAGTTCTACAAGCTCATTAATGAAGGTTTGCAGTTGGAGTTGTCTGGTACAGGTGCTTTGATAGCCCAGATGAGAGTGACCCCCGTGTTCCTAGAGCAGGTGGCTCAAAAACAGCACGAGGACCCAGAGTTAGTGAAAATTGCCAGGACTGTTTAGTCAGGCAAGAATGAAGAGTTCAAATTTGACAGCAAGGGGATCCTCCGCTATGGGAATAGATTGTGTGTACCAGATGACATAGGTCTGAAGGGAGACATTATGAGGGAAGCTCATAATGCCAGATACAATGTTCACCCTGGAGCCACCAAAATGTATCAGGATCTGAAAAGAGTGTATTGGTGGCCAGCTATAAAGAGAGAAGTGGCACAGTTTGTGTCAGCCTGTGAGGTATGTCAGAGGGTGAAGCTGGAACATCAGAAGCCGACTGGAATGCTTAACCCACTGCCGATTCCAGAGTGGAAATGGGAGAATATAGCTATGGATTTTGTGGTGGGATTACTAGCAACGTCCAACAGATTAGACTCCATATGGGTGATTATGGACAGACTGACCAAATCTGCTCACTTCATCCCCGTTAGGAGCAGCAATTCTGTGGATAAATTGGCGCAGGTGTATGTTGAGGAGGTTGTCAGGTTGCATGGGGCTCCTGTTTCTATAGTGTCTGATAGAGGACCCCAGTTCACCTCCAGGTTTTGGTAGAGTCTGCAGAATGCTATGGGCACCAGGCTAGACTTCAGCACTGCTTTCCATCCTCAGACTGACGGACAATTGGAGAGGACCATCCAAACAATTGAAGATATGCTCAGAATGTGTGTGCTAGATTTTGGCGGTTCTTGGAAGCAACATCTACCCTTGGTGGAGTTTGCCTACAATAACAGCTATCATGCTAGCATAGGAATGGCTCCATATGAAGCTTTGTATGGGAGGAAGTGCAGGTCACCTGTCTGTTGAGAAGAAGTTGGAGAGAGGTCCTTAGCAGGGCCTGAATTAGTAGAGATCACCAGCAGAGTAGTGCCAATTATCAGAGAAAGGATCAAGACTGCTGTGAGCAGGCAAAAGAGTTATGTAGATATCCACAAAAGACAAGTAGAGTTTCAGGAGGGGGATTTGGTATTGCTCAAGGTGTCTCCTATGAAAGGGATGATTCGGTTTGGAAAGAAAGGTAAGCTAGCTCCACGGTACATCGGACCCTTTGAGATTGTAACGACCCCAAAATGGACCGTCACCGGCGCTAGGACTCAGGTCGGCTTATGGCCGCCAGAACCCGTAGCAAGCCTGCTATACTCTCTGTGTACCTGTAAAACTCATACATGATCATACATTTTCTGTGAAAAATAAAAACTCTTTTCTCTGTACCACGGCTTAACCTGTGCATGCACTATCTCTGTACTCTGTACTCTGTACTCTGTACCCCTGACTAGAGCTTGCTCTAGATGGGTTAACTCATACCTGTTAAGCCTGGTTTTCACATACAGGAAAACATATATACATATACCGATCATGTACATAACAACCATTACTAAGTCAAGCACATTTCTAACTTTATACACAACTTTTACATCTCTTTAATATTACATGTCCACTCTAAGCTATTACAAATCTCTTTACTCTTTCTCTGTGGATCTCCTCTGTATACTGTACACTGAACCTGCAAAATTGGGGTTAAGGGAGTGGGATGAGCTCTATAGCCCAGTGAGTAGAACAGTAAAACAATTCATTAAATTATGATCTGATGGAATGCGTCATAACACAGACAAACCACATCAAGAGTAAACCTGTCACCACATAGTCCCAGTAACTCTGTGCCAGGGCGTAGAATCGAGCACCTGGTCTTCCTGTCATATATGTATATGTGTATATAACACCTCTGTACTTACCATTGCCAGGGCGTAGTCAAAGGCTCCTGGACTTTACTATAACTGCCAGGGCGTAGTCAAAGGCTCCTGGTCTTTACTATACCTGCCAGGGCGTAGTCAAAGGCTCCTGGACTTCCTGTTTGAGACTATTGGATCATTCAGCATTCACTCACATCATCAAATAACGATGCAATGCAACATATTCGTGGATACTAATGCAATCAACCTATGGCATAATCATGATGCATGAGATATGCTAAAACATTCCATTGTGCAAGTAAAAGAATTAAGTTTAGTTCCACTCACCTCTGGCTAACTGGACTGACTCTGCAGGCTCTGGAGCAGAACTCACTGCTGCTCTCTCTGGTTCCTCTGGTCTGTACCTATACAGATGGATTCAAATGAGGGACCGAACTAGCTTATGAACAACTCTATGACACCCCCTAAGAATCCCCTTAAACTCACTCTAACATCCATGCAAAACATGCAAAGGAAAGCTGGACAGAACACTTTCGACGGCAGGTTCGGCGGCCGAAAGTCCTCTCCAGATACGAAACTCAAGCACCTTCGGCGGCCGAACTTCCACTTTCGGCTACCGAACCCTTTCGGGGGCAAGTTTCGGAGGCCAAAAGGCACTCTAGAGATGAAAGTCTCTATCCTTCGGTGGCACCTTCGGCGGCCGAACTCCCCTCCAGAGCCGAAAGTCCAAAAGCTCGGGGGCAAGCTTGGGCAGCCGAAGCCACCTCCTCACACCTCCTCAGGGGTTCGGCGGCCGAATGTACCTTTGGCTGCCGAACCTGAGTTCATCAGCAGGGCAGAAACTTGCCATGCCTCTCGCCCAATGCACAAAACTCACTCCACCTCAAACACCTCAATACTTCCACTTGCATACACTCATGTATATGCTCAAAGGGGTCAGAAACTACCTTAAAACCCCAAACACACAACAAAAACAACACAGAAACAAGCTTTACTCTACTGGTAATCTCTCCTAACTCTGGCCCTGCAAGAGCCTTCTCTCCTATCTCTTCCCAGCAAACAGGGGATCTGCACTTCCTCCCATACAAAACTTCATAAGGAGCCATCCTTATGCTAGCATGATGGCTGTTATTGTAGGCAAACTCCATTAAAGGTAGATGTTGCCTCCAAGAACCGCCAAAGTCTAACACACACAGTCGAAGCATATCCTCTATGGTCTGCAGGGTCCTTTCTGACTGTCCATCAGTCTGTGGGTGGAAAGCAGTGCTAAAATCCAATCTTGTGCCCATCGCACTCTGCAGACTCCGCCAAAATCTAGAGGTAAACTGAGGTCCTCTGTCTGAAACTATAGACACTGGAACTCCATGTAATCTCACGATCTCATCCAGATAGACCTGTGCCAACTTATCCACAGAATAGTTACTCCGTACTGGAAGAAAATGAGCAGATTTCGTGAGTCTGTCCACAATCACCCATATAGAGTCTATCCTGTTGGACGTAGCTGGTAAACCCACGACAAAATCCATAGCGATGTTCTCCCATTTTCATTCTGGAATCGACAGTGGGTTAAGCATTCCGGCTGGTTTCTGATGCTCTAGTTTCACCCTCTGGCAAACCTCACAGGCTGTCACAAACTGCGCCACTTCTTTCTTCATGGCTGGCCACCAATAGACCCTTTTCAGATCCTGGTACATCTTGGTGGCTCCTGGGTGAACACTATACCTCGCATTATGAGCTTCCCTCATAATGTCTTCCTTCACACTGCTCCTATCTGGTACACAAAGTCGACTCCCATACCGGAGGATCCCTTTGTTATCAAATCTGAACTCTACACTGTTGCCTGACTGAACAGTCCTGGCAATTTTCATCAACTCAGGGTCCTCATGCTGTCTCTGCGCGATCTGCTCCAGAAACACAGGTGTCACTCTCATCTGTGCTATCAACGTACCTGTACCAGATAACTCTAACTGTAATCCCTCTTCTAAGAGCTTATAAAGCTCCATCACGACTGGTCTCCGCTCTGCTGCTATATGGGATAAACTGCCTAGTGACTTCCGGCTTAGGGCGTCTGCCACAACATTCGCCTTACCCGGATGATACTGGATCTTACAATCATAATCACTGAGCAATTCGACCCATCTTCTCTGCCTCAAATTCAGCTCTCTCTGACTCAAGATGTACTGTAAACTCTTGTGATTGGTGAAGATCTCGCATTTAACCCTGTAGAGGTAATGCCGCCACATCTTAAGTGCAAAGATAACTGCTGCCATCTCTAGGTCATGGGTGGGGTAATTCAACTCGTGCTTCTTCAACTGTCTAGAGGGTCCTGCGGAAAGGCTGGATAGCCAAAACCTGAGGCCTGAGCGCCTCCCTGCGACTCTCCCATACCTTCCTCAAATCTGCCTATACCCATGCTGTCATCTCTAGACTGGTCAATCTCCATAGCCTCCCTCCTTTCCTCTGATCTTTCTCCTCTCGCTGTACCTCTTCTGCTCTCGTCTACAGACCTTTTAGGGTCTATTGACGTACCTTCCCTGCTAGATCTCTGAGACCTTGCCCTCAGCAATGCAGGAGGACGAGTAGCTGGTCTCTCACTTTCTGGTGGGACTCCAGTCAATCGAGCTGATCGACGAGTTCCTCTCATCGTTACTCTCTGAAAAACAACACATAACATAGCACTTTAGCACATAAACATCACATAGCAATACGGCACATGCAAAACTCATGGCCTATCATAGCAGTAAACAGATAGGACTCAACACCCTATCCTAGTGGACATGATTTCCTATTGTGCTTGACCACTTCTAACCTTTATGAGCCCAACACTATCTCTATAGGTCCGATCATGGGAACCTAGGGCTCTGATACCAATCTGTAACGACCCTAAAATGGACCGTCACCGGCGCTAGGACTCAGGTCAGCTTAAGGCCGCCAGAACCCGTAGCAAGCCTGCTATACTCTCTGTGTACCTGTAAAACTCATACATGATCATACATTTTCTGTGAAAAATAAAAACTCTTTTCTCTGTACCACGGCTTAACCTGTGCATGCACTATCTATGTACTCTGTACTCTGTACTCTGTACTCTGTACCCCTGATTAGAGCTTGCTCTAGATGGGTTAACTCATACCTGTTAAGCCTGGTTTTCACATACAGGAAAACATATATACATATACCGATCATGTACATAACAACCATTACTAAGTCAAGCACATTTCTAACTTTATACACAACTTTTACATCTCTTTAATATTAGATGTCCACTCTAAGCTATTACAAATCTCTTTACTCTTTCTCTGTGGATCTCCTCTGTATACTGTACACTGAACCTGCAAAACTGGGGTTAAGGGAGTGGGATGAGCTCTATAGCCCAGTGAGTAGAACAGTAAAACAATTCATTAAATTATGATCTGATGGAATGCGTCATAACACAGACAAACCACATCAAGAGTAAACCTGTCACCACATAGTCCCAGTAACTCTGTGCCAGGGCGTAGAATCGAGCACCTGGTCTTCCTGTCATATATGTATATGTGTATATAACACCTCTGTACTTACCATTACCAGGGCGTAGTCAAAGGCTCCTGGACTTTACTATAACTGCCAGGGCGTAGTCAAAGGCTCCTGGTCTTTACTATACCTGCCAGGGCGTAGTCAAAGGCTCCTGGACTTCCTGTTTGAGACTATTGGATCATTCAGCATTCACTCACATCATCAAATAACGATGCAATGCAACATATTCGTGGATACTAATGCAATCAACCTATGGCATAATCATGATGCATGAGATATGCTAAAACATTCCATTGTGCAAGTAAAAGAATTAAGTTTAGTTCCACTCACCTCTGGCTAACTGGACTGACTCTGCAGGCTCTGGAGCAGAACTCACTGCTGCTCTCTCTGGTTCCTCTGGTCTGTACCTATACAGATGGATTCAAATGAGGGACCGAACTAGCTTATGAAAAACTCTATGACACCCCCTAAGAATCCCCTTAAACTCACTCTAACATCCATGCAAAACATGCAAAGGAAAGCTGGACAGAACACTTTCGACGGCAGGTTCGGCGGCCGAAAGTCCTCTCCAGATACGAAACTCAAGCACCTTCGGCGGCCAAACTTCCACTTTCGGCTACCGAACCCTTTCGGGGGCAAGTTTCGGAGGCCAAAAGGCACTCTAGAGATGAAAGTCTCTATCCTTCGGTGGCACCTTCGGCGGCCGAACTCCCCTCCAGAGCCGAAAGTCCAAAAGCTCGGGGGCAAGCTTGGGCAGCCGAAGCCACCTCCTCACACCTCCTCAGGGGTTCGGCGGCCGAATGTACCTTTGGCTGCCGAACCTGAGTTCATCAGCAGGGCAGAAACTTGCCATGCCTCTCGCCCAATGCACAAAACTCACTCCACCTCAAACACCTCAATACTTCCACTTGCATACACTCATGTATATGCTCAAAGGGGTCAGAAACTACCTTAAAACCCCAAACACACAACAAAAACAACACAGAAACAAGCTTTACTCTACTGGTAATCTCTCCTAACTCTGGCCCTGCAAGAGCCTTCTCTCCTATCTCTTCCCAGCAAACAAGGGATCTGCACTTCCTCCCATACAAAACTTCATAAGGAGCCATCCTTATGCTAGCATGATGGCTGTTATTGTAGGCAAACTCCATTAAAGGTAGATGTTGCCTCCAAGAACCGCCAAAGTCTAACACACACAGTCGAAGCATATCCTCTATGGTCTGCAGGGTCCTTTCTGACTGTCCATCAGTCTGTGGGTGGAAAGCAGTGCTAAAATCCAATCTTGTGCCCATCGCACTCTGCAGACTCCGCCAAAATCTAGAGGCAAACTGAGGTCCTCTGTCTGAAACTATAGACACTGGAACTCCATGTAATCTCACGATCTCATCCAGATAGACCTGTGCCAACTTATCCACAGAATAGTTACTCCGTACTGGAAGAAAATGAGCAGATTTCGTGAGTCTGTCCACAATCACCCATATAGAGTCTATCCTGTTGGACGTAGCTGGTAAACCCACGACAAAATCCATAGCGATGTTCTCCCATTTTCATTCTGGAATCGACAGTGGGTTAAGCATTCCGGCTGGTTTCTGATGCTCTAGTTTCACCCTCTGGCAAACCTCACAGGCTGTCACAAACTGCGCCACTTCTTTCTTCATGGCTGGCCACCAATAGACCCTTTTCAGATCCTGGTACATCTTGGTGGCTCCTGGGTGAACACTATACCTCGCATTATGAGCTTCCCTCATAATGTCTTCCTTCACACTGCTCCTATCTGGTACACAAAGTCGACTCCCATACCGGAGGATCCCTTTGTTATCAAATCTGAACTCTACACTGTTGCCTGACTGAACAGTCCTGGCAATTTTCATCAACTCAGGGTCCTCATGCTGTCTCTGCGCGATCTGCTCCAGAAACACAGGTGTCACTCTCATCTGTGCTATCAACGTACCTGTACCAGATAACTCTAACTGTAATCCCTCTTCTAAGAGCTTATAAAGCTCCATCACGACTGGTCTCCGCTCTGCTGCTATATGGGATAAACTGCCTAGTGACTTCCGGCTTAGGGCGTCTGCCACAACATTCGCCTTACCCGGATGATACTGGATCTTACAATCATAATCACTGAGCAATTCGACCCATCTTCTCTGCCTCAAATTCAGCTCTCTCTGACTCAAGATGTACTGTAAACTCTTGTGATTGGTGAAGATCTCGCATTTAACCCTGTAGAGGTAATGCTGCCACATCTTAAGTGCAAAGATAACTGCTGCCATCTCTAGGTCATGGGTGGGGTAATTCAACTCGTGCTTCTTCAACTGTCTAGAGGGTCCTGCGGAAAGGCTGGATAGCCAAAACCTGAGGCCTGAGCGCCTCCCTGCGACTCTCCCATACCTTCCTCAAATCTGCCTATACCCATGCTGTCATCTCTAGACTGGTCAATCTCCATAGCCTCCCTCCTTTCCTCTGATCTTTCTCCTCTCGCTGTACCTCTTCTGCTCTCGTCTACAGACCTTTTAGGGTCTATTGACGTACCTTCCCTGCTAGATCTCTGAGACCTTGCCCTCAGCAATGCAGGAGGACGAGTAGCTGGTCTCTCACTTTCTGGTGGGACTCCAGTCAATCGAGCTGATCGACGAGTTCCTCTCATCGTTACTCTCTGAAAAACAACACATAACATAGCACTTTAGCACATAAACATCACATAGCAATACGGCACATGCAAAACTCATGGCCTATCATAGCAGTAAACAGATAGGACTCAACACCCTATCCTAGTGGACATGATTTCCTATTGTGCTTGACCACTTCTAACCTTTATGAGCCCAACACTATCTCTATAGGTCCGATCATGGGAACCTAGGGCTCTGATACCAATCTGTAACGACCCCAAAATGGACCGTCACCGGCGCTAGGACTCAGGTCAGCTTAAGGCCGCCAGAACCCGTAGCAAGCCTGCTATACTCTCTGTGTACCTGTAAAACTCATACATGATCATACATTTTCTGTGAAAAATAAAAACTCTTTTCTCTGTACCACGGCTTAACCTGTGCATGCACTATCTATGTACTCTGTACTCTGTACTCTGTACTCTGTACCCCTGATTAGAGCTTGCTCTAGATGGGTTAACTCATACCTGTTAAGCCTGGTTTTCACATACAGGAAAACATATATACATATACCGATCATGTACATAACAACCATTACTAAGTCAAGCACATTTCTAACTTTATACACAACTTTTACATCTCTTTAATATTAGATGTCCACTCTAAGCTATTACAAATCTCTTTACTCTTTCTCTGTGGATCTCCTCTGTATACTGTACACTGAACCTGCAAAACTGGGGTTAAGGGAGTGGGATGAGCTCTATAGCCCAGTGAGTAGAACGGTAAAACAATTCATTAAATTATGATCTGATGGAATGCGTCATAACACAGACAAACCACATCAAGAGTAAACCTGTCACCACATAGTCCCAGTAACTCTGTGCCAGGGCGTAGAATCGAGCACCTGGTCTTCCTGTCATATATGTATATGTGTATATAACACCTCTGTACTTACCATTGCCAGGGCGTAGTCAAAGGCTCCTGGACTTTACTATAACTGAGGCTCCTGGTCTTTACTATACCTGCCAGGGCGTAGTCAAAGGCTCCTGGACTTCCTGTCTGAGACTATTGGATCATTCAGCATTCACTCACATCATCAAATAACGATGCAATGCAACATATTCGTGGATACTAATGCAATCAACCTATGGCATAATCATGATGCATGAGATATGCTAAAACATTCCATTGTGCAAGTAAAAGAATTAAGTTTAGTTCCACTCACCTTTGGCTAACTGGACTGACTCTGCAGGCTCTGGAGCAGAACTCACTGCTGCTCTCTCTGGTTCCTCTGGTCTATACCTATACAGATGGATTCAAATGAGGGACCGAACTAGCTTATGAACAACTCTATGACACCCCCTAAGAATCCCCTTAAACTCACTCTAACATCCATGCAAAACATGCAAAGGAAAGCTGGACAGAACACTTTCGGCGGCAGGTTCGGCGGCCGAAAGTCCTCTCCAGAGATGAAACTCAAGCACCTTCGGCGGCCGAACTTCCACTTTCGGCTACCGAACCCCTTCGGGGGCAAGTTTCGGAGGCCAAAAGGCACTCCAAAGACGAAAGTCTCTATCCTTCGGCGGCACCTTCGGCGGCACCTTCGGCGGCCGAACTCCCCTCCAGAGCCGAAAGTCCAAAAGCTCGGGGGCAAGCTTGGGCAGCCGAAGCCACCTCCTCACACCTCCTCAGGGGTTCGGCGGCCGAATGTACCTTCGGCTGCCGAACCTGAGTTCATCAGCAGGGCAGAAACTTGCCCTGCCTCTCGCCCAATGCACAAAACTCACTCTACCTGAAACACCTCAATACTGCCACTTGCATACACTCATGTATATGCTCAAAGGGGTCAGAAACTACCTTAAAACCCCAAACACACAACAAAAACAACACAGAAACAAGCTTTACTCATAAAATCATCAAAACCTCACAAATAACCCTATTCATGCAACTCTCTCCATAAACCCCATAAAACCTTCAGAAAACATAAAAACAAGCTCAGGATCTTCACTTACCTGTTGAAAACAAGTAGATGAATGATCCTAACGTGGAGTTTTGAAGCAACTCTTCTTCAAACTCTCCAAATGCACAACTTTGTGGTTAAAGCTCAAAACCTTCAAAATAACATAAAAACTAATCAAATATTTGCTTGATTTAATGAAAACATGAAAGAATACTCACAAAGGACAGAGTGTCACCTCAGCAAGTGAAAGAAACGGTGCTCCTACCGCTTCAACCGACTGAGGGCCATTTATAGGTGGCTGGCCAGACCACCTTCGGCGGCCTATCGTGAAACCGAAAGCCATGCATGTTCGGCGGCCGAACCTCAACTTCGGCGGCCGAACCTCAACTTCGGCGGCCGAACCTGACTTTTCTGCCTTGGTTCATTTCACTCAAAAACTCATTTCCTTATGCTTTAACACTATGAAACATACCAAAACATGTGAGAAAAAACATCACTCTAACCCTTCTAGAGACTTCCGACATCAGAAACTCCATCGGAAAGTAGAATTCCGATGTCAGACTCGAGCCGGGTATTACAGAGATCTTGCAAAAGATTGGGAATGTATCGTACAAGTTAGACTTGCCTACATCTATGGAAAGAATCCATCCGGTTTTCCATGTTTCCATGTTGTGGAAGTTCGTGTCAGATCCGGGCAAGGTTCTTAGCGAGCCTAATGTAGAGATCCTAGGAGATCTCACTTATATTGAGCAGCCAGTACGGATCCTAGACACCCAGATCAGAAAGCTAAGGAACAAGGAAATCCCGATGGTGAAAGTCCTTTGGAATCACCACAACATAGAGGAATGTACCTGGGAGACACGGGAGTCCATGCTCCAGCAATATCCTTATCTTTTCTAAGGTTATTATTATGTGTTTTTTGTATATGTTTATGTTTTATGCTATGTATGCTTGTTTAATGAACATTCGGGGATGAATGTTCTTAAGGGGGGGAGAATATAATACCCGGCTAGACTCCGGTATCGGAATTCCTACGGCCTGGTGGAATCTCGGATATCGGAAGCCTCTAGAAGGGTAAAAACATGATTTTATAAAATGTTTTCGAGTATTTTATAGTTTTAAGTAAGAAAGGAAATTGAGTTTTGAATGAAAAAGACCTTTGAGGGAAATCCAGGTTCGGCCGCGGAACCTCAGGTTCAGCCGCCGAACATGGCATGCATGTGGAGGCACGTTAGGCCCCCGAAAGTGGCCTGGCCAGCCACCTATAAAGGGGTCCCCTGTCCGAAATAGGTGAGTTTTCTCTCCCCATTTTCGGCCAAGGTGAGCCTCCGACCTCCCTTGTCGATCTTGTCTTTTTCCTTCAAATCTCTCAGGATTTTTAACTAGTTTTATCTTGGTCTGAAGGTATTTGAGCAAAAAGAGTGAAGTTGGTAACTTGGAGACTCTAGGAGCTCGATCTCTCCCATCTCCGAGTTGGATCGCCTCTCCTCTCGATCTTCAAGAGGTTTGGACCCGAGGAACCGAGGACCCTAGCAGTGAGATAGCTGCTTCAGAGTCTGTTCAGAGTCAACCAGAGATGAGTAGAACTGAACTATGTATTACAATAACAAAGTTTTGAGCATGTTCATGCATCACGAATACCATGATATATTTTAGGTTGTTGCATTAGAATCTCATGAATATGATGCATTGCATTCTATGTTGTTGATGTGGATGAATGTTAAATGATCCATTAGCCCTCAATATGTATGATGATTAATGAAAGTCCAAGGCTGCCCATGTCCACGCGTCCTGGCATTTTATATGTATGATGATTAATGAAAGTCCAAGGCTGCCCATGTCCACGCGTCTTGGCATTGTATGTTATGATTAAGAGGAAGTCCTACGGAGCTCCGTCGAGGGCCGGGCACATTGGTTATGTAGAGGGTTATTGGTGACAAGTTCATCCGTGATGTGAAATGTATGTGCTGTGATGCATTCCATGAAAGCATGATTTTGTATATGTTCCACTGTTCTGCTCATTGGGCTTTTTAGCTCACCCCTTTTCCCTTAACCCCCAGGCTTGCAGGTTCAGGATAGATCGGGGAGTCTTCAAGGTTGAAGTATGTTATGCCTATGTAATAGTGTTAGTAGTGGACATGTGTTGTAAAAATAGTTTAAGGATGTTATGTAATGTAAAGTAATGTATTGAGGTTTAGAAATTGTGCTTGGCCCCTATGTATGATTAGTCCCTTTTAGTACATGATCTCTTAAAATGAAATGTTTTTATGATGAGAAATGATAGTCCAAGCTTGATATATGTTATGATAACCCACTAGAGCATTTGATGAGGACTCTAAATTGGGGTTTTATGTTTATGGTATAGTGCATGCACAGGTCAGGCTTGGAATATGAAAAGATTTAAATTTTTATGAAAATGTATGATCATGTATGGGATGTTATCAAGTATCCAACAGGTACAGGAGGCTTGCTACGGGTCCTGGCGGTCTTAAGCCGATCTGGATCCTAGTGCCGGTAGCGGTCCGATTTCTAGGTCGTTACACTAATGATGCTTCTCATATTACAAAATTGTTTTTCCAGGGGGTTGTTCTTTTACATGGCATTTCTAAGACCATTACTTCGGATAGAAATGTGAAGTTTCTAGCTCATTTTTGGGTGACTTTGTGGAAGCGTTTTGGGACTAAACTTCGATACAGTAGTGCTGCCCATCTCCAAACTGATGGTCAAACTGAAACTGTGAACCGCACTCTTGGCAATCTTCTGCATTGCATATGCAGTGATAAGAAAACTGTTTGGGATCTTGCTCTTGCCCAAGTAGAATTTTCTTACAACAGTTCTATCCATAGCTCTACAAAGATATCACCCCTTGCAGTTGTGTACAGGAAAATTCATGCGCATACAGTTGATCGTATTACCCTTCCTACAGGTTTTCATAACAGTATTGCAGTAAACAACTTGGTAAATCAGCATTTGGATGTTTTCAAACAGGTACAAGAATGCCTTAAGGAAGCCAATGACAAGTATAAAGCTGCAGCTGATAAACATAGGTGTTTTAAGTCCTTCAATGTCGGTGATCAAGTTATAGTGTATTTGCGTAAGGAACGTAGTGGAGGACAAAAAAAAAAACTTGACCCAAAGAAGATTGGTCCATTCTGGATTATACAAAAGATTAATGACAATGTTTATATTCTTGAACTCCCAGATTATATGAAAATTTTCAAAACTTTTAACATGACAGATCTATTTCAGTATTATCCTGTTGATGACAACTCAAGGTCAAGTTCTTTACAAGTGGAAGGGAATGATGCGAAACAATTAGTCTTAGATTTTATGGTAAGCTTAGATCGGACCTAACTTCTGTTGTCGACGTCCGTTGGAGGCTTACGATAGTTTTTCGGACAAAAAATTTCGAAACGCACAACTTTCAAAAATGAGGTGAGGGCCGAAGGTCTGGTCACAAAGTTTGAGGCAAAAATTCTATTGTATAGGAGGTCAATTTTGTACTTTTATTGCTTTTTTAGATTTTTTTTGTAATTTTTTGTATTAGGAATTTTGCTTTTATAAATAATCCATTTCTTGGCTATTGGAGTCGATTTTCAATTTTTCAAGACTTTAATAAGAGTTTTCGGCTTTTGGCCTTTCGTTTTCAAATTTCGTATTAGTTAAATATTATTGGTTAAAACTTCTGACGAAATCTAATCAGTCCTATTTTACTAGTAATACAAATAATTCTCCTAAGATATTATGCTAAACAGAAATTAGGATCGATATATAAGAATCTGTGTTTGATAATTTTATATTTTTTACAGTTAAAAGAATAATTAAATTGAATTTTTATGATAATCTTTATTTTAAATAGAGGTTAAAAGAATTTTGAAGATGCGCATATAAAAGATTTGAGTATATATTGGAGAAACAAATTAAATTTTAAAAGTAAATAAAAATTTTGAAAAACTTCACTTCCAAAAGGGTCCACTTTTGGATTGTTTGGCTATGAAAAACGGTGCACAGGCAGACCATTTGCTTCCAATAATTAAAAATGGACCATTGGACCATTGCAAATACCAGGGCCGTAGCCTGCATTTACTTTTTTGTTTTTCATTTTTTTTGTCATGCATTTATTGGCCCTCGTAAACCTTAAAGAGTCCATTTCACATTAAATTTAGAAGACAGAAAAATGTTTTTTCAGAAAACTCACCATTTTAAATATTATTGAAAAAAGTAGTTTGAAAAAAATTGTTTCGTTATTTTGATTTTTTTATGATTAAATTATATTAAAAATAATTTAATTTGTTAATATTATCTAAATAATATTTTTTTAAAAATACTTTTTTAAACCGTAATTTCAACAGGAATATTAAATAGACCCAAAGATTTCAGGATAGAAAAAACAATGGCAAACAATTTATTCTTGGAAGATCATAGAGTTTCATACAAGTATTCCTCAAAGTCACTAAACACCAGACGATATTGAATATATGCAAATTACATCGTAAACGCTAAGAAGTATGGCGCCGACGCTTAATTACCACGATCCAACAAAATTCTTGCCGTCCAGAACTCCAAATATGGACAGAAGTTTCAGATTAAATCTCATTTTGCTTCTGAATTATAGGTGATGTTTAACTTTTGAAAAAATTTACTATTTAGTACATTTTAGCTCTAAACTATAGGTCAATATCGAAATTAACTCTTAAACTATTTTTATGGAAAAATAACCCCTAAAGTATTTTAAATATTATATTCAAAATCCAATTAACAGAATAAATAACGGGAGTTAACATTGAAGGTATATGGACCATTAAAAGAAGCAATGGATGGCTACCTCACTCCAAAAAGTAAGTAAATATCATATTCAATGTTCAAGGAGGTGATAATCTTTAACTGCACTACTAATCGTCTTTGAACCTAACAAAAATGAAACAAAAGGGTTACGATCTACAGCTTCAGGAATTTTTTTCGATAAAAAATTATTCAAGTGCCCAGCCAAAATTATTTATCACAGGCAGCCAAATGGGCGAAAGTTAGAGAAGAAAATCCTATTTGGCAACCAAACCCCCTAAATGGTAAAATTTTTTTATCGAACTTTGTGACGGGCCTATAACCCTTGTCATATTTTTGAAAGTCGTGCGTCTCTAAATTCTCTTTTCGAAAAGCTATCGTGGGTCTCCATCGGACATCGGCAACAAAAGTTAGGCCCGGTACAACTCTGCCGTAAAGTCCAATGCTAATTATTCTATATTATTCCCTTTCACTTGTAAATAATTCGATATCAAGTTGTCATCAGCAGGGTAGTACTGAAATAGATCCGCCACGTTAAATGTCTTGAAAATTTTCATCTCATTTAGGAGGTCAAGAACATAGGCAATGTCTTTAATCTTATGAATGATCCGGAATGGACCAATATTCTTGGAGTCAAGCTTTTTCTGTCCTCTATCACGTTTCTTGTGTAAATACACCATAACTTGGTCACCGACATTAAAGGACTTGAAACACCTATGTTTATCAGCTGTAGCTTTATATTTGTCATTGGCTTCTGTAAGGCATTATTGTACCTGTTTGAAAACATCCACATGTTGCTTTGTCAAGTTGCTTGCTGCAATATTGTTGTGAGAACCTGTAGGAAGGACAATAAAATCAACTGTATGCGCTGGGACTTTCCTATACACAACTACAAACGGTGACATCTTTGTGGAGCTATGGACAGCACAGTTGTAAGTAAATTCTGCTTGGCTAAGAGCAAGATCCCAAGTAGTTTTCTTATTACTGCAGATGCAGAGCAGAAGATTACCAAGCTTGCAGTTCACCACTTCAGTTTGTCCATCAGTTTGGGGATGGGCAGCACTGCTGTATCGAAGTTCAATTCGAAAATGTTTCCATAAAGTCATCCAGAAGTGAGCTAGAAACTTCACATCTCTATTAAAAGTAATGGTCTTAGGGACGCCATGTAAGTGAACAACCTCCTGGAAAAACTGTTTTGCCACATGAGAAGCATCATTAGTTTTCTTGTAAAGAATGAAATGCGCCAATTTGGAGAACCTGTCAACAATAATAAAAATAGAATTAGCACATTGAGTACGTGGAAGACCAAGAACAAAATCCATAGACAAGTCCTCCAAAGGATGTGCTGGAATAGGCAGTGGAGTGTATAAGCTCGTATTCTGCAAATGACCCTTCTGAGTTTGACAAACTGGGCACTTCTAGACCATCCGACCTGTATTCTTTTTTAATTGTGGCCAGTAAAAATGCTCCTCCAATCCAGCAATAGTCTTATCACACCCCAAATGACCAATTAAACCTCCTCCATGGACCTCCCGAATCAGTTTTTCCCGCAGAGAAGATCAAGAAATGCATAACCTATTCTCCTTAAAAAGAAAGCCACCATGTCTCAAGAGTTGATTGGCAAGCTAGTGAGCCTGGACTCTAGCCCATATATCAACAAAGTCATCATCTGTAGCATACAAATCCTTCAGAAATTCAAAAACTACAACCTCCTAATTAATTGTAATCAACAGAGCAACCCTTTTACTCAAAGCATCAGCCACCATACTATGGCCAACCTTATGTTTTATGACATAATGAAAAGTTCCAAAATAAGCTGTCCATCGAGCATGCATCTTTTTAACATGTTTTTGAGTTTTAAAGTATATCAAAGATTGATGATCTGTGTGAATATTAAACTTTCGCCCCATTAGATACTACTCCCAAGTTTTAAAAGCCCGGAATACTACATATAACTCCTGCTCATATATAGACCACTTCTTCCTAGCTTCATTCAGTTTCTTACTAAAGAAGGCAATAGGCCTTTTAGACTCTGACAACACTCTACCAATCCCACCTCCACAAGCATCACATTCAACCTCGAACAGTTTATCAAAATCGGGTAGAGCAAGAATAGGGGTAGAAGTAAGCTTATCTTTAATCTCTTCAAAACTCTTGTTGGCAGTGTCAGTCCAAGCAAATTTCTGCACTCTCTCTTTCTTCAAACAATCTATGATAGGGGCAATGATACTGCTGAAATTTCTGATAAACCATCGATAGAAAGTAGCAAGGCTATGAAAGCTGCGAACTTCAGAAACAGTTTTGGGAATGGGTCAATTTTGTATTGCTTCTATCTTCTTCTTATCAACATGTATCCCTTCTGCACTAACAACGAATTCCAGGAACAGAATGCGCTCCATCATACAAATGTATTTTTTAAGATTAATAACTAGCTCACTTTCTTGCAAGGCTGTCATAACTTGACGGAGATGCTGTAAATATTCTTCTTTGCTGCTACTAAAAATCAAGATGTCATTAAAACAAACAACCACAAATTTACATAAGAAAGGATGCAAAACCTGGTTCATAAGTCGCATAAAAGTGCTAGGTGCATTCGCCAAACCAAAGGGCATAACCAGCCACTCATACAAGCCTTCCTTAATCTTGATGGTTGTCTTCCATTCATCTTCCTCCTTAATCTGAACTTGGTGATAGCCATTTTTAAGATCGATCTTAGAGAAGACTTTAGACCTGGATAGCTGATCCGGCATGTCATCCAATCATGGAATAGAAAATCGATACTGAATTATAATTTTGTTGATGGCCCTGCTATCCATGCACATTCTCCAAGTCCCATCTTTCTTTGAAACTAATAGGGCAGGTACTCCGCAGGGGCTAATGCTGTCCTGAATATGCCCCTTCTTCAATAATTCTTCAACCTATTCTTGGAGGATTTCACTCTCCTTTGGACTCATCTTGTAATGAGGCAGATTCAATAATTTTGATATAGGAATGAGATCAATCTGATGTTGGATATCCCGCAGAGGTGGAAGCTTGGAGGATTCCTCCACTATCTTAGAAAACTCCTTCAATAGCTCTTTGACGGGTGGTGGTAAAGATGGTGCATCCTCCATTGCACCTTTTGCTCTCACCAATGAAGCCAGTGTGCCTCTAAATTTTTCAACTGCGCCTAATAGCCTCTGCACTCCCGTGGAAACAATAACAACATTCTTCCCTTCCACTTTAGAATGCTTCTCAGAATCGGAAGGCAAAATAGTAATCTTCTTTTGATTCTATGTGAACATGTATTAATTCTCCTTCCCCTTATGCAAAGCATCGACATCGAACTGCCAAGGGCGACCTAGCAAAATTCCACAGCAATCCATATCCACAATATCACAATTAATAGGTTCAGTGTAAAATTTACCGATCAAGTTAGGCACGCTGCAGATTCTGTTGACCTCAATTGTCGGACCTTCCTTAATCCATCCGACTTTGTATGGCGAAGGGTGCGGCTGTGTAGGCAACTGCAATTTCTCCACCAATTGCTTAGCTATCAGATTCTCACAACTGTAGCTATCTATCATTAGCCTGCAAATTGTTTCTCCTACTCGACACTTTGCGTAGAAAATCTTACTCCTTTGCATCTCATCCTCCTGTTTTATCGAGCATAAGATTTTCCTCACCACATAGGTGACCTCTCCATCTTCAAAACCAGTAATAGATCTGTCATCATCATCCACTTCCTCCTCAAATTCAGCCACCTACTTAACCACATTAACCTATCGACGATTATTATTAACTCCTCTACGTTCTGAAAAATTATTTGATCGATGACCAGGTTGCCTGCAGCGGTGACATGTGTCTCTCGTTGGCTTCTGATAAGGATTGGTTTTGCCTCCTTTCTCTGCTGTAGTGGCAACTGCTTTTCCCTTACTGTCTCTCATTTCTTCCATAGTATTCTGAGAATTGCTAGAATTTACAACCTTAAAAGTCTGCCCGCTGTAATTGCCTCTATATTGATGCGTCTCTGTCGAACCAGAATTTCTGTAATTAAAATTTTGGTTATACTGTTATTGTAGCATTCATCTGCCTGCTTGTGGGAGACGTCCCACATCAGAAAATTACAGCAATTCCAAATGCTATATAATAGCTAGCACGAAACTACTAAATAACTTGGATTAACCATTTTGGGCCAAGTGGAAAGTGGGTCCAAAAGTTATTTGGGTCAGTTTGAGCTGGACTGTTTCAATTGGTATCAGAGCCACCATAGGTCAGACAAATTATGCGAAGCTAGTGAATCTGCAAGGAAAAGGCTACCCGTGTGAGACGAGGTGGAGTCGCTCGAGATACTAGCAAACCACAATACCCAAGGGTCTAGTCTTGGTTAGCAATTGTATTGAATTCAGTTGCGACGAGGAAGTCGCAAATTTAGCGGGACCGAGTGTAACGGTCAACTGCTAGATTGAGAAATCGTCCCACATCGGCGGATTACGATAATTTCAAATTGTATATAATAGCTAGCACGAAACTACTAAATAACTTAGGTTAACCATTTTAGGCCAAGTGAAAAGTGAGTCTAAAAGTTATTTGGGTCAGTTTGAGCCGGGCTGTTTCAGTTGTCGTGGCTGCCAATCGACACGCTCTTATACTCTTTTTGCCACCTCAATGGCATCTGCCAAAGTGAAAATCGCAGCTACTCCCATCATATAGTGAATTTCGTGATTCAAGCCCCTTTGATAATGAGCAACCTGCTGGGTTTCATTCTCACAGTTTTCACACCTCGCCTGCAACCTCAAAAACTCCTACCGATCACGTTCAACCTCCACCAACTAATCAAGAACATATTCTACATCCAACAAACTAGAAAAGTTTTGAAGGTTTATCTTTATCTTGAAACCTTCCTGATAATTCTGTTGGGGATTTGCAGGCACGGGATTGGCGACTGGCTGAGGGCGATTGGCAGCGACAAGTTGGTGGATTTCCTGCTGCAAGGCTAACTGTCTGATCATCTCCCTCAATTCTGCCAAGGATGCCTCAATTGCAGCAAGTCGCGCCTCTTAGTTGTCTGCCATGGTTGAACTTCACTCTGATACCAATATGATAAAGGACTGATTAGACTCCGTCAGGAGTTTTAACCAATATCGTTTGGCTAAGAAGATATAAGAGAAACGATAGACTAGAAGCCGAAAAGTCTTATTAAAATTCTTCAAAGATTGAAAAGTGAGTTCCAAATAGTCAATGAAGGCTATTTATAATAGAAAAAGAAATCCTAATATGCAAAATTATAAAAATATCTAAAAAAATAATTAACATGCAAAATTGACCCCCTAAATGGTGGAATTTCCATATCGAACTTTGTGACCAGGCTTGCAGCCTTTGTCACACTTTTGAAAATCATGCATCTCTAAATTCCCTTTCCAAAAAGCTATCGTGGGTCTCTATCAAATATCGACAACAAAATTTAGGTCCGGTCTAAGTCTACCGTAAAGTCTAATCCTAGTTGCTCCGTGTCAATTAATATATAAGTAAGGAGTATCTATATGTTCAACCTACATCAAGCACCCTAAATTGGAGCTTAGTTACATGAGATTAAAAATCCCAACAAAATGTTTAAGAACTAATGCAACTACCATTATAAAATATAACAAAAATACATCCAAAAGAAGTTAAAATGAGACAGAAATAAACTCTTGATGATGTAGACAAACTCTAACTCTGAAATAATACTCCAAACCAAGAACTTCACCTCCTCTACTCTTGCTGAAAAGAGAAGGTTTATTAAAATGTTTTGCAAGATCCCAGGTAAACCTCTCGCCCCTTTCTCTTTTACTTATCAACTTTATTCTTTTTACCCTAATTTTATTTTCACTTTCACCTTTTACTTTCTGCACCAGTTCTCTCTCTTAAGATACACCACCGACGACAATATGATTCGACAGAAGATGGTCGCCACCACCGGACCTGCCCTTTGGTGTCGCCTTGGCCTCCCTAGGTCGGTGTGAGTATACACTAACAGCAACGATGAGCCCATCAACAACCCTCCACCAATCGAGGACATTACCACTAAGGCCTAGTCGCTAGTCATTCCACCATTGCAAACTCCTCCTCTGCATCTCCCCATCACACAGACTTACCAGTGCCATCTATGTGCCCCATATAAGGCACCACCTTCTGAACCTCATACCAATGGTGCATAAATGCACCAGGCGTCACCTCCACCTTCACCTCTTCACAGACAGAAGCGTCCTGCTTCAACGCCTTCACCACAATTTCCTAACACTAGACGCCGCACAAACCCCTCTACCAGCAGCCCAACTACATCCTCTAAGAGCCCCCGCATCTCCTATTTTGACAAAGGTTTGCCCACATCGCCACCTCCTATTGATTCCTCGCATACCCTAGCTTTCAACAAGCACTCTGAGCACACTAAGTACGATGCTATCTCCTCCCTCCTATACATGGCAGGTAAGTTCCTTCATCTTGACACAATGCATGCACTGGGCATCCAGGAATAAACCGCTGCTTTAATCTGTGGCATTGGGTGGGATACATTCCTTCACTTGCGGTTGCTTATTTTTATTGAGTTGGTCCACGAATTCTATTGCACTTTCTTCTTTCACAAATCTACTCTGCTCACTGTCCACACACCAGACATTGTTATTTTTCAGTTGTGGGGACACCATTTTCGCATGTCCATAGCTGAATTCAACTCTGCTTTAGATTTTGACCCCTAAGTTCTCACCTGTGATTTTCCCCCTGAATTTGATGCTGCATCTATATATGTTGATCTTTGCAATCACCCCCCTGATACATATTCCCAAACAAGTCCAAGGATTTGTTTTTACGTGACCCCTGCCTAAAATACTTGCACAGGTACTTGGCTTATTCATTCTCGATCGCAAAGATGCCTCAAATATTTTGACCAAAACAGAAATCTTTTTCTTATGGTGCATGGTGTCTGAGCGCAAGCTCAATTTTGGGTTTTAGCTTGCTTCCTAATTCTCCAGTATCCTATCCTATTGTTGCCCCCTCATTCTTGGATTCATGATCACCTTGCTGGCTGTTAATTTGCAACTTTTTTATCCTGAGCATATTGACCTCTACCATACTAGTGAACCAACCCCCCTGGATTTACATGTCTTGGATG
The DNA here is from genome assembly GCF_001659605.2 of Manihot esculenta. Taxonomy (NCBI): domain Eukaryota; kingdom Viridiplantae; phylum Streptophyta; class Magnoliopsida; order Malpighiales; family Euphorbiaceae; genus Manihot; species Manihot esculenta. The sequence goes on along the minus strand of NC_035161.2, from coordinate 1,223,578 downwards.
ACATGGGGTTTGTAACGACCCAAAAATCGGACCGTTACCGGTGCTAGGATCCAGATCGGCTTAAGGCCGCCGGGACCCGTAGCAAGCCTAACATACATCCTGTATACCTGTTTAATCCCATACATGATCAACATTTACATAAAAACTTTAAACTTTCTTTCTTTCATTCACCAAGCTTAACCTGTGCATGCACAACTCATAATCATAAACATTAAACCCCACACTGGAGCCCTCAACAAATGCTCCAATGGGGTAACATATCATACATTAAGCTTGGTTTACATAAACATCATTAACACATTACATAGATCATGTATACGCAAAGGGATTAACCATACATGCTAGGGTCAAGCACAACTCTAAACCTCAATAAACATCATTACATTACATGACTGTTCAATACTATTCATTACATCATATTCTTTCTCATGTCCACTTACTAGCTATTACAACATAAAACTTCCTACTCTAGCTGACTTCCCGGACTGCCTCGTACCTGCAAACCTGGGGGATTAAGGGAATGGGGTGAGCTACTAGAGCCCAGTGAGCAGAATAGTAAAACATTAAATTTAACATTCATGCTTTTATGAAATGCATCACATCACAAACAAATCACATTAAGGATGAACTTGTCACCAATAGCCCTCTAAATAATCCAATCATGCTAGGGGCGTAGTGCAGGCCACACCTGGTCTTTCTCTTACACATATCATATCATACATATCCACTCGTGCCGGGGGCGTAGTGCAGGCCACACCTGGACTTTCTCTTACATTGTGCCAGGGGCGTAGTGCAGGCCACACCTGGACTTCCATATCACATCATATCATATCTCATCATAGTGAGGGCTAAAGGATCATCCAACATTCATCCACATCATCATCATATTATGCAATGCAACATATTCGTGAATTCTAATGCAAACAACCTAATATATCATATGGCATTCGTGATGCATGAACATGCTCAATTTTACTTATTTGCTTTGGAAATAAAGGTCCATTCTACTCACCTCAGGCTAGCTCTGACAAGACACTGAAGCAGCTATCTCACTGCTGGGGTCCTCGGTTCCTCGGGTCCGAACCTACACAGGTGGACGCAAATGAGGGACCAAACATATACTAACATGACTCTAAACTACTCCCCAAAAACCCCCTAAAACATCACAAACATGCATAGAAAATCATGCAAAGGAAGGCTGAACAGGGCACTTTCGGCGGCAGGTTCGGCGGCCGAAAGTCCCTCCAGAGCCGAAAGTCATGCACCTTCGGCGGCACTTTCGGCGGCCGAAGGTTCCTTCCAGATCCGAAACTCGTGCATGTTCGGCGGCACCTTCGGCGGCCGAAACTCCTTTCCAGAGCCGAAAGTCCACTTTCGAGGGCAGGGTTCGGCAGCCAAAAGTTTGCCTCCACAGGCAGGTTCGGCGGCCGAAAGTCCCTTCGGCTGCCGAACCTGAGTTCTTCCAAAGTGGCAGAACTCAGCCATCCTATGCACATTTGCCTCCCAAACCTTTCAACTCAAATCCAACACTTCCAAAACATGCATACACACATACATAAGCTTATAGGGGTCTCAAACTAACCTAAACCCCAACACAAACACATCAAACATACTTATACAACATACATTAACCATAAAAGCACATAAGTCTTAACTCTAAACAACTAACCTAATCATGCATTTCTACCCCATGAACCTTCAAGAAACTTAGTCAAAACATGAAAAGAGGTGAGGATCTACTCTTACCTCTTGAAGATCGAGAGGAGAGGCGATCCAACTCGGAGGTGGGAGAGATCTAGCTCCTTGGGCCTCCAAACTTCAAAAACTTGTTCTAAGCTCACAAATCTTCAAAAACCAAGTAAACGCTTGTTAACACTTGAAAGATTTGAGGAAAAATCATCAAAATCAACCACGGGAGGGCATGGACTCACCTCTGGCCGGAAATGGGGAAGAAACTCGCCCATTTTCGGCCATGGGGCTTCTTATAGGGGCTGGCCAGGCCACCTTCGGAAGCCTAAAGTGCCTCCAAAACTCATGCAAGTTCGGCGGCCGAACATGAGGTTCGGCAGCCGAACCTGGATTTTCCTCCATGGTCTTTTTCATTTAAAACTCAATTTCTTTCTTACTTAAAACCTTAAAATACATTAAAACATTTTATTAAAACATGATTTTACCCTTCTAGAGGTTTTCGACATCCGAGATTCTACTGGACGGTAGGAATTCCGATACCGGAGTCTAGCCGGGTATTATAATCTCCCCCCCTTAAGAACATTCGTCCCCGAATGTTCACCAAACAAGCATGCATAGCATAAAATACGAACATACATACGAATCACAGAACACTAACCTTAGAAGAGATGAGGATACTGCTGGAGCAAGGACTCCCGTGTCTCCCAGGTACACTCCTCGATGTTGTGGTGATTCCAAAGGACTTTCACCATCGGGATTTCCTTGTTTCTCAACTTTCTGATCTGGGTGTCTAGGATCCGTACTGGCTACTCAACATAGGTGAGATCTTCTAGGATCTCCACATCAGGCTCACTAAGAACCTTGCCCGGATCTGACACAAATTTCCTCAACATGGAAACATGGAAAACCGGATGGATTCTCTCCATTGAAGCAGGTAAGTCCAACTTGTACGATACATTCCCAATCTTTTGCAAGATCTCAAAGGGTCCGATGTACCGTGGAGCTAGCTTACCTTTCTTCCCGAACCGAATCACCCCTTTCATAGGAGACACTTTGAGCAATACCAAATCCCCCTCCTGAAACTCTACTTGCCTTCTGCGGATATCTGCATAACTCTTTTGCCTGCTCACAGCAGTCTTGATCCTTTCTCTGATTATGGGCACCACTCTGCTGGTGATCTCTACTAACTCAGGCCCTGCCAAGGCCCTTTCTCCAACTTCTTCCCAACAGACAGGTGACCTGCACTTCCTTCCATACAAAACTTCATATGGAGCCATCCCTATGCTAGCATGATGGCTGTTATTGTAGGAAAACTCCACCAAAGGTAGATGCTGCCTCCAAGAACCGCCAAAATCCAGCACACACATTCTGAGCATATCTTCTATAGTCTGGATGGTCCTCTCTGACTGTCCATCAGTCTGTGGATGGAAAGCAGTGCTAAAGTCCAACCTGGTACCCATAGCGTTTTGCAGACTCCGCCAAAACCTGGAGGTGAACTGGGGTCCTCTATCAGACACTATTGAAACAGGAACCCCATACAGCCTGACAACCTCATCAACATACACCTGCGCCAACTTGTCCACAGAATAGCCACTCCTGACAGGGATGAAGTGAGCAGATTTGGTTAGTCTGTCTACAATCACCCATATGGAGTCCAATCTGTTGGACGTCGCTGGTAACCCCACCACGAAGTCCATAGCTATGTTCTCCCATTTCCACTCTGGAATAGGTAGTGGGTTAAGCATCCCAGCCGGCTTCTGATGTTCCAGCTTCACCCTCTGACATACTTCGCAGGCTGACACGAACTGTGCCACTTCTCTTTTCATAGCTGGCCACCAATAGATTCTTTTCAGATCTTGGTACATTTTGGTGGCTCCAGGGTGAACACTGTATCTGGCATTATGAGCTTCCCTCATAATGTCTCCCTTCAGACCCACGTCATCTGGTACACACAATCTATTCCCATAGCGGAGGATCCCCTTGCTGTCAAATCTGTACTCTTCGTTCTTGCCCGACTGAACAGTCCTGGCAATCTTCACTAATTCTGGGTCCTCGTGCTGTTTCTGAGCCACCTGCTCCAGAAACACAGGCGTCACTCTCATTTGGGCTATCAAAGCACCCGTACCAGACAACTCTAACTGTAGACCTTCATTAACGAGCTTGTGAAACTCCCTTACCACTGGCCTTCTCTCTGCTGTGATATGGGATAGACTGCCAAGTGATTTCCGGCTTAAGGCGTCTGCCACAACATTCGCCTTACCCGGATGGTACTGAATCTTGCAATCATAGTCACTAAGCAGTTCTACCCATCTCCTCTGCCTCAGATTCAACTCTCTCTGACTCAAGATGTACTGCAAGCTTTTATGATCTGTGAAGATCTCACATTTAACCCCATAAAGGTAATGCCTCCACATCTTGAGTGCAAAGATTACTGCTGCCATCTCTAGGTCATGTGTAGGGTAATTCAACTCGTGCTTCTTCAACTGCCTAGAAGCATAAGCAATCACCCTTTCATTCTGCATCAGCACACAACCCAGTCCCACACGGGACGCATCACAAAACACTGTGAAGTCTTCATTACTAGCTGGCAGAGCTAACACCGGTGCTGACGTCAACCTTTTCTTCAGCTCTTCGAAGCTCTCTTCACACTGGTCGTTCCACACAAACCTCTGGTTCTTCTTAGTCAATCTGGTCATAGGAGCTGCAATCTTAGAGAAGTCCTGAACGAACCTCCTGTAGTAACCTGCCAAACCCAAGAAGCTCTTGATCTCTATCACTGTAGTGGGTCTAGGCCAGTTAGCTACAGCTTCTACCTTCTTGGGGTCTACTTCGATTCCATTTTCTGACACAACATGCCCCAAGAATGAAATGCTCCTCAGCCAGAACTCATACTTGGAGAACTTGGCATACAAGCCATGTTCCCTCAAGGTCTGCAGAACTATCCTCAGATGATGGGCATGCTCCTCTGCATTCCTGGAATACACTAAGATATCATCAATGAAGACAATAACAAAGTGATCCAGATACTGACTGAAAACTCTGTTCATGAGGTCCATGAATGCTGCAGGGGCATTGGTTAACCCGAACGGCATCACAAGGAACTCATAGTGCCCATATCTGGTCCTGAATGCCGTCTTCGGCACATCTTCTTCTCTTATTCTCAGCTGATGGTACCCGGATCTCAGATCTATTTTGGAGAAACAACCTGCTCCTGCTAGCTGGTCAAATAGATCATCAATCCTTGGCAACGGGTACTTATTCTTGGTAGTGACCTTGTTCAACTGCCTATAGTCGATACAAAGTCTGAGGGAACCATCCTTCTTTTACACAAACAGAACTGGAGCACCCCAAGGTGAGGTACTCGGTCGGATGAAGCCCTTATCTACCAGCTCTTGCAACTGCTCCTTAAGCTCCTTCAATTCTGCTGGTGCCATCCTGTAGGGAGGGATAGAGATCGGTCTGGTTCCAGGCATCAATTCAATTTCGAACTCTATCTCCCTAGTAGGTGGTAAACCTGGCAGCTCGTCTGGGAAGACATCTAAAAACTCTCTGACCACGGGCACTGAGGCGGGCTCTCTAACATGACTATCCAGCTCCCTCACATGAGCTAGAAAACCCTGACAACCCCTCCTGAGCAACCTACGAGCCTGTAGGGCTGATATCAAACCTCTAGGTGTACCCCTCCTGTCTCCTCTGAAGACGACCTCTGACCCATCCTGACCTCTGAACCTGACTACCTTGTCTCTGCAGTCCAAGGTAGCACCATGGGTAGATAGCCAATCCATCCCTAGAATGACGTCAAAATCTGTCAAATCTAGAACCACAAGGTCGGCTGAAAGGCATCTCCCCTCCACAAAAACTGGACTACACTGGCAGACTGACTCTGCCACTGACGGGTCACACTTGGGTCCACTGACCCATAGGGGACACTCTAACCCAGAGACCATCAAACCCAACCTCTCGACGGCTCTCGGAGCAATAAAAGAATGAGATGCACCAGGGTCCATTAAGGCATAAACATCTGAACAACCAATGATGAGATTACCTGACACCACGGTGTTTGATGCATTTGCCTCCTGCTGTGTCATGGTGAAGATCCGTGCTGGAGCTGATGGACCTTCACCCCTGAAACCCGCTGAAGAAGAGGCTGCCCCTCTCCCTCTGCCTCTGCCACTGGCCTGCGTCGCGGCTGGAGCTACTGGCTGAGCCACACTACCAGAAGCTGTCTGCTGGGACTGTGCCATATAAGCTGCTCTAGGACACTCCCGTGCCATGTGTCCCTCCTGCCCACATCTGAAGCAGGCTGTCGTCCCAAACCGACATACTCCCTTGTGCGGCTTCCCACACTTCATACATACTGCATTATCTGCACCTGAGCTCGAGCCACCTCCTAAACCCAGACCTGACTTGATCTTGTTCCAGAACTTGTTCTTCTTGGACTTCCTGAGGCCTCTGTCCCACTTTTTCTTTTCACCTGAAGCTGCTGCATTCAGAGAAGAGGAGTCTAACCTTCCCCCGCCGGGGGTCTTGGAACCCGAAGACTGAGCCACTGACTGTTTAACTTTTCCTTCGATTATTGCACTAGCCTCCATCCTCCGGGCCATATCCACTATGGCATGGAAGCTCTCCCTTTCTGCTGACTGAATCAAGGAGGAATACCTGGAATGAAGCCTCATGATATACCTCCTTGCCTTCTTCTGGTCAGAATCCAGATTTTGCCCTGCAAACGGCAACAACTCCAAGAACCTATCTGTGTACTCATCTACACTCATTTCCTCCGTCTGCCTCAACTGCTCAAACTCGATCATTTTCAGCTCCCTTGAGCTATCAGGGAAAGCCCATCCAGCAAACTCATTAGCAAACTCCTCCCATGATAGACTATCCACCCTCGGGTTCACATAATTTTTAAACCACTCTCGGGCCTTCTTACACTTCAGTGTGAACCCAGCCATCTGAATGGCTCTACTATCATCAGCCCCTAACTCATCTGTAATCATCTTGACCGTCCTGAGGTACTCAAACGGGTCATCACCTGTTTCATACTTAGGAGCATCCAACTTCAAGTAGTCGGTCATCTTGACCTTGCTCCCTCCAGATGAGCTAGGTTTAGGTATTTGGGTTTCTGGGACCATAGGTTCTGCTGGTGGTGGAGGAGGTGCAACATCCCCTGGGTTAGGGTTTGCTGTACCTGGATAGAAAGATGGGGGTGGGTACATAGGGTACTGTGGGTATGGTGGGTAGAAAGGTGGGTATGGCATGTGAGGAGGATAAGGGTTAAAACTGGGGTAATCCGATGTACCTCCCATCGAATACCCGGGGTTCTGCGAAAAGGGTGGGTACTGGGGTGGCTGAACAAACCCCGAGGCCTGAGTGCCTCCTTGAGACTCTCCCATACCCTCTTCAGACATGCTCACACCAAGACTGCCATCCCTCCTCTGATCCACATCCATATCATCCCCCACATCTTCTGACATTCCACCTTGAACTGTTCCCCTTCTGCTCACATCAAAAGACCTTCTAGGGTCCCTTGATGTTCTCTCCCTGCTAGACCTGCAGGACATTGCCCTTGGCAATGCAGGAGGACGGGCATCCATGCCCTCACTTTCTGGTGGGACTCCAGTCAATCGTGCAGATCGACGAGTTCCTCTCATCTTGCTTTACTGAAAAAAAAACAGTACACATCATGTAAAACATTAGCATCAAATGGTTCATGTGGAAACACATGAACCCGCATCACATACATCACATACATAGCATATCATCAATGCACATGCATAAAATCATGGCATTTCACATCATTATTCAAGACAGGACTCTACATCCTATCCTAGTGGACATGATTCTCCTATTGTGCTTGCCCTTCTATAACCTCTATAAGCCCAACACACTATAGGTCCGACCATATGAACCTAGGGCTCTGATACCAATCTGTAACGACCCGAAAATCGGACCGCTACCGGCGCTAGGATCCAGATCGGCTTAAGGCCGCCGGGACCCGTAGCAAGCCTAACATACATCCTGTATACCTGTTTAATCCCATACATGATCAACATTTACATAAAAACTTTAAACTTTCTTTCTTTCATTCACCAAGCTTAACCTGTGCATGCACAACTCATAATCATAAACATTAAACCCCACACTGGAGCCCTCATCAAATGCTCCAATGGGGTAACATATCATACATTAAGCTTGGTTTACATAAACATCATTAACACATTACATAGATCATGTATACGCAAAGGGATTAACCATACATGCTAGGGTCAAGCACAACTCTAAACCTCAATAAACATCATTACATTACATGACTGTTCAATACTATTCATTACATCATATTCTTTCTCATGTCCACTTACTAGCTATTACATACATAAAACTTCCTACTCTAGCTGACTTCCCGGACTGCCTCGTACCTGCAAACCTGGGGGATTAAGGGAATGGGGTGAGCTACTAGAGCCCAGTGAGCAGAATAGTAAAACATTAAATTTAACATTCATGCTTTTATGAAATGCATCACATCACAAACAAATCACATTAAGGATGAACTTGTCACCAATAGCCCTCTAAATAATCCAATCATGCCAGGGGCGTAGTGCAGGCCACACCTGGTCTTTCTCTTACACATATCATATCATACATATCCACTCGTGCCGGGGGCGTAGTGCAGGCCACACCCGGACTTTCTCTTACATTGTGCCAGGGGCGTAGTGCAGGCCACACCTGGACTTCCATATCACATCATATCATATCTCATCATAGTGAGGGCTAAAGGATCATCCAACATTCATCCACATCATCATCATATTATGCAATGCAACATATTCGTGAATTCTAATGCAAACAACCTAATATATCATATGGCATTCGTGATGCATGAACATGCTCAATTTTACTTATTTGCTTTGGAAATAAAGGTCCATTCTACTCACCTCAGGCTAGCTCTGACAAGACACTGAAGTAGCTATCTCACTGCTGGGGTCCTCGGTTCCTCGGGTCCGAACCTACACAGGTGGACGCAAATGAGGGACCAAACATATACTAACATGACTCTAAACTACTCCCCAAAAACCCCCTAAAACATCACAAACATGCATAGAAAATCATGCAAAGGAAGGCTGAACAGGGCACTTTCGGCGGCAGGTTCGGCGGCCGAAAGTCCCTCCAGAGCCGAAAGTCATGCACCTTCGGCGGCACTTTCGGCGGCCGAAGGTTCCTTCCAGATCCGAAACTCGTGCATGTTCGGCGGCACCTTCGGCGGCCGAAACTCCTTTCCAGAGCCGAAAGTCCACTTTCGGGGGCAGGGTTTGGCAGCCAAAAGTTTGCCTCCACAGGCAGGTTCGGCGGCCGAAAGTCCCTTCGGCTGCCGAACCTGAGTTCTTCCAAAGTGGCAGAACTCAGCCATCCTATGCACATTTGCCTCCCAAACCTTTCAACTCAAATCCAACACTTCCAAAACATACATACACACATACATAAGCTTATAGGGGTCTCAAACTAACCTAAACCCCAACACAAACACATCAAACATACTTATACAACATACATTAACCATAAAAGCACATAAGTCTTAACTCTAAACAACTAACCTAATCATGCATTTCTACCCCATGAACCTTCAAGAAACTTAGTCAAAACATGAAAAGAGGTGAGGATCTACTCTTACCTCTTGAAGATCGAGAGGAGAGGCGATCCAACTCGGAGGTGGGAGAGATCTAGCTCCTTGGGCCTCCAAGCTTCAAAAACTTGTTCTAAGCTCACAAATCTTCAAAAACCAAGTAACCACTTGTTAACACTTGAAAGATTTGAGGAAAAATCATCAAAATCAACCACGGGAGGGCATGGACTCACCTCTGGCCGGAAATGGGGAAGAAACTCGCCCATTTTCGGCCATGGGGCTTCTTATAGGGGCTGGCCAGGCCACCTTCGGAAGCCTAAAGTGCCTCCAAAACTCATGCAAGTTCGGCAGCCGAACATGAGGTTCGGCGGCCGAACCTGGATTTTCCTCCATGGTCTTTTTCATTTAAAACTCAATTTCTTTCTTACTTAAAACCTTAAAATACATTAAAACATTTTATTAAAACATGATTTTACCCTTCTAGAGGTTTTCGACATCCGAGATTCTACTGGATGGTAGGAATTTCGATACCGGAGTCTAGCCAAGTATTATAGGGTTGCTTCACAGGGTTGGTGGTGTTTATTCTTTGATTGTTGCAGGTCCTGTTGTACCATTTAATGAGCGTGTGTTTTATCGAGATCGCCCAGTGTCTCCAGCACCTGCAGTAAAACCACCTACAGTAGCATCAACAGAAGCACAAGTAGAGGCACCTGTCGATTCCTCCATTGATGGCCGTTTAGAAAGAATTGACACTCACATTCAACACATGGAGAGCATGCTCCAGCTCTTGGTTGATCATTTCCTACCTAGTTCTGGACAGCAACCTTGAGGTTCCACCAATGATTTGCCTAAGTCCACACGTCTTGGCAGTGCATTCTATCTTCGGATCGTAAAGAAGAGTGTCTTTACAGCCAGCCCTGGTCATAAAGGGAAAATACGTTAGTTTAAATCAAATTCCCGGCAACAGCGCCAATTTTTGATAGCGGTTGTCGAAGCCGTAAAAAATAAACCTATTATCAATCAACAAAATAATTTATAGATAGTGGCAATATGGTCGAACCACAGGGATTTGACACTACGGATCTTCCTAATAATGACTTGGACAAATAAATAACAAAAATAAAAAGAGGGGGATTTGTTTGAGATGATAGTAGACTAGAATTAAAACTGAGTAAAAGAAAGCAATAATTAAAAAGATGAGCAAATCAATGGGAGAAAGACTCTAGTTGAAGTATGGATCTATTTCAGTTGTTTAAAATTGATCATTGATTCTTTGATACTCCTATTTATTTCAATAAATTAGTTTAGGTTGTGGAAGACAATTCTCACGACCAAATTCCTCTTTAGTTTTAGTTTGACTAGGAAATGTTCGCTAATCAAACACTAGTTAACGAGTTGCCAAGGAACATCCTTGGAGTTTTTTACTTTTCAACTGTTAACTGCATTAAGACTTAGAGAAACCTAATTCTAACCTTGCCAACCGCATGGTTAAGTTTAGATTATGCAACCAAGTGTACTTGTGTTCAAACAATCTAAGCAATTACAGACTTAAACTATTTAAACTAACAAATTATCACTTATGCAATTAAAAGCAACAAGCCTTAGTTGATTCTAATGACAAAATAATAATAGCATGAAGAACAAGTTGCATAAATATTGAAAAATAGAAGCTTAACAATGGAGTTTTAAATCTCCCAATTCATCACAAAACTGAAATTTCCCAACTGCAACTAGAAAAGAAGATATTTAGCCACTCACGGTGGACAAAAATACACAAAAAGAAAGAAGAAAAATAGAAGAACATAGCTTTTGTGTTGTTGCCGAAATTCTGCAGTGAATTCGATGCACCCTGCTGGTTGGTTGCTAGCTCTCTTTATAGGAGAGGAGTCCTAGTCCAATTAGGATTTGGAATCCTAATTTGACTTGGTCTTTTGGAGTCTTTTATTCCTTCTTTGCCATTGTATTTAATCATGAATAATTCTTCTTTTGGAGAAAGTCTTCCTTTGGAGTGGCTCTTGAGGTTGTCATACGATTGGTCTTGTGGTGTTTGAAGTAGGATGGGACTCCAATACTTTTTAAATTCTGAATTTCCTTTTTCCCACGCTGCTGTCCTCTTCTGCGTCAGTTTGATTTGGGCAGTTGATTTACCCAAATCGCTTGCCCAGATCGTTTCTGCAAATCAGTCCCAGTTTTCTGCTTCAGCTTCCTACGAGTGATTTGGCCAAATCACTTCGACCCAATCAATTTTCCAGTTTTTTCTACAATTTTTCTCCAATTTTCCAGTTTTCTCCTTTTCTACAAAAACATCATAAAAATATAGATTAAACTAGAAAAATGTGTATTTAAACAGTAACAATGATAATAAAAATGTGGCTAAATTATGCTTGATCAGTCACTTCAGTGCATTTAGTTATACTGTAATACTTCAATCTAAGAGTCTTGAGTGGTAGATTAAGTGGAAAACATGATAAAAAGGGCAGGAATTGGTGGTCTCAATTATCCTATACTTAAGGATAAGCAAATGGCTAGGTGTGGGGGTATTTGATAGAACACAATTTCAGCAGACATATTACTCTATTCTTAGCATTAATTTGAGTATCTTCTTATTAATTTTGTATTTTCCTAGTATTTTTTCACAGAAAAGCATTGGAGTGATAGATTTAATGAAAACAATGGAAAATTATTGAACATGACTTGAGCAACGATTTAGGCAAACTTGCCAACTGATCATGCTTTGCGAAACCAGAATTTGCCCAGATTCTCTAGCTGAGCTGATAATTTTCCAATTAAAGATTGGAGTAGAGATTTGCCCAAACCTCTGGGCAAATCAATAATTTGCGCTAAGTCTTAACAAAGAGCGAAAAATTGACTCAAGATTTGAAATAAATATCAGATCTCCTCATTTAAAGCTGCTAGATCTGACTGTGCGGTTGTCGAGGCCGGTCAAAAATAAACTTTCTGGTTCTCAACAATCTTACAACTATAGATAGTGGTAAAAGGATCGAATCCACAGGGAATTGATACTTACCTATTTTTCTTATCAAGACCAAGAGAACAAACTGAAAATAAAATAAAATAAACTGCAAGTAAAAAAGGGGGGTTTTGAAATTGATTCAATTAAACTACTACTGAAAGCAATAAAGTAAAGCAAACAATAAAATAAAGGGATTCAAATATGAGAAAAGATATAGTTGAAGAATTGGATCCACTTCAGTTGTTGGGATTGATCATTAATACTTAGGTTCTTTTGTTTGATTCAATAAATTAGTTATGGAGATGGAAGACGCTTCTCACCACCATGTCTCTCATTAAGCATAAATTAATTAGGGAATATCCTCTAACCAATTACTAATCAACAAGTTGTCAAGGAATGTCCTTGGGCCTTAGGCATCAAAACAACTGTCAATTACATTAAGAAATAGAGAGATCTAATTTTAGCTACCGAAACGCATGGAGATATCACTAGATCATGCAATTTCCTTAGTTTTTACACCAAGTGTTCTTGTGTTTGAACAATCCAAGCAATTACGGACTTAAAATATTCAAACTAACAATATATCACCTTGTAATCAAGAATCAATTGGCCACATTGATCAAAATAACAAAGCAATAATGGAATCAAGCATGAAATTGCATAAATATTGAATAAACAAAAGTTAAACAATAGGGTTTGCAGTGTAAAAACTAAGGAAATTTCTAGCATGAATCAATTGGCCACTTACACTACTTGAGTGAACAGCCGCAACATCTCTTCTTCTTTACCCAATTTCTTTTCTTTTCTTTTGTGTTTTCTTTCAACCATGTGTGACTAAACTCTTTAGATCTGGTTGGAGATAGTTGAAGTTTCAATTTTTTCATGAATTGTGAGATCTAAACATTATTATTCATCTTTTATCTTCTAATATTTATGTAATTTCAGTTCTTATCTGTAATACCCGGCTAGACCCCGGCATCGGAATTCCTACTTTCTGGTGGAATCTCGGATGTCGAAATCCTCTAGAAGGATAAAATGTTTTTATAAAATGTTTTTACAGGTTTTTATAGTTTTAATGAAGAAAGAAAATTGAATTTTGAAAGAAAAAGCCATGGAGGAAAAACCCAGGTTCGGCCGTCGAACATTGGGCTCTTGCGGAAGCACCTTTGGCCCCCGAAGGTGGTCTGGCCAGCCACCTATAAAAGGCCCCTTGTCCGAAAATGGGCGAGTTTTCTCTCTATATTTTCGGGCATAGGTGAGATTTCGCCCTCCTATGGTGATTTTTGTGTTTTCCTTCAATCCCTTCAAGTTTTTGATGAGTTTTCACCTTTGTTTTGAAGATTTCAAGCTAAGATAAAAGTTTTGAAGCTTGGAGATCCCGGAGCTCGATTTCACCCAACCTCCAAGTTTGGATCACATCTCCTCTCGATCTTCAAGAGGTAAGTGTAGATCCATGCCTTTTATGATGTTTTAAGTAAGTTTTAAGAAGGGGTTAAGGGTTTTGATGCATGTTTAGAATAGTTGTAAAATGTTAGGGTTTATGTTAGTTTAATGAGAAATGTGATGTTTGTTGGGGTATAGGCTAGTTTTATGCCCCTATATGCTTGAATAAGTGTTTATGCATGTTTTAGTATAGTTGAATACATGTTGTGAGGTTTTTCGTGGCTGGATGTAAGAGGCAGAATCGGGTTCTGCCATTTTGGAGAACCCAGGTTCGGCCGCCGAAACTGCCTGTGGAGGCAGCTTTAGGCCACCTAAACTTGCCCCCGAAAGTTTGGACTTTTGGCTCTGGAGGGGAGTTTCGACCGCCGAACCTAACGCCAAAGGTTTGGACTTTCGACTCTGGAGGGAAGTTTCAGCCGCCGAACCAACCCCCAAAAGTACCTGACTTTCGAATTTGGAGGGACCTTCGGCCGTCGAACCTGCCGCCGAAAGTCCCCTGTCCAGCCTTCCTTTGTTAGCTTTCTATGCATGTTTTGATGATGTTCTAGGGGGTTTTTGGGGAGTTGTTTAGAGTCATGTTAGAGTTTGTTTGGTCCCTCATTTGAGTCCACCTGTGTAGGATTGGACCCGAGGAACCGAGGAGGCCAGCAGTGTTAACTGTTTCAGAGTCAGTCCAGTGTCAGCCAGAGGTGAGTGGAACTGATTTATGTTTTAAAGTAAATGAAATTTTTAGCATGTTCATGCATCACGAATGCCATGATATGTACTAGGTTGTTGCATTAGAATTCACAAATATGATGCATTGCATAATATGATGTTGATGTGGATGGATATTGGATGACCCACTAGCCCTCGATATGATATGTTACGATACGGTATGGAAGTCCAGTGAGGCCCATTCTACGCCCCTGACACATTGGATATGTTATGTTATGTCATGATTAAGAGAAAGTCCAGTGAGACCCATTCTACGCCCCTGGCACAATTGGATTATGTAGAGGGTTAATGGTGAGAAATCCATCCGTGATGTGAATTGTTTGTGTTGTGACGCATTTCATGAAAGCATATGTTTATAAACTGTTTTTATGGTTCTGCTCACTGGGCTTTAGTAGCTCACCCCTTTCCCCTAACCCCCAGGTTTGCAGGAGCACAGATAGCTCAGGAAGTCAGCAAGGGTAAAGGCTATGTTTATGTAATAGATTAGTAGTGGACATGAAATGATATGTAATGTAATGTAAGGTATTGAACAGTGATGTAATGAGGATTAGTATTGTGCTTGGCCCAAATGTTGGTTGTAAATCCCTTTTTGTATATGATCTTTATGAAATGTTTTAATGATGTTATATGTTGAACCAAGCTTGATGTATGAAATGTTGACCCAACTGGAGCATTTGATGAGGGCTCCATTAAGGGGTTTTATGTATACAGTTATAGTACATGCACAGGTCAAGCTTGGTATATGAAAAAGTTTAAGTTTTTATGAACATGTGTGATCATGTGTGGGATTTTATCAGATGTACAGGATGTATGCTAGGCTTGCTACGGGTTCTGGTGACCTTAAGTCAATCTGAATCCTAGCGCCGGTAGCAGTCCGATTTTCGGGTCGTTACAGAGTGGTATCAGAGCCCTAGGTTCATATGGTCGGACCTAGAGAGTGTTGGGCTCATAGATGTCATAGAAGGGCAAGCACAATAGGAAAAATCATGTCCACTAGGATAGGATGTAGAGTCCTGTCTTGATGATGATATGAAATGCCTTGATGATATGCATGTGCATTAATGATATGCTATGTATGATGTGGGTTCATGTGTTTCCACATGAACCATATGATGTTAATGTTTATGTGTTTTATGTTATTTTTCAAAAGCAGGATGAGAGGCTCACGTCGATCCGCTAGATTGACAGGAGCACCACCTGAGAATGAGGGCATGGATGCCCGTCCCTCTGCATTGCCAAGGGCAATGTCTTGCAGGTCAAGTAGAGAGGGAACATCAAGGGACCCTAGAAGGTCTTTTGATGTAAGCAGGAGGGGAACAGTTCAGGGTGGAATGTCAGCTGATGTGAGGGGATCAGAGGAGGATTATCAGAGAAGAGATGGTAGCTTGGGCATGAGTATGTCAGAAGAGGGCATGGGAGAGTCGTAAAGAGGCGCTCAGGCCTCGGGGTTTGGTTACCCACCCCAATATCAACCCTTTCCACAGGGCCCAGGGTATCCGATGGGGGGTACATCGGATTACTCCAGCTTTAACCCATATCCCTCCTTCATGCCCTATCCTCCCTTTTACCCACCATACCCACAGTACCCTATGTATTCACCCTCACCCTTCTACCCAAATCCAGTAAACCCTAACCTAGGGAATGCTGCAGCTCCTCCTCCATCAGCAGAACCTATAGTCCCTGATGTCCAAACACTTAAACCTAGCTCATCTGTGGGGAGCAAGGTAAAGATGACAGATTACTTGAAGCTGGATGCTCCCAAGTTCAAGACAGGTGATGATCCGTTTGAGTACCTCAAAACGGTAAAAATGATAACAGATAAGCTGGGGGAAAATGAAAGTAGAGCCATTCAGGTGGCAGGGTTCACATTGAAATGCAAGAAAGCAAGAGAATGGTTTAAAAACTATGTGGACCCGAGGTTGGAGAGCTTATCCTAGGAGGAGTTTGCAAATGAGTTTGCTGGATGGGCATTTCCAGACAGTTCCAGAGAGCTGAAAGTTGTTGAGTTTGAGCAGTTAAGGCAGACAGAGGATATGAGTGTCGATGAGTACACCGACAAGTTTCTGGAGTTGCTGCAGTAAGTGGGTCAGGCATATGACACAGATCAGAAGAAAGCTAGGAGGTATACCATGAGGCTCCACCCTAGGTATTCCTCCCTGATCTTTGCAGCAGAGAGGGAGAGCTTCCACACCATTGTGGATGCAGCACGGAAGATGGAGGCTAGTGCCATCATTGAGGGGTCCGTTAAACAGACAGTGGCACAGTCCTCGGGTGCCAAGACCCCAAGCAAAGGAAAGTTTGATCCCTCTTCTCTGAGTGCAGCAGCTTCAGGCAGTAAGAAGTGGGGCAGCACCACTAAAAAGCCGAAGAAGAATAAGTTCTGGAATTGTTTGAAGTCAGGTCTGGGTTTAGGTGGTGGCTCGAGCTCAGGTTCAGATGGTTTAGAATGCTTGAGGTGTGGTAAGCCACACAAGGGAGTATGTCGGTTTGGGACAACAGCCTGCTTTAGGTGTGGGCAGGAGGGACACGTGGCACGAGAGTGTCCTAGGGCAGCTTTTATGGGACCATCCCAATAGACAGCTTCAGGCAGTGTGGCGTAACCAGTAGCTCCAACCGTGACTCAAGGCAGTGGTAGAGGCAGAGGGAGAGGGGCAGCCTCTTCTTCAGCAGGTTCCCGGGGTGAAGGTCCATCAGCTCCAGCTCGGATCTTCACTATGACACAGCAGGAGGCAAACACGTCAAACACCATGGTGTCAGGTAATCTCATCATTGGTTGTTCAGATGTGTATGCTTTAATGGACCCTGGTGCTTCTCATTTTTTTGTTGCTCCAAGAGCTGTAGAGAGGTTGGGTTTGATAGTCTCTAGGTTAGAGTGTCCCCTTTGGGTCAGTGGACCCAAGTGTGATCCATCAGTGGCAGAGTCAGTCTGCCCGTATAGTCCACTGTTTGTTGAGGGTAGATGCCTTCCAGCCGACCTTGTGGTTCTAGATTTGACTAATTTTGATGTTATTCTAGGGATGGATTGGCTATCTGCTCATGGTGCTACCTTGGACTGCAGAGACAAGGTAGTCAGGTTCAGAGATCAGGATGGGTCAGAGGTTGTCTTCAGGGGAGACAGGAGGGGTACACCTAGAGGTTTGATATCAGCCCTACAGGCTCGTAGGTTGCTCAGGAGAGGTTGTCAGGGGTTTCTAGCTCATGTTAGAGAGCTTGATAGTCAAGTCAGGGAGCCCGCCTCAGTGCTCATAGTCAGAGAGTTTCCATATGTCTTCCCAGACGAGCTTCCAGGACTACCACCTGCTAGGAAGATAGAGTTTGAAATAGAATTAATGCTTGGAACCAGACCAATCTCTATCCCTCCCTACAGGATGGCACCAGCAGAGTTGAAGAAGCTAAAGGAACAGTTGCAAGAGTTGGTAGACAAGGGTTTCATCCGACCGAGTACCTCACCTTGGGGTGCTCCAGTGCTGTTTGTAAAGAAGAAGGATGGATCCTTGAGACTTTGTATCGACTACAGGCAGTTGAACAAAGTCACTACCAAGAACAAGTATCCGTTACCTAGGATCGATGATCTATTTGACCAGCTAGCAGGAGCAGGTTGTTTCTCTAAAATAGATCTGAGATCCGGGTATCATCAGTTGAGAATCAGAGAGGAAGATGTGCCGAAGACGGCGTTCAGGACCAGATATGGGCATTATGAGTTCCTAGTGATGCCGTTCGGGCTAACCAATGCCCCTGCAGCATTCATGGACCTCATGAACAGAGTTTTTAGCCAGTATCTGGATCACTTTGTTATCGTTTTCATTGACGATATCTTAGTGTACTCCAGAAACGCAGAGGAGCATGCCCATCATCTGAGGATAGTTTTGCAGACCCTGAGGGAGAACGACCCAAGTTCTCCAAGTGTGAATTCTGGTTGAGGAGCATCTCATTCTTGGAGCATGTTGTGTCAGAAAAAGGAATTGAAGTGGACCCCAAGAAGGTAGAAGCTGTAGCTAACTGGCCCAGACCCACTACAGTTACAGAGATTAAGAGCTTTCTGGGTCTGGCAGGTTACTACAGGAGGTTTGTCCAGGACTTCTCCAAAATTGCCGCTCCTATGACCAGATTGACCAAGAAAAATCAGAGGTTTGTGTGGTCTGAACAGTGTGAGGAAAGCTTTGAAGAGCTGAAGAGGAGGTTGACGTCAGCACCGGTGTTAGCTCTGCCTACCAGTAATGAAGACTTCACAGTGTTTTGTGATGCGTCCCGTGTAGGACTAGGTTGTGTGTTGATGAAAAATGAGAGGGTAATTGCTTATGCTTCTAGGCAGCTGAAGAAGCATAAATTGAATTATCCTACACATGATCTAGAGATGGCAGCTGTGATCTTTGCACTCAAGATGTGGAGGCATTACCTATATGGGGTAAGTTGTGAGATCTTCACAGATCATAAAAGCTTGTAGTACATCTTGAGTCAAAAAGAGTTGAATATAAGGCAGAGAAGATGGGTAGAACTGCTTAGTGACTATGATTGCAAAATTCAGTACCATCCGGGTAAGGCAAATATTGTGGCAGATGCCCTAAGCCGGAAATCACTTGGCAGTCGATCCCATGTTACAGCAGAGAGAAGACCGGTGGTGAGGGAATTTTATAAACTCATTGATGAAGGGCTGCAGTTGAAGTTGTCTGGTACAGGTGCTTTGATAGCTCAGATGAGAGTGACACCCATGTTTCTGGAACAGGTGGCTCAGAAACAGTATGAGGACCCAGAGTTGGTGAAGATTGCCAGGACTGTTCAGTCAGGCAAGAATGAGGAGTTTTGTTTTGACAACAAAGGGATCCTCCGCTATAGGAACAGGTTATGTGTACCAGATGACGTGAGTCTGAAGGAAGACATTATGAGAGAAGCTCATAATGCCAGATACAGCATTCACCTTAGAGCCACCAAG
Organism: Manihot esculenta; assembly: GCF_001659605.2. Classification (NCBI taxonomy): domain Eukaryota; kingdom Viridiplantae; phylum Streptophyta; class Magnoliopsida; order Malpighiales; family Euphorbiaceae; genus Manihot; species Manihot esculenta. The sequence continues at coordinate 1,204,207 of NC_035161.2, read as the reverse complement.
ATGTATCAAGATCTGAAGAGAGTTTATTGGTGGCCAGCTATGAAGAGAGAAGTGGCATAGTTCGTGTCTGCCTGCGAGGTATGTTAGAGAGTGAAGCTGGAACATCAGAAGCCGGCTGGAATGCTTAACCCACTGCCGATTCCAGAGTGGAAATGGGAGAATATAGCTATGGATTTCGTGGTAGGGTTACCGGCAACGTCCAACAGACTAGACTCCATATAGGTGGTTGTGGACAGACTGACCAAATCTGCTCACTTCATCCCTGTCAGGAGTGGCTATTTTGTGGACAAATTGGCGCAGGTGTATGTTGATGAAGTTGTCAGGTTGCATGGGGCTCCCGTTTCAATAGTGTCAAATAGGAGACCCCAGTTCACCTCCAGGTTTTGGCGAAGTCTGCAGAATGCTATGGGTACCAGGCTAGACTTTAGCATGGCCTTCCATCCACAGACTGACGGACAGTCAGAGAGGACCATCCAGACAATTGAAGATATGCTCAGAATGTGTGTGCTAGATTTTGGCGGTTCTTAGAGGCAGCATCTACCCTTGGTGGAGTTTGCCTACAATAACAGCTATCATGCTAGCATAGGGATGGCTCCTTATGAAGTTCTTTATGGGAGGAAGTGCAGGTCACCTGTTTGCTGGGAAGAAGTGGGAGAAAGAGCCTTAGTAGGGCCTGAGCTAGTAGAAATCACCAGCAGGGTAGTGCCCATTATCAGAGATAGAATCAGAACTGCGGTGAGCCAGCAGAAAAGCTATGCAGATGTCCGCAGGAAGCATGTAGAGTTTCAGGAGGGAGATATGGTATTGCTCAAGGTGTCTCCTATGAAAGGGGTATTCATTTTGGGAAGAAAGGTAAGCTAGCTCCACGGTACATCGGACCCTTTGAAATCTTGCAGAAGATTGGGAATGTATCGTACAAGCTGGACCTACCTGCTTCAATGGAGAGAATCCATCCGGTTTTCCATGTTTCCATGTTATGGAAAGTTTCGTGTCAAATCCGGGCAAGGTTCTTAATGAGCCTGATATGGAGATCCTAGGAGATCTCACCTATGTTGAGCAGCCAGTGCGGATCCTAGACACGCAGATCAGAAAGCTGAGAAACAAGGAAATCCCGATGGTGAAAGTCCTTTGGAATCACCACAATATAGAAGAATGTACCTAGGAGACACGGGAGTCTATGCTTCAGCAATACCCTTATCTCTTTTAAGGTTAGTGTTTATGTGCTTATATGTGTTTATGTTTATGCTATGCATGTGTTTGTTTGTTGAACATTCGGGGATGAATGTTCTTAAGGGGGGAAGAATGTAATACCCGGCTAGACCCCAGCATCGGAATTCCTACTTTCCGGTGAAATCTCGAATGTTGGAATCCTCTAAAAGGGTAAAATATATTTTTATAAAATATTTTTACAGGTTTTTATAGTTTTAATGAAGAAAGAAAATTGAGTTTTGAAAGAAAAAGCCATGGTGGAAAAATCCAGGTTCGGCCGTCGAACCTCAAGTTCGGCCGCCGAACATTGGGCTCTTGCGGAAGCACCTTTGGCCCCCGAAGGTGGTCTGGCCAACCACCTATAAAAGGCCCCTTATCCAAAAATGGGCAAGTTTTCTCTCTCTATTTTTGGGCATAGGTGAGATTTCGCCCTCCCATGGTGATTTTTGTGTTTTCCTTCAATCCCTTCAAGTTTTTGATGAGTTTTCACCTTTGTTTTGAAGATTTCAAGCTAAGATCAAAGTTTTGAAGATTGGAGACCCCGAAGCTCGATTTCTCCCAACCTCCAAGTTTGGATCACATCTCCTCTCGATCTTCAAGAGGTAAGTGTAGATCCACGCCTTTTATGATGTTTTAAGTAAGTTTTAAGAAGGGGTTAAGGGTTTTGATGCATGTTTAGAGTAGTTGTAAAATGTTAGGGTTTATGTTAGTTTAATGAGAAATGTGATGTTTGTTGGGGTATAGGCTAGTTTTATGCCCCTATATGCTTGAATAAGTGTTTATACATGTTTTAGTATGGTTGAATACATGTTGTGAGGTTTTTGGTGGCTGGATGTAAGAGGCAGAATCGGGTTTTGCCATTTTGGAGAACCCAGGTTCGGCCGCCGAAGCCATGTTCGGCCGCCGAACCTGCCTGTGGAGGCAGCTTTAGGCCGCCTAAACTCGCCTCCGAAAGTTTGGACTTTCGGCTCTAGAGGGGAGTTTCAGCCGTCGAACCTGACGCCGAAGGTTTGGACTTTCGACTCTGGAGGGAAGTTTTAGGCACCGAACCTACCCTCGAAAGTGCCTGACTTTCGGATCTGGAGGGACCTTCGGTCGTCGAACCTGCCGCCGAAAGTCTCCTGTCCAGCCTTCCTTTGTTAGTTTTCTATGCATGTTTTGATGATGTTTTAGGGGGTTTTTAGGGAGTTATTTAGAGTCATGTTAGAGTTTGTTTGGTCCCTCATTTGAGTCCACCTGTATAGGATCGGACCCGAGGAACCGAGGAGGCCAACAGTGTTAGCTGTTTCAGAGTCAGTCCAACGTCAGCCAGAGGTGAGTAGAACTGAACTATGTTTTAAAGTAAATGAAATTTTTAGCATGTTCATGCATCACGAATGCCATGATATGTACTAGGTTGTTGCATTAGAATTCACAAATATGATGCACTGCATAATATGATGTTGATGTGGATGGATATTGGATGACCCACTAGCCCTCGATATGATATGTTACGATACGGTATGGAAGTCCAGTGAGGCCCATTCTACGCCCCTGGCACGATGTGAGAGAAAGACTAATGAAGCCCATTCTACGCCCCTGGCACATTGGATATGTTATGTTATGTCATGATTAAGAGAAAGTCCAGTGAGGCCCATTCTACGCCCTTGACACAATTGGATTATGTAGAGGGTTAATGGTGACAAATCCATCCGTAATGTGAATTGTTTGTATTGTGACGCATTTCATGAAAGCATACGTTTATAAACTGTTTTTATCGTTCTGCTTACTGAGCTTTAGTAGCTCACCCCTTTCCCCTAACCCCAGGTTTGCAGGAGCACAGATAGCTCAGGAAGTCAGCAAGGGTAAAGGCTATGTTTATGTAATAGATTAGTAGTGGACATGAAATGATATGTAATGTAATGTAAGGTATTGAACAGTGATGTAATGAGGATTAGTATTGTGCTTGGCCCTAATGTTGGTTGTAAATCCCTTGTTGTACATGATCTTTATGAAATGTTTTAATGATGTTATATGTTGAACCAAGCTTGATGTATGAAATGTTGACCCAACTGGAGCATTTGATGAGGGTTCCAGTAAGGGGTTTTATGTATACAATTATAGTGCATGCACAGGTCAAGCTTGGTATATGAAAAAGTTTAAGTTTTTATGAACATGTGTGATCATGTATGGGATTTTATCAGATGTACAGGATGTATGCTAGGCTTGCTACGGGTTCCGGCGACCTTAAGTCGATTTGAATCCTAGCGCCGGTAGCGGTCCGGTTTCCGGGTCGTTACATTATCATCATTATTGCTTTGTTATTTGATCAATAGGGTCTATTATTCATATTTTCAAAATGATATATCATTACTTTGGATGCTTGAAGTCCATAATTGCTTGAGGTATTCAACAAGAAATAACAATTAACGAATTGCATAATCTACCTTGAACTCACCACGCGATTTGGGTTATTGGTTAGAATTGGATTTCTCTTATTCTTAAGGCAGTTGATAAATTAAATCCAATAGACGTTCTTTAGGTTATTTTTTTACTAGGGTTAATTAGCGGACGTTTTCTAATTAATTTACACCTAAGGGGAGATTAGTTATGCAGAGCATTTTCCAAAACTAAAACTAATTTATTAGAATGAATAAAGATAAGTTTTGTTTCTATGATCAATTTTCAAAACTGAAATGGATTCTAATTTTCAACTAAAATTCATTTGCATTGATTTGATTTTCTCTTGATTTTTATTTTGGTCTCTCTCTTCATCGAGACCCCCTTTTTAATATTTTCGTTGTTTATTTTCCTAGTTATTGATTAGAGATTCTTAGTGTCAATTTCTTGTGAATTCAATTCTATTCACCCTATATGAAATTTATGTTTGTTAGATTTGAATAGGTTATTTTTTGTGGTTTCGACATCCATCATATTCCCATTAAAAAGTTTAAAATCAGGCAAAAAGCAGAGGCTGCCAGGTGTTAACCCTTTAACTATTTTTTAAGAGATTATTTAAGTCTTATTTAGTTATGGTCAGATGAGAGCTATGGTCAAGTATCGAACATTTATCTCAAGAAACAAGGTAATTATCATTTATGGATGAGAGCAGGCAAAGTGACGCGAGCATAGAAAGCCAATCTGAATAAGCCATGTAGCCCAGATCTTAAATACAACTGTCACCTTCGAATCTAAAGAATCGAAAACCAGTGGGGGGACTTTTGATATTACAGAATAATCACCCAAGACAAGCTATGAGCTATCACCATAAGATAGGGTCACATGGCAAGGTTTTGATAAGTCGATATGTGGTCATATCTAAGTAAAGGAAGTATCGGATATCGTGGCATCCGGTTTTCCACCAAGACTCGCCTTATTCAGAAAAACCTCTAATGTAACACAAAACTCGTCCAAAGTAAGTTATGAGCTGTCATCATAAGACAGGGTCACATGGTAAGGTTCTGATAAGTCGGTATGGAGTCCTACCTGAGTAAAGGGAGACTCAGACACTATGGCACCCGATTCTTCATCAAGACTCGCCCTATTCAGGAAAGGTCGAGTCTTCGCATAAAGTTACCGTTAGCGGATATCATACAACAGATACCCATTACACTTATAATCGCGGGATCATCGATCAATCAGCCGACGAGATCTCTTATTAATTAGTTGGTCACATCATTATCGGATTTTTAGGAAATATTATAATTAACTTCATTTTTTTATAATATAAAAATTAACGAAGGTACAAAATTCTTATACAACTATTCTTAAATTATAAATAACTCTTTTACACTTGTTTCATTCTTCAGTTTACTGACTTAAGTGTTAAGCATCAAAGTGGCTGTCATAGACACCAACTACCTCACATTCTCTTTTCTTGCAGAATGGATCAATCACAACACCTGTTTCAGCGACATCATTAACTTTATTTCACCAACATCAAACAGAATAACATTTATTATTTTTAATATGTTAACTATATTTTCTTAATATAAATGAAAATAGTTATGCATCTATTTTTTTTTATGAAATGTGTATTTATTTTTCAAATATACTAATTAATTTAAAATAATAAGTAAAAGCCAAAATAATTATCAGTAGGAAATGGTTGCATACAAAACTTTCCATATTTAATGATATAATTTAAAATAATAAAAGCCAAAATTAACTATAAATATAAATAACTATCGACTTTAGTTTTTTAAAATTTTAATTGATTCAATTAGAATATAGAAAATTAGAGAAAAACTTTTAAAAAAGAAAAAGAAAAAAGACGAAAATAAGAGAGAATATAAATCTTATCATTTACTTTTATATATGTATAGATGGATAAAAATTAATATCTTATGATGTGTAACATACATTAAATAAAAATTAATTATAAATAAAAAATAAAATAAATATTTTATTATTCAAAATTACTTTTTTCATATTTTTTCTTTATATTTTTTTAAAAAAATACTTATGGTGATAATGACATAATGTTGTCCTTGTGCAGAGATTGAAAAATGAATCAAATTTGTGGGTTGGGCTCACTGAACTTTTCTGTATACCCATTTGCAAGTGCATGGGCTAGTTGTTCTTCAAATCCGAAACCCAACCCCACAAAAATCAGAGATGAACTATGAGACAGAACCCCTGGGAGGATTTTATCCCAATCTTCAATTCTGTTCTCCTCTGCTCACGCTTCTAACCTTTCTCTCCGACAATGGCTTCCTCTTCTCTTTCCGCCTGTTGTCATCTTAGCTCTTCTTTTTCGAAGATTAATTCTAATGATGGTAGTAGTAATGTCAACGTTAAGCTGTTCTCTTCTCTTTTGGCTTCTCCTATTAGCTTGTCTTCAAATCCCAAACTTTCTCTGCAATTCTTTCATAACAAATATTCCCCACTTCTTTCCTTAACTCCCCGGCGTCTCTCAGTCATTGCAATGGCTCCCCCTAAGCCTGCTGGAAAGGCCAAGAAAGGTATGCTCATACGTACAACTTTATAAGCTGAAATACCCTTTGTGAACCCATTAATTTTGGTCCAATTTGTTGTCTTTTAGCGGTCTGTTCTTTGTTTTCTGCGTGCAGTTGTTGGGTTGATAAAGCTGGCTCTAGAGGCGGGGAAGGCAACTCCTGCTCCTCCTGTTGGTCCAGCGCTTGGTGCTAAGGGTGTGAACATTATGGCTTTTTGTAAAGATTACAATGCCAAAACTGCTGATAAAGCTGGTTACGTCATTCCTGTTGAAATTACTGTCTATGATGTTAGTTCTTTCTTTGTGAGTTAGTGTTTTTGCTTGACCAATGCTTCAAGATTTTTGTGGGTTTTGACTTTGATTTGATGTTTGCTTTCAGGATAGAAGCTTCACTTTCATTTTGAAAACACCACCTGCCTCAGTTCTGCTGCTTAAGGCTGCAGGTATAATTCTTCTGTATTACTCACCAACTGTTTGTCGTATTTCCTGCTGACATATTTTGTTTCCTTTCCTTTTGAATTATTTTCGTAATATTGTAGAAGTGAGCCATTTACTAGTGTTTGAGAATGTGTTGCCAATCTGACTTATTTAGGCGCACTGCTAGAGTTAGAATTACTTTTAACTTTGAGCCGATGCTTGTTTTAAATTTTATCAACATACATATGCCCGGTGAGTAATCGAGAATGGCTTGTATCATGTATACAAGCGTGTGCATATAAGAATTAATCCTACAACAATTTAGAAATCAAGTTCATTTGATTTGGTAGCCTTGTGCACAAGATAAATGGTAATATTCTTATCTATATCTTCTTGGCAGACTTCACTTATGTTTGTGCATGCAAAGCATTTACTCTGTGTTGAGGAATGTCTTATAAAAGTCTGATTTGTGCCTGCGGTATTTGTGAAATTTAGGGAATTTCTTTGTGGACCTGGAAAGTGATCAGGTTCAGTTATTTATTAGTAGATAGCAGCATGAGAGTGTTTTCCTCCTTTTGAGGTTTGATAAAGTCTGCTGATAGAGGCCCAGCCTCTTGTTTTGGAGTGTTATGCTTGAGTAGGTTATGTATGTTTTTATCCCATCTATTTGTTGGTATGAGGTCTGGCGTGGTCAATAATTGGAGATGGCACCTAATAACCCATCAAGCTCAAAAGAAATGATGACGAGTACGTTGCAGTGTATGTATGTTTGTTTCCATAAATGCTTACCCTACAGCGTTGCCACTCTGTTTACCATATGGTGCTTTGTAACCAGTGATTCTCAACTTTTCTGATAATGAGGAATGTATAAATGGACTTCCATATCCCAGCATCCATCCCCCTCGAAAACATATATGCTTATTTCATTCTCAAAATATATGTATTCCTTGCCAAATTGAACACCTTGTTGAGTGTCTGTCTGGCATTTTTGTTGGTGTTGTTTAGAAAATGCATTTCCTTAAAGATATTAGATAAAGAGTGTTAAAATTTATGTTTTAGTCATAAGAATACCAAAATAATATAACAATATTTTCCGAGCTTTTTTTTTTCAACATCATCTGATGTGATGCTTTTCTAAATAGTGTATTTTTAGCACTTAAACCTCAACGCAAAATAGGCATTAAAAATATGTAGCACTCAAATAATGCACGGGGTAGCAGAGATGCCAAAACTAGTGCTCAATATTTATCTGGCTGAAACTTTTCTTGGCCGTATGGAGCTCTTGTGGAAATAAAACCATACTTGTTTTCTTCCGGTATGCTGAATTATTACTTTGTTCTGAAAATGGATTCTCTTTGTTTTACTGTTGCTATTCTGCTGCTGTGTTTTCCTAACCAAAAACCAAGCATTATATCACATTTATTTAAACATTGTGTTGATGCACTTAGCTCTAGGAAACCTGGTAAGTCATTAAAAGGTATAGAATTTCATAATGATAATCTTATTACTGTAAAGTAGTAATAGTAAAAGATCAATGTGAATAGTTATTGTGATCAACCATTCAATTTTCATGATCATGATATTGTCACTTGTTTTACCGAGTGATTAGGCGTGGAGAAAGGTTCTAAAGACCCAAAGATAGAGAAAGTGGGTAAGATCACAATTGAGCAATGTCGTGCGATAGCTGCTGAAAAGTTACCAGACTTGAATTGCACCACAATTGAATCAGCAATGAGAATTATAGCAGGTACTGCAGCTAACATGGGGATTGATGTTGATCCGCCCGTTCTAGAACCCAAAAAGAAGGAAGTCTTGTGATCCTGTTAATTCTTTGTTGTTTTGATATTATCATGCTGTACGTAGAATATCATTCATTGCAAGACAGGTTTTGATGCTCATGGCCTCCGTTACTGTCCTTTTCTTGAGCTTTTAGATCTAAAAAGCCTGACTTGTGACTAGAGCTTTATTTGGGGGAAAAGAAAAACAAAAGCAGCACAAAGAAGGTGAAACATTCATCTCTATATCATAACGATCACAAGTGAGTTTAATATGCTTCAAATCTGGAATGATGACTTGTTCATCTTCATTTTCCCGTTGGAAGTGTGATAATAATTCTGCTGGAAAATCAAACGACGCGTCGTAGGAAGCTTTGTGTATAGGTACATAATCTTTCTGGATTTGTGATCCCTTCCTCCAAAATGCCAGTACAGAATCTTTTCAGTAATTTTAATAATAAATATATTTATAGACTATTTATTAATAAACATGCCATCTATTTAGCATTACCGTATAAGCATTTTAATCAAACATATAATTATTTAAAATTTTAAATATTTAAATAGTTTATACACACTTAATATTATAATCTAATTTTTATAAGTTAAGCTAAATACCCGAGTACAAAGCTAAAGCAGTTCTCTAATATCTTAGTAGTTTTCCCTAAGCCTGCACTCAGCCACGCCTCTTTCCACAACTTCATCTTGTGACGCATTAGTTTAGTGGTTCAGTAGTTTTTACAACTTTTGATGTCTCTTTGTTCTTAAAGATAAGAACCAAAGTACTCATCCTTCGTTCATTTGGCATCTTTTGCATATTTAGTATATGCTATTGAATAGCCAAGCTATTCCAATTTTCTTTAAGGCACTTCAACACTTTTATAGAAATACTAGAAATTGCAATATCTTCTTGATAACCTATAAAATATCAGGCTCTCTACGATCAAGACTCATGTTCACGGTCCCATCAGGTCTTAGTCAATGAAGAAAACAAACCTTGGCAAGGGCCAAGCACGACTTGATGTGATCAGGGGATAAGCGCAAATCGCTAACACGATAGTCAGCTCCCTTAGTCCACTTTGAGGCCTTTCTCAAATGCGTGTATTGTGAATTCGACTGATGTGACACGGATAAAAAGACAGAATTTGGACTAATTGGCTCCGCATTTATTAGCCGACTGTTCACAATTAATGAGTCGCCTGACACGCCTGCCAAATGATGTCCCCATCAGACTAGATGGAACACGATGCAAGGAATGTCAGAGCAATCAGGGGATGTCAGAGCGATCATGATATATATATCCCTGAATCAAATCTAATTTAACATTACTTCTCTTGAAATTTTGACACTCAGACTACTCTCAAAACCTTAGTTTACTCAAATCAACGATCAGCTTTATTAACTCCCTAACTACCAATCTCAACTCATTAATTTCTTCTTAAGATCGAATTTTGACCCAAATGTCATATCCTGGTGAACCCAACGGTTCTCAATTCATCACTCCTTATTTTTCATATTCTTCAAGGTCTCCTGAAATCTTTGAAACATCTAATTACATAAGTGTTGTTAAGATTTTTCTATCGGAGTAACTTCTCCATTTCTCTTTATCTTATTATCCTTTGATAAAACTTATTAATTAGGAAAAATTATTACTTAGTTTCTATGATATGGAAAAACTCACTAATTGGTTCTTTAATTTTGAAAAATACATTAATTTTACTAATGTTTTAAAAAGTCTATTAGTTAGTCTTATTATTAGTTTAGTTGTTAACTATTACAAAAAAATCTATGATACGAAGGGACTAATTAATAAATTTTTTAAAAATCTAGGAGATCAACTAATAAGTTTTTTTAAAATCATAGGGACTGAATAGCAAAATACTTAATAGTAAAATTAATAAAGGGCTAACTAGTAGAGTTTTTAAAACGTCAAGAATGTTATAATGCAATTTTCAAAACTGAGAGACTAACTAGTGAGTTTTCTCATAACATAAAGACTAAGTAGTAATTTTCCTTATTAATTATCATTCTTGATGTGCTTGACATGGTACTCCTATTTTCCTTAGCTCCATCTTGTATAATTTTTTTCCCTTTCTCGACTTTTGGTATATACACTATAAGAATTTTCACAATCAGTAACTGATTTTTCCGTTACTAAACAGTAAAAATCCGTTAGTAAAACAATTTACTAACAGATTGATGACAGATTAAATCTGTTGTAGAAAACCTCGTTGGTAATTTATATACCAACGGTTTTAAATTTCGTTAGTGTCAATAACGGATCAACAACGGACACGTCCATTGTAGTCACTAATGAACCACATGTCCGTTAGTGAAAGAACATATTTTTGACAATGACTTCACTAACGGATTGAGTTATCCGTTATTGACACTAACGGACTTTCCGTTTATGATCCGTTGTAAAGAAAAATAATTTTGTTTTCCATTAAAACCGAATTTTTCCGTTAAGAATACATTATTCATATATATCCATCATCACCATGTACATTATTCATATATGTCCATCATCGTCCCTGTATATTATTCATGTATATCCAATCCATCATCACCCTGTACATTATTCATATATGTCCATCATCATCCTTGTATATTATTCATCTATATATGTAAGAACTAAATCAATCAATATATAAACTAAAATATCCTTAAAACTTACAATATTTCATAATTATAATACATATGTCAAATTTGTATAACATATCTAAGTTAAAGTAAAATTATCAAATGGTTCAAGCAAAATATATATATACTAAACTAAACTAGTAAGCTCATCATTTGTATCATTATCATTATTTGTATGATGATCACCAATAACAGGGGCATCATCACGCTACTGCTGTGGAGCTGGAGCTGGAACTGGAGCTCGAGGTGCAGGAGCAGATGTCTGAGTGGATGTCCCGACACCCTATTGTGCCATCATCCTATGCATAAACACCTGCAACTCCTCTACCACTGAGTTAAGTCGACCATTCTCTCTCCAGTCGATCAATTTTATTCATCAACTTGTTCATTACTTCAATGGAAGGAGGATCCACTTGGGGTGCAGACGAATATAAGGTAAAACAATGTGATGATGCATGAAAATATGCAGAAATTTGGGACCCTGATCCATAAACTCGACTCTTTTTTTGCCCGCCAATTGCCTCTTAGTAAAGCTGAGCCTCATTTATGGCTATCGACTTACTGCATCCCTCTTGTTGCTATGTTGCTGACTCCTTTAGTTGTATGAATTTGTCCTGCATTATAAAATTTTATCAACTTATTATTAATCTGATAAGATTTAAGTATCTCAAAATTGTCTATAACTAAATATATTATCAACTTACATAAATAGTTTTGGACCTAGCATCAATAAACTCATCCGTCCCTTTTCTCTTAGCTGTCGCCTCAAAAAGCTCATGAGGATGTGGTTCTCTTTCTAATCTTTCTCTCTATTAATAAGTATAAGAAGGATAACAATTAGCATCGCAATAAAATATATATAACAAAATAAATTTTTTTGTGATTATTAATATCATCCTCTGTTAGTGGGTATACTGTGAAACTGATTCACAAGCATGTTTGGAAATGACAGATCCTGTCCCTCTAGCCTCACTACGCCTATTAGCAGAAAACTTGTCACACTTCTTTTTATATTCAGAAGTGTTCCAAGTTTCTTGCCACTTCCTCAAAATAGAATTTGGTGTAGCTAGATTCTTTATCTTCCCTTTTTTGATTTCACACATAAGCCCCCTTATCTCTCAACAGCCCTTCTTCTGCCATGCAATTTTCACCAAACTGTCAATTGCTTCATCCCATAGGAAGTATTTTTGTAAAAATATTAAAACGTACGAGTAGTTAGTAATTTTACATTGCATATTATGGTTCAATATATATAAAATTTTATCCTTACCTTGAATTCTTGCCAATAAAACTCCTTCGTGTCATTTGGTATAGTCTTTCAACAATGACCTTCCGCGACCAATCTCTTTTTTATTATAAGAGTGATCCTGCGACTGCACAACTCCGATGGATGCAACCTACATTCACAACAGTTAGTGTGTAAAGGAGAACAATGACTTTAATAGTAAGAAAAAAAATTCATTATTACATATTATTAATGAGTGAAATGGTCTGTCGGAATGATTGTGTGCCGCCTACAGTAGTGGTCGAACCCGCAGATGACCTATAAGGATCGACTGATATAGATACTGGTGCAGATGCTGATGCAGACCCTGGTGCACTAGCTGATGCAGTAGCAGAAGAGGATGCAGGATGAGATGATTGTGAATGTGATGCCGAAGGTCGTGGAGCTGCAGCGGGATGTGGAGGAGCTGCAGTGGGACGGGGAGGAACTGCAGTGGTACAGGGAGGAACTGGACATGCTCGATCACTGTGAGACGTCTGTACTCTGGATGCATGGCATTCGTGATGCATGAGCATGCTTAAAATATTTAATTTCTTTAAAATAATAGTTTAGTTTAGTTCTACTCACCTCTGACTGACGCAAGCCTAGCTATGAAGCAATTATCTCACTACTGGTCTCTACGCTCTCCTAAGTCCGATTCTATACAAATGGACTTAAATGAGAGACTACCTCAAGAAATTTCTATAAGCATATAAGAAAACGTGTGGAAAACGAGCTGAAAATGGGTGGACAGGGGACTTTCAGCAGCTGGTTCGACGGCTTAAAGTTCCCTTATAGATTCAAATGTCAAACATTCGAAGGAAGGTTAGGTGGCCAAAAGGAAGCCTTCACAGGTAGGTTCGGCGGCCAAACCTAGGTTCTTCTACAATACAGAATTCAATTTTGCCTCTATCAACAACCCTCAAAATACGATAAAACCCTCAAGAACAGCTCAAAAGCATCCATTTACAACTCAACACACTAAGAACTAACCTGAACTTCAACATGCATCATCAAAACAAGAAATCATCCACTATCTCAAAACTAAAAGCTTAAACTCCAAACTTTTCATGCATTATCAAACCATTTAAACAACTTAAAATTTCTTAGAAAAACTCAAGGAACAGAAGAGAGACAAGGATTATAACTTACCTTTTGGAGACACAATAGTCACAGCAACTAAGAACTCGGAGAAGATGATAAGATGAACTCTGAAGGGTCCTCAAATGTTAAAAGTTGAAAAATTCAACTTGATTCTTCAAAACAAATATAAAACTCATAAATTTATAAAAGATTTATAAAAAACTCAAAGCAAGAATCATCAAGAGGTCTTAGGCTCACCTCTACCCGAAAGAAGAGAGAAGAACTTCTCTCAAAATTGAGTTGGAGGCCTTTTATAGATGGGTCTACCAGCTTGTGTTCGACAGCCGAACCTTGATAATTTAAAAATCATTCTTTTTTTTACGCATTATAAAATGCTTAAAATTTATTTTACAAAATCCCATTTTATCCTTCTAAAGTTTTTGGTTTCGAGATTCCAGATTCCAACGAATATTTCATCAGAAAATTGGAATTTTCACATCGGAGTTTAGCTGGATATTACATTTAATTTACATTAAAAGTATTTATTTGTTGTGAATTATTCAGATTATACTAGAATTACTAAAAATAAAAACAAAATCATTTCGTTGATTATATTAGTTTGCAACAAATATTGCTGAAAATATATCAAAATTTTCAATAGATGTATGACAAATAATTTTTTGAAAATATACCAACGGATTTGCAATGGACATATCTCATCATCAATCGGATTTTCCATAAAATTGTAATTGAAATAACTATATTTTTTAACAAAATTACCATCGAATAATGTTTGTGAATAGATTTTCAAACAAATTATCCTCTCAAAATCCATCGCCAATATTGCCGACGGCACTAGAAACTGTCTCGCAAAAAATTAGCGACATGATTTTAAGTGACGAATCTTGGTATATTTGAAATTCATCTTGAAAATATTATCAATAGATTTTGAACTATCTGCGATGAAAAATTATATCGCTAATAGTTTTTTTTGTAGTGTGAGAAAATTTTATTTTATAGTATCAATATTATTAAATATATCAAAGTTAATTTAAGTTTTTTATTTTTTAGATAATTTTATTATTTATGAATGCCATAAAATATATAAATTTTTTTTAAAAATAAAATAATTAGCTAAAAAAAATATAAATCATGTATATATTTTTGCAATGCATATCCTATATATGAACACATTATTCGGTGCACCTCGTGTGTATTATGTGTTCATAGATGTAAACATTCACATTCACTTATAAATAAGAGAGTATATACACCCGCTGAACTAAATAATTTGATACATATACATGTATATGTATAAGGAGAATTATAATTTAATTCTTATTGTGATGCATGACTTTCATCGCAAGTTTTCCTCTGTGGTCCCTCTGTGATTCGATACTCTCGCTTTTTTCTCCCGTCAAAGGTCGGGATAGCCGAAAGCAATGATTGTCCTATGTTGGAATTGCCGAGGACTCGACAATCCTCGAACAATTAATGTATTAAAGGATTTGGTTACTAGTTACAAGTCGTACATTTTATTTTTGATGGAAACAAAAACTCTCAGTTCTCGTATATATAGAATTTTTTCGTAGTTATTTACAGTTTGATGGTTGCTTCTCAGTCAATAGACAAGGATTGGAAGGAGGCCTTTCGTCAATGTGAAAGAGTCATGTGTTTGTTTCTGTGGTTAGCTTTTCTTCAAATTTTATTGATTAGGTTGTTTCAGAAGGTAATATTCAATGGAGGTTTACTGGTTATTATGGGTTTCCAGAATTGCAACGACGACATCAGTCTTGAAATCTTATTCGAGGTTTATCTCGTAGAAACTCTCTTCCGTGGCTTTGTTCGGGAGACTTTAATGATTTATATGCTCGAGAAATGAGAAAGAAGGAGGAGCATCTTTGCCAAATTATCTTATGCAGGGGTTTAGACAGGCACTTGAAGACAATAATCTTGTTCAAATACCCACTGTTGGCTCTTTCTTCACATGGGAGAAGGGTAGGGAGTCGAATAATCTGGTTAGAGAAAAGCTTGATAGAGCTCTTGCTACTGAGGACTGGGTGTGTAAATTCACTGTAACGAGCCGGAAATTGGACCGCTACCGACTCTAGGATTCAGATCGACTTAAGGTCGTCGGAGCCCGTAGCAAGCCTATAATACATCATGTGTACCTGATGAAATCCCATACATGATCACACAATATGACAAAAATATAAACATTTCATGAACCAAGACTCGACCTGTGCATGTATCAAAACTGAAATCATAAAACCCCATACTAGAGCCCTCATCAAATGCTCCGGTATGGGCAACAAACATGCCTCGAGCTCAGCTCAAACATAACTCATAATTAAAACTTTTGCATAAGAATCATGTAAACTGGGATTACAAGACAACCACTAGGGCAAAGCACAATTCTAAAACCATAACAAATAATACATGTCCACATCTATACTATTACAAAGGACTATACCAGCAACTATGCCGACTTCCCCGAGCTATCTCTGATCCTGCAAACCTGGGGTCAGGGGGAAGGGATAAGCTACAAGAGCCTAGTGAGCAGAACATAAAAACAGTTTAATAAACATATACTCGTATGAAATGTGTCACAACACAAACAATTCACATCAAGATGGACTTATCACCAGTAACCCTCTACAGATTCCAATAGTGTCCGGCCCTCGACGGGAGCTCCTCAGGACTTCCTCTTAAACATATCATAACATAGCCTCTACGGTCTTCCAGGTCCGATCCTACACAGATGGACTCAAATGAGGGATCAAACATAACTTTTACAAGACTCTAAACAACTCTCCAAAAATCCCCTAAAACATACCAAAGCATACATACAAAACAAGTAGAAGAAGGCTGGGTAGGGGACTTTCAGCAGCAAGTTCGGCGGCCGAAGGTCCCTCACAAATCCGAAAGTCAGTGACTTTCGGGGGCAAGTTCGGCGGCCTAAACTCCACACAGATCCGAAAGTCAATGACTTTCGGGGCAGGTTCGGCGGCCTAAACCCCACACAGATCCGAAGGTTGAAACCTTCAGAGGCGGGTTAGGCGGCCAAAAGGCTGCCTCCACAAGCAGGTTTGGCTGTCGAACCTTGCTTCAGCGGCCGAACCTAGGTTCTCCAGCAAGGCAGAACCCGATTCTGCCCTATGCACACAGCCACCAAACACTCTGATCCTCACACCCAACAACTCATAATCATTCATACTCACTCAACATGCATAAGGGACACAAAAACTAGCCTAATCCCCATCATACAACACAAGAGAAACATTCATCATGAAAACTAATACAAACCCTAAAACCTTAGGTTTAACCATTTGCATGCATCAACGACCCTTAACCCCTTTAAAAATTGCTGAAAACTTCTAGAAAATAGAAGAAAAGCAAAGATCTAAACTTACCTCTTGGAGATCACAGGGGTGACAGCAACCCCAACTTAGAGATGAGGTAAAACGGTCTCTGGAGGTGTCCAAGGTTTAAAACTTTAGATTTGAACTCAAATCTTCAAAAATAAGGAAAAACTCATGAGTTTTCTTAGAAGATTGAAGGAAAAACAACAAGAGTAATAAATGGAGGGCTAGGATTCACCTCTACCCGAAAATAGAGAGAAAACTCTCTCATTTTCGGGCTAAAGGCTTCTTATAGGTGGCTGGAGAAACCACCTTCGGCAGCTGAACAGGAAGGTCCCGCGGCGGCATGGAGGAACCACCTTCGGCGGCCGAACCTGGGAATCCTCTGAATTTTTTTTTCTCTTTTATTTCCTTATCCCAATTTTCAAAAATTCAAAATAATTTTATGAAAACCTTAATTTTACCCTTCTAAGAGATTTCAGCTTTGAGATTCCAGATTTCAACGGGGATACCGTCGGAAGATTGGAATTCCAACGCCAGAGTTTAGCCGGGTATTACATTCAGTAATGTGGTCTGCTCAGTTGTTCATGTTCCTAGATTGGATCACAAACCGTTGGTGATTAATACAGCTCCTAAGGATAATAGGGAAGATAGAAGGAGATTTCGATTTGATAATGCATGGTTATGTGACGAGGGTCTAGCTGAGGTTGTTAAAGGAGCTTGGGTTAATTCTATACCACACAACCTTTTGATGAAACGTGATGATTTAGTTTCTGCTCTTTCGTTGTGGGGTAAGATTAGAAATAGAGAGTTTTGGCAAAAGAAGAAGATTATACAGAGATTATTGGATAATGGGCTCAGTACTGTTCTTCACGCCTCTTTAAAGGAAGACTGGAATCGTCTCCTTGAGGAAGAAGAAGCTAGACTTAAACAGCAGGCAAAGTGCTTTTGGCTTAAAAATGGGGATCGAAATACAAAATTTTTTCATGCACAAATTAATGGTAGACGAAGAATGAACCGTATTACTAAATTAAAGGAGTCGTCGGTACCTGGATTGAGGATGAGCAGAAAATTAAAAATCATGTTCTGCATTATTTCCAGTCTATTTTTTATGGCGGTTCTGTGAATTGTGAATGAGTTTTTGAGTTGATGCCGCCCTTGATTAGTGATGCCGACAATGCTGATCTTTGTGCTCCCTTTTCGAATGAGGAATTTAGAGCTGCTCTTTTTCAGATGCATCCAGACAAGACACTTGGGCCAGATGGGTTAAATCCTGCATTTTATTAGAGATTTTGGCACTTGATTGGCAATGATGTTTCTGATGGTTGTCGCCTATGGCTTCAACAAGGTACTTTTCCTTCTTCTCTTACTGAAGCATTGATTGTTTTGATCCCTAAAGTGGA
This sequence comes from Manihot esculenta, assembly GCF_001659605.2. NCBI lineage: Eukaryota > Viridiplantae > Streptophyta > Magnoliopsida > Malpighiales > Euphorbiaceae > Manihot > Manihot esculenta. The sequence continues at coordinate 1,186,115 of NC_035161.2, read as the reverse complement.
TAGTCCTGAAACAGTTAAAGACTTTCGTCCAATTGCGTTATGTAATGTGTTATATAAGATTGTGGCTAAAGCTTTGGCGAACAGATTTAAAAGAGTCATTCCTATGATTATCTCTGAGAATCAGTCTGCCTTTATCCCTCATCGGTTGATTATTGACAATGTTATGATTGCGTTTGAAATGATTCACAATATGAAAATTAATAAGGGTAGAAATGATGGTAATTGTGCACTTAAAATTGATATTTCTAAGGCTTATGATATGGTAGAGTGGGAGTTTCTAAAAGGCATGCTGGAACGATTTGGTTTTTCTACTCAATGGATTAAGTGGTTGACTATGTGCTTTTCGAAAGTTTCTTACAATATCAATTTTAATGGTGATTGGATTGGTCCTATTGTCCTAGTAGAGGTCTTCGACAGGGGGATCCTATTTCTCCATATCTCTATTTGGTGTGTGTGGAAGGCTTATCATTACTATTTAAAGATGCTGAATCTAGGGGCTGGTTGCAGGGCTATAGGTCAGGTGTTAGATGCCCAAAGATCTCACATTTATTTTTTGCAGATGATTCTCTACTATTTTTTAATGCTAGACTGGAGGAAACAGATAGTATTAAATCTATTCTCAATACCTATGCGGCTACTTCTGGACAAGTGGTGAACTTTAACAAATCTGGCATTTTCTTCAGTCCCAATGTGGTCTCCTCTGTAAGATCTAATATCAGTAATATCTTGGATGTTCATTCACCATTGAGTCATAATGCCTACCTGGGGTTACCTTCTCTTATTGGGAGGAACAAAAAAGCAATTTTTGGTTTTCTGAAAGAAAGAATATGGAAGAGGATTAATTCATGGAGCAGCAGATTTCTATCTAGAGCAGGCAGGGAAGTTCTCATAAAATCTGTGTTACAAGCTATACCTTCATATTGTATGAATATTTTTTTGACTCCCATTACTATTTTGAATGAATTGCATAGAATGATCAATGATTTTTGGTGGGGGGTAAAAGCGAAGGGCGGAGGGGTATTAATTGGCTAGCATGGGAGAAGATGTGTAGTAGAAAGAAGGAGAGGGGTATGGGGTTTTGGGACTTTAGGAGTTTTAATTTGTCTTTACTTGGCAAACAACTGTGGAGGTTCTTAACAAATCCTAATACTCTTTGTTATAAAGTGTTTAAAGCAAAATATTTCCCAAATAATGATTTATTTTCCGCCAATATAAGTAATGGTGCTAGCTGTAACGACCCGAAAATCGGACCGCTACCGGCGCTAGGATCCAGATCGGCTTAAGGCCGCCGGGACCCGTAGCAAGCCTGACATGTAACCTGTAAACCTGTTTAATCCCATACATGATCAACAACATACATAAAAATTAAAACTTTTCTTTCATACATTCTATCATACACCAAACTCAACCTGTGCATGCACTGAACATAGTCATAATCATAAACTTGACCCCTCTGTGGGATCTCATCAATGCCCCCAAAAGGGTGGCATAACATGTGTTGAGTTGGTTTACATCTACATCATCAAACATCTAAGATCATGTATTAAAAAGGATAACAACATCCATAGGGTCAAGCACAACTTCTAATCCTCAAAATAATTATACATAACATGACTATTCAAACTTTACATCATCTTACAATTTATCATGTCCACTTTCTATCTATTACAAACACGTGACTTTACTCTTCTTGACTTCCCTGTCTAGCCCGTACCTGCAATCCTGGGGGATTAGGGAAAGGGGTGAGCTACTAGAGCCCAGTGAGCAGAATAATAAAAAACAACATTTAAATTCTCATGCCATCATGTAATGCAACACATCACAACAAATCACATCTCGGATGGTATTGTCACCAATAGTCCTCTACATTCCAAAGTGCCGGGACGTAGAATGGGTACAATCGGTCTTTCTCTTAACATAACATATCATAACATTCCAATGTGCCAGGGACGTAGAATGGGTACAACCTGGACTTTCTCTTACATAGTGCCAGGGACGTAGAATGGGTACAACCTGGACTTCCATACCATATCATGCCATAACATCATCATACCATATGAGGACTAAAGGATCATCCAATAACCAATCCACATCAACATCATAAATGCAATGCAACATATTCGTGAATTCTAATGCAAACAACCTAATTCATCACATGGCATTCATGATGCATGAACATGCTAAAAACTTTATCATTTATTTGCTTAAAATCGTAAAGGTTTATTCTACTCACCTCTGGCTAAAGCTCTACTGACTCAGAAGCAGCTGAACTCACTACTGGGGTCCTCGGTTCCTCGGATCCGAACCTACACAGGTGGACTCAAATGAGGGACCAAACAATTAGAACATAACTCTAAAACATCCCCCAAAAACCCCCTAGAACATCATGAAACGATCATACAAAATATGCAAAGGAAGGCTGAACAGGGTAGGTTCGGCGACACCTTCGGCGGCCGAAAGTCCCTCCAGAGCCGAAATCCAGGCAGGTTCGGCGGCACCTTCGGCGGCCGAAAGTCCCAGACAAAGACGAAAGTCTCTTTTCGGGGGCAGGCTTCGACAGCCGAAAGGCTTGCCTCCCCAGCCATGTTCGGCGGCCGAAAGTCCTTCGGCTGCCGAACCTGGTTTCTGCCAAAGGGCAGAAACTTGGCTCCTCTATGCACATTTGCCTCCAAAACTTTCAAATCATGCATAAACCTATTCTACAACACACATACTCAAGCATACAAGCTCCTAGGGGCTTCAAACTATCTTAGACCCCATCTACAACACATCAAACAATACAAATCCAACATACATTGCCCATAAACCAACATAAACCCAAAAACTCATAAAACCCTACATATGCATTTCTACTTCAAGAATCAACTTAAAACTTGTTAAAAACATGTAGTGAGCTCAAGATTGGCCCTTACCTCTTGTAGATCGAGAGGAAAACGACCTTAGCTCGGAGATGGGAGAGATTTGAGTTCTTGAACCTCAAAACTCTAAAACTTGCTCAAAACTTGAAAATCTTCAAAACAAGATGAAAACTCTTAAGAAAAACATGAAATCTCGAAGGGAGAAGCTCAAAACAGAGGAGGGGCGGTGGAGAACTCACCTTGGCCGAAAACGGGAAGAAAAGCTTGCCCGTTTCGGCCATGGGGTCCTTTTATAGGGCTGTCCTTGCCACCTTTCGGCGGCCTAACGTGCCCCCACAGCGCATGCAAGTTCGGCGGCCGAACATGAGGTTCGGCGGCTGAACCTTGGCTGATTCAAACAAGGCTTTCGGAGGCCTAAAGCGCTCCCAAAACCTCCTCACGTTCGGCGGCCGAACATGACTTTCGGCGGCCGAACCTGGCAAAGTCTCCAAAGCCCTCTCCACTCAAAACTTGAATTTATTTTCATTAAAAACCATAAAATACATCAAAACATTTTATGAAAACATGGTTTTACCCTTCTAGAGGTCTCCGACATCCAAGATTCAGCCGGACGGTCGGAATTCCGGTACCAGAGTCTAGCCGAGTATTACATTCTCCCCCCCTTAAGAACATTCGTCCCCGAATGTTCCTCAACTAGCACATAGCATGGCATACACATATCATACATACAAAGCACATAAAACTCACAAGGAACTAACCTCAGAAAAGATAAGGGTATTGCTGGAGCATGGACTCCCGTGTCTCCCAAGTGCATTCTTCCATATTGTGGTGGTTCCACAGGACTTTCACCATCGGGATTTCCTTGTTTCTCAGCTTCCTGATCTGGGTGTCTATGATTCGTACTGGCTACTCAATATAGGTGAGATCCTCTTGGATCTCCACATCAGGCTCACTAAGAACCTTGCCCAGATCTGACACAAATTTCCTCAACATGGAAACATGGAAAACCGGATGGATTCTTTCCATTGAAGCAAGTAAATCCAGCTTGTACGATACATTCCCAATCCTTTGCAAGATTTCAAAGGGTCCGATGTATCGCGGGGCTAGTTTACCCTTCCTCCCAAAGCGAACCACTCCTTTCATTGGGGACACCTTGAGCAATACCAGATCCCCCTCCTGGAACTCTACCTGCCTTCTGCGGATGTCTGCATAACTCTTCTGTCTGCTTGCAGCAGTCTTGATTCTCTCTCTGATTATGGGTACCACCCTGCTGGTAATCTCTACTAGCTCAGGCCCTGCCAAGGCCTTTTCTCCAACCTCCTCCCAGCAAACAGGTGACCTGCACTTCCTTCCATATAAAGCTTCATATGGAGCCATCCCGATGCTAGCATGATGGCTGTTATTGTAGGCAAACTCCACCAAAGGTAGATGCTGCCTCCAAGAACCGCCAAAGTCCAGCACATACATTCTAAGCATATCCTCTATTGTCTGGATGGTCCTCTCTGATTGTCCGTCCGTCTGTGGATGGAAAGCAGTGCTAAAATTCAACCTGGTACCCATGGCATTCTGTAGACTCCACAAAAACCTGGAGGTGAACTGGGGCCCTCTATCCGACACTATTGAAACAGGAACCCCATGCAGCCTGACGATCTCATCTACATACACCTGCGCCAACTTGTCCACAGAATAGTCACTCCTGACAGGGATGAAGTGAGCAGATTTGGTGAGTCTGTCCACAATCACCCATATGGAGTCCAATCTGTTGGACGTCGCCGGTAACCCCACTACGAAGTCCATAGCTATATTCTCCCATTTTCACTTTGGAATAGGTAGCGGTTAAGCATTCCAGTCGGCTTCTGATGTTCCAGCTTCACCCTCTGACACACTTCGCAGGCTGACACAAACTGTGCCACTTCTTTCTTCATCGCTGGCCACCAATAAACTTTCTTCAGATCTTGATACATCTTGGTGGCTTCGGGGTGAACGTTGTATCTTGCATTATGAGCCTCTCTCATAATGTCTCCTTTTAGCCCTATGTCATCTGGTACACACAATTGACTCCCATAGCGGAGGATCCCCTTACTGTCAAATCTGAACTCACTGTCCTTGCCTGACTGAACAGTCCTGGCAATCTTCACTAACTCTGAATCCTCATGCTGTTTCTGAGCCATCTGCTCCAGAAACACGGGTGCCACTCTCATCTGAACAACCAAAGCACCTGTACCAGACAACTCCAACTGTAGACCTTCATCAATGAGCTTATAAAATTCCTTCACCACTGGTCTCCTCTCTGCCGTGATGTGGGATAGACTGCCTAGTGACTTCCGGCTTAGGGCGTCTGCTACAACATTTGCCTTACCCGGATGATACTGAATCTTGCAATCATAATCACTCAGCAGCTCTACCCATCTCCTCTGTCTCAAGTTCAAATCTCTTTGACTCAGGATGTACTGCAGGCTTTTGTGATCTGTGAAGATCTCACATTTAACCCTATAGAGGTAGTGCCTCCACATCTTGAGTGCAAAGATTACTGCTGCCATCTCTAGGTCATGCGTGGGGTAATTTAACTCGTGCTTCTTCAGCTGTCTAGAAGCATAAGCAATCACCCTCCCATTCTGCATTAGTACACAACCCAGTCCCACATGGGACGCATCACAAAAGACTGTAAAGTCTTCATCACTAGATGGCAGGGCTAACACTGGTGTTGAAGTCAACCTCTTCTTAAGCTCTTCAAAACTCTCTTCGCACTGGTCGGTCCACACAAACTTCTGATTCTTCCTGGTTAGTCTGGTCAGAGGGGCTGCAATTTTTGAGAAGTCCTGAACGAACTTCCTGTAGTAACCTGCCAAACCCAAGAAACTCCTGATCTCCGTCACTGAAGTGGGTCTAGGCCAATTAGCCACGGCTTCTACCTTCTTGGGGTCCACCTCTATCCCATTCTCTGACACTACATGCCCCAAGAATGAGATGCTCCTCAGCCAGAACTCACACTTGGAGAACTTGGCATACAAGCCATGTTCCCTCAAGGTCTGCAGAACCAACCTCAGATGATGGGCATGCTCCTCTGCATTCCTAGAATACACCAAGATATCATCTATGAAGATAATAACGAAGTGATCCAGGTACTGGCTAAACACTCTATTCATGAGATCCATGAATGCTGCAGGGGCATTGGTTAACCCGAACGGCATTACAAGGAACTCAAAATGCCCATATCTGGTCCTGAAAGCTGTCTTTGGCACATCCTCCTCCCTTATCCTTAGCTGATGGTACCCCGATCTCAGATCTATTTTGGAGAAACAACCTGCTCCGGCTAGCTAGTCAAATAGATCGTCGATCCTAGGCAACGAGTACTTATTCCTGGTAGTGACTTTGTTCAACTGCCTGTAGTCGATACAAAGCCTAAGGGATCCATCCTTCTTTCTCACAAACAAAACGGGTGCACCCCAAGGTGAGGTGCTTGGTCGGATGAAGCCCTTTTCTACCAGCTCTTGCAACTGTTCCTTCAATTCCTTCAACTCAGCTGGAGCCATCATGTAGGGAGGGATAGAGATCGGTCGGGTTCCAGGCATCAGTTCTATCTCGAACTATATCTCCCTAGCAGGTGGTAAACCTGGCAGCTCGTCTGGGAACACATCTAAAAACTCTCTAACCACTGGCACCAAGGCGGGCTCTCTAACCTGACTGCTAAGCTCTCTCACATGAGCCAAATACCCCTGACATCCCTTCCTAAGCAACCTACGAGCCTGAAGAGCTGATATTAGACCTCTAGGTGTACCCCTCCTGTCTCCCCTGAAGACAACCTCTGACCCATCCTGACCTCTGAACCCGACTACCTTGTTCCTGCAGTCCAAGGTAGCACCATGGGTAGATAACCAGTCCATCCCTAGAATGACGTCAAAATCTGTCAAGTCTAGAACCACAAGGTCGGCGGAATGGCATCTTCCCTCAACAAAGACTGGACTGCACTAACAAACTGACTCTGCCACTGATGGATCACACTTGGGTCCACTGACCCAGAGAGGACACTCTAACTTAGAGATCATCAACCCCAACCTCTGGACGGCTCTCAGAGCAATAAAAGAATGAGATGCACCAGGGTCCATCAAGGCATACACATCTGAACAACCAATGACCAAGTTACTTGCCACCACGGTGTTAGATGCATCTGCCTCCTATTGAGTCATGGTGAAGATCCGTGCTGGAGCTGATGGACCTTCACCTCTGAAACCCGCTGAAGAAGAGGCTGCCCCTCTTCCTCTGCCTCTGCCACTGGCCTGAGTCATGGCTGGAGCTGCTGGCTGCGTTACACTCCCTGAAGCTGTCTGCTGGGACTGAGCCATAGGTACTGTTCTAGGACACTCCCGAGCCATGTGTCCCTCTTGCCCGCATCTGAAGCAGGCTGCTGTCCCAGCCCAGCAAACTCCCCTGTGTGGCCTACTACACTTTGCACATACTGCATTATCCGCACCAGAGCTCGAGCCACTCCCTAGTCCCAGACTGGATTTGACCTTGTTCCAAAACTTGTTCTTCTTCGGCTTCCTAGTGGTGTTACTCCACTTTTTGCTACCTGAAGCTGCTGCACTTAGAGAAGAAGAGCCTGGGGTCTTGGAACCAGAAGACTGTGCCACTGACTGTCTGACTGTTCCCTGAACGATGGCACTGGCCTCCATTTTCCGGGCCATATCCACTATGGCATGGAAGCTCTCCCTATCTGCTGACTGGATCAAGGAGGAATATCTAGAGTGGAGTTTCATGATATACCTCCTTGACCTTTTCTGATCCGAGTCAAGATTTTGCCCTGCAAATGGCAACAGCTCCAAGAATCTGTCTGTGAACTCCTCTACACCCATCTCATCAGTCTGCCTCAACTGCTCAAACTCTATCATCTTCAGTTCCCTTGAACTATATGGGAAAGCCCATCCTGCAAACTCGTTTGCAAACTCCTCCCAAGACATGCGGTCTACTCTCGGGTTCACATAATTCTTGAACCACTCTCGTGCCTTCTTGCACTTAAGCGTGAACCCAGCCATCTGAATGGCTCTACTGTCATCAGCCCCAATCTCATCTGTGATCACCTTAACCCTTTCAAGATACACAAATGGGTCATCTCCTTTTTCATACTGAGGAGCACCCAACTTCATGTAGTCGGTCATCTTGACCTTGCTCTCACTGGCTGAGCTAGGTCTAGGAGGTTGAGTAACTGGGGCTGCTGGTTCTGTAGGTGGTGGAGGTGGGGGTGCAGCATTCCCCGAGGTGGGGTTTGCCGGGTGAGGATAAAAGGGTGAGGGTGGATAAGCTGGGTACTGGGGGTGAGGTGGATAGAAAGGTGGATAAGGCATGTAGGTAGGGTAGGGGTTAAAGCTGGAGTAATCCGATGTGCCTCCCATCGGATACCCTGAACCTTGTGGGAAGGGTGGATAATGGGGTGGAAAACCATACCCCGAGGCCTGAACGCCTCCCTGTGACTCCCCTGTCCCCTCTTCCGTCATGTTGACATCCAGATTCCCATCCCTCCTCTGGTCCTCTTCCATAACTTCCCTCACATCTGAAGAACTTCCTCCTCTATCAGTCCCCCTTCTGCTAGCATCAAAAGACCTTCTAGGGTCCCTTGACACTCTATCTCTGCTTGATCTACATGACATTGCCCTAGGCAATGCAGGAGGACGGGCGCTCGTGCCCTCATCCTCAGGTGGTACTCCAGTCAATCTTGCTGATCGACGAGTTCCCCTCATCCTGTTTTCTGAAAGGCAGCACATAACAAGCAAACATTAGCATCATATGGTTCATGTGGGCACACATGAACCCTCATCACATACATCACATATCATTAAGCACATGCATATAATCATGGCATTTCACATCATCATGCAAGACAGGACTCCACATCCTATCCTAGTGGACATGATCTTCCTATTGTGCTTGACCTTCTATAACATCTATGAGCCCGACACTCTAGGTCCGACCATATGAACCTAGGGCTCTGATACCATTCTGTAACGACCCGAAAATCGGACCGCTACCGGCGCTAGGATCCAGATCGGCTTAAGGCCGCCGGGACCCGTAGCAAGCCTGACATGTAACCTGTAAACCTATTTAATCCCATACATGATCAACAACATACATAAAAATTAAAACTTTTCTTTCATACATTCTATCATACACCAAACTCAACCTGTGCCTGCACTGAACATAGTCATAATCATAAACTTGACCCCTCTGTGGGATCTCATCAATGCCCCCAAAAGGGTAGCATAACATGTGTTGAGTTGGTTTACATCTACATCATCAAACATCTAAGATCATGTATTAAAAGGGATAACAACATCCATAGGGTCAAGCGCAACTTCTAATCCTCAAAATCATTATACATAACATGACTATTCAAACTTTACATCATCTTACAATTTATCATGTCCACTTTCTATCTATTACAAACACGTGACTTTACTCTTCTTGACTTCCCTGTCTAGCCCGTACCTGCAATCCTGGGGGATTAGGGAAAGGGGTGAGCTACTAGAGCCTAGTGAGCAGAATAATGAAAAACAACATTTAAATTCTCATGCCATCATGTAATGCAACACATCACAACAAATCACATCTCGGATGGTATTGTCACCAATAGTCCTCTACATTCCAAAGTGCCGGGACGTAGAATGGGTACAACCGGTCTTTCTCTTAACATAACATATCATAACATTCCAATGTGCCAGGGACGTAGAATGGGTACAACCTGGACTTTCTCTTACATAGTGCCAGGGACGTATAATGGGTACAACCTGGACTTCCATACCATATCATGCCGTAACATCATCATACCATATGAGGACTAAAGGATCATCCAATAACCAATCCACATCAACATCATAAATGCAATGCAACATATTCGTGAATTCTAATGCAAACAACCTAATTCATCACATGGAATTCATGATGCATGAACATGCTAAAAACTTTATCATTTATTTGCTTAAAATCGTAAAGGTTTATTCTACTCACCTCTGGCTGAAGCTCTACTGACTCAGAAGCAGCTGAACTCACTACTGGGGTCCTCGGTTCCTCGGGTCCGAACCTACACAGGTGGACTCAAATGAGGGACCAAACAACTAGAACATAACTCTAAAACATCCCCCAAAAACCCCCTAGAACATCATGAAACGATCATGCAAAACATGCAAAGGAAGGCTGAACAGGGCAGGTTCGGCGGCACCTTCGGCGGCCGAAAGTCCCTCCAGAGCCAAAACCCAGGCAGGTTCGGCGGCACCTTCGGCGGCCGAAAGTCCCAGACAGAGACGAAAGTCTCTTTTCGGGGGCAGGCTTCGGCAGCCGAAAGGCTTGCCTCCCCAGCCATGTTCGGCGGCCGAAAGTCCTTCGGCTGCCGAACCTGGTTTCTGCCAAAGGGCAGAAACTTGGCTCCTCTATGCACATTTGCCTCCAAAACTTTCAAATCATGCATAAACCTATTCTACAACACACATACTCAAGCATACAAGCTCCTAGGGGCTTCAAACTATCTTAGACCCCATCTACAACACATCAAACAACACAAATCCAACATACATTGCCCATAAACCAACATAAACCCAAAAACTCATAAAACCCTACATATGCATTTCTACTTCAAGAATCAACTTAAAACTTGTTAAAAACATGTAGTGAGCTCAAGATCGGCCCTTACCTCTTGTAGATCGAGAGGAAAACGACCTTAGCTCGGAGATGGGAGAGATTTGAGTTCTTGAACCTCAAAACTCCAAAACTTGCTCAAAACTTGAAAATCTTCAAAACAAGATGAAAACTCTTAAGAAAAACATGAAATCTCGAAGGGAGAAGCTCAAAACAGAGGAGGGGCGGTGGAGAACTCACCTTGGTAGAAAACGGAAAGAAAAGCTTGCCCGTTTCGGCCATGGGGTCCTTTTATAGGGCTGTCCTTACCACCTTTCGGCGACCTAACGTGCCCCCACAGCGTATGCAAGTTCGGCGGCCGAACCTTGGCTGATTCAAACAAGGCTTTCGGAGGCCTAAAGCGCTCCCAAAACCTCCTCACGTTCAGCGGCCGAACATGACTTTCGGCGGCCGAACCTGGCAAAGTCTCCAAAGCCCTCTCCACTCAAAACTTGAATTTATTTTCATTAAAAACCATAAAATACATCAAAACATTTTATGAAAACATGGTTTTACCCTTCTAGAGGTCTCCGACATCCAAGATTCCGCCGGACGGTCGGAATTCCGGTACCGGAGTCTAGCCGGGTATTACACTAGCTTTGTTTGGAAAAGTGTGATGGCATCAAGGGAGTTAATTTGAAGGGGTACAAGGTGGAGGGTGGGTAATGGAGAGAAGATTTTAGCAACTTCAGCTCCCTGGATTCCTAAGGAGGATACCTTTTTTGCGGATGATGGCCCCGATTTTATTGAACCACATTTGCGTGTTTGTGATCTTTTTGAAGGTAATGGGAGGGCTTGGAACATTGCTCTTTTACTGGAGCTTTTTTCTCCAAGAGATATCAGAGCTATTATTAGTATTCCTATTAGTATTACCAATAAGAAAGATTCCTTCTTACGGCACTTTAATAAAAGAGGAGTGTATACAATGAAGTCCGCATACTTTATTTGTATGGACTTGCTAGGAAGATCATCTTTTAATGTGGGGGGGTGAGTTATGGACTAGTTTATGGAATGTTTCAGTCCCTTCAAAAGTGAATGATTTCTGTTGGAGAGCTTGTAGGAAAATATTGCCTACAAAGGATAACTTAAGGCAAAAGGGTATGGATGTGGATGCTAGATATCCTTAGTGCAATGAAGATGAAAGTGTCAATCATATTTTGTTGCATTGTCTTGTGTCCAAGGAAGTTTGGAGGTTAAGGGGAGTGGGAGATTTGCAGCCTAATGATAATTTTTATAATTTTTTACTGCAGATTTTGAAGTTCCAAGACAAGGTTCGAAAAACCTTTGTAATGGTCTGTGCATGGAGATTATGGTCAGCAAGGATTTCATTATTATGGAACCAGGTGCAAAATTCAGCAGCTCACCTTGTGGAAGACGTCATGTATCATATCTTGGATTCAGAAGCTGCTCAACGTGCTGGTACTTTGCATGGAAATACTACTGTTACTTTATATCAGGGCAGGAATTTGTTTATTCCTCCAACCCTGCTCGTGATCCTGAAGCCATTCCTCTCCAAATTCGTGCGTCATCTTCAAACTTGGACAATTTTAGTTGGCTTTGTCAAGTTGATGGGACTTTGTTTCAAGCTCAAGATTTTATTGGCTACTGTTTTGTTATGGAAAACTCTGAGGGTATATTTCAACGTAGTGTTTCTGATTTTTCGGAAGATAATGGTACGCCGATAATTGTTGAAACTTTAACTCTCCATCACTGTTTGCTATTTGTGACAGAATTTTTGCCTTTTAATAGCTGCATTCTTATGGACTGTTTGCAAGTGGTTCAATATCTTCAATTTCCACATTTAGACATTTCTGAACTGGATTTGGTTTTGAATGATTGTAAATTTTTGTTAGACTTTAGAACTGATATTGCTGTTAGATGGGTTCGTTGTCATACTACTCTAACTGCTCATACTTTGGCTAGAGAATTTATTAGGTATGATCGTCTATCTGTTTGGAATGATATCCCTTTTTCTTGATAGAATTTTATTAATAAAATCAATAGTTTTACTTTTAAAAAAAATTTAATTCTTATTGTAAAGAGAAATTAATGAGTTAATTAATAATTTTGTAAAATATATTAAAGTGTCTATCTAATTTTAAAAATTTTATTAAAAAATTTATGTCATTATATGGAATTACTGCTACCATTACTTTTTTTACCACAAAGGGAAGATTTTTTTTTTTTTAATTTCAAAATTAAGCTTATATATAAACACTTTAAACAGAGAAATGGTTAGAGAATTTTAAACTTTTATTCTTTTTTATAACTTAATTTAAGAGACATTTTAATGAACATTTTAAGATCACATGAATATTTTAATTTATTTTTCAAAATTTATAAATTAATTAATTAATTTTACATACCATATCAACCAAATAGTAATTTTTCTATATATATATATATATATATATAACGTAGGCTCGTTAACAATTATTAAATGGACATTAGGCCGTCTCATGGGCATTTTTGTAGGCGTTTCTTGCCAATGCAAACTGAGCATGAGTTCCCAAGTACTCTTAGACACTGACTGTATATCAAATCAATATCGTTGCAACTGCTTTACTTCTTAATTGACCATAGTTATGTTTAAAAAGCAATAGCCTGTGGATTATGAGTTGGAGAAGCAGTTGTTCATGTAACGTGCCAACTTGTACTTGTCATCCAGCCAGAAATGGATGAGTGAATGCCTACTATTCGGCAATCCGAGCAACCGCTCGCCTTGAAAAGGATAGCTGCATCCATTTCAGTAGTTTTCCGACCATATTATCAATCCCATTCAACACTTTTCAACTACTTGAGAAAGCTACTCAACCCAAGCTAATCCCTTGCCAAAGTAAATAAATCAAAGAAAAAAAGCCAAACTGAATCTCGTTTCTTTTGTTATTTACTAATTATATTATTTTATTACTTATTTATTTTTATTCTTAAATATCAAAATTAAAATTTTAATTAGAAAAAATGTTTTTTAATTATTTTAATTAGATAAAATTTATATCTAACGGATGTTCTCAAATTTAAGGCTAAAGGAGCTCCAAGGCCTACGGACTATAGATATCAAAAAAGGAGGACGACGTGTAGATGTGGCAGCTTGAAAAGTTTAACACACAGGTCAAAAACGTCCGCCATTGACCAATTTCTCACCTTGACCTGCTCTTTGGCCCTATCCATTTGACGTTTCAAAATTTTATATTACGCCCGGCAGGCTGCTTTGCCTTCTCATTTGATAACGCTTTCGAATCACATGTCAATGAATACAAACTATATATCTCAAGTTACTTGCCTGAACTTCTCACTTCCATATCCAACCCCAAAACGCCTACTTCCATAATTGTAGATGATCATGAAGGCCAACACAAATACAACAATGGAGCATCCAGCTCTAGAGGGCATGTGCAGTGACCTTGCGGCGAATATCATGTCCCGTCTCGACGGTTTAGCCCTGGCCTCCCTCGCTTGCACCTCGTCGGACCTCCGAGGCATCGCTCGAAACAATAGCTTGTGGAAAGAGCTATGCCACTCCACATGGCCTTCTACTGCACAGCATCTTCTTTCGCCTTCACTCATCTGCCATTTTGATAAATTCTTTGCTGATTCCTACCCATTGATATTCTATGATGAAGCTTCCAACCACAGCTCTAATGAACCGGAAACCAGCACTTCTCCTAGTGATTTTGTGTCGCTTGTAGATATTTATTACAGGAATCAATGTGTTCTCTCCAGGGTTCTACACGGCATACCTGATGCTGTAGATGTGTTCAACTCCAAGATCATGGATGACAACTGCTACATAATTTCCAGTGAACGTGAAAAATGGTTTCTGAATTGCCCCTTTAATCTACAATTGCTGGATCTCACATATGATGAGGATGATGATGGTGACGAGGATGATGATCATCTCAGCTATCTTGGTCATGCCAACAACAATGAGAGATCAACTTCCCTGGAACCAGATCACTGCAAGGAGCTCATGGAGGACCTCAGACTGAGTTGGATACTGTTAGATAAGAAGACAGGCAAAGCAGTTAATCTCTCAACCTGGAAGCCACTGTCAGTACAGATTATCAGGCCACATGGGCACTATGTAATGCGTTTTGGGAGCATCATATCCGTTGAAGAAAATGTGCTGCCTCAAAAGCTAGCCAGGTGCACAATAACAACTAAATTTAAGGTGACTGAAACGCCTGGACTTATTCAATGGAGACAAATCAGCATGAGCATTGAGAATGTAACAGGCTCCCTTCTTGATGGAAAAACGAGCTTGATGATTCTGAACAAGGCACTATACAGTATGAGAACCACAAATTGGCTTAAGGTGGAAAATGGCTTCAATCAATATGACAAACAAAAAAGAGGGATAATAAGGAGAGAGGAATTGAGAGAAACTTTAGCCAACAGGATTTATATCTCGGTTGAAATTGTAGTTTTTACACTTCTTTATCACGCTTTTAGACAACTGTTTTAGCACTCTCAAACCATAGCTGCAAAACTTATTCTTCATGTAATAATATATATATATTTTTTAAATCTTGCTACAACAGACCCTTGACTCCACTTATATTGTAATAACCAAAGCTAAGTCCATAGGCAACATAATTTTGCATGGCTGAACATAAATTAGTACTCAATGTGAAGAAAAATATTTGTTACATTGTAAAATAAGAGATTGATACAACTACGAAAGCAAAATCTCTGAATCTGGAACATTCTTCTACTAAATTCAGTGTGGTGCACTGAAAAGTGCTCTGCTAATGATCCCAGTAGCCTCTATGTAACGGTCCACGCACCTGGAGATACAGCTACTTTCACTACCGCTCAGGCTTGAACTTGGTTTTGTAATGCACTTCTCAAAACATTTCCCCCTAACAGTCTGCAAAGAGCGAAAAAAAAAATTGAGTAAACTACACAAAATTATGCACATTATTCTGCTCAAATACAATAGACCGCACTTCACAAACAAGAGTTCAAGTAAACAATTATGGGCTCCTTATAGGACCTTGGATCTTCTGCCATATCAAAGACCATGCTGCAATTTATTTACTTATTTGTTTGTTTATTCCTCAGAAGACACCTTTTAAAAGCTTTTTTTTTTATCCCTGTCAAATGAATTAAACGCCAAGCATATCCTAGTAACTTTCCTTCAAGCCCATAAAGCTTCACAAATATACCTAAGAAAGGTGCATTTATTACTGAATTTAACCATTCTGAAGCTTAGTATTTGCTATTATGACAAGTCATATGGCATGTTCAAACAATGTCTTGGCCACATAATAACTCAGAGTCACCTCCCTAGCTCAAATAAACAATTTGTTCCTTAAAAGCCAGAGAATTAAGATCCCATAAGCTGAATTAAAGCTACTGTTTGAATCTACATGATTATCCCCAATGCTTAGACTTCATTTGAAATAATTCATTTGGGAATTCTTACACAATTATTTCTATTTCTTTTAAAATGAAATACTTTTTAATATTAAAAAAAAGAATTAAATTCTTTCATAAACAAGAGAAATGAATTGAATTGAACTCTTGCAAAAGTTTCGATTCCAAACGAGGGGTTAAGGAAATGGGTAGCTTGGAATCTACTAAAGCCATAAAAGCAAAAACAGGACCAAACCAAGATTTCTATATGAGAAAATATAAATGAAACAAGCAGGAGCGAGTCAGGCGTCTCGTAAGACCCAGAAGCTCATTGAGTAGAAATACTGAAGCAACACGAAAAAGTAAATGTAAACAAAAGCATTGATATTGCATAGAGAGTTAAAAAGGAAACCTCGAGGAACTCCTGGGCATAAGCCTGGGCGAGCTGAGTCTTCACCTGGTCCATGAGTTCCGAAGACGAAAAATTAGAGGATCCTGATCCAACTGATGGTGATGAAAAAGAATCCATTACTGCTTCTTGCTCTTCTCTCGACGGTATCCGATACTGATCTGCGGAAATGAAACAGAGAGACACATAAACCCTAGAATTTACAATGGGAATGCAAATTGCAAGACAAATACAAGCCTTAAACAATCCCGCCTCTTGGCCCTATGGACTCAGAATAGGCCCATGGAAGGCCATCGCCCTAAAGATGTTTTGTGCCTAGAGAAGTCATTCTGAAGACTCAACAGTGGATGTGGGCTAAAAATCCAAAAACTAGGATAGTAAATCAAGAGTCTTGAATTATTCGGAAGCTGAGATGAAATTTAACCAATAGTGAAATTGGATCTACCATGACACATGGGAGAGAAAATTCAAAGGCAAGGAGCTTGAGAGCTGGGAATTTTATATTTTTCAGGTGATGTAAATGGATCACTATGTCTTCGTCCACAAACAAAACTTGGGCATTGAGCCCCTAAAAGTCCACCTTGTGTACCGGTGTGTCACATGCAACTCATCTATTTCCTCCCATTTTAAATTGTCAAGTGGCCGCCTCCTTTCCTTCTTTTCACACTCACAAACACATGACAATATACGGGCATGGGTTGATTCTGATTTGGTTTCGAATTGAAATCGGTGGTTTAAAGATATTTCAGTTTTGGTTTAAATATAAAGGAATTAAAATCAACTATTAATATCCGATTACGGTTCAATTTCTTAAAACTAAAATTAATTGATCGATTTAATTCAAGTTTAGTTAATAGTTTTAATTGAAATTATGGCCATGACTATATATTTAGTTGTGTCATCTTACTAATTAAGGGCAAATTTTTTCTTTTTTAAAAAATAAAATAGATAAAAACAAAATAGCGGCCACTATAGTATGGAGCATGTTGGGTGGTCCAATTGAGGTAGAAATTTTGGGATGGTGTGGTCCTGTGTTGCCTATCCTGCTGCAACAAAAATGCACCAATAAATTTTCTTGGACTACACTATAATATAAATTCAATTAGACACAAAATATAAAAAAACAAAAAAATTATGTATTTTTTCCAAATTGATATATTAGGTTAATATTAAAAAATTAAATTTATCTATAAACTATAAATATCAAAATTGTACCCTTCAATTAAAATTTAACTTTAAACTATTATTAAAATATTAAATAAAATTATCATTTAAATTATAATAATAATTTAAAAATAAATTTAAATTTAACATTTTTTATCTCGTTGTATAGTTTAGTGGCCGATTTAACCTTTTTTATTAATTTAATTTGTCTCATTTCTAAATTGCATATGATTAAAAAAAAATTGGTGAGTGATTTTGAAAATTAAATATTATTATTACATTTTAATCCTTTCTGTAACAATACAATAATAAATAAATCTGAATCCTTTTGTTCTTATTAATTGAAATAATCAATATGTTATTTATATTCTTCCATCATAAATTTAATATGATAATATGTTAATTTGAGTAAAATTGAGAGATTTCAAATTTTACTATTCTAATTTTCGATTCTCATTTTAAAAAAAATATTATTTATATTCTTTTAATAGTTAAAAAAACTTTTTCCAACGTATACTAATATAAAAATAATTTTGATATTGAAATTATTGAATGTTGAATATTTAATTCTGTAATTATAAAGTGGGATTAAGATAATGAAAATGAAAATGATTATACTTTTATTTTAATTTTTTTTAGTTCTAACTTTTTTATTATTATTTTGATTTTAAGTTTAAAGTGTGAAGATGGAGAGAGTAAAAAAACGTATAGAAATATATATATTTGCAGAAAATACTTGTATTTATAAAATTTTCCTTAAAATATTTTTTTGTGAAAAGTATTTTCTGATAAAATAATTTAGTTTTTATTGTTTAGTTTTATTTTTATAAACAAAAAAATTAACAAATTTATGTATAGTAATATTAATAATTTTTTAAAAATATAGAAAAATATTTTTTAAAAAATAAATTATTTTCCTCAATTTATTCATAAAATTATTTTTTATTAATTAATTTTTTCTAATTATTTTAAATATTAAAAAGATATAAAAAAATATTTTCTGAAAAAATATTTTTATAAAACGAACGCAACCTTAGATTTTTATAAATTTTAAGCACAAATTATAAGATTTCTATTTTACTGCCTGAATAATCACTAGCAACTTCAAAATAAGACTACGAAAAGTTTAAGCTCCTACAATAATGAGCTTGATCATTATTTTTAATATTTACATATTGATTTGTGTATTCATTATATATAATCTAATTAATTATAGTCAAAAAATTAAAATATTTAATATAATAATTATATTAGTATTATTTTAATATTGATGTTGCTGAAATCAAATTAATGATGCAGCTGAAATGAAGCTATGTTATTGATTAGTCTAACGAAACTGTATTGTAATTGGTCCACTTGCAAGATACAAAACGTGAAGTGGTTGGCATTTATGACAGTCACTCTGACACTTATAATCAGTTACTTTTATACTGATAGAGGGGATAATTATAACTTTTTTTTGATAATTCGACAATGATATAGCTGGCTAATTAATGAGGGGTCTTGCCTCTAATTAGCTGGGAATCCCGAGATTACAAGCGGAACGGGAATCTGCAAGATTACCTCTAATAGTAACTTAATGTGAAGATTCGGCCTACTCTGGAATGGGTCAGTCTTGATGAAGAGCTGGGCACTTCAGTCGTTTGGCCCTTCCTTTCTTCGGGTGGGACTGCAATCCAATTATCAGACTCTTAATGATGATAACTCATGGTCTACTTTGGGAGATTCTTATGTAATATCAAAGGTCTCCCTGTTGGTATTTGATTCTTTAGATTCGAAAGTGGCAGTTGTCTTCATGATTTGGGGCACGCGGCTTGTTTAGATTGGCCTTCCATACTCTCATAGCTTTGCCTACTCCTGCCCATAAATGACTATTGTTATGGCTATAAATAATAAATTAAGCTTAACACCTGGTCATGACTTGAAAATATTATTAATCTAGACTAATACCCGATCGTTATCCTAACCTGTACCTTCCTTGTTGCCTAGTCGTGAAAGTGTAAATTATATCGATTGTCCTGAGTGGAACCATGCGTCCTTAGCTTAGTCCTCAAACTAAGTTAGCTTCTATTCAGGCTAGGCGTACGCTATCCTTGCTTTCTTCTTACTCACCCTGCTAACTAGCTCAGTCCACGATCTTGTTTAACGTTTTAGCCAGAATTGATCCAAGTGATATAGTGATGCATTAGTGAGTTTTCGAGCTTTTTTCAGCCCTATTAAGCTTTCGAGCATTCTCCAGCCCTATCGCTTCTAGGCATTCTCTAGCCTCGACGTGTTTCTGGGCATTTTTCAGTCCTGACATACTTCTTGGCATTTTCTTGCCCTGACCAGTCCTGACGAGCTTCTGGTCATTTTCGTCTTTGCGGCCTCCATTCATTCTCTTAGTAGTCTGTCTTTGCCAATCGTGAAAAAGTCTTGCCCGCCTGCAATGGGCCTTCTTTCTTTACAAACAGTTTTGGATTTCTAGGAGTGATCATAAGAGCAGCGACAAATGCCTCGGAGACTTTATATGAAATGGAATTAACACCAGATTGGTCGGCCTGGCGTACACCTACCTTGTGCTCTGGGCATAAAATACCTTAAAAACTTTTTTGTAAAATAGGACTAACACTCGGTTGGTCAGCCTAAAATATACCTACCTTGTGGCCTAGGCATAAAATGTCTTAGAAACGTTTTTGTGAAATGAAACTAACATCCAGTTGGTCTGCCTGGTATATATCTGCCTTGTGGCCTAGCATCCAATGCCTTATTTAGTGGGTCCAATGCCCGATCTTCTAGCAAGTTTTCGCTTTGAAACTTTTATTTAGTGGGTCCAACACCTGATCTTTTGGCGGGTTCCCACCTTGAAACTTTTTATTGAGTCCAATAACCAGTCTTCTAGTGGGTTTCTGTCTTGAAAATTTTGTTAGGTGGGTCCAACGCCCAGTCTTCTAGTGGGTTCCCGCCTTGAAACTTTTATTTAATGGGTCCAACGCCTAGTCTTCTGGCTTAATGGATTTCCGAATTATAGCCTTGTCTAGTGGGACTAACACCTGGTCTTCTGACCTGACAGATTTCTAACTTATGGTCTTGTTTCAGTGGGTCCAATTTTCGGTCTTCTCACTTGACGAATTCTCGATTTATGGCCTTGTTTCAGTGGGTCCAATACTTGGTCTTCTCGCCTAATGGATTCTCGACTTATGACCTTGTTTTAGTGGATCTAATGCCCAGTCTTCTAGCCTGATGGATTCCCGACTTATAGCCTTGTTTTAATGGGTCCAACACCCGATCTTCTAGCCTGACGGATTTCCAACTTATGGTCTTATTTAGTGGGACTAACATCTGGTCTTCTAGCTTGATGAATTCCTTACTTATTGCCTTGTTTTAGTGGGTCTAATGCCTGGCCTTTTAGCCTGACGGATTCTCGAATTATGGCTTTATTTTAGTAGGTCCAATTCTCAGTTTTCTGTAATGGGTCTAAAGCCCGGTCTTCTGTAATGGGTCCAACGCCCGGTCTTCTGGCCTGATGGATTTCCGACTTATGGTCTTGTTTTAGTGGGTCCAATGTCCAGTCTTCTGGCCTGATGGATTCTCGACTTATGCCATTGTTTTAGTAGGTCCAATGCCCAATCTTCTTCATATCCTTGCCTCTCTGACTTTTAGTTTTACTTTTGACTCGTCCTTTTATCTTTTCTCAATGCTTGGACTTCGTCATCCAACCTAATGTACTTTTGAGTTTTATCCATTAGCTGTTGGTACGTAGCGGCTGGGTTATTGATTAGGGAATCCATGAACTTAACGTTGTGTGTCCCTTTTTTTAATACTTTAAATGCCATATCATGATTTAATTCTTCTACCTGTATTTCTTCTGCATTGAAATGTGAGATAAAGTTCCTTAAAGTCTTGCTCTCTCCTTGATGGATCCTCCTTAAGTTGGAGAAGAGCTATTCTGGAGGTATACAAGTAAAAAACATGAATTTAAATAATATAGCGAATTGCGTAAAGTTTTAAATTAAATCTGGACTCAGATATTGGTACTATTTCTAAGCCAAACATGTGAGGGTTGACAGAAATATTCAACACAACACGAAGTCGTTGACATCTTGAAGCTGTATGATCATCCTAAAGATCACCACATGACTTCTGGGATCTGCTGTTCCATTATATTTGTCCAAGCTAGGCAGCTTGAACTTGATTAAAAAAGTTTCTACTAAGATTTCATTTAAAAGAGGCGAGGCACCATCCAGACCAAAGTCCTCTTGCTCCTTCTGGTACCTTTGGACAGTCCGTACCAACTTCCAGTCAATGCTATTCAGAGCCTCATCTGATTCATTTTCTTCAAACTCGGCCTTCCCTTTATACCATTTCTTGATCGTCTCTGTTTGAATCCTTAGGATGTCAATGGAGGCTTCCTCCCTTCCTGTGGGAGCCGTGACTGATGCCTTTCCCCAAACCTTACACTGCTCGAGAGTAGTCTGCAACTTTTGGATGTATAGGAGTATTTGTTCATTGTTCAGATTGTTGAGATCGGCTTCATTGACTATTGAGGGCGTATTTTATCCACTGCCAGTGGTTGAAGAAATGATAACACCCCCTTTATTAGTAACTCAAGAACTTTCAACCATTTCGAGAGAGAAAAGGGAGAGATATCTTTCTTCGAGAAAAGGAGTAAAAGACCGATTTTAATCCAAATGAACAGAGAGAATTCAATGGACTTCTTGGCAACAGAACCAAATGATGTTGCTGGAATCAAATTGATGATGTGGCCAAAATAGAGTTGCGCTGTGATTAGTCCAACAGAGCTGTGCTGTGATTGGTCCACTTGCAAGATAGAGAGCGTGAGGTGGTTGGAGCCTATGATAGCCACTCTGACGCTCAAGTCAGTAAGTTGAAGAGAAGAGAGAGTATAATATTTAGAACTCAAGAGTAGTTGAGTAAGAGAATAGTATACCTTTGTAACGACCCGAAAATCGGACCGCTATCGGCGCTAGGATCCAGATCGGCTTAAGGCCGCCGGGACCCATAGCAAGCCCAACATACGACCTGTACACCTGATTAATCCCATACATGATCAACATATACATAAAAATTTTGAACTTTTCTCATTCATTTACCAAATTCAACCTGTGCATGCATAACTCATAAGTAACCATCAACCCCACACTGGAGTCCTCATCAATGCTCCAATGGGGCAACATAACATATAATAAGTTTAGTTTTCATAAATAATGATAAAACATTTTATAGATCATGTACAAAGGGATTAACTAACATACTAGGGTCAAACACATCTCTAAACCTCAATACTCATCATTACATTACATTACTGTACTATACATTACATCATTCTCATGTCCACAGCTAACTATTACATAAAACATAACTTTATTCCTGAGGACTTCTTGATCTATCCCGTACCTGCAAACCTTGTAACGACCCGGAAACCGATACCCCTCTATAACGACCCGAACCGCCACCGGCGCTAGGATCCAGATCGGCTTAAGGCCGCCGGGACCCGTAGCAAGCCAAACATACCTCCTATCACCTGGTCAAATCCCATACATGATCAAAACTTTAACATAAAAACTTAAACATCTGATGTACATACCGAGCTTGACCTGTATGCGACATAACTGAAAACATAAAGAAACCCCCTACTAGAGCCCTCATCAAAACTCTAGCTGGGTCAACAGAACATACATCAAGCCGGAGATACATCCAAAAAACTAGAACCTAACCTGTGCATGCATCAAACCACAAACATAAGACCTCCACTAGGGTCCTCAACAACTCTAGCGTGGTAAATAGCACATGTCACAAGTTTAGTTCAACCACAACTCAACATCTAACATAACATACATCATGTATTAAAAAGGGACTAACCAAGTCTTAGGGCCAAGCACAGTACTAATCCATAAACATAACTTTACATTACAATCTCATACAAAACATTATATCAATTTACAATACATGTCCACACTAAAAGTACTAATCTAATACTATTACATAAGCAAAACCTTTACTCTTGAGGCTTCCTGATCGACCTCAAACCTGCAACACTGGGGTTAGGGGAGAGGGGTGAGCTAAAAAGCCCAGTGAGTAGAAACAAAGAAAACAGTTCATTAATTACATGCTTTCATGAAATGCGTCACAACACAAACATTTCACATAACGGATTGGACATGACCTCAAAAATCCCTCTGTCGGTGCCCGGCCCCAAAGGAGCTCACACAGGACTTTCATAGTGCCCGGTCCACAGAGAGCTCACACAGGACTTTCAACACATAATATGGTGCCCGACCCTAAATGGGCTCACACAGGACTTATCCATCAAATGCCCGGCTCTCAAAGGACTCACACAGGACTTTCATTCATGACAGATCTATGGGCTATTGGGGTCGCCTTGGTCCATCCACATCAACAGTAAATAATGCAATGCATCATATTCGTGAAACTAGTGCAATCAGCCTATTACATATAATCATGATGCATGAACATGCTTTAGGCATTTACTTTCTTAAAGTAAAAGATTAAGTTTAGTTCTACTCACCTCTGACAGACGCTGAACTGACTCTGAAACTGCTAACACTGATGGCCTCCTCGATCCCTCGGGTCCGGTCCTACACAGGTGGACTCGAATGAGGTGCCAAACACATTCTAACCACTCATAAACAACTACCCAAAAACCCATCTAAAACAACACTTAAACATGCATAGAAAACAACCTTGAAAAGGCTGGACAGGGCACTTTCGGCGGCACCTTCGGCGGCCGAACCCTCTCTCCAGAGACGAAACTCGGATACTTTCGGCGGCACCTTCGGCGATCGAAAGTCCCACTCCAGAGACGAAAGTCAGGCACTTTCGGCGGCCGAATCCTTCCTTCGGCGGCCGAAAGTCTGCTTTCAAGCCAAAACTCAACTTTCGGGGGCAAGGTTAGGCAGCCAAACCATGCATCCAAAGGTAGGTTCGGCGGCCGAAACTACTTTCGGCGGCCGAACCTGAGTTCTTCCCAGAAGGGCAGAACTCAGCTTCTCATGCATTTAAGCCTCCCAAACCTTCCAAACACCCCAAAACAAGCACCCAACTTTACCAAAACATGCATAAACCCTTAACCATGCACAAAGGAGCTTAAACAAGCTTAAACTCCAACAAAGAACATCAAAAACATACATAGATAGCTTATGACTCACATAAGCCAAAACCATCAAAACAACCCAAATCCTCACATACTCTCTCCCCATCATGCAGACTCACTCCCACATGCATAGACTAGCTTAAACCTCCTACATATCATCATATAAACATATATAAACATACATTTGCATAAAAACCCACATAAAGCCTAACATGCATATCTACCCATACTTAACCATTAAAACCTCTTAAAACTTACTTAAAACTTCATGAAACGTAAAAGAAAGCATAGATCCACACTTACCTCTTGAAGATCGAGGGTTTGTGCGAGCTCTAACTTGGAGATGGGAGAAACCAACTCCTTGGGTCTCCAAGTTCCCAAAACTTGATCCAAGCTTGAAAACTCTTCAAAACAGCCATAAAACTCATGAAAACATGAGGGAGATGAAGAAAAACATGAAAATGGCCAAAGGAGGACAAAAACTCACCTGAGCTCGAGAATGGGGAGAAAACTCGCCCATTTCCGATCTGAGGGCCCTTTATAGGTGGCCTGGTCGAAGACCTTCGACAGCCTAACGTGCCCCCTAAACTCATGCATGTTCGGCGGCCGAACTTGAGGTTCGGCGGCCGAACCTTGGCTCGTTCAAACAAAGCTTTCGGAGGCCAAAAGCGCTCCCGAAGCCTTCCCATGTTCGGCGGCCGAACTTCACTTTCGGCGGCCGAACCTGGCAAATGCCTCCTTGGTCTTTTCTTTTCAAAACTCAATTCTTTTTCATTTAAAACCATGAAATCAGTAAAAACCTTTTAGAAAACACATTTTACCCCTCTAGAAGCCTCTGGCATCTTCAGAAATTCTAGATTCCAACGGAGATTCCGCTGAAAGGTAGGGATTCCGATGCCGGAATCTAGCCGGGTATTACAAACCTGGAGAATTAAGGGAGTGGGGTGAGCTACTAGAGCCCAATGAGCAGAATAATAAAACATTTAAAACATATGCTATAATGAAATGTATCACATCACAGACAAATCACATAAAGGATGAACTTGTCACCAGTAGTCCTCTACATAGTCCAACTGTGCTAGGGACGTAGAATGGGCCTCACTGGTCTTTCTCTTACATAACATGACATAACATAACATTCCAACTGTGCCAGGGGCGTAGAATGGGCCTCACTGGTCTTCCATACCGTATCATCATCATATCATATCATACGAGGACTAAAGAATCATCCAACATCCATCCACATCAACATCAAATAATGCAATGCAACATATTCGTGAATTCTAATGCAAACAACCTAGAATATCACATGGCATTCGTGATGCATGAGTCATGCTAAAACTTTCATCAATTTAACACATAAAGTTTTATTCTACTCACCTCTGGCTGACTCTGAAGCAGCTAGCTCACTGCTGGGGTCCTCGGTTCCTCGGGTCCGAACCTACACAGGTGGACTCAAATGAGGGACCAAACATCCATGAACATGACTCTAAAATACTCCCCAAAAGCCCCCTAAAACACCTTAAAACAATCATAAAAGTCATGCAAAGGAAGACTGAACAGGGCACTTTCGGCGGCAGGTTCAGCGGCCGAAAGTCCCTCCAGAGACGAAAGTCATGCACCTTCGGCGGCACTTTCGGCGGCCGAAGGTTCCTTCCAGAGACGAAACTCATGCATGTTCGGCGGCACCTTCGGCGGCCGAAACTCCCTTCCAGAGCCGAAAGTCCACTTTCGGGGGCAGGGTTCGGCAGCCAAAGGCTTGCCTCCACAGGCAGGTTCGGCGGCCGAAAGTCCCTTCGGCTGTCGAACCTGAGTTCTTCCAAAGGGCAGAACTCAGCCTCCACAATGCACATTTGCCTCCCAAACCATCCGACTCAAAACCAACACTTTCTAAACATGCATACATACTTCCATAAGCTCATAGGGGCCTCAAACTAACCTAAACACCAATCAAAACACATCAAACAAATATATACAACATACATTGCTCAAAAACTCAACATTAACCCAAAAACTCAATATTAACCTAAACATGCATTTCTACCCCATAAACTTTCACAAAACTTGTTTAAAACATGAAATGAGCTAAGGATCTACTCTTACCTCTTGGAGATCGAGAGGAGAGGCGATCCAACTCGGAGATGGGGGAGATCGAGCTCCTGGGGTCTCCAAGTTACCAACTTCACTCTTTTTGCTCAAATATCTTCAAACCAAGATAAAACTTGTTAAAACTTGAAAGATTGGAGGGAAAACATCAAAAATGACCATGGGAGAGCATGGACTCACCGTTGGCCGAAAATGGGGAGAAAACTCACTCGTTTCGGCCATGGAGCCCTTATATAGGGGCTGGCTAGACCACCCTTCGGCAGCCTAAAGTGCCTCCAAAATTCATGCAAGTTCGGCGGCCGAACATGGGGTTCGGCGGCCGAACTTGAGCCACTTTTGGAAGCCTAACTTGCCCCCCCTAAACTATCCCATGTTCGGCAGCCGAACTTGAGGTTCGGCGGCCGAACCTGGAAATGCCTTCATGGTCTTTTTCATTCAAAACTCAACTTTTTTCTTATTTAAAATCATAAAATACATTAAAACATTTTATAAAAACATGATTTTACCCTTCTAGAGGTTTCCGAAATCCGATATTCCACCAGACGGTAGGAATTTCGATACCGGAGTCTAGCCGGGTATTACAACCTTTGACTCTATAATCATTCATTTTTATATTATAAGAGGGTGTTTTTATATTATAAGAGGGGTTAATTATAACATTTTATGGTAATCCGATAATGACATGGTCAACTAATTGATGAGGGGTCTTATTGGCTAATCAACCGGGGATCCCGCAATTACAGGGGTAACATGGATTGCTAGATTATTTTTAATAGTAACTTCATGAAAACTCGGCTTGCTCTGGAATGGACGAGTCTTGATAAAGAGTTGGGCACCTCGATAGTTTGGGCCTTCCGTTCTTTAGGTGGAATTGCACATTCGACTATCAAACCCTTACCACGTGACCCTATTTTATGGTGACAACTCATGGCCTATTTTAAGCGATTTTTATGTAACATTAAATATGAATTTGAATTAATACTAGAATCTTAAAATTATTATTTTTAATTGATTCTAATCGGAGTTTAAACTCGACATTTCTCGGTCTTGAAAATGATTTGAATACCAATAAACTAAAACCCATTAATATAATCCTAAAATAATGCTATACTAGCCTAAGCTATTAAGAGTAGTGCTATAAGGATAAATTAATGTGTATTTATTATAAATCCACAATGTCAAAATTCATCGACGTCTTCTTGTTATTTAGTCAATTAAAAGGCAATATGATAACTCCTGTTATAGAATACATTTACCTTTTTTAGAATAAAAAATTTTATAAAAATTTAATTTAATTTTTTTACTAAATTTATTATTTAAACCGAAAGAATTTAATACTTTTAATTTTAAAAAAAATAATTCTCATATATTTTATAAAATTCATTTAAATTATTTTCTTATAACAAAGCTTAATATGCTCGTTAAGAAACTCATATGTTAAATTTAAAGTTTAACTGTCTCCTATCGTTTGGTCAGAGTTGCAAGAGCTAGAGTGACCTGTTTGACTCCCACCTCTTGTAAAATATATATATATATATATATAAAAGTTCAATTCGCTATTTTTTTATATTTAATTAAATCATGTTGTTTATTTAAATGCTTATGTTATTTGTTTGATTTTTTAAAAAAAATAAAAAATTAATTATATATATATATATATATAAATTAATATGTCACATTTAACACAATAATAATAAATAAAATTAATTTTTATATTATTTAAATAGAAGTTGAAGAGATTATATATTACAAAATAAAATTTATATATTATACTATTGTAATTCTTAAGTTGATATACTTTCTGTATAAATTATCATTATACAAAAAATATAAATTATTTATAAAATATTATCTTATAATTTGTTAAGAGAAGTAGAACATTAAAAAGAAAATTAACATATTTTTATGCCACACTTTAAAGTGGAGTGACAAGTCAAATTCACAATACTAAAAAGTGATAGAAATGAATTCTACAAAAATAATGTGATACTAAACTCAATATGGCCTAATTAAAAGCTAGAAAAATATTTACAAGCTTACATAGAATAAGTAATTCTACTAAATAATATTTAGGAATCTTACTATATAGATACTATAAATAATACTTAAAAAAAAAAAAACTCTTTCTGGTTGTTGATAACTCCTACATGTCACTTAGAGAAAATAAGATAAAAAGTTTATTTTATTTAGGACTTAGAGTTATAAGACAACTTAACTACCTAAGTTTAAGGCTAAATTTTATTAAAAAAAGAAAAAGCTTATCACTTGCTACTCTCTTTCCCACATTTTCTAGAAGTCCAGAACTCCTCAAATCTCATGTTTGCACACTATCTTTAAGAGCCAAGATGACTTTACATTGTTCACTTATAAGAAAAAATTACCATTTTTCTTTTGGACTTAGTGATTGGTCCAACATACACAGGATGTGCTTTCAACAATTTAAAGCATGTTTCTTTATCTTCAACCCATGTCATCCTTTTAAACCCATAGTAAATGAAAAGTTTTAACCCCATTGATGCATATTATGTAAGTTCACGAGTTCACTCAAATAATAAAGTGTAGAGTGAAGGAAAAATGAATATCAAAGGAGGGGCTAGTCTCCTCCATTTCTAATTCATATGCCTATGTTATTTTTCATGATAATAGAATTAGGCCCACATAAATGAAACCAAACTCCGACTTTTCTCCCTCAACTGTATATAATTTGGCCTCTAATAATAGCATCTTATATCCACCTATGTGAAGAGTAGAATATTATACCCATATATTAATTACTAAAAAAGCATACTAATTTTATTATTATTTAAATTACCAAAATGGGTAGAAAGTTGATTTTTACTTTGTTTGTCCAATCTTTTATGATTAAGGTATTTAATGATGTTTATTTAATTTTATAGGTTGAATTTTTTTATAACTGTCTTTTAGAGAGTTATAAATTTAAGTTTTAAAAAGTCATACAAGGAGGAACGCGATCCTTATTGAAGGTCATGTGATGCCAAATTAATAATATTTCCTATAACACAAGTTAGGATAATCTTATTCAAGAGTGAAAGCAATGTTCAAAAGTGTGAAATCTTATTCAAGAGTGAAAAGCAATGCTTAAAAGGTCACATGAAGAGAAACACAATCTATGTCAAAGTTTATAATCTCCTAGATTCAAGCTATGTTGAGCCATGTTATGAATTAAATATTTTGTTGACTCAATCGTATACAAATGGATTGCTCTTCCAAATTCTTGTATTCATTTTTAAATTTAAGGAGTATATAAGCATTGTTTTATTCTCTTTTGTCATCTTTTGCTTCATTTAGAAAAGAATAAAGAATATTAGCTTTATAATTATATTTTAGGGAACAAGAAGGATAGAAAATGTTAACTCATTGTACTAAAGAAGATTTTCAACTGAGATTTCATTATCAAATCGAGATTCATCTTAGGTTATTCCATTTCTTACTTTTGTTTCATATTTATTTCATCTTATTTCTTAGTTTGCTTTATTATCATGTTTTATTTCACTATGATTTTAAAATTGGTACGTAATACTTTATTCTTTAAGCAGTAGTAATTTGATTTTACCCAATGAAATGAGTATTTATACTTTTATTCTATCTTGTACCTTGTTTATATTGCCTCATGTTAGGCTTTCAAGGTTTTATTTTAAATCATTGACTAATAGGGTGGAAGGTAAAGATTAAAGATATAATACCATATTTACAAGTTATGATTTTAGATCTAAAGATAGACTGAGATTATAAGAGGATTTCACAAATTAATTTTCAGATTTTAATATATTTTAATTAAATCAAGAGCTAAAAAAAATAGGAATTATTTTATTTCAAATACATATTTAATATCTCAAAAGATAATTATAATATTTTTATAGTTATTTTTCTTCAAATATAAATACTCGTTCATCGATTAATCTGGAGAGATAATATATTGATTTGGGTATGAAACCCTAGCTTCGGAATCACTTTATTAATGTTAGCTCAACTATAATTTTAATATCATTACTTTTGCTTAATTTTAATTTTAATTAGTCTATTAATATCTTATTTGCTTAATTTATATTTAAATTACTACTTTTATATTAATTTAGCTAAAAAATCACATTATCATTATTGTAAATAATCTAGTTTGGTACTTAAACACAAAGTCCTCCTAGGAAAAATATTATTATATTACTTTGCAGTATACTTATGGATAACACTAAGTTTCTAGTATCATTGCTAGGATCAATTTCTTGATGAATTGGAATCATTAGCAATCCTTGGCATTTCTTCTAGCAGGGTATCAATATATAGGGCCTATCCTTAGAGTCAAATATCAATAAAATATGTGATTATAGCATTAACCACTTCACAAATAGAATGAAGCTGAAGCAACTCTATAAAACATCACTAACAAGGCCATTTGCTTTTATAAAAGCATATTAAATTGATTTGGCATGCTAAGGATGCTAATTATAAATAATGGTAGACGATTCACAAGCAATAAATTTAAGACATTTTGTGCAAAGTGGAAGATTGGCTTGAGATTCACATCAGTATACTATCCTCAATTAGGAATAAAAACAGTGTGTTGTACCAAATCTTGATTGATATTTTTTGATTCACTTGTGTGGACAATACCCCTGCCATGGTCTCCTCGATCCTGTGATGAAGATCCACGTTCTCGTCCTCTCATCCTGTACAAATTTACATTAAACATATTTAATAACTGAGTAAAAATAGATATCAATTATGTTATACCTTCTATTCACTATCTACATCTAAGTCATCATTATCATCATCATCATTATTGTAACGACCCGGAAATCGGACCGCTATCGGCGCTAGGATTCAGATCGACTTAAGGTCGCCGGAACCCGTAGCAAGCCTACTATGCATCCTGTGTACCTGATAAAATCCCATACATGAACATACATTTTCATATACCAAGCTCGACCTGTGCATTCATCATAATCTATATACATAAAACCTACACTAGAGCCCTCATCAAATGCTCTAGTATGATAATCATCACATACATCAAGTTTGGTTTAACATAACTCATAATAAAAACTTTTGCATAAAAACATGTTTATTGAGATTACAAAACATAATTAGGGCAAAGCACAAATCTAGTCCATTACATAGTACATGTCCACTACTAATCTATTACATAAACATATACCAGCCTCTAGCCGACTTCCCGAGCTATTCTTGACCCTGCAAACCTGGGGTTAGGGGAAAGGGATAAGTTACAAGAGCCTAGTGAGCAGAACGTAAAAACAGTTTAATAAACATATGCTCTCATGGAATGCATCACAACACAAATAATACACATCAAGGATGGACTTGTCACCAGTAACCCTCTACATATTCCAAATAATGCCCGGCCCTCGACGGAGCTCCTCAGGACTTCCTCTTAAACATAACATAACATATCCAACTGTGCAAGGGGCGTAGAATGGGCAAGCCCTGGTCTTTCCGTATCATATCATAACAATCTCGAGGGCTAGTGGGTCATCCAATATCCATCCACATCAACAATAAATTATGCAATGCATCATATTCGTGAATTCTAATGCAGACATTCTATAAACATGGCATTCGTGATGCATGAACATGCTCAAAAGTTTGATTACTTAAAAACAATATATTAGTTTAGTTCTACTCACCTCTGGCTGATGCTCGACTAC
The DNA here is from genome assembly GCF_001659605.2 of Manihot esculenta. NCBI lineage: Eukaryota > Viridiplantae > Streptophyta > Magnoliopsida > Malpighiales > Euphorbiaceae > Manihot > Manihot esculenta. The sequence continues at coordinate 1,153,763 of NC_035161.2, read as the reverse complement.
AACTGTAGCAGCTGACTCACTGCTGGCCTCTACGGTCTCTCGGGTCCGATCCTACACAGGTCGACTCAAGTGAGGGACCAAACATAACTCTAACAAGACTATAAACAACTCCTCAAAAACCCCCTAAAACATCACCAAACATGCATATAAAACAAGCAAAGGAAGGCTGGGCAGAGGACTTTCGGCGGCAGGTTTGGCGGCCGAAGGTTCTCTACAGATCCGAAAGTCGGGGTCCTTCGAGGGCAGGTTCGGCGGCCGAAGGTCCTTCACAAATCCGAAAGTCAAGGACTTTCGGGGGCGGGTTCGGCGGCCGAAACTCCCTTCCAGATCCAAAAGTGCATGCTTTCAGGGGCATGTTAGGCGGCCAAAAGACTGCCTCCCATACAGGTTCGGCGGCCGAACCTGGGTTCTCCAGAATGGCAGAACCCGATTCTGCCTCATGCATTTCAACCCCAAAACTCTCAAATCCTCACACCCAACTTCCTACAACAAGCATACTTACTCCAACATGCAAAAGGGGCATAAAAACTAACTTAAGCCCCAACAACAACAACAAAAACATCACATAAGCATACATTCATCAAAGCCCAACTGAAAGCCTATAACCTTAGATCTAGCCATTTCATGCATTATTTTACCCTTAACCATTTTTTAAAACTTACTTAAAAACATAATAAAAGCAAGGATCTACACTTACCTCTTGAAGATCGAAGGTAGATGTGACCCCACACTTGGTGTTGAGGAGAAACGGTCTCCAAACTTTAAAATCTTGGATTCAAGCTTAAACTTCAAAAATAAGAAGAAAACTCATGAAAATTTGAAGGATTTGGAGGAAAAACATAAAATCATCAAAGGGAGGGCAAGAACTCACCTTTGTCCAAAAATGGAGAGAGAAAACTCTCCCATTTTCGGACTGGAGGCCTCATATAGGTGGCTGGCCAGACCACCTTCCGGAGCCGAAAAGAGAGCTCCCGCGGCAGCACCATGTTCGGCTGCCGAACATAAGGTTCGGCGGCCGAACCTGGACTTGTCCCTCAAAAACTTTTTTCTTTCAATTTAAAACTTTAACTCAAAACCAATCAATAAAATCATGAAAATCATTTTGTAAAAACATATTTTTTACCCTTCTAGGAGGTTCCGACATCCGAGATTCCGGATCCCAATGGAGATTCTGTCAGAAGGTTAAAATTCTGACACCGGAGTCTAGCCGGGTATTACATTCTTCCCCCCTTAAGAACATTCGTCCCCGAATGTTCAAACAACACACAAGTAAACATAACGTCAAGAAAGCACATAAAAACATAAAACACTTACTTCAAAAGAGATTGGGGTACTGTCTAAGCATGGATTTCCGGATCTCTCAGGTGCACTCTTCCATGTTGTGGTGATTCCAAAGGACTTTCACCATCGCGATTTCCTTGTTACTCAGCTTTCTGATTTGTGTGTCTATGATTCGCACTGGCTGCTCAACATAGGTGAGATCTCCTAGGATCTCTACCTCTGGTTCATTAAGAACCTTACTCGGATCAGACACGAACTTCTGTAACATGGAAACATGGAAAACTGGATGGATTCTTTCCATAGAAGCAGGCAAATCTAACTTATAAAATACATTCCCAACCTTTTGCAAGATTTCGAAGGGTCCAATGTATCTTGGAGCTAGTTTACCTTTCTTCCCAAAACGAATCACCCCTTTCAAAGGAGACACCTTGAGCAACACCATATCTCCCTCCTGGAACACAACATGTTTCCTACAAACATCTGCATAGCTCTTCTGCCGACTCACAGCAGTCCTGATTCTTTCTCTGATAATAGGCACTACCCTGCTGGTGATCTCAACTAACTCTGGCCCTGCCAAGGCCCTTTCTCCCACTTCTTCCCAGCAGACGGGTGACCTGCACTTCGTCCCATATAGAGCTTCATAAGGAGCCATCCCTATGCTAGCATGATAACTGTTATTGTAGGCAAACTCTACCAGTGGTAGATGCTGCCTCTAAGAACTGCCAAAATCTAGCACACACATTCTCAACATGTCTTCTATCGTTTGGATGGTCCTCTCTGACTGTCCGTCAGTCTGTGGATGGAAAGCAGTGCTAAAGTCCAACCTTGTTCCCATAGCATTCTGCAGATTCCGCTAAAATTTGGAGGTAAACTGGGGTCCCCTATCTGACACTATTGATATTAGAGCCCCACACAGCCTGACAATCTCTTCAACATATACTTGTGCCAGTTTGTCCATAAAGTAGCCACTCCTGACAGGGATAAAGTGAGCATACTTGGTCAATCTGTCCACTATTACCCATATAGAGTCTAATCTGTTGGACGTTACTGGTAATCCCACCACGAAATCCATAGCCACGTTTTCCCATTTCCATCTGGAATCAGTAGTGGGTTGAGCATCCCAGCTAGCTTCTGATGTTCCAGCTTCACCCTCTGTCAGATCTCACAAGCTGACACAAACTGCGCCACTTCCCTCTTCATAGCTGGCCACCAATAAACTCTCTTTAGGTCCTGTTACATTTTGGTGGCTCTAGGGTGAACGCTGTACCTCGCATTATGAGCTTCCCTCATAATGTCTCCCTTCAGACTTACGTCATCTGGTACACATAATCTGTTTCCATAACGGAGGATCCCTTTGTTGTCGAATCTAAACTCCTCATTTTTGCCTGACTGAACAGTCCTGGCAATTTTCACCAACTCTGGGTCCTCATACTGTTTCTGTGCCACTTGCTCCAAGAACACGGGCGTCACTCTCATCTGAGCCACTAGTGCACCTGTACCAGATAACTCTAGCTGTAAACCCTCATTGATGAGCTTGTAGAATTCTCTCACCATCGGTCTTTTCTCTGCTGTAATATGGGATAAATTGCCAATGATTTCCGGCTGAGGGCATCTGCCACTACATTTGCCTTACCCGAATGATACTGGATCTTGCAATCATAATCACTAAGCAGCTCTACCCATCTTCTCTGCCTCAGGTTCAACTCTTTCTGACTTAAGATGTATTGCAAACTTTTATGATCTCTGAAGATCTCACATTTTACCCCATACAGGTAATGCCTCCACATCTTGAGTGCAAAGATCACAGCTGCCATTTCTAGATCATGTGTAGGATAATTCAACTCGTGCTTCTTCAGCTGCCTAAAAGCATAAGCTATTACCCTCTCATTCTGCATTAACACACAACCTAGTCCCACTCAGGATGCATCACAAAACACTATGAAATCCTCATCACTTGTAGGCAGAGCTAACACTGGTGCTGACGTCAGTCTCCTCTTCAGCTATTCAAAACTTTCTTCACACTGTTCTGACCAAACAAACTTCTGATTCTTTTTGGTCAACTTGGTCATAGGAGCGGCAATTTTGGAGAAGTCCTAGACAAATCTCATGAAGTAACCTGCCAAACCCAAAAAGCTTTTGATCTCTGTCACTATAGTGGGTCTAGGCCAGTTAGCTACAGCTTCAACTTTCTTGGGATCTACCTCAACTCCCTTTTCTGATACTACATGCCCCAAGAAAGAAATGCTCCTCAACCAGAACTCACACTTAGAGAACTTGGCATACAAGCCGTGTTCTCTCAGGGTCTGTGACTCGCGGTTGTCGAAACCGTTCAAAAATAACCTCTACGGTTATCAACAATCTTACAATTGCAGATAGTGGTAAAGGATCGAATCCACAGAGAATTGAGTACTTATCTATTTTTCCCAAACAAGATCAATTAGAATCAACTGAAAGCACAATTGAAAGCAAGTAGATCAAAAGTAAAGTGCAATAAAGTAAAAAGGGGGTTTGAGATTGATTTGACTAACAACTATTGAAAGCAATTAAAACAGCAAGTAATTAAAATAAAAGATGAGATCAATATGAGAAAGATCTAGTTGAAGATATGGATCCACTTTGGTTGTTTGGGTTGATCATTGAAACTTATGTTTTCTTGATTGATTCAATAGATTAGTTATGAAGGTGGAAAACGCTTCTCATCACCATGTCTCTCCTTATGATTAAATCAATTAGGGGACGTCCTCTAATCAATTACTAATTAACAAATTGCCAAGGAACGTCCTTGGGCCTTAGGCATCAAAACAATTGTCAATTGCATAAAGAATGAGAGAGATCCAATCCTAGCTACTCCAAACGCATGAAGATGATGCTAGATCATACAATTCCTTAGTTTTTACACCAAGTGTTCTTAGGTCAGAATATTTCCAGCAATTACAGACTAACAAATATCCCAACTAACAATCAATTAACTTTGCAATCAAGAATCAAATGGCCAATTTGATCAAAACAACAAAGCAATCTTAGATTTAAGCACAAAATTGCATGAATATTGAATAAACCAAAAACAAACACTTTATGTTCAGATCTCACAACCTTTTAAACAACCTTAGTTTCAACCAAACTTCAACTAGAATTAAGGATTTCAGCCACTCATGGCTGAACAAAAACAGAAAATAGAGGAAGAGAAGAGATGGTGAAGAACCGGCGGTGGCACAAGGTGGAGGAGTTTGGCGGCCGAACCTTTGGAGAGGTGGGGATCTTCAATTGTTCAAATCTGCCACCTCTTGTCTTCTTAAGGCCTTTAAATAAGTCTTGAGAGGCTGCCTAGGGTTTCTTGGGTGTCCATGCAACTTTTAGAGGCTGCCCAAAGTGCCCTTGGTCTAATATGTGCCTTTTAGGTGCATGTGTGGAATTGTAAGGATTTTTGGTCTTTTAATTGCTGCCCAAGGTGTATCCAAGAAGTCTTCTTCACATTATTTTTGCCACTCATGCACTAAAGAGGAAGGTGGAGCCTCTTTTGAATTTTGAATGTGCATGGCATGAAGTGGGAAACATGTGATCTTCAAGATTTGGCTTCTTGAATAAGGAAGAGGCAGTTCGGAGGGACTTTCGGCCACCTAAGCTTAGCTTCGGAGGCTGGACTTTCGGCTCTCGACGAGGCTTTTGGCCGTCGAAGGTGCCGCCGAAGATAGGTGACTTTCGGCTCTGGACGAGGCTTTCGGCCGCCGAAAGTGCTTCCGAAGGTGGCTTTTCCAGATTTGGCACTTTTTGGCAGTTTTAAGAGCATTTTCTCTAGATTGTCTCTTTACACCTAATATCTGCAAAACATGACTAAAATCACAAAATTAGGTAGAAAAGGTGTAAATAAGCATCAATAAGATCATGATAATGTGGACTAAAATATGCTCTATCAGTCTGCAACACTGTCCTCAGGTGATGGGCATGCTCCTTTGCATTCCTGGAATACACTAAGATATCGTCAATGAAGATAATAACGAAGTGATCCAGAAACTGACTAAAAACTCTATTCATGAGGTCCATGAATGCTACAGGGGCATTGGTCAGCCCGAACGGCATCACAAGGAACTCAAAATGCCCATATCTAGTCCTGAAAGCTGTCTTTGGCACATCTTCTTCTCTGACCCTCAACTGGTAGTCCCCGGATCTCAAATCTATTTTCGAGAAACAACCGACTCCTGATAGCTGGTCGAATAGATCATCAATCCTGGGTAGCAGATATTTGTTCTTGGTAGTGACCTTGTTCAACTGTCTGTAGTCGATACAAAATCTTAGGGATCCATCCTTCTTTTTCACAAACAGGACTGGAGCACCCCAAGGTGAGATACTAGGTCGGATGAAACCATTGTTTACCAATTCTTGCAACTGCTCCGTTAACTCTTTTAACTCTGTAGGTGCCATCCTGTAGGGAGGAATAGAGATAGGTCTGGTTCCCTGCGTCACTTCAATTTCAAACTCTATCTCCCTAGTAGGTGGTAAACCTAGCAGTCCACAAGGTCAGCTGAAAGGCATCTACCCTCAACAAAAACTGGACTGTATCAGCAGACTGACTCTGCCACAGATGGATCACACTTGGGCCCACTGACCCAAAGAGGACACTCTAGCCCATAAGCTATCAAACCCACTATGTCTATGGCTCTCGGAGCAACAAAAGAATGAGAAGCACTAGGGTCCATAAGAGCATACACATCAGAACGTCCAATAGTGAGATTACCTGACACCACCGTGTTCGATGTGTTAGCCTCCTGTTGAGTCATGGTGAAGATCCGTGCTGGAGCTGATGGACCTTCCCCTCAGGAACCTGTTGAAGAAGAGGTTGTCCCTCTCCCTCGACCTCTGCCCTGTGACATGGTTGGAGCTGCTGGTTGGGCCATGCTACCAGAAGCTATCCGCTGGGACTGAGCCATCATGACTGCATTGGGACACTCACGTGCCATGTGCCCCTCCTGCCCGCATCTGAAACATGCTGTAGTCTCAAACTGACAAACCCCTTTGTGCGGCTTACTGCACCTTATACACCCAGAGCTGTCCGAACCAGAGCTGAAACCACCACCCATACCCAGACCTGACTTCAACCGATTCTAGAACTTATTCTTCTTTGGCTTCTTGGTGGATCTATTCCACTTTTTGCTTTTCGAGGCGGCTACACTCAGAGAGGAGAGATCAATGTTCCCTGTACCCGAAGTTTTGGAACCCGAGGATTGTGCCACCTGTTGCTTAACTGTCCATTGAATAATGGCACTAGCCTCTATTTTCTGTGCTGCATCCACAATAGTGTGAAAACTCTCCCTCTCTGCTGCTAAGATTAAGGAGGAATACCTAGAGTGGAGTCTCATGGTATACCTCCTGGCTTTCTTCTAATCGGTGTCATATGCCTGGCCCACAAACAGAAGCAACTCCAGGGATTTATCTGTGTATTCATCTACACTCATGTCCTCGGTCTGACGCAGCTGTTCAAACTCTATCACCTTCAATTCCCTTGAACTGTCTGGAAAAGCCCATCATGCAAATTCATTGGCAAACTGTTCCCATGATTGGTTGTCCAGTCTCGGGTCCACATAGTTCTTGAACCATTCTTTCGCTTTCTTACATTTCAAAGCGAACCCCGCCATCTAAATGGCTCTGCTATCACTAGCCCCCAACTCATCAGTTATCATTTTCACCGTCTTGAGATACTTAAACGGATCATCACCTGTTTTAAACTTGGGAGCATCCAATTTCAGATAATCTGTCATTTTCACCTTGCTCCCATCTGATGGGTTGGGTCTGGATGATTGGGTTTCAGGAACCACCGGTTCTACTGGGGGAGGAGGAGGTGGTGCAACATTCCCTGGATTAGGGTTTGCTGGGTTCTGGTAGAAAGGTGGGGGTGAAAATATGGGGTAGGGTGGATATGGAGGGTAGTAGGGAGGATAGGCCATGAATGAGGGATATGGGTTGTAACTAGAGAAATTTGATGTGCCTCCCATCGGATACCCCGGTCCCTGTGGGTAGGGTTGGTACTGTGGTGGGTAAGCAAAACCCGAGGCCTGAGTGCCTCCTTGTGATTCTCCCATACCTTCCTCTGACATGCTCACACCCAAACTGCCATCCCTCCTCTGATCATCTTCTACTGTATCCCTCACATCCACAGACATCCTACCCAATTGGTTCTCCTCCTGTTTACATCAAAAGACCTTCTAGGGTCCCTTGATGTTTCTCCTCTACTGGTTCTACTAGACCTTGCTCTTGGCAGAGTAGGGGGAAAGGCATCCATGCCCTCATTCTCAAGTGGAACTCCAGTCAATCTCGCAGATCGACGAGTGCCTCGCATTCTATTTTCTGAAAAATGACATACAATACATAAACATTAGCATCATATGGTTCATGTGGACACACATGAACCCACATCACATTCATACATATCATTAATGCACATGCATACTATCATGGCATTTCACATCATCATCAAGACAGAACTCTACATCCTATCCTAGTGGACATGATTTTTCCTATTGTCCTTGCCCTTTTATAACATCTATGAGCCCGACACTCTAGGTCCGACCATATAAACCTAGGGCTCTGATACCACTCTATAACGACCCAGAAACTGGACCACTACCGGCGCTAGAATTCAGATCGACTTAAGGTCGCCGAAACCCGTAGCATGCCTACTATGCATCCTGTGTACCTGATAAAATCCCATACATGAACATAAATTTTCATATACCAAGCTCGACCTGTGCATTCATCATAATCTGTATACATAAAACCCACACTAGAGCCCTCATCAAATGCTCTAGTATGATCATCATCACATACATCAAGCTTGGTTTAACATAACTCATCATAAAAACTTTTGCATAAAAACATGTTCATTGAGATTACAAAACATAAACTAGGGCAAAGCACAAATCTAGTCCATTACATAGTACATGTCCACTACTAATGTAATACCCGGCTAGACCCCGACATCGAAATTCTTACTATCTGGCGGAATCTCGGATGTCGAAGCTCTCTAGAAGGGTAGAATATGGTTTTCTAAAATGTTTTTACATGTTTTAAAGTTTTAAGTAAGAAAGAAAATTGAGTTTTGAACGAAAATTTTTTGGAGGAGAAACCCAAGTTCGGTCGCCGAACCTCATGTTCGGCCGCCGAACATGGTAGAGTTGCGGAGGCACTTTTGGCTTCCGAAGGTGGTCTAGCCAGCCACCTATAAAAGGTCCTATGTCCGAAAATGGGCGAGTTTTCTCTCTCTATTTTCGGGCAAGGTGAGTCTCCACCACCCCTTTTGTCGATCTTGTGTTTTCTCCTCAAATCCTTCAAGTTTTAACAAGTTTTAACTTGGTTTTGAAGATTTTGAGCTAAGAACGAAGTTTTGAAGTTTTGAGATCCCGGAGCTCGTTTTCCCCCATCTCTGAGTTTGGATCGCCTCTCCTCTCGATCTTCAAGAGGTAAGTGGAGATCCTACCCTTCTTTTATGTTTTATGAAATTTTTGAGGGGTTTTAAGGGGTATTGATGCATGTGTAGGTTAGTTGTTAAATGTTAGGATTTATATGAGTTAAATGATGAAATGTATGTTAAATGTGTTGTTATGTTAATGTTGTTGGGGTATAGGTTAGTTTTAAGCCCCTAAAAGCTTGAGGATGTGTTTATGCATGTTTTTGCATGATATGGTTTGAGTTTGGAGAGTTTGGGAGGCAAATGTGCATAAGAGGCTTGAGTTCTGCCATTCTGGAAGAACTTAGGTTTGGCAGCCGAAGCTATGTTCAGCCGCCGAACCTGCCTGGGGAGGCAGTTTGGCTGCCAAACCCTGCCTCCGAAAGCTTTGACTTTCGGCTCTGGAGGGGAGCTTCGGCCGCTGAACCTTCCCCCGAAGGTTGGTGAGTTTCGGCTCTGGAACCACTTTCGGCCGCCGAACCTGCCGCCGAAAGTACCCTGTCCAGCCTTCCTTTGCATGTTTTCTATGAATGTCTTATGATGTTTTAGGGGGTTTTTGGGGAGATGTTTAGAGTCATGTTAGTGTATGTTTGGTCCCTCATTTGAGTCCACCTGTGTAGGTTCGGACCCGAGGAACCGAGGACCCCAGCAGTGAGATAGCTGCTTCAGAGTCTATTCAGAGTCAGCCTGAGGTGAGTAGAATGGATCTTTATGTTTCAAGCAAATGTATTTTGAGCATGTTCATGCATCACGAATGCCGTGATATATACTAGGTTGTTTGCATTAGAAATCACGAATATGTTGCCTTGCATACTGTGATGTTGATGTGGATGGATGTTGGATGACCCATTAGTCCTCGATATGATATGATGACGATGATACGGTATGGAAGTCTAGTGAGGCCCATTCTACGCCCCTAGCACGATGTCTAACGATCCGAAAATCGGACCGCTACCGGCGCTAGGATCCAGGTCGGCATAAGGCCGCCGGGGCCCGTAGCAAGCCTAACATTCCTCCTGTGAACCTGTTTAATCCCATACATGATCGACAACATACATAAAAATTTGAACTTTTCTTTTTCATTCATAAACCAAACTCAACCTGTGCATGCACTATACATAGACATTAACATTAACCCCACCTTGGAGTCCTCATCAATGCTCCAATGGGGTGACGTGCTCATGCATTAAGTTTGGTTAAACATAAACATCTATAAACATTTAAGATCATGTATCTAAAAAGGGATTTACAACATACTATGGTCAAGCACACTTCTAAACCTCAATATCATCATTATATTACATAATTCAACATTACATTACAATAACCATCATGTCCACTGTTAGCTATTTCATAACCAAGACTTTACTCTATCCAACCTCCTGCTCTATCCTGTACCTGCAAACCTGGGGGTTAAGGGAGAGGGGTGAGCTAACAAGCCCAGTGAGTAGAATCATAAAAACATGTTAACAAACATGCTCATATGAAATGCATCATAACTCAGACAATTCACATCAAAGGTTGGGTGAACTTGTCACCAAATAGTCCCAGCATCATTTCGTGCCAGGCCGTAGCATGGGGTCCTAGTCTTCCTGTCATATCATACATTGCTTACCATTTCCCCAGGGCCTCCTCTGGGCACCTGGTCTTCGAGTCCCATATCCGTGCCAGGCCGTAGAATGGGGTCCTGGTCTTTCATTTCCGTGCCAGGCCGTAGAATGGGGTCCTGGTCTTTCCTCAGGGACTACTTGGGTCATCCAACATTCACCCACATCAACAACAAAGAATGCGATGCAACAGATTCGTGAAATCTAATGCAATCATCCTATTGCATAATCATGATGCATGAAACATGATAAAAAAACATTTAATTTCTCATTTTAAAAGATTAAGTTTAGTTCCACTCACCTCTGGCTGACTCTGCAAACTCTGAAGCAGTGCTCACTGCTGAACTCTCTGGTTCCTCTGGTCTGAACCTACACAGGTGGACACAAATGAGGGACCTAACACACATGATCATGACTCTGAAATACTCCCCCAAAACCCCCCAAAACACCTTAAAACAATCATAGAAAACATGCAAAGGAGGGCTGAACAGGGCACTTTCGGCGGCAGGTTCGGCGGCCGAAAGGCCCTCCAAAGTCGAAAGACATGCACCTTCGGCGGCACTTTCGGCTGCCGAAGGTTCCCTCCAGAGACGAAACTCATGCATGTTCGGCGGCACCTTCGGCGGCCGAAACTCCCTTCCAGAGCCGAAAGTCCACTTTCGGGGGCAGGGTTCGACAGCCGATACATGCTACCACAGGCAGGTTCGGCCGCCGAAAGAGCCTTCGGCTGCCGAACCTGGTTTCTCCAAAAGGGCAGAAACTTGGTTCCAATACGCACAAACGCCTCCCAACTCATTCAAACATGCATTTTCCTATTCTACAACATGCATACTCAAGCATACAAGCTCCTAGGGGCTTTAAACCATCAAAAACCCCAACTACAACACATCAAACAACCCACATTGCTCATAAACATACATAAACCCATAAACATAACAAAAATCTAACATGCATTTCTGCCCCATAGATCTTCATAAAACTTGTTTAAAACATGCAAGAAAGGTTGGATCTAAGCTTACCTCTTGAAGATCGAGGGGGAAGACGATCCTAGCTTGGAGGTAGGGAGAAATCCACTCTTTGTTCTCCAAGCTTCCAAACCTGCTCTTTTGCTCAAAGATCTTCAAACCAAGTGAAAGCTCATAAGAAAAACATGAAGATTCAAAGGAAGAAGCTCAAAATCGATGAGGGATGGCAGAGAGCTCACCTTGGCTGAAAACGGGGAGAAAAGCTCTCCCGATCGGACATGGGGATCCCTTTATAGGTGGCTGGCCAGGCCACTTTCGGGGGCCTAACGTGCCTCCGCATGCATGCCATGTTCGGCGGCCGAACTTAAGGTTCGGCGGCCGAACCTGGACTTCCCTCACTTATGCTTTCGGGGGCCTAAAGCACTCCCGAAACACAAGCACGTTCGGCGGCCGAACTTGGGATTCGGCGGCCGAACTTGAGTCTTCCTCTCAAGACCATTTTCATTCAAAACTTAACTTCCTTTTTACTTAAAATCATAAAATACATCAAAACATTTTATAAATACATCATTTTACCCTTCTAGAGGTTTCCGACATCCGAGATTCCACCGGACGGTAGGAATTTCGATACCGGAGTCTAGCCGGGTATTACACGATGTAAGAGAAAGACCAGTGAGGTCCATTCTATGCCCCTGGCATATTGAAATGTTATGTTATGTTATGTTAAGAGAAAGACCAGTGAGGCCCATTCTACGCCCCTGACACCATTGGAATGTGTAGAGGGCTATTGGTGACAAGTCCATCCTTGATGTGAATTGTTTGTGATGTGATGCATTTCATGAAAGCATGGATTTTAATATATAATGTTTTACTATTCTGCTCACTGGGCTCTAGTAGCTCACCCCTTTCCCTTAACCGCCAGGTTTGCAGGTTTAGGATAGACCGGGGAGTCTTCCAAGTTGAAGTTATGTCTATGTAATAGTTAGTTGTGGACATGAAATGTATAAAGATAATGTAATGTAAAGTATTGTATAAAAATGTTATGAGGTTTAGTATTGTGCTTGGCTCTAATGTTATGTTAATCCCTTTTTGTACATGATCGTTATAAAATATTTTAACGTTATGAAATGTGATAAACCAAGCTTGATGTATATTATGTGACCCAACTAGAGCATTTGATGAGGGCTCTAGTGTGGGGTTTTATGTTTATAGTCATGGTGCATGCACAGGTCAAGCTTGGTAGATGAAAAGTTTAAAATTTTTATGTAAATGTATGATCATGTATGGAATTTATCAGGTACGACAGGTTGTATGTTAGGCTTGCTACAGGTCTCGGCGACCTTAAGTCGATCTGGATCCTAGCACCGGTAGCGGTCCGATTTCGGGTCGTTACAGATTGGTATCAGAGCCCTAGGTTCATATGGTCGGACCTAGAGAGTGTCGGGCTCATAGAGGTTATAGAAGGGCAAGCACAATAGGAAAATCATGTCCACTAGGATAGGATGTAGAGTCCTGTCTTGAATGATGATGTGAAATGCCATGATTTTATGCATGTGCATTAATGTTGTGCTATGTATGTGATGCGGGTTCATGTGTTTCCATATGAACCATATGATGCTGATGTTTTATGTGATGTGTGCTGTTTTTCAGAAGCAGGAGGAGAGGCACTTGTCGATCTGCACTCGTCGATATGCACGATTGACTGGAGTCCCATAAGAAAATGAGGGCATGGATGCCCGTCCTCCTGCATTGCCAAGGGCAATGTCCTGTAGATCTAGTAGGGAGAGAGTGTTAAGGGACCCTAGAAGGTATTTTGATGCAAGCAGAAGGGGAGCAGTTCATGGAGGAGTGTCAGCTGAGGGGGATAAAATGGATGTTGATCAGAGAAGGGATGTAACAGCCCGCTTACCGGACCATCACCGGCACTAGGATCCAGATCGGCTTAAGGCCGCCGGGACCCGTAGTAAGCCTACTGTCAACTCTGTGTACCTGATAAATCCCATACATAGGGATGGAAGTTTAGGTGTAAGCATGTCTGAAGAGGGCATGGGTGAATCTTAAAGAGGCACTCAGGCCTCGGGGTTTGCTCAACCACCCCAATATCAACCCTTTCCACAGGGCCCCGGGTATTCGATGGGAGGTACATCGAATTACCCCAGCTTTAACCCTTATCCCTCTTTCATGCCTTACCCACCTTTCTATCCACCATACCCCCAATACCCAATGTATCCACCCTCACCTTTCTATCCAAATGTAACAAACCCTAATCCAGGGGATGTTGCACCTCTTCCACCACCCCCTAAACCTGTAGCTCCTGAAGTCCAAGCATCTAAGCCTAGCTCATTTGGAGGGAGCAGAGTTAAAATGACAGACTACTTGAAGCTGGATGCTCCCAAGTTCAAGATGGGAGATGATCCATTTGAGTACCTGAAGACAGTAAAGATGATTACAGATGAGTTAGGGGCAGATGATTGTAGAGCCATTCAGATGGCAGGGTTCACCCTTAAATGCAAAAAGGCCCGTGAGTGATTTAAAAACTATGTGGACCCGAGGTTGGATAGCTTATCCTGGGAGGAGTTTGCTAATAAATTTGCAGGATGGGCTTTCCCTGATAGCTCAAGAGAGTTGAAGATAATTGAGTTTGAACAGTTGAGGCAGACTAAAGAGATGAGTGTTGATGAGTTTACAGATAAGTTCTTGGAGCTGTTGCCGTTTGTGGAGCAAACTTATGATACAGATCAGAGGAAGGCCAAGAGGTATACCATGAGGCTTCACCCTAGGTATTCCTCCTTGATTCTTGCAGCGGAGAGGGAGAACTTCCACACTATTGTGGATGCGGCACAGAAGATGGAGGCTAGTGCCATCATTCAGGAGACAGTTAAGCAGTCTGTGGCACAGTCTTCGGGTTCCAAGACCCCAGGCAGAGGAAAGCTAGATCCCTCTTCTCTGAGTGCAGCAGCTTCAGGCAGTAAGAGGTGGAGTAGCACCACCAAAAAGTCAAAGAAGAATAAGTTCTGGAATCGCTTGAAATCAGATCTGGGACTCGGTGGTGGCTCGAGCTTGGGTTCGGATGGTGCAGAATGTTTGAGGTGTGGTAAGCTGCACAAGGGAGTGTGTCGGTTTGGGACTACAACCTGCTTCAAATATGGGCAGGAGGGACACATGGCACGGGAGTGTCCTAGGGCACCTTTTATGGCCCAGTCCCAGCAGACAGCTTCTGGTAGTGTGGCACAGCCAGTAGCTCCAACTGTGACTCAGGGCAGTGGCAGAGGCAGAGGGAGAGGGGCAGCCTCTTCTTCAGCAAGTTCCCGGGGTGAAGGTCCATCAGCTCCAGCTCGGATCTTCATTATGACACAGCAGGAGGCGAACACATCCAACACCGTGGTGTCAGGTAATCTCATCATTGGTTGTTCCGATGTGTATGCTTTAATGGACCCTGGTGCATCTCATTCTTTTGTAGCTCCGAGAGCCGTAGAGAGGTTGGGTTTGATAGTCTCTGGGTTAGAGTGTCCCCTCTGGGTCAGTGGACCCAAGTGTGATCCATCAGTGGCAGAGTCAGTCTGCCGGTTCAGTCCAGTGTTTGTGGAGAGTAGATGCCTTCCAGCCGACCTTGTGGTTCTAGATTTGACAGATTTTGATGTCATTCTAGGGATAGATTGGCTATCCGCTCATGGTGCTACCTTGGACTGCAGAGACAAAGTAGTCAGGTTCAGAGATCAGGATGGATCAGAGGTTGTCTTCAGAGGAGACAAGAGGGTATGCCTAGAGGTCTAATATCAGCCCTACAAGCTCGTAGGTTGCTCAGGAGAGGTTGTCAGGGGTTTCTAGCTCATGTGAGAGAGCTGGATAGTCAGGTTAGGGAGCCCGCCTCAGTGTCCGTGGTCAGAGAGTTCCCAGATGTCTTCCCAGACGAGCTTCCAGGATTACCACCTGCTAGAGAGATAGAGTTTGAAATAGAATTGATGCCTGGAACTAAACCAATCTCTATCCCTCCCTACAGGATGACACCAGCAGAGTTGAAGGAGCTAAAGGAGCAATTGCAAGAGTTGGTAGACAAGGGTTTCATCCGACCGAGTACCTCACCTTGGGGTGCTCCAGTGCTGTTTGTAAAGAAGAAGGATGGATCCTTGAGATTTTGTATCGACTACAGGCAGTTGAACAAAGTCACTACCAAGAACAAGTATCCTCTACCCAGGATCGACGATCTATTTGATCAGCTAGCAGGAGCATGTTGTTTTTCCAAGATAGATCTGAGATCCGGGTACCACCAGCTGAGAATAAGGGAAGAGGATATGCCAAAGACGGTTTTCAGGACCAGATATGGACATTATGAGTTCCTAGTAATGCCGTTCGGGCTAACCAATGCCCCTGCAGCATTCATGGATCTCATGAACAGAGTGTTTAGCCAGTATCTGGATCACTTTGTTATTGTCTTCATTGACGATCTCTTGGTGTATTCCAGAAATACAGAGGAGCATGCCCATCATCTGAGGATAGTTTTGCAGACCCTGAGGGAGCACGGCTTGTATGCCAAGTTCTCTAAGTGTGAATTCTGGTTGAGAAGCATTTCATTCTTGGGGCATGTTGTGTCAGAACAAGGAATTGAAGTGGACCCCAAGAAGGTAGAAGCTGTAGCTAACTGGCCCAGACCCACTACAATAACAGAGATCAAGAGCTTTTTGGGTTTGGCAGGTTACTACAGGAGGTTCGTTCAGGACTTCTCTAAAATTGCCGCTCCTATGACCAAATTAACCAAGAAGAATCAGAGGTTTGTGTGGTCTGATCAGTGCGAGGAAAGCTTTGAAGAGCTGAAGAAAAGGTTGATGTCAGCACCAGTGTTAGCTCTGCCTACCAGTAATGAAGACTTCACAGTATTTTGTGATGCGTCCCGTATGGGACTGGGTTGTGTGTTGATGCAAAATGAGAGGGTAATTGCTTATGCTTCTAGGCAGCTGAAGAAGCATGAGTTGAATTATCCCACACATGACCTAGAGATGGCAGCTATGATCTTTGCACTCAAGATCTGGAGGCATTACCTTTATGGGGCTAAATGTGAGATCTTCACAGATCATAAAAGCTTGCAGTACATCTTGAGTCAGAGAGAGTTAAATCTAAGGCAGAGAAGATGGGTAGAACTGCTTAGTGACTATGATTGCAAAATTCAGTATCATCCGGGTAAGGCAAATGTTGTGGCAGATGCCCTAAGCCGAAAATCACTTGGCAGTCTATCCCATATTGCAGCAGAAAGGAGACCGGTGGTGAGGAAATTCTATAAGCTCATTAATGAAGGGCTGCAGTTGGAGTTGTCTGGTATAGGTGCTTTGATAGCTCAGATGAGAGTGATACCCGTGTTTCTGGAGCAGGTGGCTCAGAAACAGTATGAGGACCCAGAGTTAGTGAAAATTGCCAGGACTGTTCAGTCAGGCAAGAATGAAGAGTTCAGATTTGACAGCAAAGGGATCCTCCGCTATGGGAACAGGTTATGTGTACCAGACGACGTGAGTCTAAAGGGAGACATTATGAGGGAAGCTCATAATACTAGATACAGTGTTCACCCTGGAGCCACCAAGATGTATCAAGATCTGAAAAGAGTTTATTGATGGCCAGCTATGAAGAGAGAAGTGGCACAATTCGTGTCCGCCTGCGAAGTATGTCAGAGGGTGAAGCTGGAACATCAGAAGCCGGTTGGAATGCTTAACCCACTGCCGATTCCAGAGTGGAAATGGGAGAATATAGCTATGGATTTTGTGGTGGGGTTACCGGCAACGTCCAACATATTATACTCCATATGGGTGATTGTGGACAGACTGACTAAATCTGCTCACTTCATCCCTGTCAGGAGTGGCTATTCTGTGGATAAATTGGCGCAGGTATTTGTTGATGAAGTGGTCAGGCTGCATGGGGCTCCTGTTTCAATAGTATCAGATAGGGGACCCCAGTTCACCTCCAGGTTTTGGCAGAGTCTGCAAAACGCTATGGGTACCAGGTTGAATTTTAGCACTGCTTTCCATCCACAGACTGATGGACAGTTAGAGAGGACCATCCAAACAATAGAAGATATGCTCAGAATGTGTGTGCTAGATTTTGGCGGTTCTTAGAGGCAGCATCTACCCTTAGTGGAGTTTGCCTACAATAACAGCTATCATGCTAGCATAGGGATGGCTCCATATGAAGTTTTGTATGGAAGGAAGTGCAGGTCACCTGTCTACTGAGAAAAAGTGGGAGAAAGGGCCTGAGCTAGTAGAGATCACCAGCAGAGTAGTGCCCATTATCAGAGAAAGGATCAGAACTGCTGTGACCAGGCAAAAGAGTTATGCAGATGTCCGCAGGAAGCATATGGAGTTCCAGGAGGGAGATTTGGTGTTGCTCAAGGTGTCTCCTATGAAAAGGGTGATTCGTTTTGGGAAGAAAGGTAAGCTAACTCCACGGTACATTGGACCCTTTGAAATCTTGCAAAAGATTGGGAATGTATCGTACAAGCTGGACCTACCTGCTTCAATGGAGAGAATCCATCCGGTTTTCCATGTTGCCATGTTACGGAAGTTCGTGTCAGATCCGGGCAAGGTTCTTAGTGAGCCTGATGTGGAGATCCTGGGAGATCTCACCTATGTTGAGCAGCTAGTGCGGATCCTAGACACGCAGATCAAAAAGTTGAGGAACAAGGAAATCCCGATGGTGAAAGTCCTCTGGAATCACCATAATGTAGAAGAATGTACCTAGGAGACACGGGAGTCTATGCTCCAACAATACCCTCATCTCTTTTAAGGTTAGTGTTTATGTGTTATGTGTTATGTGTTTATGTTCTTGCCTTACATGTATTAGTTGTTGAACATTTGGGGACGAATGTTCTTAAAGGGGGAGAATGGAATACCCGGCTAGACTCCGGCATCGGAATTCCTACCGTCCGATGGAATCTCGGATGTCGGAACTCTCTAGAAGGGTAGAATATGGTTTTCTAAAATGTTTTTACATGTTTTAAGGTTTTAAGTAAGAAAGAAAATTGAGTTTTGAAAGAAAATGTTTTGGAGGAGAAACCCAGGTTCGGCCGCTGAACATGGTGGAGTTGCGGAGGCATTTTTGGCTTCCGAAGGTGGTCTGGCCAGCTACCTATAAAAGGCCCCATGTCCGAAAATGGGCGAGTTTTCTCTCTCTATTTTTGGGCAAGGTGAGTCTCCGCCACCCCTTTTGTCGATCTTGTGTTTTCTCCTCAAATCCTTCAAGTTTTGACAAGTTTTAACTTGGTTTTGAAGATTTTGAACTAAGAACGAAGTTTTGAAGCTTGGAGATCCCGGAGCTCGTTTTCCCCCATCTCTAAGTTTAGATCGCCTATCCTCTCGATCTTCAAGAGGTAAGTGGAGATCCTACCCTTTTTTTATGTTTTATGAAAGTTTTGAGGGGTTTTAAGGGGTATTGATGCATGTGTAGGTTAGTTGTTAAATGTTAGGATTTATATGAGTTAAATGATGAAATGTATGTTAAATGTGTTGTTATGTTAATGTTGTTGGGGTATAGGTTAGTTTTAAGCCCCTAAAAGCTTGAGGATGTGTTTATGCATGTTTTTGCATGATATGGTTTGAGTTTGGAGAGTTTGGGAGGCAAATGTGCATAAGAGGCTTGAGTTCTGCCATTCTGGAAGAACTCAGGTTCGGCAGCCGAAGCCATGTTCAGCCGCCGAACCTGCCTGGGGAGGCAGTTTGGCTGCCGAACCCTGCCCCCGAAAGCTTTGACTTTCGGCTTTGGAGGAGAGTTTCAGCCACCGAACCTGCCCCCGAAGGTTGGTGAGTTTCGGCTCTGGAACCACTTTCAGCTGCCGAACCTGCCGTCGAAAGTGGCTCAGTTTCGGCTCTGGAGGGACTTGCAGCCGCCGAACCTGCCGCCGAAAGTACCCTGTCCAGCCTTCCTTTGCATGTTTTCTATGAATGTTTTATGATGTTTTAGGGGGTTTTGAG
Source organism: Manihot esculenta (assembly GCF_001659605.2). Lineage (NCBI taxonomy): Eukaryota > Viridiplantae > Streptophyta > Magnoliopsida > Malpighiales > Euphorbiaceae > Manihot > Manihot esculenta. The sequence goes on along the minus strand of NC_035161.2, from coordinate 1,134,523 downwards.
GAGATGTTTAGAGTCATGTTAGTGTATGTTTGGTCTCTCATTTGAGTCCGAGGAACCGAGGACCCCAGCAGTGAGATAGCTGCTTCAGAGTCTGTTCAGAGTCAGTCTGAGGTGAGTAGAATGGATAAACAAGTGAGCGAAGTAAATATATATATAATTTATTTTAAGTATTGTCAAGTTGAAATAAATATTCTGATATAGTCATTTATCTAAATTTGTAAAATTCATAAAAGAATTCACATACACTCATAACATAATTCATATCTATTTCATATAGATATTATTCTCAAGTTGAAATAAATTTTATGCTTAAATCATTTATCTAAATTTGTAAAATTCATAAAAGAATTCACCTATTGATACAGAGTAATTAGTCTTGGATTTTATGGCAGATTTAAACTGGGGCTAATTTTTGCTGCCGACAACTGATGGAGGCTTACTATAGCTTTTTGAAAAAAATTTCGAAACGCACGACTTTTAAAAGTGTGACGAGAGCCATAGGCCTGTCACAAAGTTTGAGGCGAAAATTCTATCGTTTAGAGTATCAATTTTGCATTTTGATTATTTATTTGAATTTTTTTATAATTTTTCATATTATGATTTTTTCTATTATAAATAGAGTTTTCTTGACTGTTTTGAGACTCTTTTTAATCTTTTAAAAATTTCAATAAGAGTTTTTTTGCTTTTAACTCTCGTTTCAATGAAATAATTTAATTTTTATTGTTTAATTTTAATTTAAAAAATAAAATGTATTAATAAATTTATATATAGAGATCTTCATAATAATTTTAACTTGTGAAAAATAATTTTTTTTTATCAAAGAAAATCATTTTTTTTAATATTGCTTATTTTTTTATTAAAAAAATATTTTATATTAATTAAATTTTCTGAATGTTTCAATAATAAAAAATATAGAATTTTTTTCTAAAAATTTTTTCGTCAAATAAATAAAGTATAAATATTTTAATTTTTAAAATATATATTTTATATCTAAATTTTTAGTGATATCACTGCAATTAATCATGTGCATAGCAAGTATTATCCATAGCCACCTTTTAAAGAAAGTTTTGTTATTAAAATTGGCCATCGAGAATTAGGTAAGGTTGGAGCTAGTGCAGTCTTATAAATAATATCAAATGGAACCACTTGATTTATATTGTAATTCCCATGAAAATCAGCATGAATTCATTGGATTGTAAGTAATGGTTTCGGTAATCATACTTCCAATTGTTATATTTATATATTTATACTATTGAGGCTAATCAAATATGACTAGTTCCATCACATCTAAGTCAATACATAGTAATTTACTTGTTTGAATAAATAATTAAAAAGATAATTTTTATTTTTATTTTAAAATTACTCAATTAAGATATTAATATATTTTTTAAAATTTAACTCTTTAATTTTTTTAAAAAATTATTAGTTAATTTATTTTAATTGTAGTGATAAAGATAAATAATATAAGTATTTAAAATTATAGAGATTAAATAATATATATAATTAAAATTATAAATATAATGTTTCTGTCAACGAAAAATAAAAAGTAAAAAAATTTATAATAATTCGTATGAAATTATTAAATAAATTGAGTTGATTATTTTGAATCTAATGAAAAATAGATCAAAATTTTATTTGAGTTAATTTTAATCAAAATATTATAATTAGTATTAGAACCATCCAAACTAAAATAATTATGCAAAATTAGAATCATCCAAATTAAAATAATTATGCGAAACTAATATTTTTATGAGAAAAATATTATAATTAATATTTTAATTAAGTGATTTGAAATATGAATGAATTAATTATTTTTTTAAAAGTTTATGGACGTTATTGTAATTCACCCAATAATTAAATAAAACTTAGCATGAGAAAATTGAACTTATAATGGTGGTAAGAACAGAAAACCAGGGGTTGAAATGGTTGTCGAGTGTGGTTTAAGCTTTTTGAAATGCGAGCTTGAGATATAATTGAAAGTGAGAGAAGTATAATTTATTTTTAAAATATTTAGAGATTTTAAAAGAAATATATTTATTATTTTTAATTATATGAATTATTTTAATATATCTATTTATTATTAATTTTTTGTTGATAATATTAATCTTTTTTTTTCGATTTAATATGTATAATTGTAAAAGTTGCGGTATTCAATGAATATTAACAGGTAAATTGCATGTATTAAAAATTATAAATAAATTTATTTTTTATATTATTTTATGAAATCTCTTTTAAACAGAGTTGGAAGTGGCAGCTTGTTTCATCAAGTCAAAACAAGTTTGCTTATATTAATTATTACTTGATGATTGCAATTTGCAGCTGCTTCTCTTGGATTAATAAAAACACACGTCACCTGCCTTTGGGCTGATGACGAAAGCCACCCTCTTCCGCCAATAAAAATAATTCTTTTTTGTTTTTTTTATCTACATCCAATGGACTAACTTTCCTTATTATTATAAATTCAAGTGGGAAAGCCAACCAATTGCATAATTAATTAATTAAGACAGACATGTTAGCATTACAATGTCTGATTAATTAATTAATTAATCGGTTTACTTGATTTTCGGCCTAGTGAAAACCTCTCACGTTTCTATATTACACCCTCATGCTGCGAAATAGGGAATATTTTCTATTATTTATTGAGTTCAAAGCGGCTAGAGCAAAGCAGTGTAACGTTTAGTACTCGTCTGAAGAAAATAAAACAAATGTAGTTGCTCCTCAAAAAAAACAAAAAATCTATTTTCATATAATATAAAAAATTATTTATTTTTTAATAAAGTAATAAAAATAAAGGTACAATTATAAAAAAATATAATTTAACTACATTAATTACATAAAATAATGTAGTAATATAAGTTATTTAATTTTTAAAAAACAATACAAATAAAGAGTATTTTCGTAAAAAATAAATAATATTAATCGCTTTAACTATACTAATTACATTTTCTTCATTTACATAAAAATAAATAATATTATTTTTATGATTGGAATGTTAATATAGTTAAACATATAGTTTCATTTAGTTTGTTTTCCTAATAAACTGTTGACTCATATTACTCCATAAAAAATAATATAATTTACATTATTAAATTATTTTTTACTTAAATTTTTATTTTCTGTAAATATTAATACAAATATATTAGATAATTAATAAATTAATGAGTATCTGATTGGAAAAAAAGGAAAATGATGTAAATGTTATAAATAATACATTAAAATTGATGTTTATAATCTCAAAAATATTATTATCCATTTGAATTTCTTAATACCTAGTTTATAATTTATATTTATATTTAAGAACCTATAAATAGATGCTTCATACAAAGTTTAGGGATATACATTTGAATTGAAAATTTTCTCTTATTTCTCCATCTCCACCTTATTCTTATAATCTTACATATATTTTTGGAAAAAATAAAAAACAAATTTTCATTTTAACAGCTGTAGTTCAATTTATTTCAAAATAATATCTGTAGTATTATACCTTAACAAATAACATAAACTTTTAAATGCCATCAGAAATATTGATATAAAAATCATATTAGGAGTACTAATTTAATACAAATTAAATTTTTATATTTTTTTTTAATTAACGATTACATTTTATTTGTCATATTAAAATTTCTTGATGGTATCAAAAAATTGCAACTATTTGCTAACAGCGTGATACCACAGTTACTAGTTTAATATAAATTGAACTACATACTCTAAAGTGAAAATAAGTGAAATCACATAGCACTTTTTTGTACTTTTCTCTATACTTTATGATGTAGCAGAAATGAAGTTGAAAATGATTTGTCACCCTACAAAAGAAAAAAGTGAGATTGTTGGCGTCTATGAACAACCATTTTGATACTCAAGTTAGTAATTTATCAGAGAAAGCGAGTGTAAGTAGATTACTTGAGTTTAAGAAGAGTGTGTAAAAATGCGTATATTGAACTCTATGTGTGCTTTACTTTTATACTGTAAGAAGATAATGTTAGTTGGTAATTTTTCTGAAAATTCGACTAATACCGGCTAGCGGATAAGAAATCCTATATTTGTAGGCGTAATAGGGATCTCCTATATAATATCCTTTAATGGTAACTTAGACATCATAAAAGGCTCGACCGGATATAAGAGGGCGAGTCTTCTGTCATTATGAGTATTGACCACCTTTATGGGTGAGACTTGCATGATCGAGTATTACGGGTTATTAGAGCCTTACTACGTGGCTCCACTATATGGTAAAAATATATGGCATGCTTTGGGCGAATATTGTGTCATATCAGAAGTCCCCATCGGTCTTCGACTCTTCAGATTTGAAGATTACAGTTGTTCTCATAGTTTTAGACATGTGGCATGCACGAATTGCTCCTCCACACCCACGTCTCTTCATCTATGCTGGTTATAAATGCTGCTTTCCTTTACTTCTCGAGTTGCATTTAAATTAGCTGTCAAAACAACAGTATAAAATCTCATTTTCTCCTAGGATCACCACTTTCGCTCTCAATTTCTTTCTTCTGCTCCAAAAAGACTTGTACTCTCAGTCTCTAACTCTTTCATTTTCTGAAGGTAACTCTTGCTTTTGTTCTTTTTCCATACTTTAGAAATGAATAGATCTTCTTTGTTTTCTTCTTCTTCTGGTGGTAGTTCAACCTCCAACTCTTCCTCCGGCATCCCTATCTGTGCTCCGGCTCCCCCATCCACGCTCTGAATCCTATAGTTCCATTAAGGGCGGTACATAATAACGACACCCTTCTTGTGAATGACATCCCATCTATCTATGGTGAATGAGAGGGACGTAGATTGCTTACATGACCATTATCAGATCTCCCGAGAGATCTTCTAGATTTATGCTCTAAATCCAAATATTTGCATAGATGACCAGATCCCTGCTGAAGATACCATCATGGTATACAAGGAACAATTGAAGGTGGGTCTTTGGTTTCCAATTGACTCGTTCTTTATTGAAGTCCTTTAATTCCACAAAATATCAGTCGCCCAACTACATCCCAATAGCTGGAGAATTTAGTGGCTTTCCACTTCATCTGCTTCAATAACAATATCGAGCCAAGCGTTGTCGTCTTCTCCCAATTATACCAACTAGGGAACTAAAAAAATGAAGAATTTTATATCTTCAGCAAGAAAAAATGCCAGACCCTCTTAAATACTTTGAACTTCCTCCAGAAGATGACATTGGCCCACAAAATGGACATTAACACGGTGGTGAGAAATGCCACCTTGTCCTGGCAAAGTCATTATCAAGCAGAACAGGCTCGGTTGCCTTAACCGCCCAATCATCAAAACCCTTGGGAAATCCTACCTTTCTGCAGAGCAGAGTATCTACCTTTATCAAATTTTTTGCCTTTAAACTTGTTAGTGTATATGCCCTACGCCATTATCTTGGGTCTTTTTGTATGTCATTTTGGTTATTAATAAAAGAGGTTTTTATCATTATTATTTGTTTGCATGTAACATAATAATGATCATCATCCCTGGTTACTTATTATTATGTTGATAATAATAAAACATAGCTAGTATGATTATTGATTGATAATCATGAGATGATTACGTATATGTTGATAAAATTCAATAATCATAGATACTTGTTAGAGAACAAAGTATTGGATGGACCCGCACTGAGATCACTACATGGGTTATTGTCATAAGTGAATCTCAAAATAGTTATGTTTTAATCCTTTGACTTGAGATTGTCATAGTTTCCAACATAAGGACTGTTATGTTTTGACATAACCAAACATTGTCTTTAATCAGACAATCATAAAGGTTATGATTGAGCATAATAGAAATTATGTAGAGGATATTGAACAATCAAGATAGGATTTGTCCCTCTCTTTGAGAGAGATATCTTCTGGGCCCCTCGATAAGTGAGACTGAGAAATGCATGGCCGTGCTCAAATGAATTGATAGTGTGATCAATATCATTTGAATTTATCAGTCTACTTAGAGATAAAAAAATCATAAGTTTGAACATTATAAGTTTGACATTGACCATGACTTATGTTCAAACTAGATATTGTGTAACAAAAGGATTAATATATGTTCTATTTGTTAGGCTTTATCAGACTATTGATCCTCATATTAGTTAGGTAGTCATAATGTCTTGCTAGAGGCCACTTATGACTTATGGGCCTTGTGGGACTGGGCCTATTTCCAATTAATGTGAGCCTATTGGGTCACACACAAAAGAACGTTATTGATGTGCTATGACATATTAATGGGCTAAAAGCCCAAAGCCCATTAATATAATTAATAATAATAAAGTGCTATTATTATTAATCATTAATATAATTAATAATAATAAAGTGTTATTATTATTAATTATTTATTATTATGAGATAATAATATTTAAAAGATCTGCAGTCTATCTGTAACTGTTATAGATAAAGGACTCTATCATATAAGATATTTGAGTATCTGTGAGATTGTGATAGTGGGTTATGAACACAACTCTTTTGGGAAAAGAGTTGTGGAAAAACAAAAGACTGAAACATATAAATACTCCTTCTACGAATTGTAGAGATGATGTTAATTTTTGAGAAAAAGAATTCAGTCTAACCATTGCAGATTGTCGAGCACATAATCTATCCATCATTGAGAGAGCTAGCACTCTAGAAGGATAGAAGACGTTCGTGTGGATACCACAGAGGATGTTCATTTGAAAAAGCAGCACCATCAGTCCACCATTGTATCTTTTGAATGAGATTAACAGGTTAGTCTCATATCCTTCTTATGAAATAAACGAAGCACTCGGATTATAGAAAAGGAAATCCGAGATTTTATTTTTCCGCTGCGCAATTTGGATTGCAATAATCTCTGAATTTTCCAACAAAACTATCTGACTTACTCATATTTTTATTTGTATAGGTATAGCTAGCAAAGGAAAAGAAAAAACAAATTTGCAAAGGCAGCTCGCGTTGCCTGAAAGGGAAAGGCCACCATTGATACTTCGGCTCCCCCACCAAAATGGGCTTACTGGGCTAAGAGAAAATAAGGGCGAGGAAAATGCTTTGAACTTCCTCCAAAAGATGACATCAGCCCACAAAATGGACATTAACACGATGGTGAGGAATGCCACCTTGTCCTGGCAAAATCAAGCAGAATAGGCTCGATTGCCTTAACCGCCCAATCATCAAAACCCTTGGGAAATCCTACCTTTCTACAGAGCAGAGTATCTACCTTTACCAAATTTTTTTACCCTTAAACTATCTTACTTACTCATATTTTTATCTGTATAGGCATGGCTAGCAAAGGAAAAAAATAAATTTGCAGAGGCAGCTCGCGTTGCCCGAAAGGGAAAGGCCGCCATTGGTACTTCGGCTCCCCCACCAAATGGGCTTACTAGGCTAAGATGTAATACTCGGCTAGACTTCGGTGTCAGAATTTCAACTTTCCGACGGAATTCCGTTGAAATCCGGGAATCTCGGATACCGGAACCTCTTAGAAGGGTAAAATATGTTTTTACAAAATATTTTTCATGATTTTATTTATTGGTTTTGAGTTAAAGTTTTTAAAAAATGAAGGAAGAAAAAAAATGTTTTGAGGGACAAGTCCAGGTTCGGCCGCCGAACATGGTGCTGCTGCGGGAGCTCTCTTTCGGCCCCCAAAGGTAGTCTGGCCAGCCACCTATAAGAGGCCTCAAGTCCGAAAATGGGAGAGTTTTCTCTCTCCATTTTCGAGCATAGGTGAGTTCTTGCTCTTCCTTTGATGATTTTGTGTTTTTCCTCCAATTTTCATGAGTTTTCGCTTGTTTTTGAAGTTTTAAGCTTGAATCCAAAGTTTTAAAGCTTAGAGACCTCCGGAGACCGTTTTTCTCCTCATCTCTAAGTTTGGGTAACATCTACCTTCGATCTTCAAGAGGTAAGTGTAGATCCTTGCTCTTGTTTATGTATTAAGTATGTTTTAAGAGGTTTGAGGGTTTATAATGCATGATATGGCTAGATCTAAGGTTATAGGCTTTGAGTTTGGGTTTTGATGAATGTATGCTCCCTTTTATGTTTTGTTGTTGTTTGTTGGGGTTTAGGCTAGTTTTATACCCCTTATGCATGTTGGAGTGAGTTTTTGCATGTTTTGAGAAGTTGGGTATGAGTTTGGTGAGTTTTGGGTGGTTGAGTGTTGAGGCAGAATCGGGTTCTGCCATTCTGGAGAACCCAGGTTCGGCCGCCGAACCTGCCTGTGGAGACAGTCTTTGGCCGCCTAACCTGCCCCCGAAAGAATGGACTTTTGGATTTGTAAGGGAGTTTCGGCCGCCGAACCTGCCCCCGAAAGTCCCCTGCCTAACCTTCCTTTGCTTGTTTCTTATGCATATTTTATGATATTTTAAGGGTTTTTGGGAAGATGTTTAGAGTCTTGTTAGAGTATGTTTGGTCCCTCATTTGAGTCCATCTGTGTAGGATCGGACCTGGGAGACCGTAGAGACTAACAGTGAGGTAACTGCTCCAGTGTTAGTAAAGCGTCAGCCAGAGGTGAGTAGAACTAAACTAATCTATTGTTTTTAAAAGTAATCAAACTTTTAAGCATGTTTATGCATCATGAATACCATGTTATGTAATAGGTTGTTTGCATTAGAATTCACGAATATGACGCATTGCATAATTTATTGTTGATGTGGATGGATATTGGATGACCCACTAGCCCTTGATATGATATGATATGATATGATACGAAAGTCCAGGTCGAGGCCCATTCTACGCCCCTGACACAGTTGGATATGTTATGTTATGTTTAAGCGAAAGTCCTGAGGAGCTCCGTCGAGGGCCGGGCACATTGGATATTGTAACGACCCGAAAACCGATACCCCTCTGTAACGGCCCGAACCGCCACCGGCGCTAGGATCCAGATCGGCTTAAGGCCGCCGAGACCCGTAGCAAGCCAAACTTACATACTATTACCTGGTCAAAGCCCATACATGATTAAAACCTAACCATAAAAACATGAAAACTGAACATCTGCTGAATCCAAACCTGACCTGTGCATGTATCCTGACATGAAACATACATCATAAAATCATAGAACCTCCACTGGAGTCCTCATCATATACTCCAATGGGGTAACATTACATGCCTCAAGTTTGGTTCTCAACTCAACATATAACATAAACATAACCATGCATTAACAGGGACTAACCAGTCTATAGGGCCAAGCACACTCTACTCCATAAACATAAGCTCTACGATCAGTTACATACATTATCTCAAATTACATTACATTAACTTATATTACATGTCCACTTCTAAAACTACTAAACATACATAAACATAAACTATAACATAAAACACACGTCTCTTAATCTTTACCCTGCTGACTTCTGAGCTCTGACTTAAACCTGCAAACACTGGGGTTAGGGGAAAGGGGTGAGCTAGAAAGCCCAGTGAGTAGAAACAGAGAAAACAGTTCATTAATTGTGGTTTCATTTTACTAAAAACATTTGCTTGAATTCCTCCATTTTTAGGTATATTATTATTCATTTAACTTTTTCTTTCTTTCTTTTTCTTATTCATGTTTTCATGAAATGCGTCATAACACAGAGAAATCACATAATCTTGTCCGTCTTGGGGGCTTATGCAATATGTATTCCCCACGGACCCTGGTTTCTGAGAGTCTGACTTTTTGCATGCATCTTTCCTCTCAGAGGATGGACATGACATCAAAAATCCCTCTGTCGGTGCCCGGCCCCCCCATAGGAGCTCACAAAGGCCTGTAACATACATGACATGGTGTCTGGTCCACAGAGAGCTCACATGGACTTTCCTACATGTACTTGTCCGGCTCTCAAAGGACTAAGACAAGACTCGTGACAGATATGGGCTATTGAAGTCGCCTCGGTCCACCCTTCCTCCATCAACATCAAATAATGCAATGCGTCATATTCGTGAAACTAGTGCAATCAACCTACTACATATAATCATGATGCATGAACATGCTTTAGGCATTAGATTTTGTGCATAAAAGATTAAGTTTAGTTCTACTCACCTCCTAGCAGACGCTGACTGACTCTGCAACTGCTAACACTGATGGCCTCCTCGGTCTCTCGGGTCCGATCCTACACAGGTGGACTCGAATGAGGTGCCAAACACATTCTAATAACTCATAAACAACTCCCCAAAAACCCCTCTACACATCACTAAAACATGCATAGGAAACACCCAAGAAACGGCTGGACAGGACACTTTCGGCGGCACCTTCGGCGGCCGAAAGTCCCTTCCAGAGACGAAACTCGGGTAAGTTCGGCGGCAGGTTCGGCGGCCGAAACCCCTGGACAGAAACGAAAGTCCCTCCTTCGGGGGCACGTTCGGCAGCCTAAAGACTGCCTCCCATGCAGGTTCGGCGGCCGAAACTCCTTTCGGCGGCCGAACCTGGTCCCCTCTGGACGACAGGTCCGATTCTGCCAAGCCAAAAACCAAACTCAAATATACCCAAATCCTCACATACTCTCTCCCAATCATGCATACTCACTCCCACAAGCATAAAGGAGCATAAACTAACATAAACTCCTCAACACAAACATCACATAACATACATTGGGTATAAAACCCACATAAACCTACATATGCATTTCTACCCCAAACTCAACCATCAAACTCATTAAAACTTCATGAAAACACTAGGGAAGCAAGGATCTACACTAACCTCTTGAAGATCGAGGGCTGGTGTGACCCCTAACTCGGAGGTGTGGAGAATCCAAGCTCCAAAAGCTCCAAGCTCCCAAAACTCCTTTTAAGCTTTAAATCTTCAAACACAAGGGTAGGAATCATGAAAAACTTGAGAGATGGATAGAGAAAACACGAAAACGACCAAAGGAAGGCATAAACGCACCTGAGCTCGAGAATGGGGAGAAAACTCACCCATTTCCGATCTGAGGGCCCTTTATAGGTGGCCTGGTCAAAGACCTTCGGCAGCCTAACGTGCCCCCTAAACTCATGCATGTTCGGCGGCCGAACTTGACTTTCGGCGGCCGAACCTTGGCTCGTTCAAACAAGACTTTCGGAGGCCAAAGGCGCTCCCGAAGCCTTCCCATGTTCGGCGGCCGAACTTCACTTTCGGCGGCCGAACCTGGCAAATGCCTTCTTGGTCTTTTCCTTTTCAAACTCAATTCATTTTCATTTAAAACCATGAAATCACGTGAAAACAGTTTAGAAAACACATTTTACCCCTTCTAGAGAGATCCAACACCCTAGATTCCGCCGGAAGGCAGGAATCCCGATGCCGGATTCTAGCCGGGTATTACATTCTTCCCCCCTTACAGAACATTCGTCCCCGAATGTTCCACAAACAAACAGGTATAGCATAAACATAGCATCCATCATACATAAACAAGCAAGCAATCAAGCAAGCAAAACCGAAAAACCTCTCTCCTAAAAGAGAGACACGGCACTGCCGGAGTATAAACTCCCGGTTCTCCTAAGAACACTCTTCCAATAGGAGACACCTCTAGCAACACCCAACTTCCTCTGAAACTCACGCTTCCACTGCGCTACTCTGATCCTTACTCTTCTCTTCTCTTCTCATCTTTACTAACTGGCTCCTTCTCACTGCTAACCCAAAACTAACTCTAACTCTCACAGGTCGTACCCGAATTTCAGATTTATCTTGAAAAACAAACAGCCTCTGCTGGCTGTCCCAATAGATCATCCATCCTACAAGGGAATACCTGCCCTTGGTAGTGACCTTGTTTAACCGCTTACAGTCGTTACAAAGTCTCAAGAATTCATCCTTCGTTTCCCACAACCATACTGGAGCAATCCAGGGTGAGGTACTAGGTCGGATAAAACCCTTGTCTACCAAGTCTCGCCTCTATTCTGACTACTCTCAACTCTACGCAGGCGCCATCCTATAGGGAAGAGTAGAAATGGTTCTGCGTCCAGACACCACCCCTACACCAAACTCTAACTCCCTGACAGATGGTAAACCTGACAACTCGCCTGGGAATACATCTAAGAACTCTCTCTAACAACTAACACTGAGGCTGGTTCCCTGACCTGACGGCTAAACCTTTCAACAAGAGCTCGAACCCTCTGACAACCCCTCCTATGTACCCTATGAACCTGACAGGCTGACCTCAAACCTCCAGGCATCCCTACTGTGTTCCCTCAACAAACTACCTCTGACCCATCCTGTCCTCTGAACTTGACTACCTCGTCTCTGCAGACCAAGATAGCACCACGAGTAGAAAAACCCAGTCCAACCCTAAACTGACGTCCAGACAATCAAGTCTAAAACCTCAAAGTCGGGTGGAAGGCATCTACCCTCAACTGTCACAGAACTGAACCGGCAGACTGGCTCTGCCTCAGATGGATCACACTTGGGTCCACTGACCCTGAGAGAACACTCTAGCCTAGAAGTTATCAACCCAACCCCTCGACGACTCTTTAGAGTAACTAAGGAAAGAGAAACACCAAGGTTCACAAAAGCATGCACATCAGAACATTGAAAAGTGAGCGTACCTGACACCACCATGTTCGATGTGTCTGCCTCCTGCTGAGCCTGGACGAAGATCCGAGCCGGAGCTGACGGACCTCCTCTAAGGGAACCTGCTGAAGAAGAGGCTGCCCCTCTCCCTCTGCCTCGACCACTAACCTGAAACATGGTTGGAGCTACTTGCTGAGCTGCTCTACCTGGAGCTGCTAGCTGGGACTGAGCCAACCTGGGCGCAGTGGGACACTCACGTGCTATGTGCCCCTCCTGTCCGCACCTGAAACATAGATTAGTCCCAATCAGACAGACTCCCTTGTGCGGCCTTCCGCACCTCACGCATCTTGAACTGCCTGACCCAAAGCTCGAACCACCAAAACCCAAACTAGCCTTCAAATTCTGCCAAAACTTCTTCTGCGACTTCCTGAGACCTCTCTTCCATTTCTTACCTCTCGTGGCAGCTGTACTCAGAGTGGAGGGATCAATCCCTCCTGAACCCGAGATTCTAGAATCCTGGGTCTGAGCGTCTTCCTGAGAATCTCCCATACCTTCTTCAGGTATTCTGACTCCCAAGCTGAAATCCCTTCTCTGAACATCCATCTCTACTTCCCTCATACTCGCTGACATCCTCCTCGGAGCCATTGCTTCTCTGCTTACATCAAAAGACCTTCCAGGTTCCCTTGATGTTCCCCATCTGTTAACTCCCCACGACTGCGCTCTCGGCAGGGTAGGGGGAAAGGTGTCCATACCTTCCCTCTCAGATGGAACTCCAGTCGATTCCACAGATCGACGAGTACCTCGCATTCTGGCTCCTCTGAAGAACAACACACAAGCATACAATCAATCATTAGCATCATACGGTTCATATGAAAACACATGAACCTACAACATACATAGCATACATAACATGTCATACATCATAGCATTTATGCACATGCATGAAATCATGGCATATCACATCATTATAGCAAGACAGGACTCGACATCCTATCCTAGTGGACATGATTCTTCTCTTGATCTTTCTTATTGTGCTTGCCCTTCTATGACCTCTAAGCCAACCTCTTTCCGATGTGCAACACACCGTACTCTTGAGGCCCTATGCTCTGATACCATTCTGTAACGACCCGGAAACCGATACCCCTCTGTAACGGCCCGAACCGCCACCGGCGCTAGGATCCAGATCGGCTTAAGGCCGCCGAGACCCGTAGCAAGCCAAACTTACATACTATTACCTGGTCAAAGCCCATACATGATTAAAACCTAACCATAAAAACATGAAAACTGAACATCTGCTGAATCCAAACCTGACCTGTGCATGTATCCTGACATGAAACATACATCATAAAATCATAGAACCTCCACTGGAGTCCTCATCATATACTCCAATGGGGTAACATTACATGCCTCAAGTTTGGTTCTCAACTCAACATATAACATAAACATAACCATGCATTAACAGGGACTAACCAGTCTATAGGGCCAAGCACACTCTACTCCATAAACATAAGCTCTACGATCAGTTACATACATTATCTCAAATTACATTACATTAACTTATATTACATGTCCACTTCTAAAACTACTAAACATACATAAACATAAACTATAACATAAAACACACGTCTCTTAATCTTTACCCTGCTGACTTCTGAGCTCTGACTTAAACCTGCAAACACTGGGGTTAGGGGAAAGGGGTGAGCTAGAAAGCCCAGTGAGTAGAAACAGAGAAAACAGTTCATTAATTGTGGTTTCATTTTACTAAAAACATTTGCTTGAATTCCTCCATTTTTAGGTATATTATTATTCATTTAACTTTTTCTTTCTTTCTTTTTCTTATTCATGTTTTCATGAAATGCGTCATAACACAGAGAAATCACATAATCTTGTCCGTCTTGGGGGCTTATGCAATATGTATTCCCCACGGACCCTGGTTTCTGAGAGTCTGACTTTTTGCATGCATCTTTCCTCTCAGAGGATGGACATGACATCAAAAATCCCTCTGTCGATGCCCGGCCCCCCATAGGAGCTCACAAAGGCCTGTAACATACATGACATGGTGTCTGGTCCACAGAGAGCTCACATGGACTTTCCTACATGTACTTGTCCGGCTCTCAAAGGACTAAGACAAGACTCGTGACAGATATGGGCTATTGAAGTCGCCTCGGTCCACCCTTCCTCCATCAACATCAAATAATGCAATGCGTCATATTCGTGAAACTAGTGCAATCAACCTACTACATATAATCATGATGCATGAACATGCTTTAGGCATTAGATTTTGTGCATAAAAGATTAAGTTTAGTTCTACTCACCTCCTAGCAGACGCTGACTGACTCTGCAACTGCTAACACTGATGGCCTCCTCGGTCTCTCGGGTCCGATCCTACACAGGTGGACTCGAATGAGGTGCCAAACACATTCTAATAACTCATAAACAACTCCCCAAAAACCCCTCTACACATCACTAAAACATGCATAGGAAACACCCAAGAAACGGCTGGACAGGACACTTTCGGCGGCACCTTCGGCGGCCGAAAGTCCCTTCCAGAGACGAAACTCGGGTAAGTTCGGCGGCAGGTTCGGCGGCCGAAACCCCTGGACAGAAACGAAAGTCCCTCCTTCGGGGGCACGTTCGGCAGCCTAAAGACTGCCTCCCATGCAGGTTCGGCGGCCGAAACTCCTTTCGGCGGCCGAACCTGGTCCCCTCTGGACGACAGGTCCGATTCTGCCAAGCCAAAAACCAAACTCAAATATACCCAAATCCTCACATACTCTCTCCCAATCATGCATACTCACTCCCACAAGCATAAAGGAGCATAAACTAACATAAACTCCTCAACACAAACATCACATAACATACATTGGGTATAAAACCCACATAAACCTACATATGCATTTCTACCCCAAACTCAACCATCAAACTCATTAAAACTTCATGAAAACACTAGGGAAGCAAGGATCTACACTAACCTCTTGAAGATCGAGGGCTGGTGTGACCCCTAACTCGGAGGTGTGGAGAATCCAAGCTCCAAAAGCTCCAAGCTCCCAAAACTCCTTTTAAGCTTTAAATCTTCAAACACAAGGGTAGGAATCATGAAAAACTTGAGAGATGGATAGAGAAAACACGAAAACGACCAAAGGAAGGCATAAACGCACCTGAGCTCGAGAATGGGGAGAAAACTCACCCATTTCCGATCTGAGGGCCCTTTATAGGTGGCTTGGTCAAAGACCTTCGGCAGCCTAACGTGCCCCCTAAACTCATGCATGTTCGGCGGCCGAACTTGACTTTCGGCGGCCGAACCTTGGCTCGTTCAAACAAGACTTTCGGAGGCCAAAGGCGCTCCCGAAGCCTTCCCATGTTCGGCGGCCGAACTTCACTTTCGGCGGCCGAACCTGGCAAACGCCTTCTTGGTCTTTTCCTTTTCAAACTCAATTCATTTTCATTTAAAACCATGAAATCACGTGAAAACAGTTTAGAAAACACATTTTACCCCTTCTAGAGAGATCCAACACCCTAGATTCCGCCGGAAGGCAGGAATCCCGATGCCGGATTCTAGCCGGGTATTACAGGGTAGAGGGTTACTGGTGACAAGTCCATCCTTGATGTGTATTGTTTGTGTTGTGATGCATTTCATGAGAGTATATGTTTACTAAACTGTTTTTTTTATGTTCTGCTCACTAAGCTCTTGTAGCTTATCCCTTTCCCCTAACCCTAGGTTTGCAGGATCGAAAATAGCTTGGGAGAGTTGGCTTATGGCTGGTATAGTTTAATGTATTTGTATAGTAGTGGATATATAATATGTAATAGATTAGATTTGTTCTTTGCCCTAGTTTATGTTTTTGAAAATCCCAGTGAACTTGTTTTTATGTAAAAGTTTTATTATGAGTTATGTTGAACCAAGCTTGATGTATGAGACGTTGACCATACTAGAGCATTTGATGGGGGCTCTAGTGTGGGTTTTATGCATACAATTTATGATGCATGCACAGGTCGAGCTTGGTATATAGAAAGTTTAATTTTTTTATGAAAATGTATGATCATGCATGGGATTTTCTCAGGTACACAGGATGTATAGTAGGCTTGCTACGGGTTCCACCGACCTTAAGTCGATCTGAATCCTAGCACCGATAACGGTCCGGTTTCCGGGTCTTACAGAGTGGTATCAGAGCCCTAGGTTCATATGGTCGGACCTAGCGTGTCGGGCTAGGCAAGCACAATAGGAAAAATCATGTCCACTAGGATAGGATGTAGAGTCCTGTCTTGATGATGTGAAATGCCATGATATTATCCATGTGCATTAATGATATGTATGAATGTGATATGGGTTCATGTGTGTCCACATGAACTATATGATGCTAATGTTTATGGGATGTATGTCGTTTTTTTTAGAAATCAGAATGTGAGGCACTCATCGATCTGCGAGATTGACTGGAGTTCCACTTGAGAATGAGGGCATGGATGCCCTACCCTCTGCTCTGCCAAGAGCACGATCAAGTAGAACCAGCCGAGGAGAATCATCAAAGGACCCTAGAAGGTCTTTTGATGTAAACAGGAGGAGAACCGATCCGGAAAGGATGTCGGCGGATGTGAGGGAAACAGTAAAAGATGATCAGAGGAGGGATGGCAGTTTAGGTGTGAATATGTCAGAGGAAGGTATGAGAGAATCACAAGGAGGCGCTCAGGCCTCGGATTTTGCTTATCCACCCCAATACCAACCCTATCCACAGGGACAGGGATATCCGATGGGAGGCACGTTGGATTTCTCAAGTTATAACCCATATCCTTCATTCATGCCTTATCCTCCCTTCTACCCCCATATCCACCTTATCCCATGTTTTCACATCCACCTTTCTATCAAAATCCAGCAAACCCTAACCCTGAGAATATTGCGCTGCCTCCTCCTCCCCCAGTAGAACCAGGGGTTCCTGAAACCCAATCATCTAGACCCAACCCATCAGATGGAAGCAAAGTGAAAATGACGGATTATCTGAAGTTGGATGCTCCCAAATTCAAAACAGGTGATAATCCATTTATAAGGATAATATTATTAAAAAATCTATAAAAAAAAACTTAGCATAACACACGCTATTAAGTCCAAACTAAGAACAAGATTAACTCCAACATAGACATTTATTTGCTAAGTAAAAAAAATCTAGAAATCTTGATACAAAAGACAAAACATAACAAAAAAAAAAAGACAAATTAAACCAGAAATAAAAAAATGCAGCAGTAAAGTTGAAACAAAGCCTCTAATATACCAGTTAGAAAAATCCATCAAGGTTTGAGCTTAGTACAAAGGACAAGCTGCAACCCTAATGATGTAATCGCCATAAAGACAATATCCTTAGGAGATGGCAAGGTTGTTTTAAATTTGAAAGTAAAGATATTATAGAAGGGTTCCTTAGCGGTGATGCCTCTTGGATAAATAATTGGTTCACTGATACTGAACCATGTAATAAGGTTATTATATATAACAAAAGGCTAGCATGTGGTCATGATATTTTACAATAAAATTATATTTATTGTTATAAAAATAATTATTAGCAACAATAAATATTGCTGCTTAAAATATTTTTTTAATAATATCGATAATTTTTATTATTATTATATTTTTTATGTATTACTAATATAATTATTCATATTATTGTTATATATTAGTAAAATTTCGGTCGGTTCGGTTTAACATCAAATCGAATTGAATAAATCAAATATAAAAAACTGAAATTTTGATATGTGAAAATCGAAGTGAACCAATTTTATATAGAAATTGATTTGAATCGAATCGATCTGATTTAGTTTGATTCGGTTCTATTTGATCAGTTGGACTTTTTATTTTTTATACCTTATTTTTAGTATTTTAAAATTTAATTAAAATATTTTAATCTTAATTATGATATAATATCTCTATATTATCAAAAATAATATATTATTATTATTAATCGGTTCAGTTTTATCAATTCTTTTCTGATCAAAACAAACCGAATCGAAATAATTGAAATTTTTAAAATAAAAATCGAATAAAATTAAAAATAATAAAAAATCAAATCAAATTTCTAAATTAATTCAGTTCGGTCAGATTTATTTTTGCTTGTGAATGCAATACATACAAATTTCCCAAATGTTTTCTACAAAATATATATATATATATAGGCAACTTGACGGTAAGCAAATTGGGAGGAAAGCCAGAGGATGGCGAGTGGGAAAAAGTCCAATCCTCACATGTGATGAGTTGAGAATTAAGAGAATAAAGGGATCAGTTTCTTCATCCTGGAATTAGTTGCGTACATGCATTGCCCCCCACCATATTGGCCATTGTCCTTAAAATGATTGGATGTGATTGGAATCCTCCACAAAATTAATTCCAGTATGCCAACCCAAAGTTGTCACTGTGAAAAATTGGAATTCTACTTTTAACAATTCATTCTATTAAGTTATAGATAATTTATAATTATCTTCAAATACTTTACTTTTAGATTATATATTTCAATTTTTGAAATTAAGTGCCATTATATTTTTTTAAAATAAAAATGGAAAATTGAAAAGGTAGAATCTGAAATCTCTCAAATTTATTAAAATGCATTTATCACTTGACTAAAACTGTAAGTGCAAGTGCTATTATAATTAAAACTCAGAATTAATTTAAAGAACTTTTAAGTTGGTATATGTAAATTTACATTATGGCAATTAAATACTTTAAACTTACAATACTAATCAAACATTCCAAAATTTAATTATTTTTATTTTATCAACTACTCTTTTTATAATTTAATTTGTAAATTTTATTGTTATTTTTATTTTTCTTGTACCATTTTTACGTTGGATTAAACATGATAATGTATTATTTTTATTTATAAGACCTACATAACTTAATTTTCATTGCTTAGCTGTAATGTTAGAAAATAAAATATATTTATTAAGACTTTTGTGTAGAAAGTTTAGTGAAGTTATTAAAATTTTTAAAGTGCATAAATGATTTTTTTATTTTAAAAATAGAGTTATTTTTCTTAAAAATAGCTTAATTTTTTTAACAATTTATTAAAATGCTTAAAAAAGAAATTGTTTTTTTAATATTTTCGTAAACCATGCCAGGCCTATATAAATTATGTTTAATTCTCTATATTAAAGTAAAAATGACATATAAGTCCTTTTTTTTAAAAAAAGAAAAAGAAAAAGAAAACATAAACATAAACATAAAATATCTTAATTAAAACTCGCTATTAAAATAAATTTCGATTTGATTATTTTTTTCCACAATAGGAATTAAAGGAAATTGTTTTGTTATTTTATGGCAAGATGAACCATTTGATGCGCCAACTTGAGAAATAATTAAATTGATTTTTTTTTTAATATTTTCTCCATTTTTGTCTTTTACAAAAATAAAAGGAAAACCAAGGTTGGAATTAATCACCCACTGTGGGCGACAGTTAGATTAAGAAAAAAAAAACATGCTTAATCCTCACATCACATCCCAGTTGTTTATGCAACTAGCAAAATAGATAAAACAAGTGGGAAGAAGGTGGCTTTCTTAGTCTTAGCTATACCCTTTTACTCATTAAAATTAATCAAAAAGCCTGGATCGAGTGGAAAATTACCATAATATATATTTTCACACCTCAAATTTACCCAAAAAGTCTCATATACATTAAATTCTAAAATTATTTAAAAGTAGGGGTAAGTAGTGTTGAGATTAAATTTAAAAAATCGGTCGAATTAAATTAATTTAGAAATTCGGTTCGATTTTTTTATTTATTTTAGTTCGGTTTGATTTTTAATTTTAAAAATTTCAATTATTTTAATTTGATTCAATTTCAATAAAAAATAAAAAAAATTGAACCGAACCGATTAGAGATAATAATATATTATTTTTTTATAATATAAAGAGATTAAATTATAATTAAAATTGGAATATTTCAATTAAATTTTAAAATATTAAAAATAAAGTGTAAAAAATAAAAAATCTATTAAAAAGTCCAATCAATCAAACTAAATCAAATTGAACTGAATCAGATTGATTCGATTAGATTATGTTTCAGCTCAAAATCAATTTGTTGGATTTTCACAAATACTAAAATTTCAGTTTTTTAATTTATTCAATTCGGCGAACCTGCTTATCCGGTTGAAGAATATATTTAAATTATTTAAAAATATAAATTAATATGAATTCCAATCACTTAGCAGAGTGAATTTTTTATATATTTTTTAAAATAATTTAAATTTAAAATTTTCTAATATAAAAGATATAAGATAAAATTCAATTTTTAAAATATACATTTTTTCTGATTATTATTATTAGATTGTTTAGCTGTTAATGGTAAAATTATATAATAATTTAAACGCATTTATAAATTAATAAAATTATAGTAATTAATTTTTAAATATTTAATTTATTGTATGATAATTTTAAAATTTAATATATCATGCACTCACAAGTTTAATCTGATGATAAATGAATCTGAATAAATATAAGAGATATCAAATTCTACTATTCTAATTCTCAATTTCCAATTAAAAAAAAAATTAATATACCATAACGTTTTCTTTATAAAATTTAGGTGTAAGTATGTATTTCCCTATAATTTATATGAAGGATTCAACACTTTGCGGACAAATCAGCTAAAAGAAGAACACCATTTGATTGGAGCCACAACATTATGTAAGCAATGGAATTTTTAAGATGGTTTACGCAACAAACAAGAACTTAAGTGTTGGCTACGTGGCAGAATATGGGAGGTGGGATGTGGGCCTCATGTGCCTGCAAGAGAAAGTGTTCTACTTTTACTAGCTACACCTAATGTTATCCTTTGTTTCATTGTCCATCTGGTTAGGTTTGTCCGTACAGGTTAAATGAAAGCAAGTCAAAAACCCTAACTCTCACTTTGTTATATACTTAGATTCTTTCTCTCTTTACTTTATAATTTTATAAATGAGATATATGATCGCTTTAATTAGATTTTGGAAGAGAATAATTAATTTAATCCAATTTGAACAAAATCAATTACAAATCAGAAGCTCGTGCTCTCCAAAACAGCTGGCCTTTTAAGCACCATGTAAATATAATTAAATATGAATATATTAATGATTAATTAAATAATGAAGAAAAAAAAAATTGTAATACCACCCAAGATGATGACAATGACAAGCTCACATGAGCCCAACAAGATAATACATGAGGTCCCCACGTATAAGCTTCTCTCTCTATAGAAAGAAAAGACAGAATAAGAAAGATAAGAGTTCTATTCAGTTGGAGCGAAAGGGCAATCTCCCATGCCAAGTCCTTAACTTATTGAGAAGCTTCGAGGGAGGTTCCTTCTATTGGAAAATCACAGCCATCACTTCTCCTTCTTCATCATCATCATCATCATCATCTTCTTCTTCTTCTTTTTCTTGCTTTTGCTTTTTCTCTCTGAATACAATATTTCATCTTCATCACAAATTCACCCATTTCAAGGTCAACATCGAGAAGAACTTGCACCATTTGAAACGTCTATGCTGGGTTTCTTTGTCTTGTCTGCTCTTCTATATTTGTGTGTTGGAGTCAGAACGGTCAAAGGAGATAACATCGACCATCATTCTAATGAGAGCTACCTATCTGCTTCTTCTTGGTCTTTCAGATTTGCTTAATCATCTCTAACCCTAGAAATTTATTACTATTTTTTTTTTCTTCTTTTTGTTTTTATCTAAGCACTCTCCCAGTTCTTTCCTTCTATGGAACTATTTCTCCTTTGATTTTTCTTCTTTTTCTTCTTCTCTGTCTCTTCTCCTCCTCATCAAAACTCGAACCTTTTAGATCCACCCCACAAAACATGGATTTTGGATCGGGTTTTAGCGAAGAAGATCAGATGAGTAAAGGTAAGATTCCTTTCTCCTACTCATCTTCCTCTTCTCCATCATCTTCTTCCTCCCAGCACAAGGGCAATCTGCTCCCTTTATCCCAAATATATGACAATCCGAAACCTCAAATGGGCTCTTGGTTAGGCAGCAAATATGACCCTGTACAGGAAGATACATCCAGGTTTAATGACAGCGGAGCTGCAGTCAAGCTTGAGCTTATGGATGTCAACGATGAGCAGAAACAAGGTATTCAAGAAGAATCTGCTTCTGTTGCTGTCATAGAGAAGGAGCACATGTTTGATAAGGTAGTCACACCAAGCGATGTGGGCAAGCTAAATCGACTTGTGATCCCAAAGCAGCACGCAGAAAAGTACTTCCCATTAGATTCATCAACAAACGATAAGGGCCTTCTTTTGAATTTCGAGGATAGGACTGGGAAAGCTTGGAGATTCCGCTACTCCTACTGGAATAGCAGCCAGAGCTATGTCATGACCAAGGGTTGGAGCCGTTTTGTAAAGGATAAGAAACTCGACGCTGGTGATATTGTGTCGTTTCATCGAGGGGTGGGTGAGACGGGCAAGGATCATTTGTACATTGACTGGAGGCGCCGCCCTGATGCACCAGACACCACCTCTCACAACCCCCAGCACCGTCATCAGCAGCATCATCACTTCTCATCCATCCCTTGGAGTCCCCTACTGATGCGGCCGCCAATGGTGCCGATGATGCGCAGGGACCACCTCCACTTCTCGAATCCCGACAGGAACGCGTATTACAATAGCGGTGGTGGCGGTGGATCTTATTATGGTTACGGTTATAATAGCTGCAATTACAGCAATATGAACGCAAACCACTGTCCACCTTCAGGGACAATAATTTACAGGAGATCGACAGCCCCACAACAACTTGGAATGGGGATGGTGCAATGGCAGCAACAAGGAGTTGGTGGGGTGGTGGAGCCAATGGTGTATGAGTCGGTTCCGGTGGTCCAAGGAAAAGCAGCAGCAAAGAGACTGAGGCTGTTTGGGGTGAACATGGATTGCCCCATCACGGATTCTGAAGAATGTGACGAATTGTCCTCAGCGACAGCAATACCTCCTCCTCATCATGCTACTACGGCATTGCAGGCTCCTCAAATTTCTTCATCTTCCCATCATGCTCTACAATTAAGACTCTACAATGGCACGCCACTTCCACCCATAACTTCTTCCACTCAGTTTTTCCACAAAGGGAAGTCATCCACGTCCCTAGATTTGGATATTTGATTTGGTTTTTGGCCCCAATACCCATTATCAACAAAGCAGACAGCTAATTGATCAACCCCTTCTGCCTTTTCTCTTTCTTTTTTCCTTTTTCTTATTCCTCGAAAGATTATTTCTCTTATGCTCACCCCAGACTGGAGCTGAAAATGCTGCTTCATCAAAGTCATTACTTGCTGAATAATGAAGGACAAGAGAAGATCGTATTATGCTTGAATTAATGTGATTGCTCTCACACTAGTACACAACACCACAATTAAAAAGATGGGGTTGAAGTTTTCAACTTTGGAGTTCTCAATGGGCGAAAAGACCTTCCATGTTGAGAGCTCAGGCCAAATATTTTTTTTTTCTTTTCCTTCCTTCTCAAATTGTATAAATGTTTATGTATAATACATTATATAAATAGATAGTTATATCAGAAATGGATCCATGTCGTTCAAGATTTTCATGTCTTTTCTTTTTGTAGGGCCTGTTTTCCTCACATAAACACACACACACATATATATACATACACATGAATGACATGGTTTTTCTAATTTTCCAACGGCTAGCTTTTGTTCTCTCTCCAGTGTTGTTGAAGTAACTAACAAACTCTCCTGACTCCTGAGTCACAAAGCTTGGCAATCTGATGTAATTTTTCAAGTTTTTAGCCTTTTTTCCCCCCTCTTCTGCTTTTACTTTGGTAGGTGGTTGTTCTTGTCGCTGCTTGGTTGGGCATGGTCACAGTTTTCGCAGAGATATTTGCAGAGATTTGTAAAGGTAGAATTTTTCCTGTTGCTTTGTTATTCAGTACAGTTTAACCTTTTTTCATTGTGATTTTCTTTTTTTCTTTCATTTAGCGAATTGTTATAATCAAATTTATAGCTCTAAGACTAAGTAGCTCATCAGTCTAATTAGTAATTACAGATAGATACCATTCATCACCAACATTAATTACAAGCATACGGATTGGTCCCAGTAGACTGTTGATCATCAATTGTGCTTGATCTACAAGCATTTCTCTATTAAATAATTACAAGTTTTAAACTATAGATTATCCTTTCGTACCTTTCTGCACTTTGACTCCATAGTTATGCATTGATATTTAGCTCCTGTCATTCAATTCCTTGACAGTAGATATCAAAACAACATATACATAGCAGTTCACTCCAGACTTCTCTGATTTCCTCCATAACCTAGAGACTCTATCAGTCTTATGAACGGTTTAGGTCCTATTATGATGCAAACGCTTGTTTAATTAGAGATTGAATTGATAAGGCTTGTTAGAAAGCTTTTCCTTTTCAACAAACAAAAGTAAACTATCATAAGATGATCTTTCTATTATCTTTTATACATTATGCCTCACTGTATATTTGCATGCATCCCATCCAAACTTTCCTTTAAAAGCTCCATGAATTGATCCTTCCAAATTAATGTTCCTTTTGTTTTGACTTATATAGCAAGATAAATTACTATATTCTATATATGGATTCAATAATTTGAATTTAAATAGTTTAACTCTTCGTTTGGTATGAATGATTTTGCAAAAAAAGAATTCAAATGAATTCTTGTAAAATCTTTCATGATTTCAACTCCATATACGATAAAAAATTTTCTAAGTTAAAAAGTTTTGAATTCTTTTATTCTAAATAAGAATTTTATAAGAAAAAAAAATTCAATTCAATTGAATTTTTATAAAATTACTAAATTAAAATTCAATGGTTAGAAATAAACTTAATTTAAAATATTTTATAAGTACTATATATTTTTTCTTTTAGAAAAAAAACATCTTCACTATAAATATAATTTCATCCTACAGTGCTAATTATCAGTGAAAATCATGGAGTTGTGAATCAAAATTGTTCATTATTGAAAAAACTGTGAAGGTAATTCGATGGTAGTGTGTGTAGAATTCAGAAAACAAAATAATTTAACCCTAGTTTTGCCACAAGGATTTCTCTCTTGGTTTTATCTCCACATTTCAGCTGACAAAGTCTGCTTCTAGTTTGACTTCAACTCCTAGAAATCAAAGTTTAGAGCAATTTCGTGAAGGCGAGAAAGGCAATAAATTACTGACACGTTTTCCTCTATTAGCTCTCATATTTTTTTCACTTTATGTAAACTTGAGGATCTATGCAGATTTGAAAGCAGCATGTTATATATTTTCAACTCGCATGAAAGTTTTCACTGAAAAGTTCTCTCTACACTATAGAAACTTTGAAGCTTTTCTGAGCTTGATTGCATGTACTTCTACCCTTCTTTCCATCATAGTGTAGGGCGCAGGGGAAAAGTAATCATTATATATATATAAAGAAATATTCAAATAAAATCTATTATTGGACTCTCTCTCCTACAAAATTGAAATATTCAGTTTAAGGTTTCTCTATTAAATTGGACTAATATAGGAATTCTGTAAGCACCCATTTGTTATAAATATGAATTTCATTAAAACCTTAGGCCAACTTGTGCTTGTTCTTAATTACTCTAAATTCAAAAGGGAGTAGGATTTTACATGAGGGATGATGCACGCTATTGAAAATTATTGAGTTTTTATCGAAAAATAAAAAAATGTTGAATAGAGTTTTAGTCACTCTTGTTTATTGTAACAGCTTGAATAAAACTATCTTAAATAATTTTTACATTCATTTTCTATTTGGTTCAAAATGATTAACCAAGTTATTTAATAGTTTTTGTTATAGGATATATAAACCCTTAATTATTCCTTTTTTCTATGTCAATGTGGAATTCTTGTAAATCTTTGAATTAAGAGGGTTCATACATTCAAATCTTAATATGGCTGAAAGAATTTGAAGTATATCCGGGATAGCTAGGGATTAAGTGTTTTGATATAGAAGTAGACATTAACTTGTTAAGTTCTCTTAAATATTTCCAAGTGTAGTTGATGGGCAGAAGAAAGCTGGCTAGTGGAGCAGCAGGGAAAGTCATAAGAGATGAAGTCACATTGAATCTCATAATTTGATGTATTGAAATTGTTGTTGATGGCTTTTTTCCCAAATTCAAATGGACAGAAGATGTGTCCCACTTTTCGTAAGCTACAAATATTGCTTTCACAATGCAAAAGTTCTGTCTTCTCACTTTTCCCTAATTAGTTGAACATAAGGTTTGAATTTTGGTAATATGTGGTAAGTTTTAGTTCATCTTGTCCATTTCCAGCCTAAGACTCTAATCTTTAATAGATATATAATTACAATCATCTGCCTCACCAGTTTGCCTTTAGGTCTCGCTATCGATTGTTAAGTGAAAATGCTTAGTGGTATTTATCGTTCTTTCCACTTATTCCTTGCAATGATACAAGTCTATTGACCGTAGTATAAATTTTTTTTTTTTTTTTAAGTATAGAAGAAAATGTTAAAAGGTGAAAAATATTATTAAAATTTAGAAAAGAAATCATTTAAATAAAGAGATCGAGAATTCGATACTCATAAATGGAGTAGATCTTCGTTAGGAGTAACAATTTAAATGAGCCGAACTTTAAAAATACTTAGTTTTCTAGGAAAAAAAATTGAAAAAGAAACTGGTTTCCGTCTCCTAGGAGTGCTAAATGTCGTGCACTCATAAACATAAGGAGTACAATTATTGGGAGGATTTTACCCGAATCTCCCATTTCCCTGCCCATGCGTGGATTAGTGCTATCTATATACATATAGATAGAGATATTGCATGGTTAATACCAGAATGAAAAATAAAAATTCCATAAGTTTTATTTTAATAAAAATGAAATAGAAATACTATTACAAAAATGGGAATAAAGTAGCTGCAGTAAATTGTTGAGTTATATATTTAAATCATAATTATAAGTTTACGACAATAGTTTGAAAATCATTACATTCATTTATGCTATCGTAGTACATAGAATGATTTATTTATTTTTTTCGTAATAAATAAAAAGCATTAAAACTATAATCTCAATAAATATAAAATAAATTATTGAGAACTTCAAAATAAATCAATAAACGACATCTGTTAGAAAATTATTGTATAAACCCTAAAATAAAGAATTTGACATTTCAAATTTAGGTAACTAATTCTTCATAATGCAAGTTGAAGAATTCGGTTAATTAATTAGAAATCATGAGATTCTTGAAATAAAGAGATTCACTACAATAAAACTATTGCAATTGGTGTCCATCAAAACGGGTATTGAAATAATTTGCTTGTTGAAATCAGGACCTAAAATTGAATACAAGTCATCCTATTTTCCCTATGTGTTAAGAGGCTTTCTTCAACTAAGCAATAATGCATTGGTTGAAATTGAGTAGTGGTAATCATATCTCCTATTTTTGAATGCTTAAGCAAGTGTAATATACCCTAGATTTGAGCATGACCCATCTCATTTTTTATATGAATTAGTAGGAGATCAGATTAGAAAAGAAAAATTCTTGATAAACTTAATTTATCACCTTCTTATCGATTATTTGCAATTATTCTGTAAGTATTTTAAAGGGTGGTACAATGATAAAATTACTCCGGTCATGGGTCCAAATTAGGAGTGTGCTATTTCGATTTTGATTTCGAGACAGTTTTTTGTAGGGATTGAAATAGAAACTGAAAGTCGGTTTTTTAAATTTTTTAGAATCAAAATTAAAACTAAATTTTATTATGATTTCGATATGATTGTATGTGTTGTCAGTTTCGATTTGGTTCTATTATCAATTTTTATTTCAGTTTCAATTTCACTACAATTCTCGGTTTCTATAATAAAATTTAAATTTGAACGAAATAATTAAATATTTCTAACATAATACTAATGTTATTTATATCAAACTAATAAATCTCATATTCAAATTTCAAAATAATAACAAATATCCATAATATTATATAATATTTTCATTTAAAATATATCAAGATACTAAATAACCAAATATAACATAGTTTTCCTATTATAATTTTCAAACTTTTAAAAGAAGAACAAGAAAAAAGAAGGAAAAAAAAAATCCCAATAGAACTTTCAAAAACTTTGTTGCAATGATTTTTTAATAAATAAACTCTAACTAAATGAATTTTTATTATTTCTTTGATATGTTATAAATTTATTTAGTTTTCTTTATTTTTTTATAGCAAAACTACATCATTTATATAAAACTATGTAGTTTTTTTTATATAGTTATAATTATTTTAATTTAATTTGTTTCTAATTTTATTAAATTATATTTTAATAATATATAATCTAGTTAACTATTATATATATATTGGGATAATAATAACAATTATAGTTATATATATAAATTGATTTTAATAATATAGATTCTATTAGTATAAATTCTATTACTATGAAGATAGTATATAATATAATTTATTTAAATATAACGAAGTATAATTAATGAATTAAATTAGTTGAATTATATTTTTATAAATTTTTAATAATTGATTAGTAATTAAAATATATAATAATTATATAATTTAATAATTAATTAAATTATATATTTTAATTATTAGTCACTTATTAAAGGTATATAAAATTTATAAGTACATATACACATATCGATCTATATATAATTATTTTAATAATTTATATTCTATTAGTATAATTTTATTAATATTAAGATAGTGTATATACTTAGTCCATTTAAATAAAATAATTTTATTAATATTAAGGTAGTGTATATACTTAATCCATTTAAATAGGATGAACTTTAATTAATTAATTAAATTATACTATTATAAATATTTAATAATTGTTTAATGGTTAAAAATATAATAATTTTATATTGTTATAATATATATATATAATAATAATAATAATTATTATTATTATTATAAGTATAATATATATATATATATATTAATAGTATAATTCTATTATTATATATTAATTATATATGTGTGTGTAATGTATTTAATAGAACAAACTGGAACCAACTAATTAAATTAGTTAAGTAAAATAGTAAAAAATATTGTAATTATGTGTATAATTTTATTGAAATCATATGATAACATATGATTGAAACTATATATTAACATTATAATATTATTATAAATTATTTAAAATATATATATATATATATATATAAATCCATTTTTTGATATGGTTATGGTATAGTTTTTGATAAAAAATCAAAATAAGAACCAAATAACTAAATAAATTCAGTTCGGTATGTTTCGATTCTATACCATTAATCTTTTTTTCAATTTTAGTTCGATTCTTCTGTTCGGTTTGAAATCCATTAATTGTAAAAATCAAAATCAGAACTAAATAACTAAATAAATTCAATTTGGTATGGTTTGATTCTTATGCCATTAGTCTTTTTTCAATTTTACTTTGATTCTTCAGTTCGGTTTGAAATCTATTAACCGTGCACATAGTAAAAACCACAAAAATAACCTCTTTGTAAAATAAGAGCTACACAAGTATTTTTGATCAAATTAGTATTAGATAGTCTGAGAATGTAAACCAACAAATATGCTAAGAGGTTAGACAGCCAAGCCTTATTAACTAGCTCTGATGCAAAGAAACTCTTTTTTTAATGGAAACTAAATTTATATGGACAAATATCACAATTAATGCAATTTTTATAGGTATATGAAGAAATGACAAAAAAAAAAAAAAAAAAGAGAGAAAACCCAATTGGAATGTGTCAGTAATGGAGTTGGAGCTGTGTCCTTTTACACTCATAATACTGCTAGGTAGATGATTGTCATCCTTTACAGAGACAAGCTGCTGAGAGCATATATATATATGTAAGAGAGAGAGAGAGAGAGAGAGAGAGAGAGAGAGGCATAGACTGTGAGGTGTGAGAGTCTATAAAAGCATATAGCAGTAGCAATTAAATGATAGAGAAAGAGACCTATCAATGAGATATATATAGAGAGCTTTAGAATATAGTGTGGTGGGGATGAGCACAGAGAGACAACCCTAACGATATGGAATGCCATAGTTGATGAAATTAGGAACTGTTCAACTCTGATCCCTAACTGCATCTCTCAGCCCCTTTTTACGTTTTACAGTCACATGGGCATGCTATGAATTTGATCAGATGACGTAACTAATATATATAGCAGCTAACCTTAAAGCCCATCTGATGTGATGTGATGGTTAAATTGGCAAATCTCCTTATTGTGCAATTCTATGAAATCCAATTACCCTTTCTTATAATTTCAAAGTCTCTGAGGCATTAGCTTCTACGTACCTATCCCTACACTGCTGTTTTAATATAGATGGGCAAGTGCAAAGGCAGAAACCAAGTTTTTGGCTGGTTCTAAAATGGAATCATAAATGAAAACTTGATATTTTTTTTTATTAGTGTTAAGACTTAATATGTAGGCGTAATCAATGACGACAGTTAAGGTAGAGAGAAAAGTTGCTTTGGTTGTGTTTGTATGTGTCGTTGCTTATCCTAATGGCTTTGCACGAGAGAGAGAGAGAGAGAGAGAGAGGAAGCGTGCAGTCTACTCCCACTCCCTAGAAGTTTCATGGACCACGTACATTTCTCTTTATTCTTTGATTTCTTTGATTTTTATAGCCACTGATGCACATTGAGTAAATGGGAAAAGGTGGAAAAGAAATTCTCAGAGAAAGAGACCATCATAAACAGGATTCCATTCTTTTAATTGGATTCAATTCGTTATGGGATATGGGAAGAAACTTGCATGCAGAAACGAGTGGGAAAAAGGGAAATAAAAGAAAAAGAACAAAAAAGAAAAGCATGCAGCAGCAGCAGCGGCAGACGAAGAAGAAAGAAAAAGAAAAAGAAAGAAAGAAAGAAAGAAAGCTGGTGGAGAGCATTCAATATTGAGTATCACAGCTTTCATATTATTATTGTTATTATTATGACAGAGCATTAACAATGACATTGCAAAGAGTAGTGGCAGCCGATCCCATAAAACAACCGCAATTAAAGTGAAATCTAGGGAGGGCCTGATAATAACAGCTCAGAATCTGCATACCCTCCCTTCCCCTCCCCTCCTCTCTGCAGACTGCTGCAGCCCTAAAGATAACATTACATGAAAAATTTATTTATTATGAGGAGAAAAAAGGAACTAACATAAAGGAAAAAGAAAAGGGCATCAGAGAGTGTGGGCCAAATTTTTTTCTGAGAGAAATCTCTGACTCACCTGGATGGGTAGATGCTGATATTTGTCCTTTAGCATTTTGCTCTCCCTCATTCAATGCCGGGTATGCCCAGATTGTAGCTCTAAGGTTACTACCAAAAACTGCACCTCTTTCAGGCCAAGTTGCCCATTCCCCTACTACTTCCCCTCTAACCTTTCCTTCTTCGACTCTTCTTTCAACCCTATCTTTTGTCTTCAATCTCATCTTTTCTTTTTCACTCTTTTCTTTTACCTAGCACCTTCCTTCCCCTTTCTTTTTCTTTCTTTTTCCTTTTTCCCTCATAAATACCTTCAATATATATAATTAGAAAAATTAATAACTTAATCTCTTAATTTTAACACTAAAATATAAAGACAATTTAGATATTCTGCACTTTTTTAACAGGTAAAGTTGATGAAGAATTTTTTTAATAGTTTTTTAAAAACTACATTAATGTATTTTTAAAATTTAAGAAACTAAATTGTTATAAATTTCTCTATATACATTTTGGTTTCTTGTGCAATAATTGATTATATAAGATATATGGACCATGTGAAGCATATGGACCATATCTCTAGTGGAGAGAGTTTTCACAGCTATGCTACTTTATCGTGTGGTTTTGCAAAATGACAAAATATCTGTCTCCCAGCTCTTTAACCTAAATATTATATTAAAAATAGGTGGATAAAACAAAATTATTACTATAATTAATATATATTTTTGGATAAATAGATTCCAAAATGCCAAAATCATAGGTCCCCACTACATGACTTGTCCACATTTGTCCTTGTAGAGTGGGGGGCTTCATGGGTTGTCCCTGTACTTCCAACTGGGCATTTAAAACCTAAGCCTGAAATGTTTGATTGTGGTACCACTATACACTAAATGGAGATTATGGCTTTCTTCCTACTCCTCTAATATTTCATTTAATGGTTATTAGAAAAAAGATTATATTATATAAATTCCAACCTTTTAACTCTCCCCGTAAAAATCAAAATTATTTATAATAATTGAAACAGTCCGACCTAAACTATTCAAATAATTTTTTAACTCACTTTTTATTTGCTCTAAAATAATTAATTCAAATTATTTAGTAATTTCGTGTTAACTATTATATACAATTCAGAATTGCCATATTCCGTCGATGTAGACGCTTTTCCATAAATTAGCAAGTGAACGTCACACTCTCTCCTCTTAAATTTGTGACATTCTCGTCGCAACTAAATTGGATACAATTACTAAATAAAAATCGAAACCTTGGATATTGTGGTTCGTTAGTATTTCGGGCGGCTCGATCTCGTCTCACACGTGTATTCTTTTTCTTGCAAGTCCACTAGCTCTGTATAATTTGTCTGATCCAGTGTTTTTGATACCAATTAAAATAGTCCGGTCCAAATAATTTTTAAACTCACTTTTCATTTGATCCGAAATAGTTTATTCAAATTATTTAATAATTTCGTGCTAATTTACATGCAATTCAGAATTACTGTATTCGTCATAGCATATGAATATAAAAAGATATTTAATTATTGTAATTTAGTAATAGAGATTCAAGCAAATGGCACTCCCAGGCTTAGCCTGATAGTAAGTGCATCCGGTTAAACCTGATAGATCTCAGGTTCGAATCCCCATCCCTATTTCCAAAAAAAAAAAGATTCAAGCAAATGACTTAATTATCAGTGAAGACTCCTTAATTAGCTAGGGTTTTTATAACAACCTTTCCCTATTATTACCAATTAATATTTATATCTTTTTGTTTATAATGACACATCAAAACTTATTTTGAGCATATTTAAAGTCAGAGACAAACTTTAATTAATACAACTTAAATTTACATGCTACAACGAATTTGAACCAAGTACAATTCAATTTTTAATTAATATTCAATTTTTATTTTGATTTACATGCTTAAATTTATTTATTTTTAAATTGTTTATTTTTTCTTTAATTAAAAAAATATTTTTCATTAGTTAAATTTTTAAATATTTTAAAAATTAAAAAATATAAAAAATATTTTTTACAAAAGGAGTCTAAGTAGACATTCTTTCTTCACTTAAATCCTTATTCATCATCAAAATCATTTATTATCCTGCAATCGAGTTAAAAATCACCCCCAGTTATGAGTGAAATATATAGTAAAAGAATTTAAAATTAAGACAGTAATTTCTAGTTAAAGTAGTTAACTTTATTCTTCGTAATACCCAAACTCCATAGACTAACTAATATGTTAGGAGGACATCCGTGGCAGTTAAAAGCCTAATGATGAAATTCTTAATGATTCTAAGTCTCTAAAGATATTAGAAAGATATTTTGTGAGGGTTGAATACTCGGTAAATTTGATTTAAAATCAAATGAAATCAAAAATTAAAATTTTAATATCCGTAAAAAATAAATTGAATCAATTTTATATAAAAATTAAATTGCATCGAATTGATTTGATTCAGTTCGGTTTGATCGGTTGCGCTTTTTAATAGTGTTTTTTATTTTTTACACTTTATTTTTAGTATTCTAAAATTTAATTAAAATATTTTAACCTTATAGTCTAATCTATTTATATTATAAAAAATAATATATTATTATCACTAATCGATTCGATTTAATTTTTTTTTACTAAAATCTAATCAAACCCAAATAATTAAAATTTTAAAATTAAAATCGAACCAAATTAAAATGAAATAAATAAAAAATCAAATTAAAATTTTAAATTAATTCAATTTATTCGATTTTTTCAATTTGAATCAAATACTTCTTATCTCTATATTATAAAAATATATATTAAAATAGAAATCAGAAAATGGGTTTTTGAGGCCATTGTCCCAATAGGCCCATTGAAAGTATCCAGCTCTATTACTTCATTTGAGCCTAATTTTAAACATTTTAAATTTAAACTTAAAAATGCGATGTTGGATTAAATACAAGGCCTAGTAGCCCCTACAATGATGGCCCATTCGAACTCTTTAAATGGATCAATTGCATAATTTATAAAAGTTTAGGGGCAGATTTATAAAAATAAAAATACATAAAAAGTCTGCTCTTTTGTAAAAAGGAACAACTAGGCATCATAGCAGATTTGGGAAATGATTTCCTTCCAAAATAAAAAAAAAAAACGTTGACTTTCTATTCTATCCAAATCCCAAAAATATCCCTAAATATCAGAAGAGATATCTATTATTTATCTATTCTCATCTTTTTACCATCTCCTTACTGTTTAGAGATAACCCTAATAACTATATTCATAATACACCTCCTATGCTGATGCAAAATTTAGAAAAAAACCTATAATAAACAACTCTATTGCACAACTTGACAATAAACGAGATAAAGATAATTTACGAGAGTTATTTTGCCATACCTCTAATCAACTAATATGACTATAAGTGAAATATACTAATTCTAGTAAAATAAGAAAAATAAATTATAACCTAGTTAAGATACAAATAAAATCCACTTTCTTCCATAATTGTCACTAGTGAAAGGATAATGAAATATTGAAAGTCTTTTACTTGATTTAGGACTATAAAATTCTTCCATCCTCTTAGTAAGCTAAAATTCATCTTCATTCTAGATAATTTCATTAGTGAATAGTGTCACTTTGACTCCTAACCCATATAGGATCGTAAAAAATATTAAACAACACTAAAACATATCATTTATGAGCTTCCAAAAATGAATAAATGATGGCTGAAACTAGACCCCTAGATTCTAAAAAAAAAAGTTTTATTATTTTTTCCTTGTCTTCCAAATGTGATATTTTGTATGAATAAGTTCAATACGTCTAAGATTTTTATAATTTTGTGCATTCCTGATTGAATACTTAAAGAATATCATATAACATTTTTGCCCTTCAAGTTATTGAAAAGTATTAGCCCCATGTGCATATATCATCTCCTCTCTTTTCAAGACGACTTGTCATTAAATTGGCAACTATAGACAATAAAAGAATTGATATACACATATTTATCTTCACATTGTTCGTCCTTTTAATAATTTTAGCAGCTATTAGGATATAGAAGCCACATAAACTTAACATAGGCTCCTCATTTTTGTTCTCTTCAATAGTGCAGTCTTTCCAATTTGGATTCAGAGTTTATGTCAAGTCCAAGTTGAATAACATCAGCATTGATATCATCATATTCATCGTATTGAGGCTTAACACATTCCCAATCAATTCTCTCTTTTAAAACAGTCCTTAAATATGGCTTATTTCTCATCATGATTTGATTGTCACGGTGGTGATTAAGATTTCTTCAAGACTTTCACTTATTCTTAGAATTCTTTGATCTGCATCTCCATGTAATCACATCCTTCGCTTAAGGATTTGATGATGTCTGATTGATCCCTTTAATGGAACTCCTTGGATCTTCTTGTATATGCCATATTAGCTTTTCTTTTTTTTTTGTATAAATTACAATTGAAATTTTTTGTATACTATTTTTTTTTAATAACTGGACTCCCTTTTATTTTCTTTACAAGATAAGCTCTTTTTTTTTCTTAATCACAAATTGAAACTATGAGATAAACTAAAATAATGAGATAAAACTAAAACTAAACAAAAATAACTATAAAACTTACTATGTATATGATATAAATAAATAGAAATTTATCTATCGCCGTTCTCTGATAACAAATTGATACAAAACTCAAAATCAATTTGTAACCAAGAATTCTGTCACATAACTTGATAATGAACGAGACAAAGATAAATTTCAAGAGTTAATCTACTACATTCGTAATCAACAAATGTGACTAGAAACGGAAATTATATATGAAGCAATAAAATCTAGATTAGAAAGGTACAAGTTTGAACCTTAATAAGTAACTAAATATGGAGGTAAACAAATAAATCCATCTTTGCATTAAAGTAGAAAAACCAAAGTTCTAAGAATCAAATTTTCATTATGAATAATACCTTTTAACTTATTAAATTTATGTAAAGAATAATGGCTATTTATAGTAAAAAAATCTCTTAATCCTAGTTGAAGTTAGAAAAGAAAATCCTAATTGAAATAGAAAATTCTATTTAAATTGAGAAAACTACTTCTAATTCTACCAGTATAAGGATAACAATATTAATCCTAGTAAAATAAAGAAAATAAATTATAAGCTAACTAAAATACAAATAAAATCTACTTTCTTCCATAATTGTCATTTCTGAAAGGATAAGCAAATATTAGAAGTTTTTCACTTGTTTTAAGACTATAAAATTCATCCATCCTTTTAACAAGCCGAAATCCCTCTTTATATTAAAAAATTTCATTGTTAATGATGTCAATTTGATTCCTAACCCATATAGAATTATAAAAGACATCAAGCAATACTAAAATATCTCATATATGAGCTTTCAAAAGTGAATAAATAATGGATAAAACTGAAGCCATGAATTTTAAGAAAAATAAGTCCTATTTTTTTTCTTGTCTTTCAAATGTGATATTCAATATGAATAATTTGAACGCCGCTAGGATTCTTGTGATTTCATGCTTTTCTAATTGAATACTCGAAGAATATGATAGTATTCTTACGCTTTAAGTTGTTGAGAAATATTAACCCCCTTGTGCACTTATCACAAGCACTTCTCACATACAAATTCTCTCAAGCAAACACAATAAATACAACCTCCAATATATTTTTCTCACCTTTACACTTATTCCAACCTTAAGAAGGTAATATAGCATGATCTTCTGATACGGGCTCAGGGAGTACTTTTTAACAAATTAAAGACTCCAAAACATATGAGATCAAGGGGTATTCGATTCATTCATACTGAATATCATACTTGGATGACAAGAAAAAAGAAAGGGCCATATTTTCTTTGAAATTCATGAGTTCAATTTCAACCATTGTTAATTCATTTTTAGATGCTCATATATGAGATATTTTAGTATGGTTAGTGTCTTTTATGATCCTATATAAATTAGGAGTCTAATTAACATCATTGACTACTAATAAAATTCTTCTATATGAAGAGGAATTTTAGTTTGCTAAAAAGATGGACGAATTTTAAAGTCTTAAATCAAGTAGAAGACTTTCAATATTTTCCGATCCTTTTAAAAGTGACAATTATAGAAGGAAGTAAATTTTTTATTTGTATTCTAGTTAGATTATAATTTATCATTATTATCCTTTTATTAGTGGGATTAAATTTAATTTTTTTTATGCAAATAGAATTACCTTCATTACAAGAATTATAACTTTTAATAATAAAAAAATAACAACTAATTTAACTTTATCTCATTAATGATTATATATATATATGGCCAGTAATGTAATTGATCGTTGTTGTATTAAGTTTTAACGATCATTATAAAACACATCATTAAAGTACATATATATCTTTTTTTTTTTCAAATCCCACATGAAGGAATGGACTAACATTTAAAGCTACTATAACTTAAGAAGCTATATGCTTTATAGATCATGTAAATTAGCAGTGAGCACACATTGAACTTTCTCTTTTATCGAAAATATTTTGTATTTAATTATTATCAATATTTAATTATTTTTAATTATTATCACTATTTTAAAATTATTATATTACAAACTAATATTTTTTTAATTGAAATTTTAACAATAGTTTTCATTTTCGTTATTAATTTATTCATGAACATATTAATTATCATTAACGAAAGACATATTTCTCATTATTGTTATAATTTTAACGTATTTAATCATAAACTTTTCTCTGACTAATGAAATTTTTTCCTATAGTGCTTATATTTTCTATTTCAACTAGAATTTATTTTATTTTCCTATTTTATTTAAAATTTATTTTGTTTTTCTATTTTAACTAGAATTAGGAGATTTTTAACTATAAATAGCATTTATTCTGTACATAATTAATGTAACGACCCGGAAATTCGGACCGCTACCGGCGCTAGGATCCAAGTCGGCATAAGGCCGCTGGGACCCGTAGCAAGCCTAACATTCATCCTGTAAACCTGTTTAATCCCATACATGATCAACCCATACATAGAAATTTTGAACTTTTCCTTACAATCATTCATTCTTTCGTTCATTCACCAAACTCAACCTGTGCATGCACTATACATAACCATAATCATTAACCCACACTGGAGTCCTCAACAATGCTCCAATGGGGTAACATACATACATTAAGTTTAGTTTTCAATAATCATCATTAAACATTAAGATCATGAATTAGAAGGGATTAACATAATACTATGGTCAAGCACAACTCTAAACCTTCATAAGCATTATTACATAACATTTCTATATCATACTTTTACATGACTGTACTCAACCTAACATAACAACATTTATCATGTCCACACTAGCTATTACATGACCATGACTTCATTACTCTTGCTGACCTCCTGGTCTACCCTATACCTGCAAACCTGAGGTTTAAGGGAGAGGGGTGAGCTACTAGAGCCCAGTGAGCAGAATAATAAAACATAGCATTTAAAACATATGATATCATGGAATGCATCACAGCACAAACATTTCACATCAAGGATGAACTTGTCACCACTTAGCCCTCTATACAGTCTAATTATACCAGAGGCGTAGTGCAGGCACACCTGGACTTCCATAGCATAACATACATATTCAGTCATGTCGGGGGCGTAGTGCAGGCTTACCCGGACTTCCATAGTCTGTCATGTCATACCATATAAGGGCTAATGGATCATTCAACATTCATCCACATCAACAACATAATGTGCAATGCGATATATTTGTGAATTCTAATGCAAGCACCGTAATATATCTCATGGCATTCATGATGCGTGAATCATGCTAAAACGTTCATTATTTACTTTGAAAACATAGAGAGTTATTCCACTCACCTCTGGCTAGCTCTGACAAGAGTCGAAAGCAGCTATCTCACTGTTGGGGTCCTCGGTTCCTCGGGTCCGAACCTACACAGGTGGACTCGAATGAGGGACCTAGCAAACATGAATATGACTCTAAAATACTCCCCAAAAACCCCCTAAAACACCTGAAAACATCCATAGAAAACATGCAAAGGAAGGCTGAACAGGGCACTTTCGGCGGCAGGTTCGGCGGCCGAAAGTCCCTCCAGAGGCGAAAGTCATGCAGGTTCAGCAGCACCTTCGGCAGCCGAAAGGCTTGCCTCATAGATAGGTTCGGCGGCCGAAAATCCTTTCGGCTGCCGAACCTGGTTTCTCCCAAAGGGCAGAAACTCAGCTCTTCACTGCACACTTTCCTCCCAAACCTTCCAATCAAGCATCCAACTCTCTCAAAGCATGCATACACACATACATCAACACCTAGGGGTCTCAAACTATCCTAAACCCCAACTACAACACATCAAACATACACAAATATCATACATTGCCCACAAGTTCACATAAAACCTAACCAAGCTCAACTATCCTAAACATGCATTTCTACCCCATGAATCAACTTAAAACTTACTTAAAACATAAAATGAGTTCAAGATCGGCTCTTACCTCTTGAAGATCGAGAGAGAGACGACCTAAACTTGGAGAACCAAGGGAAAGAGCTCCTGAGTCTTCCAAGCCTCAAAGCTTGCTTAAATGCTCAAAAATCTTCAAAACAAAGTGAAATCTCATGAAAATCATAAAAGATTTGTAGGAAGAGACTCAAAATCGGCGAGGGACGGCGGAGAACTCACCTTGGCCGAAAATGGGGAGAAAAGCTCGCCCATTTGGACAAGGGGACCCTTTTATAGGTGGCTGGCCAGGCCACTTTCGGGGGCCTAACGTGCCTCCGCATGCATGCCATGTTCGGCGACCGAATATGAGGTTCGGCGTCCGAACCTGGACTTCCCTCACTTATGCCTTCGGGGGCCTAAAGCACTCCCGAAGTGCATGCATGTTCGGCAGCCGAAACTTGAGGTTCGGCAGCCGAACCTGAGTCTTCCTCTCAAGACCATTTTCATTCAAAACTTAATTTCTTTCTTGCTTAAAACCATAAAATAAATTAAAATATTTTATGAAAACATGGTTTTACCCTTCTAGGGGTTTTCGACATCCGAGATTCCATCGGACGGTAGGAATTCCGATACCGGAGTCTAGTCGGGTATTACATTCTTCCCCCCTTAAGAACATTCGTCCCCAAATGTTCACCAAACAAACATAACATAGCATAAAATATAAACATTCATACAAAGCACATAAAACTCACCTTAGAAGAGATGAGGATATTGCCGGAGCATGGACTCCCGTGTCTCCCAGGTACACTCTTCGATGTTGTGGTGATTCCAAAGGACTTTCACCATTGGGATTTCCTTGTTCCTTAGCTTTCTGATATGGGTGTCTAGAATCCGTACCGGCTGCTCAACATAGGTAAGATCCTCTTGGATCTCCATATCAGGCTCACTAAGAACCTTGCCCGGATCTGATACGAACTTTCTTAACATGGAAACATGGAAAACCGGATGAATTCTTTCCATTGAAGCAGGTAAGTCCAGCTTGTACGATACATTCCCAACCTTTTGCAAGATCTCAAAGGGTCCGATGTACCGTGGAGCTAGCTTACCTTTCTTCCCGAACCGAATCACCCCTTTCATTGGAGACACCTTGAGCAATACCAAATCCCCCTCCTGAAACTCTACTTGCCTTCTGCGGATATCTGCATAACTCTTCTGCCTGCTTGCAGCAGTCTTGATCCTTTCTCTGATTATGGGCACCACTCTGCTGGTGATCTCTACTAGCTCAAGCCCTGCCAAGGCCTTTTCTCCTACTTCTTCCCAACAGACAGGCGACCTGCACTTTCTTCCATACAAAGCTTCATATAGGGCCATCCCTATGCTGGCATGATGGCTGTTATTGTAGGCAAACTCCACTAATGGTAGATGCTGCCTCCAAGAACCGCCAAAATCCAGCACACACATTCTGAGCATATATTCTATTGTTTGGATGGTCCTCTCTGATTGTCCGTCCGTCTGAGGATGGAAAGGAGTGCTAAAATCCAACCTGGTACCCACAGCGTTCTGCAGACTCCGCCAAAACTTGGAGGTGAACTGGGGCCCTCGATCAGACACTATTGAAACAGGAACCCCATGCAGCCTGACGATCTCATCAACATACACCTGCGCCAACTTGTCCACAGAATAGCCACTCCTGACAGGGATGAAGTGAGCAGATTTGGTCAGTCTGTCCATAATCACCCATATGGAGTCCAATCTGTTGGACATTGCCGGTAACCCCACCACGAAGTCCATAGCTATATTCTCCCATTTCCACTCTGGAATGGGTAGTGGGTTAAGCATTCCAGCTGGCTTCTGATGTTCCAGCTTCACCCTCTAACATACCTCGCAGGCTGACACAAACTGTGCCACTTCTCTCTTCATAGCTTGCCACCAATAAACCTTCTTCAGATCTTGATACATCTTGGTGGCTCCAGGGTGAACACTGTATCTGGCATTATGAGCCTCTCTCATAATGTCTCCCTTCAGTCCTACGTCATCTGGTACACACAATCTGCTCCCATAGCGGAGGATCCCTTTGCTGTCGAATCTGAACTCACTATCTTTGCCTGACTGAACAGTCCTGG
The DNA here is from genome assembly GCF_001659605.2 of Manihot esculenta. Taxonomy (NCBI): domain Eukaryota; kingdom Viridiplantae; phylum Streptophyta; class Magnoliopsida; order Malpighiales; family Euphorbiaceae; genus Manihot; species Manihot esculenta. The sequence continues at coordinate 1,092,490 of NC_035161.2, read as the reverse complement.
CAATCTTCACTAACTCTGGGTCCTCATGCTGTTTCTGAGCCACCTGCTCCAGAAACACGGGTGCCACTCTCATCTGGGCAACTAAAGCACCTGTACCAGACAACTCCAACTGTAGCCCTTCATTGAGGAGCTCGAAGAACTCCCTCACTACCGGCCTCCTCTCTGCTGATATATGGGACAAACTGCCAAGTGATTTCCGGCTTAAGGCGTCTGCCACAACATTCACCTTACCCGGATGGTACTGGATCTTGCAATCATAGTCACTGAGCAGTTCTACCCATCTTCTCTGCCTCAAATTCAAATCTCTCTGACTCAGGATGTACTGCAGGCTTTTATGATCTGTGAAGATCTCACATTTTACCCCATAAAGGGAGTGCCTCCACATCTTGAGTGCAAAGATTACCGCTGCCATCTCTAGGTCATGTGTAGGGTAATTCAACTCGTGCTTCTTCAGCTGCCTAGAAGCATAAGCAATCACCCTTTCATTCTGCATTAGCACACAACCCAGTCCCACACGGGACGCATCACAATATACAGAGAAGTCTTCATTACTAGATGGCAGAGCTAACACTGGTGCTGAAGTCAACCTCTTCTTTAGCTCCTCAAAGCTCTCCTCACACTGGTCGGTCCACACAAACCTCTGGTTCTTCTTAGTCAGTCTGGTCATGGGAGCTACAATTTTAGAGAAGTCCTGAACGAACCTCCTGTAGTAACCTGCTAAACCCAAGAAGCTCTTGATCTCTGTCACAGTAGTGGGTCTAGGCCAGTTTGCTACAGCTTCCACTTTCTTGGGGTCTACCTCGATTCCATTTTCTGACACCACATGCCCCAAGAATGAAATGCTCCCCAGCCAAAACTCACACTTGGAGAACTTGGCATACAAGCCATGTTCCCTCAAGGTCTGCAAAACCAACCTCAGATGATGGGCATGCTCCTCTGCATTCCTAGAGTACACTAAGATATCATCTATGAAGACAATAACAAAGTGATCCAGGTATTGACTAAACACTATGTTCATGAGATCCATGAATGCTGCAGGGGCATTGGCTAACCCGAACGGCATCACAAGGAACTCATAGTGCCCATATCTGGTCCTGAAGGCTGTCTTCGGCACATCCTCTTCTCTTATCCTTAGCTGATGGTACCCCGATCTCAGATCTATTTTGGAGAAACAACCTGCTCCAGCTAGCTGGTCAAATAGATCGTCGATCCTTGGCAACGGGTACTTATTCTTGGTAGTGACTTTGTTCAACTGCCTGTAGTAGATACAAAGTCTGAGAGATCCATCCTTCTTTTTCACAAATAGCACTGGAGCACCCCAAGGTGAGGTACTCGGTCGGATGAATCCTCTATCTACCAGCTCTTGCAACTGATCCTTAAGCTCCTTCAATTCTGCTAGTGCCATCCTGTAGGGAGGGATAGAGATCGGTCTGGTTCCAGACATCAATTCAATTTCGAACTCTATCTCCCTAGCAGGTGGTAAACCTGGCAGCTCGTCTGGGAAAACATCTAAGAACTCACTGACTACGGGCACTGAGGCGGGCTCTCTAACACGACTATCCAGCTCCCTCACATGAGCCAAAAAACCCTGACAACCCCTCCTGAGTAGCCTACGAGCCTATAGGGCTGATATCAAACCTCTAGGTGTACTTCCCCTGTCTCCTCTGAAGACAACCTCTGACCCATCCTGACATCTGAACCTGACTACCTTGTCTCTACAATCCAAGGTAGCACCATGGGTAGATAGCCAATCCATCCCTAGAATGACGTCAAAATCTGTCAAATCTAGAATCACAAGGTCGGCGGATAGGCATCTTCCCTCCACAAAAACTGGACTACACTGGCAGACTGACTCTGCCACTAACGGGTCACACTTGGGTCCACTGACCCATAGGGGACACTCTAACCCAGAGACCATCAATCTCAACCTCTCGACGGCCCTCGGAGCAATGAAAGAATGAGATGCACCAGGGTCCAATAATGCATACACATCAGAACAACCAATGATGAGATTACTTGACACCACGGTGTTGGATGTGTTTGCCTCCTGCTGAGTCATGGTGAAGATCCATGCTAAAGCTGATGGACCCTCACCCCTGAAACCCGCTGAAGAAGAGGCTGCCCCTCTTCCTCTGCCTCTGCCACTAGCCTGAGTCGCGGCTGGAGCTACTGGCTGAGCCACACTACCAGAAGCTGTCTGCTGAGACTGTGCCATAGAAGCTACTCTAGGACACTCCCGAGCCATGTGTCCCTCCTGCCCACATCTGAAGCAGGCTGCCGTCCCAACCAGACATACTCCCTTGTGTGGCTTCCCACACTTCATACATGCTATAATACCTGCACCCGAGCTCGAGCCACTTCCTAATCCCAGACCTGACTTGATCTTGCTCCAGAACTTGTTCTTCTTGGACTTCCGGGAGCCTCTGTCCCACTTCTTACTGCCTGAACTCAGAGAAGAAGGGTCTAACCTACCCCCTCCTGGGGTCTTGGAACCAGAAGGCTGTGCCACTGACTGCTTGACTTTCCCTTCGATGATTGCACTAGCCTCCATTCTCCGAGCTATATCCACTATGGCATGGAAACTCTCCATCTCTGCTGACTGAATCAAGGAGAAATACCTGGAATGGAGCCTCATGATATACCTCCTTGACTTCCTCTGATCTGTGTCCAAATTCTGCCCAGCAAACGGTAACAGCTCCAAGAATCTGTCTGTATACTCATCCACGCTCATCTCATCTGTCTGCCTCAACTGCTCAAACTCAATCATTTTCAGCTCCCTGGAACTGTCAGGGAAAGCCCATCCTGCAAACTCATTGGCAAACTCCTCCCAGGATAGACTATCCAACCTCGGGTTCACATAATTCTTAAACCACTCTCTGGCCTTTTTGCATTTTAATGTGAACCCAGCCATCTGAATGGCTCTACTGTCATCAGCTCCTATCTCATCTGTAATTGTCTTGACCCTCTCAAGGTACACAAACGGGTCATCACCGGTTTCAAACTGGGGAGCACCCAACTTCATGTAGTCGGTCATCTTGACCTTGCTCCCTCCAGATGAGCTAGGCTTAGGCATTTGGGTTTCTGGGACAGTAGGTGCTGCTGGTGGTGGAGGTGCAGCATCCCCTGGAGTAGGGTTTGCTGTACCTGGATAGAAAGATGGGGATGGGTACATGGGGTACTGTGGGTACGGTGGGTAGAAAGATGGGTATGGCATCTGAGAGTGATAAGGGTTAAAACTAGGGTAATCCGATGTACCTCCCATCGAATACCCGGGATTATGTGAAAAGGGTGGGTAATAAGGTGGCTGAACAAATCCCGAGGCCTGAGTGCCTCCTTGGGACTCTCCTATTCCCTCTTCCGACATACTTACTCCGAGACTGCCATCCCTCCTCTGATCCACATCCATCTGATCCCCCACATCCTCTGACATATCCCCTTGCACTGTTCCCCTCACTGATCTGCTTCTACCCAGATCCAAAGACCTTCTAGGGTCTCTTACTGCTCTTTCTCTGCTGGACCTACTAGACATTGCCCTAGGCAATGCAGGAGGACGGGCATCAGTGCCCTCGTCCTGGGGTGGTACTCCAGTCAATCATGCAGATCGACGAGTTCCTCTCATCCTGTTTACTGAAAAACAGCACACATCACATAGAACATTAGCATCAAATGGTTCATGTGCAAACACATGAACCCGCATCACATACATCACATACATAGCACATCATTAATGCACATGCATAAAATCATGGTATTTCACATCATCATTCAAGACAGGACTCTTTATCCTATCCTAGTGGACATGATCTTCCTATTGTGCTTGACCTTCTATAACCTATATGAGCCCGACACTCTAGGTCCGACCATATGAACCTAGGGCTTTGATACCATTCTGTAACGACCTGAAAATCCAGACCGCTACCGGCGCTAGGATCCAGGTCGGCATAAGGCCGCCGGGACCCGTAGCAAGCCTAACATTCATCCTGTAAACCTGTTTAATCCCATACATGATCAACCCATACATAGAAATTTTGAACTTTTCCTTACATTCATTCATTCTTTCGTTCATTCACCAAACTCAACCTGTGCATGCACTATACATAACCATAATCATTAACCCACACTGGAGTCCTCAACAATGCTCCAATGGGGTAACATACATACATTAAGTTTGGTTTTCAATAATCATCATTAAACATTAAGATCATGAATTAGAAGGGATTAACATAATACTATGGTCAAGCACAACTCTAAACCTTCATAAGCATTATTACATAACATTTCTATATCATACTTTTACATGACTGTACTCAACCTAACATAATAACATTTATCATGTCCACACTAGCTATTACATGACCATGACTTCATTACTCTTACTGACCTCCTGGTCTACCCTGTACCTGCAAACCTGGGGTTTAAGGGAGAGGGGTGAGCTACTAGAGCCCAGTGAGCAGAATAATAAAACATAGCATTTAAAACATATGATATCATGGAATGCATCACAGCACAAACATTTCACATCAAGGATGAACTTGTCACCACTTAGCCCTCTATACAGTCTAATTATGCCAGGGGCGTAGTGCAGGCACACTTGGACTTCCATAGCATAACATACATATTCAGTCATGCCGGGGGCGTAGTGCAGGCTCACCCGGACTTCCATAGTTTGTCATGTCATACCATATAAGGGCTAATGGATCATTCAAGATTCATCCACATCAACAACATAATGTGCAATGCGACATATTCGTGAATTCTAATGCAAGCACCCTAATATATCTCATGGCATTCATGATGCGTGAATCATGCTAAAACGTTCATTATTGTAACAGCTCGGAAACCGATACCTCTCTATAACGGCCCAAACTGCTCGGCGCTAGGATCCAGATCGGCTTAAGGCTGCTAGAACCCGTAGCAAGCCTAACCTGAACTCCAAGTATCTATCAAAATCCCATACATGATCCGACATAAACAGACAAATGGAAAACTTTTATTTAAAACAACCAGAACTTAACCTTAAAACACTCAGATATTCCAATCTGAAATAGCCCCCAGGGCTTACACCAGTAACTCTGTCCGTATCAGGGTCACGGGAATCAAACCCTCTCTTCCCTTACGATCTGTTCTTGGGTCAAGGGAATCAAACCCTGTCTTCCCTCACAGTTATATTTCACTGGAGTTTTCGAAACACAACATCTATTAAGCCTGGTTGACTTATTTCTCATCAAGAAACATAAAACAGGATACATGCATACACCAGGGATTAAACATACTAGGCAAAGCACATACTAAACCAGTTACACACTATTTTACTATCTATTACATGCCTTTACATATGTCTCTTTAATTTACATCATGTCCACACTATTCTATTATACAAGCAATACTGGAGCCAACACTCTGCTGCTTCTGACTTCCCAGCTAACTCTGAACCTGCAAAACTGGGGTTAAGGGAAAGGGATGAGCTTCTAAAGCCCAGTGAGTAGAAACACTGAAAACAGTTCATTAATTACACACTTTCATGAAATGCGTCACAACACAAACATTTCACATCTCGGATTAGACATGACCTCAAAACTCCCTCTGTCGGCACCCGATTCCCGAAGGAACTCACACAGGATTTTCACTACCATGACAGATCGTGGGCTATTGAAGTCGCCTTGGTCCAATCCCCACTAACAGTAAATAATGCAATGCACCATAGTCGTGATTCTAATACAATCACCCTAATACATATCATGGCATCCATGATGTATGAACTATGCTAAAACATTCCATTTTCTCAGTATAAAAGATTAAGTTTAGTTCTACTCACCTCTGCTCCTCACGCAGAAACTGAACTGACTCTGCAACACCTAACCCTGGTGACCTCCTCAACCTCTCGGGTCCAATCCTATACAAATGGACTCGAATGAGGTGTCAAACATACTCTGAACAACTCATAAACAACTCATAAACAACTCCCCAAAATCCCTCTAAAAGCTCTTAGAACAATCACATAAAACATGCAAAACACTTTCGGCGGCAGGTTCGGCGGCCGAATGTCCTCTCCAGAGCCGAAACTCAAGCACCTTCGGCGGCCGAATCTCCACTTTCGGCTGCTGAACCTGAGTTCATCCAGAACTCAGCCCCGACGACAACCTAGCTCCTCAAACCATTCCAACTCTCAAAACATGCATACTTCAACTCCTCAACACACATATACTAGAGTATATGCACAAAGGGGTCCAAAACTACCTAAAAACCCCAACAAACATCATAGCAGAACACAAAAACATGCTTTCATGCATAACCCATAAAAAACACACCTTAAAACCTAAACATGCATCTCTACCCAAACCTCCATAAAACCTCTGTAAAACATTAAAACAAGTTCAAGATCTTCACTTACCTCTTGTAAACTGTAATACCCGGCTAGAGTCCGGCATCGGAATTCTACTTTCCGATGGAGTTCTGGTTGCCGAAAGTCTTTAGACGGGATAGATTTATGTTTTTCTCAAATGTTTTGGTATGTTTCATAGTTTTCAAGCATAAGGAAATGAGTTTTTGACTGAATTGAACCAAGGCAGAAAAGCCAGGTTCGACCGCCGAAGGTGAGGTTCGGCCGCCGAACATGCATGGCTTTCGGTTTCACGTGTGGCCGCCGAAGGTGGTCTGGCCAGCCACCTATAAATGGACCTCAGTCGGTTGAAGCGGTACAAGCACCGTTTCTTTTGTCTTCTGAGGTGAAACCCTGTCCTTTGTGAGTATTCTTTCATGTTTTCATCCAATCTTGCAAAGATTTGATTAGTTTTTATGGTATTTGAAGGTTTTAAGCTAAAAACTCAAAGTTGTGAAGTTTGGAGAGTTTGAAGGAAAGTTGCTCCAAAACTCCACGTGAGGATCGTTTATCTTCTTGAGTTCAAGAGGTAAGTGAAGATCCTGAGCTTGTTTTTATGATTTTTGATGGTTTTATGGGGTTGATGAAGAGAGTTGCATGAATAGGTTAAAAAGTGAGGTTTTGATGATTTTGTGAGTTAAGCTTGTTTCTCTGTTGTTTGTGTTGTGTGTTTGGGGTTGTTAGGGAGTTTTTGACCCCTTTGAGCATATACATAAGTGTATGCAAGTTGAGGAAGTGAGGTGGTTGGGTTTGAGAGGATTTTGGTGCTTTTGGCGAGAGGCAGAGCAAGTTTCTGCCTTGCAGATGAATTCAGGTTCGGCCGCCGAAGGTACATTCGGCCGCTGAACCCATGAGGAGGTGGCTTTGGCTGCCTAAGCTTGCCCCCGAGCTTTTGGACTTTCGGCTCTGGAGGGAAGTTCGGCCGCCGAAGGTGCTACCGAAGGTTAGATACTTTCGTCTCTAGAGTGCCTTTTGGCCTCCGAAACTTGCCCCCGAAAGGGTTCGACTGCCGAAAGTAGAGATTCAACCGCCGAAGGTGCTTGAGTTTCGTCTCTGGAGAGGACTTTCGGCCGCCGAACCTGCCGCCGAAAGTGTCCTGTCCAGCTTTCCTTTGCATGGATGTTAGAGTGAGTTTAAGGGGATTCTTGGGAAGTTTAATCGAGTTGTTCTTGAGTTAGTGTGGTCCCTCATTTGAGTCTATCTGTATAGGTACAGACCAGAGGAACTAGAGAGAGCAGCAGTGAATACTGCTCCAGAGTTTACAGAGCCTGCAGAGTCAGTCAGTCCAGCTAGCCAGAGGTGAGTGGAACTAAACTTAACTCTTTTAATTGAACAATGGAATGTTTTAGCATATCTCATGCATCATGATTATGCAATAGGTTGATTGCATTAGTATCCACGAATATGTTGCATTGCATATTTATTTGTTGATGTGGGTGAATGCTGAATGATCCAATAGTCTCAGACAGGAAGTCCAGGAGCCTTTGACTACGCCCTGGCAGGTATAGTAAAGACCAGGAGCCTTTGACTACGCCCTGGCAGTTATAGTAAAGACCAGGAGCCTTTGACTACGCCCTGGCAATGGTAAGTACAGAGGTGTTATATACATATATACATATATAACAGGAAGACCAGGTGCTCGATGCTACGCCCTAGCACAGAGTTACTGGGACTATGTGGTGACAGGTTTACTCTTGATGTGGTTTGTCTGTGTTATGACGCATTCCATCAGATCATATTTTAATGAATTGTTTTACTGTTCTACTCACTGGGCTATAGAGCTCATCCCACTCCCTTAACCCCAGTCTTGCAGGTTCAGTATACAGTGTACAGGGAAGGTTCAGCAAGTGCAGAAAGAGAAAAGAGATATGTAATAGTTTAGAGTGGACATGTAATACTAGTTGTGTTTTCAGTTACAGATGTGCTTGACTTAGTAGTTTGTGATGTAAATCTGTTGTTATGTACATGATCTGTATATGTATATGTTTTACAGAGTATGTGAAAAAAACAGGCTTAACAGGTATGAGTTAACCCATCTAGAGTAAGCTCTAGTCAGGGGTACAGAGTACAGAGTACAAAGTACAGAATACAGAGTACAGAGTACAGAGTACAGAGTACAGAGATAGTGCATGCACAGGTTAAGCCTTGGTTTAGCAAAGAGTTTTTATTTTCACAGAAAATGTATGATCATGTATGAGATTTACAGGTACACAGAGAGTATAGCAGGCTTGCTACGGGTTCTGGCGGCCTTAAGCCGACCTGAATCCTAGCGCCGGTGACGGTCCATTTTGGGGTTATTACAGATTGGTATCAGAGCCCTAGGTTCACATGATCGGACCTATAGAGAGAGTGTCGGGCTCATAGAGAGTACAGTTGGTCAAGCACAATAGGAACTCATGTCCACTAGGATAGGGTGTTGAGTCCTATCTGTTTAATGTTGTGAAATGCCATGACTATGCATGTGCATTATTGATGTGATGTTTATGTGCTAAAGTGCTATATTATATGCTTTTTTTTCCAGAGTAAAGATGAGAGGAACTCGTCGATCAGCTCGATTGACTGGAGTCCCACCAGATAGTGAGAGACCAACTGGTCGTCCTCCTGCATTGCCAAGGGCAAGGTCTCAGAGATCTAGCAGGGAAGATACGTCAATAGACCCTAGAAGGTCTGTCGACGAGAGCAGAAGAGGTATAGCGAGAGGAGAGAGATCAGAGGAAAGGAGGGAGGCTATGGAGATTGACCAGTCTAGGGATGATAGTATGGGCATAGGCAGATTTGAGGAAGGTATGGGAGAGTCGCAGGGAGGCACTCAGGCCTCAGGTTTTGGTTATCCAGCCTTTCCGTAGGACCCTGAGTATCCGATGGGAGGTATGTCGGAGTACTCTAGTTTTGTCCCATATCCTCCTTACATGCCATACATGCCTTATCCTCCGTATTATCCACCATATCCTATGTATCCACCCTCCCCTACCCATCCAAGTGTAGCACACCCAGAGCCAAATGACCCAGTACCACCACCAGAACCAGTAGCCCTTGTTGGTGACAGACAGCAACCTAGCTCATCTGGAGGTAAAGTGCAAATGACGGAGTACTTGAAACTGGATGCTCCTAAATACAACACGGGAGATGATCCATTTGAATACCTCAGATCAGTGAGGATGATAACTAGTGAATTGGGAGCTGATGATAGTAGAGCCATTGAGATGGCAGGGTTTACACGTAAATGCAAGAAAGCCAGAGAATGGTTCAAGAACTATGTGGAACCCAGGATGACCAGTATGTCTTGGGGAGAGTTCGCCAATGAATTTGCAGGGTGGGCTTTTCCTGACAGTTCTAGGGAAATGAAAGTAATAGAGTTCGAACAGTTGAGACAGACAGATGAGATGAGTGTTGATGAATTCACAGATAAGTTCCTGGATTTGCTTCAGTACGTGGGTCAAGCCTATGATACTGATCAAAAGAAGGCAAGGAGATATACTATGAGATTGCATCCCAGGTATTCTTCCTTGATTCTTCCAGCAGAAAAGGAGAGTTTCCATACTATAGTGGACGTAGCCAGGAAAATGGAAGCTAGTGCCAATATTCAGAAACAGTCAAAGGCACAGGCTTTGGGTTCTAAGGTCCCGAGTTCAGGCACCTCAGGCAGCAAGAGATGGGATAGAGCAAAAGGAACAAAGAGTTAGTTCTGGAGTAAAGTCAAGTCAGGTTTGGGAATAGGTAGTGGCTCAAGCGTTGGCACAGCTCCAGTATGCAGAAGATGCGGAAAACCACATGGAGGAGTTTGTCGGTTGGGATCTACAGCTTGTTTTAGATGTGGACAGGAAGGGCATATTGCTCGGGATTGTCCTCAGGTGACTTTTGTACCATCCCAGCAGATGAGTTCAGGCAGTGTGGTACAGCCAGCAGCTCCAGTCATGCCTCAGAGTAGTGGCAGAGTTAGAGGGAGAGGGGCAGCCTCTACTTCAGCAGCAGGTTCCCGAGGTGGAAATCCGGTAGCCCCAGCATGGATTTTCACTGTGACACAGGAGGAGACTAACACGTCGAACACAGTGGTGTCAGGTAATCTCATCATAGGGTGTTCAGATGTGTATGCTTTGATGGACCCCGGTGCTTCTCATTCCTTTATTGCTTCGAGAGCCATAGAGAGATTGGGTTTAATCAGTTCTGAGTTAGAGTATCCTCTCTGGGTCAGTGGACCTAAATGTGACCCATTAGTGGCAGTGTCAGTCTGTCATTTCAGTCCAATGTTCATAGAGGGTAGATGCCTTCCAGCTGACCTTGTGGTTCTAGACTTGACAGATTTTGATGTCATTCTAGGGATGGATTGGCTATCTGCATATAGTGCTACTTTGGACTGTAGAGAGAAGATAGTTAGTCTCAGAGACCAGGATGGGTCAGAGTGTGTCTTCAGAGGAGACAGGAGAGGTACACCCAGAGGTATGATTTCAGCCCTTCAGGCTCGTCGTTTGCTTAGGAGGGGTTGTCAGGGGTTTCTAGCTCATATGAGAGAGCTAGACAATCAAGTGAGGGGACCAGCCACAGTACCAGTAGTCCGAGAGTTTCTCGATGTTTTCTCAGACGAACTTCCAGGACTACCACCTGGTAGGGAGATAGAGTTTGAAATAGAATTGCTGCCTGATACCAAACCTATCTCTATTCCTCCCTACAGGATGGCGCCAGCAGAGTTAAAAGAATTGAAAGAGCAGTTGCAGGATTTGGTAGATAAGGGTTTCATCCGCCCTAGTGCCTCACCTTGGGGTGCTCCAGTGCTCTTTGTCAGAAAGAAGGATGGATCCCTCAGACTTTGTATTGACTACAGACAGTTGAACAAGGTCACTACCAAGAATAGGTATCCTTTACCTAGGATTGATGATCTATTCGACCAGCTAGCTGGAGCAGGTTGTTTCTCGAAAATAGATCTGAGATCTGGATATCATCAGTTGAGAGTTAGCGAGGCAGATGTACCAAAGACAGCTTTCAGGACCAGATATGGGCATTATGAGTTCTTAGTGATGCCGTTCGGGTTGACTAACGCCCCTGCAGCATTCATGGATCTCATGAACAGAGTTTTCAGTGAGTTTCTGGATCACTTTGTCATTGTGTTCATTGATGATATCTTAGTGTATTCCAGAGATGCAGAGGAGCATGCCCAGCATCTGATGATAGTTCTGCAGACACTGAGAGAGCATGGTTTGTATGCCAAGTTCTCGAAGTGTGAGTTTTGGTTGAGGAGCATTTCCTTCTTGGGACATGTGGTATCAGCAGAGGGTATTGAGGTAGATCCCAAGAAGATAAAGGCTGTAGCTAACTGGCCTAGACCCACTACAGTGACTGAGATTAAAAGCTTTCTGGGACTGGCAGGTTACTACAGGAGGTTCGTTCAGAACTTCTCAAAGATAGCAGCTCCTATGAACAAACTGACTCAGAAGAACCAGAAGTTTGTCTGGTCAGACCAGTGCGAGGAGAGCTTTGAGGAGCTCAAGAGGAGATTGACCACAGCACCAGTGTTAGCTCTGCCTGTCAGTAATGAGGATTTCACAGTGTTCTGTGATGCATCTCGAGTGGGATTGGGCTGTGTTTTGATGCAGAGTGATAGGGTGATAGCTTATGCTTCTAGACAGTTGAAGAAGCACGAGTTGAATTACCCGACCCATGACCTAGAGATGGCAGCAGTTATCTTTGCACTTAAGATGTGGCAGCATTACCTTTACGAGGTTAAATGCGAGATCTTCACTGATCACAAGAGTTTACAGTACATCTTGAGTCAGAGAGAGCTGAATTTGCGGCAAAGAAGATGGGTAGAATTGCTCAGTGATTATGATTGTACGATCCAGTATCATCCGGGTAAGGCGAATGTTATGGCAGACGCCCTAAGCCGGAAGTCACTAGGCAGTTTATCCCATATAGCAGCAGAGCGGAGACCAGTCGTGATGGAGCTTTACAAGCTCTTAGAAGAGGGGTTACAGCTAGAGTTGTCTGGTATAGGTACGTTGATAGCACAGATGAGAGTGACACCTGTGTTTCTGGAGCAGATAGCTCAGAAACAACACGAGGACCCGGAGTTGATGAAAATTGCCAGGACTGTCCAGTCAGGCAACAGTGCAGAATTCAGATTTGATAGCAAAGGGATCCTCCGTTATGGGAGTCGACTTTGTGTACCAGATAGTAGCAGTGTGAAGGAAGACATTATGAGGGAAGCTCATAATGCGAGGTATAGTGTTCACCCAGGAGCCACCAAGATGTACCAGGATCTGAAAAGGGTCTATTGGTGGCCAGCCATGAAGAAAGAAGTGGCGCAGTTTGTGACAGCCTGTGAGGTTTGCCAGAGGGTGAAACTAGAGCATCAGAAACCAGCCGGAATGCTTAACCCATTGCCGATTCCAAAATGGAAATGGGAGAACATAGCCATGGATTTTGTAGTGGGCTTACTAGCAACGTCCAACAGAATAGACTCTATATGGGTGATTGTGGACAGACTCACGAAATCTGCTCATTTTCTTCCAGTACGGAGTAACTATTCTGTGGATAAGTTGGCAAAGGTCTATCTGGATGAGATAGTAAGATTACATGGAGTTCCAGTATCTATAGTCTCAGACAGAGGACCTCAGTTTACCTCTCGATTTTGGCGAAGTCTGCAGAGTGCGATGGGCATGCGATTGGATTTTAGCACTGCTTTCCACCCACAGACTGATGGACAGTCAGAGAGGACCATCCAGACCATAGAAGATATGCTTCGACTGTGTGTGTTAGACTTTGGCGGTTCTTGGAAGCAGCATCTACCTTTAGTGGAGTATGCCTACAATAACAGCCATCATGCTAGCATAGGGATGGCTCCTTATGAAGCTTTGTATGGGCGGAAGTGCAGATCCCCTATTTGCTGGGAAGAGGTAGGAGAGAAGGCTCTTGCAGGGCCAGAGTTGATAGAGATTACCAGTAGAACAGTGCCTATGATTAGAGAGAGGATCAGAACAGCTCAGAGCAGACAGAAAAGTTATGCAGACGTTCGCAGAAAACAGTTAGAGTTCCAGGAGGGTAATTGGGTATTGCTAAAAGTGTCTCCAATGAAAGGAGTGGTTCGTTTTGGAAAGAAGGGTAAGTTAGCCCCACGATACATTGGACCCTTTGAGATTTTGCAGAGGATCGGGAATGTGTCGTATAAGCTGGATTTACCTGCTTCTATGGAAAGAATTCACCCGGTATTTCATGTTTCTATGCTACGGCAGTTTGTGTCCGATCCGAATCAGGTTCTGAGTGAGCCTGAGGTGGAGATTCAGACAGATCTCACCTATATAGAGCAGCCAGTGCGGATTCTGGACACACGGATCAGACAGCTAAGGAACAAAGAGATCCCAATGGTGAAAGTTCTGTGGAACCACCATAATCTAGAAGAGTGCATCTGGGAGACGCGGGAGTCTATGCTCCAGCAATATCCATATTTGTTTTGCGGTTAATTTCCTCCTCTTTATATATTACTTGTTTCTTTTAGGACCATTCGAGGACGAATGTTCTTAAGGGGGGGAGAATGTAATACCCGGCTAGAGTCCGGCATCGGAATTCTACTTTCCGATGGAGTTCCGGTTGCCGAAAGTCTTTAGACGGGATAGATTTATGTTTTTCTCAAATGTTTTGGTATGTTTCATAGTTTTAAAGCATAAGGAAATGAGTTTTTGACTGAATTGAACCAAGGCAGAAAAGCCAGGTTCGGCCGCCGAAGGTGAGGTTCGGCCGCCGAACATGCATGGCTTTCGGTTTCACGTGTGGCCGCCGAAGGTGGTCTGGCCAGCCACCTATAAATGGCCCCCAGTCGGTTGAAGCGGTACAAGCACCGTTTCTTTTGTCTTATGAGGTGAAACCCTGTCCTTTGTGAGTATTCTTTCATGTTTTCATCCAATCTTGCAAAGATTTGATTAGTTTTTATGGTATTTGAAGGTTTTAAGCTAAAAACTCAAAGTTGTTAAGTTTAGAGAGTTTGAAGGAAAGTTGCTCCAAAACTCCACGTGAGGATCGTTCATCTTCTTGAGTTCAAGAGGTAAGTGAAGATCCTGAGCTTGTTTTTATGATTTTTGATGGTTTTATGGGATTTATGAAGAGAGTTGCATGAATAGGTTAAAAAGTGAGGTTTTGATGATTTTGTGAGTTAAGCTTGTTTCTGTGTTGTTTGTGTTGTGTGTTTGGGGTTGTTAGGGAGTTTTTGACCCCTTTGAGCATATACATGAGTGTATGCAAGTTGAGGAAGTGAGGTGGTTGGGTTTGAGAGGATTTTGGTGCTTTTGGCGAGAGGCAGAGCAAGTTTCTGCCTTGCGGATGAACTCAGGTTCGGCCGCCGAAGGTACATTCGGCCGCCGAACCCATGAGGAGGTGGCTTCGGCTGCCTAAGCTTGCCCCCGAGCTTTTGGACTTTCGGCTCTGGAGGGAAGTTCGGCCGCCGAAGGTGCTGCCGAAGGTTAGAGACTTTCGTCTCTAGAGTGCCTTTTGGCCTCCGAAACTTGCCCCCGAAAGGGTTCGGCTGCCGAAAGTAGAGATTCGGCCGCCGAAGGTGCTTGAGTTTCATCTCTGGAGAGGACTTTCGGCCGCCGAACCTGCCGCCGAAAGTGTCCTGTCCAGCTTTCCTTTGCATGCTTTGCATGGATGTTAGAGTGAGTTTAAGGGGATTCTTGGGAAGTTTAATCGAGTTGTTCCTGAGTTAGTGTGGTCCCTCATTTGAGTCTATCTGTATAGGTACAGACCAGAGGAACCAGAGAGAGCAGCAGTGAGTACTGCTCCAGAGTTTACAGAGCCTGCAGAGTCAGTCAGTCCAGCTAGCCAGAGGTGAGTGGAACTAAACGTAACTCTTTTAATTGAACAATGGAATGTTTTAGCATATCTCATGCATCATGATTATGCAATAGGTTGATTGCATTAGTATCCACAAATATGTTGCATTGCATAGTTATTTGTTGATGTGGGTGAATGCTGAATGATCCAATAGTCTCAGACAGGAAGTCCAGGAGCCTTTGACTACGCCCTGGCAGGTATAGTAAAGTCCAGGAGCCTTTGACTACGCCCTGGCAATGGTAAGTACAGAGGTGTTATATACACATATACATATATAACAGGAAGACCAGGTGCTCGATGCTATGCCCTGGCACAGAGTTACTGGGACTATGTGGTGACAGGTTTACTCTTGATGTGGTTTGTCTGTGTTATGACGCATTCCATCAGATCATATTTTAATGAATTGTTTTACTGTTCTACTCACTGGGCTATAGAGCTCATCCCACTCCCTTAACCCCAGTCTTGCAGGTTCAGTATACAGTGTCCAGGGAAGGTTCAACAAGTGCAGAAAGAGAAAAGAGATATGTAATAGTTTAGAGTGGACATGTAATACTAGTTGTGTTTTCAGTTACAGATGTGCTTGACTTAGTAGTTTGTGATGTAAATCTGTTGTTATGTACATGATCTGTATATGTATATGTTTTACAGAGTATGTGAAAAAAACAGGCTTAACAGGTATGAGTTAACCCATCTAGAGTAAGCTCTAGTCAGGGGTACAGAGTACAGAGTACAGAGTACAGAATACAGAGTACAGAGTACAGAGTACAGAGTACAGAGATAGTGCATGCACAGGTTAAGCCTTGGTTCAACAAAGAGTTTTTATTTTCACAGAAAATGTATGACCATGTATGAGATTTACAGGTACACAGAGAGTATAGCAGGCTTGCTACGGGTTCTGGCAGCCTTAAGCCGACCTGAATCCTAGCGCCGGTGACGGTCCATTTTGGGGTCGTTACATAAACAAGAAGATGAACGATCTGAACAAAGAAATATGAACCAACTCCTCTTCAAACGCACCAAACCTCAAAACTTAGCTTTTTCACTCAAAACCTTCAAAACCACAACAAAACACCTTAAAACTTTACAAACTTTGATAAAACCATGAGGATGAGTCATGGAGGACGTGGCCTCACCTCTGTCTATGATATGGAGTCAACACCTGTCCAATTCACCGACTGAGGGTGCTTTATAGGTGGCTGACCGCTTCAGCTTCGGCAGCCGAATCGCATGCAAAACCATGCAACGTTCGGCGGCCGAACATGAACTTCGGGGGCCGAATCTAAAGCACTTTCGGCGGCCGAACTTTACCTTCGGCGGCCGAACCTGGCAATTGTCCCCATAGTCTTTTCTCTTCAAAACTCAATCCTATTTCATTCAAAATCTTTAAAATACTTAAAACTATTGTAGAAAACCTTTCTCTTACCCTTCTAGAAAACTCCGACATCCTTGAATTCCACCGGACAGTAAGAATTCCGACGTCTGATCTAGCCGGGTATTACAATTATTTACTTTGAAAACATAGAGAGTTATTCCACTCACCTCTGGCTAGCTCTGACAAGACTCGAAAGCAGCTATCTCACTGCTGGGGTCCTCGGTTCCTCGGGTCCGAACCTACACAGGTGGACTCGAATGAGGGACCTAACAAACATGAATATGACTCTAAAATACTCCCCAAAAATCCCCTAAAACACCTCAAAACATCCATAGAAAACATGCAAAGGAAGGCTGAACAGGGCACTTTCGGCGGCAGGTTCGGCGGCCGAAAGTCCCTCCAGAGGCGAAAGTCATGCAGGTTCGGCGGCACCTTCGGCGGCCGAAAGTGCCCTCCAGAGACGAAAGTCCATTTTTGGGGGCAGGCTTTGGCAGCCGAAAGGCTTGCCTCACAGACAGGTTCGGCGGCCGAAAATCCTTTCGGCTGCCGAACCTGGTTTCTCCCAAAGGGCAGAAACTCAGCTCTTCACTGCACACTTTCCTCCCAAACCTTCCAATCAAGCATCCAACTCTCTCAAAGCATGCATACATACATACATCAACACCTAGGGGTCTCAAACTATCCTAAACCCCAACTACAACACATCAAACATACACAAATATCATACATTGCCCATAAGTTCACATAAAACCTAACCAAGCTCAACTATCCTAAACATGCATTTCTACCCCATGAATCAACTTAAAACTTACTTAAAACATAAAATGAGTTCAAGATCGGCTCTTACCTTTTGAAGATCGAGAGAGAGATGACCTAAACTTGGAGAACCAAGGGAAAGAGCTCCTGAGTCTTCCAAGCCTCAAAGCTTGCTTAAATGCTCAAAAATCTTCAAAACAAAGTGAAATCTCATGAAAATCATAAAAGATTTGTAGGAAGAGACTCAAAATCGGCGAGGGACGGTGGAGAACTCACCTTGACCTCGCCCATTAGGACAAGGGGACCCTTTTATAGGTGGCTGGCCAGGCCACTTTCGGGGGCCTAACGTGCCTCCGCATGCATGCCATGTTCGGCGGCTGAACATGAGGTTCGGTGGCCGAACCTGGACTTCTCTCACTTATGCCTTCGGGGGCCTAAAGCACTCCCGAAGTGCATGCATGTTCGGCGGCCGAACTTGAGGTTCGGCGGCCGAACTTGAGGTTCGGCGGCCGAACCTGAGTCTTCCTCTCAAGACCATTTTCATTCAAAACTTAATTTCTTTCTTACTTAAAATCATAAAATACATTAAAACATTTTATGAAAACATGGTTTTACCCTTCTAGGGGTTTCCGACATCCGAGATTCCACCGGACGGTAGGAATTCCGATACCGGAGTCTAGTCGGGTATTACAATTAAAAATAGTGAAAGTTGATATTTTTTTTCTCTATACTGAGAATTCTTAGTTGAACTTTGGTTCTTCTTTTATGCACAACAAAGGTGATTAATTGTTTGTGCCTCCATATTTAGCAACTTATTAAGGATCTTTCCTTGTGGTATTTTAATATGGATTTCATTACTCCATGCTTAGTTAACCTATTAAGAATTCCTTATGATGTTTTCTAGCTGAAATTATCACTTTATAATCTTCGTTTCTAGTTACATTGGTTGATTAAGAGTGTAGTAGAGCAACCTTGAAAAATATCTTTGGCGCATTTCGTCATCAAGTTGTGTGATAGAGGATTTTATCACAAGTTGATTATGGATTTCACATTAATTTAATATTAGAGAATGATGATAGATAAATTTCTATTTATTTATATTTATATTTATCTCGTTGCTTCTTTATTTTAGTTTATTTCATAGTTTCTCTTTAAAAAGGAGGAAAAAAAATAAAAAAAGAAAAATCAATTATATTTCTATTAAAAAAAGGAAAAAAAAAATATAGCATGTAGAAGAAGATTCAAGGAGTTGCATCAGTTGGACCGATTAGAAATAATCAAATCCTTAAAAGGATATTGTGATCTCATGAAGACATAATTCAAAGAATTTATAGAACAAGTGAAAGACTTGGAAAAGCTTTTACTATAGTGAGTATAAAGCAATCTCAATCGCCATCACGACAATCTAAACATGTTGAAGAACAAGCAATATTTGAGGATAATTGTTTTGAAGGAGAGACTGTTGATTAGGAATGTATTGAGCCTCAATATGATAAATATGATGATATCGATGGTGATGTTATTCAACTTGAACTTGACATAAACTCTGAATTCAATTGGGAAGAATGCTCTTTAAAAAAAAAAAATCAAAGGTGATAAGTCTACGTTAAGTTTTGGTACCATTACAATTCTAATTACTGTTATAATTGTTGAAAAGGACAACCACTACAAAAATGAGTGTGCATGCAACGATTCTTTTCTTGTCCTATGATTGTTGATTCAAGGACGAACGTCTTGAGGAGAGAAGATATGATACGAGCATGGGGAGGTCAATAATTTTCAACAAATTAAAGGCTCCAAAACATATGAAACCAATGGCTATTCAACTCATTCATACTGAATATCATGCTTGGAAGATAAGAAAAAATGATGGGCCATATTTTCTTTGAAATTCATAATTTCAATTTTAGCCATCATTAATTTCCTTTTGAAAGCTAATATGTGAGAAATTTTAATATTTTTTGACATCATTAATTTCCTTTTGAAAGCTAATATGTGAGAAATTTTAATATTTTTTGATATCTTTTATGATTTTATATGGCCAAAAGTATGGACGAATTTTAAAGTTCTAAATCAAGTGAAAGACTTTTAATATTTTTTAATCTTTTTAGAAGTAGCAATTATAGAAGGAAATAGATTTTTATTTGTATCCTAATTAGGTTATAATTTAATATTAATATCCTTTTATTAGTAGGATTAGATTTAATTTTCTTTTTTCAAATAAGATTATCTTATGTTTTCTATTTCAAGTAGAATTTATTTTATTTTACTATTTCAATTAATATTTATTTTTTTTCTATTCCAACAAAAATTAGGAGTTTTTTTTACTATAGGATATTTTTCTATATATCACTAAAAAGAAAGTAGAAGTTTATATTTTTTCTCCATAATAATAATTTAGTTGAACTTTAGTTCTTCTTTTATCCATAGCAAAGATGGTTAATTCTTTATGCCTCCATATTTAGCAACTTATCAAGGATCTTTTCTTGTGGGGTTCTAATATAGATTTCATTACTCCATATTTAGTTAATTTATTAAGAATTTCTTGAGACTTTTTCTAGCTAAAATTGTTGATTTATAATTTTCTGTTTCTAATCACACTGGTTGATTAGGGGTGCGATAATACAACCTTGGAAGATACTTTAGAGCATTTCATCATCAAGTTGTGTGATGAGGTTTTTTTTTATCACAAGTTGAGCTTGGATTGTGTATCATAATATTTTTCTTCTTTTTCTCTTTTTTTGAGACTTTGAATCATTCTAGCCAATGAGCTTAGCTAGAATTTGAGAGCATAGATAAATATAATCTATGATGGCTAATGAAAAGATAAGCTACTATCCAATTTTAACTCATAATTTGCAAGTCTTAAGAATAAGCATATTTTTAATGAAATCTCGATGGAAAATAGTGACATTTGCATATATTATTTATTCCATTCTTAATTTTCTACATGAAGTTATGAATTTTCAAAGTTTAACAATTTAGTGTACTTTTTTGCATATAATCCTGTATACACCATAACTTCGATGAAATATAACTTGAGGTATAAAAAATCTTTTGAGATGTATCTTAAGCCTAAACTCAATTTTGAGAAGTGCATTAAAACTTTCTATTTGCATAAATACATATTTAGTAATTGCTTTTCTGTGTCCATATTATACATTTTTGTGCTATCCTTTATTTAGAAATTCATTTTTAGTTTTTAATCTTTGTTTGCTAGTTCTTTGTTTCATATTGTTGTATAGCATCTCAAGTATATTCCTATAAATTGTCATTAATTATATACATCTTTCCTATTTTTCTTATATTTTGACATTTTTGTATTGAGGCCTCGAAATCAATGAACCCATATACACCATAACTTCCATGAAGTACAACTTGAAGTATAAATATCTTTTGAGATGCTTCTTAAGCCTAAACTCAATTTTGAGAAGTGTATTATAATTTCTATTTGCATAAATACATATTTAGTAATTGCTTTTCTGTGTCCATATTATACATTTTTGTGTTATCCTTTATTTAGAAATTCACTTTTAGTTTTTAATATTTGTTTGCTTAGTTCTTTATTTTATATTATTGTATAACATCTCAAGTATATTCGTATAAATTATCATTAATTATATATATCTTTCTTATTTTTCTTATATTTTGACATTTTTGTATTCAGCCCTCGAAATTAATGAACCCATTGTGGCTAAAGAAGTGTGGGAATTGATGATTACTTTGCATTGATACAAAATTATTGACTTATTTGCTGATTCTAGTGACATGATTTGATTTGATTATGGATTCTAGTCATAAATTAGTATCCTTAATTATTTCTGTAATTATTTTTTAATTATTTGCTCCTATTTAGTTGTAATTCTTTGTGTATAAATAGTCATGTAAATCACTTGAAAAGATCAAGAGTGAAATACAAGAATACTCTAAAATTCTCTGAAATTCTTTATGGTATCATAGCTTTTTTCTTATTTTAGGATTTAAATTTAATTTTTCCTCTTTAGGGTTTATAAAATCCTAGATCTACCTTTTTGGTACTACACTATCTAAGAGCCCTTTTTTATCTCACCGTTGCCATTAGCAGGGTCACCGGACCGTCACCGATCAGCCATCCAACTCTGATGCCAGAAAGCCACGTGTGTGAGGTTCACGCGCCCTTCCTTCCCGGCGCGTGAGACATTGTTCAATATTGCTACACCGTCCAGTCTACTTTGGCACTGTTTTCGACCCTTTTTTCGGCCATCCCGTGCTACTACCTAGTCTTTCGGTGATTTGGTTGGGTTCTATTGTGTGTACAACCTTAGATACCTCCTATTCATTTACGGTTCATTTGTTTTTACCATGGGAGAAGGTAAAAAGGTTTTGGTTCCTAATTCTGATAATCATTCATTGCAAATTAGTCCCCTAAAACTTGATGAAACCAATTATCTTGCTTGGTCAAGTTCTTGTTTGTTATTTATCCAGGCTAGAGGACTGCAAGGCTATGTCACTGATAATACGCAGCAATTAGATGTGAGTGATCCAGATTTTCCTCAATGGGACTTGGATAATTGTCTTGTTATGACATGGTTACTTAACTCTATGCAACCTCATATCTCTAAGTCCTATTTATTTATTGATACTACTGTAAAGATATGGAAGGCTTTGTCCTTAACTTATTCCAAGGTTGGGAATGATGCCCAAATTTATGATATTCAGAATAAGATCCATGGTATTAAATAAGGAGAAATGACTATCTCCCAATTTTATTTTGAGCTATGTGGCTTCTGGCAGGAGCTTAATTACTATCAGGACTTCTAGGCAGGCTGTACTGGAGATGCAGTCAAATTTTAAAAAATGATTGAAAAGGAGTGGGTCTATGATTTTCTTGCAGGGTTGAATAACGAATATGATCCAATTAACAAAAACTCTAGAGGAGCCATTTAAGGAGACAATAACTGTTGAGTTCCTTTCCCCTAATGAAATTCAGAGTCTTAAGCACCTCCTATCTCATATTGACATCTCTTTCTCCTCTAGTGCCACATCTAACTTTGTAAAGTCAGGTAATGCCTCCTTTCTTAATACTATTTGATAGCGGTTGTCGAAGTCGTAAAAAATAATCCTATTATCAATCAACAAAATAATTTGTAGATAGTGGCAATAGGGTCGAACCACAGGGATTTGACACTAAAGATCTTTCTAATTATGACTTGGACAAGTAAATAAAATAAATAAAAAGAGGGAGGTTTGTTTGGATGATAATGTATTGAAACCAAAGAGAAAGCAAAGAGTGAGATAAAGCAATAATTTAAAATGAGTAAATCAATGGGAGAAGGACTCCAGTTGAAGTATGAATCTTATTTCAGCTGTTTAGAATTGATCATTGATTCTTTGATTCTCCTATTTATTTCAATAAATTAGGTTAGATTGTGGAAGACGCTTCTTACAACCAAATTTCTCCTTAGTTTTAGTTTGACTAGGAAACGTTCGCTAATCAAACACTAGTTAACAAGTTGCCAAGGAACGTCCTTGGACTTTTTTACTTTTCAACTGTTAACAGTATTAAGACTTAGAGAAACCTAATTCTAACCTTGCCAACCGCGTGGTCAAGTTTAGATTATGCAACCAAGTGTGCTTGTGTTCAAACAATCTAAGCAATTACGGACCTAAATTATTTAAACTAACAATTTATCACTTATGCAATTAAAAGCAACATGCCTTAATTGATTCTAATAACAAAGCAATAATAGCATGAAAATCAAGTTGCATAAATGTTGAAAAATAGGAGCTCAACAATGGAGTTTTAGATCTCTCAATTCATCACAAAACTAAAATTTTCCAACTTCAACTAGAAAAGGAGTTTAGCCACTCATGGTGGACAAAAATACACAAAAAGAAAGAAGAAAAATAGAATAAGAAGTTGTTGTGCTACTGCTGAATTTCTACAGTATTTCCGATGATTCCTTGCTGGTTTTGGTGCTGTTCTCTTTATAGGTGGAGAGTCCTACTTCAATTAGGACTTAGAATCCTTCTTTGAATTGGACTTCATGATGGTCTTTTAATTCCTCCTTGCTTTTATATTTTATAATGAATAAAATTCCTTTGGTGAAGGATTTTCTTTGGGGTGACTTTTAGAGTTGTTATAGGATTGGTCTTGTAGTGTTTGAAGTAGGATAGGATTTTAATGCTTTTGAAATTTGAAATTTTCCTTTTTCCCGCGCTGCTGTCCTCCTTTGCGTTAGTTTGATTTGGGCAATGATTTGCCCAAATCGCTTGCCCAGATCATTCCTGCAAGTCAGTCCCAGTTTCCTACTTCAACTTCCTGCGAGTGATTTGGCCAAATCACTTCGACCCAATCAATTTTCCATCTTTTTCTGCACTTTTTCTCCAACTTTTCATTTTCTTCATTTTCTATAAAAACATCATAAAAACATAAATTAAGCTGAAAAAATGTGTAATTAGATAGTAATAAAGATAATAAAAATGTGGTTAAATTATGTTTGATCACTATTCTATGGATTATTAATTCTAGTACGAATAGGCACATAACAGGCTCTTCTAAAGGTTTTCTCAATTATTTTCCTGCTCTAACCAAAGATAGTGTTAAAATTGCTGATGGCTCTTTTACTCTTATATCCGAAACAGGTTCTATTATTTGTGCACCTAATATTAAATTATCATCTATCCTTCTTATTCCCCGTTTTCCTGTCAACTTTTCATCTGTCAGTGCTATCACCAATGCTCTTAACTGTAAAATTGAATTCTTTCCTGATTATTGTGTTATTTAGGATCTTTTCACTAGGAAAAGTATTGGCAATGGTAGACTGCATGATGGTTTATACATGTTGGAAGGTGATCCAGGTTTTTCGATATCTCAAGCCTCTTTTGGATAAACTAAGGATGTCAATCAAGAAATAATACAATGACACAGACGATTAGGGCATCCATTTATCTTAGAAAAACTTTATCCTAATTTATTTGTTAGAACTCAGTTTGGTTCTTTATTTTGTGATGCTTATGAGTATGCTAAGCACACTAGAACCTCCTATCGTTTGAGTCATAATAAAAGCCAAATTTCTTTTATGACTATTTATTATGATGTTTAGGGGCCTACTCAAACTATTTCTTTATCTTGTAATCAATAGTTTGTCACTTTTATTGATTATTACACTCGGATGACTTGGGTATATTTGATTAAAGCTAAAAGTGATGTCTTTTCTTGTTTTCAATCCTTTCACAAGATGATTTGCACTCAATTTGATACTAAGGTGAAAATTTGAGAACTGACATGGATAGTAGGTTTTCTGATTATTTAGAGTCTAATGGAATAGTACACTAGACAAGTTGTCCTTATACTAGTGCATAAAATGGCGTTGCTGAAAGGAAAAAACATGCATCTATTAGAGGTAGCTCAATCTCTTATGTTTGCCATGAACCTACTCAAAGTATATTGGGGAGATGTAGTCCTTATATCTACTTATTTTATCAATAAAATGCTCCTCAAGGCCCTTGACTTTATGAGTCCTTTGGAGGTTCTACAAGGAAGAAATTTATACATTGTTCCACTAAAAATATTTGGGTATATTTGCTTTGTCCATACTAGGACAGCGGGAATATTGGACCCTAAGGCCCTTAAAATGTGTGTTTGTTGGGTATTCTCCGAAACAGAAGGGATACAAGTATTATCACTCTCCATCTAGAAAATATTGTATGGATGTTACATTTTAAGAAACTGAATCCTACTTCAGTACCACCCACTCACCTCTTCATGGGGGAGAAATGAGCAAGAAGAGGTGATCTCAAATTCTGTGATTCTAAATGATATGGTTCAGAGAGAGAGTTTAGCAGACAGGAGGAGATGTCCAATCAGGGGGAGAGAATTGGACGTTTGGACAAGTCAGATTTGAGGAGGTATTCGAAGAGAGTCAAGGCAGAAGAAGCCATTATGCAACCTACTTAAAGTCAAGAATCTTCTTCTGGTGAGTTACCCACAACTCTCAAATACTCCAATGATTTAGATAAACCTATTGCACAAAGAAAATGTGTAAGATCTTATACCAAACACCCTATTTCTAACTTTGTTTCTTATGAATCATTGTCTGCCTCCTATAGAGCCTTTACCTTATCTATTTTCTTTGTATATATTCCATAGGATTGGAAGGAAGCTCTCGCAGATCTTAAATGGAAGTGAGCAATGATTGAAGAGATGAAAGCACTGGCAAAAAATAAGACATGGGAGCTTTTCACTCTCCCACCTAGGAAGAAACTTGTTGGCTGTAAATGGGTGTTCACAGTGAAACACAAAGCTGATGACATAATTGAACGGTTTAAAGCCAGATTAGTTGCTAAAGGATTTACCCAAACCTATGGAGTGAATTATCAAGAGATATTTGCCCCAATTGCAAAAATTAACTCAATCAGAGTCCTATATCTTATGCAGCCAACTTGGACTGGGACTTACAACAATTTGATGTGAAGAATACATTCCTCCATGGAGATTTAGAGGAAGAAGTTTTTATGGAGATCCCTTATGGGTTTGCTGATGAGAAGACACAAGGAAAGGTGTGCAAGTTAAAAAAGGCATTGTATGAGCTAAAATAATCTCCTAAAGCTTGGTATGATAGGTTTAGCAGAACCATGTTGTCCTTTGGTTACCAACAGAGTAATGCTGATCACACTCTATTTTTTAAACATCACAAGGGTAAGATCACCATTCTTATTGTGTATGTTTATGATATTGGTGGTAGGTGATGACAAAGAGGAAATAGCTCAACTAAAAAAGTTGTTGGCTCAAGAATTTAAAATCAAAGATCTAGAAAAGCTTCAATATTTCCTAGGTATTGAGGTAGCTAGATCAAAAAAAAAAATCTTTATCTCCCAAAGGAAGTACATTCTGGATCTTTTGGAAGAAACTGATATGTTGGAGTGTAAACCAACAGAATCTCCTATTGAAAGTAAGCAAAAGATGCAAGCAGGAACTGGTGAGTCCGTGAACATTGGAAGATTCCAGATTTTGGTAGGAAGGTTAATTTATCTTTCACACACTCAACCAGATATAGCCTATGTTGTTAGCTTAGTCAGCCAATTCATGCATGACCTCGCGAGACTCATATGCAGGCTATCCTTCGCATCTTGAGATACCTAAAGTCTGCGCTAGGAAAAGAGCTTTTTTACTCCAAAAATGGTCATCTCTGAGTTGATGCTTTTACAGATGCAGATTGGATAGGATCTCTCGATGACAGGAGATCCACCTCTGACTGCTGTCACAGTTGTGGGAGAGAACCTTGTTACGTAAAGGAGCAAAAAATAAATTGTTGTTGCTTGGTCAATTACTGAAGCAGAATACAGAGCAATGACCTAATGTGTATGTAAACTTTTATAGTTGCAGAAGTTATTAGAGGAGCTGAGGTTGCCCGAAAGGGACAATGTAACTTTGTATTGTGACAACAAAGCTGCCATCAGTATAGCATAAAATCCAGTTTAATACGACCAAACAAAGCACATTGAGATTGATTGGCACTTCATTAAAGAAAAATATTAATAGATGGTGTCTTGAGCTTAGTTCATATGACTTCTATTAGGCAACTTGCGGATGTGTTTACTAAAGGGCTCAACAATTGAAGCTACCATAATTTAATTTGCAAGTTGGGCATGTGCAACGTTTATGTACCAACTTCGGGGGAAGTGTTGACTTATTTGTTGATTTAATGATATGATTTGATTTGATTTGATTACAGATTTTAGTCATAAATTAGGATCCTTAATTATCTCTGTAATTATTTTTTGATTATTTTCTTCCGGTTTAGTTGTAATTATTTGTGCATAAATAGTCATGTAAATATCACTTGTAAAGATCAAGAGTAAAATATAAGAATACTCTAAAATTCTCCAAAATTCTTCATTTATAATGGCCATAAGATAATTGTATATACAAGATAATTACAAGATAAGAATAGAATATGATATGATACATATGAAGAATATTAATTATCCTTATCATACGATATGATACATATGAAGAATATTAATTATCCTTATCATTTTTGTGAGATGATAAACCTTTATCAGATATATCTCTTCATGCTCTAGAAATCCTAATGTGGACAATAATCGAATTGTTCTGTGATTACAAGGGTTTTGACACATCGATATACTCGTACAATCTATGAGCATGTAAGTGGTATTAAACTTAAATCACCTATATTCGAGTTGTCACAAGTTTAGGGACTATAAATGCTAATATAGATTGATAACTTGACATTGACGAAAGCAAAATCCACATGTAAGTTATTATAGTGTCACATGTTCAACTGACTTATCTTATAAGTGCCTACTTAATTTATTCTAATATCATATATAAAATAGGGAGTCACTATTTTCCATACATTAATATCATATATTAATCAACAAAAATAAAAGGATATGATAATCTTTTTGGATGGTTTAGGTCTAGTAAGCATTCTCGATTGTGAACATATTTATAGCCTTGTACTAGCAAATATCATCACTCATAGTCTCACACTCTTTGAGAATGATGTTGCTAACATAATTAAATGAAATGCATTATTTTATTACTATTGGGAATAGCATTTAATAATTACAAGCTTGTAAACATGGCTTTAGGGCATAGAACTCTAACAATTAATTGTATATATTGCATTTTCAAAGGCACATGTCCAAAAAGTAAAAAGAACAAAGGCAAAATTAAACAACATTTGGTCTATAGAGCCCCCAGATTTAATGGACTTTTGGATATCCGCCTACAGAGGGGAGATGAAAGTGCCCACTAGTAGAGATAGACCACACTCAGACTAGAAAGAATATTTAGACTTAAGGATTTGAGCCTAGTAGGAGTCATATTATTGATCTAATCTCCATATCAATTAAAGAGAAGGGTTTGTCATGTAGGTTGATGTCTTTGATCCCTAGGCCTCCATTTCTTTTTGGGAGCATGAATTTTTCCTAGTTCATAAGATGAATTTTGTTTGAATAGGCACTACCTTACAAAAGAAAGGCCCTCATACGTGCCTCGTTCTTTTTGGCAACTTGTTTCAGTATTTTGAAGATAGAAAGATAATAAAGAGGCATGCTACTTATGCAAGAATTAATAAGAGTCAATCTTCTAGATAGTGAAAGGACTTTACCATTCCAAAAGAATAGTCTTTTTTCAATGGTTTGTAAAACTGTTATCCAAATACTACATCTTTGCTATTTGCTCTTATAGGAAAACCAAGTATCAAGTAGGTAAGGAACCTAGTTTATAGCAACATAAATGAGTAGTAGTTTGGGAAACATACTCATTAACATTTACCAAAAAGCTGGGGTTAGTGAAAATAACTCTGATGCCAAACATATATTGAAAGCATCTTAAGTTTTTTGAAATGGTCACAACACTTTCCACCTTTGCCAAGAAGAGAAAAGGGGCATCATTTGCAAAGAATTGATTGTACATAAATATGAGGTCATTCTCGAAACCCATCCTAGAACCTTCAAAGTGACACGAACTACATGTTTTTTGGACTAGAAAACCCAAGGTCTCATTACAATTGTTAAATTTGGGTCAAGTCTAACTCACCCAAAAGCTAGCTCAAAGGGGAGGAGTGCCTATAAGGAGCACATTACCCCTTTCCACAACCGATGTGGGATTCAACATACCACCTCACGCCTATGGCCCATATAAGGAGCACATTACCCCTTTCCACGCCCAGAATTTTATTGGTGCGTGACATATTTATGGGAGGTCCAATATCGGATGGGATGCTCTAATACCATGTTAAATTTGGGTCAGACTTAACTGTCCCCAAAAGCTAGCTCAATGGGAGGAGTGCCTATGGCCTATGTAAGGGGCACATTACCCTTTCCACAACCGATATGGGATTCAACAACAATAATAAAGAGAAAGGGAAATAATGGATCACTTTATCTAAGGCAATTTCTTAATGAGAACTCTTCTGATAGGCACCATTAATGAGAATGTTCACTCATGCATTTGAAACACACTACCAAATCCAAGAGCGCCATTTAGCACTAAAGCCCACGACCTCTATAGCGTTGTCTAAGTGAATCTAGAAGACTAAGTCAAAAGCTTTTTCAAAATCAACTTTAAAAGGGAGGCATGCCTTCCCTTTATCCTATGAGAATCTATCGCCTTCAATACAATCAAGAAGAAATATGTGAATTGCCTCCTAGTGATAACACGTTGAATTTTGCTGATAACAATAGGAAGCACCAACTTAAGCTTAGCTACAATAACTTTTGTGACAATCTTGTAAATACCATGAATCAAACTAATGGGTCTATAGTCTTGAGTTTGAGTCTTCTACAAATTTGATACTAAAGTGATAAAGGAAGCATGCAAGGAGGAGGAAAGCATAGATCTAGAGTGAAAATCACCAAAAAGATAGAGAAGATCATCTTTAATATGCGACCAAGCTTGCTTATAGAACTTGAAATTTGCATCATCAGGACCAAGTACTTTGGAGGAGTCATAATGCCAAACCGCCTCTTTAATCTCATCCAAGGTGAAGGGTGATTCAAGGTTGCACGCAACATCAGAAGGTAGAGATTTCAGAACCAGACCTGGAATGCTCCCAGAAAAAGATTAGGTCAGCAGAATCTAATTTTAAAATAATTTACAATCACCCTTTTAGTGCTAGAAGAATTTGTAAAGACAAAAGAACTATTTGAGATATAATGGATAGAATTCTTCTTTCATCTATTAGAGCACTGAAGTTTGTAGAATTTGATAGCCCTATCACCCAATTGTTATTCAACTCAGGTGAGATTTCTACCTATAGATACTCTCATACCAGAAGGCCAAAGTTGAAAAATCAATTTTTAATGCCAAAATCTCATGTTGCTCAATTTGGCTTAAGTTTGCACTTTCTGCAGTAATCTCCCGTTCATCTAAGTTGTCTTTGATAGATTGCATTTCTACTTCATCATGACCGAAGACCTCCAAATTCCAGCATTCTAATTTACAAGAGGAATTCCTCCAGGTAAACCTTCTACCTTTTAAATTAAGATATTTAGTGACAAATAATCAACCACCATTTTGAAATTAAGGACCCTCGAAAGCAAAGAAGCATGCACTAAATCTTTCAAGAGAAGGCAGAGCTTGATTGAAATCATTAATTAGTAGTATAGGATCTGTCACTGAAGAGAGATCCTGAATAATCTCATTCCACAGTACTATATGATCTTACTCATTACAGGGAGCATAAACACCTACAATGAGGTGAAATTAACAGAGGAAAAAGATTACATTATACAAAGTCATATTCCACACATAAGATACCTCCTAACTTTCATGCTACATAAATACCAGCCAACCAAGATTAGCCATCGCTACTTCTTTTTCTTCCTTTTCTATGCTTTTAAGGAGTGAGATGTTGAGATTCGGTGTCCAAAGTTTTGTATTCATCCTCTTAGCTTACCAAATAATTAAATCCCTTGATTTACCATGCAAGTTATTCAAAAATGGCAACTTAGTTTGGTGTATACTACAATGCAATTTAATTTTTTTTCTCCAAACTTAATTTGTTAACAATTATTAACAGCTTAAAAAAAAAAACATCACAGTCTGTTAAACCAATAGACATCATTTCTTTGAATTTTAATTTCAATCAATTGACATGATAACTCGTTATTATTTAGACTCTACCTTATTTTTTTCGTTTAATAGGAATTGAAGGTATAAGAATTCAAACATTAGCCTATTAGGTGAGTGATATACCTTTAGCCAATGGATCAATTAAACTAGGTTTTTTTTTTTGGCAATAATATTTTGAACCTTATAAAATTCAAATACATAAATATAAATATATATATATAGATGTTGTAGTACAAATTATTTTAAGATGAAATAAAAAAAATCTTAAATAATATAATCATTAATAACTTAAAACCTACATTTTCATAAACTTATTAAAATACTATTAGGTTTTCACGCTGTCAACTACTTTGTTTTATATTTTCATCTATTTTTTTTTAATAATTAACAAAAATATCAAAATGTTCTATAAGTAGGAGGTTAATTTTAATACATTTTTAAAAATAAATAAATATAATTATTAATAATGGTAAAAATTAGAAACTAATTAAACTCTCAATTTTTGAAAATTTGACTAGTGGATTATGTTAAAAAGTAATTAAATGGGTGAAGTGATTGAAGTGTCTATCAGAATCAAAATTTTGGGCATTCTAATGACTTTCTTAACGAGTTTATCAAAACAAATATTCGATATTCACCCAGTACTTTGAGCAGACTCAAGCCATGCTATGCAGATGGAACAAACGACAGTAGAACCAAACCCTCAAGACCTACCGTTTCACGAGCAGCACTAGTGCATCAAGCTATTGAAGAAATCCTGGCGGAACGAGTTGTGAAGACCACCAAGCGTCCTCCTTATAAAGAATACATTGTCAAATGGAAAGGTCTAAACATCGAAGAAACCAATTGGGAGAAAGAGTTGAACCTCCAATAACATTTGCAGAAGATTGAAAAGTTCCTACAAGCTCAGTCGACGAGGAAGTCAACCGTTTAAGTGAGATAGAGTGTTAGGGGTCTAGAATTTTGTGGGACTAAAATGTAATTTTTTCAACATGGGATTTCTTAAAAACGATATGGGTAGAAATTAGTATAAAATAGTAGTATCAAAAAGTTGTGTCAGTTTCTTATAATTCATTTTCATATAATTATTAAGGGGGGTGTCACTTTAGACATATTGATGTCTACTCCTGTCACAGATCAACTTGTTCCTAAGGCTCTTTAGGGGGAGTAACTAGTTGGCCACCAGTGAGGACTGGGCCCAGTTGGCCACCACAGGCCTATCGAGTCCATGTGCTGTGTCTCCACCCCTTGTAGGCGTTTCCCCCTGTCTGCAAGTGGTGTGAGGATCGTTGTGTCGAATTGTGTAATGACTGTTTTGCCACTGGAATAAAATGAGTAACCCTTTTATTAAAATCTATGTGCCTACATGAGGTATTTGGATTGCTTGTGCCATTATGCTTGTTTGATGCTGATATCCGCTTGATACATATATATATATTGCTCACTTTAATAACACTCTAGCCTTTTGACTAACTGACATACTTCGTTGTGCAGATCAATGTGTAGATATATTGGTTGACTTGTTTTGATAGTGTTCAAGTCAAGTGTCACACGGTCCCGAGTGAGTGCTAAAACCTGAGTAAGTTCGGTTAAAAATCAAATTGAATCGAATAAATTAAAAATTGAAATTTTAGTGTTTATGAATTGAACTAGACCGATTTAAGGTATAAATTGATTTAAATTAAACTGATTCGATTTAGTTCGATTTGGTTCATTTTGGTGAATTTAGCTTTTTAATGTGTTTTTTATATATATTTTTACAATTTAATTTTAGTGTTTTAAAATTTAAGTGCAGCATCTGAATCTTGGTTATGATATAATCTTTCTATACTATAAAAAAATAATATATTATTGCTTATCAATAAGTTTAATTCGGTTTTACTCATCAAAATCAAACCGAATTAAAATAACTAAAATTTTTAAAAATAAAAATTAAACCGAAAAAAAAAATAAAAAATTAAATCGAATTTTTAAATTAATTGAGTTCAATTAATTTTTTAATTTAAACTGAATATTACTTAGCTTAATTATAACAAACATTATTAGAATTAGTAGTAGAAAATTTTGCGGCTATATTGAATAACATATCGCATCAATATCAATAATTATTGTTATTGATGTATAAAAAGATACAGTAATAAATAAAAATTATTAGCATTAATAAAAATTATTTTAATAATATATATTATTACTGTAATTACTTTTTTAATAGTAAAATATCTATCTTCACAATTTTGTAAAAACAACATGTTGCAATCATATTTTATTACCGTATATTTTATATCAATAATACATGATTTTTTGCATATTGTTGCTACAAAAATATAATCATAGATATTTTATAATAAAATTATAGTTTTTGTTAAAAAAAAATTATTAGCCATAATAAATATTTATTGTAAAACTACTTTTTAATATTTTTATATAATATTAATTTTTTTATACATAAATAGCTGTAATTATATATTAATATTATTAATATATATTAATCAATATAACAATAAAATTAATTTAGCTATAATAAATTTTTTTCTACTAATTTTTATTTTTATTTTTATTGTAGTAAAAGAAATCAATTTGTTAACAGTCTCTACAAACTTATTCTTAAAATTATATAATTGAACATAATTTAATTAAAAATATATTCCCATAAGTCCAGTGCATTTAAGAAAATATATTCATTATATGTACAGAAATATAATTACATAAGACCATAGTTAATTACATATAACAGCTGGCATTTATATATATATACAATTGATTACATAAGACACAGCAAGGCGCATAGTGCGTACGTGTATGCGTAGCTAATTACATAAGGCAGCAGGCATTAACATTGTCATCATTGAACATGTTGCTGACCTTGTCATCTCCACGGTGAGTGACAGGGATGTTGCCATATCTTTCTCCAACATTATAGCCATGCTTGTAGTAATTGTAGCTTTCTTTGAATTCGTTGGTGGTGTCTTTGAAATAGTGATTCGCAGACGTGAAGTACAACGGCGGATTCGGATAGGGCCAGAACTCTGCTCTCTTTCCTGCCCTCCTCACTGCCTTTAGCACCTTATTTCGATCAACGTATCCCACCACTGTTACCTTTTCCATCTCTAGATCAACCTCCACTGAATCAACACCTACATAATAACTCTCATTCATATTTAATTTCAATATAATTTTGTCGTAGTTAATTATAATATCTTTAATAATGGAGTAATTAGAAGGGTTTAACACTTTGTAATTAACCATTGCTATATATATATAGACAAACCCTAATTACCTCTAAGCTTGTGAATTGCATTCTTGACAACTCTTTCACAACCACTGCAACACATCCGGACTTTGAGCTCCACGGTCTGTAAAGAAAACATGTGTTTATTTTTTGTTTTAAAGAAAAAAATTTTAATCACTTACGTATTCTTTATTCAGATATGCACTTTTAAAATGCTTTATGCTTTAGGAGACCAAAGGGATTAAGAATGTTCACTAATATGACTGAATTATTTTCCAGTTAACAGTTTAAAATTGCAAGCCCAGCTTATAAATTAAAGTTATAAACTATGAGAATCAAAATATAATTTGAGTTCACTACAGTTCCTGGGTTCAATTTGGCAAACAGCAAGTTGAAAGGACAGCTTAATTACCAAACGGAAAGAAAAAGAAAGTTGCATGGGATGCATGAAAGCGAACCTGCAAAGAAAGTGGTCGTCCCTTGGGCATGTTGTAATTGATATCTCTGTGGTCGTCTCGAAACTGAAAGTAACAGTACGCAATGGCAGATATGATAGACTTAAACGCTCTGTCTAAGAAGGTAGCCATGGAAGTTTACGTTCCCTTCAATATATAAAGCTAATATTTGAAGGAAGACAAAGCCAAACCCAGAAGATATTCCTCTGACGAGGCATAGCATTGGCATCGCTTCCTTAATTCTAAGTTCTATTCCATGGGAAATGTATTCTAAAGAAGTTGTCTAATCCTATTTAATCCTACCACAAATAAGCAGTTTTCTTGTGATTCAATTCACTCTCAAATATAAAATTGATGAAAAGCTTTTACTTTAGAGAGGGAATGGTATCTAAACCCTCACGTTAATGCTTTATAATATGGCTGCTGCTGACACCTAACAGCAAAGAATATCATTCTTTTGTGTGGACATTGGCATAAGGAAGCAAGGAAAGATTGGATTTTGATGCAAAGCTATCTATTATTCTTAATATCTTTCTTTTTTTTCCACTGTCTTTGAATAATCACACTACCAAATCAGAGGCGACCTATCCTTGCAATAACCATCATCCAATAAATATTCCAACACGTATAGAACACGTAGTATTTATATTTCTTATTTATGAATTGCAAAAAGTAAATAAATAAAATAAGAAAGAATTAATATTAGTTCCTTAAATTTTGAAGAAATTTATTAGTTTATCCTTATTTCAAAATCACATCCTATATTTGTGATCCAAATTAAGATATCTACGTGGATTAACCTAAATTCAGAAATAAATATATTTTAATGAAAGAATATAGCGTTACAAAAAGACTTATTCTTATGAAAAGATATATAATTAGATCAAATATGTTAGATTACATTCTTTTAATATAATTTTTAAATTCTATTTGTAAAGTCTAAGACTCACATATAAAAATTATAATAAAAAAAAATCTTAAGATAGTATAAAAAAAATAGAAAGGATTTTAATATTTGATTTGTGAAAATTTTTATCGAATATTTTGATTCTGTAAATAAAGTATACAAAATTTTAAAATTTTTAATATAGTCAATTATATTAGAAATTAGTGATGATGGACTAGAGTATTATGCTATTATGCTTCAATATAAAATAGGATTCATTTAGATAATTTATATTTTCTTCATTTTATAAAATTAAATTTTTTAATCCTCCTCCCAAACGAAACTTTTATTCAATTTTTTTTATTTTAATAAGAAAGATTAAATAATATAAATATTTAAAATTATAAAAATTAAATAATATATATAACTAAAATTATAAATATTTAAAGTGATGGAAGCATTTTTTTAACAGAATGATTAAAAAATTAAATTTTTCAAAATTTAGTGGCTTTAAAATATAAAATAAAAAAAAATAATTGTTTTAAGTTTCAGATAATAATTTATTCTAAAAATAAAGATTTTTTTTAATTATAGAAATTAATTAACGATTAGACAATATAAATATTTAAAGTGATTAATAGTGTTCTTAACATAATTATTAAACAATTAAATTTTATAAAATAAAAAATATTTTAATTGAATAATTTTCAAATAAAAATAAAATAATAAATTTTTAAAAATTTTAATAATAATTTACTAAAAAAAAATTAAGATTTTTATTTTTTTTTACTCTATATCTGTGGAGAAGTGCACGAAGTATCAATTGAGAATATTATTTGACTAACTAAATTAAACAAATAATAGAATCCAAAAGCAGTGAGCTATCGATTGTTCTTAAATCAGAATCATATTTAGGGCATTATTCTTTCAGCAATTAAGAGAAAATTAGAACCTTCTGACGCAACATATTCGTGATGAGTTATCCGATTTAACTAATTGAAGTTATAATTTATAAACGCAGCAAAATGTCCTCAAAGAGAAAACAGAATAAGTAACTAGAAATTAATGGAATGGTTTGGAAGAGAATAATTCTCGAAGGAAAGATTTCTTTTTCTTTTAATTTTATTTTATTAGCCACAACAGCTTGAGATGTGTTGTTAATTAATTTATCTCTGAAAGTAATCATGGCCACCCGGACATTATCCTTGTTAACTTCCTTCCATTTGAAAAAGTAAATAAATAATGATATTCATAAATGAAATGCCATTAAATTTAATTGTAAATTATAATATAATTTTTAAAATTTTATTTGAATAATAAAATAGTTCGAAAATATATATTTTTATTATAATAATATTATTTTTTATTAATCTTATTATTCACTTTTTATTCTCATTTTTATATAATATCCTAAATGTTAATAAAAATTTAAAATATGAAAAAATAAAATTTTACAATTTAAAATATATAATATTTTAATTTATTTAGAATATTATTAGTAGAAAGTAAAATTTTTTAAATATAAAAAATATACACATAATTTATAATATTGAGTATAAACATTCAGTGAAATATTTTATTATATATTATTTATATGTGATGTTTAATATAATAAAAATTTATTTATAATAAATATTTATTTAATATAATATATTTAATATTACATATAATAAATATAAAATATATTTAGTGTTAATATAAAATTTAAATTAAAGAATTATATATTTTATTAATAATATATAATTTTAGAAGTTATGTGATAATTTACCGTTAATTTATATAAATTTAATTTAATCTTTTAATTATAATTATACTAAATTGAAAAGATTTAATTTTACTTTTTAAAATTTGAAGCGTTGGATATAAATATGAATTATTATAAGTATTTTGATTTTTTTATTCAATATTTCTTTAAAAAAAATTAAAATTAAGCATGATTTTTTTTTAAAAAAATAAATCCTTTTAAATGAAGACTAAGAAAATAAATAATATAGTTTTTAATATTAAATATATATTATTATTATTATCATTTCTCCTCCGAATTGAAAGACAATTTGACTTGTGTCTGTCAACTAGCTATTATTCTTTTTATACAAAACAAAATGAAGGATAACATAGAAAAAAAAAAGTGTCATTAATGTGATGATAGCATACAAGTTGATGATGTATGTCTAATCTAGACGTCATCCATATGAGAGTCAAATGGTTAAAAATTGAAATTTTAACTTATGAATTTCCCAGTTGTAATGAAGGAGAGTTATATGAGAAGATGAAAGATCTAGCTTTGTTATGAAAGGAAGAAGCATGGAGTGAGACTTCACACAAGCATTTCTAATTCTTTTGCTAATAATTAAAATAACCTCAAAAGTTCCAGTTCCACCATTGGAGTCGCTCACTCGACAGCAAGAGCTCAGCCCCTTCAATGGGTGGCTCAGATTAACTCCAAACAAAATGATGTTATATAGACTACCTTAAAATCTCCGACTATTCTGAATTTCCCAGGTTCATTTGGTACTAAAAAATGTTCAACATAACTTGAAAATTATGCTCTTAGAAAACGTGGAGACCAGAATAGCCAGTAGAAAGCATACATCAGGACACATTTTACTATGCTAACGATCATATTAGAGCAGAAAAGGAGGTTGGCAGCATATAAAAATCAAATGCCTTATCACAGTATCATATTCTGGAATTTAATCAGTTTCAGATTCTTGGATGGAAGCAAACATATAAAATTGGACATGATGGAGCCACTTACAGGCTCGATGTCTGCAAACCTTAGATCCAAACAAAAGCTAAGTGACCCCATCATTAACTACAGTTATCCCCAGCAAAATACAATAAGCTGAACTTTTCTTGGCTGCCTCCATTGATAAACTCACTAATAGCAAGAAGAAGCAAAACTTTGTGATATGACCTTCTAAATTGACATCTCTGATTAACTGAAAAACAAACTAGAGCATGTAAGTACTTGAATGAATTAGATATGTCAATCTCAGAACTGGAGTATTCAGTTCTCATTTCAAACAAATCTGAACATTCTAAATATTCATAACAGAAACAGAAATAGAAAATGCAAGTTGTTTGCACAGGGAGGGTAATAAGATATTCTAACAGCAATGCATGCTCATACATTGATCATCAGGCAGGGTAACAAAAAGAAAGATAAGCAAAAGTGGAGAGGAACAGAGCAATTGGCCAGCATTTAGACAGAGATACAAAAAGAACTTTTTGTTTTTGCTTTCTTATCACTGCAAAAACACATAGTTCTTAGCTGAGAGTCGTTTCAGAAACTCATAAGTAGTGATCAGAGGCCCCAATCCCCAGTAACAAGCCGTCCAACCACCTTCCCTGACAAGATTTCTAATAGTCTGCCCAACAGTTGGGCCACGCCTCCCATTCTCCTCCCCATCCAAAACTTACAATATGGTCTTAATAGTATCAAGTGGCATTGTAATTAAAACAGAAACAGCACCCGTCATGGCTGCACAGATTCCTGAACTACCTTTACAGTTTTTGAATTTGGTCAACCTTTGCTTGTCGTCTCCACATTTTGGAAAGGGTTAAACATGTTAACATCC
The DNA here is from genome assembly GCF_001659605.2 of Manihot esculenta. Taxonomy (NCBI): domain Eukaryota; kingdom Viridiplantae; phylum Streptophyta; class Magnoliopsida; order Malpighiales; family Euphorbiaceae; genus Manihot; species Manihot esculenta. Next base: position 1,053,427 of record NC_035161.2, on the reverse strand, counting down.
TGATATAAAAAATAAATCATTAAAAAACTATTTAATTCAAGCAAAATACACTATAAATTATTAGAAATTAACTAAGTAAAAATTTAATTAAAATTAATTTTGATAATTAATGTATACTAACCTTCGGATACCATGCCTGCCTAAATATTGATGCACCCAATCCTTTTTTTATTCTTCCAAAACCATCCTCACACCAAGTAGGACCCCATGAATTTCGCAACTCCCAAAATTGATTTCCTTCATTGTCGGTTACTATTCCAGTTATAGTAACAGCATGTACGGGTCGCCACTTTTCTTGCTCCGGTGGAACTCCAAAATATGCTTCCTGGTAAAAAGAAGGTAATGAATATAATTAATTAATTTTTAAGATTAAAAGAAAAATTAAAATAATACAAGTCTTACCCCTTTTTTTAAAATTTTAAATTTATTATCCACATGTAACGTTACCAAAACAGGTCCATCCTTTAAATTTTTCTCCAATTCTTCATCACTGATATTTTCTATTTGTATTGATTCAGAGACGGTAACGATCGGACCTTGACGTGCCTATAATAGAAAATATATGCAAAAGAAAAAAATTTATAATCAAACTTGTGTAATGATTTTTTTTATTATTCTATTTAAATTAATATGTAATTTATGTTTTTAACATAAAAATAAAAATAATATTAAAAGATTGGTACCTTACCTTTCTAGGGTTCTCAGGCATCTTACCGATGTAAGTGCAATTTTCTTCCAAACATAAGCCTTCGGTAGTCAGAAACTCAATTATTTTAGTCTATGAAAGGTTTTGGCTCGTCGCCAAAAGTATTTACTAATATTTGAGTGGATAATACCAACCGATCATCACCTTGTAGCTCTAACTTTTTATTTATTCTTGCTTCAATAACAGTGGACAAAACTATTGCCCAACATATATCTTAATTGAAAAAAAAAATTGTTAGTAATCACGGTAAAATGTATCATGAAGAAAAAAAAATTGAGGTAATATGACTTTTTTAATTATTTCATAAATTTATCATAAACTATATAATATGATGAAAATATATTACCTAATTAAAATATATATATATATGTATATATATTGAATTAAATAACAATCCAATATGAAAAAATCATTTTTTACTTTTTTCAAAATATATATTAATTGTAAGAACTTTTAATTGTATGGTTTGATTATTAATTGACTAACTAAAATATATCCGGTTAACATTAAGATTCATTAAAGAATAAAATAAAAATGCTTACTTTTGGTTTGTTTGCGGATAGGAGACTTGATTAGTAGTTTCCAATCCTTTTGATATTTGTGTTGAGGTTGCATAGTGCTGCCTTCTCCCTTGTCTTTTCTTTTTGGTGCCATTAATATTGAAAAAAAAAAATTTATAAAATTATTTAATTGAATACAATATGTTATATTAGATTTATCATAGTTAACTAATTATTAATGAAATGCTAATGTGTAAAACTACATATTCATAATCTATGAATAATATTTAAAAAAAGAACATAAAAAGAATTTTATATTATACTCATAATACCTACTTAATTTAAATTCTGCACGTCAAATATTACACTTTGGTTCTATTACTTATATGTATAGAGAGACAAGAACAAAAACACACAAAAAAGTAAATGAAAAACTCCAAAGTAAATTTTTATTATACTCAAAACACTTGATAACACAGTTTCATTATTTGTGGACAACAGAGTACTAGAGACCTTAAAAACAGCTGAAACAGATCAATGAGACAATAAATAGCACAGTTAATCAATTGGAAGGAGGTAGGGTCTTTGCCAAAAGTATTCAATACAGGGAAAAGAAAAGGTGGTGAGGCAAATGAAATTGGCTTCATTCCTATCCCAACAGGGTTATTCCGACAACAGCAGATTATCAAGCAGGGGATTTGCCTAATTCTTCTCGGCCGGATGCTAGTAAGACATATGTCAGGGTTGGGTCACTTGGGTCGTAGGTAATGTAATGCCAAGGAAAGAAAAAGTAGTCGATCTAGCTCTAATCTATCCCGTCTGAGCGAGGGCCTGGACTAGCTTTCTGCTATATTATCTGATTCACTTCCTAAAAACAGCGCTAGCGCGCCTAACAGAAGATTATATAACCCGGCATTCGACGCAGCAGATTCAAGCAGTGATAATATAATGCACACACACAAACATATGTATTCAATAACCAAAAAAAAAAAAGCAGACTAAAAATGGATTATTAACTAGAGATTCTGTAAACACACAAACCCTCGGTTTTCTGCGAGCGAAAATCGTCTGTTCTCCTGGATGTTGCTGGTTTCGCGGGGCGTCTGGTCGCTCTGAATGATGAATGCCGAGGAGCTACTCTTCAACGCCACAGGAGTCGGCTTCTCTTTGGGATTCGTTTTTTCTTCTCTCCAACCAAAAACAAGAAAAGGCTGAAATATTTTCTTCACTGGCAAAGAAATTTGTAGGTTTTTGTAGAGCTCGGACAGTCCTTCACAAAGAAGAAAAAAACAAATAAAGCACCACGGAAGTACGGTCTCTGCCAATACAGAGGGTGGCTGTTTGACAGGGTGCAACAGCCACGTAGTACGGAAACAACATAGGACGCATGCTGCTGATGCCCTAAAGCAAATCACCAAGAAGCTAGACTAATGGTTCTCTTAATTGGCAGAATCAGCAAATGAATGGCTCCAACTTGTCATTTCTCGGGAATATCCTGACTGGGCAGCGATTCAGTTGAACATGTTGGCCGGTATGAAATTGGATTGCTGTTTTGAGTGCTAGTTTGCGTCGATTAGAATGCAATTAGAAATTACATGAATTTAGTTTGCTTGCAGTTTGGCCAAGCACCGAAAATCTTCAGTTTTAGAGTCCAAGGATTTATTGCTACACTTAAGTTTGTAACTTATGCATTTTCACCAGTGTATTCATATTTTGCTTAGAGTATTGGCATCTAACTTGCAAATTTTATCTCTGATTTTGGATAATTTATCTTGTTTCCCTGATTATTGATTTTAATATTATAAGGTTTTATAGGTTCTTTTCTTTAGATTGAAAAGGGAACATAATGATGTTGTTGAATAGACATGCGTAGTAAAATTTTTTGCATTAGTTTTCAGGACTTATAGTCCAAATCAAAGATATTGTTATTAATAATTTCATTTGGTTCATAACTTAATTTTGTTTAATGGTTTAATATTGTAATTTTTTTCCTCCTCACCTCTGCTTGCAATTTTTCAGATGATACTTTTACGGTAAGCTTTGTGCTTCTTGTGAACAAGGGTTAAAGAGTAATACACTTACCTCTGCTACTGCTGATTGCACTTCATCTTCATCTTCATTATGATTTTTATCTTTCTCCAATCTGTTTCCGTGAGGAACAGCAGAAAATTCCTTCTGCAAGCGGAGTCTTCTAGGAGCAGTTCCTTGAATGGCAAAGCTATCTGTACAAGGGCGCACCTGAGGCTGGCGGGCTCTAATCTTGATTCCAGTACCACTGACAGAACTGTCATGGTTCATAGGATTCATTTGCCTGCTTGATTCATCCATACTTTTGAATACACCAAAAGATGAGCCCATTGCAGAAATGGCAGATTGAGTATCTTGTCCAACAGAATTTGCAAGGCCACCAGCATTTCTACTTCCAAGTTGTCCATCAAAACCGAAGGACGATGCTTGAGCTCCCCAAGATCCAAATGAAGCTTGCATCTGCAATAAATCCTTGTTATAATAGCACAATCAGGCTCCCAAATACAAGTTGATTAATGTCTTCAATTTTCTTCAAAGCTATCAAATGCCCTTGGGATTAAGACTAAGTTTAACCAAGTTAAAATCGGCCAAAGGCCAGTTCAGAGCCGGAACCAAAACTGGTTCAACTGGAAATGAAACTGGACCAAAACAAGTCAAAAATGGATTGAAAAATTTGGCATTGAACCACATTAACTGGTTCAGCTCCAGATAAAACAGGATTTTTTTTTTCTTTAGCAATAAAAATTTTGGAAAAAACTATCAGTGGTTGGATATGATCAAAATTAAAACTGCAGCCAAACTGGAAATAGCCATCAAATAAAGTATATCAAACAGCTTAAATTGCATATTAAAAAAAAAAAGTAAAATTTCCAAACAATTATAGAATTCAACATTCAAAAAAGCACAGGAGATAAACAAAAGCCAAACACAAGCTGCCAAACTTGACGTTAGAAAGCTACCATAAGACCATATCTCTACCTGGACTTGAGCCATTTCTGTGTCAGCTCCATGGCATATGCCAATATCCTTAACACGGAAGTTAACTGGTGGTATATGGCCAGATAAATCAGTCTCACTTCCAACAGCAGGATTCTTCTGGCAATTTGATTCTTCGCCAGAAAAGTCATCGTTGTTATTGAAGACCTCACCCAACAACTCTGTTAAGGAGACATCAGGTTCACTAGTTCCATCCAGAAAATGGAAACCATTAGATCATTGACGAAATCGGCATAAGGAGAATCCATGTAGTGTGCTATGTCTTCTTGGATGTGTGGTCGCATCGGCGAGAACACTTTGCAATCAATTTCACCAGGTGTAGCCCCAAATTGACAAGAATTTTCTTCTAGCTGTGGATGTACCTAAAGAGAAAAGGCCCAAAAAAAAATGAATAATACACATTCTCAAGACATTAATCCCTTGTTATGATTAATTAGAAGTGTCAACTATAAAATGCCATGCAACAGAATCCAGATCTCATCACCATAGTTGTCATTTCTGCTGCATGATCTTCAACATCTGAAAGACTATTGCAGCAGCTATCAACAGGTAGCAAAGCAATAGGGGTTGTCATGTTATCTGTCTCATCTATCAGCCACCTTCCTATACCTTCAGATGGTTTTTCTTGGTTGTACGGCAGATGTTGCCGTTTCTTGAACTAGATCTGATAATGTATCATCAGGTGAGGACTTAGAAGTGGTAGGTGAATATCCAGTTTGGTCTACATCATATTTTACAGTTTCAATCATCTCTTCTGGCTTCCGGTAGGTGAATATCCAGTTTGGTCTACTTCATCATATTTTACAGTTTCAATCTTTTCTTCTGGCTTCCGGAACAAGCGACAGAGGACAAAAGCACCCTATACCAGGTGAAGGAAGAAAACAATGAGTTAGAAACAAAATAATAATAATAATAATAATAATAATAATAATAATAATAATAATAATAATAATAATAATAATAATAATAATAAGGTATCCACATCATTATCATTAGCTCTGTACAGTTTTATTTGGATCTCCACAAGAAGCATCTTGATATGGTAAGCACAAACTCTGTACAGTTTTATTTGGATGCTCCTCCATTTACTAAAACCTGTTTATCACTGCTCATCTTGTTAGATTCGTGCTTGAGGGAGTCTTCACACTCAGAAACAAGTACTAATTACAATAATAGTAATCCTAAAGAGATGATGAGACAAGAACCTGGCCATGGCAATCCAGTTGTTACTAACAACCTAAGACCTTCACCTAGTTCAGAGCAGCTGGTTCCACAATCAACCAGTTCCCAGATGTTGCAGCAGATCACACGATTTTAATGGATATATTTCTCATTTCTGGTACCGTCTCCATGTTGATCAAGTACAACATAAATCTTTGTTGTTAAGCATTTAAGATTTCGTATAATAGATGTTTCTCTCTATGCCCCTACCCTCACAAACACACACATCCAAAAAGGAAAAAAGAAAAAGAAAAAGAAAAAGAATTGGCTTAGCCATAGTAGGTTCGGTTGATGTGAATGAAATATGAATATGCTACCTTGAAATAGGACTTGGCTGCTGTCTACATGGGTTTATGATATTTTCTTTGATTGTGTGAACTGAATGTTTAAAGTTTCCAATTATTTTCTCAAATCTGAATCCTGAAAATGTGGTCCGAAGCAGCCACCAATGGAGGACCAACAACCTCGTCATCAGCAGCAACAACAACAGCAATCTGCACACTACACCAGGAGGGAAGTTCAAGCCAAGAAACAGAAGCAACTAATCAGCTACTTGGGAAGAGAAAGATACAGGACTTGGTTTCGCAGGTCTTATTAGCAATTCAATGTTGTGCAGTTATCAGTTCTCTTTACTGTTATGTGGTGCTTTTTAAATTTTTTCGGCTTTCCTTTTCTTTTAGTTGTAAAAATGTGACAGAGCTCTTGCTTTCTTATTCATATAATGATAAATATGTTGCAGTGCTCTATCTATAAATAAAACATAATATTAAAAATTTTGTTAATAGGTGAGTAAAAAATGTGAGTTTATATGCATTATTGTCGTATGTTAGTCACAAAAAGGAAGAAGTAGAATATGAACAAAAACACATGAATTTGAAGTAATTGTTTATTTAATATATTTTAAAATTTGAAGGTTTTATTTAGCCTTCTTAAAAAATTGATAGGTTTATATGTTCTTTAATGGCATATTTGATTTATTTTAAAAATGAATATTTTTATATAATTAAAGGGCGTGTTTAGAACTTATATGAACTTAAAAAAATATAAGAGTTTATATGTCTTTTTCTCGTTTTTGTGTCTCTCACTCCCTCACTATCACTTTGCTTATATGTCTATTAATTTATATTTCAAGCCTTAATATAAGTTTACTACCGAAAAGGGATTCAATTTATAGAATTTACATCGCGTGGAAATTCAATTGACAATTTAGTATTTTCATAAATTCATTTTTTTTCTTTATATGTAACGGAGTTTACTTGATTTTAAATTTTAAATAGGGATGTTTAAGTAAGAGAAAACAATGGTTTATCTCAGTGGTGGGCATAAATATTATTTGTATTGCAAATAAGCACTTCCAATTTTATAAATTGGATCCTGGGATGATGCTTTTTTATCACAAAGAAGGATGGTGAAAAGGATGAGAATAAGCACCTTGAATGATTATGAATTGAATCAATTAATTGCTTTTCGTGTTTTGAGTGTGAGAAAGTACCCAATGTGTGATGATCAGGAGGATGATTCAGAGGCTGAGGAGGTAATTGAGATAGAGATGAGTGAGGATGAACCAACCTTCCTACGAGGGAGAACTAGACATAGTACTGGTGTCAAATGTCATCTATGAAGATATTTAAGAACCCAGAAAGGTCAATGAGTCATGCAATTATATTTCAATCTGCACTCATAAAGGAATAGGAAGAAGTGCGGGAAGAGAAGTTGCACTCATAAAGGAAGGAGAAGTAAGAAGTCAGTGAAACACAAGAAATAAGAGGTAAAGGAGGATAAATGGAGGGAGTAACATTACTCTCTAAATCCCTACTCAGGAAAAAAAAAAGCTCAATAGAGTTTTAAAATATAACTAGACAAGAGTACCAACATCTGGTGGTTATTTATCTGTTGTTAAAACATAAATGCATTGCACAAATATCCCATGTTCTCCGGCCGCAATTGTGGATTATGAAAGGAACAAAAATGTACATTATAAATGAGCCATAAGAGTCGAACTAAAAACCAGAGAAGAGCACCTCCACCATCGAGCAACTAAACCAGACATGCCATACTTGAAGTCGAGCGACATGAACCATAAAGAAGATGCATACATGGCCAAAACAGGTAGTACAGTGGATGCTAGATGCCATAGAAAGAGAAGGGAAGAAACTTCATCAATGGAATATCACATCCAACATCAGAACCAAGAAGAGAGCCTCCAAAACCATAAGAACACCTATGGAAGGAAGAAGAAAAAGCACGGTACTCATCAGTCTACATTTGTTACTCCACCATGCTTCTTCTCACTCCTACAATCAAGCAGCACCCGTAAAGTCGAAGGAGGAAACCTCATATTTGTAAAAGAAAATTAAGAAACACAAACAAAAAAAAAAAAAAACTACTGATGGCCTCAAAAAACAGGCTCCAATCAAGCCACTTCCTCCGAAAAGGGAGGGACAAACCATGCTGGGCGAATGGAGTTCCCCCTCTATGCAAAGGAGTTAAGGGAGACCTCAAAATAGGAGGAAAAGAAAATGGCAAGAACCCAACACACATAGGGGCCAACTAACTCAGGAAAACTCTTTCTCTTCAGAGGAAGAGAGAGACAATCTCCTGGAGTTATAGTTATTGTTCTGTGCATGTTGATATTTATCTTGAATTTTAAGGCTCTTCTATTTCTATATTAAGATTATTCCTTTTTGTAATACGCATAACATATTTATTCAATTACTATAATATTACGTCATCCTATGATAAAGTTTATAGCTTTTCAATATAATATTTATATTCTCACTTTTATAATTCTTATAATAAGCGAAAATTTTTTTATTATATTTGTATATAAACACGAGAAAGGGATAAAAAATAATATTTAATTAGATAATTTTTAAAATAATTAAAAATTATAATGTTTTCTTTAATATTATTATTTATTTTCAAACAATAGTTTAAAGACAAAATTAAAATATTCTTTAATATTATTATTTATTTTCAAACAATAGTTTAAACAATGGTTTTCTTTAATATTATTAATTATATTCAAACAATAGTTTAAAGCAAATAAGCTTTCATATTGTTGAATCCCACATCGATTGTGGAAAGGAATAATGTGCGTTTTATATGGGTCATAGGCACTCCTCCCTCTAGAGTTAGCTTTTGGGGTGAGTTAGGTTTGACCCAAATTTAACACGTATAATGGAGGTTTTTCGTTGATATTACACAACAATCGCTTAAAGTAAATTATGAGTTGTCACTGTAAGACATGGCTACGTGGTAAGAGTCTGGTAAGCTGATATATGGTCACACCCGTGGAAAGGAAGACCCAGACACTGTGGCATGATCCCATCGGACTTTTAAGAGATGCGATAATTAACTCTATTTTCTTACAATATAATAGCTAATGCTCGCAGAGATAACTGACTTGAGCGTTGGAGTGACTGTTGTAGGCGCCAACCACCTCACGTTCTCTTTCTTGCAGGTTGACCAATCGCAGCACAACTTCGCTTTGGCGACATCATTTGTTTCCATTGCCGGGAATATCCATTGAATTGTCTCTGTTCATTTAGATTAAAATCAGTCTCTTATCCTTCCTCTTAAAAACAAATATTTCTTGTCTTCCTTTCTCGAAATGGACGATAATTCACGAGTTGCTGCTAAGTCTGCTACTAATAAGAGCGTAATAATTTTTTCCACTCTTGATAGTAGACAAAACACCCCATCATTGGTTAATGAAGCAGATCTCAACAATCTGAATAACAAGTAAATGCTCCAATACATTAAAAGGTTGCAGGCCACTCTTGAGTAGAATAAGACTCAGGAGGAGGTCTCATTTATGGCCCCCAAGGTAAGGCAGGATGCTTTCATTGATACCAAGAACTCGGATAGAAGCAATTCAAGTGCAGTCCAAAGGGAAGGCCAAACTAGAGGATGAAGAGTCATCGAATGAGGCTCCGAAGAACGTCGACTGGAAGCTCTCCAGAACTAAGGTGAAATACGTAACCATAAGTGCTTTTTTGGTTCTTAGTATCTCCAGCCCAATCACTGCCTATATATCCCATAAGCTCTATTTTATCATTATCAGAATAAAGTATACCATCATCCAGCGTACCTTTAATGTATCTCAAAATTCTTTTTATTGCTTGCCTATGAGATTGTCATGGTGAATCCATGAATCTACTTATAATTTCAACTCCATAAACAATGTCAGGTTTAGTTGCTGTTAGGTACGTCAAGCTTCCAACAGGTCTTCTGAAATTTGTCGCATCAACAAAATCACTGCTACCTCTTTAATAAGCTTTAACCTTTCTTCAACTGATGTCAGTATTGGTTTGTATACTTCCATATTGAATTTCTTTAAAATATCTCCTGCGTATTTCTTTTATGAGATAAAAATACCTTTATTAGTTTGCTTCACCTCTGTGCCAAGAAATTAAGACATTAGCCCCAAATCTGTTATCTCAAATTGAGTGATCATAACCTCCTTAAATTCTGATATAAGTTTTAGATTATTGCCAATGAAGATCAAATCATCCACGTATAAGCAGACTATGACAATATCACCATCCTTGTTAACTTTCATGTATAAAGTATGCTCGTATGGATGCTTTTGAAATTCATTATTTAGAAAGTAAGAGTCAATACGAGTATACCATCCCTTAATGCTTGTTTCAGACCATATAAAGCCTTTTTTCAGTCGATAGACTTTATCTTCAGCTCTTTGCTTCACATAACCTGGTGGTTGTTCAACGTATGCCTCTTCTTCAAGTAAGCCATTCAAGAATGCTGATTTGACATCTATTTGATATATTTTCCAGTGACTTTGAGCAGCAAGTGAAATAATCATACACACTATATCTAGTCTAGCAACCGAAGCAAAAAAACTTTAAAGTAATCAATATCTGGCTTTTGTTTGTATCCTTTCGCCATTAATCGTGCCTTAAAGTGTTGCACCTCTTTATTGGACTTGTACTTTGTTTTGTACACCCATTTGACTCCGATTAGCTTCTTTCCTTCTAGTAGAGTAGTTAACTCCCATGTATTATATTTCTCAATAGCATGAATTTCTTCATTCATTGCTTTAACCCAACGATAATCATTAGCTGCTTCCTCAAACATTACTGGATCATAAACAAAGAAAGCATAATGGACAACTTCATCATCATCTGAATCTTTATTATCACCAACCTCACAGTCTTGTAAATAGGTAGGTGGGCGACGATCAAGTTGTGAATGCCTAAGTACTAGAGGAGATGACTCTTCAGGAATTGGAGAAGGTAGTGCTTCTGAAGTTGAAGGAGTTAGTTTATCATTCTGATTGTTTGTTTCCACTTCGTTGTTGATAAATGCAAGTGTTGGCAACGATCTCTTTTCTTCTTCTAACCAATCCCATATTCCATCTTCTTCAAAAGTAATATCTCGGCTGATAATCATCTTTTGAGTCTTTGGATTGTACAGCTTGTAACCCTTTGTCTCTAAACTGTAACCAATGAAGATGCACTTCTTTGCCTTATCATCAAGCTTCTTTCTCAACTCATCAGGTACATGTGAATAGGCAATACAATCAAATTCTCTCAGATGATTCATATTTGGCTTTTGTCCACTCCATGCTTCGTGTTGTAACACCCGGCTAGAGTACGGCCCGGAATTTCTGTGTTCTGACAGAATCTCGGGTGTTGAGATTCTCTAGAAGGGTAAAATGTATGTTTTCTAAATGTTTTCAAGTATTTTAATGTTTTTAAGTATTAAGGGAATTGAGTTTTTGGAAAGAATTGCATTGAGGGAAATTGCCAGGTTCGGCCGCCGAAAGTAGAGTTTCGGCCGCCGAACTTTGCATGGATTAGGAGGCACGTTTGGCCGCTGAAGGTGGTCTGGCCAGCCACCTATAAAAGGGGCCGTGAGTCGGTCAAATGGGTAGTTTTTTCTGTCCATCAGCCTCCTTAGGTGTGTTCCTCTCCTTCCTCATGTGATTTTCATGATTTCTTTCAAATTTTTAAGAGTTTTTAACAAGATTTATGATGTTTTGAAGCTTTTGAGCATAAAACTCAAGATTTTCAAGTTTGGAGATTTGGAGAGTGTTTTCCCCATTTCTTCACGTTAGGGTTCTTCAATCTCTCGTTCTACAAGAGGTAAGTGAAGATCCTTAACATCTTTTCATGTTTTATGCAAGTTTTATGGAGTTTTATGAGTAGAGATGCATGTTATGTTTTTAGGATGCATGAGGTGTTTATGTGCTAGATGATGTTATGGTGTTGTTTTGTTGGGGTTTTAGGTTAGTGTTGGACCCCTTTGTGCATATATTTGTGTATATGCAAGTTGTTTTGTTGTGGGATGCATGTTTGGAGGGTGTTGGAGGCTGGTTGCATGAGACCGAATCAGGGTTCTGCCTTTTGGAGAACCCAGGTTCGGCGGCCGAAAGGAGGTTCGGCCGCCGAACATGCCTAAGGAGGTGGTTTCGGCTGCCTAAACTCGCCCCTGAAGATTGAACTTTCGGATCTGGAGGGGAAATTCGGCTGCTGAATCTGCCGCCGAAGGTTGAGTTTCGTCTTTGGACCAGACTTTCGGCAGTCGAAAGTGCCTGAGTTTAGTCTCTGGAGGGGACTTTCGACCGATGAATCTGCCCCCGAAAGTGCCTGTCCAGCCTTCCTTTACATGCTTTCTATGATTGTTTGAGGATGTTTTAGGGGGTTTATGGGGAGTTTTTTTTTAGAGATGTTTTGAGTTAGTATTGGTTCCTCATTTGAGTCCATCTGTGTAGGATTGGACCCGAGGATTTGGGGAGATTAGCAGCTCAGTGTCAGAGCAGAGTTCTTCAGAGGTGAGTGGAATTATTTAAACTCTTGTTTTATCAATACTCATGACATGTTTCATGCATCATGATATATATATATAGGGTGTGTGCATTAGAAGTCATGAATATGACGCATTTAATTGAGCTATGGACTGAAGGAACGGACATAGTATGGATACATTAGCCCAATGATCTTCTTTCCTTGATTATGAAGTCCGGAGTAGCTCCTCTGTGAGCCAGACATAGATCAGAGGGAATTTTGTATTAGTCCGTTGTGAGATGTGATTACTTGTGATGTGATGCATTCCATCAGAGCATGTTTTCTCTTTATCCACTTACTGAGCTTTCTGTAGCTCACCCCTCTCCCCTCACCCCAGTTTTTGCAGGTTCTGTTAGGATGGGAAGTCAGCAAGGGTACGGTCAGGGCAGGAGAATTTTTTAATAGTATAGTGTGGACATGTGTATATGTGAAAAAGTTGTATAAAGAATGTTTACAGAGTTTTGTATAAGAATTAGATTTGTGCTTGACCCTTATGTTTTATAAATTCTGTGTACATGGTCTGTTTTATAAATGTTTATTCTTGTGTCATGAAAACACCAGGCTTAACATTTACAGAGTTTGACCTGTCTAGAGCTTTGATGAGTGCTCTAGTAAGGGGTCTATGTATTGAAATCAGAGTTAGTATATGCACAGGTTGAGCCTTGGTACAGAAAATTTTTAATGTTTATGGAAAGTGTAAGACCATGTATGAGTTTTATCAGGTGCACAGAGAGTTTAGCAGGCTTGCTACGGGTCCTGGCGGCCTTAAGCCGATCTGGATCCTTGTAACAGCCCGAAAATTGGTCCGCTACCGGCGCTAGGATCCAGATCGACTTAAGGTCGCTGGGACCCGTAGCTAGCCTACAAGACTCTCTGTACCTGTCAAATCTCATACATGGTCATACGTTTGCATAAGAAATTTTTTTTTCTTTCTTTCTGGACCAAGGCTCAACCTGTGCATGCACTACATCTGTTCTCTTTATAAAGACCTCTCACTAGAGCACTCAACAAAGCTCTAGACAGGTCACATACTGTAATTGTTAAGCCTGGTTTTCATATGAAATCAAAATAAACATTTTATAAAAATCAGACCATGTATACAAGTTTGCAAAACATAAGGGTCAAGCACAATCTACACTTTATACAATATTTTGAGAACTGGTTCTATACATCCTATTACAAAAGTCCATGTCCATCTCTAGACTGTAGCCAACTGTACTGCCCTGACTGTACTCTTTACACCTGAACCTGCAAAACTGGGGTGAGGGGAGAGGAATGAGCTATACTAGCCCAGTGAGTGAAATCATAAGTCATGCTCTCATGGAATGCATCATATCACAAGTAAGCACATCAGGGAATGGACAGAAACGAAAATCCCTCTGATCTATGCCCGGCTCCCCGAAAGAGCTCCGCGGGACTTCAATTCATCATACATAATGCCCGGCTCCCCGAAAGAGCTCCGCGGGACTTCAATTAAACATGCAAAGATCAGTGGGCTAACGCATCTGTGCAATGTCCGTTCCCTCCGTCATAGATCATTTAAAATGCGTCATATTCGTGAATTACTAATGCATACAACCTATATATGTTATGATGCATGAAACATGTCATGAGCATTTCACAAGTGAAGGCTTGAATTGATTCCACTCACCTCTGATGACCCTGAACTGACACTGAGCAGCTAACACTGCTGATCTCCTGGGTTCCTCTGATCCGAACCTACACAGGTGGACTCAAAATGAGGGACCAAACATACTCAAAACATCTCTGAAGAACTCCCCAAGAACCCCCCTAAAACAACATGAAACAATCATAAAAAGCATGCAAAGGAAAGCTGGACAGGGCACTTTTGGGGGCAGGTTCGGCGGCCGAAAGTCCCCTCCAGAGATGAAACTCAAGCACTTTCGGCGGCCGAAAGTCCGCTCCAGAGACGAAAGTCCAAACTTTCGGGGGCAAGGTTTGGCAGCCAAAATTGCCTCACACAAGGGTTCGGCGGCCGAACCTGGATTCCCCCGAAGGTCAGAACCTTGCTCTGTTCATGCACACAGCCTCCCAACCTAACTCAAACATGCACAACACCAAACCATAACTTGCATATTCACAAAAACATGCATAAAGGGGTCCAAAACTAATCTAAAACCCCATCAACACAACTCCATAACATCAAAAACACCAAAACACCAACTTATCTCAAAAACCCTACCCATGCATAACTCACCATAAAATTGCTTAAAACTCATAAAAATCACACCAGAAGTTAAGGATTCACTCTTACCTCTTAAAACTCTCGAGGATAAGTGATCCTAACGTGAAAATATGGACGAAAACACACCAAGTTGCAAACCGTTGATTCTTTGCTCAAAACTTCAAAAATAACCATAAACTTGTCAAAACTCTAAAAATCTTGGAAGAAATCATGAGAAATCAACTTAGGAGGATTTGGAGCTCACCTCAGCAGGCAGATGAAAGAAAAAATCTATCCATCAACCGACTTTGGCTCCTTTTTATAAGTGGCTGGTCAGACCACTTTCGGCAGCCGCTTGGTGCCTCCAAAACCATGCAAGGTTTGGCGGTCGAAACTCACTTTCGGCGGCCGAACCTGGCTGTTTTCCCTTAGTGCTTTTCTTTCAAAACTCATTTCATTTTTAAAACTTAAAACCTTAAAAATGCTTAAAAACAATTTTAAAACATACCTAATACCCTTCCTAAGAATTCCGACATCTGGAATTCCACCGGACTGTGGGAATTCCAATACCCGACTCTAGCCGGGTATTACATTCTCCCCCCCTTAAGAACATTCGTCCCCGAATGGTCCTCAAACAATCAACCATACACAAAAAGAGAGAGAGCACAAACAAGACACATAGAAACTAACCTCAAAACATATATGGATATTGCTGAAGCATAGACTCCCGTGTCTCCCAGGTGCACTCCTCGATGTTGTGGTGGTTCCATAAAACTTTCACCATTGGAATTTCCTTGTTTCTCAGCTTTCTGATCTGCGTGTCTAAGATCCTCACTGGCTGCTCTACATAAGTGAGATCTCCAAGGATCTCTACATCAGGCTCCTGAAGAACCTTATTCGGATTAGACACAAATTTCCGTAGTATAGAAACATGGAAAACTGGATGAATTATTTCCATGGAAGCAGGTAAATCCAGCTTGTACGACACATTCCCAATCTTTTGCAAAATCTCAAAGGGTCCGATGTATCGTGGAGCCAGTTTACCCTTCTTCCCAAATCGAACCACCCCTTTCATTGGAGACACCTTCAGCAATACCATATCGGCCTCCTGAAACTCTATCTGCTTCCTGCGGATATCTGCATAACTTTTCTGTCTGCTCACCGCAGTCTTGATCCTTTCTCTGATAATGGGTACCACTCTGCTGGTTATCTCTACTAGTTCAGGCCCTGCTAGAGCCTTTTCCCCTACTTCTTCCCAGCAAATAGGTGATCTGCACTTTCTTCTATAAAGAGCTTCATAAGGAGCCATCCCAATGCTAGCATGATGACTGTTATTATAGGCAAACTCCACCAGAGGTAGATGTTGCTTCCAAGAACCGCCAAAATCTAGCACACACATTCTGAGCATATCCTCTATCGTTTGGATGGTCCTTTCTGACTGTCCGTCAGTCTGATGATGGAAAGCAGTGCTAAAATCTAACCTTGTGCCCATAGCACTTTGCAGACTCCGCCAAAACCTGGAGGTGAATTGAGGCCCTCTGTCTGATACAATAGATACTGGAACTCCATGCAATCTGATTATCTCTTCCACATAGATCTGTGCCAACTTGTCCACAGAGTAGTCGTTCCTGACAGGAATAAAGTGAGCAGACTTGGTCAATCTGTCCACAATTACCCATATGGAGTCTAATCTGTTGGATACCGCCGGTAATCCCACTACGAAGTCCATAGCTATACTTTCTCATTTCCACTCGGGGATAGGTAGTGGATTAAGCATTCCAGCCGGCTTATGATGTTCCAGCTTCACCCTTGACAGTGCGGTTGTCGAAGCCGGTCAAAAATAACCTTTCGGGTTATCAACAAATTTACACTTGTAGACAGTGGTGAAAGGATCGAATCCACACAGAATTGTCACTTACCTATTTTCCTCAATATGACCAAGAATATCAATTGAAATCGCAATTGGGATGAAACAACTTAAAGTAAAAGTGCAAATAAGTAAAAAGAGGGGGGGGGGGTTTTGAGAGTTTTGTGACTAACAATCTATCAAAAGCAATTAAATAACTAATGAGGGTAATCAAACCAGTAACTTAATTGATTAAAATAAAAGGGAAATCAATATGAGAAAGGTCTAGTTGAAGATATGGATCCACCTTGGTTGTTTGGATTGATCATTGAAACATGAATTTACTTGATTAGTTCAATAGGTTAGTTATGGTGGTGGAATAGGCTTCTCACCAAAACCATGTCTCTTCTTATGATTAAATTAATTAGGGTAGGCCCTCTAATCAATTACTAATTAGCAAATTGCCAGGGTAAGCCCTTGGGCCATAGGCATCAAAACAATTGCCAATTGCACAAAGAACTAAAGAGATCCAACCCTAGCTACTCCAAAGGCTTAGAGATGGTGCTAGATCATGCAATTCCTTGGCTTTTACACCAAGTGTCCTAAGGTCAGAATATTTCCAGCAATTACGGACTAAGAAACAATCCCAACCAACAATTAATTACCTTGCAATCAAGAACCAAATGGCCAATTTGATTATAACAACAAAGCAATCATGGAATTAAGCATCAATTGCATGAATATTGAATAAAATCAAAGACATAAGTTTCTGTTCAGATCTCACAATCCATTAAACAACCTTAGTTTCAACCAATCCTCAACTAGAATAAGGGTTTCAGCCACTCATGGCTGAACCAAAACAGAAAAATAAAAGAAGGAAAAAAGAAAAACCGAAATTGGGGAAGAAGAGGAGGTGGCGCCTCCCTTGTGTGGCTGGTGAAGTTGCTGTCCAAAAATTACTGTTCTTGAGTCTTTGAAGCCTTTAAATATGTCTTGGAAGGCTGCCTAGGGTTTCTTGGGTGTCCATGCAACTTTTGGGGATTGCCCAAAGTGTCCTTGGCCTTGCATGTGCCTCCTTTGTGCATGGGTGAAGGCAAAAACGTGGTAAGTTCTTGAAGAGGCAAGTTGGGGGCTCTTTGGTCTTTGAATTGCTGTCCAAGATCTTCAAGAAGTTGCCCTAGAAGTCCAAGAGGCTGCCCATGCACTAAATAGGAAGATGGAGCCTCTTTTTGAATTTTGAATGTGCATGGCATAAAATGGGAAACATGTGATCTCCAAGATTGGCTTCCCTTGCAAGCTGGATTTTTAATTCAAAAGTTTGAATATGAATCTTGAAGATTTGAAATTCAAATACTTTCTTGATTTGCACCACACATGTGACAACTTGGCATGCTTGATCTCTTTTGCTCCAAATAAGGCAATTGGAGGGCATTGGCTTCATAGTGTCTTTTCCTTCCTTATTTTGGCTTGTGGAGTGCTATTTTTGGCTTCCAAAGGTTGCTTCCGAAGGCTGGGCGTGCGGATGTGAAGTTGGAGTTTGGGCGGCCGAAGGTCTGAGGTTCGGCTGTAACGACCCAGAAATTCGACCCGTTACCGGCGCTAGGATCCAGATCGGCTTAAGGCCGCCGGGACCCGTAGCAAGCCTACATACCTCCTGTAAACCTGTGGGATTCCATACATGAACCATAAAACATATACTGTAAAAATTTTTCTTTTCTTTCTGTCCAAGTATAACCTGTGCATGCACAACTCATAGCAATAAACCCCACACTGGAGCCCTCATCAAATGCTCCAATGGGGTAACATAACATACATTATACTTGGATATCATAAAAACATCATACTCAATCAAACATCATGTATTAAAGGAATCCACTACAACTGGGTCAAGCACACTAACTCATCCTCAAAGACATAATTACATTACATAACTGTTAAACATAATACATTACATAATTTCTCATGTCCACTTCTAACTATACTATTACATAAACAACTTTACTCTTCTGGACTTCCTGGTCTAGCCCGAACCTACAAACCTGGGGGATTAGGGAGAGGGGTGAGCTTCTAGAGCCCAGTGAGCAGAATATAACAAATATCATAATTTTATTTCATGCTGTCATGAAAATGCAACACATCACATACATATCACATCAAGGATAGAGTTGTCACCGATAGCCCTCTATAAGTCTAAGGTGCCCGACTCTCGTCGGGGCTCCCTAGAACCTCTTCTCAAGATAACATGTCCGACTATGCCAGGGGCGATTAGGCCACCCTGGACTTCTCAAAGATTGCTGCTCCTATGACCAAATTGACTAAGAAGAATCAGAAGTTTGTATGGACTGACCAGTGTGAGGAGAGCTTTGAGGAGCTTAAGAGGAGGTTGACTTCAGCACCGGTGTTAGCTCTGCCAAACAGTAATGATGACTTCTCAGTATATTGTGATGCGTCCCATGTGGGACTGGGTTGTGTGCTGATACAGAATGAGAGGGTGATCGCTTATGCTTCTAGACAGCTGAAGAAGCACGAGTTGAATTACCCCACACATGACCTAGAGATGGCAGTAGTCAAATAAGCTTTCTCTACCACTTATTCCTTATTACCACTTAAGCTCTTACTCTAGACCCTTACTTTGAAGCATTGCAGTGAAGAATATATGCACTAAGGTTACTCACCTCCTTTCCTTGTTTCCCTTTACTTACCATGGCTAGGATTTGTTTTCCTCAAGAGAGACATACATGCACATATTGTTTCGATTTAGACTTTTTTCTAGCTTTCGGAGTGACTTGCCCTTACCTTGAAGTACTTTATTCAGGCTTTTGCACTTGAGTATTGCTTGAACAAGTCACCAACCTATTGATGTGAAGGTTTAGATTTTCAGTTGGTCACTTGCCCAAGTGGCTATTAGCTCTCTTCATAGCAAATTTTGACCATTGGAACAGTTTTTGTTTTTGTGCTTTTGAGGTCTTTGCCTTTGCTGAATTTTCTTTCTCTCAATGATTTGGGCAAATCAACACCAATTGCTCAATCAAGTCATGTTAAGTTCATTCACACAAATTTAAACTTTATTCTCAATCAATTGAGGGTCATCAATATATTTTTCACCATGGCAAGCTCAAAGATTCAATTCAGAAAGCAATTCCCAAAAATGAATACAACTCACTGCAAGTGATTCAACTTAAGTTTAAAGAGTCATCACATCAATGGGGTCATGGAAAGAAAGACTCATCTAACATAGTTCATATGATGAGTAGAGCAAAACAAAAAAGAAGAGGATTGTTGTGGTTGTGTGTGTTATTGAAAGCAAAAATGAAAAAAATTCACCTAATGTAAGCAAACTAAAAATAAAAGCAAAAATAAAGTAAAATTCAGAGATATGCACCCCCACACCTAAATCATGCATTGTCCTCAATGTATAGGAAATATTAAAATGCAAGAGAAACTGAGTACTCCCCTGGGTGTGGTGTGCATGGTGCGATCCACTTGATCAAGGCTCAAGTAATTGGGGAAGGAAAAAGGGTCCCAGATGCATTGAGCAAAAAGTGTAGCACTCCTTTTTGTTTGGTCATGGCCCATCCTAATTTTTTCATGTACTCATGAAGCAACATGATTAGCTTTTCTTCTTTCAGATGAGGTGTGCCTCTAGCCCTTATGTTGGCATTTTTGAGATGATTGGGCAGAACTTTGAACTCCAATTCATGTTTCTCTATGGCTAGCTGCAATTTAGTACTGAATTCAGGCAAAACAAACTCTACCTTATCCGGAGGTTTAGGAAGGCATTGATCTGCATGCTTCTTTGGTTTGGGCAATTGGACTTCCATTTGTTCCTTATGAGCATGGGTTGTTTGCATTGGAAGGATGAAAGGGGTTTCAGTTTGCTCCTTCTGCTCAAGATCTGACTGAAAGAGAGAACTGGAGGACCTTGACTCCGTTGGAAGCTGAAAGGATGCGATCGAGGTGGCTTCAGGTTGCACAAAGCTCATCTGCGAATTCTTCTGAAGAGGTGCGACAGAGCCCTCTTCAGTCTGTGCTTGGCTGCAGTTCTCCTGTTGGATGCAACAGTAAGTTTCTTTCAATTCTGGCTCTTTCTAAGTCTCTTCCCTGCAAAGATCATCATTTAGTAGATCATCTTGATTTACATAAAAAACATTTTCACTCAAACAATCAATGATATCTAAATTATCAACAGGCTCTGTTTGATCAGTTTGTTTGAGCAAATAGTTTTCTGGTTGTGCCTCTTCAGCAGCTTGTTCTTGTACTTGCCAACTTTCATCTTCATCCTCCATATCTTGAAGCTCTTGCTCTCTTCTTAACACGGATGCAGTCAGCTGTCCCATTTCCTGTCGCAGGCTTTGCATGGAACTTACCATTGTTTCCATCATCTTTTCAAGGTGCTGATTTGGATTTGAAGGTTCTGGTTGGGCTTGATATCCTTGATAATCCTGGTAGTTGTTAGCCTCAGCATAACCATAGTTTGGTTGGTCTCCCCAATATGGATTGTATGTGTCATGGTAGGGATCATGTCTTAGCTGTTCATAGAATCTTCCATATGCATGTACTGGCTGGCTATTGAATCTTTCAAACGCATGCATCGGTTGGTCATACTGATAAAGTGTGGGACATTGATTAGTTGGGTGTCCCACATATCCACAGATCTCACATGGCCTTGGTGGCTGAACATATTTTCTGGCAATAATTTTTACAAGAGATGTGAGTTCAGAGATTTGAAAAGAAAGGTCAGAGTCACTTATCTCATTCATGATTCATATCTGCAGTGTGAAATTCGGTTGTTGGGGTGAAGCAAGTTCGGCGGCCGAATGTCAGTGGGGTTCGGCGGCCGAATGTTGGGCAGAATGGTTGGCAGGTTGCTTCCCTAATCTTTTGAGAGTGCGTTCAATTTCTGGTCATGAAAGAAAAATAAACAAGTTATAACAATTCCCCGGCAACGGCGCCAATTTTTGACAGTGCGGTTGTCGAAGCCGATCAAAAATAACCTTTCGGGTTATCAACAAATTTACACTTGTAGATAGTGGTGAAAGGATCGAATCCACAGAGAATTGTCACTTACCTATTTTCCTCAATATGACCAAGAATATCAATTGAAATCACAATTGGGATCAAACAACTTAAAGTAAAAGTACAAATAAGTAAAAAGGGGGGGGGTTTGAGAGTGTTGTGACTAACAATCTATCAAAAGCAATTAAATAACTAATGAGGGTAATCAAACCAGTAACTTAATTGATTAAAATAAAAGGGAAATCAATATGAGAAAGGTCTAGTTGAAGATATGGATCCACCTTGGTTGTTTGGATTGATCATTGAAACATGAATTTACTTGATTAGTTCAATAGGTTAGTTATGGTGGTGGAATAGGCTTCTCACCAAAACCATGTCTCTTCTTATGATTAAATTAATTAGGGTAGGCCCTCTAATCAATTACTAATTAGCAAATTGCCAGGGTAAGCCCTTGGGCCATAGGCATCAAAACAATTGCCAATTGCACAAAGAACTAAAGAGATCCAACCCTAGCTACTCCAAAGGCTTAGAGATGGTGCTAGATCATGCAATTCCTTGGCTTTTACACCAAGTGTCCTAAGGTCAGAATATTTCCAGCAATTACGGACTAAGAAACAATCCCAACCAACAATTAATTACCTTGCAATCAAGAACCAAATGGCCAATTTGATCATAACAACAAAGCAATCATGGAATTAAGCATCAATTGCATGAATATTGAATAAAATCAAAGACATAAGTTTCTGTTCAGATCTCACAATCCATTAAACAACCTTAGTTTCAACCAATCCTCAACTAGAATAAGGGTTTCAGCCACTCATGGCTGAACCAAAACAGAAAAATAAAAAGAGGAAGAAGAAAAACCGAAAATTGGGGAAGAAGAGGAGGTGGCGCCTCCCTTGGTGGTGGAGTTGCTGTCCAATGTTACTGAGTTGAAAAGTTGAAAAGTTCTTGAGTCTTTGAGGCCTTTAAATATGTCTTGGAAGGCTGTCTAGGGTTTCTTGGGTGTCCATGCAACTTTTGGGGATTGCCCAAAGTGTCCTTGGCCTTGCATGTGCCTCCTTTGTGCATGGGTGAAGGCAAAAACATGGTAAGTTCTTGAAGAGGCAAGTTGGGGGCTCTTTGGCCTTTGAATTACTGTCCAAGATCTTCAAGAAGTTGCCCTAGAAGTCCAAGAGGCTGCCCATGCACTAAATAGGAAGATGGAGCCTCTTTTTGAATTTTGAATGTGCATGGCATAAAATGGGAAACATGTGATCTCCAAGATTGGCTTCCCTTGCAAGCTGGATTTTTAATTCAAAAGTTTGAATATGAATCTTGAAGATTTGGAATTCAAATACTTTCTTGATTTGCACCACACATGTGACAACTTGGCATGCTTGATCTCTTTTGCTCCAAATAAGGCAATTGGAGGGCATTGGCTTCATAGTGTCTTTTCCTTCCTTATTTTGGCTTGTGGAGTGCTATTTTTGGCTTCCAAAGGTTACTCCCGAAGGCTGGGCGTGCGGATGTGAAGTTGGAGTTTCGGCGGCCGAAGGTCTGAGGTTCGGCGGCCAAAGATGTTCGAGTTTCGTCTCTGGAGGAGACTTTCGGCGGCCGAAGGTGCTTCCGAAGGTTGTTGAGTTTCATCTCTGGAGGAGACTTTCGGCCCCCGAAAGTGCCCCCGAAAGTGGCTGTTCCATTTTTGGCACTTTTTGGCATTTTTAAAAGCATTTTCTCCAAAGTGTTCCTTTGCACCTAATATTTGCAAAACATGATTAAAACCACAAAATTAGGTAGAATAGATGCAAATAAACCTCAATAAGATCATGATAAAATGGGCTAAAATATGCTCTATCAACCCTCTGGCACACTTCACAAGCAGAAACAAACTGAGCTACATCCCTTTTCATAGCTGGCCACCAATATAACTTCTTCAAATCTTGATACATCTTGGTGGCTCCAGGGTGAACACTGTACTTCGTGCTATGCGCTTCTTTCATGATATCTTCCTTCAGACATTCATTATCTGGTACACATAGTCTATTCCCGTAGCGGAGAATCCCTGAACTATCAAATCTGAACTCCGCATTATTGCCTGACTGAACAGTCCTGGCAATTCTCACTAATTCTTGATCCTCATGCTGCTTTTGAGCCACCTGCTCAAGAAGTACGGGTGTTACTCTCATCTGTGCTATCAATGCTCCTGTTCCAGACAATTCTAACTGTAGACCTTCATCTAGGAGCCTATACAACTCTGCCACCACCGGTCTCCTCTCTGCTGCTATATGAGATAAACTGCCAAGTGACTTTCGGCTAAGGGCGTCTGCTACAACATTCGCCTTACTCGGATCGTACTGGATTCTGCAATCATAGTCACTGAGCAGCTCAACCCATCTCCTCTGCCTCAAATTCAGCTCCTTTTGACTCAAGATGTACTGTAAGCTCTTATGATCAGTATAGATCTCACATTTCACCCCATAAAGATAATGTCTCCACATCTTGAGCGGAAAGATCACTGCTGCCATCTCCAGATCATGTGTGGGGTAATTCATCTCATGCTTCTTCAGCTGTCTAGAAGCATAGGCAATCACCCTGTCGTTCTGCATCAAAACACATCGCAGTCCCACTCGGGATGCATCACAGAACACTGTGAAGTCCTCACCACTAGCAGGCAGAGCTAACACCGGTGCTGTAGTTAACCTCTTCTTAAGCTCTTCAAAACACTCCTCACATTGATCTGATCATACAAATTTCTGATTCTTTCTAGTCAACCTGATCATAGGAGCTGCTATCTTTGAGAAATCCTGAACAAATCTTTTGTAGTAACCTGCTAAACCCAAGAAGCTTTTAATCTCTGTCACCGTAGTGGGTCTAGGCCAGTTAGCTACAACCTCTATCTTCTTGGGGTCTACTGCTATCCCTTCTACTGAAACTACATGCCCCAAGAATGATACGCTCCTCAACCAAAACTCACACTTAGAGAACTTAGCATACAAGCCATGCTCTCTCAGGGTCTGCAGAACTATACTCATATGCTGGGCATGCTCATCTGCATCTCTGGAATACACTAGGATATCATCAATAAAGACGATAACGAAGTGATCCAGATACTGTCTGAATACTCTGTTCATGAGGTCCATGAATGCTGCTAGGGCGTTAGTCAACCCGAATGGCATGACCAGGAACTCATAATGCCCATATCTGGTTCTGAAAGCTGTCTTCGGCACATCTGCTTCCCTGACCTTCAACTGGTGATACCCGGATCTGAGATCTATCTTAGAAAAACAACCCGCTACAGCCAGCTGGTCAAATAGATCATCGATCCTAGGTAGAGGATACTTGTTCTTAGTAGTGACCTTGTTCAACTGTCTATAATTGATACAAAGTCTAGGGGATCCATCCTTCTTTCTGACAAACAATACTGGAGCACCCCAAGACGAGGTACTTGGGCGGATGAAACCCTTATCTACCAATGCCTGTAACTGCTCTTTCAACTCCTTTAATTCTGCCGGTGCCATCCTGTAGGGAGGAATAGAGATAGGTCTGGTACCTGGCAGTAATTCTATTTCAAACTCTATCTCCCTATCAGGTGGTAGTCCTGGAAGCTCATCTGGAAAAACGTCTAAAAACTCATTAACTACTGGCACTGAGGCTGGTTCCCCAACCCGATTATCCAGCTCCCTCACATGAGCCAGAAACCCCTGACAACCCTTCTTTATCAACCTCCGAGCTTGAAGGACGGATATCAGGCCTCTAGGTGCGCCTCTCCTATCTCCTATGAAGACACACTCAGACCCATCCTGATCTCTGAACACATCTACCTTGTTCCTGCAGTCCAAGGTAGCACCATGTGTAGATAGCCAATCCATCCCTAGAATGACATCAAAATCTGTCAACTCTAGAACCACAAGGTCAGCTGGAAGGCATCTACCCTCTATAAACACTGGACTGAAATGACAGGCTGACTCTGCCAGAGATGGGTCACACTTGGGTCCACTGACCCAGAGAGGACACTCTAACCTGGAGGCCGTCAAACCCAACCTCTCAACGGCTCTCAGAGCAATAAAAGAGTGAGAAGCACCGGGGTCCATCAAAGCATACACATCCATACACCCAATAATAAGATTACCTGAAACCACAGTGTTGGACGTGTCAGCCTCCTGTTGCGTCATGGTAATGATCCGTGCTGGGGCTGTTGGACCTCCACCTCGGGAACCGGCCATGGAAGAAGAGGCTGACCCTCTCCCTCTACCTCTACCACTACTTTGAGGCATAACTGGTGCTGCTGGCTGTGCCACACTCCCTGAAGTCATCTGCTGGGAGGATGCTGCAACAATTACTCCAGGACACTGTTTTGCCAAATGCCCCTCCTGCCCACATTTATAGCAGGCTGTAGTTCCCAGTCTACAAACTCCTCCATGTAGCTTCCCACATTTTGCACAAACTGGTCTACTAGCACCAGAACTAGAGCCACTGCCCATTCCCAGACCTGACTTCATTTTCTTTCCAAACCTACTCTTCTTAAACTTGGGTTTCTCTCCCTTCCTGCCACCAACTGCAACTACACTGGGGTTTGAGAACCTAGAGGCTGTGCTACCTTCTGCTTCACTGTCCCCTGAATGATAGCACTTGCCTCCATCTTTCTTGCAAGATCCACCACTGTGTGGAAACTTTCTCTTTCTGCAGCATGGATCAAGGAAGAATATCTAGAATGAAGCCTCATTGTATACCTCCTGGCCTTTTTCTGATTAGTATTATAGGCCTGACCCACATACTGCAACAAATCTAGAAACTTGTCAGTGTATTCATGTACACTCATTTCATCAGACTGTCTTAACTGCTCGAACTCTATCACTTTCAATTCTCTGGAACTATCAGGAAAAGCCCACCCAGCAAACTCATTGGTGAACTCTTCCCAAGACATGATGTTTATTCTAGGATCCACATAGTTTCTGAACCACTCACGAGCCTTCTTGCATTTTAATGTGAATCCCGCCATCTCAATGGCCCTACAATCGTCAACTCCCAGTTCATCAGTGATCATCTTCACTGATCTCAGGTATTCAAATGGATCATTCCCCGTATTATATTTGGGAGCATCCAACTTCAAGTATTCTGTCATCTTCACCTTACTTCCCTCAGCTGAACTTAGTTTAGGTGGTTGTACAACAGGAGCTGTGGGTTCAGGTTCTGATGATGGAGGAGGTGGTACTGTATCTCTTGGATTAGGGGCTGCACTTGGATAAGAAGGTGCGGGTGGATACACAGGGTATGGTGGATATGAGGGGTAGTAAGGGGGGTAAGGCATGTAAGTGGGATATGGGGCAAAACTGGAGTAATCCGACGTACTCCCCATCGGATACCCTGCACCTGGTGGAAAAGGTGGATAGTGGGGTGGATAACCAGACCCCGAGGCCTGAGCGCCTTCCTAAGATTCTCCCACACCTTCTTCAGACCTCCTCATACCACTACTTTCATCTCCTCCCTATACAGCACCTATTGTCTCCCTGCCATCATCTGACCTCCTTCTACTGCTTTCGCCAAAAGACCTTCTAAGGTCCCTTAACGTTCCCTCCCTGCTTGATCCCCGAGATCTTGCCCTAGGCAATGTAGGAGGACGAGCATCAACACCCTCATTCTCAGGTGGGACTCCAATCAATCTTGCGGATCGACGAGTTCCTCTCATCTTAATTCTCTCTCTGAAAACAACACATACAAAACATATCAGCAACAAATGATCCATATTCAACACATGAACCTTCAAGGCATACATTACATATCATTAGACTAACATGGCATTCACAACATAGCAAAATAGGACTCGACATCCTATCCTAATGGACATGGTTTTTTCCTATTGTGCTTGCCCAACTCTGACATCCTATGAGCCCAAAACACTCTAGGTCCGACCATATGAACCTAGGGCTCTGATACCAATCTGTAACAGTCCGGAAATCGGTCCGCTACCGGCGCTAGGATCTAGATCGACTTAAGGTCGCCGGGACCCGTAGCTAGCCTACAAGACTCTCTGTACCTGTCAAATCTCATACATGGTCATACGTTTGCATAAGAAATTTTTTTTTCTTTCTTTCTGGACCAAGGCTCAACCTGTGCATGCACTACATCTGTACTCTTTATAAAGACCTCTCGCTAGAGCACTCAACAAAGCTCTAGACAGGTCACATACTGTAATTGTTAAGCCTGGTTTTCACATGAAATCAAAATAAACATTTTATAAAAATCAGACCATGTATACAAGTTTGCAAAACATAAGGGTCAAGCACAATCTACACTTTATACAATATTTTGAGAACTGGTTCTATACATCCTATTACAAAAGTTCATGTCCATCTCTAGACTGTAGCCAACTGTACTGCCCTGACTGTACTCTTTACACCTGAACCTGCAAAACTGGGGTGAGGGGAGAGGAATGAGCTATACTAGCCCAGTGAGTGAAATCATAAGTCATGCTCTCATGGAATGCATCATATCACAAGTAAGCACATCACGGAACGGACAGAAATGAAAATCCCTTTGATCTATGCCCGGCTCCCCGAAAAAGCTCCGCGGGACTTCAATTCATCATACATAATGCCCGGCTTCCTGAAAGAGCTCCGCGGGACTTCAATTAAACATGCGAAGATCAGTGGGCTAACGCATCTGTGCAATGTCTGTTCCCTCCGTCATAGATCATTTAAAATGCGTCATATTTGTGAATTACTAATGCATACAACCAATATATGTTATGATGCATGAAACATGTCATGAGCATTTCACAAGTGAAGGCTTGAATTGATTCCACTCACCTCTGATGACCCTGAACTGACACTGAGCAGCTAACTCTGCTGATCTCCTGGGTTCCTCTGGTCCGAACCTACACAGGTGGACTCAAAATGAGGGACCAAACTTACTCAAAACATCTCTGAAAAACTCCCCAAGAACCCCCCTAAAACAACATGAAACAATCATAAAAAGCATGCAAAGGAAAGCTGGACAGGGCACTTTCGAGGGCAGGTTCGGCGGCCGAAAGTCCCCTACAGAGACGAAACTCAAGCACTTTCGGCGGCCGAAAGTCCGCTCCAGAGACGAAAGTCCAAACTTTCGAGGGCAAGGTTTGGCAGTCGAAACTGCCTCACACAAGGGTTCGGCGGCCGAACCTGGATTCCCCCGAAGGTCAGAACCTTGCTCTGTTCATGCACACAGCCTCCCAACCTAACTCAAACATGCACAACACCAAACCATAACTTGCATATTCACAAAAACATGCATAAAGGGGTCCAAAACTAATCTAAAACCCCATCAACACAACTCCATAACATCAAAAACACCAAAACACCAACTTATCTCAAAAACCCTACCCATGCATAACTCACCATAAAATTGCTTAAAACTCATAAAAATCACACCAGAAGTTAAGGATTCACTCTTACCTCTTAAAACTCTCGAGGATAAGTGATCCTAACATGAAAATATGGTCGAAAACACACCAAGTTGCAAACCGTTGATTCTTTGCTCAAAACTTCAAAAATAACCATAAACTTGTCAAAACTCTAAAAATCTTGGAAGAAATCATGAGAAATCAACTTAGGAGGATTTGGAGCTCACCTCAGCAGGCAGATGAAAGAAAAAATCTATCCATCAACCGACTTTGGCTCCCTTTTATAAGTGGCTGGCCAGACCACTTTCGGCAGCCGCTTAGTGCCTCCAAAACCATGCAAGGTTCGGCGGTCGAAACTCACTTTCGGCGGCCGAACCTGGCTGTTTTCCCTTAGTGCTTTTCTTTCAAAACTCATTTCATTTTTAAAACTTAAAACCTTAAAAATGCTTAAAAACAATTTTAAAACATACCTAATACCCTTCCTAAGAATTCCGACATCTGGAATTCCACCGGACTATGGGAATTCTGATACCGGACTCTAGCCGGGTATTACAATCCTAGCTCCGGCAGCGGTCCGGTTTCCGGGTCGTTACACTTGTGGTATTTTATCATGAACACTTTTAACAGGGCACCTATTCAGAATGTAGACACCATAAGCCATAATTTCTACCCAAAAAATTTTAGGTAGTTTTTTGCAATACAACATGTTTCTTACCATATCCATGATGATTCTATTTTTCCTTTCTACTACTCCATTTTTTTGAGAAGTATATCTAGCTGTCAACTCATGCTTGATTCCATAATTTCTCAAATAATCATCATAGGTAATATATTTAGTGCCTCTATCAGTTCTTAAAGTTTTAACGGAATGACCACTTTGTTTCTCAACATAGTTTACAAAATTCTTTAGTACTTCACATGTTTTAGATTTTTTTTCAAGAAATAAACTGTAACGACCCGGAAACCGGACCGCTACCGGCGCTAGGATCCAGATCGACTTAAAGTCACCGGGACCCATAGCAAGCCTAACATACAACCTGTCATACCTGATAAATCCCATACATGATCATACATTTTCATAAAAATTTAAAACTTTTCATACTCCAAGCTTGACCTGTGCATGCACTATACTGTAAACATAAAACCCCCTACTAGAGCCCTCATCAAATGCTCTAGTGGGTCAACATATCATACATCAAGCTTGGTTCAACATATTTCATTAATAAAACATTACAAAAAGATCATATACCAACAGGGATTAACCATACATTAGGACCAAGCACAATGCTAAACCTCAATTCATTATAATACAACTCATTACATCATTTTACATTTCATGTCCACTACTATTCTATTACATAATACATGACAATAACTATCACCCTTGCTGACCTCCTGAGCTATCTCTGTCCCTGCAACCTGGGGGTTAGGGGAAAGGGGTGAGCTACTAAACCCCAGTGAGCAGAACAATAAAATATTTATGTAATGTTTTCATGGAATGCATCACAACACAAGCAATTCACAACACGAATATATTTGTCGCCAATAACCCTCCACACATCCAATCGTGCCAGAGGCATCGAATGGGCCTCACTGGACTTTCTCTTAAACATGACATAACATACATATCCAATTATGCCAGGGACGTAGCATGTGTAATACCCGGCTAGACCCCGGCATCGAAATTCCTATTTTCCGGTGGAATTTCGGATGTCGAAAACCTCTAGAAGGGTAAAATATATTTTTCTCTAAAATGTTTTCATGTATTTTATGATTTTAATAAAGAAAGATTTGAGTTTTTGAAAGAAAAGGAGAAAAGTCCAGGTTCGGCCGTGGAACCCTACGTTCGGCCCCCGAAGGTGGTCTGGCCAGCCACCAATAAAAGGCCCTCTTCTGAAAATGGCCGAGTTTTCTCTCTCTATTTTCAGGCAAGGTGAGTCTCCGCCACCCCTTTGATGATCTTGTGTTTTCTCCTCAAATCCTTCAAGTTTTTAACAAGTTTTAACTTGGTTTTGAAGATTTTGGAGCAAAGATAACAGTTTGGAAACTTGGAGACCCCGGAGCCCATTTCCTCCACAACTCCAAGTTTGGATCGACTCTTCTCTCGATCTTCAAGAGGTAAGAGTAGATCCTCACCTCCTTTTATGTTTTAAGTATGTTTTGAGAAGTTTTAAGGGGGTTAATGCATGAAAACGAGTAGATGTTAAATGTTAGGGTTTAGGTGAGTTATATGGTAAATGTATGTTATATGTGTTGTTTGTTGGGGGTTAGGCTAGTTTGAGACCCCTATATGCTTTATTACATGTTTATGCATGCTTGGGAGTGTTGTATATGAGTTTGGAAGGTTTGGGAGGCAAATGTGCATGAGGAGGTTGAGTTCTGCCATTCTGGAAGAACTCAGGTTCGGCAGCCGAAGGCACTTTCGGCTGCTGAACCTGCCTATGGAGGCAGCATTAGGCCACCTAAGTTCGCCCCCGAAAGTTGGACTTTCAGTTCTGGAGGGGAGTTTCGGCCGCCGAACCTGCCACTGAAGGTTAGGACTTTCGTCTCTGGAGTGGGGTTTCGGCCGCCGAACCCGCCTCCGAAAGTGCCTAACTTTCGGATCTGGAGGGACTTTCGGCCGCCGAACCTGCCGCCGAAGGTGCCCTGTCCAGCCTTCCTTTGCATGTTTTCTATGATTGTTTTATGATGTTTTAGGGAGTTTTTGGGGCGATGTTTAGAGTCATGTTAGTTTATGTTTGGGTCCCTCATTTGAGTCCACCTGTGTAGGTTCGGACCCGAGGAACCGAGGACCCTAGCAGTGATAGAGCTGCTTCAGAGTTTGTTCAGAGTCAGCCAGAGATGAGTAGAACTAAACTATGTTTTTGTAAATTAATGAAATCTTTTAGCATGATTCATGCATCACGAATGCCATGTATGTATTAGGTTGTTTGCATTAGAATTCACGAATATGTTGCATTGCATAAGATGATGTTGATGTGGATGGATGTTGGATGACCCATTAGTCCTCGATATGATGTGATGATGATATGGTATGGAAGTCCGGTTGACCCATTCTACATCCCGGCATAATGTAAGAGGAAGTCTGGTTGACCCATTCTACGTCCCGGCACATTGGAATGTTATGATATGTTATGTAAGGGAAAGACCAGTTGACCCATTCTACGTCCTGGCGCTGTTGGATTATGTAGAGGACTATTGGTGACAAGTCCATCCTTGATGTGAATTGTTTGTGATGTGATACATTTCATGAAAGCATAAATTTTATATATATTATTTTATGGTTCTGCTCACTGGGCTCTAGAAGCTCACCCCTTTCCCTTAACCTCCAGGTTTGCAGGTTCAGGATAGACCAGGAAGTCTTCAAGGGTAAAAGTTTAGTGTATGTAACAGAATAGTAGTGGACATTAGGATGTTTGTAAAGTAATGTTCTATGATGTAATAATGTATTTTGAGGATTAGTATTGTGCTTGACCCTATTGTAATGTCAGTCCATTTTTATACATGATTCATGTAATGTTTTAATGAGGTTTTTATGAGATATGAACCAAGCTTGATGTATGTATTGTTGACCCACTAGAGCATTTGATGAGGGCTCTAGTAGGGGTTTTATGTTTATGGTTATAGTGCATGCACAGGTCAAGCTTGGCTGAAGAAAAGTTTTAAATTTTATATAAATGTTTGATCATGTATGGGACTTAACAGGTATACAGGAGGTATGTCAGGCTTGCTACGGGTCCCGACAACCTTAAGTCAATCTGGATCCTAGCGCCGGTAGCGGTCTGATTTTCGGGTCATTACAGATTGGTATCAGAGCCCTAGGTTCATATGGTCGGACCTAGATAGTGTTGTCGGGCTCATAGAGGTTATAGAAGGGCAAGCACAGTAGGAAAAATCGTGTCCACTAGGATAGGATATAGAGTCATGTCTAAATGATGATGTGAAATGCCTTAATTATATGCATGTGCATTAATGTTATGATGTGATATATGATGTGGGGTTCATGTGTTTCCACATGAACGATATGATGCTAATGTTTGTATGTTGTGATGTTATGTTTCAGAAAACAGTATGAGAGGCACTCGTCGATCTGCACGATTGACTGGAGTACCACCAGAGAATGACTCCTGCATTGCCTAGGGCAATGTCATGCAGATCTAGTAGAGAAAGGACATCAAGGGACCCTAGAAGATCTTTTGATGTAAGCAGGAGGGGAACAGTTCAAGGTGGAAGGTTAGAGGATGTGGGAGAACCTATGGATGAAGATCAGAGAAGGGATGGGAATCTGGATGTAAGCATGTCTGAGGAGGAATCAGGGGAGTCTCAAGGAGGTGTTCAGGCCTCGGGATTTGGTTATCCACTCCAATACCCACCCTTTCCATAGGGCCCAGGGTATCCGATGGGGAGTACATCGGATTACTCCAGCTTTAACCCCTACCCTACCTTCATGCCTTATCCACCTTTTTACCCACCATACCCACAGTACCCAATGTACCTACCCTCACCTTTCTACCTAAGCACAGCAAACCCTAACCCAAGGGATGCTGCATCTCCTCCTCCACCAGCTGAACCAGCAGCTCCAGTGATCCAAACACCTAAACCTAGCTCATCTGGGGGGAGCAAAGTAAAGATGATAGATTACTTAAAGCTGAATGCTCCCACGTATGAATCAGGTGATGATCCGTTTGAGTATCTCAAAACGGTGAAGATGATAACAGATGAGTTGGGGGTGAATGATAGTAGGGCCATTCAGATGGCTGGGTTCACTTTGAAATGCAAGAAGGCACGAGAGTGGTTTAGGGTTTATGTGGACCCGAAGTTGGACAGTCTATCCTGGGAGGAGTTTGCAAATGAGTTTGCAGGATGGGCTTTTCCTGATAGTTCCAGAGAGTTGAAGGTGGTTGAGTTTGAACAGTTGAGGCAGACAGAAGAGATGAGTGTAGATGAGTACACAGATAATTTCTTGGAGCTGTTGCCGTTTATGGGGGAAGCATATGATACGGACCAGAAGAAAGCAAGGAGGTATACCATGAGGCTCCACTCTAGGTATTCCTCCCTAATCCTTGCAGCAGAGAGGGAAAGCTTCAACGCTATAGTGGATGCAGCATGGAAGATGGAGGCCAGTGCCATCATTGAGGGATCAGTTAAACAGTTAGTGGCTCAGTCTTTGGGTTCTAAGACCCCAGGCAGAGGAAAACTAGATTCCTCTTCTCTAAGTGCAGCAGCTTCAGGTAGTAAGAGGTGGAATAATACCACCAAAAAGTCAAAGAAGAACAAGTTCTGGAACAAGTTGAAGTCCAGTCTGGGTTTTGGTGGTGGCTCAAGCGCTGGCACAGACAATTCTGTTTGTATGAGATGTGGTAAGCCACACAAGAGAGTTTGCCGGTTTGGGACGACAACCTGCTTCAGATGTGGGCAGGAGGGACACATGGCATGGGAGTGTCTTAGAGCAGCTTTTATGGCACAGTTCCAGTAGACAGCTTCTGGTAGTGTGGCTCAGCCAGTAGCTCCAGCCATGACACAGGGCAGTGGCAGAGGCAGAGGGAGAGGGGCAGCCTCTTCTTCAGTAGGTTCCTGGGGTGAAGGTCCATCAGCTCCAGCTCGGATCTTCACTATGACACAGCAGGGGGCAAACACGTCAAACACAGTGGTGTCAGGTAATCTCATCATTGATTGTTCAGATGTGTATGCTTTAATGGACCCTGGCACATCTCATTCTTTTGTTGCTCCGAGAGCTGTAGAGAGGTTGGGTTTGTTAGTGTCTGGGTTAGAGTGTCCCCTCTGGGTCAGTGGACCCAAGTGTGATCCATCAGTGGCAGAGTCAGTCTGCCGGTATAGTCCAGTGTTTGTGGAGGATAGATGCCTTCCAGCCGACCTTATGGTTCTAGACTTGACAGATTTTAACGTCATTCTAGGGATGGATTGGCTATCTACCCATGGTGCTATCTTAGACTGCAGGGACAAGGTAGTCAGGTTCAGAGGCCAGGATGAGTCAGAGGTTGTCTTCAAGGGAGACAGGAGGGGTACGCCTAGAGGTCTGATCTCAGCCTTACAGGCTCGCAGGTTGCTTAGGAGGGGTTGTCAGGGGTTTCTAACTCATGTGAGAGAGCTTGACAGTCAGGTTAGGGAGCCACCTCAATGCCCGTTGTTAGAGAGTTTCAGGATGTTTTCCCAGATGAGCTTTTAGAACTACCACCTGATAGGGAGATAGAGTTTGAAATAGAATTGATGCCTGGAACTAGACCAATCTCTATCCCTCCCTACAGGATGGCACTAGCTGAGTTGAAAGAGCTAAAGGAGCAGTTGCAAGAGTTGGTAGATAAGGATTTCATCCGACCGAGTACCTCACCTTGGGGTGCTCCAGTGCTGTTCGTGAAGAAGAAGGATGGATCCCTCAGACTTTGTATCGACTACAGGTAGTTGAACAAAGTCACTACCAAGAATAAGTATCCTCTACCCAGGATCGACGATCTATTCGACCAGTTAGCTGGGGCAGGTTGTTTCTCCAAGATAGATCTGAGATCTGGGTACCATCAGTTAAGAGTAAGGGAAGAAGATGTGCCGAAGACGGCATTCAGGACCGGATATGGGCATTATGAGTTTCTAGTGATGCCGTTCGGGCTAACCAATGCCCATGCAGCATTCATGGATCTCATGAACAGAATTTTCAGACAGTATCTAGATCACTTTGTTATTGTCTTCATCGATGATATCTTAGTGTATTCCAGAAACGCAGAGGAGCATGCCCATCATCTGAGGATTGTTTTACAAACCCTGAGGGAGCATGGCTTATATGCCAAGTTCTCCAAGTGTGAATTCTGGTTGAGGAGCATCTCATTCTTAGGGCATGTTGTGTTAGAACAGGGAGTAGAAGTGGACCCCAAGAAAGTTGAAGCTGTAGCTAACTGGCCTAGACCCACTACAGTAACAGAGATAAAAAGCTTTTTGGGTTTGACAGGTTACTACAGGAGGTTCGTTCAGGACTTCTCAAAAATTGCCGCTCCTATGACCAGATTGACCCGGAAGAATCAGAGGTTTGTGTGGTCTGATCAGTGTGAGGAAATGTAACGACCCGGAAATCCGACCCGTTACCGGCGCTAGGATCCAGATCGGCATAAGGCCGCCGGGACCCGTAGCAAGCCTACATACATCCTGAATACCTGTGGAATCCCATACATGATTACGACATAACATAACCTGTAAGATTTTTCTTTTCATTTATCCAAGCATAACCTGTGCATGCACAAAACCATAACATAGACCACACACTGGAGTCCTCATCAAACACTCCAATGGGGTATCATAACATATAGTCAAGCTTGGATAACCATTAACATTAATAACTCATAAATAAATCATGCATAAAAGGGATTCTCAACATACTAGGGTCAAGCACATCTCTAAAACCTCAATACATCCATAGTTCATACTTTACATTACATAACTGTTCATAAGATTCATTACATCATTCTCATGTCCACTACTATCTATTACAACATAATAGACTTCATTCTAGCCGACCTCCTGATCTAACCTGTACCTGCAAACCTGGGGATTAAGGGAGTGGGGTGAGCTACTAGAGCCTAGTGAGCAAAATAATATAAACATAATTTAAAATCCATGCTTTCATGAAATGCGTCATAACACAAACATTCCACAACAAGGATGAACTTGTCACCATTTAGCCCCTATACTACTTGCTTACTTATGTCGGGGGCGTAGAGCAACAGCAGGCACACCCGGACTTCCATGGGCTGTCATAGTGCCAGGGGCGTAGAGCAACAGCAGGCACACCTAGACTTACATGGGATATCATGACATATGGGGGCTAATGGATCACTCAACATTCATCCACAACAACAACGTAGTATGCAATGCAACATATTCGTGAATTCTAATGCAAACAACCTAATATATCTCATGGCATTCATGATGTGTGAGTCATGCTAAAACTTTCATTAATTTGCCTTAAAACTTAAAGAGTTATTCCACTCACCTATGGCTAGCTCTGAAAAGACTCTGAAGCAGCTAACTCACTGCTGGGGGTCTCGGTTCCTCGGGTCCGAACCTACACAGGTGGACTCAAATGAGGGACCAACATACATGAACATGACTCTAAAATACTCCCCAAAAACCCCCCTAAAACACCTCAAAAGGATCATAGAAAACATGCAAGAAATGGCTGAATAGGGCACTTTCGACGGCAGGTTCGGCGGCCGAAAGTCCCTCCAGAGCCGAAAGTCAGGCAGGTTCGGCAGCACCTTCGGCGGCCGAAACTCCCAGACAGAGACGAAACTCATGCATGTTCGGCGGCACTTTCGGTGGCTGAAACTGCCCTCCAGAGATGAAAGTCCTCTTTCGAGGGCAGGCTTCGGCAGCCGAAACTGCCTCCACAAGGGGTTCGGCGGCCGAAAGTCCCTTCGGCGGCCGAACCTGGTTTCTGCCAAAGGGCAGAAACTCGGCTCCAACATGCATTTCCAAACCTCAACTCAATCAAACATGCATAAACCTATTCTACAACACTCCCAAGCAAGCATACAAGCAAATAGGGGTCTCAAACTATCTTAAACCCCAGCCACATTGCATTAAACACATACAAATCAATATACATTGCTCAAACATTCAAAATGACCAAAAACTCAACATGCCTCCTACATGCATTTCTACCCATAAACTTGCATAAAACTTACTTTAACATAAATGAGCTAAAGATCAACTCCTACCTCTTGAAGATCGAGAGAGAGACGACCAAAACTTGGAGATTGGAGAGATCTAACTCTTGAGTCTCCAAAGCTTGCTCAAAGCTCACAACACTTCAAAAACAAGTTGAAACTCGTTAAAACTTGAAAGATCTGAGGAAGAATCATCAGAAATAAGCCATGGAAGAGTAGGAACTCACCGTGGCCGAAAATGGGGAGAAAACTCGCCCGTTTCGGCCATGGCATCCATTTATAGGGGCTGGCCAAACCACCTTCGGAGGCCGAACGTGCCTCCAAAACTCATGCAAGTTCGGCGGCCAAACATGGAGTTTCGGCGGCCGAACCTGAGCCAACTTTCGGAAGCCTAACTAGCCTCCCAAACTATCCAACGTTCGGCGGCCGAACTTGGGGATTCGACGGCCGAACCTGGGAATAGTTCCATGGTGTTTTTCCTTCAAAACTCAATTTAAATCTTACTTAAAACCATGAAATACATTAAAACATTTTAGAAAAACATGATTTTACCCTTCTAGGGGCCTCCGACATCCGAGATCCCACCGGACGGTAGGAATTCCGATACCGGAGTCTAGCCGGGTATTACATTCTCCCCCCCTTAAGAACATTCGTCCCCAAATGTTCCTCAACTAACACACATAGCATGACATCCATCAACATACACATAAGCATACAACATACATACATACTAAGCACATAAGACAAACTAACACTCACCTCAGAACAGATGGGGATATTGCTGGAGCATGGACTCCCGTGTCTCCCAAGTGTATTCTTCGATATTGTGGTGGTTCCAAAGGACTTTCACCATCGGAATTTCCTTGTTCCTCAGCTTTCTGATCTGAGTGTCTAGGATCCGTACTGGCTGCTCTACATATGTGAGATCCTCTAGGATCTCCACATCAGGCTCACTAAGAACCTTTCTCGGATCTGACACGAATCTCCGTAACATGGAAACATGGAAAACTGGATGGATTCTCTCCATTGAAGCAGGCAAGTCTAGCTTTTACGACACATTCCCGACCTTCTGAAGGACTTCAAAAGGACCAATGTACCGTGGAGCTAACTTACCCTTCTTCCCGAACCGAACCACTCCTTTCATAGGAGACACCTTGAGCAAAACCAAATCCCCCTCCTGAAACTCTAGCTGTCTTCTGCAGATATCTGCATAACTCTTCTGCCGGCTAGTAGCAGTCTTAATCCTTTCTCTGATTATGGGCACTACCCTGCTGGTAAGCTCTACTAACTCCGGACCTGCAAGAGTCCTCTCTCTTACTTCTTCCCAGCAGATAGGAGATCTGCACTTCCTCCCATACAAAGCCTCATATGGAGCCATCCCTATGCTAGCATGATAGCTGTTATTGTAGGCAAACTCTACCAAGGGTAGATGCTGCCTCCAAGAACCGCCAAAATCTAGCACACACATTCTGAGCATGTCCTCTATTGTTTGGATGGTCCTCTCTGACTGTCCATCAGTCTGTGGGTGGAAAGCAGTACTGAAATCCAATCTGGTACCCATAGCACTCTGCAGACTCCGCCAAAACCTAGAGGTGAACTGGGGCCCTCTATCAGACACTATTGAAACAGGAACCCCATGCAACTTGACAATCTCGTCCACATACACATGCGCCAGCTTATCCACAGAATAGCCACTCCTGACAGGGATGAAGTGAGCATATTTGGTGAGTCTGTCCACAATCACCCATATGGAGTCCAATCTGTTGGACGTCGCCGGTAATCCCACTACAAAGTCCATAGCGATATTCTCCCATTTCCACTCTGGAATCGGTAGTGGATTCAACATTCCAGCCGGCTTCTGATGCTCTAGCTTCACCCTCTGACACACATCGTAGGCTGACACGAACAGTGCCACATCCTTCTTCATAGCTGGCCACCAATACACTCTCTTCAGATCCTGATACATCTTGGTGGCTCCAGGGTGAATGCTATACCTGGCATTATGGGCTTCCCCCATAATATCTCCTTTCAGACTGATGTCATTTGGCACACATAGTCTGTTCCCGTAGCGGAGGATCCCCTTATCATCGAATCTGAACTCATCACTCTTGCCTGGCTGAACAGTCCTGGCAATCTTGACCAACTCTGGGTCCTCATGCTGTTTCTGAGCCACCTGCTCCAGAAACACGGGTGACACTCTCATCTGGGCTACTAAGGCACCTGTGCCAGATAACTCCAACTGCAATCCCTCACTCATAAGTCTATGGAATTCCTTCACCACCGGCCTTCTCTCTGCTGAAATGTGGGATAGACTGCCGAGTGATTTCCGGCTTAAGGCGTCTGCCACTACATTCGCCTTACCTGGATGGTACTGAATCTTGCAATCATAGTCACTCAACAGCTCTACCCATCTCCTCTGCCTCAAATTCAGCTCTCTCTGACTCAGGATGTACTGCAGGCTCTTATGATCTATGAAGATCTCGCACTTTACCCCATAAAGGTAATGCCTCCACATCTTGAGTGCAAAGACGACCGCTGCCATCTCTAGGTCATGTGTGGGGTAATTCAACTCATGCTTCTTCAGCTGCCTAGAAGCATAACCGATCACCCTCTCATTCTGCATCAGCACACAACCCAGTCCCACACGGGACGTATCACAATATACTGAGAAGTCATCATCACTGTTTGGCAGAGCCAACACCGGTGCTGAAGTCAACCTCCTCTTAAGCTCCTCAAAGCTCTCTTCACACTGGTCAGTCCATACAAACTTCTAGTTCTTCTTAGTCAATTTGGTCATAGGAGCAGCAATCTTTGAGAAGTCCTGAACGAACCTCCTGTAGTAACTTGCCAAACCCAGAAAACTCTTGATCTCTGTCACAGTGGTGGGTCTAGGCCAGTTAGCTACAACCTCTACTTTCTTGGGGTCTACCTCAATACCTTGTTCTGACACCACGTGCCCCAAGAATGAAATGCTCCTAAGCCAAAACTCACACTTGGAGAACTTGGCATACAAGCCATGCTCCCTTAAGGTCTCCAAAACTGTCCTCAGGTGATGGGCATGCTCCTCTGCATTCCTGGAATACACTAGGATATCATCTATAAAGACAATAACGAAGTGATCCAGATACTGGCTGAAAACTCTGTTCATGAGGTCCATGAATGCTGCAGGGGCGTTGGTTAACCCGAACGGCATCACAAGGAACTCATAGTGCCCATACCTGGTCCTGAAAGCTGTCTTCGGTACATCCTCATCCCTAATCCTCAACTGATGGTACCCCGATCTCAGATCTATTTTGGAGAAACAATAGGCTCCAGCTAGCTGGTCGAATAGATCGTCGATCCTAGGCAACGGGTACTTGTTATTGGTAGTGACCTTGTTCAACTGCCTGTAGTCGATACAAAGTCTGAGGGATCCATCCTTCTTCCTCACAAAAAGCACTGGAGCACCCCAAGGTGAGGTACTCGGTCGGATGAAACACTTGTCTACCAACTCTTGCAACTGTTCTTTCAACTCTTTCAATTCAGCTGGTGCCATCCTGTAGGGAGGGATAGAGATCGATCGGGTTCCAGGCATCAATTCTATCTCGAACTCTATCACCCTAGCAGGTGGTAAACCTGGCAGCTCGTCTGGGAAAACATCTAAAAACTCTCCAACCACAGGCACTGAGACGGGCTCTCTGACATGACTGTCAAGCTCTCTCACATGAGCTAAAAATCCCTGACATCCCCTCCTAAGCAACCTACGAGCATGAAGGGCTGAGATCAAACCTCTAGGTGTACCCCTGTCTCCTCTGAAGACGACCTCAGACCCATCCTGACCTCTGAATCTGACTACCTTGTCCCTGTAGTCCAAGGTAGCACCATGGGTAGATAACCTGTCCATCCCTAGAATGACGTCAAAATCTGTCAAATCTAGAACCACTAGGTCGGCGGAAAGGCATCTTCCCTCTATAAAAACTGGACTACACTGGCAGACGGTCTCTGCCACTGACGGGTCACACTTGGGTCCACTGACTCATAGGGGACACTCTAACCCAGAGACCATCAATCCTACCCTCTCCACGGCTCTCGGAGCAATAAATGAATGAGATGCACCAGGATCCATCAAGGCATAAACATCTGAACAACCAATGATGAGATTACCTGACACCACGGTGTTGGATGTGTTAGCCTCCTGCTGAGTCATAGTGAAGATCCGTGTCGGAGTTGATGGACCTTCACCTCTGTATCCTGCTGATGAAGAGGCTGACCCTCTCCCTCTGCCTCTGCCACTGGCCTGTGTCGCGGCTGGAGCTATTGGCTGCGCCACACTACTAGAAGCTGTTTGCTGGGACGGTGCCACAAAAGCTGCTCTAGGGCAATCCCGAGCCAAATGCCCTGCCTGACCGCATCTGAAACATGTGTTTATCCCCGCCAGACATACTCCCCTATGTGGCCTCCCACATTTCATACATGCTGGAACATCTGTACCTGAGCTCGAGCCACTTCCTAATCCCAGACCTGACTTGATCTTGTTCCAGAACTTGTTCTTGTTGGACTTCCTGTGGCCTCTATCCCACTTCTTACTGCTAGAAGCTGCTGAACCCACAGAAGAGGGATCTATCTTTCCCCCACCTGGAGTCTTGGAACCAGAAGGCTGTGCCACTGACTGTCTGACCTTTCCCTCAATAATTGCACTAGCCTCCATTCTTCGAGCCATATCCACTATGGTGTGGAAACTCTCCCTCTCTGCTGACTGTATCAAAGAGGAATACATGGAGTGAAGCCTCATGATGTACCTTCTAGATTCTTCTGCTCTGTGTCCAAGTTCTGCCCCAGAGTATGGCAATAACTCCAGGAATCTGTCAGTGTACTCATCCACAGTCATCTCATCAGTCTGCCTCAACTGCTCAAATTCTATCATCTTCTGTTCTCTGGAGCTTTCAGGGAAAGCCCAACTTGCAAACTCATTTGCAAATTCCTCCCAGGACATACTGTCCACCCTCGGGTTCACATAGTTCTTGTACCAGTCACGGGCCTTCTTGCACTTTAATGTAAACCCAGCCATCTGAATGGCTCTGCTGTCATCAGCCCCTATCTCATCTGTGATCATCTTGACCCTCCCAAGATACTCAAAAGGGTCATCTCCCGTGT
Source organism: Manihot esculenta (assembly GCF_001659605.2). Lineage (NCBI taxonomy): Eukaryota > Viridiplantae > Streptophyta > Magnoliopsida > Malpighiales > Euphorbiaceae > Manihot > Manihot esculenta. The sequence continues at coordinate 1,010,952 of NC_035161.2, read as the reverse complement.
CATACTGAGGAGCACCCAACTTCATATAATTAGTCATCTTGGCCTTGCCCCCTCCAGATGAGGTAGGTTTGGGTACTTGAGTTTCTGGGACAGTAGGTTCTGGTGGTGGTGGAGGAGGTGCAACATCCCCCGGGGTAGGGTTTGCTATACCTGGATAGTATGGTGGAGGTGGGTACATAGGGTACTGAGAGTATGGTGGGTAGTAAGGTGGGTATGGCATGTGTGAAGGGTAAGGGCTAAAGCTGGGGTAATTCGATGTACCTCCCATCGAATACCCTGGATGGTGTGAATAAGGTGGGTAATGGGGGGGCTGAACAAACCCCGAGGCCTGAGTGCCTCCTTCTGACTCTCCCATGCCCTCTTCTAGCATGCTCACACCAAGACTGCCATCCCTCCTCTGCTCCACATCCATATCCTCAGACATGCCTCCCTGAACTGTTCCCCTCACTGATCTGCTTCTACCCAGATCCAAAGACCTTCTAGGGTCTCTCACTGCTCTGTCCCTGCTGGACCTACTAGACATTGCCCTAGGCAATGCTGGAGGACGGGCATCAGTGCCTTCGTCCTGAGGTGGCACTCCAGTCAATCGTGCAGATCGATGAGTTCCTCTCATCCTTAACTTCTGAAAAAGCAACACACAACACATAAAATCATTAGCATCATGCGGTTCATGTGGGTTCATGTGGGGACACATGAACCTGCATCACATACATAGCATACATATCATAACATTTATGCACATGCATATCATCATGGCATATCACATCATCATATAGACAGGACTCTATATCCTATCCTAGTGGACATGATTTTCCTACTGTGCTTGACCTTCTAGAACAATCTATGAGCCTGACACTCTAGGTTCGACCATATGAACCTAGGGCTCTGATACCACTCTGTAACGATCCGAAAATCTGACCCGTTACCGGCGCTAGGATCCAGATCGGTATAAGGACGCCGGGACCCATAGCAAGCCTACATACATCCTGAATACCTGTGGAATCCCATACATGATTACGACATAACATAACCTGTAAGATTTTTCTTTTCTTTTATCCAAGCATAACCTGTGCATGCACAAAACCATAACATAGACCACACACTGGAGTCCTCATCAAATACTCCAATGGGGTATCATAACATATAGTCAAGCTTGGATAACCATTAACATTAATAACTCATAAATAAATCATGCATAAAAGGGATTCTCAACATACTAGGGTCAAGCACATCTCTAAAACCTCAATACATCCATAGTTCATACTTTACATTATATAACTATTCATAAGATTCATTACATCATTCTCATGTCCACTACTATCTATTACAACATAATAGACTTCATTCTAGCCGACCTCCTGATCTAACCTGTACCTGCAAACCTAGGGATTAAGGGAGTGGGGTGAGCTACTAGAGCCCAGTGAGCAGAATAATATAAACATAATTTAAAATCCATGCTTTCATGAAATGCGTCATAACACAAACATTCCACAACAAGGATGAACTTGTCACCATTTAGCCCCTATACTACTTGCTTACTTATGCCGGAGGCGTAGAGCAACAGCAGGCACACCCGGACTTCCATGGGCTGTCATAGTGCCAGGGGCATAGAGCAACAGCAGGCACACCTGGACTTACATGGGATATCATGACATACGGGGGCTAATGGATCACTCAACATTCATCCACAACAACAACGTAGTATGCAATGCAACATATTCGTGAATTCTAATGCAAACAACCTAATATATCTCATGGCATTCATGATGCGTGAGTCATGCTAAAACTTTCATTAATTTGCTTTAAAACTAAAAGAGTTATTCCACTCACCTCTGGCTAGCTCTGAAAAGACTCTGAAGCAGCTAACTCACTGCTGGGGGTCTCGGTTCCTCGGGTCCGAACCTACACAGGTGGACTCAAATGAGGGACCAACATACATGAACATGACTCTAAAATACTCCCCAAAACCCCCCCTAAAACACCTCAAAAGGATCATAGAAAACATGCAAGAAATGGCTGAACAGGGCACTTTCGGCGGCAGGTTCGGCGGTCGAAAGTCCTTCCAGAGCCGAAAGTCAGGCAGGTTCAGCGGCACCTTCGGCGACCGAACTCCCAGACAGAGACGAAACTCATGCATGTTCGGCGGCACTTTCGGCGGCCGAAACTGCCCTCCAGAGACGAAAGTCCTCTTTCGGGGGCAGGCTTCGGCAGCCGAAACTGCCTCCACAAGGGGTTCGGCGGCCCAAAGTCCCTTCGGCGGCCGAACTTGGTTTCTGCCAAAGGGCAGAAACTCGGCTCCAACATGCATTTCCAAACCTCAACTCAATCAAACATGCATAAACCTATTCTACAACACTCCCAAGCAAGCATACAAGCAAATAGGGGTCTCAAACTATCCTAAACCCCAGCCACATTGCATTAAACACATACAAATAAATATACATTGCTCAAACATTCAAAATGACCAAAAACTCAACATGCCTCCTACATGCATTTCTACCCATAAACTTGCATAAAACTTACTTTAAACATAAATGAGCTAAAGATCAGCTCCTACCTCTTGAAGATCGAGAGAGAGACGACCAAAACTTGGAGATTGGAGAGATCTAACTCTTGAGTCTCCAAAGCTTGCTCAAAGCTCACAACACTTCAAAAACAAGTTGAAACTCGTTAAAACTTGAAAGATCTGAGGAAGAATCATCAGAAATAAGCCATGGAAGAGTAGGAACTCACAGTGGCCGAAAATGGGGAGAAAACTCGCCCGTTTCGGCCATGGCGTCCATTTATAGGGGCTAGCCAAACCACCTTCGGAGGCCGAACGTGCCTCCAAAACTCACGCAAGTTCGGCGGCCGAACATGGAGTTTCGGAGGCCGAACCTGAGCCAACTTTCGAAAGCCTAACTAGCCTCCCAAACTATCCAACGTTCGGCGGCCGAACTTGGGGATTCGGCGGCCGAACCTGGGAATAGTTCCATGGTCTTTTTCCTTCAAAACTCAATTTAAATCTTACTTAAAACCATGAAATACATTAGAAAATTTTAGAAAAACATGATTTTACCCTTCTAGGGGCCTCCGACATCCGAGATCCCACCGGACGGTAGGAATTTCAATACCGGAGTCTAGCCGGGTATTACATGAAGAGAAGATTGACGTCGGCATCGGTGTTAGCTCTGCCTACCAGTAATGAAGACTTCACAGTGTTCTGTGATGCGTCCCGTGTGGGACTAGGTTGTGTGTTGATGCAGCATGATTGGGTAATCGCTTATGCTTCTAGGCAGCTGAAGAAGCATGAGTTGAATTATCCTACACATGACCTAGAAATGGCAGCTGTGATCTTTGCACTCAAGATGTGGAGGCATTACCTGTATGGGGTAAAATGTGTGATCTGTACAGATCATAAGAGTTTGCAATACATCTTGAGTCAGAGAGAGTTAAACCTGAGGCAGAGAAGATGGGTAGAACTACTTAGTGACTATGATTGTAAAATCATGTACCATCCGGGTAAGGCAAATGTTGTGGTAGACGCCCTCAGCCGGAAATCACTTGGCAGTTTGTCCCATATTACAGTAGAGAGGAGACCGATGGTGAGAGAGTTCTATAAGCTCATTGATGAAGGGCTGCAGTTGGAGTTGTCTGGTACAGGTGCTTTGATAGCCTAGATGAGAGTGACACCCGTGTTTCTGGAGCAGGTGGCCTAGAAACAGCATGAGGACCTAGAGTTGGTGAAAATTGCCAGGACGGTTCAGTCGGGCAAGAATGATGAATTCAGATTTGACAGGAAGGGGATCCTCCGCTATGGGAACAGGTTGTGTGTACCAGATGACGTGGGTCTGAAGAGAGACATTATGAGGGAAGCTCATAATGCCAGGTACAGTGTTCACCCTGAAGCCACCAAGATGTATCAGGATTTGAAGAGAATTTATTGGTGGCCAGCTATGAAGAGCGATGTGGTACAGTTTGTGTCAGCCTGTGAAGTTTGTCAGAGGGTGAAGCTAGAACATCAGAAGCCTGCTGGAATGCTTAACCCACTGTCGATTCCAGAGTGAAAATGGAAGAAAATAGTTATGGATTTTGTGGTGGAATTACCGGCAACATCCAACAGATTAGACTCCATATGGGTGATTGTGGACAGACTGACCAAATCTGCTCACTTCATCCCTATCAGGAATGGCTACTCTGTGGATAAATTGGCGCAGGTGTTTATGGATGAAGTGATCAGGCTGCACGGGGCTCCTGTTTCAATAGTGTCTGATAGGGGACCCTAGTTCACCTCCAGGTTTTGGCAGAGTCTGCAGAGTGCTATGGGTACCAGGCTAGACTTCAGCATTGCTTTCCATCCTCAAACGGACGGACAATCAGAGAGGACCATCCAGGCAATAGAGGATATGCTTAGAATGTGTGTGCTAGATTTTGGCGGTTCTTGGAGGCAACATCTACCCTTGGTGGAGTTTGCCTACAATAACAGCTATCTCTAGCATAGGGATGGCTCCGTATGAAGCTTTGTATAGGAGGAAGTGCAGGTCACCTGTTTGCTGAAAAGAAGTGGGAGAGAGGGCTTTAGCAGGCCCAGAGTTAGTAGAGATCACCAGCAAAGTGGTGCCCATAATCATAGAAAGGATCAGAACTGTTGTTAGTCAGCAAAAAAGCTATGTAGATGTCCGCAGGAGACAAGTAGAGTTTCAGGAGGGAGATATGGTGTTGCTCAAGGTGTCTCCTATGAAAGGGGTGGTTTGTTTTCGGAAGAAAGGTAAGCTAGCCCCACGGTACATCGGACCCTTTGAAATCTTACAAAAGAATGGGAATGTATAGTACAAGTTGGACTTACCTGCTTCTATGGAGAGAATCCATAAGGTTTTCCATGTTTCTATGTTACGGAAGTTTGTGTCAGATCCGGGCAAGGTTCTTAGTGAGGCTGATGTAGAGATCTTAGGAGATCTCACCTATGTTGAGCAGCCAGTGCGAATACTAGACACGCAGATCAGAAAGTTGAGGAACAAGGAAATTCCGATGGTGAAAGTCCTTTGGAACCACTAGAATATGGAAGAGTGCACCTGGGAGACACGGGAGTCCATGCTCCAGCAATACCCCTATCTCTTTTAAGGTTAGTGTCTTTGCTTTTATGTGTGTTATGTATGCTATGCTTGTTTGTGAACATTCGGGGACGAATGTTCTTAAGGGGGGGACAATGTAATACCCGGCTAGACCCCGGCATCGGAATTCCTATTTTCCGGTGGAATTTCGGATGTTGGAAACCTCTAGAAGGGTAAAATATATTTTTTTCTAAAATGTTTTCATGTATTTTATGATTTTAATAAAGAAAGATTTGAGTTTTTGAAAGAAAAGGACCAAGGAGAAAAGTCCAGGTTCGACCGCCGAACCCTACGTTCGGCCGCCGAACTTGATGGAGTTGCGGAGGCACTTTTGGCTCCCGAAGGTGGTCTGGCCAGCCACCTATAAAAGGCCCTCTGTCTAAAAATGGGCGAGTTTTCTCTCTTTATTTTCGGGCAAGGTGAGTCTCCGCCACCCCTTTGATGATCTTGTGTTTTCTCCTCAAATCCTACAAGTTTTTAACAAGTTTTAACTTGGTTTTGAAGTTTTTGAAACAAAGATCAAAGTTTGGAAACTTGGAGACCCCTGAGCCCATTTCCTCCACAACTCTAAGTTTGGATCGACTCTCCTCTCGATCTTCAAGAGGTAAGAGTAGATCCTCACCTCCTTTTATGTTTTAAGTATGTTTTGAGAAGTTTTAAGGGGGTTAATGCATAAAAACGAGTAGATGTTAAATGTTAGGGTTTAGGTGAGTTATATGGTAAATGTATATTATATGTGTTGTTTGTTGGGGGTTAGGCTAGTTTGAGACCCCTATATGCTTTATTACATGTTTATGCATGCTTGGGACTGTTGTATATGAGTTTGGAAGGTTTGGGAGGAAAAATGTGCATGAGGAGGCTGAGTTCTGCCATTCTGGAAGAACTCAGGTTCGGCAGCCGAAGGCACTTTTGGCCGCCGAACCTGCCTGTGGAGGCAGCATTAGGCCGCCTAAACTCGCTCCCGAAAGTTGGACTTTCGGTTCTGGAGGGGAGTTTTGGCCGCCGAACCTACCGCCGAAGGTTAGGACTTTCATCTCTGGAGTGGGGTTTCGGCCGCCGAACCCGCCCCTGAAAGTGCCTGACTTTCGAATCTGGAGGGACTTTCGGCTGCCGAACCTGCCGCCGAAGGTGCCCTGTCCAGCCTTCCTTTGCATGTTTTCTATGATTGTTTTATGATTTTTTAGGGGGTTTTTGGGGTGATGTTTAGAGTCTTGTTAGTTTATGTTTGGGTCCCTCATTTGAGTCCACCTGTGTAGGTTCGGACCCGAGGAACCGAGGACCCCAGCAGTGATAGAGCTGCTTCAGAGTTTGTTTAGAGTCAGCCTGAGGTGAGTAGAACTGAACTTTGTTTTTGTAAATTAATGAAATCTTTTAGTATAATTCATGCATCACGAATGCCATGTATGTATTAGGTTGTTTGCATTAGAATTAACGAATATGTTGCATTGCATAAGATGATGTTGATGTGGATGGATGTTGGATGACCCATTAGTCCTTGATATGATGTGATGGTGATACGGTATGGAAGTCCGGTTGACCCATTCTACGTCCCAGCATAATGTAAGAGGAAGTCCGGTTGACCCATTCTACGTCCCGGCATATTGGAATGTTATGATATGTTATGTAAGGGAAAGACCAGTTGACCCATTCTACATCCTGGCACTGTTGGATTATGTAGAGGACTATTGGTGACAAGTCCATCCTTGATGTGATTTGTTTGTGATTAGATACATTTCATGAAAGAATAAATTTTATATATATTGTTTTATGGTTCTGCTCACTGGGCTCTAGTAGCTCACCCCTTTCCCTTAACCCCCAGGTTTGCAGGTTCAGGATAGACCAGGAAGTCTTCTAGGGTAAAAGTTCAGTGTATGTAACAGAATAGTAGTGGACATGAGAATGTTTGTAAAGTAATGTTCTATGATGTAATAATGTATTTTGAGGATTAGTATTGTACTTGACCCTATTGTAATGTCAGTCCCTTTTTATACATGATTCATGTAATGTTTTAATGAGGTTTTTATGAGATATGAACCAAGCTTGATGTATGTATTGTTGACCCACTAGAGCATTTGATGAGGGCTCTAGTAGGGGTTTTATGTTTATGGTTATAGTGCATGCACAGGTCAAGCTTGGCAGAAGAAAAGTTTTAAATTTTATATAAATGTTTGATCATGTATGGGACTTAACAGGTATACAGGAGGTATGTTAGGCTTGCTACGGGTCCCAGCGACCTTAAGTCGATCTAGATCCTAGCGCCGGTAGCGGTCCGATTTCCGGGTCGTTACAGCATGGGCCTCACTCGACTTTCTCTTAAACATGACATAACATACATAACGTACAGTGGATGCTAGATGCCATAGAAAGAGAAGAGCAATTTTTTAAATCATGCATAATTCAAAAAAAAAACTTTAAAATCATGCAGGATCTGAAAATATTTTTGGATCCTGTATGCCAATCAAGCAGGTTCGGCAGTCATACTGCCGAACCCGCTAGTTCGACACCAATGGTGTCGAACAAATAAGAGTTCGACACCAAAGGTGTCGAACTCTGCTTGATGGAGCTTGTTCGGCACTTATAGTGCCGAACAAGGTGAGGCATGCCACGGGAGCAGTGTAATCTGCTCCCATGGCTGCCAGCGTGCCTTGTTCGGCACCTTGTGTAACGACCCGGAAACCAGACCGCTACAGGCGCTAGGATTCAGATCGACTTAAGATCGCTAGAACCCATAGCAAGCCTAACATACATCTTGTCATACCTAATAAATCCCATACATGATCATACATTTTCATAAAAATTTTAAACTTTTCATCTATCAAGCTTGACCTGAGTGACTCGCTGTTGTCGAAGCCGGTAAAAAATAACCTTTCCGGTTATCAACAATATTACTACTGCAGATAGTGGTAAAAGGATCGAATCCACAGGGAATTCATAACTTACCTATCTTCCTTGCCAAGACCAATAAAATAAACTGAAACAAAAATAAACTGAAAACGAGATAAACTGAAACGAGATAAAACATAAACGAGATAAAACTGAAATGAGATAAAACTGAAACGAGATAAAACAGAAATGACATAAAATTGAAATGAGATAAAATGGAAATGAGATAAAACGAAAATGAAATAAAACTGAAAGCCAAATAAACTAAAAACGAGATAAACTGAAAGCGAATAAACTAAAAATGAGATAAACTGAAAGCAAACAAACTGAAAGTAAGATGGAGGGTTTTGAGATTGATTTAATTGATCTAATATTGAAAGTAATAAAAGAAAGCAATAATTAAATAAAGAGAAATAAATAATGAGAAAGCTCTAGTTGAAGAATTGGATCCACTTCAGTTGTTGGGATTGATCATTGACACTTAGTTTCTTTTGATTGATTCAATAGACTTGTTATGGAGATGGAAGACGCTTCTCACCACCATGTCTCTCCTTATGATTAAACCAATTAGGGAACGTCCTCTAATTAATTACTAATTAACAAATTGCCAAGGAACGTCCTTGGGCCTTAGACATCAAAACAATTGTTCATTGCATTAAGAAATAGAGAGATCTAATCCTAGCTACCCAAACGTATGGTGACAACGCTAGATCATGCAACTTCCTTAGTTTTTACACCAAGTGTTCTTATGTCTGAATAATCCAAGCAATTACGGACTTGAATCATCCAAACTAACAAATAATTACTTTGCAATCAAGAATCAACATAGATCCAAACAACAAAGCAATATGGAAATCAAGCATGAAATTACATGAATATTGAACATCCAAAAGATAAACAATGTTTGATCAAGTCTCCCAATCCATAAAACAACTAAAGTATCACCTAATCTTCAACTAGAATAAAAGATTTCAGCCTCTCATGGCTGAGACAAAATAAAAAAATAAAATAAAAGAAGAAGAAAAGAAGAAGAAGAGAAGTGTCCAATTACAATCCCGTAGGTGTGCCCAAGGGGGGCTTGAAAAAGCATGGGGAGGCTCCTTATGTGTCCTTTTATAGTCTCTAGAGGCTGCCCTAGGTCATACTTGCTTCCTAATTAGTATAGAGGCTGCCCAAGGTGCTGCTCTTGCTTCCTAATTAGTGTAGAGGCTGCCCATGTACAACTTGCTGCCCAAGTTGTTGTAAAAGAGGAAAGAATCGCGTTGCAAGCTTACCCGGAGGAAGGAGAGGTGCGACTTGTCTTCAGAAGAGGAAAGAATCGTGCATTAATGTCACCAGAAGAGGAAAGAGACGTGGCTGGAGCTTGAAGAGGAAAGAGGAGCGCATCAAGGCTTGCAGAGGGAAGGTGGCGCGCGGCAGGCTTTCCGGAGGAGGTGTGCTTGCGGATTGTTTCCTAAATAGGTGTGTGCACAGATCCTTTGCAGAAGAGGAAGGATATGCTATCCAAACTTCCTTTTTAGGTGGAGCCTTCGTTTGAATTTTGAATGCTGGACACAAAAGAGGCAAGCGCGTCTTCTTGGAATCTTGCTGCCTAAATAGGAAGATATGACTGCTGCAGTGTGTGCACATCTTTGAACAAGGAAAGAAAGATCTGTGATTTGAATTTCAAATAATCTTCTGACTGAGCTTTTCTTATTTGTTTTTACTTCTGCACTTTCCTTATCTAAAAACTTTCCTTTTCTGAAACTTTCCTTATCGGAGAACTTTCCTTATTTGGCTTCACATTCTGAATAAGGAAGGATCTGCAATTTGAATTTCAAGGAATCTGTTGATTGCGCTTTCCTTTTCGAACACTTTCCTTATCAGAAAACTTTCTTATTTAGCACTTTCCATATTTGAAAACTTTTCTTTTTTGGTACTTTCCATATTTGGCACTTTTTGGCAGTTTTTAAAGCATTTTCTCCAGATTGTCTCTATACACCTAATATCTGCAAAACATAATCAAAACCACAAAGTTAGGTAGAAAAGGTGTAAATAAACATCAATAATATCATGATAAAATGGTCTAAAATATGCTCTATCAAATACCCCACACCTTGCCTTTTGCTTGTTCTCAAGCAAACAAACATAGTTAAACAAGCCTTCTTACTCTAGATCCTTATTTCCACTTAAGCTCTTACTCTAGACACCTATTTTGAAGCATTGCAGTGAAGAATATATGCATTAAGGTTACTCACCTCCTTTTCTTATTTCCCTTTACCTACCATGGCTAGGATTAATTTTCCTCAAGAGAGACCATACATGCACATATTGTTTGATTAAGACTTTTTTCTAGCTTTCAGAGTGACTTGCCCTTACCTTGAAGTACTTTATTCAAGCTTTTTTTATTTTTTTTCTTTTTGCACTTTATTCTTGCTTGAAGAAGTCACCAATCTTTTTGACGTGAAGGTACATATTTGTGATACCCACCCCCAGTTACTCAGTTGGTCACCTTTCCAAGTGGCTACTAGCTCTGTTCATAGTCTTTTGACCATTGGAACAATTTTTGATTTGTGCTTTTGAGGTCTTAGCCTTTGCTGAATTTTCTTTCTCTCAATGATTTGGGCAAATAAACACCAATTGCTAAAACAAGTCACATTAAGTTCATTCACACAACTTTCAATTTATTCTCTCTAATGAGGGTCATCAATATATTTTTCACCATGGCAAGCTCAAAGATTCAATTCAAAAGGCAATTCCCAAACATGAATACAACTCACTGCAGGTGATTCAACATAAGTTTAAAGAGTCATCACATCAATGGAGTCATGGAAAGAAAGCTCATCCAACATAATTTATATGATGAGTAAAGCATCTCAAAACGGAAACAAAATAAAATAAAAACGGTGGCTATCTGTGTGTGTTATTGAAAGCAAAAATAACAAAAATGAAAAAAAATTCACCTAGTGCAAGCAAACTAAAAATCAAAGCAAAAATAATCTGAAAAGTAAAAATTCTGAGATATGCACCCCCACACCTAAATCATGCATTATCCTCAATGTATTGGAAATATTAAAATGCAAAAGAAACTGAGTACTCCTCTGGGTGTGGTGTGCATGGTGTGATCCACTTGATCAAGGCTCAAGTAATTAGGGAAGGGAAGAGGGTCCCAACTGCATTGAGCAAAAAGTGTAGCACTCCTTTTGATTTGTTCATAGCCCATTCTATTTTTTCTATGTACTCATGAAGCAACATGATTAGCCTCTCCTCTTTCAGATGAGGTGTGCCTCTACCCCTTATGTTTGCATTTTTGAGATGATTGGGAAGCACTTTGAATTCCAATTCATGTTTCTCCATGTGTAGTTGCAATTTGGTACTGAAGTTAGGTAAAACAAATTCTACCTTATCTGGAGGTTTGAGAAGGCATTGATCTGTATGCTCCTTTGGTTTAGGCATTTGGACTTCCATTTGTTCCTTGTGAGCATGGACTATTTGCATTGGATCTATGGCTGACTTGGTTTCAGATTGCTCCTCCTGTGCAAGATCTGACTAAAAGGGGAGCGCAAGAGGACTGATCTGCGATTGAAGCTGAAAGGACGCACCTGAAAGGCTTTCAGGTACTCCTTCTTGCGCAAGATTGGTCTGAAGAGGTGTGATTGGCTCTCCTTTATTCTGCGCATGTTTGCAGTCCTCCTATTGGATGCAACATTCAGTTTCTTTTAGTTCTGGCTCTTTCTGGCTCTCTTTCCTACAAAGATCATTGTTCAGAATATCATCTTGATTTATATAAAACACATCATTGCTCAAACAATCAATGATATCTAAACTATCAACAAGTTCTGTTTGACCAGTTTGTTTGGACAGACAGTTTTCCGGTTGTTGTTCTTCAGCAACTTGTTCTTGAACTTGTGAACTTTCATCATCTTCCTCACCATCTTGAAACTCTTCTTCTCTTCTCAACATGTTTGTATTTTCTGCGGTGGCCAATTGTTCTATTTGTTGTTGGAGAGTTTGCACAGAAATCGCCAATGTCCTAATCTTATCTTCAAGGTGTTGGTTGGAACTTGGAAGTTCTTCTTGGGCTTGATAGTCTTGGTAGTAGTTAGCCCTTGCATAGCCACAATTCGGATGGTCTCCCCAACATGGATTGTATTACAGATCTCTTTGGTAGTCCTGATAGTGGTCAGCCCTAGTATAGTCATAGTTTGGATAGTCTCCCCAACCTGTATTGTATGTGTCAAGGTAGGGACCATGTCTTAACTATCCATAAAATCCTTCAAATGTATGTCTAGGCTGGTCATACTCATAAAGTGTAGGACATTGATCAGTTGGGTGTCCTTCATATGCATAGGTCCCACATGGCCGAGGTGGCTGGGATGCTAGGACCTGTTGAACTAGTCCTATGGCAAAACCTTCCATAATAGATGTGAGTTCAGAAAATTGAAAAGAAAAATCAGATGTACTTACCTCATCCATGATTCAGATCTGCGATGGTGACTGTGCCTTTGGTGAAGAGAAGGAGTGTTTCAGAAGTGTGGTCTGCGAATGAGTGCTCTTTTTTTTTTGGTCCTGAAAGAAAAAACAAATAAATTCAATCAATTCCTCGGCAACAGCGCCAATTTTTGACTCGCGGTTGTCGAAACCGGTCAAAAATAACCTTTTCGGTTATCAATAATATTACTACTGCAGATAGTGGTAAAAGGATTGAATCTACAGGAAATTGATAACTTATCTATCTTCCTTGCCAAGACCAATAAAAATAAACTGAAAACGAGATAAACTGAGACGAGATAAAACGTAAACGAGATAAAACTAAAACGAGATAAAACTGAAACGAGATAAAACGAAAATGACATAAAACTGAAACGAGATAAAACGGAAACGAAATAAAACTGAAAGCCAAATAAACTAAAAACGAGATAAACTGAAAGCGGAATAAACTAAAAATGAGATAAACTGAAAGCAAACAAACTGAAAGTAAAATGGGGGGTTTTGAGATTGATTTAATTGATCTAATATTGAAAGCAATAAAAGAAAGCAATAATTAAATAAAAGAGAAATAAATAATGAGAAAGCTCTAGTTGAAGAATTGGATCCACTTCAGTTGTTGGGATTGATCATTGACACTTAGTTTCTTTTGATTGATTCAATAGATTTGTTATGGAGATGGAAGACGCTTCTCACCACCATGTCTCTCCTTATGATTAAACCAATTAGGGAACGTCCTCTAATTAATTACTAATTAACAAATTGCCAAGGAACGTCCTTGGACCTTAGACATCAAAACAATTGTTAATTGCATTAAGAAATAGAGAGATCTAATCCTAACTACCCAAACGTATGGTGACAACGCTAGATCATGCAACTTCCTTAGTTTTTATACCAAGTGTTCTTATGTCTGAATAATCCAAGCAATTACGGACTTAAATCATCCAAACTAACAAATAATTACTTTGCAATCAAGAATCAACATAGATCCAAACAACAAAGCAATATGGAAATCAAGCATGAAATTACATGAATATTGAACATCCAAAAGATAAACAATATTTGATCAAGTCTCCCAATCCATAAAACAACTAAAGTATCACCTAATCTTCAACTAGAATAAAAGATTTCAGCCTCTCATGGCTGAAACAAAATAAAAAAATAAAATAAAAGAAGAAGAAAAGAAGAAGAAGAGAAGTGTCCAATTACAATCCCGTAGGTGTGCCCAAGGGGGGCTTGAAAAAGCATGGGGAGGCTCCTTATGTGTCCTTTTATAGTCTCTAGATGCTGCCCTAGGTCATACTTGCTTCCTAATTAGTATAGAGGCTGCCCAAGGTGCTGCCCTTTCTTCCTAATTAGTGTAGAGGCTGCCCATGTACAACTTGCTTCCCAAGTTGTTGTAAAAGAGGAAAGAATCGCGTTGCAAGCTTACCCGGAGGAAGGAGAGGTGCGACTTGTCTTTAGAAGAGGAAAGAATCGTGCATTAATGTCACCAGAAGAGGAAAGAGACGTGGCTGGAGCTTGAAGAGGAAAGAGGAGCGCATCAAGGCTTGCAGAGGGAAGGTGGCGCGCGGCAGGCTTTCCGGAGGAGGTGTGCGCGCGGATTGTTTCCTGAATAGGTGTGTGCGCAGATCCTTTGCAAAAGAGGAACGATATGCTGTCCAAACTTCCTTTTTAGGTGGAGCCTTCATTTTAATTTTGAATGCTGGACGCAAAAGAGGCAAGTGCGTCTTCTTGGAATCTTGCTGCCTAAATAGGAAGATATGACTGCTGCAGTGTGTGCACATCTTTGAACAAGGAAAGAAAGATCTGCGATTTGAATTTCAAATAATCTTCTGACTGAGCTTTCCTTATTTTGTTTTTACTTCTACACTTTCCTTATTTAAAAACTTTCCTTTTCTAAAACTTTCCTTATCGGAGAACTTTCCTTATTTGGCTTTACATTCTGAATAAGGAAGGAAGGATCTGCAACTTGAATTTCAAGGAATTTGTTGATTGCGCTTTCCTTTTCGGACACTTTCCTTATCAGAAAACTTTCCTTATTTAGCACTTTCCATATTTGAAAACTTTCCTTTTTTGGTACTTTCCATATTTGACTCTTTTTGGCAGTTTTTAGAGCATTTTCTCCAGATTGTCTCTATACACCTAATATCTGCAAAACATAATCAAAACCACAAAATTAGGTAGAAAAGGTGTAAGTAAACATCAATAATATCATGATAAAATGGTCTAAAATATGCTTTATCACTGAGCATGCACTAAAACTGAATACATAAAAACCCCATACTAGAGCCCTCATCAGATGCTCTAGTGGGTTAACATATCATACATCAAGCTTGGTTCAACATATCTCATTATTAAACATTTAATAAAAAGATCATGTACAAAGGGATTACAACTATCAATAGGGCCAAGCACAATACTAATCCTCAATATAAATACAATACATCATAATACATGTCCACTACTAGTCTATTACATAGCATAAACGAACCTCTAGCCGACCTCCAAAGCTATCTCTGACCCTGCAAACCTGGGGGTTAGGGGAAAGGGGTGAGCTACTAAAGCCCAGTGAGTAGAACAGTAAAAACAGTATATTAAACATATGCTTTCATGAAATGCATCACATCACAAACAATTCACATCACGGATGGACTTGTCACCAATAACCCTCTACATAATCCAATGTGCCCGGCCCTCGACGGAGCTCCCTAGGACTCCCTCTTAAACATAACAAAATGCCAGGACGCGTGGAATGGGCAGCCCTGGACTTTCTTACATGGTGCCAGGACGCGTGGCATGGGCAGCCTTGGACTTGCTTATATTGTGCCAGGACGCGTGGCATGGGCAGCCCTGGACTTGCTTATCATACCATATCATATCATACCGAGGGCTAGTGGGTCATCCAATATCCATCCACATCAACATCATATTATGCAATGCATCATATTCGTGAATTCTAATGCAAAACAACCTAATACATATCATGGCATTCATGATGCATGAACATGCTAACAAGATTTCATTACTTTAAAATATAGTTCAGTTCTACTCACCTCTGGCTGACACTGGACTGACTCTGAAATAGCTAACTCTGCAGGCCTTCTTGGTTCCTCGAGTCCGATCCTACACAGGTGGACTCAAATGAGGGACCATACAAACTCTAACATGACTCTAAACAACTCCCTAAAAGCCCACTAAAACATCACAAAACATTCATGCAAAACAAGCAAAGGAAGGCTGGACAGGGGACTTTCGGCGGCAGGTTCGGCGGCAGAAGGTCCCTACAGCAGGTTCGGCGGCCGAAACTCCCCTCCAGAGCTGAAACTCCAAACTTTCGGGGGCGAGTTTAGGCGGCCAAAACTGCCTCCTCTAGCAGGTTCGGCGGCCAAACCTGGATCCTCCTGGGTGGCAGAACCCGATTCTGCCATCCCACATCTAGCCTCCCAAAACCTCTCAAACTCATACTCATTACTCAAAAGCATGCAGAAACACATTATCAAGCATATAGGGGCATAAAACTAGCCTATACCCCAACAAACATCACATTTAGCATCACATTTCTCATTAAACTAACATAACCCTAATATTTTACATCTACTCTAAATATGCATTAAACCCCTTTAAAACCCTTCAAAACTTACTTAAAACATAAAAGAAGGTGAGGATCTACTCTTACCTCTTGAAGATCGAGAGGAGAGGCGATCCAAACTTGGAGATGTAGAGGAAATGAGCTCCGGAGTCTCCAAGCTTCCAAACTTTGGTTTTGAGCTTCAAAACTTCAAAACAAAGACAAAAGCTTGTAAAAAACTTGAGAGATTGGAAGGAAAACGTAAAATCGACCATGGGAGGGCGAAGTCTCACCTTTGCTCGAAAATAAAGATAGAAAACTTGCCCATTTTCAGACAGGGGACCTTTTATAGGTGGCTGGCCAGACCACCTCGGGGGCCCAAAGGTGCCTCCGCAAACTCCCCATGTTCGGCCGGCCAAACTTGACGTTCGGCGACCGAACCTGGGTTTTTCCTCCTTGGTCTTTTCTTTCAAAACTCAATTTCTTTCTTCATTAAAACCATAAAAACATGAAAAAACATTTTAAAAACCTTTATTTTCATCCTTCTAAGGGATTCCAACCTCAGGATTCTAGATTCCAATGGAGATTCCGCCGGAAAGTTGAAATTCCGGTGCCGGAGCTTAGCCGGGTATTACATTCTTCCCCCCTTAAGAACATTCGTCCCTGAATGTTCAACACATAAGCATAGCATGGCATAACACACATATCAACAAGGAAGCACATAACAACAAAGACACTAACCTTAAAAGAGATAGGGGTATTGTTGGAGCATAGACTCCCGTGTCTCCCAGGTACATTCTTCTATGTTCTGGTGATTCCAAAGGACTTTCACCATCGGGATTTCCTTGTTCCTCAGATTTCTGATTTGCGTGTCTATGATTCGCACTGACTGCTCAACGTAGGTGAGATCTCCTAGGATCTCCACATCAGGCTCATTAAGAACCTTGCCCGGATCTGACACAAACTTCCGTAACATGGAAACATGGAAAACCTGATGGATTCTCTCCATAGAAGCAGGTAGGTCCAGCTTGTACGATACATTCCCAACCCTTTGCAAGATTTTGAAGGGTCCAATGTATCGTGGAGCTAGCTAACCTTTCTTCCCAAAATGAATCACCCCTTTCATAGGAGACACCTTGAGCAACACCATATCTCCCTCCTGGAACTCTACATGCTTCCTGCGGACATCTGCATAGCTTTTCTGATTCTCCTTCTGATTATGGGCACCACCCTGCTGGTGATCTCTATAAGCTTAGGCCTTGCCAAGGCCCTTTCTCCCACTTCTTCCCAGCAAACAGGTGACTTGCACTTCCTCCCATATAAAGCTTCATAAGGAGCCATCCCTATGCTAGCATGATAGCTGTTATTGTAGGCAAACTCCACCAAAGGTAGATGCTGCCTCCAAGAACTGCCAAAATCTAGCAAACACATTATGAGCATATCTTCTATTGTCTGGATGGTCCTCTCTGACTGTCCGTCAGTCTGTGGATGGAAAGCAGTGCTAAAGTCCAACCTTGTACCCATAGCGCTCTGCAGACTCCGCAAAAACCTGGAGCTGAACTAGGGTCCCCTATCCGACACTATTGAAACGAGAGCCCCATGCAAACTGACAACTTCATCAACATACACCTACGCCAATTTGTCCACAAAATAGCCACTTTTGACAGGGATGAAGTGAGCAGATTTGGTCAGTCTGTCCACAATCACCCATATGGAGTCTAGTCTGTTGGACGTTGCAGATAGCCCCACCACGAAATCCATAGCTATGATCTCCCATTTCCACTCTGGAATGGACAGTGGGTTAAGCATTCCAGCCGGCTTCTGATGCTCCAGCTTCACCCTCTGACATATCTCACAAGCGGACACGAACTGTGCCACTTCTCTTTTCATAGCTGGGCACCAATAAACTCTCTTTAGATCCTGGTACATCTTGGTGGCTCCAGGGTGAACACTGTACCTGGCATTATGAGCTTTCCTCATAATGTCTCCCTTCAAACTCACGTCATATGGTACACATAACCTATTCCCATAACGGAGGATCTCCTTATCGTCGAATCTGAACTCATTATTCTTGCCTGCTTGAACTGTTCTAGCTATCTTCACCAGCTTGGGGTCCTTGTGTTGTTTTTGAGCCACCTGCTCTAGTAACACGGGTGTCACTCTCATCTGAGCTATCAAAGCACTTGTACCAGACAACTCCAACTGTTGCCCTTCATCAATGAGCTTATAAAATTCCCTCACCACCGGTCTCCTCTCCGCTGTAATATGGGATAGACTGCAAAGTGATTTCCGACTAAGGGCATCTGCTACAACATTTGCCTTACCCGGATGACACTGAATTTTGCAATCATAGTCACTAAGCAGTTTACCCATCTTCTCTGCCTCAGGTTCAACTCTCTCTGACTTAAGATGTACTGTAAGCTTTTATGATCTGTAAAGATCTCACATCTTACCCCTTACAGGTAATGCCTCCACATCTTGAGTGC
Organism: Manihot esculenta; assembly: GCF_001659605.2. Taxonomy (NCBI): domain Eukaryota; kingdom Viridiplantae; phylum Streptophyta; class Magnoliopsida; order Malpighiales; family Euphorbiaceae; genus Manihot; species Manihot esculenta. The sequence goes on along the minus strand of NC_035161.2, from coordinate 992,455 downwards.
AAAAATCACAGCTGCCATCTCTAGATCATGTGTAGGATAATTCAACTCATGCTTCTTCAGCTGTCTAGAAGCATAAGCAATCACCCTCTCATTTTGCATCAACACACAACCCAGTCCCACACAAAATGCATCACAAAACACTGTGAAGTCTTCATTACTGGTAGACAGAGCTAACCCCGGTGCTGACGTTAACCTTTTCTTCAACTCTTCAAAACTCTCTTCACACTGATCAGACCACACAAACCTCTGGTTCTTCTTGGTCAATCTAGTCATAGGAGCAGCAATTTTGGAGAAGTCCTGAACGAACCTCCTGTAGTAACCTGCCAAACCGAAAAAGCTTTTAATCTCTGTTACTGTGGTGGGTCTAGGCTAGTTAGCTACAGCTTCTACCTTCTTGGGGTCCACTTCAATTCCTTTTTCTGACACAACGTGCCCTAAGAATGAGATGCTCCTCAACCAGAATTCACACTTGGAGAACTTGGCATACAAGCCGTGCTCTCTCAGGTTCTGCAAAACTATCCTCAGATGATGGGCATGCTCCTCTACGTTTCTGGAATACACTAAGATATCATCAATAAAGACAACAACAAAGTGATCCAGATACTGGTTGAAAACTCTATTCATGAGGTCCATGAATGCTGCAGGGGCATTGGTTAGCCCAAACGGCATTACTAGGACCTCATAATGCCCATATCTAGTCCGGAACGACGTCTTCGGCACATCTTCCTCTTTGATTCTCAACTGATGATACCCGGATCTCATATCTATCTTGGAGAAGCAACCTGCTCCTGCTAGCTGGTCGAATAGATCATCGATCCTAGGTAACGAGTACTTGTTCTTGGTAGTGACTTTGTTCAACTGCCTGTAGTCGATACAAAGTCTCAAGGATCCATCATTCTTCTTTACAAACAACACTGGAGCACCCCAAGGTGAGGTACGCGATCGGATGAAACCCTTATCTACCAACTCTTGCAACTGCTCCTTTAGCTCCTTCAACTCTGCTGGTGCCATCCTGTAGGGAGGGATAGAGATTGGTCTGGTTCCAGGCATCAATTCTATTTCAAACTCTATTTCCCTGGCAGGTGGTAGTCTTGGAAGCTCGTCTGGGAAGACGTTTGGAAACTCTCTAACCACGGGCATTGAGGCAGGCTCCCTGACCTGACTAAAGCTCTTTCACATGAGCTAGAAACCCCTTACAACCCCTCCTGAGCAACCTACGAGCCTGTAGGGCTGATATCAGACCTCTAGGTGTACCCCTCCTGTCTCCCTTGAAGACAACCTCTGACCCATCCTGACATCTGAACCTGACTACCTTGTCTCTGTAGTCCAAGGTAGCACCATGAGTAGATAGCCAATCCAACCCTAGAATGACATCAAAGTCCGTCATATCTAGAACCACCAGGTCAGCTGGAAGGCATCTACTCTCCACAAACACTGGACTATACCGGCAGACTGACTCTGCCACTGATGGATCACACTTGGGTCCACTGACCCAAAGGGGACACTCTAACCCAGAGACTATCAAATCCAACCTCTCTATGGCTCTCAGAGCAACAAAAGAATGAGAAGCACCAGGGTCCATTAAAGCATACACATCTGAACAGCCAATGATGAGATTACCTGGCACCACAGTGTTTGACGTGTTAGCCTCCTACTATGTCATAGTGAAGATCCAAGCTGGAGCTGATGGACCTTCACCCCGAGAACCTGCTGAAGAAGAGGCTGCCCTTCTCCCTCTGCCTCTACCATTGCCCTGAGTCATGGCTGGAGCTACTGGCTGAGCCACACTGCCTGAAGCCGTATGGAATGCATCACATCACAAACAATTCACATCACGGATGGACTTGTCACCAATAACCCTCTACATAATCCAATGTGCCCGGCCCTCGACGGAGCTCCCTAGGACTTCCTCTTAAACATAACAAAATGCCAGGACGCGTGGAATGGGCAGCCCTGGACTTTCTTACATGGTGCCAGGACGCGTGGCATGGGCAGCCCTAGACTTGCTTATATTGTGCTAGGACGCGTGGCATGGGCAGCCCTGGACTTGCTTATCATACCATATCATATCATACCGAGGGCTAGTGGGTCATCCAATATCCATTCACATCAACATCATATTATGCAATGCATTATATTCGTGAATTCTAATGCAAAACAACCTAATACATATCATGGCATTCATGATGCATGAACATGCTAACAAGATTTCATTACTTTAAAATATAGTTCAGTTCTACTCACCTCTAGCTGACACTGGACTGACTCTGAAACAGCTAACTCTGCTAGCCTCCTCGGTTTCTCGGGTCTGATCCTACACAGGTGGACTCAAATGAGGAACCATACAAACTCTAACATGACTCTAAACAACTCCCTAAAAGCCCCCTAAAACATCACAAAACATGTATGCAAAATAAGCAAAGGAAGGCTGGGCAGGGGACTTTCGACGGCAGGTTCGGCGGCCGAAGGTCCCTACAGATCCGAAAGTCAGGCATTTTCGGGGGCAGGTTCGGCGGCCGAAACTCTCCTCTAGAACTAAAAGTCCAAACTTTTGGGGGCGAGTTTAGGCGGCCAAAACTGCCTCCTCTAGCAGGTTCGGCGGCCGAACCTGGATCCTCCTGGGTGGCAGAACCTGATTCTGCCATCCCACATCTAGCCTCCCAAAACTTCTCAAACTCATACTCAATACTCAAAAGCATGCAGAAACACATTATCAAGTATATAGGGGCATAAAACTAGCCTATACCCCAACAAACATCACATTTAGCATCACATTTCTCATTAAACTAACATAACCCTAATATTTTACATCTACTCTAAACATGCATTAAACCCCCTTAAAACCCTTCAAAACTTACTTAAAACATAAAAGAAGGTGAGGATCTACTCTTACCTCTTGAAGATCGAGAGGAGAGGCGATCCAAACTTGGAGATGTGGAGGAAATGAGCTCCGGGGTCTCCAAGCTTCAAAACTTCGGTTTTGAGCTTAAAAACTTCAAAACAAAGACAAAAGCTTGTAAAAAACTTGAGAGATTGGAAGGAAAACGTAAAATCGACCATGGGAGGGCGAAATCTCACCTTTGCCCGAAAATAAAGACAAAAAACTCGCCCATTTTCAGACAAGAGACCTTTTATAGGTGGCTGGCCAGACCACCTTCGGGGCCCAAAGGTGCCTCCGCAAAATCCCCATTTTCGGCGGCCGAATTTGGGTTTTTCCTCCTTGGTCTTTTCTTTCAAAACTCAATTTCTTTCTTCATTAAAACCATAAAAACAGGAAAAAACATTTTAGAAACCTTTATTTTCACCCTTCTAAGGGATTCCGACCTCGGGATTCCAGATTCCAACAGAGATTCCACCGGAAAGTTGGATTTTGGTGCCGGAGCTTAGCCGGGTATTACACCTTGGGTGCCAAATAAGTCACACAATCACTTCTTCGGTACTATAAGTGCCGAAGAGGTGATTAATGCTACGGACCCTGCATACATGCAGCCTGCTGCAATTGAACAGGAATTTGTTCGGCAGTGATGGTGCCGAACAAATTCCTGTGTCACCCACTCCCCACTGTGCAGTCCGTGGGCATTGAAAGGTAATAAATCCCAACGGCTAGTTCGGCACCATCACTGCCGAACTAGCCAACGCTATTCCCCCCTCCCCCCTATAAATTATCCCATAACTCGGTATCTTAGAACACACTGCTATCTCCTCTTTGCTTCCTGTATAAATTATCCCATAATACAGCACTCTATAAATCCCTTTAGCCTTCCTCTTTTCGATTTCTCTATAAATTACTCCTTCCATTACTCTATAAACTACTCAAAATCTGCATTATATATCAACAAATTTCGTTCTATAAATTATTTATTCTCCTCTACAAATTTCACAAAATTATTGTATCTACTCTTATCGATTAGATTACAAAAAAGAAACACAGGTAAGTTTTAAATATTTTATATTTTAAATTTTTATTTTTTTTAAGTATATAGTAAATTAAGATGAAATTATTTATTAATCTAATTTTTTTATCAGATAAATGGCAGTTCCTGCATGTGCTAATATTCATTGGGATGGTAATATTATAAATAGTTGTAATGGTTACGATTATGATGGAGGTTTTTCAAAGATTATTCCAATGGGTAAACAGATAAGTTTTAATCAACTGGTCGGTAAAATTGCTCGTGCAATTGGAATATCCGGGAATAATGAATTTATAGAGACAATTAGTTTTAGAAAGCCTACAATTGTGGATGGATCCTTGAAATTTGAATGTATGGAGATATGGGGTGAAGATGATGTATGTAGTATGTTTAATTACTTATATCAAATTGGTGGTATACCTAGTATTGAAATATATGTTAAGATACTTCGTTGTGTTGATACTACAAAGAGGATGCTGATATTGGTTCATCTGGAACTACTGTGGAATCAAATGATGAACCATGCGAAGAGCAAAATGTAGTTGATGATTATGGTTTATCTAATAGTCTTGCAGGGCCATCAATTAATTTATCTGATACAGTAGAGAATGAGAACGAGGATGAGGATGAAGATGAGGACGAGGATGACGATGACGATGATTCATGGATGTCTACTGAGGATGATGATGATGATAATGGTCAGAAGGATAGTGGGAGTGAGTCTCAATATTACAACACACAATTTCCTAATCCTATTATGCCTGTTGTTCATCCTCCCCCATACGCAGAAATAGACTTCGATTTGCTGAGGGTGGATCCTTATGATAGGCCAGAAGGTCGTTCCTTTTGGGATCCTTCTAAAGAGTTTTCAGTTGGGATGATATTTTCTTCGAGAGATGCAGTGGCTGCGGCTGCAAAAGAATATCATCTAAGACATCATCATCAATTTTGTTATCATGAAACAAGAGAGAAGACTTATTCTATAAAGTGTAAAGACAAAGACAGTGGGTGTGCATGGAGGCTTCGAGCATCCAAGAAAGAAGGAGAGGATATATGGAAGATTACGAGATACAGTGGACTACACACATGTACGAATCCTCAGTTGACAAAAAACCATAGCCAATTGGATGAAAATTTCATTTGTTCATTCATCTTTGCATTAATTGAACAACAGGCTGATATAAAAATTGCTGCCCTACAAGCTGAAGTGCAGGATAAATTTGAGTGCGAGCCGTCTTATCAGAAAACAAGGAAAGCTAAGCAGAAGGCAATTGCAAGGCTTTATGGGGGTAGGGATGAATCATACAGTCGTTTGTGTAGATTTATGACTGCTCTTCATCATTTTAACCCATAAACAGTATACATGATTGAAGATAATCCACATTAGATAAATGAGCGATTAAATCCGATGTGTCGTGTATTTGACCGTATGTTTTGAGATTTTAAGCAATTGATTGAGGGATTTAAACATTGCTGACCTGTTATCTCAATCGATGGGACATTCTTATACGAAAAATACACCGGGTGTATACTGTGTGCAACCGCACTTGATGGAAATAATCAACTATTTCCATTAGCTTTTGCCATTGTGGAAAGGAGGACGGGGACAATTGGTCATGGTTTATGGATTGCTTAAGGAACTTTGTGACCAATCAAGAAGATTTGTGTGTAATTTCAGATCGCCATGCTGGAATTCTGAAGGCGATGCAGAAAGATTGGTGGCAACATCCAGCTGGTCATCATCGTTACTACATCAGACATGTTTTGAGTAATTATAATAAGACATTAAAAAATATAGCAATAAAGGAAGCGTTGGACAAGGCAAGTATGTTTCATGTTTCAATACGAAGTATGCATAATTTTTAAAATTTAATGTCACATCTTACTTATGCTAATTTTACTTTTATGAACTTGTCATTTATATCAGCGAATGAAAATCAGAAAAGAAAGTTTTACGAGGCAATAAACAATATTCAGGAGGTGCACCATGAATCATACGATTAGGCAATTAAGATAAATTTAGAGAAATGGACAAGATCACACCATGAATTATACGATTGGGCAATTAAGATAAATTTAGAGAAATGGACAAGATCACACGATGGTGGACAGAGGTATGGCGTAATGACAACAAACATGGCAGAATCACTAAATGGCATCATTCAATTTACATTTTTAAATACACTATTTAAAAAAATTAAATTTTATTAGATATTAAAAATTATTTTAATTAACTTTAACATAAATTAAAATTAATACTATTCAATTTACATAATCTTGTATTATAAAAATTTAAATAAAATAAATTTAAAAACTTTTAAAAATAATGCATGACGGATTAAATAATTTAATAATTTAATTTATTATATTTTTTAAAAATTACTAATTTTTTTTCTTAATTGTATATATTTTAAATTTATTAAATTTACTAAATTTTATTAGATATTGAAAAATATTTACAAAAAATTAAACATAAAATTAAATTAATACTAATCAATTTCTATCCTATTATAATATAACAATTAAATTAAATATTAATTTAAAAATAATTAAATAAGAAATACAATAAGGATTAAATAAATTAAGAATTTATTTTATTATATTTTTTCAAAATTATTAAATTCTATTTTCTTAATTATACTTATTTAAAAAAATTACATTTTATTAGATATTAAAAATTATTTAAATTAACTTTAACATAAGATAAAATTAATAATAATAAATTTACATAATATTATAATATAAAAATTTAAAAAATTAAATTTAAAAAATTTTAAAAAGGAAATACATGACGGATTAAATAATTTATTAATTTAATTTATTATATTTTTAAAAATTATTAACTTTATTAGAATTTTTAATTTTATTTTACAGATAAAAAAATATATAATTACAAATTTTTTAAAATTATATCATTATGGACAGATAAAATTTTTAACATAAATTAACTTTTTAATCTCTTAAATTAAAATACTAATTAGTTTATTTTTAAATATTTTCAACTTTATTTAATAAAATTTTTCAATTTACAATATTTACATAAAAAAATATTAACTATATTATTTAATCTAAAATAATTTTTTATTAAAATTTGACATTTTAATTTATAATTTTATTTTCATATATAAAATATAAAAAATATATACACATTTAAAAGTAAATAAAAATTTATAGAAAAACCTGATTATATTCTCTGAAAAATTTGAAATTGGAAACGGAGATCACGGTGGAGAAGAAGAAGACTACAGCGTGCTGAAGGCTGAAGGTGGAACTGTGGAGAAAAAAAGGAGAGGAGAAGAGTTGAGCAGTGGACTGGAGAAGAAGAGAAGAGCAGAATGAAAATGGGGAAAAAGATGGAGATGGTGGGAGATTTTGGCTTTAAAAGCCAAAGTCTCCTCGAAACTGTGCATGCAGGTCCACGTGGCTCTGCGTGCATGCAAAGCCACGCGGACCTGCAAGCGCCAATAGTGCCGAACACTGTCCGAACAGTGTCTTTGGTCAAGACTTCGTTAAAGATTCCTAAAGAAGCCTCGATGCCACTATGAGTGTCGAACAAGTTGAATTAGAATTAGTTCGACACCCATGGTGTCAAACTTCCTTTTGTTCGACCCCATGGGTGTCGAACTATCTGGTTCGGCAGTATGACTGCCGAACCGTGTTCGTTGACACACAAGATTCAAAAATATTTTCGGATCTTGTATGAATTGATAATTTTTTTTAAAATTATGCATGATTTGAAAAATTGCTCGAAAGAGATGGGAAGAAACTTCATCAATGGAATATCACATCCAATATCAGAACCAAGAAGAGAGCCTCCGAAACCATAAGAAAACTTATGGAAGGAATAAGAAAAAGCACGGTACTCATCAGTCTACATTTATTACTCCACCATGCTTCTTCTCACTCTTACAATCAAGCAGTACCCGTAAATTCGAAGGAGGAAACCCTCATATTTGTAAAAGAAAATTAAGAAACATAAACAAGAAAAAAGAACCTACTGATGGCCTAAAAAAACAGGCTCCAATCAAGCCACTTCCTCCGAAAAGGGAGGGACAAACCATGCTGGGCGAATGGAGTTCCCCCTCTATGCAAAGGAGTTAAGGGAGACCTCAAAATAGGAGGAAAAAAAATGGCAAGAACCCAACACACATAGGGGCCAACTAACTCAAGAAAACTCTTTCTCTTCAGAGGAAGAGAGAGACAATCTCATGGAGTTATAGTTATTGTTCTGTGCATGTTGATATTTATCTTGAATTTTAAGGCTCTTCTATTTCTATATTAAGATTATTCCTTTTAGTAATACACATAACATATTTATTCAACGAACATCAGGCACTGGCTGCTCAACATAGGTGAGATCTCCCAAGATCTCCACATCAGGCTCATTAAGAACCTTGCCCGGATCTGACTCGAACTTCCGTAACATAGAAACATGGAAAATCAGATGGATTCTCTCCATAGAAGCATGTAAATCTAACTTGTGCAATACATTCCCGATCTTCTGCAAGATTTCAAAGGGTCCGATGTATCGTGGAGTTAGCTTACCCTTTTTCCCAAAACGAATCACCCCTTTCATTGGAGACACCTTGAGCAACACTATATCTCCTTCCTGAAAATCTAGATGCTTCCTACGGACATTTGCATAACTTTTATGCCTACTCACAGCAGTTCTGATTCTCTCTCTGATTATGGGCACCATCCTGCTGGTGATCTCTACAAGCTCAGGCCCTGTAAGGCCTTCTCTCCCACTTCTTCCCAGCAAACAGGTGACCTGCACTTCCTCCCATACAAATCTTCATATGGAGCCATCCCTATACTAGCATGATAGCTGTTATTGTAGGCAAACTCCACTAAGGATAGATGTTGCCTCCAAGAACCGCCAAAATCTAGCACACACATTCTGAGCTTATCTTCTATAGTCTGGATGGTCCTCTCTGATTTTCCGTCAGTCTGTGGGTGGAAGGCAGTGCTAAAGTCCAACCTTGTACCCATAGCGCTCTGCAGACTCCGCCAAAACCTGAAGGTGAACTAGGGTCCCCTATCTGACACTATTGAAACGGAAGCCCCATGCAGCCTTACAACTTCTTCTACATATACCTGTGCTAACTTGTCTATAGAGTAGCCACTCCTGACAGGGATGAAGTGAGCAGATTTGGTCAGTCTGTCCACAATCACCCATGTAGAGTCTAATCTGTTGAACGTTGCCAGTAACCCCACCACAAAATCTATAGCTATATTCTCCCATTTCCACTCTGGAATCAGCAGTGGGTTAAGCATTCCAGCCCGCTTCTGATGTTCCAGCTTCACCCTCTGACATACTTCACAGGCGGACACGAACTGTGCCACCTCTCTTTTCATAGCTGGCCACCAATAGACTCTTTTCAGATTCTGGTACATTTTGGTGGCTCCAGGGTAAACACTATACCTGGCATTATGAGCTTCCCTCATAATGTCTCCTTTCAAACTCACGTCATCTGGTACACATAATCTGTTTCTATAGCGGAGGATCCCCTTCCTGTCAAATCTGAACTCTTCATTCTTGCTTGCCTGAACTGCTGTGGCTTTCTTCACCAACTCGGGGTCCTCGTGCTGTTTCTGAGCCACCTGCTTCAGAAACACGGATGTCACTTTTATCTGAGCTATCAAAGCACCTATACCAGACACTCCAACTGTAGCCCTTCATCAATGAGCTTGTAGAATTTCCTCACCATCGTTCTCCTCTCTGCTTTAATATGGGATAGACTGCCAAGTGATTTTCGACTAAAGGCATCTGCTACAACATTTGCCTTACCCGGATGGTACTGGATCTTGCAATCATAGTCACTAAGCAGTTCTACCCATCTTCTCTGCCTCAAGTTCAACTCTCTTTGACTCAAGATGTACTGCAAGCTTTTATAATTTGTGAAGATCTCACATTTAACCCCATACAGGTAGTGCCTCCACATCTTGAGTGCAAAGATCACAGCTGCCATCTCTAAGTCATGTGTAGGATAGTTCAACTCATGCTTCTTCAGCTGCCTAGAAGCATAAGCAATTGCCCTCTCATTCTGCATCAACACACAACCCAGTCCCACATGGGACGCATCACAAAACACTGTGAAGTCTTCATTCCTGGTAGGCAGAGCTAACACCAGTGCTGACGTTAACCTTTTCTTCAGCTCGTCAAAACTCCCTTCACACTGATCAGACCACACAAACTTCTGGTTTTTCTTGGTCAATCTGGTCATAGGAGCGGCAATTTTGGAGAAGTCCTAAACGAACCTCCTATAGTAACCTGCCAAACCCAAAAAGCTTTTAATTTCTATTACCGTGGTGGGTCTAGGCCAGTTAGCTACAGCTTCTACCTTCTTGGGGTCCACTTCAATTCCTTTTTCTAACACAACATGCCCCAAGAATGAGATGCTCCTTAACTAGAATTCACACTTGGAGAACTTGGCATACAAGCCGTACTCTCTTAGGGTCTGCAAAACTGTCCTCAGATGATGGGCATGCTCCTCTGCGTTTCTGGAATATACTAAGATATCGTCAATGAAGACAATAATAAAGTGATCCAGATATTGACTGAAAACCCTGTTCATGAGATCCATGAATGCTGCAGGGGCATTGGTTAGCCCGAACGACATTACCAGGAACTCACAGTGCCTATATCTGGTCCTGAACGTCGTCTTCGGCACATCTTCCTCTTTGATTCTTAGCTGGTGATACCCGGACCTCAGATCTATTTTGGAGAAATAACCCGCTCCTGCTAGCTAGTCAAATAGATAGTCGATCCTAGGTAAGGGGTACTTGTTCTTGGTAGTGACTTTGTTCAACTGCTTATAGTCGATACAAAGTCTTAAGGATCCATCCTTCTTCTTCACAAATAGCGCTGGAGCACCCCAAAGTGAGGTACTCGGTCGGATAAAACCCTTATCTACCAACTCTTGCAACTACTCCTTTAGCTCCTTCAATTCTACTGGTGCCATCCTGTAGGGAGGGATAGAGATCGGTCTGGTTCTAGGCATCAATTCTATTTCGAACTCTATCTCCCTAGTAGGTGGTAGTCCTGGAAGCTCGTTTGGGAAGACATCTAAGAACTCTCTGAATACGGGCACTGAGGCGGGCTCCCTAACCTGACTATCAAGCTCTCTCACATGAGCTAGAAACCTCTGACAACCCCTCCTGAGTAACCTACGAGCCTGTAGGGCTGATATCAAACCTCTAGGCGTACCCCTTCTGTCTCCCCTGAAGACAACTTCTGACCCATCCTGACCTCTAAACCTGACTACCTTGTCTCTGTAGTCCATGGTAGCACCATGAGTAGATAGCCAATCCATCCCTAGAATGACATCAAAATCCGTCAAGTCTAGAACCACCAGGTCAGCTGGAAGGCATCTACTCTCCACAAACACAAGACTATACCGGCAAATTGACTCTGCCACTAATGGATCACACTTGGGTCCACTGACCCAAAAGGGACACTCTAACCCATAAGTCATCAAACCTAACCTCTCAACGGCTCTCAGAGCAACAAAAGAATGAGAAGCACCAGGGTTTATTAAAGCATATACATCTGAACAACCAATGATGAGATTACCTGACACCACGGTGTTTGACGTGTTTGCCTCCTGCTGTGTCATAGTGAAGATCCGAGCTGGAGCTGATGGACCTTCACCCCGAGAACCTGCTGAAGAAGAGGCTGCCCCTCTCCCTTTGCCTCTACCACTGCCCTGAGTCATGGCTGGAGCTGCTGGTTGAGCCACACTGCCTGAAGCTGTCTGTTGGGACTGTGCCATAAAAGCTGCTCTAGGACACTCCCGTACCATGTGTCCTTCCTGCCCACATCTGAAGTAGGCTGTTGTCCCAAACCGACATACTCCCTTGTGTGGTTTACCACACCTCAAACGTTCTGAACCATCTGAACCCAAGCTTGAGCACCTCCTAAACCCAAACCTGACTTCAAACGGTTCCAGAACTTATTCTTCTTTAGCTTTTTAGTGGTGCTGCCCCACTTTTTACTGCCTGAAGCTGCTGCACTCATAGAAGAGGGATCTAACTTTCTTCTGCCTGGGGTCTTGGAACCCGAAGACTGTGCCACTGACTACTTAACTGACCCTTCAATGATGCCACTAGCCTCCATCTTTCGTGCTGCATCCACAATGGTGTGGAAGCTCTCCCTCTCTGCTGCAAGGATCAGGGAGGAATACCTAGGATGGAGCCTCATGGTATACCTCCTAGCTTTCTTTTGATCTGTGTCATACGCCTGACCCACATACTGCAGCAACTCCAGAAACTTGTCGGTATACTCATCGACACTCATCTCCTCTGTCTGCCTTAGCTGCTCAAACTCCACCACCTTCAGCTCTCTGGAACTGTCAGGAAAAGCCCACCCAGCAAACTCATTGGCAAACTCTTCCCAGGACAGGCTGTCCAACCTTGGGTCCACATAGTTCTTAAACCAGTCTCGGGCCTTCTTGCACTTCAAGGTGAATCCCACCATTTGAATGGCTCTACTATCATTTGCCCCCAGCTCATCTGTTATCATTTTCACTATTTTGAGGTACTCAAATGGATCATCACCTGTCTTGAACTTAGGGGCATCCAACTTCAGGTAGTCTGTCATCTTCACTTTGCTCCCCCCAGATGAGCTAGGTTTAGGTGTTTGGATATCAGGGACTATAGGTTCTGCTGGTGGTGGAGGAGGTGCAGCATTCCTTAGGTTAGGGTTTGCTGTATTTGGGTAGAAAGGTGAGGGTGGATACATGGGATACTGTGGGTATGGTGGGTAAAAGGGAGGGTAAGGCATGTAGGAAGGGTATGGGTTAAAGCTGGAGTAATCCAATGTACCCCCCATCGGATACCCTGGGCCCTGTGGAAAGGGTGGATATTGGGGTGGATAACCAAACCCCGAGGCCTGAGCGCCTCCTTGTGACTCCCCTGTACCCTCCTCAGACATGCTCACATCTAGATTTTCATCTCTTCTTTGGTCCTCATCCATAGCCTCCCTCACATCAGCTGACACTTCACCCTGAACTATTCCCCTTCTGCTCACATCAAAAGACCTTCTTGGGTCCCTTGATGTTCCCTCTCTACTTGATCTGCATGACATTGCCCTTGGCAACGCAGGGGGACCGGCATCCATGCCCTCATTTTCTAGTGGAGCTCCTGTCAATCTAGCAGATTGACGTGAGCCTCTCATCCTGCTTTCTGAGAAACATAACATCACATAGCACAAAACATTAGCATCATATGGTTCATGTGGAAACACATGAACCCGCATCACATACATAGCATAACATTAAAGCACATGCATTCTATCAGGGCATTTCACATCATCATTTAGATAGGACTCTATATCCTATCCTAGTGGACATGATTTTTCCTATTGTGCTTGCCTTTCTATAACATCTATGAGCCCAACGCTCTCTAGGTCCGACCATATGAACCTAGGGCTCTAATACCAATCTGTAACGATCCGGAAACCGGACCGCTACCGGCGCTAGAATCCAGATCGACTTAAGGTCGCCGGGACCCATAGCAAGCCTAACATACAACTTGTCATACCTGATAAATCCCATACATGATCATATATTTTCATAAAAATTTAAAACTTTTCATACTCCAAGCTTGACCTGTGCATGCACTATACTGTAAACATAAAACCCCCTACTAGAGCCCTCATCAAATGCTCTAGTGGGTCAACATATCATACATCAAGCTTGGTTCAACATATTTCATTAATAAAACATTATAAAAAGATCATGTACCAACAGGGATTAACCATACATTAGGGCCAAGCACAATACTAAATCTCAATTCATTATAATACAACTCATTACATCATTTTACATTTCATGTCCACTACTATTCTATTACATAATACATGACAATAACTATCACCCTTACTGACCTCTTGAGCTATCTCTGTTCCTGCAACTTGGGGGTTAGGGGAAAGGGGTGAGCTACTAAAGCCCAGTAAGCAGAATAATAAAACATTTATTTAAACATATGCTTTCATGGAATGCATCACAACACAAGCAATTAAGAACACGGATAGATTTGTCGCCAATAACCCTCTACACATCCAATTGTGCCAGAGGCGTCAAATGGGCCTCACTGGACTTTCTCTTAAACATGACACAACATACATATCCAATTATGCTAGGGGCGTAGCATGGGCCTCACTGGACTTTCTCTCACATGGTGCTAGGAGCGTAGCATGGGCCTCAATGAACTTTCACACCGTATCATAACATATCATATCGAGGGCTAGTGGGTCATCCAATATCCATCCACATCAACATCATATTATGCAATGCATCATATTCGTGGATTCTAATGCAAACAACCTATTACATAACATGGCATTCGTGATGCATGAACATGCTTCAAATTTAGTTACTTTAAAACATAAAGTTCAGTTCTATTCACCTCTGGCTAACTCTGAAATGACTCTGATACAGCTAGCACTGCTGGCCTCCTCGGTTCCTCGAGTCCGATCCTACACAGGTGGACTCAAATGAGGGACCAAACCAACTCTAACATGACCTCAAACAACTTCCCAAAAAATCCCCTAAAACATCACAAATCATGCATGCAAAACAAGCAAAGGAAGGCTGGGCAGGGGACTTTCAGCAGTAGATTCGACGGCCGAAAGCCCATACAGATCCGAAAGTCAGGCACTTTCGGGGGCAGGGTTCGGCAGCCGAAGGTCCTTCCAGAGCCGAAAGTCACCAACCTTCAGGGGCAGGTTCGGCGGTCGAAACTCCCCTCCAAAGTCGAAAGTCCACTTTTGAGGGCGAGTTTAGGTGGCCAAAACTTGCCTCCACAGGCAGGTTCGGCGGCCGAACATGCCTTCGGCAGCCGAACCTGTGTCCTCGAGAAATGGCAGAACCCGATTCGTCTCACACATTTTTGCCTCCCAAACCCTCCAAACTCAGACACACACTCACAGGCATACATAAACATGTATTCAAGCATATAGGGGCTTAAAACTAGCCTATACCCCAACAAACAACAACAAATCATCACATTTCTCATTAAACTAACATAAACCCTAACATTTTTACATCTACTCTATACATGCATTATATTCCCTTAAAACCCCTCAAAACTTACTTAAAACATCAAAGGAGGTGAGGATCTACTCTTACCTCTTGAAGAACGAGAGGAGAGGCGATCCAAACTTGGAGATGTGGAGGAAATGAGCTCCGGGGTCTCCAAGCTTCCAAACTTCGATCTTTGCTCAAAAATCTTCAAATCCAAGCTAAAATTTATTAAAAACTTGAAAGGATTGAAGGAAAATACGAAATCAACCAAAGGAGGGCGAAATCTCACCTATGCCCAAAAATAGAGAGAGAAAACTCGCCCATTTTTAGACAAGGGGCCTTTTATAGGTGGCTGGCCAGACCACCTTCGAGTGTCAAAGGTGCCTCCGCAAACTCCCCATGATCGGCGGCTGAACCTAGGTTTTCCCTCCTTGGTCTTTTCTTTCAAAACTCAATTTCTTTCTTACTTAAAACCTTAAAACACTTGAAAACATTTTAGAAAAATATATTTTACCCTTCTAGAGAGTTCCGACATCCAAGATTGCGCCGGACGATAGGAATTCTGATGCCGGAGTCTAGCCTGGTATTACATAAACCCAAGTCTTTCTACTAAAATCATCAATAAAATTGATGAAATATTTGTTACCTCCATTTGATGAAACCTCAATATAGCACAAATCTGAATGCACAAGTTCAAGTGGTCCTTTAGCTCTCCATGCCTGCTTTGTAGAAAATGGATCTTCATGCTTCTTGTCCAGAACACAATGCTCACAAATCTGCTTAGGAACTTGAATGCTTGGCAAACTAGAAACTCATTTCTTATTTGCAAGGAATTTAATGCTTCCAAAATTTAGGTGTCCAAAACGCATATGTCATAGCTAGTTGTCATCAATAACCATGGGTTGTAATAAGAAGAATTACCATAATTGATATGGGTTTAAAGCAGTTTGCTTGTTGACATCTTCATCTTTAGGATCACGCCCTTGTTTACATTACTGATAGTGCACTCATGCTTGTTCAAACAGAAGTCATAACCTTTTTTCTGCTAGTTGTCCCACACTCAAAAGATTTTGGCAAATGCTAGGAGCATAATGCCCTTCAAAAATATAGTCTGAAGATCCATTCTTGACTTTAATGGCAATCCTCCCTTTCCCTGGAGCTGAAATTTTATAGTTATCATCAAGCTTCAATGAAGAACGAAATGACTCATTGAACTCAGAAAAGACTTCCTTATTTCCACTCAAATGATTACTATAGCTCGAATCTAGCAACCACTGATTGTCATTACTATTGGAGCTTTCATGACTAGCTAGCAGCAGAGGTTTTGGATTATCATTCTAAGCAACTCTGGCATGATTCTCTATATTTTCAATTCTCCTAGCATGACATTCATTGCTATAATGTCCATATTTTTTGCAATTGTGACACTGAATATGTGACTCGCATTCATATTGATAGTGACCAGACTTTTTACATTTGTGACATTGAATATTATATTTCTTTTGAGAAAAATTGTTACCTCTTGCTCCTTGCCCGACAATAGGTCTGACATTTCTGTCTCCCCCCTGCCTCTAAAATTTTGGCCTCTTTGATTCTGCTCTGTTCTGCTTGTGATGGACTCCTTCTCATTTCTTAAATTGTTACCTCTTGCTCCTTGCCCGACAATAGGTCTGACATTTCTGTCTCCCCCCTGCCTCTAAAATTTTGGCCTCTTTGATTCTGCTCTGTTCTGCTTGTGATGGACTCCTTCTCATTTCTTAAATTTACTTGGGCTTTTAATGCTTGCTTGATGGGTGTCAAAACCACTAAAAATAAATTCCTGCTTTAAAATAAAATTTGTGATAATGGTAAGCAAGGTCGATCCCACAGAGACTGATTAAATAGATTAATTCTCTTGAATGAAATAAAATAAAATAAAACAGAATAAAATAAAATGGGGGGTTTTGAATATAGAGGAATAAATAAAATCAATTTAAAAGAAGAATCAATTTTAAAAGAGAGAATCAAGATGAGACACATTCAATTAAAGGAATAATTTTAGTTCCAGTCTTTATGGGTTGATCACGGATACAAAATAATCTCAATTTAATTAGTAAACTAGTTATAGATATCGAAGACGCTTCAAGTATCCAATCCTTTCTTAATTTTAAACTAGTTAAGAGATGTTCGTAACTAGCCCTAACTCTCGGACAACCGTAGGAGACGCTCCTAGAATTTAATATAATTATTGCATTAAGAATTAAAAGGACCCGATTCTAACTAACATACACGAGACACTCGGTTCATTTAAGTTAGATTACACTATTCCTTAGGAAGGCCTTACGCAACCTAATTCACTACCTATTTCAGTTTAATTAAACAATTACGGATTTAACTAACCTGAATAGCAGTCTACCATTCTAGCAGTTGAGCAATGGCGCCTTAATGCAACAACCCATAGAATGATATTAAGAAATAAACACAGGAATAATATAAATACCAATAATTGAGAAAACTACAAAATTACATCAATCTCACAACCCGTTTAACTGGAACTTTTAATTATCCTCTAACTGAAAAGAGAAATTTAGCCACACAAGTTCATGGCTAAAAATAGGAGATGAAAGATAAGATGAGATGTCAGATACATCAGAATGCCCCCTTTTTATAGTGCTAAGAGTCCTAACCCAAATACAAGTATCTAAAATCAAAATTGAGTACAGTTTGGCAGATAAGGGTTATCTGTTTGGTTCTCGAATTTGAGGCTGGCTTTGTTTGTCAAGTATGCTTGTGCCCATAATGCAGTCTATAACACAGCTTATCTAAAGTATCCTTTTATGAATTTGATTGTGGTCACCTTTTATCTCAGAATGTGGGTTCCAAATTGGATTTTTCTTGTTATCCGCTAATCCTACCAAGATAACGAAATTTAAACAAATCAATCTGTTTTAAATGAAATCAAACTCAATATCTAGATAATTTGTAATATTAAAGTTGCATAATTATGCATATTATCATTGCTCTAATATGCTTGGTGACCTCTCCTTCATCCATATTTCTCAAGATTCCAAAGAGGCGTGTAAATCATTAAGAGTCAAAGCTTTAAGATCTTTGGATTCTTCAATGGTTGTAATCACATAATCAAACTGACTTGACGACATTCACAGAATTTTCTCCACAATAACTTTTTCTTCAATTTTGTCACCATTATTTTTCATCTCGTTGACTATTTTCTACATGCGAGAAAAATAATCACGAATATTTTCATCTTTTCCTTGCTCCATTAGCTCATACTGTCTTTTTAATCCTCGCATCCTCGTTCTTTTAATTGGATCTGCACCTTCATATGTTTTGGGCAAAATATTCCAAGCCTCTTTTGCTATTTTGGCATGAAATATTTTTTCAAGAACTGGTAGCTCAACGGACTGACAAATTAAAAATAGGGCCTTCTTGTTGAGTGAACAATCACGAACTAATTCTTACATTTCTTCAGCTGTTGGCTTTTTTTTTCCTCGAATCCTTTCTCTAAAATTTCTACAAAGCTATTGCTCTTCAAACACAGCTCCATTAAATGCTTCCACATTGCAAAATTGTTTTTTCCATCGAACTTGAAAATTGTTTACTACACCTATTGAGTTGGTTGGACTCTAGCGCTTAAACTAGAAGCCATCTTTTTATAACTGGTTCTAATATTAAATGTTAGCAATTGAAATTAATATTGCCTAAAACACTAAGTGAAATTAATTAACCACACAAACACTCAAATAATTTTATTAAAATAAAAGCATTCTCACAAATAAAAGTATTTTTCATACACACTAGCGTTGGAGCTAAATCTCTCTATTTTTATCCACACAAAATTCTCTCTCACTCTCTTAATATTTTCTCTCTCAAAATTCTGGTTTCAAATGCAAAAAATTGGTTCCATTCCATAGATGAAAAGTGACAGTAATTTTTTGTGAATTTTGCCGAGTTCAAATTGGAGATGTTAAAGCAATTTCACCCAACTTATTCACGTGCAATATCTTTAGAAACTCCACCATGCGCTGTCCATCTTGAAGAAACTCCACCATGTGTTTTTCATCTTATCAACTCAATATCTTTATGGTTAAGTAATCTTTTATGCTAAGCAAATGTTATTTATTGGCCATTAATTTTCTTAGTGTTGAAGTAAAAGATGATTACTTGAGGTGGAAAGCTAAAATGGCACCAAATTTAATTTCTAACAATATATACTTTTAATCTCTCCCTCATTTGTCACTCTCTCTCCAAATCTTTTGATTTCCTTCCATTCTCACATATTATAAATTCTCAAATATACATGTTATTATTTTGGTGAAGTAAAGTGAGGATAAAAATTAATTCATTTTTTATTTTTTTTTATCAATTGATTAATCGTCGGTGATGATTGTAAAGAAGAAAGAAAGAAAAGGCAAAGTATGATATAAATGAAAGAAAATTAAGAGAGAGGAATGAGAGATATTAAAAAGATTTTTTAATTGATTAAAATAATTTTAATTTGTTATTTATGCATTGTAAAGTTTGCATTAGATATCAAATGGATCTCACATTTAATAATAAAAAAGGTAGATATAGTGTTATATTATCAAGAACATATATAGTGTTATATTATCAAGAACATACTCCTCTTAATTTCAATTTTAAATTATAATAAAATTTATACAAAATTTTTAATTTTAGATTGAATTGCGAAAATTAAGAGTTTTAAATAAAATCATTAAAATACGTAAATGTTTTGATTTTTTAAGGTCACTTATTCTTATCTACGTATCAAATGGAGCTCACGTTCAATAATAAAGATGTTACATGTAGCGCGATGACTGTGCGGTTATCGAAACCGGTCAAAAATAACTTTTTTGGTTATCAACAATTTTACAACTGTAGATAGTGGCGAAAGGATCGAATCCACAGGAAATTGATACTTACTTATTTTCCTTAACAAGTCTAAGTAAATAAACTGAGAGTAAATAAACAATAAAAGTAAATTGAGGGTTTTGAGATTTGATGATTAAACTAGAATTAAAAGCAATAAAATAAAGCGAATAATAAAGTAAAGAGAATTCAATAATGAGAAAAGCTCTTGGATCCACTTCAGTTGTTGGGATTGATCATTGACACAAAGGTTCCTTTATTTGATTCAAAAAATTAGTTATGCAGATGGAAGACGCTTCTCACCACTATATCCCTCCTTAAACATAAATCAATTAGGGAACGTCCTCTAATTAATTATTAATCAACAAGTTGCCAAGGAACGTCCTTGGACCTTTGGCATCTAACAACTGTCAATTGCATTAAGAAATAGAAATTCCTAATTCTAGCTACCCAAACGTATGGTGATATTGCTAGATCATGCAATTTTCTTAGTTTTTACACCAAGTGTTCTTGTGTTTGAATAATCCAAACAATTACGAACTCAAAACTATCCAAACTAACAAATTATTACTTTGCAATCAAGAATCAACATAGATCTAAATAACAAAGCAACAATGGAATTAAGCATGAAATTGCATAAATACTGAAAAACAAAAGATAAACAATGTATGTTCAGATCTCCCAATCCATAAAACAACTAAAGTTTCACCTAATCTTCAACTAGGAAAAAGGGTTTCAGCCACTCATGGCTGAAACAAAACTTAAAAAGAAAGAAAGAGATGAAGGAGAAGAACTAATCGGCCTTAGAGAGGAAAGAAAGGTGCGGCGCCTTCTTGCAATCCGAATGGAAGGGGGGAAGCTAGGGCATGTGGAACTTGAAAGAGAGGTTTTTATATCTCAAGGTGTTGCTCTAAGTTTCCTTATGAGGTGGAGCCTTCTTTTGAATTTTAAATTTTAAATTTTGAATCTTGAATACTTGGGAGGCAAGTATGTCTTCTTGAGATTTGGCTTCCTAAACAAGTTGAATTTTAAATTTTGAATTTTGAATGTGCATCTTCTTGAGATTTGGCTTCTTGAATAAGGGAAAGGCTTCTTGAAGATTTTGAAATTTGAATTTCAAATTGCTCTGATGAATGCACTTTCCTTATTTGACACTTTCTTTATTTATCTTCACTTCTGCTGCAACTTGACTTGGGCAACAAGCTTGTTCTCTTTTATCCATTTTTAGACAGTTTTAAGTGTATTTTCACCAAATTACCTCTTTACACCATTTTCTGCAAAATAAGATCAAAACCACAGAATTAGGCAGAAAAAGTGTAAATTAACATTAATAACAATATGATAAAATGGTTTAAATTTGGCTCTATCAAATACCCCCACACCTAATCTTTTGCTTATCCTCAAGTAAATAAACTTAGTCAAACAAGATCTCTTTGCTACTTGATCCTCTATTTTCACTTAAACTCTTAGTCTAGACCCCTACTTTGAAGCATTGCAGTGAAGAGTGTATGTACCAAGGTTACTCTCCTTCTTTCCTTGTCTCCCTTTACCTACTATGGCTAGTATTTGTTTTCCTCAAGAGAGAGATTATACATGCACATATTCTTGTTCAGTTAAGACTCTTTCTAGCTTTCAGAATGACTTGCCCTTGACTTGAAGCACTTTATTCAGCTTTTTGCACTTTAATCTTGCTTGAAAAAATCACCAACCTTTAGACGTGAAAGTACATATTTGTGATACCCACCCCCAGTTACTCAGTTGGTCACCTGTCCAAGTGGCTACTAGCTCTGTTCATAGTCTTTTGACCATTGGAACAATTTTCAATTTGTGCTTTTGAAGTCTTCGCCTTTGCTGAATTTCTTTCTCTCATTGAATTGGGCAAATCAACACCAATTGCAAAAATAAGCCATATTTCATTGGTCACACATCTTTCAATTTATTATTCTCTCTAATGAGTATTGTCATATATTTTTCACCATGGCAAGCTCAAAGATTCAATTCAAAAGGAAATTCCCAAAAATGAATACAACTCACTGCAATTGATTAAACTTAGGTTTAAAGAGTCATCACATCAATGGGGTCATAGAAAGAAAGCTCATTCAACATAGCCTATGTGTTTGAGTAAAGCATATCAAAACATTAAAAGAAGAAAATTGTGGCTACATGTGTGTGCAATAAAGCAAAAATAACAAAAAGGAAAAATGTGTGCAAACTAAAAAAAAAATAAAGCTAAAATGGACTTAAAATAAAAATTCAGAGATATGCACCCCCACACCTAATTCATGCATTGTCCTCAATGTATTTGAAAAATTAAAGTTCAAAAGAAACAGAGTACCCCCTGGTGTGGTTTGGTTGGTGCGATCCACTAAGCAAGCTGAGAGGGGTGTAGTGGAACTTCTTCCACTACTTGCACTGTGAACCCTTTATAGTATGGTTTCAGACGATGTCCATTCACCTTGAAGATCTTCCCTGTCTCTATGCTGCGAATGTCTACGGCTCCATGGGGATAAGTATGCTTCACCATGAATGGTTCAATCCACCTAGACCGTAACTTTCTTGGAAACAACTTCAAACAAGAATCAAAGAGTAAGACTTTATCACCAACATCAAATTGTTTTCTTGAAATACGGCTGTCATGGGAGGCTTTGGTCTTGGCTTTGTAGTTGCAAGAAGTCTCATATGCATCTCATCTTATCTCTTCTAGTTCTTGGAGTTGCAACTTGCGATGGTGTCCAGCTCCCTTAAGATCCATTTTGCAATTCTTGACAGCCCAGTAAGCCTTGTGTTCAAGCTCAACTGAAAGATGACAGACTTTTCCATAGACCAATCTATAAGGAAACATCCCTATGGGTGTCTTGTAGGCTGTCCTGTATGCCCATAAGGCATCTTCCAATCGTACACTCCAATCTTTTCTGCTGGGACACACTATCTTTTCTAAAATGGCTTTGATTTCTCTGTTGGACACTTCAGCTTGCCCATTCGTCTGAGGGTGATAGGCTGTGGATGTTTTGTTTATAACATTGTGCTTTTTGATAAGGTTTTCCACTACCTTGTTGCAAAAGAGAGTCCCTCTATCACTGATGATTTCCTTGGGCACTCCATGTTAGTGTATTTGCCCTAGGCCATTGTCTTGGATCTTTTTGTATGTCGTTTTGGTTATTAATAAAAGAGATTATTATTATTATTATTATTTGTTTGCATGTTATATAATAATGATTAACATCCCTAGTTACTTATTATGTTGATAATAATAAAATATAACTAGTATGATTATTGATTAATAATCATGAGATGATTATGTATATGTTGATATAATTCAATAATCATAAATACTTGTTAGAGAACAAAGTATTGGATGGACCCGCATTGAGATCACTACATGGGTCATTGTCATAAGTGAATCTCAAAGTAGTTATGTCTTAATCCTTTGACTTGAGATTGTCATAGTTTCCAACATAAGGACTGTTATGTTTTGACATAACCAAACATTGTCTTTAATCGGACAATCATAAAGGTTATGATTGAGCATAATAGAAATTATATAGAGGATATTGAACAATCAAGATAGGATTTGTCCCTCTCTTTGAGAGAGATATCTTATGGGCCCCTCGATAAGTGAGACTAAGAGATGCATGGCCGTGCTCAAATGAATTGATAGTATGATCAATATCATTTGAATTTATTAGTCTACTTAGAGATCGAGAAATCATAAGTTTGAACATTATAAGTTTGACATTGACCATAACTTATGTTCAAACTATATATCGTGTAACAAAGGGATTAATACATGTTCTACTTATTAGGCTTTATCGGACTATTGATCCTCATATTAGTTGGATAGTCATAATGTCTTGCTAGAGGTCACTTATGACTTATGGGCCTTGCGGAACTGGGCCTATTGCCAATTAATGTGAGCCTATTGGGTCACACACAAAATAATGTTGTTGATGTGTTATGTCATATTAATGGGCTAAAAGCCCAAAGCCCATTAATATAATTATTAATAATAAAGTGTTATTATTATTATTAATTATTATTATGAGATAATAATATTTAAAAGATCTGCAGTCTATCTGTTACTGTTATAGATAAATGACTCTATCACATAAGATATTTGAGTATCTGCGAGATTGTGATAGTGGGTTCTGAACACAACTCTTTTAGGAAAAGAGTTATGGAAAAACAAAAGAGACTGAAACATATAAATACTCCTTCTACGAATTGTGGATGTGACGATGTTTTAGAAAATTCAGTCTAACAGTTGCAGATTGTGGAGCACATAATCTATCCTTTCTTAAGAGAGCTAGCACTCTAGAAGGATAGAAGACGTTCGTGTGGATACCATAGAGGATGTTCGTTTGAAAAAGCAGCACCATCAGTCCGACATTATATCTTCCCGACGAGATTAACATATTAGTCTCATATCCTTCTTATGAAATAAACGAAGCACTCGGATTCTGGGAAAAGGAAATCAGAGATTTTTATTTTTCCGCTGCACTTTTGGGTTGCAATAATATATGGATTTCCTAACAGTGGTATCAAAGGCAAGTTGTGCTTTTCATTTAAGTTAATTATGTCATGATTGATGTGATATATGCGATATATGTTTATTTGATTAGCATGATAATTATGAAAAAAAATTTATTAAAAAAAAAGGGGTCCAATTTGTATGGGTGAATGATGGGGTCATTTAGATAATTTTTGTTAGAAAAATTAAATTAATTAAAAAAAATAAAATAAAAATTAGATTCACGATGAACAGCCATAGTGAACCTAAAAATCGCTAAGGACAAGCTACTGCCAACCATCACATGTGAAGGCCACAGGTGAGCACACGGTGGGTCCAACCGCTGATGCATGCTCTATCGGCTGGCTACCGAAGCAACGATGAGGAGGTGGTCAAGTGTGTTGGCATGCAGATTGGGAATCTCAATTTTCAATTGTGGACTGCCTCTGTCAGAACGGGCTGGCCAGGGAGCGCAAGTGTTGCATCGTCTCCAGCCTTTCGGGCTGGCGACTTGAGTGGCCGACTATTCGTCCGGTGGGCTGCAGGGGCTTCGGAGCCGAGATGTGTCTCGGCTCCTGGCAATTTCTACGAATTGCGAGCTCGCCAGTGCTATTTCGAGCTTGCCATTGCGCAATCTTCTGGGCAACAAGCTCGACTGCGAATGGACGACCGGAGTTGCACAACTATTGCGCGATCTGGTGGTCGACAGTGAGGTCGCGCATGGCGCAGCTGTCGATGGCAATTCGTGCTGGCAACAAGGAGCGGGCTGGTTGGTCGGCTGCTATGATGACAGTGTACGGCGGCTAGGGTTTCTTCCTGAGGAAGAAGATGATGCTATAATTACAATTTTGCCCCTGAAAATAAAATAAAAAAAATTAAATGAGAAAATAAATTTTAAATTTTTTTCTTTTAGTCTTTAAATTAGATTTAAATGACTGTATTTTATTATTTTGTCATATATTAGTATGAGATACTATGCATGATAGTCTATATATATATATGTATGCATATAGGATGCTATAATATACATATGCAAGACAAAATAATTAAAATTAAAAGTTGAACCCTCACTCTAAAATTTTAAGTTTTAATGCCACCCATATATTAAATACCTATCAAGACTAATATCACCAAAATGCAGGTTTTGGCAAAGCAAAGTGTATTAGGTTATCCTAGTAAGATAGGATGAGTAATAGTTACTCATTTGTTTAATTTTGGTTGGGCTTAATTAAGCTATCAAAACGGTTTTGGACTTAAGACATTAGATGGGGTATAACATGCATTTGACATATGATGTCAACACCTTATAATCTAAGAGTTACATTAGATGTAATTGGTAAGGAGTTACCTACCTAAATAACTTAATTCTAAGCGTCATGCCAAAGCTGACTTAGAATTAGGTGAAATATGGATCTTAGCCCGCTAAAATATTATTATTTTAATAATTCTTTTTTAGGATTATATTTTAGTGGGAGATTGACTCGCAGTTGTCGAAGCCGGTCAAAAATAACCTTTCTGGTTATCAACAATTTACAACTGCAGATAGTGGTGAAAGGATCGAATCCACAGGGAATTGAGAACTTACCTATTTCTCTTTTCAAGACCAAGAAAATAAACTGAAACAATAATAAACTGAAAAATGGAATAAACTGAAAACAAAATAAACTGAAACGAGATAAAACTGAAACGAGATAAAACTGAAACAAAATAAAACTGAAAGCCAAATAAACTAAAAACGAGATAAACTGAAAGCAAACAAACTGAAAGTAAAATGGGGGGGTTTGAGATTGATTTAATTGATCTAATATTGGAAGCAATAAAGAAAGCGAATAATAAAAATAAAGAGAAATAAATAATAAGAAGGTTCTAGTTGAAGAATTGGATCCACTTTATTTGTTGGGATTAATCATTGACATTTAGTTTCTTTAGATTGATTCAATAAATTAGTTATGGAGATGGAAGACGCTTCTCACCACCATGTCTCTCCTTATGATTAAACCAATTAGGGAACATTCTCTAATTAATTACTAATTAACAAATTGCCAAGGAACTTCCTTGGGCCTTAGGCATCAAAACAATTGTTAATTGCATGAAGAGATAGAGAGATCCAATCCTAACTGCTCAAACGCATGAGATGTTGTTAGATCATACAATTTCTTTAGTTTTTACTCCAAGTGTTTCTTATGTTTGAATAATCCAAGCAATTACAAACTTAAATCATCCAAACTAACATATTATTACCTTGCAATAAAGAATCAATTGGCCATATTGATCAAAACAACAAAGCAACAATGGAATTAAGCATGAGATTGCATGAATATTGAATAACCAAAAGATAAACAATGTTTGATCAGGTCTCCCAATCCATAAAACAACTAAAATATCACCTAATCTTCAACTAGAATAATAGATTTCAGCCTCTCATGGTTGAAACAAAAACGAAAATAAAAGAAAAGAAGAAAGGTAGAAGAAGAGATGTGAATCCCGTAGGTGTCTCCCAAAGGGAGTGTAAAGAGCATGGGGAGGCTCCTTATGTGTCTTTTTATAGTTGAAAGTGTTGCCCTAGGTCCTTGCTGCCCAAGAGGCTACTTGCTGCCCAAGTTGTGTCTGAAAAGGAAAGAATCGCATTGCAAATTATTCAGAAGAAAGTGCGCACGGATTGCACTACAGAAGGAAAGTGGCGCGCAACAAGGCTTCAGAAGAGAAAGGACGCGCGCCTTGTGCTTCGGATGGTAAAAGGCATGAGGCAAGGGTTTCAGAAGAGGAAGATATGCTGTCCAAGTTGCTGGCCACATGCTGCCCAAGCGCTGCCCATATCTTGCACATTAATGAGGTGGAGCCTCTCTTTTGAATTTTGAATTTTGAATGTGCAAGACTTGGGGAGCAAGTATGACTGTAACGACCCGAAAACCGGACCGCTACCGGTGCTAGGATCCAGATCGGCTTAAGGCCGCCGGGACCCATAGCAAGCCCGAACATACTTACTATTACCTGGTCAAATCCCATACATGATTAAAACTTAAACATAAAACATTAAACTGAACATACACCAAGCTTGACCTACAGGAAACCTCATAACTGTAAACATAAACTTTCCCATGCTAGAGCCCTCATCAAATGCTCTAGCTGGGTCATCATTACATACATCAAGCCTGGTTCTCAACTCAACATTAAAACATAAACATAGCCATGCAATAACAGGAATTAACCAGACTATAGGGCCAAGCACACTCTAATCCATAGACATGACTTTACTTAATCATTACATTATCTTCCATTATCTTACAGTACATTATCTCAAATTACATTAATATACTTTACATTTCATGTCCACTTCTAAAACTACTAAACTATGACATAAACATAAATTGAGCTATTACATGCATAACATCACTTAGCCTTGACTTTACCCTGAAACTTCTGAACTCGACCTCAACCTGCAACACTGGGGTTAGGGGAGAGGGGTGAGCTAAAAAGCCCAGTGAGTAGAAACATGGAAAACGGTTCATTAATTACATGCTTTCATGGAATGCGTCACATCACAAGTAATCACATAACTGTATCCGTCTCGGGGCTCATACATGCATCTTATCCCCACGGACTGTTTTCTGAGAGTCCTCGTAAGCGCTAGCATCCTTTCTCTCAGAGGATAGACATGACCCCAAAAATCCCTCTGTCGGTGCCCGGCTCCCCCATAGGAGCTCACACAGGCCTATAACATACATAACAGGGTACCTAGTCCACAGAGAGCTCACAAGGACTTTCCTACATGTACTTGTCCGGCTCTCAAAGGACTCACCCAAGACTCAATGACAGATATGGGCTATTGGAGTCGCCTTGGTCCACCCTTCCTCATCATCAACATGAAATAATGCAATGCGTCATATTCGTGAACTAGTGCAAACAACCTACTACATATAATCATGATGCATGAACATGCTTTAGGCATTAGATTTCTTACATAAAAGATTAAGTTTAGTTCTACTCACCTCCTGGCAGACGCCGACTGACTCTGCAACAACTAGCACTGATGGCCTCCTCGGTCCCTCGGGTCCGATCCTACACAGGTGGACTCGAATGAGGTGCCAACATACTCTAAACAACTCATAAACATACCCCCATAAACCCCTCTAAACATCACTTAAACATGCATAGAAAACACCCAAGAAAAGGCTGGACAGGGCACTTTCGGCGGCACCTTTGGCGGCCGAAAGTCCCTTCCAGAGACGAAACTCGGGCAGGTTCAGCGGCACCTTCGGCGGCACCTTCGGCGGCCGAAACTCCCAGACAGAACCGAAACTTCTCTTTCGGGGGCAGGCTTCGGCAGCCGAAACTGCCTCCACAAGAGGGTTCGGCGGCCGAAACCCCTTTCGGCGGCCGAACCTGGTTTCTGCCAAAGGGCAGAAACTCGGCTCCAACATGCATTTTCGCCTCCCAAACCAATCCATCAACCACAAACCTATTCTACAACACTCACAAACATGCATAAAAGCTTCTAGGGGCTCTAGACTATCCTAAACCCCAACCACATTGCATCCAACACATAAAATCAATCAACATTGCTCAAAAACACATAACCCTCCACATGAACTTAAACATGCATTTCTACCCCAAATCCTCACATACTCTCTCCCAATCATGCATACACTAGCTCATACTACAACATAGCATCATAAAAACATCCAATAGCATACATTTACATACTTTAGGCATAAAACCCACCTAAACCTCAACATGCTCATCTACCCAAACTCATGCATCAAAACTCATTAAAACTTACTTAAAACTCATTAAAACATAGAGGGAAACAAGGATCTACACTTACCTCTTGGAGATCGAGGGTTGTGTGACCCGAACCTTGGAGATTGTGGAGGAAACTCTCTCCGGGGTCTCCAAGCTCCAAATCTTCGATCCAAGCTTGAAAACTCTTCAAATAACAATAAAACTTGTGAAAACTAAGGGAGGATTGAAGAAAAACAAGAAATCGACCAAGGGAGGGCATGAACTCACCTTAGCCCGAGAAAGGGGAGAAAAACTCACCCATTTTCGGTCTGAGGCCTTTTATAGGCGACCGGCTGAACCACCTTCGGCGGCCTAACCAGCACCCTAAAGTCCCCCATGTTCGGTGGCCGAACTTGAGGTTCGGCGGCCGAACCTGGTTTCTGCCCAACTCAACTTTCGGAGGCCAAAGGCACACCCGAAACAGCCCAATGTTCGGCGGCCGAATCCCACTTTCGGCGGCTGAACCTGGGTTCTCCTTCCTTAGCCTTTTCTCTTCAAAACTCAATTTTCTTTACATTTAAAACCATTAAAATCATTGAAAAAACATTTAGAAAATACATTTTACCCTTCTAGAGAGATCCAACACCCTAGATTCCGCCGGAAGGCAGGAATCCCGATGCCGGATTCTAGTCGGGTATTACAATGACTTCTTTGGCTTCTTTGACAAGCTGAATTTGAATTTCAAAATCTGAATGTGCATCTTGAAGATTTGGCTTCTCAAATAAGGAAAAGGATTCTTGAAGTTCTTGAATTTCAAACTGCTCTGCAGATTGCACTTTCGTTATTTGGCACTTTCCTTGATGAGATGAATCTTGAATTTGGATTTTGAATTCTCTGAAGGATTTGAAATTTGAATTTCAAATTACTTTCCTTATTTGAAAACTTTCCTTTTTTGGCACTTTTCATATTTGGCACTTTTTGGCAGTTTTAAGAGTATTTTCACCAGATTGTCTTTTTACACCTTATATCTGAAAAACATGATTAAAACCATAAAATTAGGCAGAAAAAATGTAATTAAACATCAATAACATCATGAATAAATGGACTAAAATATGCTTTATCAAATACCCCCACACCTAACCTTTTGCTTGTCCTCAAGCAAATAAACATAGTCAAACGAGCTTTCTTATTCTAGATCCTTATTACCACTTAAACTCTTACTCTAGACACCTATTTTGAAGCATTGCAGTGAAGAATATATGCATCAAAGTTACTCACCTTCTTTCTTTGTTTCCCTTTACTTACTATGGCTAGGATTTATTTTTCTCAAGAGAGACCATACATGCACATGTTTGTTCAATTAAGACTTTTTCTAGCTTTCAGAGTGACTTGCCCTTATCTTGAAGTACTTTATTCAGGCTTTATTTATTTATTTATTTTTCTTTTTCTTGCACTTTCTCCTTGCTTGAAGAAGTCACCAACCTTTTGAGGTGAAGGTACATATTTGTGAAACCCACCCCCAGTTACTCAGTTGGTCACCTGTCCAAGTGGCTACTAGCTCTGTTCTTAGTCTTTTGACCATTGGAACAGTTTTTGATTTGTGCTTTTGAGGTCTTTGCCTTTGCTGAATTTTCTTTCTCTCAATGATTTGGGCAAATCAACACCAATTGCTAAAACAAGTCACATTAAGTTCATTCACACAACTTTCAATTTATTCTCTCTAATGAGGGTCATCAATATATTTTTCACCATGGCAAGCTCCAAGATTCAATTCAAAAGGCAATTCTCAAACATGAATATAACTCACTGCAATTGATTCAACATTAGTTTAAAGAGTCATCAGATCAATGGGGTCATGGAAAGAAAAGCTCATCCAACATAGTTCATCAGTTTGAGTATAGCAAATCAAAAGACAAACAAGAAGCTGTGGAAAAATGAAAAATGAAAAAAATCACACTCAAAATGAAAACAAAAATTCAAACTAAAAACTAAAGCAAAAATAAAAATTCAGAAATATGCACCCTCACACCTAAATCATGCATTGTCTTTAATGTATAAGAAACATAAAAGAGCAAAGGAAACTGAGTACTCCCCTGGGTGTGGTGTGCATGGTGTGATCCATTTGATCAAGGCTTAAGTAATTGGGGAAGGGAAAAGGATCCCAACTGCACTGAGAAAAAGTGTAACACGCCCTTTGATTTGGTCATAGCCCATCCTCTTTTTTTCATGTACTCATGAAGCAACATGATTAGCTTCTCTTCTTTCAGATGAGGTGTGCCTCTAGCTCTCATAATTGCATTCTTGAGATGATTGGGCAACATTTTGAACTCCAATTCATGTTTTTCTATGGCTAGCTGCAATTTAGTACTGAATTCAGGCAAAACAAACTCCACCTTATCCGGAGGTTTGGGAAGGCATTGATCCGCATGCTCCTTTGGTTTGGGCTCTTGGACTTCCACTTGTTCCTTGTGAGCATGGGTTGTTTGCATTGGATGAATGGTAGAATTGGATTCAATTTCCTCCTTCTGCGCAGGACCTACTTGAAGTGGAAGACTGATCTGCGTTGGAAGCTGAAGAGGCGCGCCTGAAAGGCTTTCAGGTTCTCCTTCCTGTGCAGGAGTGGTTTGCGCACCAAGCTGAAGTGATGCAATTGGTTTTTGTTCATTCTGCACATGGCTGCAGTCCACCTGTTGGATGCAATTTGGCTCTTTTTGGCTTTCTTCATCTTTTTGGCTAGCCTCCCTGCAAAAATCATTATTTAGCATATCATCTTGATTTATATAAAAAATTTCTTAGTTCAAACAATCAATGATATCTAAACTATCAACAGGTTCTGTTTGACCAGTTTGTTTGGACAAACGATTTTCTGGTTGTGTTTCTTCAGCAGCTTGTTCTTGTACTTGCCAACTTTCATCATCATCCTCCACATCTTGAAGCTCTTCCTCTCTTCTTAATATGATTGCATTCATTGAGGTGACTACTTGATCCATCTACTGTTGGAGGCTTTGCACAAAAATTGCCAATGTCTTCATCATCTCTTAAAGGTACTGGTTGGAACTTGGAGGTTCTGGTTGGGCTTGATATCCTTGATAATTCTGGTAGTTTTAGCCTCTGCATAACTGAAGTCTGGATAGTCTCCCCAACCTGGATTATATGTATTATAGTATGGATCATGTCTTGGCTGTTCATAGAATCCTCCATATGCATGTCTAGGCTGACTATTGAATCTTTCAAACGCATGTACTGGTTGGCCATACTCATAAAGTGTAGGACATTAATCAGTTGGGTGTCCCACATATCCATAGATCCCACATGGCCTTGGTGGCTGAAATTGTTGAGCATATCTTTTGGCAATAATTTTTCCAAGAGATATGAGTTCAGAAATTTGAAAAGAAATGTCAGATGCACTTACCTCATCCATGATTCAGATCTGCGATGTGACTGTGCCTTTGGTGAGATGTTCGGTGGCCGAATGAGGATGAGGTTCGGCGGCCGAATGGTGATGAGCAGGAGTGTGGTGCGATTGGAGTGCTCTTTTTTTTTTTTTAATTTGGTCTTGAAAGAAAAATAAACAAGTTAAATCAACTCCCCGGCAACGGTGCCAATTTTTGACTCGCGGTTGTTGTAACGACCCGGAAAACCGGACAGCTACCGGCGCTAGGATCCAGGTCGGCTTAAGGCCGCCGAGACCCGTAGCAAGCCTAACATACATCCTGTAAACCTGTTGAATCCCATACATGATCATAACATAAACATAAACTGTAAAAAATTTATTTTCTTTTCCAAGCATAACCTGTGCATGCACAACTTATAAATATAAACCTCACACTGGAGTCCTCATCAAATACTCCAATGGGGTATCATAACATACAATATGCTTGGATTACATAAAACATCATTATATAAATCATGTACTAAAGGGATCAACTAACATACTAGGGTCAAGCACATTAACTAATCCTCAAAGACATAAATTTATTTTACATAACTGTTCAACATCATACATTACATCATTCTCATGTCCACATCTAGCTATTACATAAAAATGACTTCACTCTAGCTGACCTCCTGGTCTATCACGCACCTGCAAACCTAGGGGATTAAGGGAGAGGGGTGAGCTACTACAGCCCAGTGAGCAGAATAGCAAAACATTAATTAATAAATTCATGCTTTCATGAAATGCATCACATCACAAACATTTCACATCAAGGGTGAACTTGTCACCGATAGCCCTCTACACATTTCAATAGTGCCAGGGACGTCGAATGGGCCTCACTGGTCTTTCTCTTACATAAACATAACATAACATTCCATACTGCCAGGGGCATAGAATGGGCCTCACTGGTCTTTCTCTTACATGGTGCTAGGGGCGTAGAATGGGCCTCACTAGCCTATCATACCGTATCATATCACATCATATCATAGTGAGGGCTAAAGGATCATTCAACATTCACCCACATCATCAACATATTATGCAATGCAACATATACGTGATTTCTAATGCAATCACCCTAATATCTCATGGTATTCATGATGCATGGATTATGCTAAAACTTTCATTATTTACTTTAAAACATAAGAAGTTATTCCACTCACCTCTAGCTAGCTCTGAATGGACACCGGAGCAACTGACTCACTGCTGGGGTCCTCGGTTCCTCGGGTCCGAACCTACACTGGTGGACTCAAATGAGGGACCAAACATACATAAACATGACTCTAAAATACTCCCCAAAAACCCCCCTAAAACACCTTAAAACAATCATAGAAAACATGCAAAAGAAGGCTGGACAGGGCACTTTCGGAGGCAGGTTCGGTGGCCGAAAGTCCCTCCAAAGCCAAAACTCAGTGACTTTCGGCGGCACCTTCGGCGGCCGAAAGTCCCTTCCAGAGACGAAACATGCATGTTCGGCGGCACCTTCGGCGGCCAAAACTGCCCTCCAGAGACGAAAGTCCTATTTCGGGGGTAGGCTTCGGCAGCCGAAAGCTACCTCCACAAACGGGTTCGGCGGCCGAAAGTCCCTTCGGCGGCCGAACCTGAGTTCTTCCAAAGTGGCAGAAACTCAGCTCCAACATGCACAAATGCCTCCCAAACCTCTCAAACATGCAATAACCCATTCTACAACATACATACACATATACATCAGCTCATAGGGGTCTCAAACTATCCTAAACCCCAACCAAAACACATTAAATACACATACATAACCCACATTGCTCAATCATTCAACATTTAACCAAAAAACTCATAAAACCTACACATGCATTTTCTACCCCATAAATCAACTTAAAACTTATTCAAAACATGAAATGAGCTTAAGATCGGCTCCTACCTCTTGGAGATCGAGAGAGAGACGATCCAACTTGGAGATGGGAGAGATCTAACTCATTGGGTCTCCAAAGCACGTTCTAAGCTCACAAATCTTCAAAAACAAGTTAAAACTTGTTAAAACTAGAAAGATTTGAGGTAAATCAACCAAAAGCAACCATGGGAGAGCATGAACTCACCGTTGGCCGAAAATAGGAAGAAAACTCGCCCGTTTCGGCCATGGTGCCCTTAAATAGGGGCTGGCCAGACCACCTTCGGAAGCCGAACGTGCCTTTAAAACTCATGCAAGTTCGGCGGCCGAACATGGGGATTCGGTGGCCGAACCTGAGCCAAATTTCGGGAGCCTAACTTGCCCCCTAAACTATCCAACGTTCGGCGGCCGAACTTGGGGATTCGGCGGCCGAACCTGGAAATGCCTCCATGGTCTCTTTCATTAAAAACTCGATTTAAATCTTACTTAAAAATATGAAATACATAAAAAAATTTTATAAAACATGAATTTACCCTTCTAGAGGTTTTCGACATTCGAGATTCCACCGGAAGGTAGGAATTTTGATACTGGAGTCTAGCCGGGTATTACATTCTCCCCTCTTAAGAACATTCGTCCCCGAATGTTCCTCAACTAACACACATAGCATGGCATCAAACATAAACATACAACAACAACACAAACACTAACCTCAAAACAGATGGGGATATTGCTGGAGCATAGACTCCCGTTGTAATACCCGGCTAGACCCCGGTATCGGAATTCCTACGTTCCGGCGGATTTTCCGTTGGAAGTCGGGATTCGAGGATGTCGGAGCTTGCCCTAAGGGTATAAGAAAGGTTTTTAAGATGTTTTTAAGTGTTTTTATCATGTTTGCATGTTTTGAGTTAAGAAAATTGAGTTTTGAAATGAAAAGGCCAAGGGGACAAAAGCCAGGTTCGGCCGCCGAAGGTGAAGTTCGGCCGCCGAAAGTTGCATGGTTTCGCATGCACGTTAGGCCGCCGAAGGAAGGGTCGGTTGGCCACTACAAAAGCCCCTTTTGCCCGAGACGTGAGTGTTAAACACTCTGTTTTTGGGTCAAAGGTAGGTTCAAGCTCTCCTTGGTGTGATTTCTCATGTTTTCCTCAAATCTTGCATGTTTTAACTTGATTTGAGCTTTGTTTTAGAGATTTGAGCAAAAGGAAGCAAAGTTGAGCACTTGGAGAGTTTGAGTGAGTTTTTCCCCATCTCCAAGCTTGGATCATCAATCCTCTAGTTCTGCAAGAGGTAAGCATGGATCCTCACCTCCCCTTATGTTTAAAGCAAGTTTTAGAAGTTTTGGAGAGGTTTATGGCATGTTTTGGGGTATAAGCATGAGTTTGAGCATATGTTGCTCATAGGCGTTTTGTTGTGGTTTTTGGGGCTTGAACTAGTTTTTAGGCCTCTATATGCATGAGTTATGTTATATGTTAGTTGAGAAGTGTTGGTATGCATGTTATGGGTGTTTGCTAGGAGTTTGGAGGCTGAGAGCATGAGTTGTGCTCGGATTCTACCTTTCTGGAGAATCCAGGTTCGGCCGCCGAAGCAAGGTTCGGCCGCCGAACCCCTTGTGGAGGCAGTTTCGGCTGCCAAACCTTGCCCCCGAAAGCTAGGCTTTTGGGTGAGAAAGAGACTTTCGGCCGCCGAAAGAGGAAGTTCAGCCGCCGAAAGTGCATGAGTTTCGTCTCTGGATGAGACTTTCGGCCGCCGAAGGTGCCGCCGAACATGCATGAGTTTCGTCTCTGGAGGGAGGTTTCGGCCGCCGAACCAGCCGCCGAAAGTGCCCAGTCCAGCCTTCTTTTGCCCATTTTTCCATGCATGCCTATGATGTTGTATAGGGGTTTTGGGGAGATAATAAGAGTTATGTTTAAGTAAGTTTGGTCCTCATTTGAGTCCACCTGTGTAGGTACGGACCCGAGAGACCAAGGAGGCCCACAGAGTTAGAGTTACAGAGACTGCTCAGCAGTTGACAGAGGTGAGTGGAACAGAACTTTATTTTAAAAAGTTAAGAACTGTTTTAGCATGATTCATGCATCATTAATGCCATGTTTATGTAGGATGCTTTGCATTAGTATTCACTAAGTTGATGCATTTCATTATTACTTGTATATGTGGATTGGACCGAGGCGATCTCAATAGCCCATAAGTCTGTCATTATTGTATGACCTGTGTGAGCTCCTTTGGGGCCGGGCATTTACCTTGGGTGAGTCCTGTGTGAGCCCTTATAGGGTAGGGCACCATGAGTAGTTAGTGAAAGACCTGTGTGAGCTCCTTTGGGGGCCGGGCACTGACAGAGGGAGTTTTGGGATCATGTCCAATCCGAGATGTGAAATGTTTGTGCAGTGATCGCATCATATGACAGCATGTTTTAAATGTGATTTTTTATAGATTCCGCTCACTGGGCTTTAGCAGCTCATCCCTCTCCCTAACCCCATTTTACAGGGCCTCAGAGAAGAGAAAGAGAAAGAGATAGCAAGGGTAAAAGGCATATGTAATAGTATAGAGTAGTGGACATGATAATGATGTACAGTACAGAGCTTATGTTATGCAGAGAAATGATGTAATAGTAAGTTATGTACTGAGTTATAGAATTGTGCTTGGCCCTAGTGCTTGTTATTCCTTTATACATGATCATTTTATGATTGAGATAATGTTGTTCTGATGCGCTAGGCTTGGTGCATGGTAGTCTTTCTATCTCTGTAGTTACTGTATGGTACCATAGCAGGTATCACTCTTCGAGTGCATACAGACAGAGCATGCATAGGCCAGGCTTAGTCGATGAGAAAAGTTTCAAGAAAAGAAAAGATAGTCAAGCAAAGAAAAAAAAAAGAGAAGAGTAAGTAACAGTTTTAAGCTTAAGTATGCTCATGTATGGGTTTTATCAGGTACTTAGAGTTGACAGTAGGCTTACTACGGGTCCCGGCGGCCTTAAGCCGATCTGGATCCTAGTGCCGGTGATGGTCCGGTAAGCGGGCTGTTACACCCGTGCCTCCCAGGTGCATTCTTCGATGTTGTGGTGGTTCCAAAGGACTCTCACCATCGGGATTTCCTTGTTCCTCAACTTCCTAATCTGGGTGTTTAGGATCCATACCGGCTGCTCAACATAGGTGAGATCCTCAAGGATCTCTACATCAGGCTCACTAAGAACCTTTCCCAGATCTGACACGAACTTCCGTAGCATGGAAACATGAAAAACCGGATGGATTCTTTCCATCGAAGCAGGCAAGTCCAGCTTGTACGATACATTCCCGACCTTCTGAAGGACCTCAAAGGGACCGATGTACCGTGGAGCTAGCTTACCTTTCTTCCCGAAGCGAACCACCCGTTTCATAGGAGACACCTTGAGCAAAACCAAATCCCCCTCCTGGAACTCTAGCTGGCTTCTGCGGACATCTGCATAACTCTTCTGCCGACTGGTGGCAGTTCTGATCCTCTTTCTGATTATGTGCACTCCCCTGCTGGTGATCTCTACTAACTCTGGGCCTGCAAGAGCCCTCTCTCCCACTGCTTCCCAGCAGATAGGTGACCTGCA
The DNA here is from genome assembly GCF_001659605.2 of Manihot esculenta. Lineage (NCBI taxonomy): Eukaryota > Viridiplantae > Streptophyta > Magnoliopsida > Malpighiales > Euphorbiaceae > Manihot > Manihot esculenta. The sequence continues at coordinate 954,548 of NC_035161.2, read as the reverse complement.
CTTCTTCCCATACAAGGCTTCGTATGGAGCCATCCCTATGCTAGCATGATAGCTGTTATTGTAGGCAAACTCCACCAAGGGTAGATGCTGCCTCCAAGAACCGCCAAAATCTAGCACACACATTCTGAGCATATCTTCTATTGTCTGGATGGTCCTCTCTGACTGCCCATCAGTCTGTGGGTGGAAGGCAGTACTGAAGTCTAATCTGGTACCCATGCCAAGTACAAGGATAATGCAATGCCACATAATAGTGTGTACTAATGCAAACAAGCCTATAATCATCATGATGCATGAAGCATACTAAGATGTAAACTCCTTATGAAAATTTAGGTTCAATTCCACTCACCTCTGGTCTGACTCTGAACTGACTCTGCAGGTCCTGAAGCAGTGCTCACTGCTGTTCTCTCTGATTCCTCTGGTCCATACCTACACAGGTGGACGCATATGAGGGACTCAATTAACTCTAGAACAACTCTATAAAACTCCCCCAAAAGCCCCCTAAAAGACTCCAAAACAATCACATAAAACATGCAAAAGAAGGCTGGGCAGGGCACTTTCGGCGGCAGGTTCGGCGGCCGAAACACCCCTCCAGAGACGAAACTCATGCATGTTCGGCGGCACCTTCGGCGGCTGAACCTTGCCTCCAGAGACGAAACTCAATTTTCGGAGGCAGGCTTCGGCAGCCGAAACGGCCTCCACAAGGGGTTCGGCGGCCGAAACTCAAGCTTCGGCGGCCGAACCTAGTTTTGCCCAAATGGGCAGAACCTCCCCTGCTTCATGCAAATCTCCCCTCAAACCTACTCAACATGCATATCAACTACTCCCAACTAGCACATACCATATAACATTCATTAAGAGGTCTAAAACTCACTTAAAACCTCAACAAACATCACAAATAACATCAAAACATGCTTATACACCAAAATCAACAAAACCCTCAACTTAACCTAACCATGCATATAACCCCACAAACTCCCATAAAACCATCAAAACTTAAGAAAGAAAGTTCAGGATCTTCACTTACCCCTCCCAAACAAGAGAAATAACAATCCCAACGTGGAGTTATGAAGAAATCTTCTCACAAATCTCCAACTTCCAAACTTTGCTCAAAAACTTAAAAAACACATAAAATCCATCAAAACTATGAAAGATTTAAGAAAACATCAAAACTCACCCAAGGAAGATCATGGTCTCACCTAGATCTGAAAAATGGAAAGGAAACTATCCATTTTGACCGACCTAGGGCCATTTATAGGTGGTTGGCCAGACCACCTTCGGCGGCAAAAAGTGATCCCGAATGCCATGCAAGTTCGGCGGCCGAAAGTCACCTTTCGGCGGCCGAACCTGGCTTGTCTGCCTTGGTTCCTTTCTTTCAAAAACTCATTTCCTTAATACTTAAAAACATCAAAACTCTTAAAACAACATGTAGCACACATAATCCCAAACCCTCTAGAGAATTTCGACATCCCGAATTCCACCGGACAGTAGAAATTCCGACGCTGGACTCTAGCAGGGTATTACATCAGGCCCATCCTTGTTGTGATATGGTTGTGCTGTGATGCATTCCATTAGTGCATGACTTTATTTGTTCCTACTCACTGGGCTCTTGTAGCTCACCCCTCTCCCCTCCTCACAGTTTTTGCAGGTTAGTGGTTGATGCTGCAGGTAAAGGGTAGAAGGCTTGTACAGAGGAAGCCAGCTTGTGTAATAGTATAGATAGGTTGTGATTGTACAGTATGAATAGCTAGTGGACATGTAAACTTAATTATGTAAAGATTGTAAAGTTAAGTATATGAGTTATGTTATGATGAGTCAGATATGAATGGGTAGTATTGTGCTTGGTCCTAGAGTATGGATAATCCCGATGTACATGGCTATGTTTGCGTTGTGTGTTTTATGCATCTGATTTCCAGCCACTGTATGGTACCACAGTAGGTACTCACTCTTTTGAGTGCATACAGTTACTGTACGATACCCCAGCAGGTATCCACTCTCTGAGTGTGTACAGTTCAGTTCAGTATGAGTTCAGTTTAAGCAGAGCAGTTTTGAGAAACAGTTTTGCAGTTTTATGCATAAGTTGACCATGTATGGGATTATGCCATGAGTTCAGCAGGTTTAGCATGTCTTTTGGCTTGCTACGGGTCCCGGCGGCCTTAAGCCGATCTGGATCCTAGCGCCGGTAGCGGTCCGGGTGCCAGGCCGGTTTTCAGGCTGTTACAGAGTGGTATCAGAGCATTTGGTTCATGTGGTTGGACCTAGAGTGCTTTGGGCTCATAAAGGTTATAGAGAGGGCAAGCACAATAAGGAAAACATGTCCACTAAGGTAGGAAGTATAAGTCCAGTCTTGAGGATGATGTGGAATGCCATGATTATAAAGCATGTGCATTATTGTTATGTGTTATTTGCATGTGGGAGATCATGTGTTTTCACATGGTTTATTTGATATGCTATGCGTTAAGTGTGTTTTGTGTGCTCTTTTCAGAGATAGAGATGAGTGGTAGCCGTTCTCCTACAGATTCAGGTTGGGCAGGGGTTTCACCCTTGAGGGAAGATGTCAGTGCTTACTCTCCTTTGCCCAGGGAGCAATCCAGTGAGATGAGAAGGTGGATTTTAAGGAGTTTTGAGAGATCTCTTGAGAGGATCAGAGAGGAGTCAGAGATCAGATGGAGATCTGTTGAGGTGAGAGAGGTTGGAAGAGAGGAGCAGCCGAGAGTAGAAGCTATGGAGATAGAAGGGCCAATAGAAGGTTTTGGAGAGAGATCAGTGGGGGAGTAGACGGTAGGTTCTGCCAATTCAGTTGCTGAGCGAACTGCTTCCTCATTGGTGAGTACAGCTACCTCAGAGAGGAAGAGGAGAGTTAGAGGTTCCAGGAGATCTAGGAGGAGAAGGTTAGGAAGAGCAGTTGAGAGTGCAGGAGTTGGTGCTAATCCTAGAGTGGAGGTGATTCCATGCGTGAGGTGTGGAAGACGACATAGAGGAGTATGTCATTATGGGATGACAGCGTGCTATCGGTGTGGCCAGGAAGGTCACTATATTCGTCAATGTCCCGTGGCACCTAGGAGGATGCAGACTCAGCAGGGAGTTCTAGGTGGCTTAGCTCAGCCACAGGTGAGAGGTAGAGGTAGAGGAGCGGGCACATCAGCACCAGTGGTGCTAGGTACACTTTCTTTTCATGTTGATGTGTGTTTCAGTGAGCTCTGGTGTTCTTTTCTTTCTTAGTTGCTCCGTGAGCTGTTGGAAGGATGGTCGATGACTTCTAGGTTAGGCTGTTCTCTATAGGTCTGTGGGCCTTAGGGTGATCCATCTGAGGCAGAGTCAGTCTGCCAGTTCAGTGTTGACTGAGGTAGATTCTGTCCACTTGATTGTGAGGTCGTAGACTTCATTGTCTAGATGTCACTTTTGGTATGGACTAAGTTTCTACTTGTTCTACTACTTTGGTCGGTAGCGACAAAGTAGCCAGATTCAGAGTCAGGATGGATCAATAGCAGTTTTCAGAAGGGGCAGAGTAGAATGCCTAGAAGTCTGGTGACAGCCTAGCAGGCTCGTGCGGCGCATAGGAAGGGTTACCTGAGAGCTCTAGTTTTGGCTGAGAGAGAGAGAGACTAGCTAGTAGATTAGAGGATCAGTTTCAGTATCAGAGATCGGAGAGTTATTTGAGGTTTCTCAGATAAGTTGTCAGGTTTCTACCTGCTGGTTAGAGTAAGAGAGGAAGAGGAGTAATGGTTGGAGACAGAGAGGTGTTAGGGAATAGATTGACTCTTATTCTCTTAGGAGGTAGTATAAGAGGAGTACATAAGATAAAGAGTAATGAGAATATGGTAAGTATGAACAGATTAAGATTTGAGATGAGTGTTGTCTCTTTGGAGATTATGACAAGTAATAGGATGAGATAGAAAGGAAAGAGAAGAGGAAGAAGGAAGAAAAGGAATTATGAGAGTTATGCTATAAGTGATGAGAATGTTTTAGAGTCAGAAGGAAAAGAGGGTTGTGAGAGTTATGAATGAGGTGTTAAGGTAAGATCAGAGTAGCGTAGAGGAAGCATGATGAGTCTTAGGAGATGGTTAGAGAATGTTTGGAGTTCTGAGAGTTGTGTCAGATTCAAGTACAGGTTATAGTGGACCAGAGGTGGTGATCATAGAGGATCTCACCTAATTTGAGTAACAGGAGGGATCTGGACACATTAGTCAGTGAGTTTAGGACCAGAGATCCCTAGTGGTAGTACACCTGTATCTTGGTTAGAAGAGAGTTTAGGCTTGTTTGCCTGTTTTGGTTCTTTTCCTTTTGTGGAACATTCAGGGACGAATGTTCTTAAAGGGGGGAAGAATGTAATACCCGGCTAGAGTGGGGCCTAGAATTCCGGTGTTCCGACGAAATTTCCGGTGCCGGTTTTCTCTAGAAGGGTAAAAAGTGTGTTTTCAAAATGTTTTAAAGGTTTTAGAGTATTTTAAATGGATCTTAAGTGTAAAAGCAGTTGAGTTTTGGCAAGAAATTGCATGGAGGAGTTTGCTAGGTTCGGCCGCCGAAAGTGGACTTTCGGCCGCCGAACGTTGCATGGTTTAGGAGGCACGTCCGGCTGCCGAAGGTGGCTTGGCCAGCCACTATTTATGGGGGCCTTCAGTCGGTCAAGGGGTAGGTCTTCCGACCCCCCAGCCGTCTCAGGTGTGTCTTCTCTCCTCTCTATGTGATTTTCTTGTGTTCTTTCAAATCTTTGAGTGTTTTACAAAGATTTATATTAGTTTTGAGTATTTTGAGTAAAAAGGTTGAGTTTTGAAAAGTGTGATGATTTGGACAGGGTTTCCTCCACTTCTTCACGTTAGGAACTTCTATCCTTTTGTTTACAAGAGGTTTATGGAGATTCCTAACATGTTTTCATGATTTTTGAGGGTTTTAAGGAGTTTTCATGGTTGGTTGCATGTATTGAACTTTTGAGGGTTTTGAGGTGATCTTGTGCTATTTGTGGTTTTGAGTGTATTTTGTTGGGGATATAGGCTAGTTACAGACCCCTTTGTGAATATATAAGTATATATGTAAGTTGTGGTGTGTTTAGAGCATGTTTGAGCAAGATTTGGGGGAGTTGTGCATGAGTCGACCTAGTTTCTGCCCTGTTGCAGGAACCAGGTTCAGCCGCCGAAGGAGGGTTCGGCCGCCGAACCTGCTGAGTGGTAGTTTCGGCTGCCTAAGCTCGCACCCGAAGGCTTAGACTTTCGGCTCTGGAGTGGAGTTTCGGCCGCCGAAAGTGCCGCCGAAGGTTGTAGACTTTTGGCTCTGGAGTGCTTTCAGCCCTCAAACCTTGCCCCCGAAAGGACTTTCGGCCACCGAAAGGTGGAGTTTGGCCGCCGAAAGTAGGCGAGTTTCATCTCTGGAGAGGGTATTCGGCCGTCGAACCTGCCGCCGAAGGTGCCCTGTCCAGCCTTTCTTTGCATGCTTTATGTGATTGTTTTAGGATGTTTTAGGGGAGTTTATGGGGAGTTTCTAGAACTGTGTTTGAGCTAGTTTAGACCCTTACTCGTGTCCATTTGTGTAGATGTGGACCCGAGGAGTTGAGGTGCAGTTTCAGAGTTAGTTGTTGAGCATCAGCCAGAGGTGAGTGGGACTAACCTTTACATTTTTAAATAAAAGCTTTAAGCATGTTCATGCATCATGATATTATGTAGTAGGATGTTTGCACTAGTATCACGAGTATGAAGCATTGCATAATGAGCTGTTGGTGTGGGTGGACCAAGGTAGACCTCCATTAGTCCAACAGCCAGCTGTTATAAGTCCTGGCCAGCCAGACAGCCCGAGGTAGTGACCCTAGCCAGCTAGACCTACCGGGTGGAAGTTTTGGAGGTCAGGCCCATCCTTGTTGTGATATGGTTGTGCTGTGATGCATTCCATTAGTGCATGACTTTATTTGTTCCTACTCACTGGGCTCTTGTAGCTCACCCCTCTCCCCCCCCTCACAGTTTTTGCAGGTTAGTGGTTGATGCTGCAGGTAAAGGGTAGAAGGCTTGTACAGAGGAAGCCAGCTTGTGTAATAGTATAGATAGGTTGTGATTGTACAGTATGAATAGCTAGTGGACATGTAAACTTAATTATGTAAAGATTGTAAAGTTAAGTATATGAGTTATGTTATGATGAGTCAGATATGAATGGGTAGTATTGTGCTTGGCCCTAGAGTATGGATAATCCCGATGTACATGGCTATGTTTGCGTTGTGTGTTTTATGCATCTGATTTCCAGCCACTGTATGGTACCACAGTAGGTACTCACTCTTTTGAGTGCATACAATTACTGTACGATACCCCAGCAGGTATCCACTCTCTGAGTGCGTATAGTTCAATTCAGTATGAGTTCAGTTTAAGCATAGCAGTTTTGAGAAACAGTTTTGCAGTTTTATGCATGAGTTGACCATGTATGGGATTATGCCATGTGTTGAGCAGGTTTAGCATGTCTTTTGGCTTGCTACGGGTCTCGGCGGCCTTAAGCCGATCTGGATCCTAGCGCCGGTCGCGGTCCGGGTGCCAGGCCGATTTCCGGGCTGTTACAGTATTAGTTGAGAAACATTCGGGGACGAATGTTCTTAATGGGGGGAGAATGTAATACCCGGCTAGACTCTGATATCGGAATTCCTACCGTCTGGTGGAATCTCAGATGTTGGAAACCTCTAAAAGGGTAAAATCATGTTTTTATAAAATGTTTTCATGTATTTTATGGTTTTAAGTGAGAAAGAAATTGAATTTTGAATGAAAATAACCATAGAGGAAAATCCAGGTTCGACCGCCGAACCTCATGTTCGGCCGCCGAACATGCATGATTTTTGGAGTCACCTTTGGCTTCCGAAGGTGGCCTGGCCAGCCATCTATAAAAGGCCCCATGGCCGAAAATGGGCGAGTTTTCTCCCCTATTTTCAGCCAACGGTGAGTCCATGCCCTCCCATGGTTGGTTTTGAGGATTTTCTTCAAATCTTTCAAGTTTTAACAAGCTTTATCTTGGTTTTGAAGATTTTTGGAGTTAAGATCAATTTTTGGAGTTAAGATCATGTTGTGGAGCTTGGAGATCCAAGGAGCTAGATTTCTCCTACCTCCAAGTTAAGGATCATCTCTCCTCTCGACCTTCAAGAGGTAAGCTTAGATCCTACCCTTCTTGTATGTTTTATGAAAGTTTTATGAAGGTTTGTGGGGTAGAAAAGCATGTTTAGGTTAGTTGTTTGTTGATAGGGTTAATGCTGAGTTTATAGATAATGTATGTTATATTTGTATGTTAGATGTGTTTTGGTTGGGGTTTAGACTAGTTTGAGACCCCTATATGCTTATGTTTGTGTATATGCATGTTGTAGAAGTGTTGGATGCTTGATTGAAAGGTTTAGGAGGCATTTGTGCATAGAGGCCCGAGTTCTTCCCTTTCTGGAAGAACTCAGGTTCGGCAGCCGAAGGACCTTTCGGGCGCCGAACCTGCCTTCGAAGGCATTTTGGCCGCCTAAACTCGCCTCCGAAAGTTTGGACTTTCGGCTCTGGAGGGAAGTTTCGGCTGCCGAACCTGCCGCCGAAGGAGGGTGAGTTTCGTCTCAGTCTGGCACTTTCTGCCGCCGAAGGTGCCGCCAAAGGTGCATGACTTTCGGCTCTGGAGGGACTTTCGGCCGCCGAACCTGCCACCGAAGATGCCCTGTCCAGCCTTCCTTTGCATGTTTTCTATGATTGTTTTATGATGTGACAGTGTGGTTGTTGAAGCCGGTCAAAAATAACCTTTCGGGTTATCAACAATTTACAACTTGTAGACAGTGGTGAAAGGATCGAATCCACAAAGAATTGTCACTTACCTATTTTCCTCAATATGACCAAGATATTTAATTGGAAGCACAATTGAAAGCAAGTAGTAAAACAAAACTAAAGTGCAAAAAGTAAAAAGGGGGGGTTTTGAGAGTGTTGTGACTAACAACTATCAAAAGCAATTAAATAACTACTGAAGGTAATCAAACCAGCAACTAATTAATTAAAATAAGAGGTAATTCAATATGAGAAAGGTCTAGTTGAAGATATGGATCCACCTTGGTTGTTTGGATTGATCATTGAAACATGGATTTACTTGATTAGTTCAATAGGTTAGTTATGGTGGTGGAATATGCTTCTCACCAAAACCATGTCTCTTCTTATGATTAAATTAATTAGGGTAGGCCCTCTAATCAATTACTAATTAGCAAATTGCCAAGGTAAGCCCAAGCCATAGGCATCAAAACAATTGCCAATTGCATAAAGAACTAAAGAGATCCAACCCTAGCTACTTCAAAGGCTTAGAGATGGTGCTAGATCATGCAATTCCTTGGCTTTTACACTAAGTGTTCTTATGTCAGAATATTTCCAGCAATTACGGACTAAGAAACAATCTCAACCAACAATTAATTACCTTGCAATCAAGAACCAAATGGCTAATTTGATCATAACAACAAAGCAATCATGGAATTAAGCATCAATTGCATGAATATTGAATAAAATCAAAGATAAAAGTTTCTGTTCAGATCTCACAATCCTTTAAACAACCTTAGTTTCAACCAATCCTCAACGAGAATAAGGGTTTCAACCACTCATGGCTGAATCAAAACAGAAAAATAAAAGAAGGAAGAAGAAAAACCGAAATTGGGGAAGAAGATAGAGGTGGCGCCTCCCTTGGTGAAGTTGCTGTCCAAGGTTCCAAAGTTGCTGTTCTTGAGTCTTTGAGGCCATTAAATATGTCTTGAGAGGCTGCCTAGGGTTTCTTGGGTGTCCATGCAACTTTTAGGGATTGCCCAAAGTGTCCTTGGCCTTGCATGTGCCTCCTTTGTGTATGAGTGAAGGCAAAAACGTGGGGAGTGCTTGAAGAGGCAATTGGGGGCTCCTTAGTCTTTTAATTGCTGTCCAAGATCTTCAAGAAGTTGCCCTAGAAGTCCAAGAGGCTGCCCATGCACTAAATAGGAAGATGGAGCCTCCTTTTGAATTTTGAATGTGCATGGCATAAAATGGGAAACATGTGATCTTTAAGATTTGGCTTCCCTTGCAAGCTGGATTTTTAATTCAAAAGTTTGAATATGAATCTTGAAGATTTGGAATTCAAATACTTTCCTTGAGTTGCTCCACACTTGTGACAACTTGGCATGCTTGATCTCTTTTGCTCCAAATAAGGCAATTGAGGAGCATTGGCTTCATGGTGTCTTTTCCTTCCTTATTTTGGCTTTTGGAGGTTGATTTTCGGCTTCCAAACATTGTCCCCGAAGGCTAGGCGTGCGGATCTGAAGTTGAAGGTTCGGCGGCCGAAGGTCTGAGGTTCGGCGGCCGAAGATGCCCGAGTTTCTTCTCTGGAGGAGACTTTCGGCGGCCGAAGGTGCTTCCGAAGGTTGTTGAGTTTCGTCTCTGGAGGAGACTTTCGGCCCCCGAAAGTGCCTCCGAAAGTGGCTGTTCCATTTTTAGCACTTTTTGACATTTTTAAGAGCATTTTCTCCAAAATGTTCCTTTGCACCTAATATCTGTAAAACATGATTAAAACCACAAAATTAGGTAGAATAGATGCAAATAAACATCAATAACATGATGATAAAATGGGCTAAAATATGTTCTATCAAATACCCCCACACTTAGCCTTTTGCTTGTCCTCAAGCAAATAAACATAGTCAAATGAGTTTTCTCTACCACTTGTTCCTTATTACCACTTTAGCTCTTACTCTAGACCCTTACTTTGAAGCATTGCAGTGAAGAATATATGCACCAAGGTTACTCACCTCCTTTCCTTGTTTCCCTTTACCTACCATGGCTAGGATTTGTTTTCCTCAAGAGAGACATACATGCACATATTGTTTTCATTAAGACCTTTTCTAGCTTTCGGAGTGACTTGCCCTTACCTTGAAGTACTTTATTCAAGCTTTTGCACTTTGATCTTGCTTGAACAAGTCACCAACCTTTTGACGTGAAAGTGAATATTGGTGATACCCACCCCCAGTTACTCAGTTGGTCACCTATCCAAGTGGCTACTAGCTCTGTTCATAGTCTTTTGACCATTGGAATAATTTTTTATATTGTGCTTTTGAGGTCTTTGCCTTTGCTGAATTTCTTTTCTCACAATGATTTGGGCAAATCAACACCAATTGCTAAATCAAGCCATGTTAAGTTCATTCACACAATTTAAATTTTTTCTCAATCGATTGAGGGTCATCAGTATATTTTTCACCATGGCAAGCTCAAAGATTCAATTCAGAAAGCAATTTCCAAAAATGAATACAACTCACTGCAAGTGATTCAACTTAAGTTTAAAGAGTCATCACATCAATGGGGTCATGAAAAGAAAGACTCATCTAACATAGTCTATATGATGAGTAGAGCAAAACAAAAAGAAGAGTATTGTTGTGGTTGTGTGTGTGTTATTGAAAGCAAAAACTAAATAAATTAAAAAAAAAATGAAAAAATTTCACCTAATGCAAGCAAACTAAAAATAAAAGCAAAAATAAAGTAAAATTCAGAGATATGCACCCCCACACCTAAATCATGCATTGTCCTCAATGTATTGAAAACATAAAAGAACAAAGGAAACTGAGTACTCCCCTGGTGTGGTGTGCATGGTGGGATCCACTTGATCACGGCTCAAGTAATTGGGGAAGGAAAAAGAGTCCCAACTGCATTGAGCAAAAAGTGTAGAGCTCCCTTTGATTTGGTCATAGCCCATCCTATTTTTTCCATGTACTCATGAAGCAACATGATTAGCCTCTCCTCTTTCAGATGAGGTGTGCCTCTAGCCCTTATGTTGGCATTTTTGAGATGATTGGGAAACACTTTGAACTCCAATTCATGTTTCTCCATGGCTGGCTGTAATTTAGTACTGAATACAAGCAACACAAATTCTACCTTATCTGGAGGTTTGGGAAGGCATTGATCCGCATGGTCCTTTGGTTTTGGATCTTGGAATACCATTTGTTCCTTGTGAGCATAGGTTGTTTGCATTGGAAGGATTAAAGGAGTTTCAGTTTCCTCCTTCTGCGCAAGATTGGACTGAAAGAGAGGACTGGGAGAGCTCTCATGCATTGGAAGCTGAAAGGGAGCGCCTGAAGGTGTTTCAGATTGCGCAAGGCCCTTCTGCGCATCCTTCTGAAGAGGTGTTTCAGTGCTTTCTTCATTCTGTGTATGGCTGCAGTCCACCTGTTGGATGTAACAGTCAATTTCTTTCAGTTCTGGCTCTTTCTGGCTCTCTTCCCTGCAAGGATCATCGTTTAGTATATCATCTTGATTTATATAAAAAATATTTTCACTCAAACAATCAATGATATCTAAATTATCAACAGGCTCCGTTTGATCAGTTTGTTTGAGCAAATAGTTTTCTGGTTGTGCCTCTTCAGCAGCTTGTTCTGTACTTGCCAACTTTCATCTTCATCCTCCACATCTTGAAGCTCTTGCTCTCTTCTCAACACGGATGCAGTCAGCTATCCTAATTTCTGTTGCAGGCTTTGCATGGAACTTACCATTGTTTCCATCATCTTTTCAAGGTGCTGATTTGGATTTGAAGGTTCTGGTTGGGCTTGATATCCTTGATAATCCTGGTAGTTGTTATAGCCATAGTTTGGTTGGTCTCCCCAATATGGGTTGTATGTGTCATGGTACGGATCTTTTTTTGGCCGTTCATAGTATCCTCCAGATGCATGTATTGGCTGGCTATTGAATCTTTCAAACGCATGCATCGGTTGGTCATACTGATAAAGTGTGGGACATTGATCAGTTGGGTGTCCCACATATCCACAGATCTCACATGGCCTTGGTGGCTGAACATATCTTCTGGCAATAATTTTTACAAGAGATGTGAGTTTAGAAATTTCAAAAGAAAGGTCAGATTCACTTATCTCATTCATGATTCATATCTGCGGTGTGAAATTCGGTTGCTGGGGTGAAGCAAGTTCGGCGGCCGAAAATGGGAGGGCTTCGGCGGCCGAAGTTTGGGCAGAAGGTTCGGCAGGCTACTTTCCTAATCTTCTGAGTGTGCGTTCGATTTCTGGATCAAAGGGCAATGTGTCCCTACATTCAGATCTGGTCATGAAAGAAAAATAAACAAGTTATAACAATTCCCCAGCAACGGCGCCAATTTTTGACAGTGTGGTTGTCGAAGCCGGTCAAAAATAACCTTTCGGGTTATCAACAATTTACAACTTGTAGACAGTGGTGAAAGGATCGAATCCACAGAGAATTGTCACTTACCTATTTTCCTCAATATGACCAAGATATTTAATTGGAAGCACAATTGAAAGCAAGTAGTAAAACAAAACTAAAGTGCAAAAAGTAAAAAGGGGGGTTTTGAGAGTGTTGTGACTAGCAACTATCAAAAGCAATTAAATAACTACTGAAGGTAATCAAACTAGCAACTAATTAATTAAAATAAGAGGTAATTCAATATGAGAAAGGTCTAGTTGAAGATATGGATTCACCTTGGTTGTTTGGATTGATCATTGAAACATGGATTTACTTTATTAGTTCAATAGGTTAGTTATGGTGGTGGAATATGCTTCTCACCAAAACCATGTCTCTTCTTATGATTAAATTAATTAGGGTAGGCCCTCTAATCAATTAATAATTAGCAAATTGCCAAGGTAAGCCCTTGGGCCATAGGCATCAAAACAATTGCCAATTGCACAAAGAACTAAAGAGATCCAACCCTAGCTACTCCAAAGGCTTAGATGGTGCTAGATCATGCAATTCCTTGGCTTTTACACCAAGTGTTCTTAAGTCAGAATATTTCCAGCAATTACGGACTAAGAAACAATCCCAACCAACAATTAATTATCTTGCAATCAAGAACCAAATGGCCAATTTGATCATAACAACAAAGCAATCATGGAATTAAGCATCAATTGCATGAATATTGAATAAAATCAAAGATAAAAGTTTCTGTTCAGATCTCACAATCCTTTAAACAACCTTAGTTTCAACCAATCCTCAACGAGAATAAGGGTTTCAACCACTCATGGCTGAATCAAAACAGAAAAATAAAAGAAGGAAGAAGAAAAACCGAAATTGGGGAAGAAGATAGAGGTGGCGCCTCCCTTGGTGAAGTTGCTGTCCAAGGTTCCAAAGTTGCTGTTCTTGAGTCTTTGAGGCCATTAAATATGTCTTGAGAGGCTGCCTAGGGTTTCTTGGGTGTCCATGCAACTTTTAGGGATTGCCCAAAGTGTCCTTGGCCTTGCATGTGCCTCCTTTGTGTATGAGTGAAGGCAAAAACGTGGGGAGTGCTTGAAGAGGCAATTGGGGACTCCTTAGTCTTTTAATTGCTGTCCAAGATCTTCAAGAAGTTGCCCTAGAAGTCCAAGAGGCTGCCCATGCACTAAATAGGAAGATGGAGCCTCCTTTTGAATTTTGAATGTGCATGGCATAAAATGGGAAACATGTGATCTTCAAGATTTGGCTTCCCTTGCAAGTTGGATTTTTAATTCAAAAGTTTGAATATGAATCTTGAAGATTTGGAATTCAAATACTTTCCTTGAGTTGCTCCACACATGGGACAACTTGGCATGCTTGATCTCTTTTGCTCCAAATAAGGCAATTGAGGAGCATTGGCTTCATGGTGTCTTTTCCTTCCTTATTTTGGCTTGTGGAGGTTGATTTTTAGCTTCCAAACATTGCCCCCGAAGGCTGGGCGTGCGGATCTGAAGTTGAAGGTTCGGCGGCCGAAGGTCTGAGGTTCGGCGACCGAAGATACCCGAGTTTCGTCTCTGGAGGACACTTTCGGCGGCCGAAGGTGCTTCCGAAGGTTGTTGAGTTTCGTCTCTGGAGGAGACTTTCGGCCCCCGAAAGTGCCTCCAAAAGTGGCTGTTCCATTTTTAGCACTTTTTGGCATTTTTAAGAACATTTTCTCCAAAATGTTCCTTTGCACCTAATATCTGTAAAACATGATTAAAACCACAAAATTAGGTAGAATAGTTGCAAATAAACATCAATAACATGATGATAAAATGGGCTAAAATATGCTATATCATAATGCTTTAGGGGGTTTTTTAGGAGTTGTTTAGAGTCATGTTAGTCCATGTTTGGTCTCTCATTTGAGTCCTCCTGTGTAGGTTCGGACTCGAGGAACTGAGGACCCCAGTAGTGAGACTGCTGCTTCTGAGTCAGCCTGAGGTGAGTAGAATATAACTATGTTTTAAATTAATGAAAGCTTTTAGCATGTTTCATGCATCATGAATGCCATGATATGTATATGTTAGGTTGTATGCATTAGAATTCACGAATATGTTGCATTGCATAATATGATGATGATGTGGGTGGATGTTGGATGATCCTTTAGTCCTCGTGTGATACGATATGATATAGTATGGTATGGAAGACCAGGTCGAGGCCCATTCTACGCCCCTGGCACTATGTTAAGAGAAAGACCAGGACGAGACCCATTTTATGCCCCTGGCATTATTGGAATGTTATGTTATGTTATGATTAGAGAAAGACCAGGTCGAGACCCATTCTACGCCCCTGGCACTATTGGACTATGTTGAGGGCTATTGGTGACAATTCCATCCTTGATGTGATTGGTTTGTGATGTGATGCATTCCACACTATCATATGTTTTAAACGTTATTATTATTATTCTGTTCACTGGGCTCTAGTAGCTCACCCCATTCCCTTAAACCCCAGATTTGCAGGTACGGGATAGACCAAGAGGTCCGCAAGAGTGAAGTTATGTTCTATGTAATAGCTAGTTGTGGACATGAAAACGTTGCAATGTATAGTATTGAACGGTCATGTAATGTAATGATATGTTACGGAGGATTAGTATTGTGCTTGACCCTAGTATGTATAGTTAATCCCTTTTTATACATGATCTACGTTATGTATTATGATGTTTTATGTAAACCAAGCTTAATAATGTTATGATACCCCATTGGAGCATTTGATGAGGGTTCCAGTGTGAGGTTTATGTTTATGAGTTGTGCATGCACAGGCTAAGCCTGGTAAATGAAAGAAAATTTTTTTTATGGTTATGAGTTTATGTATGATCGTGTATGGGATTAAACAGGTTTACAGGATGTATGTTAGGCTTGCTATGGGTCCCGGCGACCTTAAGTCGATCTGGATCCTAGTGCCGGTGGCAGTCCGATTTCGGGTCGTTACAAACATATCACTACTATTATGGTAACGTCTATCACTTCTATCTGCTCCCACACTTAACGCTTTGGCCCATTTGTTTTGGGTTGACTGTCTGTACGATATGGAGAGTTGCATTTCTCTCGATCTCTTTGTTAGTGTGACCTACTAACTCTTGGTCATCTCTTGCTCCACACTATATTCCTCCAAGTTTCAACCTTCTTTAGAAAGGCTTTAAGCTCTACCATATATCTTAAATTTGTTGTCAACACTCCCCTACCCTTTTCTGAGTCAAATGCCACATCCTTAGAGTAAAATTAACTTTGTATTCTCTCTTCACTATATCATGGGAATGAGTTGAACATCTCTATCCATAGAAACTTCCTTTCCACTTTCCATCACAGTTTTAGCGTTGTTGATCAAACACACGAATATTATTCTCAACCTGTCTATACAACAACAATTTTTTTAATAACATCAAGAAATAAATTTATAGTGGACAGGAAATCATTTACCTCCACTACCTTACAAGCACCACAAGAATTTTTTTTTTTTTATAAGTTTGAACATAGCCTATTTCATAGGCATCCACATTGGAATTAACTAGCAGCTCCCATTTATTCCAGCCTGGCCCACTTTATTGGCCTTTTCATAGGAATTAGTTTGTAGATACTTGATCCTCCAGTTCAATTCTGGAGGAATGAACATAGTCTCCTTTCTCTCACATTCAATGTCACTACACAACTCCTGCAAAACACATAGGAAGCCTTTGCCTCGATTCATTCCAGTAGGTCTCTACCTCAATTCCATTTTAAGAGGCCTCTGCCTCAATTTTAACAAGGAGTTCTTTGCCTTACTTTTAAAATAGGAGGCCTCTGCCTCAATTTTATTATAGGAGGCCACTGCCTCCATTCTTGAAGTTACTGATCTTGGGACTCTTAGATGGCCTCAAGCTCTCTTAGCTCATCCTCACCTTTTTCTTTATATCGCAAGTCATTACTCTCTCTTCAAAGGTTATTAAAAGGAGCATGCAACACCTAGTCATTATCCCCTCTCCAAAAGAAAAATCAAATGGAGTGTGTAGAACTAAATCATTACTTTTTTCCCAATTAGTGCACACAGTGGAGCGTGCAACACCTCTGGTCGACATAGCCACCATAGTCAGAATACAGACAGCTTCTTCTTAGCGCTACATTGCGCGTATCTCATCATATTTTTTTATGATGAAAAGGACTGACTCCCACACTCATGTCAGCCTATTTGAGGTAGGACATTCATTGACCCGACCACGAAACTCCTCAACCATTTTCTCTTGGGTAGTAGACATTTCAATAGGATCTCATCCTATTATTTAAATTGTTCACTGATTAAAACTTTGCTCTGATACCAAATATCATGGGCCCATATTTTTGGTACCCATTTGAGATCTTGTGGCACTTGAAAAAAAATAAATTTTAAATTATTTTTAAATAATTTCAATATTTATTTACACTTATTTTTTATTAATTACATAATTAAGTTATTTTAAAATGAGAACTCAACCCGAATATTCTACTTAAAAAGAGTAATCACAAAAAATATTTTTAGACATGAGCCAACCTCTCACCAACATATATTAAAAGAACTTTTGCAAATAACTCAAATTTCCAAAAGATTAATGCAACACATTGAACATTCACGAACCTCTCATCTACATACATTAAAAAAACTTTTGCAAAAAGTTCATGTTTTTAAAAATAACTACAACACAATTAACATTTATAAAATATATTACAATCATGTTAGCTGATATAATTTTTTTTATTATTTTTTTATATATCTCTCATAAAAAATATTTCAATTTTATACGTGATTATCCAATAAAATATTATAAAATTTATAAAGAAGATAATCTATCAAAATTTAAGTTGAATTTATTTAAAATTATTTATATATCTATATAATTAATGGAAAAGATTGATTATTTAATATTTAATATTTAATATTTAATTTTTTAATTTTATTCTAAGTGACAAGACCATTTATAATTAAAATTCTTTTTAATCGTTACAAATTCTCAATTTATTTATTTATTTTTTCTAGAAAAACTCTAAATTGAAAAAAGCGTCTTACAGGGTAATCTTTGAAATTTTTCCCAACTAAATGACCGAACAGTTAGACCCTTCGTCATAAAAAAAACCCTTAAATCCCCCACCCTCACATTTCTCTCTCAACTCTGTCGCCTGTCCCCTCCCGTCCCCCTCTCCCCCTCTTCGAATCTCAACCTCTCCCTCTGGTTCCGCGCTCCGCCAATCATCCTTGAGGCTGTCAAAGTCGTTGTTGCGTCGGCTGGGCCTGGTTGCCTCTTCGCCCTTCTCCGCCGCTTCCTCTGGTCCTCGTCGCTGTTTCCGCTGTCCAGTGCTGCCGTCCAGTGCTCCTCGCCGCTGGTCCTATTGCTAAATCACGCTGTCGCTGCTCCTTGCCGCGTCCTCAGTCACTGCAGGTTTGTATGGATTTTGAGATTGTGGTTTCAGATGTGTGCTTTCCGAGATTTCTTAGATCTATTGACGTGGGTTTCTGAAATTCTTGGAAATGCCAAGATTAATGCGAATGCGTTGAGGGCTGTATTATGAAATTCATTGAAAATTTAACGCTATTCTGAATGAATTTATAGTTGTTTTTGAAGATTGAATGCGATTATGAATTTGATTGAAATGCTAATGTTCGTGTTCGGGTTCAGGTAGCCTACACGCTACTGTCTCTCATTCTTTTTCCGTGCTATAAATGATAACACTCTGACTTGTTTTCCTGATTGTTTTCCTAGGGTTTCTGATTTGTGAGTGTCGCAGTCTCTCTTTTGTACCATTTTTGTGCATCATGGCTTCCAATGTCCATCATCCAAAGAAGGAAGACTTTGACGAATCACCATTGAAGAAATCAAAGATTGAGGATGGCTTCCTCGACGAAGGGTCTGCTAAGGAATCAAAGGCTGAAGATAAAGACAACAAAGAATGGATTGATTATTCGGATGAATACAAACGGGAATTGCTAAAAAAATACAAAGAGGATTTTGCAGCAAGCGAGGTAATTTACTAGTCTTTTAATGTATTTATAAGTTTTTTTCTCTTACAATTCTTTTGGCAAGCCGTGTACAGGGTTTTGAACACGACTATTGGCCCGCGCGAATGACTTGTCCCTCGACATGGGATTGGCTTACTGTTGGTGAACGCATCCATCTGGGTGATGATATTATGTACACGGAACGGGCCAATGATGCCCTTGACTTTGCTGTTAGGAAAGAGAATGAAAAGGTGGCTCAGTATAATATAAATTTTATGCTATTGATTAGATATTATTTAATTGAATAATTTGTTACTATTGATTAGAAATTATTGTGTAAATTAATGGCTTTTCTTTCTGCTAACTCAGATTTTAAGAAATCACAATGCCTACAATTTTGACACTGTTTTTTTTCCATCTTGCTAGCTGCTCTTTGTGCCTCAAAGGCATTTACAAATATAAGGTTTTATGGTTTTATTTATAAGTAGTTATAATATTTAAAATTCAATTTCTAAAAGTAATTGCTCATTAGTAAATAATTAAAAATTAATTGGTAACAAAACAAGGGTTTAGTCATAAATAATTAAAATATTAGATACAATTTATAAAATTGTAATACGAGCACTTGTTTATCAATAAGCATAATATTTAAACGTCAATTTGTAAAATTTGAATTGTTTACAATTATAATGTTTGGCCAAATATAAATGGTACATTTATTTTTAGATTTACTCAAAAATCAAATACTCAATATACAGTAAATTTCAATAAGATTGAAAGCGATTCATTTTTTCTTTTCTCAAAATTAAAACTTAGTGATTTCAAATCACGACGAGTGATACTATTTTTAAAAGAAATTCTAAGAAATTAGAGAGAGAAATTTCTTTTGTTTTTTGTTTTTCTTCTATTTTTGCTTTTTAATATTGAGTTTTTCTTCTCTCCATAATTAATTAGTATATAGTCTTTTGCATTTTGTTTGGACAGATCAACGTATTGTTTGTTTATTTTTTATAAAAACATATATTTTCATATGAACAAAAAAGTGTCCTAAATTTTATACAAAAGTTTTGAAATACATTCATAAATTTATTTTTAATATCATAATTATATTCTCTTGCTCCATATTGGTAAATTTTGGTGACTAATTGATTAACAAATTTATTATGCATTATAGTCGTTATAAAAATTTAAAATTTATTGAAATATGTGAAAAAATTTTTTAATTATTTTTATATAGTTTCAATGTTTATTTACACTTACTTTTTATTAATTACATAATTAAATTATTTTAAAATAAGAATTCAATCTTAGTATTCTACTTGTCGGTGGTAGTATGTTAGTGTGTTGGCTTTGCTTCAAGTAATCACTGATTTTTGGATCTTCATCTACTGTTTAGACTTGTTTGATACTGTCTCCGAATAGTGTTTTGTTGTGGATGTTCTTAAAGTTGTTAGATGCCTTTTTTTTTCCAAGATTTTTTTGCCTCTATTGGGATTGGTACCTAAACGTGTCTTGGAAAGAAAATGACAATAAATGCTAAAATATCTGTTGAGGCTGTACTAATCAAATTAGCTGGTTTCTTCATTTTCTGAACATTTTTTGTTTGAGATTTGAAGATAGATGCATGTTTCGAGAATATGTTGATTGATAATTGCTTGTGCGTGGAATTCAAATCTACTTCTAAAGATTATTTTAACAGTAATTAATGGTTTTATTGCGTGTGTATTAGTATACTTATTTTCTAATTAATATATTTGATAAATATTAATGTTTTGTCCATTTGTTGTTAGCCATAAGAGCCGAAGGAATTAGTTAACAGGCTTTGGGAGGAGTTTTGATTCTTCATTCTGTAAGCATGCTTCGAAAAGAACTCAGGGGAAGGTTTGACTTTTGTAGTTAGCTCGACTTTCACATGGGGCTTCTTCTAGTTCTTCTCTACTATGGTATGGTATGACATTATGTAGTCAATATCTCTGAACGGTTAAACCCTGTATGTAACATCGTCAAACCCATAGTTAGAGTAGTGACATCACTAGGTATGAGTTAGGCTATTTCACTACTAGAGCAAATGGTATTAGAGGAGATGCTAGCTTACCCCGAGCTACTTAGGGGAGGTGCTAGCATAACTCTAACCTGCTAATAACTGAATCATAGAAAACTCAAATAAAGAAACGAACATATCCAGAATTAAAGTTAGACAGTGTGATTAGCAAGACGGGAATGAGTCACTTTCGGGAGGTGCTTTGGGTTTTTCGACGTACTTGCTCGATGTGCTTGTTTAAATCCGTCATGCTTGCTTAAGTGAAAAGGACTTCTAAAGGCTAAAAGCATAATTCAGTAGGTTAATCTATGATTATTGGAAGTTTGAAAACTAAATTAAAACATGATAAAGAGTTTAGTAGGTTAAAGTGTGAATATGGAAAGTTCAAAGACAAAATTCAGTTTAGTCCTTCATGTTTTCCACCTCTTCACCTAAACCCTCCATGTGTGAGCTATCAATGAAATGACAAAGCAAAGTGAAAATTGGGTTGTCTTCTCCACCACCTCATTGCCGTAGCTCACGCCATTGAAGAACTAAGATTTTGTTTTGTCTTCCACCAAATCCAAGCCAAAATCTCATCAAATCAACTTCTTTCTTTAACCAAAATTCATCCTAAGATCAAGAGCTAAAGGAAGAGCCATATATTGAAAGAATTAAAGAAGAAAAGTTTAGAGTTCCATATATATCAAACTTGAAAATCAAAGGTGAGCTTAGAAATGTGTAGAAAATAGCATCTCATTTCTTCATGCATGAATTTGAATTATAAAGTTTTAATTTTTAATTTATTCAATCCTTCCCTAAAATATAAATTGACCTAGGTGAAAGAACATCAAAGAAAAAGGAGATAGTTAGAGAATAGAGGAGGAAAAGAAAGAGGAATTCAAGAAAGGTTTGGTGTTTGTATGATTTTATGTTTTCCTTTGATTATGTCATGAATAGGTGAAATTAGGGGTTGATTTTACTTACTGAAAATGTTGTTTTGATTGTATAAATATGTTATATGAAAGTTAAAATGGTGTTTGAAAGGCTTGAGGTAAAAAAACCAAACATGAGAGCTAAAAGTGCAAACTTGGCAGGAGAGGTTTTAACGAGACATGTGTTAGTAACTTCATAACATATTGTGTAGTTATTGAAATTAGGCCTAAAATATACCAAATGAAAGCTGATACAAAGAATTAAAACTTTTATGAAATGACCATATTCTGAATCTATAGATAAGATGATATAAATTGCTAGTAAACCTAAACTGGACACAGTGATAGTGCATTCAGAACAGAGTGTATTTATTATAACATAACTAATTATGTACTAAGTGAAATTTTTTAAGACCAGTTCCAAATAAATCTTAATAAGTATACCTAAAACTTTGTAGAAGACACTTAAACTTGAATTTATATAAAAATGTATGAATCTGATATATTTTTTGATACTATAAACAAATACCAATACTGGACTGATTAAGACCTTATTGAGCAGATTGTAAAAAAAAATTCATAACTTAAGCTAGAGTGATCGGATTTTCATGAGTTATACCTTGTTGGAAAGATAAGACATAAATGTACATTTTTTATGAAGAACCTGAAGTCAAATTGTAACTCTAAACTGCTTCAAAAGTTTATACAATATATGGAAGAATGCAGTTTTCTCAAATTGGAATGTTATGTTGACAAAGTTTTGCACTATTTGCCATGAGTTTCTCATCTTGATAACCTTGGCATATGATATATGTACTTTGGAAATGAATTCAAATAACTTCAAATGATATGCATTTACATTAAATTAATGATACTTGACCCTGGTAAACTTAATAGGAGTCGAGGTTAGCTTAAAGGTATGACATGCCATATAAACATACAAAGTTCGCAGTATTGCTACCGATACATGATCTATATATTTGAGGTTATATATCAGGTACCTTATAAGCACTGCCACAGAGCTCTGCTATCACATTTTCGGCCTCTGAGCCTATCGTTCGGCACTTTGTGGCTACCGTTATAAATCCTTATCTACCTAGTCGACTAACTCGCGGTTGTCGAAGCTGGTAAAAAATAACCTTTTCGGTTATCAACAATTTTACAACTGCAGATAGTGGTAAAAGATCGAATCCACAGAGAACTGTAAACTTATCTATTTTTCATAACAAAACCAAGAGAATTAACTGAAAGCACAACTAAAAGCAAGTAACGGAAAGCGAAACAAAGATAGAGTGCGATAAAAGTAAAAAGGGGGAGTTTTGAGATTGATTTGATTAGCAAACTACTGACAGTAATTAAATAAGCAAGTAATTAAAATAAGATGTAAATCAATATGAGAAAGGTCTAGTTGAAGAGATGGATCCACTTTGGTTGTTTGGAGTGATCATTGAAACTTATGTTCTCTTGATTGATTCAATAGATTAGTTATGGAGATGGAAAACGCTTCTCACCACCATGTCTCTCCTTATGATTAAATCAATTAGTGTAACGACCCAAAAATTGGACGCTACCGGCGCTAGAATCTAGATCGACTTAAGGTCGCCGGGACCCGTAGCAAGCTTGTTAAACCCTCTGTGTACCTGTTAAAATCCATACATGGTCATACATTTTCCATAAGTATAAAGATTTTCTGTACCAAGGCTCAACCTTTGCATGCACTGTATCTGTACTCTAAACATAAACCCCTTGTTAGAGCACTCATCAAAACTCTAGACAGGTCAAACTTTATAAATGTTAAGCCTAGTTTTTTTTTTAAATAAACAAGAATCAAATTATTACAAAATTAGACCATGTATAAAAGAGTTACAAAAACATAGGGGTCAAGCACAATTCTACTCTCTATACAACATTCTGAAAACATGTTCTACACATACTATTACAAAAGTCCATGTCCACTGCTAGCTATTACAAACTCTTCTGTCCTGACTATGCCCATGCTGACCTTTTCCAAAACCTGATCCTGCAAAACTGGGGTGAGGGGAGAGGAATGAGCTATACTAGCCCAGTGAGTAGAAAAATGGATACATACCAATAAATCATGCTCTCATGGAATGCATCATAACACAAGTAATCACATCTCGAATGGACAAATAAAAAATCCCTAATGCTTTGCTCGGCCCGCGAAGGAGCTCCTCAGGTCTTCATTACATGCACTTGCCCGGCCCTCAGTGGGCTCCTCAGGACTTCATTAAACATACAAAGAGCAAAGGGTTATTGATTCCTCTCTATGTCCGTTCCATCTTCACATAATAATGCAATGAAGCATATTCGTGAATTCTAGTGCATTCAACCTATTATACATCATGATGCATGAAACATGTCATGAACATTTGATAAATAGAGAGTTAAATTAGTTCCACTCACCTCTGAATGACTCTGCAATGACACTGAGCAGCTAACTCTGCTGATCACCTGGGTTTCTCTGGTCCGAACCTACACAGGTGGACACAAAATGAGGGACCAAACTCACTCAAAAACATCTCTAAAAACTCTCCAAAAACCCCCTAAGACAACCTTAAACAATCATAAAAAGCATGCAAAGGAAGGTTGGACAAGGCACTTTCGGGGGCAGGTTCGGCGGCCGAAAGTCCCCTCTAGAGACGAAAATCAGGCACTTTCGGCGGCACCTTCGGCGGCCGAAAGTCTGGTCCAGAGACGAAACTCACTCACCTTCGGCGGCAGGTTCGGCGGTCGAACTCCCCCTCCAGAGACGAAAGTCCACTTTCGGGGTCGAGCTTAGGCAGCCGAAACCACCTCCTTAGGCACGTTCGGCGGCCGAAACCACTTCCTTAGGCACGTTCGGCGGCCGAAACTACCTTCGGCGGCCGAACCTGGGTTCTTCAGAAAGTCAGAACCCTATTTCGCCTCATGCAAAACAGCCTCCAAAACACTCCAACATGCACAACACAATACCACAACCTGCATATATACCAAGACATGCATATAGGGGTCCAAAACTAACCTAAAACCCCATCCAACAACATCAAAACATCAAACAATACTCAAGTCAACATAAACCCTAAAAAACCCTACATGCATATCTACCCAAGAAACTTGCATAAAACTTGCATAAAACATTAAAAGATGTCGAGAAACTTCACTTACCTCTTGAAAACGAGAGGATGAAGGATCCTAACGTGACAATATGGAGAAAACACTCCAAGTTGCAAATCTTTGATCTTTTGCTCAAAAACTTCAAAAATAATATAAAACTTATCAAAACTCTTTAAAGATTGAAAGAAATCATGAAAATCACCTTAGGACAATTTGGAACACACCTCAGCCAGCTGATGGAAGAAAAGTCTTGTCCATCAACCGACTTTGACTCCCTTTTATAGGTGGCTGGCCAGACCACCTTCGGCAGCTGCATGTGCTTCCTAAACCATGCAAGGTTCGGCGGCCGAAACTCACTTTCGGCGGCCGAACCTGGCATTTTCCCTTGGTGTATTTCTTTCAAAAATTCATTTCTTTTTAATACTAAAACCTTAAAAATACTCAAAAACCCTTTTAAAACATATTTAATACCCTTCTAGAGAATTTCGACATTTGAAATTCCACCGAACTGCAGGAACTCCGATGCCGGGTATTACATTCTCCCCCCCTTAAGATCATTCGTCCCCGAATGTTCCTTAAACAATCAAACAACAAAACACATAATAAAGATGGAAAACAAACATACACAGGACAAAGATAACTAACCTCAAAACAGATATGGATATTGCTGGAGCATAGATTCCCGTGTCTCCCAAGTGCACTCTTCTATATTGTGGTGGTTCCAAAGGACTTTCACCATAGGGATTTCCTTGTTCCTCAGCTTTCTGATCTGTGTGTCCAAAATCCGCACTGGCTGCTCTATATAAGTGAGATCTCCAAGAATCTCTACATCAGGTTCCTGGAGAATCTTACCCGGATCAGACACAAATTTCCGTAGCATATAAACATGGAAAACCGGATGGATTCTGTCCATAGAGGCAGGTAAATCCAGCTTGTACGACACATTTCTGACTTTCTGCAAAATCTCAAAAGTCCAATGTATCGTGGAGCTAGTTTACCCTTCTTTCCAAACCGAACCACTCCCTTCATTGGAGACACCTTCAGCAATACCATATCACCTTCCTGAAACTCTATCTGCTTCCTGTGGATATCTGTATAACTCTTCTGCCTGCTCACGGCAGTTCTAATTCTTTCTCTGATAATGGGCACTACTCTGCTGGTAATCTCTACTAGCTCAGACCCTACAAGAGCCTTTTCTCCTACTTCTTCCCAGCAAACAGGTGATCTGCACTTCCTCCCATAAAGAGCTTCATAAGGAGCTATCCCAATGCTGGCATGATGACTGTTATTGTAGGCAAACTCTACTAGAGGTAGATGTTGCTTCCAAGAACCGCCAAAATCCTGCACACACATTCTGAGCATGTCTTCTATCGTCTGGATGGTCCTTTTTGACTGTCCGTCAATCTGAGGATGGAAAGCAGTGCTAAAATCCAACCTTGTGCCCATAGCACTGTACAGACTCTGCCAAAATCTGGAGGTGAACTGAGGTCCTCTGTCTGAAACAATAGACACTGGAACTCCATGCAATCTTACTATCTCTTTCACATAAATCTGTGCCAACTTATCCACAGAATAGTCGCTCCTGACAGGGATGAAGTGAGCAGATTTGGTCAATCTATCCACAATCACCCATATGGAGTCTAATCTGTTGGATACCGCCGGTAACCCCACTACGAAGTCCATAGCTATACTTTCTCATTTCCACTCTGGAATAGGTAGTGGATTAAGCATTCCAGCCGGCTTCTAATGCTCCAGTTTCACCCTTTGACAAACTTCACAGGCAGAAATAAACTGAGCTATTTCTTTCTTCATAGCTGGCCACCAATACACCTTCTTCAGATCTTGATACATCTTGGTGGCTCTAGGGTGAACACTCTACCTCGCACTATGCACTTCCTTCATAATGTCTTCTTTCAAACACTCATCATCTGGTACACATAATCTGTTCCCATAGCGGAGAATCCCTGAATTGTCAAATCTGAACTCTGCACAGTTGCCTGACTGAACAGTCTTGGCAATTTTCACTAACTCAGGATCCTCATGCTGCTTCTGAGCCACCTGCTCAAGAAGCACGGGGGTTACTCTCATCTGTGCTACCAATGCACCTGTACCAGATAATTCCAACTGTAGACCTTCATCCAGGAGCTTATAAAATTCTGCCACTACCGGTCTCCTCTCTGCTGCTATATGAGACAAACTGCCAAGCGACTTCCGGCTGAGGGCGTCTGCTACAACATTCGCCTTACTCGGATGGTACTGAATTCTGCAATCATAGTCACTGAGCAGTTCAACCCATCTTATCTGCCTCAAATTTAGCTCTTTTTGACTCAAGATGTACTGTAAGCTCTTGTGATCTGTAAAGATTTCGCATTTAACCCCATAAAGGTAATGCCTCCACATCTTGAGTGCAAAAATCACTGCTGCCATTTCCAGATCGTGTGTGGGATAATTCATCTCATGCTTCTTCAACTGTCTAGAAGCATAAACAATCACCCTGTCATTCTGCATTAACACACAACCCAGTCCCACTCGGGATGCATCACAGAACACTGTGAAGTCCTCACCATTAGTAGGCAGAGCTAACACTGGTGTTGTTGTTAACCTCTTTTTAAGCCTCCTCAAAGCTCTCTTCACATTGGTCTGACCATACAAACTTCTTGTTCTTCTTTGTTAGTCTGGTCATAGGAGCTGCTATCTTTGAAAAGTCTTGAACGAACCTTCTGTAGTAACCTGCTAAATCCAAGAAGCTTTTAATCTCTGTCATTGTAGTGGGTCTAGGCCAGTTAGCTACAACCTCTATCTTCTTGGGGTCCACTGCTATTCCCTCTGCTGAAACTACATGCCCCAAGAATGATACGCTCCTTAACCAGAACTCACACTTAGAGAACTTGGCATACAAGCCATGCTCTCTTAGGGTCTGCAGAACTATCCTCAAATGCTGGGCATGCTCATTCTCATCTCTAGAGTACACTAAGATATCATCAATGAAGACAATAACGAAGTGATCCAGATACTGCCTGAATACTCTATTCATGAGGTCCATGAATGCTGCTGGGGCATTAGTCAACCCGAACGGCATTACTAGGAAGTCATAATGCCCATATCTAGTTCTAAAAGCTGTCTTCGGCACATCTGCTTCCCTGACTTTCAACTGGTGATACCCGGATCTGAGATCTATCTTGGAGAAACATCCCGCTTCAGCCAACTGATCAAATAGATCATCGATCATAGGTAGAGAATACTTGTTCTTGGTGGTGACCTTGTTCAACTGTCTGTAGCCGATACAAAGTCTAAGAGATCCATCCTTCTTTCTGACAAACAACACTGGAGCACCCCAAGGTGAGGTACTTGGGCGGATGAAACCCTTGTTCACCAAGTCCTGCAACTGCTCTTTAAGCTCTTTCAATTCTGCTGGTGCCATCTTGTAGGGAGGAATAGAGATAGGTCTGGTACCTGGCAGCAATTCAATTTCAAACTCTATCTCCCTATCAGGTGGTAGTCCTGGAAGCTCGTCTGGGAAAACGTCTAGAAACTCATTGACCACAGGCACTGAGGCTGGTTCCCTAACCTGACTATCCAGCTCCCTCACATGAGCCAGAAACCCCTGACAACCCCTTCTCAACAACCTACGAGCCTGAAGGGCTGATATCAATCCTTTAGGCATGCCCCTCCTGTCTCTTCTGAAGACACACTCAGACCCATCCTAATCTCTAAACACAACTACCTTGTTTTTGCAGTCCAAGGTAGCACCATGTGTAGATAGCCAATCCATCCCTAGAATGACATCAAAATCTGTCAACTCTAGAACCACAAGGTCAGCTGGAAGGCATCTACCCTCTGTGAACACTAGACTGAAACGACATACTGACTCTGCCAGAGATGGGTCACACTTGGGTCCACTGACCCAGAGAGGACACTCCAACCCAGAGATCATCAAACCCAACCTCTCTACCGCCCTCGAAGCAATAAAAGAGTGAGAAGCACCGGGGTCCATCAAAGCATACACATCCATACACCCAATGATGAGATTAACTGACACCACTGTGTTAGATGTGTCTGCCTGCTGCTGTGTCAGAGTAAAAATCTGTGCTGGGGCTGCTGGACCTCCACTTCGGGAACCTGCCATTGAAGAAGAGGCTGATCCTCTCCCTCTACCTCTGCCACTACTCTGTGGCGGGGCTGGAGCTGCTGGCTGCGCCACACTTCCTGAGGTCATCTGCTGGGATGATGCTGCAAAAGCTACTATAGGACACTGTCTTGCCATGTGCCCTTCCTGCCCACACCTGTAGCAGGCTGTAGATCCCATCAGACAAACTCCTCCGTGCTGCTTCCCACACTTCGCACACACTGGTCTGCCAGCACCAGTACTGGAGCCACTGCCCATTCCCAAAGTCGACTTCATCTTCTTCCAGAACTTGCCCCTTTTGAACTTGGACTTCTCTCCCTTCTTGCCACTAGCTGTAGCTGCACTGGGGGTCTGGGAACTCAGAGGCTGTGCTACCTGCTGCTTAACTGTTCCCTGAATAATAGCACTTGCCTCCATCTTTCTTGCAAGATCCACCACTGTGTGGAAACTTTCTCTTTCGGCTGCGTGGATCAAGGAGGAATATCTTGAATGAAGCCTCATAGTGTACCTCCTGGCCTTCTTCTGATCAGTATCATAAGCCTGACCCACATACTGCAACAACTCCAGAAACTTGTCAGTGTATTCATTTACACTCATCTCATCAGTTTGTCTCAGCTGCTCAAACTCTACTATTTTCAATTCTCTGCAACTGTCAGGGAAAGCCCACCCAGCAAACTCATTGGCGAACTCTTCCCATGACATGCTGTTAATTCTAGGATCCACATAATTCCTGAACCACTCACGAGCTTTCTTGCATTTCAATGTGAATCCTGCCATCTCAATGGCTCTGCTGTCATCAGCTCCCAATTCATCAGTTATCATCTTTACTGATCTGAGGTACTCAAATGGATCGTCTCCCGTGTTATACTTAGGGGCATCCAATTTCAAATACTCTGTCATCTTTACTTTACTTCCCTCAACTGCACTAGGTTTGGGTGCTTGAACAACAGGAGTTGTTGGTTCAGGTTCTGGTGGTGGAGGAGGTGGTACTGTATCTCTTGATTCAGAAACTGCACTTGGATAAAAAGGTGGGGGTGGATACATAGGATATGATGGATAAGGGGGATAAAAAGGAGGATAAGGCATGAAGGTAGGATATGGGGTAAAGCTGGAGTAATCTGACGTACTCCCCATCGGATACCCTGCACCTGGTGGAAAAGGTGGATAGTGGGGTGGGTAACCAAACCCCGAGGCCTGGATGCCTCCCTGAGATTCTCCCATATCTTCTTCAGACCTGTCCATACCCATACTTTCATCTCCTCTTTGCTCAGCATCCACTGTCTCCCTGACATCACCTGACCTTCCTCCTCTACTTTCGCCAAAAGACCTTCTAGGGTCCCTTGACGGTACCTCTCTGCTTGATCTTTGAGACCTTGCCCTAGGTAGTGCAGGAGGACGGGCATCATCACCCTCATTCTCCGGTGGGACTCTAGTCAATCTTGCGGATTGACGAGTTCCTCTCATCTTATCTCTCTGAAAACCCAACACATAGCATAGCATATCAGTATCAAATGGTCCATGCACAACACATGAACCCACAAAACATACATCACATAACATAAAATTTCACATGGCATTCACAGCATAACAAGAAAGGACTCAACATCCTATCCTAGTGGACATAGTTTTTCCTATTGTGCTTGCCCAACTCAAACATCTATGAGCCCGACACACTCTAGGTCCGACCATATGAACCTAGGGCTCTAATACCAATCTGTATCGATCCGAAAATTGGACCGCTATCAGCGCTAGGATCCAGATCGACTTAAGGTCGCCGGGACCCGTAGCAAGCCTGTTAAACCCTCTGTGTACCTGTTAAAATCCATACATGGTCATACATTTTCCATAAGTATGAAGATTTTCTGTACCAAGGCTCAACCTGTGCAT
The DNA here is from genome assembly GCF_001659605.2 of Manihot esculenta. Lineage (NCBI taxonomy): Eukaryota > Viridiplantae > Streptophyta > Magnoliopsida > Malpighiales > Euphorbiaceae > Manihot > Manihot esculenta. The sequence continues at coordinate 924,371 of NC_035161.2, read as the reverse complement.
GCACTGTATCTGTACTCTAAACATAAACCCCTTGTTAGAGCACTCATCAAAACTCTAGACAGGTCAAACTTTATAAATGTTAAGCCTGTTTTTTTTTTTTAAAAAAAAATAAACAAGAATCAATAATTAAAAAATCAGACCATGTATAAAAGAGTTACAAAAACATAAGGATCAATCACAATTCTGCTCTCTATACAACATTCTGAAAACATGTTCTACACATACTATTACAAAAGTCCATGTCCACTGCTAGCTATTACAAAATCTTCTGTCCTGACTATGCCCATGCTGACCTTTCCCAAAACCTGATCCTGCAAAACTGGGGTGAGGGGAGAGGAATGAGCTATACTAGCCCAGTGAGTAGAAAAATGGATACATACCAATAAATCATGCTCTCATGGAATGCATCATAACACAAGTAATCACATCTCGAACGGACAAACTAAAAATCCCTAATGCTCTGCCCGGCCCGCGAAGGAGCTCCTCAGGTCTTCATTACATGCACTTGTCCGGCCCTCAGTGGGCTCCTCAGGACTTCATTAAACATACAAAGAGCAAAGGGCTATTGATTCCTCTCTATGTCCGTTCCATCTTCACATAATAATGCAATGCAGCATATTCGTGAATTCTAGTGCATTCAACCTATTATACATCATGATGCATGAAACATGTCATGAACATTTGATAAATAGAGAGTTAAATTAGTTCCACTCACCTCTGAATGACTCTGCAATGACACTGAGCAGCTAACTCTGCTGATCACCTGGGTTCCTCTGGTCCGAACCTACACAGGTGGACACAAAATGAGGGACCAAACTCACTCAAAAACATCTCTAAAAACTCCCCAAAAACCCCCCTAAGACAACCTTAAACAATCATAAAAAGCATGCAAAGGAAGGCTGGACAGGACACTTTCAAGGGCAGGTTCGGCGGCCGAAAGTCCCCTCCAGAGACGAAACTCAGGCACTTTCAGCGGCACCTTCAGCGGCCGAAAGTCTGGTCCAGAGACGAAACTCACTCACCTTCGGTGGCAGGTTCGGCGGCCAAACTCCCCCTCCAAAGACGAAAGTCCACTTTCGAGGGAGAGCTTAGGCAGCCGAAACCACCTCCTTAGGCACGTTCGGCGGCTGAAACTACCTTCGGCGGCCGAACCTTGGTTCTTCAGAAAGGCAGAACCCTATTTCGCCTCATGCGAAACAGCCTCCAAAACACTCCAACATGCACAACACAATACCACAACCTGCATATATACCAAGACATGCATATAGGGGTCCAAAACTAACCTAAAACCCCATCCAACAACGTCAAAACATCAAACAATACTCAAGTCAACATAAACCCTAAAAAACCCTACATGCATATCTACCCAAGAAACTTGCATAAAACTTGCATAAAACATTAAAAGATGTCGAGAAACTTCACTTACCTCTTGAAAACGAGAGGATGAAGGATCCTAACGTGACAATATGGAGAAAACACTCCAAGTTGCAAATCCTTGATCTTTTGCTCAAAAACTTCAAAAATAACATAAAACTTATCAAAACTCTTTAAAGATTTAAAGAAATCATGAAAATCACCTTAGGACAGTTTGGAACTCACCTCAGCCAGCTGATGGAAGAAAAATCTTGTCCATCAACCGACTTTGACTCCCTTTTATAGGTGGCTGACTAGACCACCTTCGGCAGCTGCATGTGCTTCCTAAACCATGCAAGGTTCGGCGGCCAAAACTCACTTTCGGCGGCCGAACCTAGCATTTTCCCTTAGTGTATTTCTTTCAAAAACTCATTTCCTTTTAATACTTAAAACCTTAAAAATACTCAAAAACCCTTTTAAAACGTATTTAATGCCCTTCTAGAGAATTTTGACATCTGAAATTCCACCGGACTGCAGGAACTCCGATGCTGGACTCCAGCCGGGTATTACAATTAGGGAACGTCCTCTAATCAATTACCAATTAACAAATTACCAAGGAACTTCCTTGGGCCTTAGGCATCAAACAATTGTCAATTGCACGAAGAAAGAGAGAGATCCAATCCTAACTACTCAGACGCATGAGATGTTGCTAGATCATACAATTCCTTGGTTGTTACACCAAGTGTTCTTATGATTGAATAATTACAGCAATTACGGACTAAAAATTATCCAAACTAACAATCAATTACCTTGCAATCAAGAATCAAGTGGCCAATTTGATTAAAACAACAAAGTAATCTTAGATTCAAGCACACAATTGTATGAATATTGAACTAATCAAAGAAAAATAGTTTATGGTCATATCTCACAATCCATAAAACAACCTTAGTTTCAACCAATCTTCAACTAGAATTAAAGGTTTCAGCCACTCATGGCTGAAACAAAACAGAAAATAAAAGGAAAGAACAAGGGAAGAAGAACCGAATGGTGGAGAAGAGCCTTGGAGAGCTTCCCTTGCCTTGGCCGAATGGTGTAGATTGAGTTTTTTCTTGGGCGAGTGGCTTATGAGAGCTTAAATAAGTCTTCAAGATGCTGTCTTAGGGTTTCAAGAGGCTTCCCATGTTGCCCTTGGTCTTAGCTTGCACACACCTTGCCGCCTATGCACATGTGTGAAGGAGTTGGCGTGTGGCATGTGTGGCATGTGCAAGAGTGGGTCTTTTGGTCTTTGCTTGCTGCCCTAGTGTCTTCAAGATGCTGCTCAAGGTGCCCAAGACTTGTCTTCACACTACCCTTGCCGCCCATGCACTAATAAGGAAGGTGGAGCCTCCTTTGCAATTTTGAATTTTGAATGTGCAAGGCATGAAAGGGGAAAACATGTGATCTTTGGATTTGGCATCCTTAATAAGCTTGATCTTGAAATTCAAAACTTGAATATGAATCTTGGAGATTTGAATTTCAAAATGCTTTCCTTCTTTGGCACTTTCCATATTTGGAACTTTCCATATTTGACACTTTTTGGCAGTTTTAAGAGCATTTTCTCCAGAATGTTCCTTTGCACCTAATATCTGCAAAACATGATTAAAACCACAAAATTAGGCAGAAAAGATGTAAATAAACATTAAGAACATAATGAGAAAGTGGACTAAAATATGCCCTATCAAATACCCCCACACCTTGCCTTTTGCTTGTCCTCAAGCAAACAAACATAGTCAAATAAGCTTTCTTATTCTAGATCCTTATTTCCACTTAAGCTCTTACTCTAAACACCTATTTTGAATCATTGCAGTGAAGAATATGTGCATCAAGGTTACTCACATTCTTTCCTTGTTTCCCTTTACTTACTATGGCTAGGATTTGTTTTCCTCAAGAGGGACCATACATGCACACTTTTGTTTAGACTTTTTCTAGCTTTCAGAGTGACTTGCCCTTACCTTGAAGTACTTTATTTAGGCTTTATTTATTTATTTATTTTTTATTTTTGCACTTTATTCTTGCCTGGAGAAGTCACCAACCTTTTGACGTGAAGGTACATATTTGTGATACCCACCCCCAATTACTCAGTTGGTCACCTTTCCAAGTGGCTACTAGCTCTATTATTAGTCTTTTGACCATTGAAACAGTTTTTGATTTGTGCTTTTGAGGTCTTTGCCTTTGCTGAATTTTCTTTCTCTCAATGATTTGGGCAAATCAACACCAATTGCTAATACAAGTCACATTAAGTTCATTCATACAAATTTCAATTTATTCTCTCTAATGAAGGTCATTAGTATATTTTTCACCATGGCAAGCTCAAAGATTCAATTCAAAAGGCAATTCCCAAACATGAATACAACTCACTGCAATTGATTCAACATAAGTTTAAAGAGTCATCACATCAATGGGGTCATAGAAAGAAAAAAACTCTGTAATACCCGGCTAGAGGGGGGCCTGAAATTCCGGTATTCCGATGGAATTTTCGATGCCGGTTTTCTCTAGAAGGGTATGAGTGTGTTTTCAAAATGTTTTAAAGGTTTTAGAGTATTTTAAAACATAAAAGGAATTGAGTTTTGGCAAGAAAATGCATGAAGGAGTTTGCCAGGTTCGGCCGCCGAAAGTGGACTTTCGGCCGCCGAACATTGCATGGTTTAGGAGGCACGTCCGGCTGCCGAAGGTAGTTTGGCCAGCCACTATTTAAGGGGGCCCTCAGTCGGTCAAGGGATAGGTTTTCCGATCCCCAGCCGCCTCAAGTGCGTCTCCTCTCCTCTCTATGTGATTTTCTTGTGTTCTTTCAAATCTTTGAGAGTTTTACAAAGATTTATGCAAGTTTTGAGGGTTTTGAGTAAAAAGGTGAAGTTTTGAAAAGTTTGATGATTTGGGGAGGGTTTTCTCCATTTCTTCACGTTAGGAACTTCTATCCTTTTGTTTACAAGAGGTTTATGGAGATTCCTAACATGTTTTCGTGATTTTTGAAGGTTTTAAGGAGTTTTCATGGCTAGTTGCATGTTTTGAGGTTTTGAGGGTTTTGTGGTGTTCATGTGCTATTTGTTGTTTTGAGTGTGTTTTGTTGGGGTTATAGGCTAGTTTTAGACCCCTTTGAGCATATATAAGTATATATGCAAGTTGTGGAGTGTTTTGAGCATGTTTGAGCAAAGTTTGGGGGAGTTGTGCACAAGTCGCCCTAGTTTCTGCCCTGTTGCAGAAACCAAGTTCGGCCGCCGAAGGAGGGTTCGGCCACCGAACCTACTGAGGAGGTGGTTTCGGCTGCCTAAGCTCGCTCCCGAAGGCTTGGACTTTCGGCTCTGGAGTGGAGTTTCGGCCGCCGAAAGTGCCGCCGAAGGTTGTAGACTTTCGGCTCTGGAGTGCTTTCAGCCCCCGAACCTTGCCCCCGAAAGGACTTTCGGCCGCCGAAAGTAGGCGAGTTTCGTCTCTGGATAGGGCATTCGGCCGCCGAACCTGCCGCCGAAGGTGCCCTGTCCAGCCTTTCTTTGCATGCTTTATGTGATTGTTTTAGGATGTTTTAGGGGGGGGGGGTTTATGAGGAGTTTCTAGAAATGTTGTTGTGCTAGTTTAGATCTTTACTCGTGTCCATTTGTGTAGATTTGGACCCGAGGATTTGAGTTGCAGTCTCAGAGTTAGTTGTCGAGCATCAGCTTAAGGTGAGTGGAACTAACCTTTACATTTTTAAATAAATGTTTCAGCATACTCCATGCATCATGATATTTATAGGGTGCTTGCACTAGAAAGCACGAAGATGAGACATTGCATAATATGTTGTTTATGTGATGAGATGGGTGGACCCAGGCGACCCCAATAGCCTATGTTCCTGTCATTGCGTCGTGTCAGTTGGGCAAGTACATTTAGGAAAGCCCTGTGTAAGCTCCTTCGGGGGCCCAGTATTGACAGAGGGAGTTTTGGGGTCATGTCTAACCCTGAGGGGAAGGACGTTTCGTGAACCCTCTAAAATCACCCGCTAGGGAAAGAGGTTGCTAGCATTATACCCTAGCGGGGAGGAGATTGTTGTGCAATATTTGTGATATGTTGCATTCCACGAAGGCATATATTTTATGAACTGTTTTATATGTTTCCACTCACTGGGCTCTAGTAGCTCACCCCTCTCCCCCTCACAGTTTTTGCAGGATAATGGTAGATGCTGCAGGTAAAGGGTAGAAGACTTGTATAGAAGGTTGCCAGCTTGTGTAATAGTTAGATAGGTTGTGATTGTACAATATGAATAGCTAGTGGACATGTAAACTTAATTATGTAAAGTATTGTAAAGTTAAGTGAGTTATGTATGATGAGTTTGGTTATGATTGGTTTAGTGTTGTGCTTGGCCCTAGAGTATGGTTAATTTCACTGTACATAGCTGTCTGTATGTTTTATAGTTATAGTTACTGTACGATACCACAGCAGGTATCCACTAGTTGAGTGTGTACAGTTCAGAGTAGTATGAGATCAGTTGAGCAGAGAAAGAAAAAGTTTTGCAGTTTTATGCATGTGTTGACCATGTGTGGGATTATGTCATAAGTTCAGCAGGTTTAGCATGTCTTTCGGCTTGCTACGGGTCCCGCGGCCTTAAGCCGATCTGGATCCTAGCGCCGGTAGCGGTCCGGGTGCCAGGCCGGTTTCCGGGCTGTTACAAACTCATCCAACATAGTTCATCAGTTTGAGTAGAGCAAATCAACAAGAAGAAGACGGTTGTGGTTTTCTTTCAAAAACTCATTTTCTTTATACTTAAAACCCTAAAACATGCAAAAACGTTTTAGAAAACATAACTATTACCCTTCTAGAGGGTTTCGACACCCGAGATTCCACCAGACAGTAGGAATTCCGATGTCGGACTCTAGCCGGGTATTACATTCTCCCCCCCTTAAGAACATTCGTCCCCGAATGTTCCTCAACCAACTATGAACATAAAACAAGAGGGAAAAACACATAAAAACTGACCTCAAAACAGATATGGGTATTGCTGGAGCATAGACTCCCGTGTCTCCCAGGTGCACTCTTCTATATTGTGGTGGTTCCAAAGGACTTTCACTATCGGGATTTCCTTGTTTCTCAGCTTTCTGATCTACGTGTCTAAGATGCACACTGGCTGTTCTACATAGGTGAGATCTCTTAGGATCTCTACATCAGGCTCACTAAGAACCTTACCCGGATCTGACACGAACTTCCGTAACATGGAAACATGAAAAACTGGATGGATTCTCTCCATAGCAGCAGGTAAATCTAGCTTATACGACACATTCCCGATCTTCTGTAAGATCTCAAAGGGTCCAATGTACCATGGAGCTAGCTTACCTTTCTTCCCAAAACGAACTACTTCTTTCATTGGAGACACCTTCAGCAATAGCATATCACCCTCCTGAAACTCTATCTGTTTCCTGCGGACATCTGCATAGCTCTTTTGCCTGCTCACAGCAGTTCTGATTCTCTCTCTGATGATGGGCACTACTATGCTGGTGATCTCTACTAACTCAGGCCCTGCAAGAGCCTTCTCTCCTATTTCTTCCCAGCAAACAGGTGATCTGCGCTTCCTCCCATATAAAGCTTCATAAGGAGCCATCCCTATGCTACCATGATGACTGTTATTGTAGGCAAACTCTACTAAAGGTAGATGTTGCTTCCAAGAATCGCCAAAATCTAGCACACACATTCTAAGCGTATCCTCTATCGTCTGGATGGTCCTCTCTGACTGTCCGTCAGTCTGAGGATGGAAAGCAGTGCTAAAATCCAACCTCGTGCCCATAGCACTCTGCAGACTCTGCCAAAACCTGGAGGTGAACTGAGGTCCTCTATCTGATACTATAGACACTGGAACTCCATGCAACCTTACTATCTCTTCCACATAGATCTGTGCTAACTTATCCATAGAATAGCCACTCCTAACAGGGATGAAGTGAGCAGATTTGGTCAGTCTGTCCACAACCACCCATATGGAGTCTAGTCTGTTGGACGCTGCCGGTAACCCCACCACGAAATCCATAACTATATTCTCCAATTTTCACTTTGGGATCGGCAGTGGGTTAAGCATTCCAGCCGGCTTCTGATGTTCCAGTTTCACCCTCTGACAAACTTCACAGGCGGACACGAACTGTGCCACCTCTCTCTTCATGGCTGGCCACCAATACACTCTTTTCATGTCTTGATACATCTTGGTGGCTCTAGGGTGAACACTGTACCTGGCATTATGAGCTTCCCTCATAATGTCTCCCTTCAAACTCACATCATCTGGTACACATAATCTGTTCCCATAGCGGAGAATCTCTGTGCTGTCGAATCTAAACACATCACTCTTGCCTGACTGAACAGTCCTGGCAATTTTCACTAACTCAGGGTCCTTATGCTATTTCTGAGCTACCTGCTCAAGAAACACGGGTGTCACTCTCATCTGTGCTATCAAAGCACCTGTACCAGACAACTCTAACTGTAGCCCTTCATCGATGAGCCTATAAAACTCCATCACCAACGGTCTCCTCCCTGCTACTATATGGGACAAACTGCCAAGTGATTTCCAGCTGAGGGCGTCTACCACTACATTCGCCTTACCCGGATGGTGCTGAATCTTACAATCATAATCACTGAGCAGTTCAACCCACCTCCTATGCCTCAAATTCAGCCCTCTTTGACTCAAGATGTACTGTAAACTCTTATGATCTATAAAGATCTCGCATTTAACCCCATAAAGGTAATGCCTCCACATCTTAAGTGCAAAGATCACTGCTGCCATCTCTAGATCGTGTGTGGGATAATTTAACTCATGCTTCTTCAGCTGTCTAGAAGCATAAGCAATCACCCTCTCATTCTGCATCAACACATAACCCAGTCCCACTCGGGATGCATCACAGAACACTATGAAGTCCTCATCACTGGTAGGCAGAGCTAACACCGGTGCTAACTGATAGAGCATATTTGAGCCCATATTATCATGATCTTATTAATGTTTATTTGCATCTATTCTGCCTAATTTTGTGGTTTTAATAATGTTTTACAAATATTAGGTGCAAAGGAACACTTTGGAGAAAATGCTCTTAAAATTGCCAAAAAGTGCCAAAAATGGAACATGCACTTTCGGGGGCCGAATGTCTCCTCCAGAGACGAAACTCAACAACCTTCGGAAGCACCTTCGGCCGCCGAAAGTCTCCTCCAGAGACGAAACTCAGGCATCTTCGGCCGCCGAACTTCAGACCTTCAGCCGCTGAACCTTCAAACTCCAGCTGCACACGTCCACCCTTCGGGGGCAACCTTTGGAAGCCGAAAATAACACTCCACAAGCCAAAATAAGGAGGGAAAAGACACCATGAAGCCAATGCTCCTCAATTGCCTTATTTGGAGCAAAAGAGATCAAGCATGCCAAGTTGTCACATGTGTTGTGCCACTCAAGGAAAGTATTTTGAATTCCAAATCTTCAAGATTCATATTCAAACTTTTGAATTAAAAATCCAGCTTGCAAAGGAAGCCAATCTTGAAGATCACATGTTTCCCATTTTATGCCATGCACATTCAAAATTCAAAAGGAGGCTCCATCTTCCTATTTAGTGCATGGGCAGCCTCTTGGACTTCTAGGGCAACTTCTTGAAGATCTTGGATAGCAATTAAAAGACTAAAGAAGCCCCCAAGTGCCTCTTCAAGTACTCACCACGTTTTTGCCTTCACCCATGCACAAAGGAGGCACATGCAAGACCAAGGACACTTGTGGCAGTCCCCAAAAGTTGCATGGACATCCAAGAAACCCTAGGCAGCCTTCCAAGACATATTTAAAGGCCTCAAGAACTCAAGAACTCAAGAACAACAACTTTTTGCAACTTGGAACATTAGACAGCAACTCCACCTCTTCTTCTCCCAATTTCAGCTTTTCTTTCTCTCTCTTTTTATTTTTCTGTTTTGGTTCAGCCATGAGTGGCTGAAACCCTTATCCTAGTTGAGGATTGGTTGAAACTAAGGTTGTTTAAAGGATTGTGAGATCTGAACGGAAACTTTTGTCTTTGATTTTATTCAATATTCATGCAATTGATGCTTAATTCCATGATTGCTTTGTTGTTATGATCAAATTGGCCACTTGGTTATTGATTGCAAGGTAATTAATTGTTGGTTAGGATTGTTTCTTAGTCCGTAATTGCTGCAAATATTCTGACCTTAGAACACTTGGTGTAAAAGCCAAGGAATTGCATGATCTAGCACCATCTCTAAGCCTTTGGAGTAGCTAGGGTTGGATCTCTTTAGTTCTTTGTGCAATTGGCAATTGTTTTGATGCCTATGGCCCAAGGGCTTACCTTGGCAATTTGTTAATTAGTAATTGATTAGAGGGCCTACCCTAATTAATTTAATCATGAGAAGAGACATGGTTTTGGTGAGAAGCATATTCCACCACCATAACTAACCTATTGAACTAATCAAGTAAATTCATGTTTCAATGATCAATCCAAACAACCAAGGTGGATCCATATCTTCAACTAGACCTTTCTCATATTGATTTTCTTCTTATTTTAATTAATTAGTTGCTGGTTTGATTACCTTCAGTAGTTATTTTAATTGCTTTGGTAGTTTGTTAGTCACAACACTCTCAAAACCCCCCCTTTTTACTTTCTTGCACTTTAGCTTTAAATTACTTGTTTTCAATTGTGCTTCAAATTAAATATCTTGGTCTTATTGAGGAAAATAGGTAAGTGACAATTCTCTATGGATTCGATCCTTTACCACTATCTACAAATTGTAAGATTGTTGATAACCGTAGAGGTTATTTTTTGACCGGCTTCGACAACCGCACTGTCAAAAATTGGCGCCGTTGCCGGGGAATTGTTATAACTTGTTTATTTTTCTTTCATGACCAGATCTGAAAGTAGGGACACACTGCCCTTTGATTCAGAAATTGAACGCATACTTAGAAGATTAGGAAAGCAGCCTGCCGCACCTTCTGCCTAACCTTCGGCCGCCGAAACCCTCCCACCTTCTGCCGCCGAACCTGCTTCACTCTAGCAACCAGATTTTGCACCAATGGCAGAACCTCAAGCACCAACTGCTGCCCACAATGGACATGCTGTCCAGGGCCAATTAATTCAAGAACAACCAGTAATGGGAGCTCCAATACAAAGAGAAAGAACCATGAGGGAGTTAACAACACCCATTGGTGATCAAGCACCCCTTTGTATTACCTATCCACCTCTGGCGGTTCCCTTTGAACTAAAAACAGGTTTGATTCATCTTCTCCCTAAGTTTAGAGGATTGCACAATGAGAATCCACATAAACACTTGAAACAATTCACAATTGCTTGTTCAACTATGAGACCTCAAGGTGTTTCTGAAGAATATGTTAAGTTAAAAGCTTTCCCTTTTTCATTAGATGACTATGCTCAAGATTGGTTATTTTATTTGCCACCTGGATCTATCACTTCTTGGGATGATATGGTTAAAGTTTTTCTTGACAAATACTTCCCAACATCCAAAACAATTGGCATAATAAGAGAAATCACTAACATAAGACAAAAACCGTCTGAGGAATTATATGACCATTGGGAAAGGTTTGAAAGATTGTGTACAGGTTGTCCGCAACATGATATGTCAGACAAAGCCTTGATACATTTCTTCTATGGAGGATTGCTACCCTCAGAAAGAAAATTCATTAATGTAGCCTGTGGAGGATCCATATTGGAGAAGACACCTAGAGAGATGAGAGAGTTGATCTCCATATTTTCAGCATCAATGAAAATGTATGATGAAGAAGAGCAACCACAAAGGAGGGTCAATGAGGTATGTTCACCCAATATTTCTTCTCAACTCGCTGAACTAACTTCCTTGGAAAATGTAGCAATAGGATATGCTCAACAAGCACAAGCTCAACAAGCACAAGCTCAACAAGCATAAGCACCCCAGCCACCTAGGCCATGTGGTATCTGTCTATATGTAGGACATCCAACTGATCAATGTCCCACACTCCAAGAGGACACTCAACAAGTCAATGCCATGGGGAGATATAACAACCAACCCAGATAAGATCCATATTCCAATACATACAATCCAGGTTGGAGAGACCATCCCAACTTCAGCTATGGGAAGGCCACCAATGATCAGAATTACCAAAATTACCAAAGAAATCAAGTCCAACCAGCACCTTCAAATCCAAATCAGTCCATTGAAAAGATGATGCAAACAATGATGGAAACAATGGTAAACACTATGCGACAAGAGATAGGCCAACTGGCTGCATCCATCGGCAGATCTGAATCCCAAGGTAAGCTCCCCTCTCAAACTGAAACTAATCCTAGACAGAATGTGAGTGCTATTACCTTGAGAAATGGAAAAGAACTTCAAGATACAAGACATGAGGAAGAAGAGCAACCTCCACCAAAGCCTACACCAGTTGCACAAAAAACCGAGGCACCTCTTGTACACAAGACTGATCCAAAAGTAAGTTTTCACATACCACCTCCTTTTCCAAAAAGATTTGAAAGAACTCAAAAAGAAAAAGAAGAAAAGGAAATCCTTGAGACTTTCAGAAAAGTAGAGATAAACATACCACTGCTAGATGCTGTCAAGCAAATCCCAAGGTAAGCAAAATTTATGAAAGAACTTTGCACCAATAAAAGGAAGCTAGCTGAAAGGGAAAAAGTAAGTGTAGGAGAAGTTGTGAATGCTGTTATTAAAAGAGAACTCCCTACCAAATGCAAGGACAAAGGTATGTTTGCTATCTCTTGTAAAATTTGGAATGTTGGTATAAAGAAAGCTATGTGTGATCTTGGTGCATCCATAAATGTCATGCCTCTTTCCATCTATAAATCTCTAAATGCATGTGCACTAAAAGAAACAAGAGTTGCGATACAACTAGCTGATAGATCTGTGGTATACCCCATAGGTGTTCTATAAGATGTGTTAGTCCAAGTAGATGAGCTTGTCTTTCCTGCTGATTTTTATGTAATTGATACTAAGGAAGATAGTTGCAATACTAGTTCTGATATACTTCTTGGACATCCTTTCTTAAGCACTGCTAGAACTAAAATTGATGTGCATGATGGTACCTTGACCATGGAATTTGAAGGAGAAGTCATTAAATACAATGTCTATGATGCCATGAAATATCCACATGATATGTCCCCTGTTTGTGGTCTTGATCTTATTGATGACTTGAGCCAAGATGTGTTTGATGAAAATCAAAATGATATCCTTAACAAAGATTTTTGCAGAAATACTAATCAAGTGCAGGAGGAAACTCTGAAAGAGCCAAAGTTGAAAGAAACCATCTGCAGCATCCAACAAATTGAAGTTGCACAGACTGAGCACATTCGGCCGCCGAACTCAGACTTTCGGCCGCCGAACCCTTCAGACTTTCGGATGCCGAAGACCTCCTCTCAGCCTGCTCCGCCAGCCGAAACTGTCTCTGCAAACACAGACGTTTTTCAGCCGCCGAACACAGAATTTCGGCCGCCGAACTCTACAGACTTTCGGTTGCCGAACACAAAATTTCGACCCCCGAACCTCTCAACACAGCTCCCAACACAAGCAAGCTCTTCCACTCCTCCACCAGAATCAGAAGAAGGTAAGCATGACCTACTTGAACAAATCTTCCTTGGCCATACTGATGAACCATGGTATGCAGACATGGTAAACTATCTAGCCACAGGTAACTTGCCTTCTGACATGCCAAAGCACACTAAAGATAAGATAAAGAAAGATGCCAAATACTATGTATGGGATGAACCATATTTGTGGAAATATTGTGCTGACCAAATGATAGGGAGATGTATTCCTGACCAAGAAATAGCTTCAGTTCTCACTTTTTGTCACTCATACAGTTGTGGTGGACACTTTGGTCTAAGGAAGACTGCTCATAAGATACTTGAAAGTGGTCTATTTTGGCCCACTATGTTTCAAGATGCTTTTCTGTTTTGCAGATCTTGTGCTAGGTGCCAACAGACTGGAAATCTGAGCAAAAGAAATCAAATGCTACAGCAACCCCTCATGTTCTGCGAAGTGTTTGATGTGTGGGGGATAGAATTCATGGGCCCATTCCCACCATCCTTTGGGTACACCTACATCATCCTTGCAGTGGATTATGTATCCAAATGGGTGGAAGCCAGAGCAACCAAGACTGATGATGCAAAAGCAGTAGTTGACTTTGTGAAGACCAATATCTTTGCCAGACATGGAGTACCAAAAGCAATCATCAGTGATAGAGGGACCCATTTTTGCAACAAGGTAGTGGAAAGTCTTCTCAGAAAACACAACGTAATCCATAGAACATCCACAGCTTACCACCCTCAAACAAATGGACAAGCTGAGGTGTCCAATAGAGAGATCAAGGCCATACTAGAAAAAACAGTCTCCCTCAACCGCAAGGATTGGAGCGCAAGATTAGAAGATGCTTTATGGGCCTACAGAACAGCTTACAAGACTCCCATAGGTATGTCTCCTTACAGATTGGTCTATGGGAAAGCTTGTCACCTCCCAGTCGAGCTTGAGCACAAAGCCTATTGGGCTGTAAAGAACTGCAATATGGACCTCAAGGAAGCTGGACATCATCGCAAGTTGCAACTGCAAGAACTAGAGGAAATAAGGCGATATGCATATGAGAACTCTTGGAACTACAAAGCAAAAACCAAAGCCTCCCATGACAGTCATCTTTCAAGAAAACAATTTGAGGTTGGTGATAAAGTCTTACTCTTTGACTCTCGTTTAAAACTGTTTCCAGGAAAGCTACGGTCTAGGTGAATTGGACCATTCATTGTAGAACATGCCTACCCACATGGAGCTGTTGACATCCGAAGCATAGAAACTAGAAAGGTCTTCAAGGTAAATGGGCATCGTTTGAAGCCATACTTCGAAGGTTTCAAAGTACAAGTAGTGAAAGAAATTCCACTACAACACCCTTCAGCTTAAAAGGATCACACCACACCCCAGGGGAGTACTCAGTTTCCTTTGTTCTCTCTTCTTTTTCTTTACATTGAGGACAATGCATGATTTAAGTGTGGGGGTGCATATCTCTCTTCTTCTCATATTTCTTCTTCTTTTCAAATTATTGCAAAAATTTTCAAAATTTTTCTTTTAGTTTGCATTTAGACTAGCCACAGTTTTAATTCTTAGTTTTTGTTTTCAATAACACACACACAACCACAACAATCCTCTTCTTTTTGTTTTGCTCTACTCAACTGATGAACGATGTTAGATGAGTCTTTCTTTCCATGACCCCATTGATGTGATGACTCTTTAAACTTAAGTTGAATCACTTGCAGTGAGTTGTATTCATCTTTGGGAATTGCTTTCTGAATTGAATCTTGGAGCTTGCCATGGTGAAAAATATATTGATGACCCTCAATCGATTGAGAAAAATTTAAATTGCGTGAATGAACTTAACATGACTTGATTGAGCAATTGGTGTTGATTTGCCCAAATCATTAAGAGAAAGAAAATTCAGCAAAGGCAAAGACCTCAAAAGCACAAAAACAAAAAACTGTTCCAATGGTCAAAATGGACTATGAACAGAGCTAGTAGCCACTTGGACAGGTGACCAACTGAAAAATCTAAACCTTCACATCAAATATAGGTTGGTGACCTTTCCAAGCAAGAATCAAAGTGCAAAAGCCTGAATAAAAGTACTTCAAGGTAAGGGCAAGTCACTCCGAAAGCTAGAAAAAGTCCTATTCAAAACAATATGTGCATGTATGTCTCTCTTGAGGAAAACAAATCCTAGCCATGGTAAGTAAAGGGAAACAAGGAAAGGATGTGAGTAACCTTGGTGCATATATTCTTCACTACAATGCTTCAAAGTAAGGGTCTAGAGTAAGAGCTTAAGTGGTAATAAGGAACAAGTGGTAGAGGAAAGCTTATTTGACTATGTTTATTTGCTTGAGGACAAGCAAAAGGCTAAGTGTAGGGGTATTTGATAGAGCATATTTTAGCCCATATTATCATGATCTTATTAATGTTTATTTGCATCTATTCTACCTAATTTTGTGGGTTTAATCATGTTTTACAAATATTAGGTGCAAAGGAACACTTTGGAGAAAATGCTCTTAAAATTGCCAAAAAGTGCCAAAAATGGAACAGCCACTTTCGGAGGCACTTTCGGGGGCCGAAAGTCTCCTCCAGAGACGAAACTCAACAACCTTCGGAAGCACCTTCGGCCGCCGAAAGTCTCCTCCAGAGACGAAACTCGGGCATCTTCGGCCGCCGAACTTCAGACCTTCGGCCGCCGAACCTTCAAACTCCAGCTCCGCACGTCCAGCCTTCGGGGGCAACCTTTGGAAGCCGAAAATAGCACTCCACAAGCCAAAATAAGGAGGGAAAAGACACCATGAAGCCAATGCTCCTTAATTGCCTTATTTGGAGCAAAAGAGATCAAGCATGCCAAGTTGTCACATGTGTTGTGCCACTCAAGGAAAGTATTTTGAATTCCAAATCTTCAAGATTCATATTCAAACTTTTGAATTAAAAATCCAGCTTGCAAAGGAAGCCAATCTTGAAGATCACATGTTTCCCATTTTATGCCATGCACATTCAAAATTCAAAAGGAGGCTCCATCTTCCTATTTAGTGCATGGGCAGCCTCTTGGACTTCTAGGCAAACTTCTTGAAGATCTTGGACAGCAATTAAAAGACTAAAGAAGCCCCCAAGTGCCTCTTCAAGTACTCACCACGTTTTTGCCTTCACCCATGCACAAAGGAGGCACATGCAAGGCCAATGACACTTGTGGCAATCCCCAAAAGTTGCATGGACATCCAAGAAACCCTAGGCAGCCTTCCAAGACATATTTAAAGGCCTCAAGAACTCAAGAACAGCAACTTTCTGCAACTTGGAACATTGGACAACAACTCCACCTCTTCTTCTCCCAATTTCGGTTTTTCTTTCTCTCTCTTTTTATTTTTCTGTTTTGGTTCAGCCATGAGTGGCTGAAACCCTTATTCTAGTTGAGGATTGGTTGAAACTAAGGTTGTTTAAAGGATTGTGAGATCTGAACAGAAACTTTTGTCTTTGATTTTATTCAATATTCATGCAATTGATGCTTAATTCCATGATTGCTTTGTTGTTATGATCAAATTGGCCACTTGATTATTGATTGCAAGGTAATTAATTGTTGGTTAGGATTGTTTCTTAGTCCGTAATTGCTGCAAATATTCTGACCTTAGAACACTTGGTGTAAAAGCCAAGGAATTGCATGATCTAGCACCATCTCTAAGCCTTTGGAGTAGCTAGGGTTGGATCTCTTTAGTTCTTTGTGCAATTGGCAATTGTTTTGATGCCTATGGCCCAAGGGCTTACCTTGGCAATTTGTTAATTAGTAATTGATTAGAGGGCCTATCCTAATTAATTTAATCATAAGAAGAGACATGGTTTTGGTGAGAAGCATATTCCACCACCATAACTAACCTATTGAACTAATCAAGTAAATTCATGTTTCAATGATCAATCCAAACAACCAAGGTGGATCCATATCTTCAACTAGACCTTTCTCATATTGATTTCCTTCTTATTTTAATTAATTAGTTGCTGGTTTGATTACCTTCAGTAGTTATTTTAATTGCTTTGGTAGTTTGTTAGTCACAACACTCTCAAAACCCCCCCTTTTTACTTTCTTGCACTTTAGCTTTAAATTACTTGTTTTCAATTGTGCTTCAAATTAAATATCTTGGTCTTATGGAGAAAAATAGGTAAGTGACAATTCTCTGCGGATTCGATCCTTTACCACTATCTACAAATTGTAAGATTGTTGATAACCGTAGAGGTTATTTTTGATCGGTTTCGACAACCGCACTGTCACTGACGTTAACCTCTTCTTTAGCTCTTCGAAACTTTCTTCACACTGATCAGACCACACAAATTTCTGATTCTTCTTAGTTAATCTGGTCATAGGAGCGGCAATCTTTGAGAAGTCCTGAACGAACCTCCTGTAGTAACCTGCCAAACCCAAGAAGCTCTTAATCTCTGTTACTATTGTAACGACCCGGAAACCGGCCTGGAACCCGGACCGCTACCGGCGCTAGGATCCAGATCGGCTTAAGGCCGCCGGGACCCGTAGCAAGCCTGAAAGACATGCTATACCTGCTGAACTCATGGCATAATCCCATACATGGACAACATATGCATAAAGCTGTAGAACTGACTGTAAAACTTTTCTTTCTTTGCTCTGCTTAACTGTACTCTTACTGTTCTGAACTGTATTCACTCAAGAGTGGATACCTGTTGTGGTATCGTACAGAAACTGTAAAACATAAAACATACATCATACATCTGATAGCCATGCACATTGGGATTATCCATCCTTTATACTCTAGGGCCAAGCACAACACTATCATCAATATAGTTCAACTGTACTTAACATTACTTACACTATCAAAATTACATGTCCACTTACTATATTCAACTTACAATCAAAACCTAGCTAAGCTATTACATCAAAAAGTACCTTCTTCTACCCTTGACATCTCCTAGAAACCTCTAACCTGCAAAACTGTAAGGGGAAGAGGGGTGAGCTACTAGAGCCCAGTGAGTAGAAACACATAAAACAGTTCATAAATCATATGCTTTCATGAAATGCATCATCTCACAAACATTGCACAACAATAATCTCTTCCCCGCTAGAGTTCACGCTAGCATTCCCTTCCCCTAGCGGGTGATTTTAGAGGGTTCGCGAAACGTCCTTCCCCTCAGGTTTAGACATGACCCCAACACTCCCTCTGCCAATACTGGACCCCCGATGGAGGTTACACAGCGTTTTCCTACATGTACTTGCCCGACTGACAAAGACGCAGTGACAGACCTGTGGGCTATTGGGGTCGCCTTGGTCCACCCATCTCATCACATAATCAGCATTTTATGCAATGCGTCATCTTCGTGCTTTCTAGTGCAAGCACCCTATAAATATCATGATGCATGAGGCATGCTGAATCATTTAATTTAAAATGTAAAGGTTAGTTCCACTCACCTTAGGCTGATGTTCAACAACTGACTCTGAAACTGCAACTCAAATCCTCGGGTCCAAATCTACACAAATGGACACGAGTGAGGGTCTAAACTAGCTTATTAACATCTCTAGAAACTCCCCATAAACCCCCCTAAAACATCCTAAAACAATCACATAAGGCATGCAAAAAAAGGCTGGACAGGGCACTTTCGGCGGCAGGTTCGGCGGCCGAAAGCCCTCTCCAGAGACGAAAGTCGCCTACTTTCGGCGGCCGAACCTCTCATTTCGGCGGCCGAAAGTCCTTTCGGGGCAAGGTTCGGGGGCTGAAGGCACTCCAGAACCGAAAGTCCACAACCTTCGGCGGCACCTTCGGCGGCTGAAACTCCACTCTAGAGCCGAAAGTCCAAACCTTCGGGAGCGAGCTTAGGCAGCCGAAGCCACCTCCTCAGCACGTTCGGCGGCCGAACCCTCCTTCAGCGGCCGAACCTGGTTTCTGCCACAGGGCAGAAACTTGCTCAACTTGTGCACAAACTCCCCCAATCTTGCTCAAACATGCACTAAACACACCACAACTTGCATATATACTTATATATGCTCAAAGGGGTCTAAAACTAGTCTACAACCCCAACAAACAACACTCAAAACATCAAATAGCACATAAACACCATAAAACCCTCAAAAGCTCAAAACATACAACTAACCATGAAAACTCCTTAAAACCTTCATAAATCATGAAAACATGTTAGAAATCTCCATAACCCTCTTGTAAACAAAAGGATGGAAGACCCTAACGTGAAAAAATGGAGAAAACCCTCTCCAAATCATCACCCTTTTCAAAACCTCATCTTTTTGCTCAAAACCTTCAAAACTTTCATAAATCTTTGTAAAACTCTCAAAGATTCAAAGAAAAGCATAGAAATCATATGAGGAAGGAAGGAGACGAACCTGAGGCGGCTGGGAGTCGGAAAACCTACCCCTTGACCGACCTAAGGCCCCCTTATATAGTGGCTGGCCAGACCACCTTCGGCAGCCGAATGTGCCTCCCAATCCATGCAAAGTTCGGCGACCGAAAGTCCACTTTCTGCGGCCGAACCTGTCAATTCTCCTCAATGAAATTCTTGCCAAAACTCAATTCCTTTAATACTTAAAATCCATTTAAAATACTTTAAAACCTTTGAAAACACTTTGAAAACATACATTTTACCTTTCTAGAAAAAACCGGCACCTGAGATTCCGTCGGAACACCGGAACTCCAGGCCCCACTCTAGCCGGGTATTACATTCTTCCCCCCTTTAAGAACATTCGTCCCCGAATGTTCCACAAAAAGGGAAAAACAAAATTGGACGTATAGCATTAAAACATCAAAACTCTCTCTGACTAGTGTCCAAGATCCATCCTATTGTTTAACTTAGGTGAGATCCTCTATGATCACCACCTCTGGTCCATTTTATCTGTACTTGGATCTGACACAACTCTCAAATCTCCAATCATTCTCATACTCTGTTCTCATACTTAACCATTATGCTTCAATCACCTCCTAAAACTCACTATGCTTCCTCTGCGCTACTATGATCTTTTCCTTAATACCTCAATCATGACTTATAATCCCATTACTCTAACTCCAAACCAAACTATTACTTTATAACACAACTCTTATAATTCTTCTTCCTTTCCTTTCTGTCTTCTTCTCTTTCTTTCTTTATTATCTCATCCTACTACTTTGTCATAATCTCCAAAGAGATAACATTCATCTTAAGTCTTAATCTATTCATACTTACCATACTCTCATTATTCCTTCACTTCTATACTCCTCTTATACTATCTCATAAAAGAATAGAAATCAATCTATTCCCTAACACCTTTTTCTGTCTCCAATCATTACTTCTATTTCCTCTCTATCTCTAACCAACAGGTAAAAACCTGACAACTTATCTGAAAAACCTCAAATAGCTCTCTAATCACTGATACTAAATCTGATCCTCTAATCTGCTTGCTAATCTCTCTTAGCCAAAAGCTAAAACCCTCTGGCCACCCTTCCTATGCACCGTACGAGCCTGCCAGGCTGTCATCAGACTTCTAAGCATTCCACTCTGTCCCTTCTGACTACTACCACTGATCCATCCTATCCTCTGAACCTGACAACTTTGTCACTACTGACCAAAGTAGTACCACAGGTAGAAACCGAGTCCACTTCGATAGTGACGTCT
Source organism: Manihot esculenta (assembly GCF_001659605.2). Taxonomy (NCBI): domain Eukaryota; kingdom Viridiplantae; phylum Streptophyta; class Magnoliopsida; order Malpighiales; family Euphorbiaceae; genus Manihot; species Manihot esculenta. The sequence continues at coordinate 903,884 of NC_035161.2, read as the reverse complement.
AGACAATCCAGTCCTAAGACCACGAGATCGGGTGGACATAATTTACATTAAACAACACTGAACTGGCAGACTAACTCTGCCTCAGATGGATCATACTTAGGTCCACTGACCTACAGAGGACAGCCTAACCTAGAAGTCATCGACCAACCCCTCAATAGCTCACGGAGCAACTAAGGAAAAAGGAGCACCAGAACTCACTAAAACACACATCAGAACACAAAAATAAAAGTACCTGGCACCATTGGTTCTGACGGACCTGCCTATCTGCCTCTGTCTCTTCCCTGTGGCTGAACTAAGCCACCTAGAACTCTCTGCTGAGTTTGCACCCTCCTAGGTGCAATGGGAAACTGTCGAATGTAGTGGCCTTCCTGACCACACCTATAGCATGCTGTAGTCCCACGACGACACACTCCCTGATGCCGCCTTCCACATGTTGTGCATGGATCAACCCCCACTCTTGGGTTAACATTACCAGCTACACCCTGACCCTCTCTCTCTAATCTCCTCATTCTTCTTACCCACCTAGAAGGTTTCTTTCCTCTCTTTCTCTTTGATGTAGCTAAACTCTGAACTAAAGAAGCAGTTCCTTCTGCTAATGAGTTTGCAGAACCTATTGTCTGTGCTTCCTCTCGCCTCTCTCCATAACCCTCTTCCACTGACACATCTATATCCATGCCCTCAACTCTATGCTGCTCATTCCTTCCTACATTCCTCACTTCCACTGATCTCCATCCTGGTTCTGACTCTCTCCTATTCACCTCAAAAGATCTCTCAAGACCTCCTGCTAACATCCACCTTCTCATTTCACTTGATTGTTCCCTAGGCAAAGGGGAGTATGCACTGATATTGTAATACCTGGCTAGACTCCGGTATCGGAATTCCTACCGTCCGGTGGGATCTCGGATGTCGGAGACCTCTAGAAGGGTAAAATTATGTTTTTCTAAAATTTTTTAATGTATTTCATGTTTTTAAGTAAGATTTAAATTGAGTTTTGAAGGAAAAGGACCAAGGAAGTATTTCCAGGTTCGGCCGCCGAATCCCCATGTTCGGCCGCCGAACGTTGGATAGTTTGGGAGGCTAGTTATGCTTCCGAAAATTTTCTCAGGTTTGGCCGCCGAACCTCATGTTCGGCCGCCGAACTTGCATGAGATTAGGGGGCACGTTCGGCTGCCGAAAGGTGGTCAGGCAGCCCCTATATAAGGGCTCCATGGCCCAAACGGGCGAGTTTTCTCCCCATTTTCGGCCACGGTGAGTCCCTACTCTCCCTTGGTTCATTTTTAATGATTTTTCCTCAAATCTTGCAAGATTTAATGAGTTTCAACTTGTTTTTGAAGTATTGTGAACTTTGAGCAAGCTTTGGAGACCCAAGAGTTTGATCTCCCCCATCTCCAAGTTTTGGTCGTCTCTCCCTCGATCTCCAAGAGGTAAGAGCCGATCTCTAGCTCATTTATGTTGAAAAGAAAGTTTTAAGTTGATTTTATGGGTAGAAATGCATGTTAGGAGGCATGTTGAATTTTTGGCCATTTTTGAATGTTTGAGCAATGTAGGTTGATTTGTATGTGTTTGATGTGTTGTAGTTGGGGTTTAAGTTAGTTGGAGACCCCTAGGAGCTTGTATGCTTGAGAATGCATGTTGTAGAATAGGATTTATGCATGATTGGGATTGTTTTTAGGCTTTGTGCAAGGGGGAAGTTGACTTTCTGCCCTTTGGCAGAAACTCAGGTTCGGCCGTCGAAGGTTCCTTCGGCCGCCGAACCCCCTTGTGGAGGCAGTTTCGGCTGCCGAAGCCTGCCCCCGAAAGAGAACTTTCGTCTCTGGAGGGCAGTTTCGGCCGCCGAAAGTGCCGCCGAACCTGCATGACTTTCGGCTCTGGAGGGACTTTCGGCCGCCGAACCTGCCGCCGAAAGTGCCCTGTCCAGCCATTTCATGCATGTTTTCTATGATGTTCTTGTGATGTTTTAGGGGGGTTTTTGGGGAGTATTTTAGAGTCATGTCTTTGTATGTTTGGTCCCTCATTTCAGTCCACCTGTGTAGGTTCGGACCCGAGGAACCGAGGCCCCCAGCAGTGAGTCAGCTGCAGTGTCTGGTCAGAGCTAGCCAGAGGTGAGTGAAATTAACTCTTTATGTTTTAAAAAGTAAATTAATGAATGTAACAGCATGATTCATGCATCATGAATACCATGAGCTTATTTAGGATGTTTGCATTAGAAATCACGAATATGTGGCATTGCATTTTGGATTGTTGATGTGGGTGAATATTGAATGATCCTTTAGTCCTCACCAGAGTATGATATGTATCGGTTGGAAAGACCAGGGAAGCCCATTCTACGCCTCCCTGGCACAGAGTAAGAGAAAGACCAAGGAAGCCCATTCTACGCCTCCTTGGCATTATTGGAAATGTTATGTATATGAGTATGAGTAAGAGAAAGACCAGGGAAGCCCATTCTACGCCTCCCTGGCACTATTGGAAAGTATTGAGGGCTATTGGTGACAAGTTCACTCTTGATGTGTAATGTTTGTGATGTGATGCATTTTCATTACAGCATGAATTAAATTATGATATGTTTTAGTATTCTGCTCACTGGGCTCTAGTAGCTCACCCCTCTCCCTAATCCCCCAGGTTTGCAGGTTCGGGCTAGACCAGGAAGTCAAGAAGAGTAAAGTTGATTATGTAATAGAGTAGTTAGAAGTGGACATGAGAAATTATGTAATGTAAAGTGTTTAACAGTTATGTAATGTAATGTATGTCATTGAGGTTTAGTATATGTGCTTGACCGTAGTTTGTTGTTAATCCCATTTGTACATGGTTTATTTCATGAGTAATGATGTTGATGTTTCCAAGTATAATGTATGTTATGTTACCCCATTGGAGCATTTGATGAGGGCTCCAATGTGAGGTTTATAGTTATGAGTTGTGCATGCACAGGTTATGCTTGGAAAAAGAGAAAGAAAATTTTTACAGGTTATGTTATGTTGATCATGTATGGGATTCGACAGGTTACAGGATGTATGTTAGGCTTGCTACGGGTCCCGGCGGCCTTAAGCCGACCTGGATCCTAGCGCCGGTAACGGGTCGGATTTCCGGGTCGTTACAGAGTGGTATCAGAGCCCTAGGTTCATATGGTCGGACCTAGAGTGTCGAGCTCATAGATGTTATAGAAGGTCAAGCACAATAGGAAAAATCATGTCCACTAGGATAGGATGTAGAGTCCTGTCTATATGATGATGTGATATGCCATGATGATATGCATGCGCATAAATGCTATGAAATGTATGTTATGTATGTGATGCAGGTTCATGTGTTTTCGCATGAACCATATGTTGCTAATGATCTTGTATGCTTTGTTCTGTTTTTCAGAAGTTAATGATAGGCGGTTGTCGAAGCCGTCAAAAATAAACCTATTAAACGATCAACAAATAAATTTGCAGATAGTGGCAATAGGGTCGAACCACAGGGAATTGACACTAAAGACCTTCCTAATAATGACCAAGGTAAAGTAAATAACAAGTAAATAAAAGAGGGGGGTTTTTGAGTTGATGGATTAACACTAAATAGTAAAAGAAAGCAGTAATTTAAAGATGAATAAATCAATAAGAGAAAGGCTTCTAGTTGAAGTATGAGTCTAATTCAGTTTGTTCAGAATTGATCATTGATTATTTGAAGACTCCTTTTTAATTTCAATAAATTAGTTTTGGTTGTGGAAGACGCTTCTCACAATCCAAATTCCTCCTTAGTTCTAGTTTGATTAGGAAACGTTCGCTAATCAAACACTAATCAACAAGTTGCCAAGGAACGTCCTTGGGGCATTGTAGCATCGAACAACTGTTGATTGCATTAAGACTTAGAGAAACCCAATTCTATCCTTGCCAACCGCGTGGTCAAGTTTAGATTATGCAACCTGATTGAATGTGTATTTGAACAATCCAAGCAATTACGGACCTAAACCATTCAAACAATATTACTCAAGCAATTTAAAAGCAATGGGCCCTTATTGATTCTAAAAGCAAAGTAATACTTGTAGAAAAGATCAGATTGCATAAATATTGAAACAAATAAGAGTTCAACAATGGAGTATTAAACCTCCCAATTCATAACAAATCTGAATATTCTCAACTTCAACTAGAAAATAAGGAACTTAGCCACTCATGGTGGACTAAATACACAAAAAGATGAAAAGAAAATAAAGAAGAACAACTGCAGAGTTTCTGGCGAGGGAGAGATGCTGAATGAGGCTGATCAGAAGATAGCTTTGCTAGTTTGGAGGCTCTCCTTTTATAGCTGCAGAATTTCTCTCCATCTAGGGTTTTGAAATCCCTCTTTGATTTGGTGTTTGACTCCTCTTTTGATGTTGAATTTGATTGCAATTGGATTTCCTTGGATGAGAAGTTCTTTCGTGGCTCTTGGATAAGTGTTGGAAGTGATTGGATTGGATTTGGACTTCTGAAAATTCGGATTTCTGTTTGCTGTCCATTTTCCCGCTCTGCTGTAATTTTCTGCTGTCAAAGTGATTTGCCCGGCGATTTGACCAGTTACTTGGGCAAATCACTGGGCAAATCGCTTCTCTGTAAGTCAGTCCTCTATGCCTCTGCGAGTGATTTGGCCAGTGATTCTCGATTGTCTTGGTCAAATCGCTTGCCCATGTCACTGCTGTCTGTTGCCTCTGGGTATCTGTTTTAGCTTGATCTGGGCAGTGATTGGAGCAGATTTTTGGGCAAATCGCTGGGCAAATCATCCTTTTGCAAATTTTCTGCACTTTTTCTCCCATTTTCCAGATTCTTCCTTTTCTGTAAAAACAAGATAAAAACCATAAATTAAGCTAGAAAATGTGTAAATAAGCAATAAAAGAGATAATAAAAATGTGGCTAAATTGTGCTTGATCAAATACCCCCACACCTAGCTTTTTGCTTGTCCTCAAGCAACAAATAACTTAGCCAATCAAGCCCCTTTTCCTTAGAGCCTAAGTACCACTTAATCAGCTCCCCCTAGACTCCTAATCTGAATTATCACAGTATAGAATACATGCACTAAGGTCATCCTCTCCTTTCCTTGTTTCCTTTCACCTACCATGGTCAAGAGAAAGGTTTTTGAATCAATCATGCTTACTCCTTTATGTTAGTTTTAATGCAACCCCTAGGAGTGACCTGCCACCTTCTCTCTTTCTCCTTTTTATTTATATTTTTATTTTCAGCAGCACTTATTCTTATTCTTGCCTGAAAAAGTCACTAACCTTTTTACGCGATTGTGTACATGGGTGATACACCCCCGGTTACTCAGTTAGTCACTTGTTCAAGTGGCTACTAGCTCTGTTCATAGTCTAGACCATCGAAACTTATTTGCTTGAAAAAATTACTGACCTTTTTACGCGATTGTGTACATGGGTGATACACCCCCGGTTACTCAGTCAGTTACTTCTCCAAGTGGCTATTAGGCTCAGTTCATAGTCTTAGACCATTGGAACAAGTTTGTGATTTGTGCTTTGTGCTTGTTTTTCATGATAATTTGGGCAAATCAGCTCATAGGGAGTTACACTCACTTTTTGTTTGCATGTATTTGTATTTTAATTTCCCTTGACCACAACAAGTTTAAGGGTTCAATTCAAGTAACGAACTTCCTAAGTGAAGGTAGCATACTGTGAGTAATTCAACTAAGGCTTAGAGGGGTGGCCAATCAATGGGGTCATGAGATAAGGGCACTCTTTCAACCTTGTTATTTATGTTGAGTAAAGCAACTAGCTACAAAATTCTGTGTGTGTGCAAAAAAGGGGTATAAAAAAAACAAAAAGAAACAAAAAGAAATCAAAAGGATTGACAGATCAAAAGAATGGAATAAAGACTCTCCAGTACCCCCACACCTATCCCACATATTGTCCTCAATGTGTAAGTATATATATAAAAGAATGAAAAAGGAAAGGGAAAGATATTTCCTGGCCTGGGGTGATTTGACCAGTGACTTGAGCAAGTACTGGGCAAATTACTGGGCAGATCGCTATCAGTGATGGTGCTGGGGCAGAAAGTGGTCCACCAGCAGGTTCAACAAGTGCTCCATCCTCTGCATTTGGTCCTCAATCCTACTGAGACGAGCCTCGACTGTCTGGTTGGGGGCTTCGTCTTCGTGTGGCTGAGGAGCATCCTGCTGAGGGGCTGCTGGTGGTGGCTCATTTGCTGGTCCTTGGCCTATTGCCTGGGTTGCCTCATTTACTGGTTCTGCGGTGGAGGCTGGCTGCTGTGTGCTGGTGCTTATGGTGACTTTCTTCCTTCTGAAAACACGCTCATGGCGTGGCGTTACTGGACCTGCAGGTGCAATAGAAAAAACATCCCCCACCTTACAAAGCAACCCCATATCATCCAATGTGCGTAAGTCCAAGGGGGTTGTTTTGGGGGTGGGGGAGAGGTCAGTATATGCTGGGTGCAATAGCTTGAGATTCACTGCAATGGCAGTGATCAAAGGACCAAAAATCAAGGGCCTATTATATTGTATAATGCTGGATAGTTGGGTGGCAACCCAATATCCAAGATGTATTTTCCTGCCCCTGTGCATGCACCAAAGGAAATACAACTCAGTTCTGGTCAGGATGTTGGAGGCATCCTTCCTCCCAGAGAATGTGTAGGCCAGGTATCTGTGAAGGTATTTCAGACTGGGGTTGCTGAGGTATAGGTCCTTGGACCTAGTGGGTGAGTATGAGTCAGGTGGATTATCACTGAGTTCCAAGTACGCAGAGTTTTGATCAAACTCAGCAGGGAAGTCCCAGGTTGACTGTGGGCATTCACAGCCCATGGCTATGGCGAACTCCTGCAGGGATAAGCGAAATCGCTTCCCCAACAATCTAAATCCAATGGTGCCAGGTGTGTGTATGTTGTGCATGGCAGGTTTATCAAAATAAAATGTGGTGAAAAACTCCTGTGTGAGTTCCAGGAAGGATGGCATGCGCAGGAGGAAGAAAGTGTCCCAGCCAATAGCAGAAATTAGAGAACGTACCTGGGAATGTAGTTTCAGTGCTCCAAGGGTGGCATGATGGATATACTTACCTGGATGATATGGTAAGGATGAAATTTTAAGCAGCCTGGTGCGTTCAGAAATTTTGTTGAATGTCAGTGCTTTGACGATGTGATCTGGGTGTGTTGGCCTGGGCAAATCGCTGGGCAAATTGCTGGGCATATCACTGAGTGTGTCTGTGGGCACATCGCTAGGCACATCACTTGGTAAGTCCCTGGGCGCATCGCTAGGCATAGCGCTGGTGAAGTCAGTAGGCGCATCGCTAGGCACATTGCTTGGCATATGGCTGGGCACAGCGTTGGGCACAACGTTGGGCACATCGCTGGTGGAATCAGTTGGCGCATCAGTGTCTTTGGCGATGGTAGGTTCCGGTTCTGGCTCGAACCTCGGTGGCGACTGAGTTCTTGGCCGTTGCTGGCTGTGGCCGGTGGGAGTGGTGGTTTCGGGAAACTTTTTGCCCTCAGGGCCTGCCGTCGGGGCTAATGTGGATGGCGGCGTTCTTGGCCGTTTCTTTTGCCGGCGATATATCTGGACGGCCGGTGAATCGGTGCGTCCTGTTCCTGTGCTTGTGGCCGGTGGTGTTTCGGCGCTGGCGGTGGCTGGTGGAGGAGCATCTTGTGCCTCGTCATCGCTGTCGGAAGGGACGGGTCTCGGAAGCCCTAATTTCTTCCACATGAACGGTCCGCCGGTGGCCTTCATCTTGATCCTTACCATGGTGGTCCTGAGTTTGCCGGTGGGTGAGTGGTGGTCGGAGAGAAGAAAGCTTGAAGAAGAAGAAGAGATAAAAACAGTAGTTTAGCGTAAAAATTAAAAATAAAAGAAAAGACTACTTAAAGTAATTAGGGTATGTGATCTGCCCTGATCATTTATTGCTGGCCCTCTGGATTCTTGACAGGGTGATTTGACCAGTGATTTGGGTAAACAGTGGGCAAATCACTTGGCCAGATCGCTTCTCCTTGTAGTTGCTGGGCTGGTACTGTTCACGCCCTTTGCTGATGATGTGCTTGGTTTTGCGATGGGACCGGTGATCTTGGTCAAATTATCTGGGCAATTGGGCAAATCACTGCCCCGATCACTTGTGATTATGGTACATTCAGTCGATTTGCCCGGCGATTTGGGCAAGTATTGGGCAAATCACTGGGCAAATCACTGCCTCTGGGCTGCCTCCCAGTAGCGCCCTGTTTTCTGTCTTGGGCTGGACTTCAGTGTCTTGCTCAGCAGTCTTGGGAAGGGGGATCCAAGGGAACCTCCTCCACAACATGGACAGTAAAACCTTCATAGAATCTCTTCAAACGATGCCCATTAACTTTGAAAACTTTGCTTGTTTGTGGGCTTCTAATGTCAACAGCTCCATATGGATAAACATACTCAACCAAAAATGGCCCAATCCACCTAGACCGAAGCTTTCCAGGGAATAATTTGAACCTGGAATCAAAAAGCAAAACCTTATCACCAACCTGGAAGTGTTTTCTGGAGATGTACTTGTCATGGAAGGCTTTGGTCCTTGCTTTATAATCCCATGAAGCTTCATATGCATCACGCCTAATCTCCTCAAGCTCTTGAATCTGTAATTTTCTGTGAACTCCAGCCTCTTTTTCATCAAGATTACAGCTCTTCACAGCCCAATAGGCTTTATGTTCAAGTTCCACCGGTAGATGGCAGGCTTTCCCATAAATCAGCCTATATGGAGACATCCCAATTGGGGTTTTATATGCTGTCCTATATGCCCATAAGGCATCATTGAGGCGTGTACTCCAGTCCTTGCGATTTGGGCAGACCGTTTTCTCCAAGATGGACTTGATCTCCCTATTTGACACTTCAGCCAGCCCATTTGTTTGAGGGTGATAGGCAGTAGAGGTTCTATGGATGACATGGTGCTTCTTGAGGAGAGTTTCTACTACCTTGTTGCAAAAATGGGTGCCTCGGTCACTGATTATGGCTTTGGGCAGTCCAAATCTTGAGAAAATGTGGGATTTTACAAAATCACCCACTGTTTTTGCATCATCAGCTCTTGTTGCTTTGGCCTCAATCCACTTGGACACATAATCCACAGCAAGTAGTATGTAGGTGTTGCCAAAGGAAGGTGGGAATGGTCCCATGAAGTCAATGCCCCATATGTCAAAGATTTCACACACCATAATGGGTGCTTGTGGCATTTCACTTCTTTTGCCAAGGTTTCCCGTTTGTTGACATCTTGCACATGACCTACAAAATAAATAAGCATCTCTAAATATGTTAGGCCAAAATAATCCACTTTCAAGGACTTTCAAGGCTGTCTTGCGTGGCCCAAAGTGACCTCCACAGCTGTAAGAGTGGCAGAAAGTTAGGACAGATGTGATCTCATGGTTTGGGATGCATCTCCTTATGACTTGGTCTGCACAATGCTTCCATAGGTAAGGCTCATCCCACACATAATACCTTGCCTCTTTCTTGATCTTGTCTCTTATGTGTTTGGGCAAATCAGTGGGCAAATCACCTATGGCAAGGAAGTTAACAATATCAGCATACCATGGTTCCTCTTCTTGGACAGCAAAGAGGTGCTCATCAGGGAAGGTCTCATTGATGGGGCATGTCTCCATCTCGGTCAGAATTCTGCTGAGGTGATCAGCCACAAGGTTCTCCTTGCCTTTCTTGTCACGGATCTCCAAGTCAAACTCTTGTAACAGCAATATCCATCTCACCAGCCTAGGTTTGGACTCTTTTTTCTTGATTAAATACCTTAGTGCAGCATGATCTGAGTATATGATCACCTTTGTACCAAGTAGGTAGGGCCTAAACTTCTCCAATGCAAACACAACAGCCAGCAACTCTTTTTCCGTGGTGGAATAATTGCATTGTGCAGCATCTAGGGTGCGTGAGGCATAGTGAATGACATGAGGAGAGTTACCTATGCGTTGTCCCAATACTGCACCTATAGCAAAGTTGCTGGCATCACACATGATCTCAAATGGAAGGGTCCAATCAGGTGGCTGGATGACTGGGGCAGAAATTAGGAGTGATTTGATCAAATCAAAGGCTGATTTGCAGCTGTCATCAAAGTTGAATGGTACATCCTGCTGTAACAATCTGCAAAGAGGCTGAGTTATTTTAGAAAAATCCTTGATAAACCTCCTGTAAAAACCAGCATGTCCAAGGAATGATCGAATCTCCCTAATGCTGGTTGGGTAGGGCAGATTTTTGATGGTGTCGATTTTGGCTTTGTCCACCTCAATCCCTTTTGCTGAAACAATATGGCCTAAGATTAAGCCATGGCTGACCATGAAGTGGCACTTCTCATAGTTGAGAACCAAGTTTGTTTCCAAACACCTTTGAAGTATCTTCTCCAAGTTGGCTAGGCATTCATGGAATGAGTTGCCATACACCGTAAAGTCATCCATGAAGACTTCAATGATCCTCTCCACATAGTCAGAAAAAATGCTCATCATGCACCTTTGGAAAGTGGCTGGTGCGTTGCAAAGACCGAAGGGCATCCTCCTAAATGCGAATGTGCCAAATGGGCATGTGAAAGTGGTCTTCTCTTGGTCTTCTGGTGCAACGGGGATTTGATAAAATCCAGAATATCCATCAAGGAGGCAGTAATGGCTTTTTCCAGCAAGTCTCTCAAGCATTTGGTCCATGAAGGGCAAGGGAAAGTGGTCCTTTCTTGTGGCTGTGTTGAGCTTCCTGTAGTCCATGCAAACTCTCCACCCATTTTGTACACGAGTGGGTACTAGCTCTCCTTCAGAATTAGGGACAATGGTAATCCCGGTCTTCTTTGGTACCACATGGATGGGACTCACCCATTTACTGTCAGAAATGGGGTAGATTACCCCAATGTCTAGGAGCTTTACAATCTCCTTCTTTACAACCTCCATCATAGGTGGATTCAGCCTTCTTTGTGCCTCACGAACAGGTTTGCACTCATCCTCCATAAGTATCCGATGCATGCATGTTGAGGGTGAGATACCCTTTATGTCCTCCAATGTCCACCCAATTGCCTTCTTGTGTCTCCTCAACACATCCAAGAGCTTTTCCTCTTCTTCTTGGTTGAGCTGGTTGGAGATGATTACTGGAAGTGTATTTCCAGCTCCCAAGTAGGCATATTTGAGGTGGTTAGGCAAGGGTTTCAGTTCTGGTGCCTTTTCTGTCTGCTGGTTTTCTGTCTGCCTGCTGTCCGATTTGAGCGGTGATTTGAGCAGATTTTCTGGTGTTCTGGGCAAATCACTGGGCAAATCACCCACATCCAGCAAGTTACAACAGTCTGCTGTTTTGTCTTCTTCAGAGATGTTGCTGTCCACTTTTCCTTTCCTGCAAAGACCTTCATAAAGTAAGTTTTCTTGATCAAAATCAAAAACTTCTTGACTTAAATTATCAATAACATCAAGTCCATAAACATGAGAAACATCATTGGGGAATTTCATGGCATCATAAACATTAAATTTGATAACTTCCCCTTCAAACTCCATAGTCAATGTGCCATCATGCACATCAATTTTTGTTCTTGCTGTGCTCAAGAATGGTCTCCCAAGTAGGATATCAGAGGCGGTGTTGCTCTTGTCTTCCTCCATGTCAATAACATAAAAATCTGCTGGAAAGACTAATTGGTCCACTTGCACCAACACATCTTCAAGCACTCCTTTAGGGTAGACAATGGATCGGTCAGCCAATTGGATCACAATGCTGGTGCCTTTGAGTGTACCTGCATTTAACAAGTTAAAAATAGACAGAGGCATGACATTTATTGAAGCTCCAAGGTCACACATGGCCTTCTTTATTCCCACATTGCCTATTTTGCATGAAACCGCAAACATTCCTCTATCTTTGCATTTGACTGGTAGTTTCCTTTGGATGACAGCTGAAACACACTCCCCCACACTTACCTTTTCACGTTCAGCAAGTTTCCTTCGGTTGGTGCATAGCTCTTTGAGAAACTTGGCATACCTTGGAATTTGTTTTACAGCATCAAGTAGGGGAATGTTGATTTCCACTTTGCGGAGTGTCTCAAATATCTCTTTTTCCTCTTTCTCCTTTTGGGACCTTGCAAATCTCTTTGGGAAGGGAGGAGGTACCTTGAATTTCTCCATAGGTTGCTGTTTCTGCCTTTGGCTGGATTCTGCCTGGTCTGTTGATTTGGGCAAATCACTGTCTGCCTTCTTTGGAGAATTGGGCAAATCATTGCTGGACAGCTTAGTTTGCCCAGCGATCGGGTCAGTTTCTACAAGCAAACTGGGCAAATCACTGCCCTGATCACCTTCTGGCAGAATTTCTTCCATGCCCTGTTTTTGCACTTTTTCAGCCCTATTGTCTTGCAACTCCTTTCCACTTCTCAATGTGATGGCACTAGCATTTTGCCTTGGATTTATCTCAGTTTGGGAAGGTAGCTTTCCTTGTGATTCAATTTTGTTTAAGGATGAAGCCATTTGCCCCATTTGTTTCTCAAGATTCTGCACAGTATTTGCCAAATTTTTCACAATCTCTTCAAGGGATGCATTAGAATTTTGAGGTGCAGCTTGAGCTTGGTTCCTTTGCTGGTAGCTTGGATATTGCTGTCCCCTTGCATAACTGAAATTTGGATGGTCCCTCCAACCTGGATTATAAGTATTGGCATAGGGATCATACCTTCTTTGCCCATTAAAGCCTCCAACAGCATTGACTTGCTGGTCCTCCTCTTGAAGGGAAGGACATAGATCAGTTGGGTGGTTGTTGGCACATATTCCACATGTCTTGGGCTGCTGAATCTGCTGGACTTGTTGGGCTTGACTCACAACAAGGCTACGGACAGCATTGGTGAGTTCAGAAAGTTGGGATGATAAAGTGGAATTACTCACCTCATTTACATTCCTTGTTGGCAGCTCTTGATCTCCAAATTGCTGAGAAGCTGCGGCCATGGTGGAAATTAAGTCCCTCATCTCTCGAGGTGATTTTCTCTCAGTTGATCCTCCACAGGCTGCATCAATAAACTTTCTTTCTGAGGGTAGTAGACCTCCATAGAAGTACTCAATGAGAGATTGGTCAGAAATATCATGTTGAGGGCAGCTTGTGCATAACTTTTTGAACCTCTCCCAATACTCATACAAGCCTTCAGAGTGCTTTTGCCTTATGCCACTTATCTCTCGACGGATGCCAATGGCTTTTGAGGTAGGGAAGAATTTTTTCAAGAATGCTCTCACCATATCAGTCCATGATGTGATGGTTCCGGGTGGTAAGTAAAATAGCCATTCTTTGGCATAGTCGTCAAGGGAAAAAGGGAAGGCTCTAAGTTTGATATCCTCTTCTGGAATACCTTGGGGTCTCAAGGTTGAGCACACAACGTGGAATGCCTTCAAATGCTTGTGAGGATCTTCATTTTCAAGGCCTCTGAATTTGGGAAGGAGATGGATCAGACCTGTTTTTAGCTCAAAAGGTGCTGTCAATGGGGGATATGCAATGCATAAGGGTGCTAGATCTCCTGCTGGTTCAGCTAACTCTCCAAGAGTTCTCTCCCGTGGCTGAGGTGCTTGGATGGGCATGTTTCTTGCTTGATTTTCAGCTTCTACATGTGCAGCAGGTGGTGCCGCCATTGCTGGATTTTCTGCCATGACCAGGAATTCAGTTTCTGGTAAAAATTCTGCTGTAGCAGGTGCGGTGATGGAAGTTTCTGCTGGTGCAGAAATTTCTTCAGCAGGGGCAGTAGGTGGTCTGTGAGGTGGAGTTGTTGATGAAGATGGTCTTGAGGCTTGGTTCCTCAAATTTGCTTGCTTCCTTAAGCTCTTGGCAGTCTTTTCAATCTCCGGGTCGTAAAGAAGAGTGTCTTTACGGCCAGACCTGGTCATAAAGGGAAAATACGTTAGTTTAAATCAGTTCCCCGGCAACGGCGCCAATTTTTGATAGGCGGTTGTCGAAGCCGTCAAAAATAAACCTATTAAACGATCAACAAATAAATTTGCAGATAGTGGCAATAGGGTCGAACCACAGGGAATTGACACTAAAGACCTTCCTAATAATGACCAAGGTAAAGTAAATAACAAGTAAATAAAAGAGGGGGGTTTTTGAGTTGATGGATTAACACTAAATAGTAAAAGAAAGCAGTAATTTAAAGATGAATAAATCAATAAGAGAAAGGCTTCTAGTTGAAGTATGAGTCTAATTCAGTTTGTTCAGAATTGATCATTGATTATTTGAAGACTCCTTTTTAATTTCAATAAATTAGTTTTGGTTGTGGAAGACGCTTCTCACAATCCAAATTCCTCCTTAGTTCTAGTTTGATTAGGAAACGTTCGCTAATCAAACACTAATCAACAAGTTGCCAAGGAACGTCCTTGGGGCATTGTAGCATCGAACAACTGTTGATTGCATTAAGACTTAGAGAAACCCAATTCTATCCTTGCCAACCGCGTGGTCAAGTTTAGATTATGCAACCTGATTGAATGTGTATTTGAACAATCCAAGCAATTACGGACCTAAACCATTCAAACAATATTACTCAAGCAATTTAAAAGCAATGGGCCCTTATTGATTCTAAAAGCAAAGTAATACTTGTAGAAAAGATCAGATTGCATAAATATTGAAACAAATAAGAGTTCAACAATGGAGTATTAAACCTCCCAATTCATAACAAATCTGAATATTCTCAACTTCAACTAGAAAATAAGGAACTTAGCCACTCATGGTGGACTAAATACACAAAAAGATGAAAAGAAAATAAAGAAGAACAACTGCAGAGTTTCTGGCGAGGGAGAGATGCTGAATGAGGCTGATCAGAAGATAGCTTTGCTAGTTTGGAGGCTCTCCTTTTATAGCTGCAGAATTTCTCTCCATCTAGGGTTTTGAAATCCCTCTTTGATTTGGTGTTTGACTCCTCTTTTGATGTTGAATTTGATTGCAATTGGATTTCCTTGGATGAGAAGTTCTTTCGTGGCTCTTGGATAAGTGTTGGAAGTGATTGGATTGGATTTGGACTTCTGAAAATTCGGATTTCTGTTTGCTGTCCATTTTCCCGCTCTGCTGTAATTTTCTGCTGTCAAAGTGATTTGCCCGGCGATTTGACCAGTTACTTGGGCAAATCACTGGGCAAATCGCTTCTCTGTAAGTCAGTCCTCTATGCCTCTGCGAGTGATTTGGCCAGTGATTCTCGATTGTCTTGGTCAAATCGCTTGCCCATGTCACTGCTGTCTGTTGCCTCTGGGTATCTGTTTTAGCTTGATCTGGGCAGTGATTGGAGCAGATTTTTGGGCAAATCGCTGGGCAAATCATCCTTTTGCAAATTTTCTGCACTTTTTCTCCCATTTTCCAGATTCTTCCTTTTCTGTAAAAACAAGATAAAAACCATAAATTAAGCTAGAAAATGTGTAAATAAGCAATAAAAGAGATAATAAAAATGTGGCTAAATTGTGCTTGATCAGTTAAGGATGAGAGGAACTCGTCGATCTACACGATTGACTGGAGTGCCACCTCAGGACGAGGGCACTGATGCCCGTCCTCCAGCATTGCTTAGGGCAATGTCTAGTAGGTCCAGCAGGGACAGAGCAGTGAGAGACCCTAGAAGGTCTTTGGATCTGGATAGAAGTAGATCAGTGAGAGGAACAGTTCAGGGAGGCATGTCTGAGGACATGGATGTGGAGCAGAGGAGAGATGGCAGTCTTGGTGTGAGCATGTCGGAAGAGGGCATGGGAGAGTCAGAAGGAGGCATTCAGGCCTCAGGGTTTGTTCAGCCGCCCCAATACCCACCATTTTCACATCATCCAGGGTATTCGATGGGAGGTACATCGGATTACCCTAGCTTTAGCCCTTACCCACCACAGATGCCATACCCACCATACTACCCACCATACACCCAATACCCTATGTATCCACCTCCACCTCCCTATCCTGGTACAGCAAACCCTACCCCAGGGGATGTTGCACCTCCACCACCACCAGAACCTACCATCCCAGAAACCCAAGTACCCAAGCCTACCTCATCTGGAGGGAGCAAGGTCAAGATGACAGACTATATGAAGTTGGGTGCTCCTCAGTATGACACAGGTGATGACCCATTCGAGTATCTGAGCAGGGTCAAGATGATCACAGAGGAGATAGGGGCTGATGACAGTAGAGCCATTCAGATGGCTGGGTTCACATTAAAATGCAAGAAGGCCCGGGACTGGTACAAGAACTATGTGAAACCAAGGGTGGACAGTATGTCCTGGGAGGAGTTTGCTAATGAGTTTGCGAGTTGGGCTTTCCCTGAGAGCTCTAGGGAGCAGAAGATGATAGAATTTGAGCAGTTAAGGCAGACTGATGAGATGAGTGTGGAAGAATACACGGACAGATTCCTGGAGTTGTTGCCATATTCTGGGCAAAATCTAGATACAGAGCAGAAGAAATCAAGGAGGTACATTATGAGGCTTCACTCCAGGTACTCCTCTTTGATACAGTCAGCAGAAAGGGAGAGTTTCCATACCATAGTGGATATGGCTCGGAGAATGGAAGCTAGTGCTATTATTGAGGGGAAGGTCAGACAGTCCGTGGCACAGCCTTCTAGTTCCAAGACCCCAGGTGGGGGAAAGATGGATCCCTCTACTGTGGGTTCTTCAGCTTCAGGCAGTAAGAAGTGGGGCAGTACCAGCAAGAAATCTAAGAAGATTAAGTTTTGGAACAAAGTCAAGTCAAGTCTGGGTTTAGGAGGCGGATCGAGTTCAGGCGCAGACAGTGCTGCATGTGCAAAGTGTGGGAGGCTACACAGAGGAATCTGCCGATTTGGGACAACAGCCTGCTACAGATGTGGGCAAGAGGGACACATGTCTAGAGAGTGTCCTAGAGCAGTTCAGATGCCACAGTCCCAGCAGACAGCTTCCGGTAGTGTGGCTCAGCCTATGGCTCCAGCAGCAACTCAGGCCAGTGGTAGAGGCAGAGGAAGAGGGTCAGCCTCTTCTTCAGCAGGTTTCAGAGGTGATGGTCCATCAGCTCCGGCACGGATCTTCACCATGACCCAGCAGGAGGCGAACACATCCAACACCATGGTGTCAGGTAATCTCATCATTGGTTGTTCAGATGTTTATGCCTTAATGGACCCGGGTGCATCTCATTCTTTTATTGCACCGAGAGCCGTGGAGAGGGTAGGATTGATGGTCTCTGGGTTAGAGTGTCCCCTATGGGTCAGTGGACCCAAGTGTGACCCGTCAGTGGCAGAGGCAGTCTGCCAGTGTAGTCCAGTTTTTATAGAGGGAAGATGCCTTTCCGCCGACCTTGTGGTTCTAGATTTGACAGATTTTGACATCATTCTAGGGATGGACTGGTTATCTACCCATGGTGCTACCTTGGACTGCAGGGACAAGGTAGTCAGATTCAGAGGTCAGGATGGGTCAGAGGTCGTCTTCAGAGGAGACAAGAGGGGTACACCTAGAGGTCTGATCTCAGCCCTTCAGGCTCGTAGGTTGCTTAGGAGGGGATGTCAGGGGTTTCTAGCTCATGTGAGAGAGCTGGATAGTAATGTTAGAGAGCCCGCCTCGGTACCAGTGGTCAGAGAGTTTTCAGATGTTTTCCCAGATGAGCTGCCAGGTTTACCACCTGCTAGGGAGATAGAGTTCGAGATAGAATTAGTGCCTGGTACCAGACCAATCTCTATCCCTCCCTACAGGATGGCACCAGCTGAGTTGAAGGAGTTGAAGGAACAGTTGCAAGAGTTGGTAGACAAGGGCTTCATCCGACCGAGTACCTCACCTTGGGGTGCTCTAGTGCTCTTTGTTAGGAAGAAGGATGGATCCCTTAGACTTTGTATCGACTACAGGCAGTTGAATAAGGTCACTACCAAGAACAAGTACCCGTTGCCTAGGATCGACGATCTATTCGACCAGCTAGCTGGGGCCGGTTGTTTCTCCAAAATAGATCTGAGATCGGGGTACCATCAGTTAAGAATAAGGGAGGAAGATGTGCCGAAGACAGCTTTCAGGACCAGGTATGGGCACTATGAGTTCCTTGTGATGCCGTTCGGGTTGACCAACGCCCCTGCAGCATTCATGGATCTCATGAACAGAGTTTTCAGCCAGTATCTGGATCACTTCGTTATTGTCTTCATAGATGATATCCTAGTGTATTCTAGGAATGCAGAGGAGCATGCCCATCACCTGAGGACAGTTTTGCAGACCTTGAGGGAGCATGGCTTGTATGCCAAGTTCTCCAAGTGTGAGTTTTGGCTTAGGAGCATTTCATTCTTGGGGCACGTGGTGTCTGAACAAGGTATTGAGGTAGACCCCAAGAAAGTAGAGGCTGTAGCTAACTGGCCTAGACCCACTACGGTGACAGAGATTAAGAGTTTTCTGGGTTTGGCAGGTTACTACAGGAGGTTCGTTCAGGACTTCTCAAAGATTGCTGCTCCTATGACCAAATTGACTAAGAAGAACCAGAAGTTTGTATGGACTGACCAGTGTGAAGAGAGCTTTGAGGAGCTTAAGAGGAGGTTGACTTCAGCACCGGTGTTAGCTCTGCCAAACAGTGATGATGACTTCTCAGTGTATTGTGATGCGTCCTGTGTGGGACTGGGTTGTGTGCTGATGTAGAATGAGAGGGTGATCGCTTATGCTTCTAGACAGCTGAAGAAGCACGAGTTGAATTACCCCACACATGACCTAGAGATGGCAGCAGTTATCTTTGCACTCAAGATGTGGAGGCATTACCTTTATGGGGTTAAGTGTGAGATCTTCACAGATCATAAGAGCCTGCAGTACATCCTGAGTCAGAGAGAACTGAACTTGAGGCAGAGGAGATGGGTGGAGCTGTTGAGTGACTATGATTGCAAGATCCAGTACCATCCGGGTAAGGCGAATGTTGTGGCAGACGCCTTAAGCCGGAAATCACTTGGCAGTTTATCCCATATTTCAGCAGAGAGGAGGCCGGTGGTGAAAGAATTCCATAGACTCATGAGTGAGGGGTTGCAACTGGAGTTGTCTGGCACAGGTGCTTTAGTAGCTCTGATGAGAGTGTCACCCGTGTTTCTGGAGCAGGTGGCTCAGAAACAGCATGAGGACCCAGAATTGGTCAAGATTGCCAGGACTGTTCAGTCTGGCAAGAATGATGAGTTTAGATTTGATGAAAAGGGGATCCTCCGTTATGGGAACAGGTTATGTGTGCCAGATGACATCGGTCTGAAGGGAGATATTATGGGAGAAGCCCATAATACCAGGTATAGCATTCACCCTGGAGCCACCAAGATGTATTAGGATTTGAAGAGAGTGTATTGGTGGCCAGCTATTAAGAAGGATGTGGCACTATTCGTATCAGCTTGCGATGTGTGTCAAAGGGTGAAGCTAGAACACCAGAAGCCGGCGGGAATGCTTAACCCACTGCCTATTCCAGAGTGGAAATGAGAGAACATCGCTATGGACTTCGTAGTGGGGTTACCGGCAACGTCCAACAGATTGGACTCCATATGGGTGATAGTGGACAGACTCACCAAATCTGCTCACTTCATCCCTGTCAGGAGTGGCTATTCTGTGGATAAGCTGGCGCAGGTGTATGTGGATGAGTTTATCAAGCTGCATGGGGTTCCAGTTTCTATAGTGTCAGATAGAGGGCCCCAGTTCACCTCCAGGTTTTGGCGGAGTCTGTAGAGTGCTATGGGTACCAGATTGGATTTCAGTACTGCTTTCCACCCACAGACAGATGGACAGTCAGAGAGGACCATCCAGACGATAGAGGACATGCTCAGAATGTGTGTGCTAGATTTTGGCAGTTCTTGGAGGCAGCATCTACCCTTGGTGGAGTTTGCCTACAATAACAGCTATCACGCTAGTATAGGGATGGCCCCGTATGAAGCTTTGTATGGGAGGAAATGCAGATCACCTATCTGCTGGGAAGAAGTAGGAGAGAGGACTCTTGCGGGTCCGGAGTTAGTAGAGCTTACCAGCAGGGTAGTGCCCATGATCAGAGAGAGGATCAAGACTGCTGCTAGCCGGCAGAAGAGTTATGCAGATGTCCGCAGAAGACAGCTAGAGTTTCAAGAGGGGGATTTGGTTTTGCTCAAGGTGTCTCCTATGAAAGGGGTGGTTCGGTTTGGGAAGAAGGGTAAGTTAGCTCCACGGTATATTGGTCCTTTTGAGGTTCTCCAGAGGGTCAAAAATGTATCGTATAAGCTGGACTTGCCTGCTTCAATGGAGAGAATCCATTCGGTTTTCCATGTTTCCATGCTACGGAAGTTCGTGTCGGATCCGAGAAAGGTTCTTAGTGAGCCTGATGTTGAGATTCATGAGGATCTCACCTATGAGGAGCAGCCAGTACGGATCTTGGACACCCAGATCAAAAAGTTGAGGAACAAGGAAATCCCGATGGTAAAGGTCCTTTGGAACCACCACAACTTAGAGGAATGCACTTGGGAGACACGGGAGTCCATGCTCCAGCAATACCCCCATCTGTTCTGAGGTGAGTGTTAGTTTGTGTTATGTGCTAGGTATGTATGTTTATGTGTATGATGATTGATGCCATGCTTTGTATGTTAGTTGAGGAACATTCGGGGACGAATGTTCTTAAGGGGGGAGAATGTAATACCCGGCTAGACTCTGGTATCGGAATTCCTACCGTCCGGTGGGATCTCGGATGTCAGAGACCTCTAGAAGGGTAAAATTATGTTTTTCTAAAATGTTTTAATGTATTTCATGTTTTTAAGTAAGATTTAAATTGAGTTTTGAAGGAAAAGGACCAAGGAAGTATTTCCAGGTTCGGCCGCCGAATCCCCATGTTCGGCCGCCGAACGTTGGATAGTTTAGGAGGCTAGTTAGGCTTCCGAAAATTTTCTCAGGTTCGGCCGCCGAACCTCATGTTCGGCCGCCGAACTTGCATGAGATTAGGGGGCACGTTCGGCTGCCAAAAGGTGGTCGGGCAGCCCCTATATAAGGGCTCCATGGCCCAAACGGGCGAGTTTTCTCCCCATTTTCGGCCACGGTGAGTCCCTACTCTCCCTTGGTTCATTTTTAATGATTTTTCCTCAAATCTTGCAAGATTTAACGAGTTTCAACTTGTTTTTGAAGTATTGTGAACTTTGAGCAAGCTTTGGAGACCCAAGAGTTTGATCTCCCCCATCTCCAAGTTTCGGTCGTCTCTCCCTCGATCTCCAAGAGGTAAGAGCCGATCTCTAGCTCATTTATGTTGAAAAGAAAGTTTTAAGTTGATTTTATGGGTAGAAATGCATGTTAGGAGGCATGTTGAATTTTTGGCCATTTTTGAATGTTTGAGCAATGTAGGTTGATTTGTATGTGTTTGATGTGTTGTAGTTGGGGTTTAAGTTAGTTGGAGACCCCTAGTGTAACGACCCGAAAATCGGACCGCTACCGGCGCTAGGATCCGGGTCGACTTAAGGCCGCCGGGACCCGTAGCAAGCCTAACATAATACCTGTAAACCTGTATCATCCCATACATGATCAACAATAAGCATAAAAATTAAAACTTTCCTTTGCATACTCATCAACCAAACTCAACCTGTACATAAACATGAATATAACATTGATCCCTCTGTGGGATCTCATCTGTGCCCTCAAGGGGTAACATAACCTGTGTTGAGCTGGTTTACATAAACATCATCAAAAATCTCTAAGATCATGTATAAAGAGGGATGCAACATTCTATGGTCAAGCACACACTAACATCCATAAAACTCATTACATAACTATACTGTACTTTTACATTACAATTTTGATCATGTCCATTCCTATCTATTACATAAGCATGACTTCTTCACTCTATCCGAACTCCCGTACTATATCCTGTACCTGTAAGCCTGGGGGAAAGGGAGAGGGGTGAGCTAAAAGCCCAGTGAGTAGAGCTATTAAAACACGTTAACACTATGCTCTATGAAATGCATCATAACACAAACAATTCACGTAAGGGTTGGGTGAACTTGTCACCAAATAGTCCAAGTTAACTCTGTGCCAGGCCTGTAGAATGGGGCCTGGTCTTCCTGTCATAACATACATTACTTACCATTTTCCAGGGCCTCCTCTGGGCTCCTGGTCTTCGAGTCCCATAACCGTGCCTTACTCTGTGCCAGGCCTGTAGACTGGGGCCTGGTCTTTCTTACTCTGTGCCAGGCCGTAGCATGGGGTCCTGGTCTTCCTGTCTTGGACTAATTGGGTCATCCAACATTCACCCACATCAACAACAATTTATGCAATGCGGCATATTCGTGAAAACTAATGCAATCATCCTATTGCATAATCATGATGCATGAAACATGATAAAACATTTAATTTAAAAGATTTAGTTTAGTTCCACTCACCTCTGGCTGACTCTGACAACACCGAAGCAGCTGAACTCACTGCTGGGGTCCTCAGTTCCTCGGGTCCGAACCTACACAGGTGGACTCAAATGAGGGACCAAACATACCTGAACATAACTCTAAAATATTCCCCAAAAACCCCCTAAAACATCATGAAAACATCACAGAAAATATGCATGAAATGGCTGAACAGGGCACTTTCGGCGGCACCTTCGGCGGCCGAAAGTCCTGGACAGAGACGAAACTCAGGCAGGTTCGGCGGCACCTTCGGCGGCCGAAAGTCCCAGACAGAGACGAAAGTCTCTTTTCGGGGGCAACTTCGGCAGCCGAAAGGCTTGCCTCCCCAGCCATGTTCGGCGGCCGAAAGTACCTTCGGCTGCCGAACCTGGTTTCTGCCAAAGGGCAGAAACTTGGTTCCCTTTGCACATTTCGCCTCCAAACCTTCCAAACATGCATATTTTTCAACCAAAGCATGCATACAAGTTCCTAGGGGCCTCAAACATACATATACCCCATCTACAACACTTCAAACATACTCAAACAACACACATTGTTCAAAACATCAATATATACCCTAGCATGCATTTCTACCCTTAGATCTTGCATAAAACTTATTTAAAACTCATAAGGAGCTTAAGATCGGCTCTTACCTCTTGAAGATCGAGAGGAAGACGACCTAAACTTGGAGATCCACGGAAATGAGCTCCTGAGTTCCCAAAGCCCAAAACTTGTTTCAAAAGCTTAAATCTTCAAAACCAAGTGAAAACAAGTGAGAATATTGAAAGATTTAGAGGAAGAACATTGAAAATGGGTGAGGGACGGCGGGAAGCTCACCTTGGCCGAAAATGGGGAAAAAGCTCGCCCGTTTTCGGCTAAGGGACCCTTTTATAGTGGCTGGCCAGACCACGTTCGGGGGCCGAATGTGCCTCCGCATCCATGCAAATGTTCGGCGGCCGAACTTCACTTTCGGCGGCCGAACCTTTACTTCCCTAACTCATGCTTTCGGGGGCCTAACGTGCCTCCAAAACGCATGCATGTTCGGCGGCCGAACCTGACTTTCGGCGGCCGAACCTGGGTTTTCCTCCAAAGCTATTTTCATGTAAAAACTCATTTAATTCACACTTAAAATCATAAAACACATTAAAACATTTTTATAAAACATGATTCTACCCTTCTAGAGGTCTCCGACATCCGAGATTCCACCGGACGGTAGGAATTCCGATACCGGAGTCTAGCCGGGTATTACATTCTCCCCCCCTTAAGAACATTCGTCCCCGAATGTTCCTCAACTAGTACATGCATACCAAACAACATAACATACACACTTAACGCATAGAGACTAACCTTAAAAGAGATGAGGATATTGCCGGAGCATGGACTCCCGTGTCTCCCAAGTGCATTCTTCTATATTGTGGTGGTTCCACAGGACTTTCACCATCGGGATTTCCTTGTTCCTTAGCTTTCTGATCTGGGTGTCTAGGATCCGTACTGGCTGCTCAACATAGGTGAGATCCTCTTGGATCTCCACATCAGGCTCACTAAGAACCTTGCCCGGATCTGACACGAACTTTCTCAACATAGAAACATGGAAAACCGGATGGATTCTCTCCATCGAAGCAGGTAAATCCAGCTTGTACGATACATTCCCAATCTTTTGCAAGACTTCGAAGGGTCCGATGTACCGCGGAGCCAGTTTACCCTTCTTCCCGAACCGAACCACTCCTTTCATTGGAGACACCTTGAGCAATACCAGATCCCCCTCCTGAAACTCTACTAGTCTTCTGCGGATGTCTGCATAACTCTTCTGTCTGCTTGCAGCTGTCTTGATCCTTTCTCTGATCATGGGCACCACCCTGCTGGTGATCTCTACTAGCTCGGGTCCTGCTAAGGACCTCTCTCCTACCTCTTCCCAGCAAACAGGTGATCTGCACTTCCTTCCATATAAAGCTTTATATGGAGCCATCCCGATGCTAGCATGATGGCTGTTATTGTAGGCAAACTCCACCAAAGGTAGATGCTGCCTCCAAGAACCGCCAAAGTCTAGCACACACATTCTCAGCATATCTTCTATGGTCTGGATGGTCCTCTCTGACTGTCCGTCTGTCTGTGGATGGAAGGCAGTACTGAAATCCAACCTGGTACCCATGGCATCCTGCAGACTTCGCCAAAACCTGGAGGTGAACTGGGGCCCTCTATCTGACACTATGGAAACAGGAACCCCATGCAGTCTGACTATCTCATCAACGTACACCTGCGCCAACTTGTCCACAGAGTAGCCACTCCTGACAGGGATGAAGTGAGCAGATTTGGTAAGTCTGTCCACAATCACCCATATGGAGTCCAATCTGTTGGACGTCGCCGGTAACCCCACTACGAAGTCCATAGTTATATTCTCCCATTTCCATTCTGGAATGGGTAGCGGGTTAAGCATTCCAGCCGGCTTCTGATGTTCCAGCTTCACCCTCTGACATATCTCGCAGGCTGACACAAACTGTGCCACTTCTCTCTTCATAGCTGGCCACCAATAAACCTTCTTTAGATCCTGATACATCTTGGTGGCTCCGGGGTGAATGCTGTATCTTGCATTATGAGCCTCTCTCATAATGTCTCCTTTTAGCCCAATGTCATCTGGTACACACAATCGACTCCCATAGATGAGGATCCCCCTATTGTCAAATCTGAACTCACTGTCCTTGCCTGACTGAACAGTCCTGGCAACCTTCACTAACTCTGGGTCCTCATGCTGTTTCTGAGCCACCTGCTCCAGAAACACGGGTGTCACTTTCATCTGAGCGACCAAGGCACCTGTACCAGATAACTCCATCTGTAGACCTTCCTCAATGAGCTTGTAAAACTCCTTCACCACCGGTCTTCTTTCTGCCGTGATATGGGATAGACTGCCTAGTGACTTCCGGCTTAGGGCGTCTGCCACAACATTCGCCTTACCCGTCTGATACCATTCTGTAACGACCCGAAAATCGGACCGCTACCGGCGCTAGGATCCGGGTCGACTTAAGGCCGCCGGGACCCGTAGCAAGCCTAACATAATACCTATAAACCTGTATCATCCCATACATGATCAACAATAAGCATAAAAATTAAAACTTTCCTTTGCATACTCATCAACCAAACTCAACCTGTACATAAACATGAATATAACATTGATCCCTCTGTGGGATCTCATCTGTGCCCTCAAGGGGTAACATAACCTGTGTTGAGCTGGTTTACATAAACATCATCAAAAATCTCTAAGATCATGTATAAAGAGGGATGCAACATTCTATGGTCAAGCACACACTAACATCCATAAAACTCATTACATAACTATACTGTACTTTTACATTACAATTTTGATCATGTCCATTCCTATCTATTACATAAGCATGACTTCTTCACTCTATCCGAACTCCCGTACTATATCCTGTACCTGTAAGCCTGGGGGAAAGGGAGAGGGGTGAGCTAAAAGCCCAGTGAGTAGAGCTATTAAAACACGTTAACACTATGCTCTATGAAATGCATCATAACACAAACAATTCACGTAAGGGTTGGGTGAACTTGTCACCAAATAGTCCAAGTTAACTCTGTGCCAGGCCTGTAGAATGGGGCCTGGTCTTCCTGTCATAACATACATTACTTACCATTTTCCAGGGCCTCCTCTGGGCTCCTGGTCTTCGAGTCCCATAACCGTGCCTTACTCTGTGCCAGGCCTGTAGACTGGGGCCTGGTCTTTCTTACTCTGTGCCAGGCCGTAGCATGGGGTCCTGGTCTTCCTGTCTTGGACTAATTGGGTCATCCAACATTCACCCACATCAACAACAATTTATGCAATGCGGCATATTCGTGAAAACTAATGCAATCATCCTATTGCATAATCATGATGCATGAAACATGATAAAACATTTAATTTAAAAGATTTAGTTTAGTTCCACTCACCTCTGGCTGACTCTGACAACACCGAAGCAGCTGAACTCACTGCTGGGGTCCTCAGTTCCTCGGGTCCGAACCTACACAGGTGGACTCAAATGAGGGACCAAACATACCTGAACATAACTCTAAAATATTCCCCAAAAACCCCCTAAAACATCATGAAAACATCACAGAAAATATGCATGAAATGGCTGAACAGGGCACTTTCGGCGGCACCTTCGGCGGCCGAAAGTCCTGGACAGAGACGAAACTCAGGCAGGTTCGGCGGCACCTTCGGCGGCCGAAAGTCCCAGACAGAGACGAAAGTCTCTTTTCGGGGGCAACTTCGGCAGCCGAAAGGCTTGCCTCCCCAGCCATGTTCGGCGGCCGAAAGTACCTTCGGCTGCCGAACCTGGTTTCTGCCAAAGGGCAGAAACTTGGTTCCCTTTGCACATTTCGCCTCCAAACCTTCCAAACATGCATATTTTTCAACCAAAGCATGCATACAAGTTCCTAGGGGCCTCAAACATACATATACCCCATCTACAACACTTCAAACATACTCAAACAACACACATTGTTCAAAACATCAATATATACCCTAGCATGCATTTCTACCCTTAGATCTTGCATAAAACTTATTTAAAACTCATAAGGAGCTTAAGATCGGCTCTTACCTCTTGAAGATCGAGAGGAAGACGACCTAAACTTGGAGATCCACGGAAATGAGCTCCTGAGTTCCCAAAGCCCAAAACTTGTTTCAAAAGCTTAAATCTTCAAAACCAAGTGAAAACAAGTGAGAATATTGAAAGATTTAGAGGAAGAACATTGAAAATGGGTGAGGGACGGCGGAAAGCTCACCTTGGCCGAAAATAGGGAAAAAAGCCTTTTTATGTAACAGCCCGGACGTGATCCCCGGCACTGTTACCGTTCACACCCAGGGCTATCCCTCGCCTGGCCTTTTGCCACCTCGGGCTTTCCACTGGCGTATGAACAGCTCTTAACATCCCTTCACCCTCACGGGTTCCAGGCAGGATTTGTCCCTCGGGGGAGCCATTACGGCCCGCCCTAGCCCGAGTGGATTTGGCCCAATTCCTTCCCATGGAACAATTGGTACTCACTCTCACCAGACTATTCCCTTAAAGTGGGAGGTCAAGGGTTCGAGCAGTGGGGGAGGCGACCTAATTCCCAGAGGAAGGAATTGGGCCAAATCCACTCGGGCTAGGGCGGGCCGTAATGGCTCCCCCGAGGGACAAATCCTGCCTGGAACCCGTGAGGGTGAAGGGATGTTAAGAGCTGTTCATACGCCAGTGGAAAGCCCGAGGTGGCAAAAGGCCAGGCGAGGGATAGCCCTGGGTGTGAACGGTAACAGTGCCGGGGATCACGTCCGGGCTGTTACATAAAATTGGAACAATTGGTACTCACTCTCACCAGACTATTCCCTTAAAGTGGGAGGTCAAGGGTTCGAGCAGTGGGGGAGGCGACCTAATTCCCAGAGGAAGGAATTGGGCCAAATCCACTCGGGCTAGGGCGGGCCGTAATGGCTCCCCCGAGGGACAAATCCTGCCTGGAACCCGTGAGGGTGAAGGGATGTTAAGAGCTGCTCACGACGCCAGTGGAAAGCCCGAGGTGGCGAGAGGGCCAGGCGAGGGATAGCCCTGGGCCGTGAGCGGTAACAGTGCCGGGGATCACGTCCGGGCTGTTACACCTAGGAGCTTGTATGCTTGAGAATGCATGTTGTAGAATAGGATTTATGCATGATTGGGATTGTTTTGAGGCTTTGTGCAAGGGGGAAGTTGAGTTTCTGCCCTTTGGCAGAAACTCAGGTTCGGCCGCCGAACCCCCTTGTGGAGGCAGTTTCGGCTGCCGAAGCCTGCCCCCGAAAGAGAACTTTCGTCTCTGGAGGGCAGTTTCGGCCGCCGAAAGTGCCGCCGAACCTGCATGACTTTCGGCTCTGGAGGGACTTTCGGCCGCCAAACCTGCCGCCGAAAGTGCCCTGTCCAGCCATTTCATGCATGTTTTCTATGATGTTCTTGTGATGTTTTAGGGGGGTTTTTGGGGAGTATTTTAGAGTCATGTCTTTGTATGTTTGGTCCCTCATTTCAGTCCACCTGTGTAGGTTCGGACCCGAGGAACCGAGGCCCCCAGCAGTGAGTCAGCTGCAGTGTCTGGTCAGAGCTAGCTAGAGGTGAGTGAAATTAACTCTTTATGTTTTAAAAAGTAAATTAATGAATGTAACAGCATGATTCATGCATCATGAATACCATGAGCTTATTTAGGATGTTTGCATTAGAAATCACGAATATGTTGCATTGCATTTTGGATTGTTGATGTGGGTGAATATTGAATGATCCTTTAGTCCTCACCAGAGTATGATATGTATCGGTTGGAAAGACCAGGGAAGCCCATTCTACGCCTCCCTGGCACAGAGTAAGAGAAAGACCAAGGAAGCCCATTCTACGCCTCCTTGGCATTATTGGAAATGTTATGTATATGAGTATGAGTAAGAGAAAGACCAGGGAAGCCCATTCTACACCTCCCTGGCACTATTGGAAAGTATTGAGGGCTATTGGTGACAAGTTCACTCTTGATGTGTAATGTTTGTGATGTGATGCATTTTCATTACAGCATGAATTAAATTATGATATGTTTTAGTATTCTGCTCACTGGGCTCTAGTAGCTCACCCCTCTCCCTAATCCCCCAGGTTTGCAGGTTCGGGCTAGACCAGGAAGTCAAGAAGAGTAAAGTTGATTATGTAATAGAGTAGTTAGAAGTGGACATGAGAAATTATGTAATGTAAAGTGTTTAACAGTTATGTAATGTAATGTATGTCATTGAGGTTTAGTATATGTGCTTGACCGTAGTTTGTTGTTAATCCCATTTGTACATGGTTTATTTCATGAGTAATGATGTTGATGTTTCCATAAAATAGTTCATAAATCATATGCTTTCATGAAATGCATCATCTCACAAACATTGCACAACAATAATCTCTTCCCCGCTAGAGTTCACGCTAGCATTCTCTTCCCCTAGCAGGTGATTTTAGAGGGTTCGCGAAACGTCCTTCCCCTCAGGGTTAGACATGACCCCAACACTCCCTCTGCCAATACTGGGCCCCCGAAGGAGCTACACAGGGCTTTCCTACATGTACTTGCCCGACTGAAAAAGACGCAGTGACAGACCTGTGGGCTATTGGGGTCGCCTTGGTCCACCCATCTCATCACATAATCAGCATTTTATGCATTGCGTCATCTTCGTGCTTTCTAGTGCAAGCACCCTATAAATATCATGATGCATGAGGCATGCTGAATCATTTAATTTAAAATGTAAAGGTTAGTTCCACTCACCTTAGGCTGATGCTCAACAACTGACTCTAAAACTGCAACTCAAATCCTCGGGTCCAAATCTACACAAATGGACATGAGTGAGGGTCTAAACTAGCTTATTAACATCTCTAGAAACTCCCCATAAACTCCCCTAAAACATCCTAAAACAATCACATAAGGTATGCAAAGAAAGGCTGGACAGGCCACTTTCGGCGGCAGGTTCGGAGGCTGAAAGCCCTCTCCAGAGACGAAAGTTGCCTACTTTCGGCGGCCGAACCTCTCATTTCGGCGGCCGAAAGTCCTTTCGGGGCAAGGTTCGGGGGCTGAAGGCACTCCAGAACCGAAAGTCCACAACCTTCGGCGGCCGAAACTCCACTCTAGAGTCGAAAGTCCAAACCTTCGGGAGCGAGCTTAGGCAGCCGAAGCCACCTCCTCAGCACGTTCGGCGGCCGAACCCTCCTTCGGCGGCCGAACCTGGTTTCTGCCACAGGGCAGAAACTTGCTCAACTTGTGCACAAACTCCCCCAATCTTGCTTAAACATGCCTTAAACAGACCACAACTTGCATATATACTTATATATGCTCAAAGGGGTCTAAAACTAGCTTATAACCCCAACAAACAACACTCAAAACATCAAATAGCACATAAACACCATAAAACCCTCAAAAGCTCAAAACATGCAACTAACCATGAAAACTCCTTAAAACCTTCATAAATCATGAAAACATGTTAGAAATCTCCATAAACCTCTTGTAAACAAAAGGATGGAAGACCCTAACGTGAAGAATTGGAGAAAACCCTCTCCAAATCATCACCCTTTTCAAAACCTCATCTTTTTGCTCAAAACCTTCAAAACTTCCATAAATCTTTGTAAAACTCTCAAAGATTCAAAGAAAAGCATAGAAATCACATGAGGAAGGAAGGAGACGCACCTGAGGCGGCTGGGGGTCGGAAAACCTACCCCTTGACCGACCTAAGGCCCCCTTATATAGTGGCTGGCTAGACCACCTTCGGCAGCCGAATGTGCCTCCCAATCCATGCAAAGTTCGGCGGCCGAACCTGGTAATTCTCCTCAATGAAATTCTTGCCAAAACTCAATTCCTTTAATACTTAAAATCCATTTAAAATACTTTAAAATCTTTGAAAACACTTTGAAAACATACTTTTTACCCTTCTAGAAAAAACCGGCACCTGAGATTCTGTCGGAACACTGGAACTCCAGGCCCCACTCTAGCCGGGTATTACAACTGTAGTGAGTCTAGGCTAGTTAGCTACAGCCTCTGTCTTCTTGGGGTCCACTGCTATTCCCTCTGCTGAGACTACATGCCCCAAGAATGAGACACTCCTCAACCAAAATTCACACTTAGAGAACTTGGCATAGTCTCCTCTGAAGACACACTCTGACCCATCCTGGTCTCTGAAACTGACTACCTTGTCTCTGCAGTCCAAGGTAGCACCATGTGTAGATAGCCAATCAATCCCTATAATGACATCAAAATCCGTCAAATCTAGAACCACAAGATCAGCTGGAAGGCATCTACCCTCTATGAACACTAGACTGAAACGACAGACTGACTCTGCCAATGATGGGTCACATTTGGGTCCACTGATCCAGAGAGGACACTCTAACCCAGAGTCTATCAAATCTAATCTCTCTACGGCTCTCGAAGCAATAAAAGAGTGAGAAGCACCGGGGTCCATCAAAGCATACACATCAGAACAACCAATGATGAGATTACCTGACACCACTGTGTTCGACGTGTCTGCCTCCTGCTGCGTCATTGTGAAGATCCGTGCTGGGGCTGTTGGACCTTCACCTCGGGAACCTGCCACTAAAGAAGAGGCTGACCCTCTCCCTCTACCTCTGCCACTACTCTGAGGCATGGCTGGAGTCGCTGGTTGAGCCACACTACCTGAGGTCATCTGCTGGGATGGTGCCGTAAAGGCTGCTCTAGGACACTCCCGTGCCATGTGTCCCTCATGCTCACACCTGAAGTAGGCTGTAGATCCTAGTCGACAAACTCCTCCGTGTGGCTTCCCACAATTCATACACACTGGTCTGCCTGTGCCAGCACTGGAGCCACTACCCATTCCCAGACTAGACTTCACCTTACTCTAGAACTTGCTCTTTTTAGACTTAAACTTTTCTCCCTTTTTGCTACCTGAAGTAGCTGCACTAGGGGTCTTAGAACCCGAAGGCTGTGCCACATGCTGCTTCACTGCCCCCTGAATAATGGCACTTGCCTCCATCTTTCTAGCTGCATCCACTATAGAGTGGAAACTCTCTTTTTCAGCTTCTAGAATCAAGGAAGAATACCTAGGATGTAACCTCATGGTATATCTCCTTGCTTTCTTCTGGTCAGTATCATAGGCCTGGCCCACATACTGTAACAACTCCAGAAACCTGTCAGTGTATTCATCTACACTCATCTCCTCGGACTGTCTCAACTGCTCAAACTCTATTACTTTCATCTCTCTAGAACTATCAGGGAAAGCCTACCCAGCAAACTCATTGGCGAACTCTTCCCATGACATGCTGTCCAATCTTGTCCAGAGCCGAAACTCAGACACTTTCGGCAGCACCTTCGGCGGCCGAAAGTCTTGTCCAGAAACGAAACTCATTCACCTTCGGCGGCAGGTTCGGCGGCTGAACTCCCCCCCCAGAGCCGAAAGTCCAGTCTTTCGGGGGCAAGTTTAAGCAGCTGAAACCACCTCCTTAGGCATGTTCGGCGGCCGAAGGAAGGTTCGGTCTCATGCAAACAGCCTCCCAAACTTCTCAAACATGCAACCAACAACTCAACAACATGCATATACACAAATACATGCATATAGGGGCCCAAAACTAACTTAAAATCTCAACAAACATCATCATGTCATCACTTAAGCAAAACATCAACTCATTAACCCAAAAAACTCATCATGCAACTCTACCCATAAAACTTCATAAAACTTTCATAAAACATAAAAAGATGTTAAGGATCTTCACTTACCTCTTGAAAACGAGAGGATAGACGATCCTAACGTGGAGATATGGAGAAAAACGCTCCTGAAGGCTCCAAGTTGCAAAACCTTGGTCTTTTGCTCAAAAACTTCAAAACATCAATAAAATCTTGTCAAAACTTTGAAAGATTGAAGAAAACATGAAGATCTCCCAAGAAAGCTCATGAACTCACCTCCGTCCGTGGAGATGGAAAGAAAAATCTTATCCATCAACCGACATGTGGCCTTTTATAGGTGGCTGGCCAGACCACCTTCGGTGGCCAAAGGTGAATCCGAAGCCATGCACGTTCGGCGGCCGAACATCACTTTCGGCGGCCGAACCTGGCTTTCCTCCCTTGGTGCTTTTCTTTCAAAAACTCATTTTCTTTATACTTAAAACCCTAAAACATGCAAAAACATTTTAGAAAACATAACTATTACCCTTCTAGAGGGTTTCGACACCCGAGATTCCACCGGACAGTAGGAATTCCGATGCCGGACTCTAGCCGGGTATTACACTTACCATGGGTAGGATTTGTTTTCCTCAAGAGAGACCATACATTTACACTTTTGTTTAGACTTCTTCTAGCTTTCAGAGTGACTTGCCCTTACCTTGAAGTACTTTATTTATTCTTTATTTAATTATTTATTTATTCTTTTTGCACTTTATTCTTGCCTGGAGAAGTCACCAACCTTTTGACGTGAAGGTACATATTTGTGATACCCACCCCCAGTTACTCAGTTGGTCACTTTTCCAAGTGGCTACTAGCTCTGTTCTTAGTCTTTTGACCATTGGAACAGTTTTTGATTTGTGCTTTTGAGGTCTTTGTCTTTTCTGAATTTTCTTTCTCTCAATGTGTAACGACCCGGGAATCCGACCCGTTACCGGTGCTAGGATCCAGATCGGCTTAAGGCCGCCGGGACCCGTAGCAAGCCAACATACTTCCTGAATACCTGTGGAATCCCATACATGAACAACATTAACAATACCTGTAAAAATTTTCTTTCCTTTTTATCCAAGCAATCCTTTGCATGCACAATACTATACATAAACCACACACTGGAGCCCTCATCAAATGCTCCAATGGGGTGTCATCATCATACATAAAAGCTTGGATAAACATAGTCATTAACATCATTACTCATTTAAAAATCATACATAAAAGGGATTCTCCACATACTAGGTCAAGCACTACTCTAATCCTCAATACAACATTAAATCATTTTATTCATTACATTACCATAAAACATGCTTTACATAATTCTCATGTCCAGTACTATCTATTACAACATTACATAGCTTCACTCTAGCCGACTTCCTGATCTATCCTGTACCTGCAGACCTGGGGGATAAGGGAGTGGGGTGAGCTACTAGAGCCCAGTGAGCAGAATAATAAAACATTAATTTAAATTCATGCTTTCATGTATGCGCCATAACACAAACATTCCACAACAAAGATGAACTTGTCACCATTTAGCCCTTATCCTTCTTACTTATACACGCCGGGGGCGTAGAGCCGTAGCAGGCACACCCGGACTTCCATAGTCTGTCATAGTGCCAGGGGCGTAGAGCCGTAGCAGGCACACCTGGACTTCCATGAGATCTCATGATATATGGGCTAATGGATCATTCAACATTCATCCACCACAACAGCAAATTATGCGATGCAACATATTCGTGAATTGTAATGCAACAACCTAATATATCTCATGGCATTCATGATGCGTGAATCATGCTAAAACTTTCATTTGTTTGCTTTAAAATTTAAAGTGTTATTCCACTCACCTCTGACTAGTTTTGAAAGACTCTGAAGCAGCTAACTCACTGCTGGGGGTCTCGGTTCCTCGGGTCCGAACCTACACAGGTGGACTCAAATGAGGGACCAACAAACATAAACATGACTCTAAAATACTCCCCAAAAATCCCCCTAAAACACCTCAAATACATCATACAAAACATGCAAGAAATGGCTGAACAGGGCACTTTCGGCGGCAGGTTCGACGGCCGAAAGTCCCTCCAGAGCCGAAAGTCATGCAGGTTCGGCGGCACTTTCGGCGGCCGAAACTGCCCTCCAGAGATGAAAGTCCTCTTTCGGGGGCAGGCTTTGGAACAATTGGTACTCACTCTCACCAGACTATGCCCTTAAAGTGGGAGGTCAAGGGTTCGAGTAGTGGGGGAGGCGACCTAATTTCCCAAAGGGAAATTTGGGCCAAATCCACTTGGGGAAGGATGCGATGCAAGAACCCAAGGGGAAAAATCCTGCCAGGAACCCGTGAGGGTGAATGGATGTTAAGAGCTGTTCACGACGCCAGGGAAAGCCCGAGGTGGCAAAGAGGCCAGGCGAGGGATAGCCCTGGGCCGTGAACGGTAACAGTGCCGGGGGTCACGTCCGGGCTGTTACACAATGATTTGGGCAAATCAACACCAATTGCTAAAACAAGTCACATTAAGTTCATTCACACAAATTTCAATTTATTCTCTCTAATGAAGGTCATCAGTATATTTTTCACCATGGCAAGCTCAAAAATTCAATTCAAAAGGCAATTCCCAAACATGAATACAACTCACTGCAATTGATTCAACATAAGTTTAAAGAGTCATCACATCAATGGGGTCATGGAAAGAAAAAAACTCATCCAACATAGTTCATCAGTTTGAGTAGAGCAAATCAATAAGAAGAAGACGGTTGTGGTTGTGTGTATTATTGAAAGCAAAAACTAAAAAAATTCAACTGTGGTTATTCGGAATAATGCTAACACAGACTGAAAGAAAAATTTGCAAGCTAAACGCAAACTGAAAGGAAAAGGGGCTAAACGCAAACTGAAAGGAAAAGGGGAAGAAGAAGAGAAAAGGGAGAAGAAGGAAGAGATATGTTCCCCCACACCTACATCATGCATTGTCCTACTCAAATTGATGAACTATATTGGAACAAAAATTCAACTGTGGCTATTCGGAATAATTCAACAGGCTGCATCAATAAATTTTCTTTGTGAGGGTAGCAGACCTCCATGGAAGTACTCAATGAGAGATTAGTCAGAAATATCATGCTGAGGGCAGCTTGTGCACAACTTTTTGAACCTCTCCCAGTATTCATACAAGCCTTCGAAGTGCTTTTGCCTTATGCCACTTATTTCTCGACGGATTCCTATGGCTTTTGAGGTTGTTAAGAATTTTCTCAAGAATGCTCTCACCATACCAGCCCATGATGTGATGGATTCGGGTGGCAAGTAGAATAGCCATTCCTTGGCATAGTCATCAAGGGAAAAAGGGAAGGCTCTAAGTTTGACGTGCACTTCTGAAATACCTTGGGGTCTCATGGTTGAGCACACAATGTGGAATTCCTTCAAATGCTTGTGAGGATCTTCATTTTCTAGGCCTCTAAATTTGGGAAGGAGATGGATCAGACCTGTCTTTAATTCAAAGGGTACTGTCAACGGGGGATATGCAATGCATAAGGGTGCTAGGTCTCCTGCTGGTTCAGCTAGCTCTCCGAGAGTTCTCTCCCGTGGCTGTGGTGCTTGGATGGGCACGTTTCCAGCTTGAATTTCAACTTCTTCATGTGCAACAGGGAGTTCTGCCATTGCTGGATTTTCTGCAGCAACCAAAAAGTCTGTTTCTGGTTCAATTTCAGTAATGATGGGTGCGGTGATAGCAGCTTCTGCTGGTGCAAACATTTCTGCAGCAGGGGCAGTAGCAGCTCTGTGAGATGATGTTGCTGATGAAGATGGTCTTGAGGCTTGGTTCCTTAAATTTGCTTGCTTCCTTAAGCTCTTGGCAGTTTTCTCAATCTCTGGATCGTAAAGAAGAGTGTCTTTACGGCCAAACCTGGTCATAAAGGGAAAATACGTTAGTTTAAATCAACTCCCCGGCAACAGCGCCAATTTTTGATAGGCAGTTGTCGAAGCCGTAAAAAATAAACCTATTCTCAATCAACAAAGTAATTTGCAGATAGTGGTGATAGGGTCGAACCACAGAGAATTGACACTGCGAATTTTCCTAATAATGACTAAGGTAAACAAATAAAGTAAAAAGAGGGGGTTTTGATTTGATAATAACGAATTAAAAATAAATAGCAAGAGAAAGCAATAATTTAAATAAATGAGAATTTCAATGGGAGAAGGATTCTAGTTGAAGTATGAATCTATTTCAATTTGTTTCAGAATTGATCATTGATTATCTAAGACTCCTATTTTATTTCAATAAATTAGTTTTGGTTGTGGAAGACGCTTCTCATAATCAAATTTCTCCTTACTTCTAGTTTGATTAGGAAACGTTCGCTAATCAAACACTAATCAACAAGTTGCCAAGGAACGTCCTTGGGGCATTTAGCATCGAACAACTGTTGATTGCATTAAGACTTAGAGAAACTCAATTCTATCCTTGCCAACCACGTGGTCAAGTCTAGATTATGCAACTGATTATATATGTGTTCAAATAATCTAAGCAATTACGGATCTAAATCATTCAAACAATTTATTACTCAAGCAATTTAAAAGCAATGGGCCCTTATTGATTCTAAAAGCAAAGTAATAATTATGGAAAAGATCTAATTGCATAAATATTGAAAGCAAATAAGAGTTTAACAATGGAGTTCTAAATCTCCCAATTCGTCACAAATCTGAATTTCCTCAAATTCAACTAGAAAAGAGGGAAATTAGCCACTCACGGTGGACAAAATCATAAAAGAAAAGAAGGAAGGAAAAGGAAGAAAGCTGCTGAATTTCTGCTGTGAATCCTGGCGAGAGGAGAAGGTGTTCTGCTGGTTTAGATGTAGTCCCCTTTTATAGCTGGAGAATTTTAATCCCATTAGGGTTTTGGAAATCCCCATCTTGACTTGGTCTTTTGTGGTCTTTGATTCTCCATTTGCCTTTAAATTTTTGTTGTAGATTGAATTCCTTTGGTAGAAGGACATCTTTGTAACTTTTGGATTTGAGTTGGTGGTGTTTGAAGTGGATTTGGATATCTTTTCTTTGAATTCGGATTTTCTGCTCTTTTCCCGCCTCTGCTGTCAATTTCTGCTGTCAATGTGATTGGGGCGGTGATTTGGGCAGATCGCTGCCCCAATCGCTTTCTGTGAGTCAGTCCAGTTTTTAGCTTTCTGTCTCTGCTTCCTCCGCTTGATTTGGGCAAATCGTCATGCCCAAATAATTTCTGCGTGTTGCCTCCGGGTTTTTGTTCTTGCTGGTGACTTGGCCAATTCATTGACCCAATCAGTCTCCTGTGAGATAGTTCAGGTTTCTGCTTTAGCTTGATCTGGGCAGTGACTTGGCCAAGTTACTGACCCAATCACTTTTCTGTCATTTTCTGCACTTTTTCTCCAATTTTCCAATTTCTTCATTTTCTGTAAAAACAAGGTAAAAACCATAAATTAAGCTAAAAAATGTGTAAATAAACAATAAAAAAGATAATAAAAATGTGGCTAATTTATGTTTGATCAGCTAGACTGCATGGTCAGAATAGACAATGACTTTAGTCCTAAGGAGGTATGGTCTGAACTTCTCCAAAGCAAATACAACAGCCAAGAGCTCCTTTTCTGTTGTTGTGCAGTTGCTTTGTGTAGCATCCAATGTGCGAGAGGCATAGTGAATGACATGGGGCGAGTTTCCCACACATTGCCCCAAGACTACTCCAACTGCATAATTGTTTGCATCACACATGATTTCAAAGGGCAAGTTCCAGTCAGGTGCTGAATAATTGGGGCAATCACAAACAATGCTTTAATCAGATCAAATGCCTTTTTGCAATCTGCATCAAAATCAAAGGTTACATCCTGTTGGAGCAATTTGCATAAAGACAATGTAATTTTAGAGAAATCCTTGATGAATCTTCTATAGAAACCTGCATGGCCAAGGAATGACCGAATTTCCCTAACATTTGTAGGATAAGGCAGATTTTTAATTGTGTCTATCTTAGACTTGTCTACCTCAATTCCTTTAGCTGAAACAATATGACCTAAAACCATACCTTGATTAACCATAAAATGACATTTTTCATAATTAAGTACAAGGTTAGACTCAAGGCATCTCTGTAGGATCTTTTCCAAGTTGGCAAGGCATTCTTCAAAAGAGTTGTCATGCACTGTGAAGTCATCCATGAACACTTCAATTGTCTTACCCACATAGTCAGAGAATATGCCCATCATGCATCGCTGAAAGGTGGCAGGTGCATTGCATAGTCCGAATGGCATTCTTCTTAAGGCAAAAGTGCCAAAAGGACAAGTGAAGGTGGTCTTCTCTTGGTCCTCTGGAGCAACTGGAATCTGATAAAAACCTGAATAACCATCAAGACAACAGTAGTGGGACTTACCTGCAAGCCTTTCTAACATCTGATCAATGAATGGTAGTGGGAAGTGATCTTTCCTTGTTGCAGCATTGAGCTTCCTATAATCCATGCAAACTCTCCATCCATTTTGAACTCTAGTGGGGACAAGTTCCCCTTCAGCATTTGAAACAATGGTAATTCCAGTTTTCTTTGGAACTACATGCACAGGACTCACCCATTTGCTATCGAGATAGGATAGATAATACCTGCGTCTAAGAGCTTGACTATCTCCTTTTTCACCACTTCCATCATAGGAGGATTCAGTCTTCTTTGAGCATCTCTGATTGGCTTACATTCATCTTCCATGTGAATTCTATGCATGCATGTGGAAGGAGAAATACCTTTTATGTCATCTATGGTCCATCCTATGGCTCATTTGTGTTTTTTCAGGACTTTCAGGAGGCATGCTTCTTCATGTTGGTGTTAGTGTATATGCCCTAGGCCATTATCTTGGACCTTTTTGTATGTCATTTTTGTTATTAATAAAAAAGGTTTTTATCATTATTATTTGTTTGCATGTTACATAATAATGATTATCATCCCTGGTTACTTATTATTATGTTGATAAAATATAACTGGTATGATTATTGATTGATAATCATGAGATGATTATGTATATGTTGATATAATTCAATAATCATAAATACTTGTTAAAGAACAAAGTGTTGGAAGGACCCGCATTGAGATCACTACATGGGTCATTGTCATAAGTGAATCTCAAAGTAGTTATGTCTTAATCCTTTGACTTGAGATTGTCATAGTTTCCAACATAAGGACTATTATGTTTTGACATAACCAAACGTTGTCTTTAATCGGACAATCATAAAGGTTATGATTGAGCATAATAGAAATTATGTAGAGGATAATGAACAATCAAGATAGGATTCGTCCCTCTCTATGAGAGAGATATATTTTGGGCCCTCGATAAGTGGGACTGAGAAATGCATGGCCGTGCTCAAATGAATTGATAGTGTGATCAATATCATTTGAATTTATCAGTTACTTAGAGATCGAGAAATCATAAGTTTGAACATTATAAGTTTGACATTGACCATGACTTATGTTCAAACTAGATATCGTGTGACAAAGGGATTAATTCATGTTCTATTTAATAGGCTTTATCGGACTATTGATCCTCATATTAGTTGGGTAGTCATAATGTCTTGTTAGAGGCCACTTATGACTTATAGACCTTGTTGGACTAGGCCTATTGCCAATTAATGTGAGACTATTGGGTCACACACAAGAACGTTGTTGATGTGCTATATTAATGGGCTAAAAGCCCATTAGTATAATTAATAATAATAAAGTGTTATTATTATTAATTATTTATTATTATAAGATAATAATATTTAAAAGATCTGCAGTCTATCTGTAACTGTTACAGATAAAGGACTCTATCACATAAAGATATTTGAGTATCTGCAAGATTGTGATAGTGGGTTCTGAACACAACACTTTTGGGAAAAGAGTAGTACAACTCTTTTATGAAAAGAGTTGTGGGAAAACAAAAAGACTGAAACATATAAACTCTTTCTACGAAGAAAGAGTGATGACAATTTTTAGAAAATTCAGTCTAATCACTGCAGATTGTGGAGCACATAATCTATCCATCCTTGAGAGAGCTAGCAGTCTAGAAGGATAGAAGACGTTCGTGTGGATACCATTGAGGGTGTTCGTTTGAAAAGGCAGCACCATCAGTCCGGCATTGTATCTTCTTGACGAGATTAACAGGTGAGTCTCATATCCATCTTTTGAATTAAGCGAAGCACTCAGATTCTGGGAAAGGAAATCAACAGAGATTTTATTTTTCCGCTGCGCAACTGGGTTGCAATAATCTTTGGATTTCCCAACAGTTGGCTCAATTCATTGGACACTATTATTGGTAGTGTCTTGTCAGGTCCCAAGTACATGTATTTCAGATGGCCTAGAAGAGGCTTAAGATCTGATTCTGGTGCTTTCTGACTTGTGTTATGCGTTGGACCTGTTTCAATTGTACCTTGTGCAAGATCTGACTGCAAAGGCGGACTAGAATAGCTCGCCTGGGCTGGAGGATGAGGACTTGCACTGGAGATGGTTTCAGTCTGCGATGGGAGCTGAGGTGGAGAGTTTGGCGGCCGAAGAGTCATGGAGTTCGGCGGCCGAAAGGCAGTAGAGTTCGGTAGGCCGAAAAGCAATAGAGTTCGGTGGCCGAAAGGCAGTAGCTTTAGTCTGCGAAAGGTCTTTCTGAGGTGGTGCAACATAGCTTTCTTCATTCTGTGCTTGACTGCAAACTACCTGTTGGATGCTACAGACTGTCTCTTTCAGTTTGGGTTCTTTCTGGCTCTCTATCTGTACATGATCAGTATCTCTGCAGAAATCACTGTTAAGAATATAATCTTGATTCTCATAAAAAATCTCCTGGCTCAAGCAGTCAACAATATCAAGACCATAAATAGGGGACATATCATGTGGATATTTCATAGCATCATAGACATTGTATTTAATGACTTCCCCTTCAAACTCCATGGTGAGAGTACCATCATGCACATCAATCTTGGTTCTAGCAGTACTCAAGAAAGGACATCCAAGAAGGATGTCAGAACTAGTATTGCAACTGTCTTCCTTAGTATCAATCACATAAAAATCTGCAGGAAAGACAAGTTCATCTACTTGAACTAACACATCTTCTAGAACACCTATGGGATAGACCACAGATCTATCAGCTAATTGAATCACAACTCTTGTGTCTTTTAGTGCACATGCATTCAGAGATTCATAGATGGAGAGAGGCATAACATTTATGGATGCACCAAGATCACACATAGCTTTTTTAATTCCAACATTCCCTATTTTGCAAGAAATCGCAAACAAACCTTTGTCTTTGCATTTAGTGGGGAGTTCTCTTTTAATAACAGCAGTAACAACTTCACCTACACTTACTTTCTCTCTCTCAGCTAGCTTTCTTCTATTGGTACACAACTCTTTCAGAAATTTTGCGTACCTGGGAATCTGCTTAACAACAACTAGCAGAGGTATATTGATTTCCACCTTTCTGAAGGTGTCAAGGATCTCCTTTTCTTCCTTTTCTTTTTGTGTTCTTTCAAATCTCTTCGGAAAAGGAGGTGGAATCTGAAAACTTACCTTTTGATCAGTCTTCTCTTCTACTTTTATCAAAAGACATTCTAGGGTCCCTTGATGCTCTTTCTCTTCCTGTCCTCTGCGACATTGCCCTAGGCAAAGCAGGGGGACGGGCATCCATGCCCTCATTCTCTGGTGGAGCTCCAGTTAATCTAGCAGATCGACGAGTTCCTCTCATACTGCCTTCTGAAAACATAACATGCACACATAAATATTAGCATCATATGGTCCATGTGAAACACATGAACCCTCATCACATACTTAGCATATCATTAAATGCACATGCATAAAATCATGGCATAAAATCATGGCATTACACATCATCATCAAGACAGGACTCTACATCCTATCCTAGTGGACATGGGGACCCTCATCACATACTTAGCATATCATTAAAAGCTGGACAGGGGACTTTCGGCGGCAGGTTCGGCGGCCGAAACCCCCCTCCAGATCCGAAAGTCACGTACTTTCGGCGGCACCTTCGGCGGCCGAAAGTCCTCTCCAGATCCGAAAGTCCACTTTCGGGGGCAAGGTTGGGGGCCAAAAGTCCATTCCAGAGACGAAAGTCACCCACCTTCGGCGGCAGGTTCGGCGGCTGAAACTTGCCTCCAGAGACGAAAGTCCATTTTCGGGGGCTAGTTTAGGCAACCGAAACAGCCACCACAAGGGGTTCGGCGGCCGAACCTGAGTTTCCCCAGAAGGCAGAAACTCGGGTCAACTCCACTCTCAGCCACCAAAACCTTCACCACACACTCTAAACATGCATACCAACTCTCTAAACATGCATATACCACAATCCATGCATATAGGAGCTTAAAAACTAGTTTAAACTCCACCAATCTCATCAAATAGCATATGATCAACATATGCTCCAACCTCAAGATCTACTCTATAACATGCCATAAACTCTCTAAAACTCTTTAAAACATGCTTTAAACATAAGGGGAGGTGAGGATCTATGCTTACCTCTTAAAGAACGAGAGGATTAATGGTCCAAACTCGGAGTTATGGTGGAAAACAAACTAAAGTCTCCAAGTTCCTCAACTTAGCCTTCTTTTGCTCAAAACTCTAAAACCAAGTCAAAACATTTGAAAACATGCAAGATTTGGAGAGAAAACATGAAAACACCCAAAGAGATCAAAACCCTACCTTTGACCCAAAAATAGAGAGTTCAACACCTCCATTTCCGGTCAAAGGGGCTTTTATAGGTGGACTACCGCCTCACCTTCGGCGGCCAAAACTGCATGCAAAACCATGCAACGTTCGGCGGCTGAACTTCACCTTCGGCGGCCG
Organism: Manihot esculenta; assembly: GCF_001659605.2. Classification (NCBI taxonomy): domain Eukaryota; kingdom Viridiplantae; phylum Streptophyta; class Magnoliopsida; order Malpighiales; family Euphorbiaceae; genus Manihot; species Manihot esculenta. The sequence goes on along the minus strand of NC_035161.2, from coordinate 860,741 downwards.
AACCTGGCAATTGTCCCCTTGGCCTTTTCTTTTCCAAAACTCAATTTTCTTGACTTAAAACATTAAAATCATGAAAAAACATTTGAAAAACCTCTAATTTACCCTTCTAGAAAGCTCCGACATCCCGTGAAATTCCAAATTCCACGGAGAACCTGCCCAAAGGTAAGGATTCCGATGCCGGGGTCTAGCTGGGTATTACATTCTCCCCCCCTTAAGAACTTTCGTCCCCGAATGTTCCTCACTAACATAAGTATGCAATAACCATAACAATAACATAATATCAAAACACACAAGAAAGCTATAAACTCTGACCTCAAAAGAGGTTGAGGTACTGCTGGAGCATAGACTCCCGTGTCTCCCAGGTACACTCTTCAAGATTATGGTGGTTCCAAAGGACTTTCACCATCGGGATCTCCTTGTTCCTTAACTTTCTGATCTGAGTGTCAATGATCCGCACTAGCTGCTCTATACAAGTGAGATCCCCAAGGATCTCCATATCTGGTTCACTAAGAACCTTACCCGGATCTGACACAAATTTTCGTAGCATAGAAACATGAAAGACCGGATGGATTCTTTCCATGGAAGCAGGTAAATCTAACTTGTACGACACATATCCGACCTTCTGTAAAATCTCAAATGGTCCGATGTACCGTGGAGCTAGTTTACCCTTCTTCCCAAACCGAACCACCCCTTTCATTGGAGACACCTTCAGCAATACCAGATCACCCTCCTGGAACTCTACATGCTTCCTGCGAACATCTGCATAGCTCTTCTAGCAGTCCTGAGTCTCTCTCTGATAATGGGCACTACTCTGTTGGTAATCTCTACCAACTCAAGTCCTGCCAAGGACCTCTCTCCAACCTCTTCCCAACAAACTGGTGACCTGCACTTCCTCCCATAAAGAGCTTCATATGGAGCCATCCCTATGCTAGCATGATAGCTGTTATTGTAGGCAAACTCCACCAAGGGTAGATGCTGCCTCCAAGAACCGCCAAAATCTAGCACACACATTCTGAACATATCTTCTATGGTTTGGATGGTCCTCTCTGATTGTCCATCAGTCTGTGGATGGAAAGCAGTGCTGAAGTCTAGCCTGGTGCCCATAGCATTCTGCAGACTCCACCAGAATCTAGAGGTGAACTGGGGTCCCTTATCTGACACTATAGAAACGGGAGCCCCATGCAGTCTGATGACTTCCTCAACATACACTTGCGCCAACTTGTCCACAGAGTAGCTGCTCCTGACAGGAATGAAGTGAGCAGATTTGGTCAGTCTGTTCACAATCACCCATATGGAGTCTAGTCTGTTGGACGTCGCCGGTAATCCCACTACAAAATCCATAGCTACATTCTCCCATTTCCATTCTGGAATCGGCAGTGGGTTAAGCATTCCAACCGGCTTCTGATGCTCTAGCTTCACCCTCTGACATATATCGCAGGTTGACACGAAAAGTGCCACTTCTCTTTTCATAGCTGGCCACCAATAGACTCTTTTCAGATCCTGATACATCTTGGTGGCTCCAGGGTGAATGCTGTACCTAGCATTATGGGCTTCCCCCATAATGTCTCCCTTCAGTTTTATATCATCTAGTACACATAATCTGTTCTCGTAGCGGAGGATCCCTTTATCGTCAAATCTGAACTCATCACTTTTGCCTGACTGAACAGCCCTGGCAATTTTGACCAACTCTGGGTCCTCATGCTGTTTCTGAGCCACCTGCTCCAGAAACACGGGTGAAACTCTCATTTGTGCTATCAAAGCACCTGCACCAGATAATTCCAGCTGTAGCCCTTCCCCAAAAAGCCTATAAAACTCCTTCACTACCGGTCTCCTCTCTGCTGAGATGTGGGATAAACTGCCAAGTGATTTCCGGCTTAAGGCATGTGCCATAACATTTGCCTTACTCGGATGGTACTGTATCTTACAATCATAGTCACTGAGCAGTTCTACCCATCTCCTCTGCCTCAAATTCAACTCTCTCTGACTCAAGATGTGCTGCAGGCTCTTATGATCTATGAAGATCTCACATTTAACCCCATAGAGGTAATGCCTCCACATCTTGAGTGCAAAGATCACAGCTGCCATCTCAAGGTCATATGTAGGATAGTTCATCTCATGCTTCTTCAGCTGTCTAGAAGCATAAGCAATCACTCTGTCACTCTACATTAACACACAACCTAGTCCCACTCGAGACGCATCACAGAACATTGTGAAGTCTTCATCACTGGTAGGCAGAGCTAACACCAGTGCTGAAGTCAACCTCTTCTTTAGCTCTTCAAAACTTTCCTCACAATCGTCAGACCACACAAACTTCTGACTTTTCCTGGTCAACCTGGTCATAGGAGCTGCAATTCTAGAGAAGTCCTGAACGAACCTCCTGTAATAACCTGCCAAACCTAGAAAACTCTTAATCTCTATCACTGTGGTGGGTCTAGGCTAGTTAGCTACAGCCTCTATCTTCTTGGGGTCCACTGCTATTCCCTTGTCTGACACTACATGCCCTAAGAAAGAAATGCTCCTTAACCAGAACTCACACTTAGAGAACTTGGCGTACAAGCCATGCTCTCTCAAGGTCTGCAGGACTATCCTCAGATGCTGGGCATGCTCCTCTGCATTTCTGAAATACACTAAGATATCATCAATGAAGACAATAACAAAGTGATCCAGATACTGTCTGAAAATTTTGTTCATGAGATCCATGAATGCTGCAGGGGCGTTGGTTAACCCGAACGGCATCACTAGAAACTCATAATGCCCATATCTGGTCCTGAAAGCTGTCTTTGGAACATCCTCTTCTCTGATTCTCAACTGGTGGTATCCCGATCTCAGATCTATTTTAGAAAAACAACCTGCTCCAGCTAGCTAGTCAAATAGATCGTCGATCCTAGGTAGAGGATACTTATTCTTGGTAGTGACTTTGTTCAACTGCTTGTAGTCAATACAAAGTCTCAAGGATCCATCCTTCTTTCTAACAAACAGCACTGGAGCACCCCAAGGTAAAGTACTCGGTCGGATGAAACTCTTATCTACCAACTCCTGTTACTGTTCTTTTCACTCTTTTAACTCTGCCGGTGCCATCCTGTAGGGAGGGATAGAGATCGGTCTGGTACCAGGCATTAACTCTATCTCGAACTATATCTCGAACTCTATCTCCCTATCAGGTGGTAGTCCTGGAAGCTCGTCTGGGAACACATCTGTAAACTCTCTGACAACAGGCACTGAGGTGGGTTCCCTAACCTGATGATCTAGCTCTCTCACATGAGCTAGAAATCTCTGAAACCCTCTTCTAAGCAACCTACGAGCCTGTAGGGCTGATATTAAACCTCTAGGCATACCCCTCTTGTCTCCTCTGAAGACAAACTCTGATCCATCCTGATCTCTGAACCTGACTACCTTGTCTCTACAGTCCAAGGTAGCACAATGAGTAGATAGCTAATCCATCCCTAGAATGACATCAAAATCAGTCAAATCTAGAACCACAAGGTCAGCTGGAAGGCATCTACCATCTATAAACACTGGACAAAAATGACAGACTGACTCTACCACTGATGGATCACACTTGGGCCCACTGACCCAAAGGGGACACTCTAACCCAGAAGTCATCAAACCCACTCTCTCTATGGCTCTCGGAGCAACAAAAGAATGAGAAGCACTAGGGTCTAACAATGCATACACATCAGAACACCCAATGATGAGATTACCTGACACCACGGTGTTAGATGTGTCAGCCTCCTACTGAGTCATAGTGAAGATCCGTGCTGGAGCTGACAGACCTGCACCCCGGGAACCTAAAGAAGAGGCTGCTCCTCTCCCTCTTCCTCTGCCCTGAGTAGTGGCTGGAGCTGACGGCTGAGCCATGCTGTCTGGAGCTACCTGATGGGACGGTGCAGAAAAAGCTGCCCTAGGACACTCTCGAGCTATGTGTCCCTCTTGGCCGCACCTGAAACATGCTGTAGTCCCAAATCGACAGACTCCCTTATGCGGCCTACCGCACCTCATACACACTGTAGCCTCTGTACCTGAGCTCGAGCCACTTCCTAATTCTAGACCTGCCTTCAGCTTGTTCCAGAACTTGTTCTTCTTTAGATTCTTAGTGGAACCACTCCACTTTTTACCCCCAGAAGTTACTGCACTCTGGGAAGAGGGATCTAAATTACCTCTACCTGGGGTCTTAGAACCCGAAGATTGTGCCACCTGCTGTTTGATTGCTCCCTGAACAATGGCACTAGCTTCCATCTTTCGTGCAATATCCACCACTGAGTGAAAACTCTCCCACTCTGCTGCCTGGATCAAGGAGGAATATCTAAAATGGAGCCTCATAGCATACCTCCTAGCCTTCTTCTTATCTGTATCATAGGCCTGACCCACATACTGCAGCAAATCCATGAACCTCTCTGTATACTCATCCACACTCATGTCCTCAGTCTGCCTCAACTGCTCAAATTCTATCATCTTCAGCTCTCTGGAACTATCTGGAAAAGCCCACCCAGCAAACTCATTGGCAAACTCCTCCCAAGACATACTATCCACTCTAGGGTCCACATAGTTATTAAACCACTCCTTTTCCATCTTGCATTTCAGAGTGAACCCTGCCATCTGAATGGCTCTGGTGTCATCTGCCCCTAGCTCATCTGCTATCATCTTTACTGCCTTGATGTACTCAAACGGATCATCTCCAGGCTTGTACTTAGGAGCATCCAATTTCAAATAATCAGTCATTTTCACCTTACTCTTCTCAGATGGGCCAGGTTAAGGCACTTGGACAACAGGGGCTACTGGTTCTGCTGGTGGTGGGGGAGGAGGTGCAGAACTTCCTGGAGTAGAGTATGTTGGACTTGGGTAAAAGGGTGAGGGTGGATACATGGGGTACTGTGGGTATGGTGGGTAAAAAGGTGGATAAGGCATATAAGTGGGATATGGGTTAAAACTAGGATAATCCGATGTACCCCCCATCAAATATCCTGGACCCTGTGGAAAGGGCTGGTACTGGGGTGGATAACCCAACCCCGAGGCCTGAGCGCCTCCATAAGATGATCCCACATCCTCCTCAGACATGCCAACACCTAACCTTCCATCTCTTCTCTGATCAACATCTATAGCCTCCCTCACATCACTGGATCTTCTACCTTGCTCAGTTTCTCTTCTACTTTCATCAAAAGACCTTCTAGGGTCCCTTGATGCTCTTTCTCTTCCTATCCTTTGCGACATTGCCCTAGGCAAAGCAGGGGGACGGGCATCCATGCCCTCATTCTCTGGTGGAGCTTCAGTCAGTCTAGAAGATCGACGAGTTCCTCTCATACTGCCTTCTGAAAACATAACATGCACACATAAACATTAGCATCATATGGTCCATGTGAAACACATGAACCCTCATCACATACTTAGCAAATCATTAAATGCACATGCATAAAATCATGGCATTACAAATCATCATCAAGATAGGACTCTACATCCTATCCTAGTGGACATGATTTTTCCTATTGTGCTTGCCCTTCTATGACCTCTATGATCCCAAAACACTCTATGGTCCGATCATGTGAACCTAGGGCTCTGATACCAATCTGTAACAGCCCGAAAACCGGACCGCTATCGGCGCTAGGATTCAGGTAGGCTTAAGGCCGCCGGAACCCGTAGCAAGCCCACTATGCACTCTGTGTACCTGATAAGTCCCATACATGATCATGCATTTCCATAAAAATTTTGAACTTTCCATTAACTAAGTTTGACCTGTGCATGCACTATCTCTGTGAACATAAAACCCCATACTAGAGTCCTCATCAAATAATCTAGATGGGTCATCATATAAATGTCAAGCTCAGTTTTTATCATAATGATAAACATCATAAAACATAAAATAATGATCATGTGCAAAAGGGATTAAACATACTCTAGGGCCAAGCACATTACTATAACTCTATATACATTACATTACATCATTTCTATTCTTTACATAACTTTACTTTACATCATATCCACTACTCTATACTATTACATAATCTTTTACCCTTTGCTGGCACCCTGACTTTACTCTGAGGCCCTGAAACATGGGGGTTAGGGAGAGGGGTGAGCTACTAGAGCCTAGTGAGTAGAACAAATAAACATTAAGTAAAACATGCTATCATGTAATGCATCACATCACAAGTAATCACATCACGGATGGACTGGTCCAAAAATCCCTCTGCTCTGTGCCCGGCCCTCAAAGGAGCTCCTCAGGACTTCTGTTACATACAAATAAACTCTGTGCCCGGCCCTCTGTGGGGCTCCTCAGGACTTCTATACATGGAAAATCATAATTAGAGGGCTAAAGGATCATCCTGTTGTCCATCCCCATAGTCAATAAATAATGCAATGCATCAACTTCGTGAATACTAATGCTGAACACCCTATTATAAACATGGCATATATGATGCATGAAACATGATAAAACTTTATTTAATTTAAAACATAGTTTAGTTCCACTCACCTCTAGCAACTGATGAACTGTCTCTGTGATACTAACTCTGTGGGCCTCCTTGGTTCCTCGGGTCCGCACCAACACAGGTGGACTCAAATGAGGTACCAAACATACTCTAACATAGCTATAAACGTCTCCCCAAAAACCCCCTAAAACATCATAAACATGCATGGAAAAACTGGCAAAGGAAAGCTGGAGAGGGGACTTTCGGCGGCAAGTTCGGCGGCCGAAACCCCCCTCCAGATCCGAAAGTCAGGCACTTTCAGCGGCACCTTTGGCGGTCGAAAGTCCTCTCCAGATCCAAAAGTCCACTTTCGGGGGTAAGGTTCGGGGGCCAAAAGTCTATTCCAGAGACGAAAGTCACCCACCTTCGACGGCAGGTTCGGCGGCCGAAACTTGCCTCCAAAGACGAAAGTCCATTTTCGGGGGCAAGTTTAGGCAGCCGAAACAGCCTCCACAAGGGTTTCGGCGGTCGAACCTGAGTTTCCCCAGAAGGCAGAAACTCGGCTCAACTCCACTCTCAGCCACCAAAACCTTCACCACACACTCTAAACAAGCATACCAACTCTCTAAATATGCATATACCACAATCCATGCATATAGGAGCTTAAAAACTAGTTTAAACTCCACTAATCTCATCAAATAGCATATGATCAACATATGCTCCAACCTCAAGATCTACTCTATAACATGCCATAAACTCTCTAAAACTCTATAAAACATGCTTTAAACATAAGGGGAGGTGAGGATCTATGCTTACCTCTTGAAGAACGAGAGGATTAATGGTCCAAACTCGGAGTTGTGGTGGAAAACAAACTAAAGTCTCCAAGTTCTTCAACTTAGGCTTCTTTTGCTCAAAACTCTAAAACCAAGTCAAAACATGTAAAAACATGCAAGATTTGGAGAGAAAACATGAAAACACCGAAGGAGATCAAAACCCTACCTTTGACCCAAAAACAGAGAGTTCAACACCTCCATTTCCGGTCAAAGGGGCTTTTATAGGTGGCCTACCGCCTCACCTTCGGCGGCCAAAACTGCATGCAAAACCATGCAACGTTCGGCGGCCGAACTTCACCATCGGCGGCCGAACCTGGCAATTGTCCCCTTGGCCTTTTCTTTTCCAAAACTCAATTTTCTTAACTTAAAACATTAAAATCATGAAAAAACATTTGAAAAACCTCTAATTTACCCTTCTAGAAAGCTCCGACATCCCGTGAAATTCCAAATTCCACGGAGAACCCGCCTAGAGGTAAGTGTAACAGCCCGGCCCCGTACGACCGGCCCTGTTACCGCTCACAGCCCGTGACCTTCCTCTGGGCCCAGCCACTGTGAGCAGCTCTTAACATCCCTTCACCCTCACGGGTTCCAGGCAGGATTTGTCCCCTTGGTTCGCGGGACTCTAACCCGTTCTTCCCAAGTGGATTTGGCCCAATTCCTTCCTTTGGAAATTAGGTCGCCTCCCCCACTACTCGAACCCTTGACCTCCCACTTTAAGGGAATAGTCTGGTGAGAGTGAGTACCAATTGTTCCACGAACAATTGGTACTCACTCTCACCAGACTATTCCCTTAAAGTGGGAGGTCAAGGGTTCGAGTAGTGGGGGAGGCGACCTAATTTCCAAAGGAAGGAATTGGGCCAAATCCACTTGGGAAGAACGGGTTAGAGTCCCGCGAACCAAGGGGACAAATCCTGCCTGGAACCCGTGAGGGTGAAGGGATGTTAAGAGCTGCTCACAGTGGCTGGGCCCAGAGGAAGGTCACGGGCTGTGAGCGGTAACAGGGCCGGTCGTACGGGGCCGGGCTGTTACATAAAAAGGCGCCTTTTTATGTAACAGCCCGGACGTGATCCCCGGCACTGTTACCGTTCACACCCAGGGCTATCCCTCGCCTGGCCTCTTGCCACCTCGGGCTTTCCACTGGCGTATGAACAGCTCTTAACATCCCTTCACCCTCACGGGTTCCAGGCAGGACCCGTGAGGGTGAAGGGATGTTAAGAGCTGCTCACAGTGGCTGGGCCCAGAGGAAGGTCACGGGCTGTGAGCGGTAACAGGGCCGGTCGTACGGGGCCGGGCTGTTACAGTAAGGATTTCGATGCCGGGGTCTAGCCGGGTATTACATTCTCCCCCCCTTAAGAACATTCGTCCCCGAATGTTCCTCACTAACATAAGCATGCAATAACCATAACAATAACATAACATCAAAACACACAAGAAAGCTATAAACTCTGACCTCAAAAGAGGTAGGGTACTGCTAGAGCATAGACTCCCGTGTCTCCCAGGTACACTCTTCAAGAATATGGTGGTTCCAAAGGACTTTCACCATCGGGATCTCCTTGTTCCTTAACTTTCTGATCTGAGTGTCAATGATCCGCACTGGCTGCTCTATATAAGTGAGATCCCCAAGGATCTCCATATCTAGTTCACTAAGAACCTTACCCGGATTTGACACAAATTTTCGTAGCATAGAAACATGGAAGACCGGATGGATTCTATCCATGGAAGCAGGTAAATCTAACTTGTACGACACATATCCGACCTTCTGTAAAATCTCAAATGGTTCGATGTACCGTGGAGCTAATTTACCCTTCTTCCCAAACCGAACCACCCCTTTCATTGGAGACACCTTCAGCAATACCAGATCACCCTCCTGGAACTCTACATGCTTCCTGCGAACATCTGCATAGCTCTTCTAGCAGTCCTGAGTCTCTCTCTGATAATGGGCACTACTCTGTTGGTAATCTCTACCAACTCAGGTCCTGCCAAGGACCTCTCTCCAACCTCTTCCCAACAAACTGGTGACCTGCACTTCCTTCCATAAAGAGCTTCATATGGAGCCATCCCTATGCTAGCATGATAGCTGTTATTGTAGGCAAACTCCACCAAGGGTAGATGCTGCCTTCAAGAACCGCCAAAATCTAGCACACACATTCTGAACATATCTTCTATGGTTTGGATGGTCCTCTCTGACTGTCCATCAGTCTGTGGATGGAAAGCAGTGCTGAAGTCTAGCCTAGTGCCCATAGCATTCTGCAGACTCCGCCAGAATCTGGAGGTGAACTGGGGTCGCCTATCTGACACTATAGAAACGGGAGTCCCATGCAGTCTGATGACTTCCTCAACATACACTTGCGCCAACTTGTCCACAGAGTAGCTGCTCCTGATAGGAATGAATATGGAGTCTAGTCTGTTGGACGTCACCGGTAATCCCACTACAAAATCCATAGCTACATTCTCCCATTTACATTGGGATTCAGATTTGTTCATTAGCTGTCCCACCTATTGTTGGAGAGTCTGCATAGAGTTTGCAAGTGTTTCTATCATCCTCTCAAGGTGTTGATTGGAACTCGAAGGTGCTGGTTAGACTTGATTCCTGTGGTGGTTATGATAGTTCTCATTATTGTTGGCCCTTCCATAGCTGAAATTTGGATGGTCTTTCCAGCCTGGATTGTATGTGTTGGAATATGGATCATGTCTAGGCTGGTTGTTATATCCTTCAATGGCATTAACTTGCTGGTTGTCTTCTTGAAGAGTAGGACACTGATCAGTTGGATGTCCTACATATGCATAAATACCACATGGCCTAGGTGGCTGAGCTGCTTGTATCTGTTGAACCAGTCTTATGGCAAAATCTTTCATAACAGATGTCAGTTCAGAAATAGCAGGTGAACTTACCTTATTGACTCCTCTCTCCAGTTGTTTTTCTTCTTCATATTGCCTAGATGAGGCTACAAGTGTAGAGATCAACTCTCTCATCTCCTTAGGTGTCTTGTCCAAAATAAATCCTCCACAAGCTACATTAATGAACTTCCTTTCTGAAGGTAGCATTCCTCTATAGAAGAACTCTATGAGGGACTTGTCTGACATATCATGTTGTGGATAACTTGTACACAGTCTTTCAAACCTTTCTTAATAATCATATAAATCCTCAGTTGGTTTCTGCCTTATGGTAGTTGTAACGACCCGAAAATCCGACCCGTTACCGGCGCTAAGATCCAGATCGGCTTAAGGCCGCCGGGACCCGTAGCAAGCCTACATACCTCCTGAATACCTGTGGAATCCCATACATGAACCACATATACAAAGTCTGTAAAAAATTTTCTTTTCTTTTATCCAAGCATAACCTGTGCATGCACAAAACTATAACATAAACCACACACTGGAGCCCTCATCAAATACTCCAATGGGGTATCATAACATTCATTAGCTTGGATATTCATGAACATTAATAACTCATAAATAAATCATGCATAAAAGGGATTCTCAACATACTAGGGTCAAGCACATCTCTAAAACCTCAATACATCAATAGATCATACTTTACATTACATAACTATTCATAAGATTCATTACATCGTTCTCGTGTCCACTACTATCTATTACAATATAATAGACTTCACTCTAGCCGACCTCCTGATCTAACTTGTACCTGCAAACTTGGGGATTAAGGGAGTGGGGTGAGCTACTAGAGCCCAGTGAGTAGAATAATACAAACATAGATTTAAAATTCATGCTTTCATGAAATGCGTCATAACACAAACATTCCACAACAAGGATGAACTTGTCACCATTTAGCCCCTATGCTACTTACTTATGCCAGGGGCGTAGAGCAAACGCAGGCACACCTGGACTTCCATGGGCTGTCATAGTGCCAGGGGCGTAAAGCCGCAGCAGGCACACCTGGACTTCCGTGGGATATCATGACATATGGGCTAATGGATCATTCAACATTCATCCACAACAACAGCGTAGTATGCAATGCAACATATTCGTGAATACTAATGCAAACGCCTACTATATCTCATGGCATTCATGATGCGTGATTCATGCTTAAACTCTTATTAATTTAATTTAAAACAGTGAAAGTTATTCCACTCACCTCTGGCTAGCTCTTAAAAGACTCTGAAGCAGCTGACTCACTGCTGGGGGCCTAGGTTCCTCGAGTCCGAACCTACACAGGTGGACTCAAATAAGGGACCAGACAAACATGAACATTACTCTAAAATACTCCCTAAAAACCCCCCTAAAACATCTCAAAAGATCATAGAAAACATGCAAGAAATGGCAGGACAGGGCACTTTCGGCGGCAAGTTCGGCGGCCGAAAGTCCCTCCAGAGCCGAAAGTCAGGCAGGTTCGGCGGCACCTTCGGCGGCCGAAACTCCCAGACAGAGACGAAACTCATGCATGTTCGGCGGCACTTTCGACTGCCGAAACTGCCCTCCAGACACGAAAGTCCTCTTTTGGGGGCAGGCTTCGGCAGCCGAAACTGCCTCCCCAAGGGGGTTCGGCAGCCGAAAGTCCCTTCAGCGGCCGAACCTAGTTTCTGCCAAAGGGCAGAAACTCAGCTCCAACATGCACAAATGCCTCCCAATCCATACAAATATGCATAAACCTATTCTACAACATTCCCAACAAGCATACAAGCACATAGGGGTCTCAAACTATCCTAAACCCCAGCCACATTGCATTAAACACACAAAAAGCAACATACATTGCTCAAAAACACAAAAACTCAACATGCCTCCTAACATGCATCTCTACCCATAAACTTGCATAAGACTTGTTTAAAATGCTTAATGAGCTAAAGATCGGCTCTTACCTCTTAGAGATCTAGAGTAGAGATGGTCCTAACTCGGAGATGGGGAGAAATCCACACTTTTGGTTCCCAAGCTCCAAACTTGCTCAAAAATCTTCAAATCCACAAAAAGCTTGTTAAAACCAGAAAGATTGGAGGAAAATCATCAAAAATGGACCATGGAGGAGCAAGGACTCACCGTGGCCGAAAATGGGGAGAAGCATGGAGCTCTTATATAGGGCTGGCCAAACCACCTTCGGAAGCCGAACGTGCCTCCAAAACTCATGCAAGTTTAGCGGCCGAACATGGAGATTCGGCGGCCGAACCTAAGCCAACTTTCGGAAGCCTAACTAGCCTCCCAAACTATCCAACGTTCGGCGGCCGAACATGGGGATTCGGTGGCCGAACCTGAGAATAGTTCCATGGTCTTTTCCATTCAAAACTTAATTTAAATCTTACTTAAAAACATGAAATACATTAAAACATTTTGGAAAAACATAATTTTACCCTTCTAGAGGCCTCCGACATTCGAGATCCCACCGGACGGTAGGAATTCCGATACCGGAGTCTAGCCGGGTATTACATTCTCCCCCCTTAAGAACATTCGTCCCCGAATGTTCCTCAACTAACTCACATAGCATGGCATCAATCAACATAACATACAAAGCACACTAACACTCACCTCAGAACAGATGGGGATACTGCTGGAGCATGGACTCCCGTGTCTCCCAGGTGCATTCTTCAATATTGTGGTGGTTCCAAAGGACTTTTACCATCGGGATTTCCTTGTTCCTCAACTTTCTGATCTGGGTGTCTAGGATCCGTATTGGCTGCTCTACATATGTGAGATCCTCTAAGATCTCCACATCAGGCTCACTAAGAACCTTTCCCGGATCTGACACGAATTTCTGTAACATGGAAACATGTAAAACCGGATGGATTCTCTCCATTGAAGCAGGCAAGTCTAGCTTGTACGACACATTCCCGACCTTCTGAAGAACCTCAAAAGGGCCGATGTACCGTGGAGCTAACTTGCCCTTCTTCCCAAACCGAACCACCCCTTTCATAGGAGACACCTTGAGCAAAACCAAATCCCCCTCCTGAAACTCTAGCTGCCTTCTGCGGATATCTGCATAACTCTTCTGCTGGCTGGTGGCAGTCTTGATCCTTTCTCTGATTATGGGCACTATCCTGCTGGTAAGCTCTACTAACTCCGGACCTGCAAAAGTCCTCTCTCCTACTTCTTCCCAGCAGATAGGTGACCTGCACTTCCTCCCATACAAAGCTTCATATGGGGCCATCCCTATGCTAGCATGATAGCTGTTATTGTAGGCAAACTCTACCAAGGGTAGATGCTGCCTCCAAGAACCGCCAAAATCTAGCACACACATTCTGAGCATATCTTCTATTGTATGGATGGTCCTCTCTGACTGTCCATCAGTCTGTGGGTGGAAAGCAGTACTGAAATCTAATCTGGTACCCATAGCATTCTGCAGACTCCACCAAAACCTGGAGGTGAACTGGGGCCCTCTATCAGACACTATAGAAACAGGAACCCCATGCAGCTTGACAATCTCATCAACATATACCTGCGCCAACTTATCCATAGAATAGCCACTCCTGACAGGGATGAAGTGAGCAGATTTGGTGAGTCTGTCCACAATCACCCATATGGAGTCCAATCTGTTGGATGTCGCCGGTAATCCCACTACAAAGTCCATAGCGATATTCTCCCATTTCCACTCTGGAATCGGTAGTGGATTCAACATTCCAGCTGGCTTTTGGTGCTCTAGCTTCACCATTTGACACACATCGCAGGCTAACACGAACAGTGCCACATCCTTCTTCATAGCTGGCCACCAATACACTCTCTTCAGATCCTGATACATTTTGGTGGCTCTGGGGTGAACGCTATACCTTGCATTATGGGCCTCTCCCATAATGTCTCCCTTCAGACTGATGTCATCTGGCACACACAATCTGTTCCCGTAGTGAAGGATCCCCTTATCATCAAATCTGAACTCATCACTCTTGCCTGACTGAACAGTCCTGGCAATCTTGACCAACTCAGGATCCTCATGCTGTTTCTGAGCCACTTGCTCCAGAAACACGGGTGACACTCTCATCTGGGCTACTAAGGCACCTGTGCCAGATAACTTCAACTGCAACCCCTCACTCACAAGTCTATGGAATTCCTTCACCACCGGCCTTCTCTCTGCTGAAATGTGGGATAGACTGCCAAGTGATTTCCGGCTTAGGGCGTCTGCCACAACATTCGCCTTACCCAGATGGTACTGAATCTTGCAATCATAGTCACTCAACAGCTCTACCCATCTCCTCTGCCTCAAGTTCAGTTCTCTCTGACTCAGGATGTACTGCAGGCTCTTATGATCTGTGAAGATCTCACACTTTACCCCATAAATGTAACGACCCGAAAACCAAACTGCTACCGGCGCTAGGATCCAAGTCGGCTTAAGGCCGCTGGGACCCGTAGCAAGCCTAACATACATCCAGAACACCTGCTGAATCCCATACATGATCAAACATTACTCATCCTGTAAAAATTTTTCATTTTCTCTTTCCAAGTATAACCTGTGCATGCACAACTCATAACTATAAACCTCACGCTGGAGCCCTCATCAAATGCTCCAATGGGGTAACATAACATACATTATACTTGGAAACATCAACATCAATACTCATAAAATAAATCATGTACAAACGGGATCAACAACAAACTATGGTCAAGCACATATACTAATCCTCAAAGACATACATTACATTACATAACTGTTAAACATTGTACATTACATAATTCTCATGTCCACATCTAGCTATTACAAAGATTATATCTTCACTCTAGTTGAACTCCTGAACTAGCCCGTACCTGCAAACCTGGGGGTTAAGGAAGAGGGGTGAGCTACTAGAGCCCAGTGAGCAGAATAAAACAAATATCATAATTTTAATTCATGATATCATGAAAATGCATCACATCATAAACATATCACATCAAGGGTGAACTTGTCACCAATAGCCCTCAATACTTTCCAATAATGCCAGGGAGGCGTAGAATGGGCTTCCCTGGTCTTTCTCTTACTCATACTGTCATAACATAACATTTCCAATAGTGTCAGGGAGGCGTAGAATGGGCTTCCCTGGTCTTCCCAACCATACCATACCATACTCTGATGAGGAATAAAGGATCATTCAATATTCACCCACATCAACAAACTAAAATGCAATGCAACATATTCGTGATTTCTAATGCAAACATCCTAAATAAGCTCATGGCATTCATGATGCATGGATCATGCTGTTACTTTCATTAATTTACTTTTAAAGCATAAGATATTATTCCACTCACCTCTGGCTAGCTTTGACCAGACACTGAAGCAGCTGACTCACTGCTGGGGGCCTCGATTCCTCGGGTCCGAACCTACACAGGTGGACTGAAATGAGGGACCAAACATACATAAACATGACTCTAAAATACTCCCCAAAAACCCCCTAAAACATCTCAAAGCAATCATAGAAATCATGCAAAAAGTGGCTGAACAGGGCACCTTTGGCGGCAGGTTCGGCGGCCGAAAGTCCCTCCAGAGCCGAAAGTCAGGCAGGTTCGGCGGCACCTTCGGCGGCCGAAACTCCCAGACAGAGACGAAACTCATGCATGTTCGGCGGCACTTTCGGCAGCCGAAACTGCCCTTCAGAGGCGAAAGTCCTCTTTCGGGGGCAGGCTTCGGCAGCCAAAACTGCCTCCACAAGGGGGTTCGGCGGCCGAAAGTCCTTTCGGCGGCTGAACCTGGTTTCTGCCAAAGGGCAGAAACTCAGCTCCCTTATGTACAAGTGCCTCCAAAACCAATCCAACAAGCTCACACCTATTCTACAACACTTCCAACAAGCATATAAGCATAAAGGGGTCTCAAACTATCCTAAACCCCAGCCACATTGCATTAAACACACAAAAACAACATACATTGCTCAAAAATACCAAAAACTCAACATGCCTCCTAACATGCATCTCTACCCAAAAACTTGCATAAAACTTGTTTAAAAAGCTTAATGAGCTAAAGATCGGCTCTTACCTATTGGAGATCTAGAGTAGAGACGGTCCTAGCTCGGAGATGGGGAGAAATCCACACTTTGGTCTCCAAGCTCCAAAACTTCCTCTATTTGCTCAAAAATCTCTAAATCCACAAAAAGCTTGTTAAAACAAGAAAGATTGGAGGAAAATCATCGAAAACGGACCATGGAAGAGCAATGACTCACCGTGGCTGAAAATGGGGAGAAAACTCGCCCGTTTCGGCCATGGAGCTCTTATATAGGGGCTGCCAGACCACCTTTCGGTAGCCGAACGTGCCCCCTAATCTCATGCAAGTTCGGCGGCCGAACATGAGGTTCGGCGGCCGAACCTAAGAAAACTTTCGGAAGCCTAACTAGCCTCCCAAACTATCCAACGTTCGGCGGCCGAACATGGGGATTCGGCGGCCGAACCTGGAAATACTTCTTTGGTCCTTTTCATTCAAAACTCAATTTAAATCTTACTTAAAATCATGAAATACTTAGAAACATTTCATAAAAACATAATTTTACCCTTCTAGAGGTTTCCGACATCCGAGATTCCACCGGTCGGTAGGAATTCCGATACCGGAGTCTAGCCGGGTATTACAATAAAGGTAATGCCTCCACATCTTGAGTGCAAAGATAACCGCCGCCATCTCTAGGTCATGTGTGGGGTAATTCAACTCATGCTTCTTCAGCTGCCTAGAAGCATAAGCAATCACCCTCTCATTCTGCATCAGCACATAACCCAATCCCACATGGGACGCATCACAATATACTGAGAAGTCATCATCACTGTTTGGCAGAGCTAACACCGGTGCTGAAGTCAACCTCCTCTTAAGCTCCTCAAAGCTCTCTTCACAATGGTCAGTCCATACAAACTTCTGGTTCTTCTTAGTCAATTTGGTCATAGGAGCAGCAATTTTCGAGAAGTCCTGAACGAACCTCCTGTAGTAACCTGCCAAACCCAGAAAACTCTTAATCTCTGTCACAGTGGTGGGTCTAGGCCAGTTAGCTACAGCCTCTACCTTCTTGGGGTCTACCTCAATACCTTGTTCTGACACAACGTGCCCCAAGAATGAAATGCTCCTAAGCCAAAACTCACACTTGGAGAACTTGGCATACAAGCCATGCTCTCTCAAGATCTGCAAAACTGTCCTCAGGTGATGGGCATGCTCCTCTGCATTCTTGGAATACACTAGGACATCATCTATGAAGACAATAATGAAGTGATCCAGATACTGGCTGAAAACTCTGTTCATGAGATCCATGAATGCTGCAGGGGCGTTGGTTAATCCGAACGGCATCACAAGGAACTCATAGTGCCCATACCTAGTCCTGAAAGTTGTCTTCGGCACATCTTCATCCCTTATCCTCAACTGATGGTACCCCGATCTCAGATCTATTTTGGAGAAACAACCGGCTCCAGCTAGCTAGTCGAATAGATTGTCGATCCTTGGCAACGGGTACTTGTTCTTAGTAGTGACCTTGTTCAACTGCCTGTAGTCGATACAAAGTCTGAGGGATCCATCCTTCTTCCTCACAAACAAAACCGGAGCACCCCAAGGTGAAGTACTCGGTCGGATGAAGCCCTTATCTACCAGCTCTTGCAACTGCTCCTTCAACTCCTTCAACTCAGCTGGTGCCATTCTGTAGAGAGGGATAGAGATCGGTCGGGTTCCAGGCATCAATTCTATTTCGAACTCTATCTCCCTAGTAGGTGGTAAACCTGGCAGCTCGTCTAGGAAGACATCTAAAAACTCTCTAACGACAGGCACTGAGGCGGGCTCTCTGACATGACTGTCAAGCTTTCTCACATGAGCCAAAAATCCCTGACATCCCCTCCTAAGCAACCTACGAGCCTGAAGAGCTGAGATCAGACCTCTAGGTGTACCCCTCTTGTCTCCTCTGAAGACGACCTCTGACCTATCCTGACCTCTGAATCTGACTACCTTGTCCCTGCAGTCCAAGGTAGCACCATGGGTAGATAACCAGTCCATCCCTAGAATGACGTCAAAATCTGTCAAGTCTAAAACCACTAGGTCGGTGGACAAGCATCTTCCCTCAACAAAAACTTGACTACACTGGCAGACTGCCTCTGCCACTGACGGGTCACATTTGGGTCCACTGACCCATAGGGGACACTCTAACCCAGAGACCATCAATCCTACCCTCTCCACGGCTCTCGGAGCAATAAATGAATGAGATGCACTGGGATCCATCAAGGCATAAACATTTGAACAACCAATGATGAGATTACCTGACACCACGGTGTTGGATGTGTTAGCCTCCTGCTGAGTCATAGGGAAGATCCGTGCCGGAGCTGATGGACCTTCACCTCTGTATCCTGCTGATGAAGAGGCTGACCCTCTCCCTCTGCCTCTACCACTGGCCTGTGTCGCGGCTGGAGCTGCTGGCTGCACCACACTACCAGAAGCTGTCTGCTGGGATGGTGTCACAAAAGCTGCTCTAGGACAATCCCGAGCCAAATGCCCCTCCTGTCCGCATCTGAAACATGTGTTCGTCCCCGCCAGGCATACTCCCTTGTGTGGCCTCCCACATCTCATACATACTGGAACATCTGTACCTGAGCTCGAGCCACTTCCTAATCCCAGACCTGACTTGATCTTGTGCCAGAACTTGTTCTTCTTGGACTTCCTGTGGCCTCTATCCCACTTCTTACTGCCAGAAGCTACTGAACCCACAGAAGAGGGATCTATCTTTCCCCCACCTGGGGTCTTGGAACCAGAAGGCTGTGCCACGGACTGTCTAACCTTCCCCTCAATAATTGCACTAACCTCCATTCTCCGAGCCATATCCACTATGGTATGGAAACTCTCCCTCTCTGCTGACTGTATCAAAGAGGAATACCTGGAGTGAAGCCTCATAATGTACCTCCTAGATTTCTTCTGCTTTGTGTCCAGATTCTGCCCAGAATATGGCAACAACTCCAGGAATCTGTCAGTGTACTCTTCCACACTCATCTCATCAGTCTGTCTCAACTGCTCAAATTCCAGCATCTTCTATTTTCTGGAGCTTTCAGGGATAGCCCAGCCTACAAACTCATTGGCAAATTCCTCCCAGGACATACTGTCCACCCTCGGGTTCACATAATTCTTATACCAGTCACGAGCCTTCTTGCACTTCAATGTAAACCCAGCCATCTGAATGGCTCTACTATCATCAGCCCCTATCTCATCTGTGATCATCTTGACCCTCCCAAGGTACTCAAAAGGGTCATCACCTGTGTCATACTGAGGAGCACCCAACTTCATGTAATCGGTCATCTTGACCTTGCTCCCTCCAGATGAGGTAGGTTTAGGTACATAGGTTTCAGGGACAGTAGGTTCTGGTGGTGGTGGAGGAGGTGCAACATCCCCTGGGGTAGGGTTTGCTGTACCTGGATAGTATGGTGGAGGTGGGTACATAGGGTACTGAGAGTATGGTGGGTAGTAAGGTGGGTATGGCATGTGTGGTGGGTAAGGGCTAAAGCTAGGGTAATCCGACGTACCTCCCATCGAATACCCGGGATTATGAGAAAAGGGTGGGTACAGGGGTGGCTGAACAAACCCCGAGGTCTGAGTGCCTCCTTCAGATTCTCCCATGCCCTCTTCTTTTCTTTTATCCAAGCATAACCTGTGCATGCACAAAACTATAATATAAATCACACACTGGAGCCCTCATCAAATGCTCTAATGGGGTATCATAACATTCATTAGCTTGGATATTCATGAACATTAATAACTCATAAATAAATCATGCATAAAAGGGATTCTCAACATACTAGGGTCAAGCACATCTCTAAAACCTCAATACATCAATAGATCATACTTCACATTACATAACTATTCATAAGATTCATTACATCGTTCTTATGTCCACTACTATCTATTACAATATAATAGACTTCACTCTAGCCGACCTCCTGATCTAACCTGTACCTGCAAACCTGGGGATTAAGGGAGTGGGGTGAGCTACTAGAGCCTAGTGAGTAGAATAATACAAACATAGATTTAAAATTCATGCTTTCATGAAATGCGTCATAACACAAACATTCCACAACAAGGATGAACTTGTCACCATTTAGCCCCTATGCTACTTACTTATGCCAGGGGCGTAGAGCAAACGCAGGCACACCTGGACTTCTATGGGCTATCATAGTGCCAGGGGCGTAGAGCCGCAGCAGGCACACCTGGACTTCCATGGGATATCATGACATATGGGCTAATGGATCATTCAACATTCATCCACAACAACAGCGTAGTATGCAATGCAACATATTCGTGAATACTAATGCAAACACCCTACTATATCTCATGGCATTCATGATGCGTGATTCATGCTAAAACTCTTATTAATTTAATTTAAAACAGTGAAAGTTATTCCACTCACCTCTGGCTAGCTCTTAAAAGACTCTGAAGCAGCTAACTCAATGCTGGGAGCCTCGGTTCCTCGGGTCCGAACCTACACAGGTGGACTCAAATGAGGGACCAGACAAACATGAACATTACTCTAAAATACTCCCTAAAAACCCCCCTAAAACACCTCAAAAGATCATAGAAAACATGCAAGAAATGACTGGACAAGGCACTTCCAGTGGCAGGTTCGGCGGCCGAAAGTCCCTCTAGAGCCGAAAGTCAGGCAGGTTCAGCGGCACCTTCGGCGGCCGAAACTCCCAGACAGAGACGAAACTCATGCATGTTCGGCGGCACTTTCGGCGGCCGAAACTGCCCTCCAGAGATGAAAGTCCTCTTTCGGGGGCAGGCTTCGGCAGCCGAAACTACCTCCACAAGGGGGTTCGGCAGTCGAAAGTCCCTTCGGCGGCCGAACTTGGTTTCTGCCAAAGGGCAGAAACTCGGCTCCAACATGCACAAATGCCTCCCAATCCATACAAATATGCATAAACCTATTCTACAACATTCCCAACAAGCATACAAGCACATAGGGGTCTCAAACTATCCTAAACTCCAGCCACATTGCATTAAACACACAAAAATCAACATACATTGCTCAAAAACACAAAAACTCAACATGCCTCCTAACATGCATCTCTACCCATAAACTTGCATAAGACTTGTTTAAAACGCTTAATGAGCTAAAGATCGGCTCTTACCTCTTGGAGATCTAGAGTAGAGATGGTCCTAGCTCGGAGATGGGGAGAAATCCACACTTTTGGTTCCCAAGCTCCAAACTTGCTCAAAAATCTTCAAATCCACAAAAAGCTTGTTAAAACCAGAAAGATTGGAGGAAAATCATAAAAAATGGACCATGGAGGAGCAAGGACTCACCGTGGCCAAAAATGGGGAGAAAACTCGCCCGTTTCGACCATGGAGCTCTTATATAGGGCTGGCCAAACCACCTTCGGAAGCCCAACGTGCCTCCAAAACTCATGCAAGTTCGGCGGCCGAACATGGAGATTCGGCGGCCGAACCTGAGCCAACTTTTGGAAGCCTAACTAGCCTCCCAAACTATCCAACATTCGGCGGCCGAACATGGGGATTCGGCGGCCGAACCTGGGAATAGTTCCATGGTCTTTTCCATTCAAAACTTAATTTAAATCTTACTTAAAAATATGAAATACATTAAAACATTTTGGAAAAACATAATTTTACCCTTCTAGAGGCCTCCGACATCCGAGATCCCACCGGACGGTAGGAATTCCGATACCGGAGTCTAGCCGGGTATTACAGTAGTGATTTCTCTTATTATGCCAATGGTTTTAGATGTTGGGAAATATTTGTTTAGAAAAGTCATAACCATATCATCCCAAGAAGTGATAGATCCAGGTGGCAAATAAAATAACCAATCCTTAGCATAGTCATCTAATGAAAAAGGAAAAACTCTTAACTTAACATGATCTTCAGAAATACCTTGAGGTCTCATGGTTGAACAGACAATATTGAACTCTTTCAAGTGCTTGTGTGGATTTTCATTTTGCAAACCTCTAAATTTAGGGACAAGATGGATCAAACATGTTTTCAGTTCAAAGGGAATGACAGTCGGTTGTCGAGGCCGGTCAAAAATAACCCTTTTGGTTACCAACAATTTAATAACTTGTAGACAGTGGCAAAGGGATCGTATCCACAGGGAATCAATACTATTTATTCTTCTTATCAAGACCAAGTAAATAAAGAGACAATAAAAGTAAAATTGGGGGTTTTGAAGATTTGATGTCTAAACTAGAATTGAAAGCAAGCAAGTAAAGCAAGTAATAAAGTAAAGAGAAATCAATAATGAGAAAAGCCTAGTTGAAGAATTGGATCCACTTTAGTTGTTGGGATTGATCATTGACACAAAAGAGTCTTTTATTAGGTTCAATAAATTAGTTTAGGAGGTGGAAGAAGCTTCTCACCAACCAAATCCCTCCTTAAGCTTAGATCAATTAGGGAACGTCCTCTAATCAATCACTAATCAACAAATTGCCAAGGAACGTCCTTGGGCCATAGGCAACAAACAATTGTTGATTGCATTAAGAGAAAGAGAGACCTAATTCTAGCTACCCATAAGCATGGTGATATTGCTAGATTATGCAATTTCTTGGTTTTTTACACCAAGTGTTCTTGTGTGTGAACAATTCCAGCAATTACGGACTAAGAATTATCCAAACAAACAGATTTATAACTTTGCAATCAATAATCAATAGGCCAATTTGATTAAGATAACAAGGCAATAATTAATTAAGCACAAAATTGCATAAATATTGATTAATAAAAGATTAACACAAAGGTTCAGATCTCACAATCCATGAACAACCAAAGTTTCACCTTATTCTTCAACTAGCAAAAGGGTTTCAGCCACTCATGGCTGAAACTAACATAAAAGAAAAGAAAGAAAACAAGAAAAAGGAAGAAGAAGGGCTGGCGCAAGGGCGCAGCTGCTGGTGCAGCTTCTGCCGTAGGTGTCTTGATCCAAGGATAGTCCCCCGAATTCCAGGATGTCTTCTTTGCTGGTTTGCATGCCTTTTTATAGGTGAAGAGGCTGCCCTAATTTTCCTTTTTAGTTTGGGACTCTTTTTCCTATTTAGTCTTGAATTCTTGGAGGGCATTCTTGTCTTTTTATTTCTTGGCTTCCTGAATATGTAGGAGAGTGTGCTGAGGTGTAAATAGGTGTTTCTGAGCTGTCCCACGTGTTTGGAGTGCGTGGGGATTCGTGTTGACTTGGTCAGCAAGTTTGACAGATTCTGCTGGTTTTTTGCCTGCTGGTGCTGTTTGCCCGACGCTGTTTGGGCAAACAGGCTGTCTGGGATCACTGTTGGCTGCATATGCTCTGTTTCTGACTTTCTTTGCTGTTTGCCCAGTGCTGTTTGGGCAAACAGTCTGGACAGCATACTTTATCACTTTTTCCTCTTTATCTCAGCTTCTCCTTGGCTTGGGCAATCAAGTTGGGCAAACCATGCTTATTCTCTTTTGCTGTCTTTTGGGCAGAATTAAGGCCATTTTAGCCAAATTACCATTTTGCTCCATTTCCTACAAAATAAGACAAAAACCACAAAGTTAGGTAGAAAATGTGTAAATTGACATAAATATAAACATAGAAAATGGGTCTAATTTTGGCTCTATCAAATACCCCCACACCTAGCCCTTTGCTTGTCCTCAAGCAAATAGGTTTAGTCAAACAAGCTTCTTTTTCCACTTGATCCTTATTACCACTTAAGCTCATACCCTAGACCCCTACTTTGAAGCATTGTAGTGAAGTGTGCATGCACCAAGGTTACTTTCCTCTTTTCCTTGTCTCCCTTTACTTACCATGGCTAGGATTTGTTTTCCTCAAGAGAGATCATGCACATTATATGTTAAGACTTTTTCTAGCTTTTGGATTGACTTGCCCTTACCTTGAAGTACTTTATTCAGGCTTTTGCACTTTAGATCTTGCTTGGAAAGGTCACCAACCTATTTTTGATTTGAAGGTTTAGATTTTCAGTTGATCACCTATCCAAGTGGCTACTAGCCTTGTTCATAGTCTTTTGACCATTAGAACAATTTTCAATTTGTGCTTTTGAGGTCTTTGCCTTTGCTGAATTTTCTTTCTCTCAATGATTTGGGCAAATCAACACCAATTGCTAAATCAAGTCACATTAAGTTCATTCACACAAATTTAATTTTTTTCTCAATCGATTGAGGGTCATCAATATATTTTTCACCATGGCAAGCTCAAGGATTCAATTCAAAAGGAAATTCCCAAAAATGAATGCAACTCACTACAAGTGATTCAACTTAGGTTTAAAGAGTTATCACATCAATGGGGTCATGGAAAGAAGGCTCATCCAACATAGCCTATGTATTTGAGTAAAGCAAACCAAAAAAAAAGAAGAAGAAGGTTGGTTGTGGTTGTGTGTGTATTATTGAAAGCATAAAAATGAAAAAATTTTGCCTAATGTGTGCTAATTAAAAATTAAAGCATAAATGAACTAAAAAGAAATCAAAAAGAATGCATGAAGCATCAAAATTCAGAGATGTGCACCCCCACACCTAGCTCATGCATTGTCCTCAATGTATGGAAAAATTAAAGTTCAAAAAGAAAAACTGGTACTTCCCTGGTGTGGCTGTTTGCCCAGTGCTGTTTGGGCAAACAGCTGGGTGAACTAGCTGTCTCTGCGTGCAGGTGGCAGAATGTGCTGCACCAGTAGTTCCAACATGCTTTCTATGTGTGTGAGCCTGGCCTCGATTCTGTTCAAGCGATCTGCCTCTGCGTGCTCAGTTGCTGGAGGTGGGACGTGCTGTGGGTCGGCTTGCTGGGCAGGCTGGGTTGCTGCTCTTGTGTTGGGCTGTCGCCCAAATACTCTGTCTTGCCTTGGGGTGACAGGGCCTGCAGGGGAAAGACAGAAATTACTACCTATTTTGCGCAGTAGTCCCATGTCATCCAGTGTCCGTAAATCGAGGGGAGCTGGCTCGCAAGAGGCTGCATATCAGTATGCTCGGGTTCCAGGACCTGCAGATTTATAGCTAACAAGGTGATAACGTGGCCAAGGACAAGAGGGCGGTGGTGGGCCAGGGTGTTGGCTATCTGGTTGGCCACCTAGAATCCCAAATTCAGCTTGCGCTGATGGACCATGCTCCAAAGGAGGAATAATTCAGCTCTGGGGAGGATGCTGGATGCATCTTTTCTCCCAGCCCAGGTGTATGCCAAAAACCTGTGGAGGTATTTTAAGCATGGATTGCTTAAATACACATCCTTAGATTTTGAAAAGTAAGGTTCAGGTGGGTTGGTGCAGAGTTCTAAATAAGCAGTTGCAGCATCAAAGTTTTCAAGGGAATCACAGGCTGAGTCAAGGTACTCAAAACCAAGAGCAGTGTTAAACTCATTCATAGACAGCCGGAAACGTTGACCAAGTAATCTGAAGGAGATAATATCATGTGTATCTAGTGAGTTCATAGCGATTTTATCAAAGAAGAATGTGCAATAAAATTCCTGTGTCAATTCAGAAAAAAATGGCATTCTCAGATTAAAGAAACAGGACCAGCCAATGCTATTGATTAGTTCTGAGACTTCTGCCTTAATGCCCAGAGTTTCCAGAGTGTCGGTATGGATATACTTACCTGCTTGGAGGGATACCTGTGCAAGAGAAGCAAACCTGGTCTGTTCTGATTGCTTGTAGAAGTTCAGGGCCATTGCGGCGTGGGTCTTGCCGGTAGGGGTAGTTAAGCAGGCGGGTGGGGCAGGTTGATGGGCCTCTGCAAGCAAGTGCTGAGTGGGTTCTGCTGCGTCGACTTCCATTGTTTCCGGTGGGTGTTCTTGCACAGAGGCAGTGTCGTTTGCGGTCAGTAGTCGTCGGGCTGTCCTCCTTCGCCGGCGTTGGTAAGTTTGGGGGGACACAGTGGCTGGGACGCTGTCGACTACTGTCAGTTGGTTACTTGGGGCTTCATCGTCGCTACTGGAATCGGTGGGAGGTCTGGGGAGTCCCAGCCGGCGCCAGTGCCCTGGTCCGGTGGTGGCTGCCATTTTGATCCTGGTCATGGCGTGAAGTTTGCTTGGTTGAAGATGAAGAGCAGAGTAACTGGTCTGATGGTGGAGCAGTTATGAGAGGGAAGATGAAGGGAGCCAAAAAAAAATTAATTGTTCTTTAAATGAGAGGAAAAACGGTCCCGTTTTGCATGTGGAGAGTGCGTACTGCTGTGCCCTGCTTTGTGGGCATGTAGTAGCCTATCCTTTTGCTGAGTTGATTTCCATTGTTTGCCCAGTTTGTTTGGGCAACTGATGTGGGCAAACTGAGGTTTTCTTGCTGAATTGACTTGGGTGGTCTGCATTCTGTCTCAGTTGGCTGCTGAACCTGTTTGGGCAGACAGAGGCTTGCCTGATCTGCCTTTGCGGGTTGTTTGGGCAAACAGTCATCTGCATGTTCTGCCGCCTGTTTGCTTGTTTGCCCAGTCTGTTTGGGCAAACAACAGTCTGTCTGCTCTAGGCAGAAGTCCTTTGCTGTGTGTTGCAGCTCCACTTGGCTCTTTTCATCTTCTTGGCTGTCCTCCCTACAAAAATCATTGGTTAGCATATCATTTTGATTTATATCAAAAGTTTCTTGGCTCCAATAATCAATGATGTCTAAACCATCAACAGGTTCTGGTTCAGTTGGGGCACTTCCAGAAGTTGCTGGTGTTTGGACAGCAGCAGGTTCTGTTTCTTGGGGACTTTCATCATCATCCCATACATCTTGAAGTTCTTGCTCTCTTCTCAACATGATTGCACTTAACGAGGTGGCCATTTGATCCATTTGCTGTTGCATCATTTGCATAGTCTTCACTACCTCATTAAGAGTGTCATTGAAATTTGGAGGTGCTGGTTGAGCTTGATTTCCTTGGTAGTTCTGGTAGTGGTCAACCCCAGCATAATCATAATTCGGATGGTCTCCCCAATATGGATTGTATGTATCAAGGTAGGGATCATGTCTTGGCTGGCTATAGTATCCTCCAAATGCATCTACTTGTTGGTCATCCTCATAAAGTGTAGGACATTCAGAGGTTAGATGTCCTACATATGCACATATCCTACATGGTTGGGCTTGCTGAAGTTTTCGAGCCTGTAGAGCTAAGACATATCTTTCCACAATAGAGGTTATGTCAGGAATTTGAGAAGGGAGATTAGATGTACTTACCTCCTCCATGATTCAGATCTGCAATGGTTTGGTGTGATTAAGAATGTTGCTGGTTCTGTTCGAACAGCAATTCCAAGTTCTGTTATGGCAGATTTTGTATGTGCTGTCCCTCGTTTGGACAGTAGAGGCTTCAACAGGGGCTGTTTGGACAGCAGCTGTTGATGTGGATACTTTTGAGGCTTGGTTCCTCTTCTTTAGTTACCTTGATGTGCGTTCAATTTCTGGATCGTAAGGTTGAATGTCCTTGCGTCCAGACCTGGTCATGAAAGAAAAATAGATTAGTTAAATTGATTCCCCGGCAACGGCGCCAATTTTTGACAGTCGGTTGTCGAGGCCGGTCAAAAATAACCCTTTTGGTTACCAACAATTTAATAACTTGTAGACAGTGGCAAAGGGATCGTATCCACAGGGAATCAATACTATTTATTCTTCTTATCAAGACCAAGTAAATAAAGAGACAATAAAAGTAAAATTGGGGGTTTTGAAGATTTGATGTCTAAACTAGAATTGAAAGCAAGCAAGTAAAGCAAGTAATAAAGTAAAGAGAAATCAATAATGAGAAAAGCCTAGTTGAAGAATTGGATCCACTTTAGTTGTTGGGATTGATCATTGACACAAAAGAGTCTTTTATTAGGTTCAATAAATTAGTTTAGGAGGTGGAAGAAGCTTCTCACCAACCAAATCCCTCCTTAAGCTTAGATCAATTAGGGAACGTCCTCTAATCAATCACTAATCAACAAATTGCCAAGGAACGTCCTTGGGCCATAGGCAACAAACAATTGTTGATTGCATTAAGAGAAAGAGAGACCTAATTCTAGCTACCCATAAGCATGGTGATATTGCTAGATTATGCAATTTCTTGGTTTTTTACACCAAGTGTTCTTGTGTGTGAACAATTCCAGCAATTACGGACTAAGAATTATCCAAACAAACAGATTTATAACTTTGCAATCAATAATCAATAGGCCAATTTGATTAAGATAACAAGGCAATAATTAATTAAGCACAAAATTGCATAAATATTGATTAATAAAAGATTAACACAAAGGTTCAGATCTCACAATCCATGAACAACCAAAGTTTCACCTTATTCTTCAACTAGCAAAAGGGTTTCAGCCACTCATGGCTGAAACTAACATAAAAGAAAAGAAAGAAAACAAGAAAAAGGAAGAAGAAGGGCTGGCGCAAGGGCGCAGCTGCTGGTGCAGCTTCTGCCGTAGGTG
This sequence comes from Manihot esculenta, assembly GCF_001659605.2. Classification (NCBI taxonomy): domain Eukaryota; kingdom Viridiplantae; phylum Streptophyta; class Magnoliopsida; order Malpighiales; family Euphorbiaceae; genus Manihot; species Manihot esculenta. The sequence continues at coordinate 832,346 of NC_035161.2, read as the reverse complement.
TCTTGATCCAAGGATAGTCCCCCGAATTCCAGGATGTCTTCTTTGCTGGTTTGCATGCCTTTTTATAGGTGAAGAGGCTGCCCTAATTTTCCTTTTTAGTTTGGGACTCTTTTTCCTATTTAGTCTTGAATTCTTGGAGGGCATTCTTGTCTTTTTATTTTTTGGCTTCCTGAATATGTAGGAGAGTGTGCTGAGGTGTAAATAGGTGTTTCTGAGCTGTCCCACGTGTTTGGAGTGCGTGGGGATTCGTGTTGACTTGGTCAGCAAGTTTGACAGATTCTGCTGGTTTTTTGCCTGCTGGTGCTGTTTGCCCGACGCTGTTTGGGCAAACAGGCTGTCTGGGATCACTGTTGGCTGCATATGCTCTGTTTCTGACTTTCTTTGCTGTTTGCCCAGTGCTGTTTGGGCAAACAGTCTGGACAGCATACTTTATCACTTTTTCCTCTTTATCTCAGCTTCTCCTTGGCTTGGGCAATCAAGTTGGGCAAACCATGCTTATTCTCTTTTGCTGTCTTTTGGGCAGAATTAAGGCCATTTTAGCCAAATTACCATTTTGCTCCATTTCCTACAAAATAAGACAAAAACCACAAAGTTAGGTAGAAAATGTGTAAATTGACATAAATATAAACATAGAAAATGGGTCTAATTTTGGCTCTATCAGGGAACTGTCAGAGGTGGATAGGTGATGCAAAGTGGTGCTTGATCGCCTACAGGTGTTGCCAATTCTCTCATAGTTCTTTCTCTTGGCATTGGAGCTCTAATGGCTGGATTTTCTTGAATTATTTGATCTTGGACAACATGTCCATTATGGGCAGCATGTTGTGCATGAGGTTCAGCCATTGGTGTGAAGTTCAGTGGCTGGAGAAGTGAAGGTTCGGCGGCCGAATGTTGATGAGGTTCGGCGGCCGAATGTGCGGTAGAAGGTTTCGCGCAAGGTGGCTCTTCAGCTGCTTGCTTTCCTAGTCTTCTAAAAGTGCGTTCAATTTTCGGATCATAAGGCAGAGTGTCCCTACGTTCAGATCTGGTCATGAAAGAAAAATAAACAAGTTAGAACAATTCCCCGGCAACGACGCCAATTTTTGACTCGTGGTTGTCGAAGCCGGTCAAAAATAACCTTTCTAGTTATCAATAATTTTACAACTGCAGATAGTGATAAAAGATCAAATCCATAGAGAATTATAAACTTATCTATTTTCCTTAACAAAACCAAGAGAATTAACTGAAAGCACAACTGAAAGCAAGTAATGGAAAGCAGAACAAAGATAGAGCGCGATAAAAGTAAAAAGGGGGGTTTGAGATTGATTTGATTAGCAAACTACTGAAAGCAATTAAACAAGCAAGTAATTAAAATAGAAAGGTCTAGTTGAAGAGATGGATCCACTTTGGTTGTTTGGATTGATCATTGAAACTTATGTTCTCTTGATTGATTCAATAGATTAGTTATGGAGATAGAAAACGCTTCTCACCACCATGTCTCTCCTTATGATTAAATCAATTAGGAAACGTCCTCTAATCAATTACTAATTAACAAATTGCCAAGGAACGTCCTTGGGCCTTAGGCATCAAACAATTGTCAATTGCATGAAGAAAGAGAGAGATCCAATCCTAACTACTCAAACGCATGAGATGTTGCTAGATCATATAATTCATTGGTTGTTACACCAAGTGTTCTTATGATTGAATAAGTCCAGCAATTACGGACTAAAAATTATCCAAACTAACAATCAATTACCTTGCAATCAAGAATCAAATGGCCAATTTGATCAAAACAACAAAGTAATCTTAGATTCAAGTACACAATTGTATGAATATTGAACTAATCAAAGACAAATAGTTTATGTTCAGATCTCACAATCTATAAAACAAACTTAGTTTCAACCAATCTTCAACTAGAATTAAAGTTTCAGTCACTCATGGCTGAAACAAAACAGAAAATAAAAAGAAAGAACAAGGGAAGAAGAACCGAATGGTGGAGAAGAGCCTTGGAGAGCTTACCTTGCCTTGGCCGAATGGTGTAGATTGAGTTTTTTCTTGGGCGGCTGGCTTATGATGTAACGACCCGGAAACCAGACTGCTACCGACTCTAGGATCCAGATCGGCTTAAGGCCGCCGGGACCCGTAGCAAGCCTAACATACATTCTGTAAATCTGTTGAATCCCATACATGATCAAAACATAAACATAACCTGTAAAATTTTTTATTTCCTTTATCCAAACATAACATGTGCATGCACAATACTATAGCATAAACCACACACTGGAGCCCTCATCAAATGCTCCAATGGGGTGTCATAACATACATTCAAGTTTGGATATCCATAAACATCGTTAACTCATTTATAAATCATGTATTGAAGGGATTCTCAACATAATGGGGTCAAGCACAACTTTAATCCTCATTACATCATTAAATCATTCTTTACATTACCTGACTATTAATAACATTTATTACATCATTCTCAACTATCTATTACCATACAATAAAACTTCACTCTAGCTGACCTCCTGGACTAGCCCGTACCTGCAAACCTGGGGGATTAAGGGAGCGGGGTGAGCTACTAGAGCCCAGTGAGCAGAATAATACAAACATTAATTAAAATCCATGCTTTCATGGAATGCATCACATCACAAACAAATCACACCAAGGATGAACTTGTCACCATTTAGCCCCCTATACAGTCTGATCATGCCAGGGGCGTAGTACAGGCACGCCTGGACTTCCATATCATAGTGCCAGGGGCGTAGTGCAGGCACACCTGGACTTCCATATCATATCATACAAGGGCTAATGGATCATTCAACATTCATCCGCATAGATAACATAATATGCAATGCAACATATTCGTAAATTCTAATGTAAGCACCCTAAAGTATCTCATGACATTCATGATGCGTGGGTCATGCTAAAACTTTCATTATTTGCTTTGAAACATAGAGAATTATTCCACTCACCTCTGGCTAACTCTGAAGAGACTCTGAAGCAGCTAGCTCACTGCTGGGGGCATCGGTTCCTTGGGTCCGAACCTACACAGGTGGACTCAAATGAGGGACCAAACAAACATGAACATGACTCTAAAATACTCCCCAAAAACCCCCTAAAAAACCTTAGAAAAAACATAGAAATCATGCAAAAAGAGGCTGGACAGGGCACCTTCGGTGGCAGGTTCGGCGGCCGAAAGTCCCTCCAGAGCCGAAACTCAGCCACTTTCAGCGGCACCTTCGGCGGCCGAAAGTCCTCTCCAGAGACGAAACTCATGCATGTTCGGCGGCACCTTCAGCGGCCGAAATTGCCCTCCAAAGGCGAAAGTCCTCTTTCGGGGGCAAGCTTCGGGAGCCGAAAGCTGCCTCCACAAGTGGGTTCGGCGGCCGAAAGTCCCTTCGGCGGCCGAACCTGAGTTCTGCCAAAGGGCAGAAACTCGGCTTCAACATGCACAAATGCCTCCAAATCCATTCAAACATGCATAAACCTATTCTACAACACTCCCAAACAAGCATACAAGCACATAGGGGTCTCCAACTAGCCTAAACCCCAACCACATTGCATTAAACTCACATAATCAACATACATTGCTCAACATTCAACATTAAACCCAAAAACTCATAACAACCTATACATGAATTTCTACCCCCAAAAACCTTGTTTAAAACACATAAGAAGAGTGGATCTAGGCTTACCTCTTGAAAATCGAGAGGGAAGACGATCCTAGCTTGGAGATGGGAGAGATCAAGCTCCTTGAGTCTCCAAGTTCCAAAACTTGCTCTTAACTCAAAATTCTTCAAAACAAAGGTGAAAACTCATAAAAATCATAAAAGATTTGAAGGAAGAACTCAAGATCCGCATGAGGGTGGCGGAGACTCACCTTGGCCGAGAATGGGGAGAAAAACTCGCCCGTTCAGAAATTGGGACCCCTTTATAGTGGCTGGCCAGGCCACTTTCGGGGGCCTAACATGCCTCCGCATGCATGCCATGTTCGGCGGCCGAACCTGGACTTCCCTCCCCTATGCTTTCGGGGGCCTAAAGCACTCCCGAAGTGCATGCATGTTCGGCGGCCGAACTTGAGGTTCGGCGGCCGAACCTGGGTCTTCCTCCAATGCTAATTTCATGCAAAACTCATTTAAATCTCTCATTCAAAAACATGAAATTCATGAAAACATTTCATAAAACATGATTTTACCCCTCTAGAGGTTTTCGACATTCGAAATTCCACCGGATGGTAGGAATTCCGATACCGGAGTCTAGCCGGGTATTACATATGAGATCTTAAATAGGTCTTCAAGATGCTATCTTAGGGTTTCAAGAGGCTGCCCACGTGAGACTTGAGTGGCTGCCCATGTTGCCTTTGGTCTTAGCTTGCACACACCTTGCCGCCCATGCACATGTGTGAAGGAGTTGGCGTGTGGCATGTGTGGCTTGTGGAAGAGTGGGTCTTTTGGTCTTTGCTTGCTGCCCTAGTGTCTTCAAAATGCTGCCCAAGGTGCCCAAGACTTGTCTTCACACTACCCTTGCCGTCCATGTACTAATAAGGAAGGTGGAGCCTCCTTTGCAATTTTGAATTTTGAATGTGCAAGGTATGAAAGGGGAAAACATGTGATCTTTGGATTTGGCTTCCTTAATAAGTTGGATCTTGAAATTCAAAATTTGAATATGAATCTTGGAGATGTGAATTTCGAAATGCTTTCCTTATTTGGCACTTTCCATATTTGGCACTTTTGGCAGTTTTAAGAGCATTTTCTCAAGAATGTTCCTTTGCACCTAATATCTGCAAAACATGATTAAAATCACAAAATTAGATAGAAAAGATGTAAATAAACATCAAGAACATAATAAGAAAGTGGACTAAAATATGCTCTATCATCGACCCTACTATGTGTTTATAAGGGCTGAGAATTTAATTAAGATTGATACTCGATTTTGAGAACTTATCAGTGAATGTCAACATGTTTGCATCTATTACATGCACTAAGCTATGGTGATTTGCTATAAATAGAAAATGTGCAATAAAGGCAAAAGAAGATGTTTTGATTGAATATGAATGAAATTTTTGTCGTGCACAAGGATACATATGACACTCATATTTTATACTAAGAAGTTGACAAGTATGCTTTATATCATGTTAACAACATTTGACTAGCTTGTAATTGTTTACTTGATTATCTATATACGTGAACATGTTTGCTCTATTTTGTTATTTGTTTGCTATCACCCATTGAGTATTAGCTCAGCGTGTTGGTTTTTACCTCATGCAGGTTATAAATAAAATAGGCACGCGGAGTTCATCAGAGGTCTACATCAGATATCAAGGCCATTATCATAACTGGTTGTTTTGAGTCTCTGAGTCATAGTACATTTATATTTTGGCATGTACATATTAAATATAGTGAGTTATGAAGGTTATGTAAATTAAAGAATAGTAATATGTCAAATAACAGTTGATAATTTTACATGTGTTTTTTATATGTGCTACAGGTTGAAATGTTGATGAAACAGAGGAGACTATTAAAATTTTGGTTTAAAATCTCACATTTATTTTAATCACCTTATAAAATTTACTTGGACTACCTAAAAACTTGGTATTTACAGATAAAGGAAATTGTTTAGTCTTAATATGTCTAAAAAGGTATAGTTTGTGACAGTCCTTACTCTGTCTACATTTTGATAGGGTAAGGGGTGTTACACTGTATGTCAATTAATACTTGTATTCAGACCTTTCAACTTTGGGAACTTTTGCTATATAATCACGTGCTGCATATATATATATATTGACTATTTAGCCATAAGAAAGTAGGGATATGAAACCTATAATAAATTAAATGTACCAATGGATAATCGGAGATGGCGTATCAACTAAGTTTATTCTCTACTACAATAAACTCGTATGATGTGTTCTTGGTATTACAATGCAAAATATTTAAAAGTTTGATAAAAAGATATTAGACTATGACTTGCTTCTAATTAAAATTTAGTTATAGCTAGTGCATAAGGTTTACATATGTTATGTGATTGGTAACATCATGATGAATGTTTAATTTGTTGTTTTAGTAAATAATGAATGAACTAATAAAATATGATATTAAATATTTTGTTAATAAGTAATTGAACTTATACACATTACTGAAAATAAAATATGATGTTAAATATTTTGTTAATAAGTGATCGAGCTTATACACATGATTGAAGAAGGACGTTGACAAAAACACTTGAAAAAGAATCAATAGCAATATGTTTGTTAAAGAAAACTTTGTAAACTGAGATTCTAAAGACAGCAAAAAAAATATATATATATATTTCTAATAAATGAAACTATTACTTTACACTAACATTTGGATAAAAATAAATAAAGAAGTGGTTGCAATAAAAATAGTATTAGAATTGAGCTTTTATTTATTGGAAAAGTACTTTAGATTTATAAGTATTTGGAGAATTCACTAATTTATCATGTATTTTATAAAATTATATTATTTAATCTATTTGTTAAATAAATTATCGGTAACTTAGTTTAGTCTTAGGCAATAGATTAAATAGTATAAATATTTAAATTTATATGAATCAAATAACATGTATAATTAAAATTATATGAATTAAATGATTTAAATATTTAAAATAATTTCATAAATTTTTTAATAAAAAGACTAAAGAATTAATTTTATAAAATGCAATTAGTCCTATGAAATTAAAGTTGAAAGAGTTTATTCTGAATGACATGACACTACATATGAATTTTTCAATTATTAAAATTAGGTTCCATTTCATATATAAATAAAGGATAATCGATTTGGAGATTTTATTTAAAATTTTTAATTTTAACAGTTTAATACAAAATTAAAAGGTTGGCACAATTTTTATCCAATTTTAAACTCATATTTTGAAAAATTGTGGTTTCACATAAGTAACATGATATGTTTCTTTTTTTTTTTTTTAAATATGGAGTTTATTTCCCATCTAAACAAATTTTACCAACTCATAAATATTACTTAAAATTATTTTAATCAATTGAAATATACTTTTAATCTCTCCCTCATTTCTCATTCCCTCCGAGTCTCTTAATTTCTTTTCATTTTCACATATTATAAATTTTTAAATATAAATACTATTATTTTAGTGAAGTGAGGATAATGATAATTTATTTTCGAATTTGTATTTTTAAATTTTTGTATTAATTGTGTTATCGTCGGTGATGATGGTATAAAAAGAAAGAAAAGACCAAAATATGATATAAATAAAAGAAAATCAAAAGAAAGAAATAAGAGATATTAAAAATATTTTTTAATTGATTAAAATAATATTAATTTATTATTTATGTATTATAAAGTTTGTATCAAATACCAAATAGATTTCACATTTAGTAATAAAAAAGTTTAATAATAAAAAAGATAAATGTAGTGTATATTATCAATAACACATCCCTCCTAATTGTGATTTTAAATTATAAGAAAATTTATGCAAAATTTTTAATTTTAAATTGAATTGTGAAAATTAAGAGTTTTAAATAAAATCAACAAAATAATATCAATTATTTTTACTTATATGTCAAATGGGACTCACATTAAATAATAAAGAAATCATATATAGCACCACATTATCAAGTGCTCACTCCCTTCTTATCCTAATTTTAAATTAGAATAAAATTTACGTAAAATTTTTTAATTTTGAACTAAATTATCAAAATTAAAATATTTAGATAAAATCACTAAAATAAATAAATGTTTGGATTTCTAGTACCAATTGCTTTTTAATAAAATATAAAAACGTTTGATTGTATAATTTTCAAATAAATATGAATATTAATGAATTTTCTAAAAATGAGAGACTTAACGGTATTTCTCCCCTTATTTGATTTGATATAATTTTCAAGAGATATAATTTTCAAGAGAGAAAGGAGGGAGGAGCCATCCCTGCCACAAAAGGAGCTGGAGAAGCCATGGAGATCCAGCACAAACGAGGCCTTTTGCCTCAAAAGAAAACATGACAGGAAAGCTCTCTCTAAGGATAGGAAGAGCTTAACATGCCATAGATTTTGATGTATATTACCTTACAAAAACCCGACAGGATTCATTACTTTAAAATATTTTATTTTACCTCAGAAAACATCTTTCAAAACATAATAGTATCAGCAAAACTTAATTACCATATAAAGCATAATCTTCTATTTATTTTGGAAATATCGTACCAATTCAAGTTTTATATAGTAAAAATAATTAATATTCCATCACAGATAAAACAACAAACAATCTTCTTGTCTGTCATTCCAAAAAAAAAAACAGAAAAATATGTCCCAAAATCAAGCTGCTTTTTGTTGTTCTGGAGTCACTTGTCGTTGCAGGTTGTTGTTGTTCATCAACGGTTTTTCAAAACTTGCGCAGCTTCTTTAATGTCCATACTAAAAACTGAACAATTTTGATCATGCCAGCCAACGAAAACACCCCAAGAAACGCATAAAACATTTTTGACTCCATTTTCCAAAGTTTCTCTCTCTATATATTGATGGGCTCACTATAAGCATCCCCTGTATATGACTTAATGCCAAGAACACAAGAGCCCAACCAATGGCCTAAGCTAAAACCCACACGCAAAACTTATTCTAGAGAGGAAATTCACCCACCACCAAAGTTATGACGCTCAGAGATAAAACAAACACAGTCCCATTGAATGTTGAGTAGTAAATGTATGCCTCTGGGTACGCATAGGCTAAAACAGCAGTTCCAGCTTTGCATACATTTGTGTCATTGCAACCAAAACTACTAGACTTGTTTGCAAAATTTTGCTGCCACACACCACTAAGTGGATTCATTGCTGCTTGGAAAGTCATGGTTGCAATCACTGTGGCTACTATCATTAATGCTCCTCTTATTTCTTCTACATCATATCGTAGGTATTTCATGCATTTCTTAAACCAGGATTTTGATTTTTTGGTATAATTTACACAAGTACAATGATTTATTATGTTATATATTTAGAGGAAGGAAGAGCTCTAATGAGAGCTAGACATATTGGATGATTGAGGGACTATCGATTACAAACCTACCGTACTATGAATTATCTGTGTTGTTTTGCACACATGAGGCATATGAGTTAAAATTTAGGTAAAAGACCTTTTTAAACCCATGACAAGTATTCAAATGTTCACTTAAGCCCCTAATAAATTTCTTGGTCCATCAAAGCCCCTGAGTAAATAATAAAAGTCGTTTAACTCAAACCGTCTACTTCCATCCACAAACTGATGGACAGTCGGAGAGGGCCATCCAAACTATAGAGGACATGCTAAGGATGTGTGTGCTAGATTTTGGTGGTTCTTGGAGGCAACATCTACCATTGGTAGATGTTGCTTACAATAACAGTTACCATGCTAGCATTATGATGACTCCTTATGAAGCTTTATATGGAAGGAAGTGCAGGTCAACTATCTGCTGGGAAGAAGTGAGAGAAAGGGCTCTAGCAGGGTTAGAATTAGTAGAGATCACCAGCAGGGTAATGCCTATCATCAGAGAGAGAATCAAAACAGCTGTGAGTAGGTAGAAGAGCTATGCAGACATCTGCAGAAAATAAGTTGTTTTTCAGGAGGGGGATATGGTATTGCTTAAGGTGTCTCCTACGAAGGGGGTGATTTATTTTGGCAAGAAAGGTAAACTAGCTCCAAGGTACATCGGCCCCTTCGAAATCCTGCAAAAGATTGGGAATGTATCTTACAAGTTAGATCTACCTGCTTCTATGGAGAGAATCCATCCGATTTTTCATGTTTCTGTGTTACGAAAATTTGTGTCAGATCCGAGTAAGGTTCTTAGTGAACCTAATATGGAGATCCTAAGAGATCTCATCTATGTTGAGCAACCAGTACGGATCATACACACGCAGATCAGAAAGCTGAGGAACAAGGAAATCGCGATGGTGACAGTTGTATGGAATCACCACAATATGGAAGAGTGCACCTGGGAGACCCCAGAGTGGATGCTTGAGCAATACCCCCACCTCTTTTAAAGTAAGTTGTTAAATGTTTTGCATGTTTGTTATGTTGAACATTCAAGGACAAATGTTTTTAAGGGGGGAAGAATGTAATACCTGGCTAAACTACAGCGTCGAAATTCCCACTTCCCAATGGAATCTCCATCAGAATCCAGAATCTCTAAGTCGGAATCTTTAAAAGGGTAAAATAGGATTTTCATAAAATGATTTTGAATATTTTGAAAAGGTTTTAAAGGTTTGGCTGCTGAAGGTGGTTTTTCCAGCCACCTATAAAGGGCCTTCGGCCCGAAAATCGAGAGAGCTTTTCTCTATCTTCGGGCAGAGGTAAGTCCACGTCCTGTTCTTGTTGTTTTTGCTGAGTTTTGCTTCAATTCCTTGGAGTATTCATAAAATTTTTATCTTGTTTTGAAGATTCAAGTTGGAACTTCAAATCTTAGCTTTGGAGACCTTCAGATAGTTTCTTTCCCCCTCTCCTTCAAGTGATTTTTGCTGTGTGTTCCGTTGTCCTCAAGAGGTAAGTCGATCCTTGCTTCTCCTATGTTTTCTGAAGTTTTTAAATCAATTTTTGCAAGTATTTAGGCCATGCATGATCGTTTTTCCAAAAAGTTTAAAGTTTATAGTAGTTTTGAGGTGGGTTGCTTTACTGTTGGGTATCTATTGATGCAGAGTAGGTTTTTGAGGTCTCTTATGTGTGTTAGGTGTTTATGGTAGTTGTTGGGGTCTTGCATATGCGTTTGGTTGTTATTTAGAGGCTTTAAGGAGGCTGATTGATAGGGTAGAATCGGGTTCTACCTTGCTGGAGAACCTAGGTTCGGCCGCCGAACCTGCTCGTGAGGCAGCCATTTAGCCGTCTAAACTGCCTTCGAAGGTTTCAATCTTCGGATTTGTGAAGCGCTTTAGGCCGCCGAACCTGCTCTTGAAAGTTCTGACTTTCGAATTTGTGAGGGACCTTCGGCCGCCAAACCTGCCGCCGAAAGTCCCCTACTCACCCTTTTTCTGCTTGTTTTCTATGCATGTTCTGGTATGTTTTTAGGGTTTCTTGGGGGGTTGCTTAGAGTATTGTAAAAGTTATGTTTAGTCCCTCATTTAAGTCCATCTGTGTAGGATCAAACTTGGGAGACCGTAGAGGCCTACAGTGAGATAACTGCGCCAGTTTTAGGCGAGCGTCAGCCAGAGGTGAGTAGAACTGAATTGATCTATTATTTTAAAGAAATCAAACCTTTTAAGCATGCTCATGCATCAAGAATGCCATGTATATGTATTAGGTTGTTTGCATTAGAATTCACGAATATGATGCATTGCATAATTTACTGTTGTTGTGGATGGATGTTGGATGACCCACTAGCCTTCGAGTATGATATGTTATGATGGATACGAAAGTCCAGGTCGAGGCTCATTCTACGCTCCTAGCACTATGGATATGTTATGTTATGATATGTTTAAGAGGAAGTCCTGAGGAGCACCTATCGTGGGCCGAACACTTTTGGAATCCATAGAGGGTTACTGGTGACAAGTCCATCTTGATCTGAATTGTTTGTATTGTGGCAGATTCATATGATCATATGTTTATTGAACTGTTTTTAAGTCTGCTCACTAGGCTCTTGTAGCTTATCCCTTTCTCCTAACCCCAGGTTTGCAGGATCAAAACTAGCTTGGGGAAGTCGGCTGTGTTGCTAGTATAGTCTATTGTAATAATATAGATGTGGACCTGTATTATTTTATGATTTTAGAATTGTGCTTTGCCCCAGTGTTTGTCCTTGTAATCCCTGTTTTCATGATCTTTATGTAAAAGTTTTAAGTATGAGTTTATATTTGAACTGAACTTGAGGCATGTTATGTTGATCATACTGGAACATTTGATGAGGGCTCTAGTATGAGTTTTATGATTTCAGTTTTGATACATGCACAGGTCGAGTCTTGGTTCATGAAAAGTTTAAGTTTTTGATATAGCGTGTGATCATGTATGGGATTTTATCAGGTGTATCAGGATGTATAGTAGGTTTGCTACGGGCTTCGGCGACCTTAAGTCAATTTGAACCCTAGCGCCGGTACCGGTCCGATTTCTGGGTCGTTACATACACCTTAGCAATCTTTCTTCTCAAGGTGACAGAGCATCACGCGCCTGTATTTTAGCACCCATTTGGGACCGTGCAGCACTTGATTTGAATGCCTTCAAATCTCAATCTTAAGAATTACCTAATAATCTGTGATTTCAGACAATCTCGATAACTGAGGTTACATCAGCCTCCAACAAAGCCCTCAGGTATATACATTCGCAAGCCTCAAAATAGCTATAAGAGAAAAGAACAAGCTACTTATTTTATTCTAAAGGCAATATTATAATTATACATCCACATCAATACAATCGTTATAATAGTCCTCATATTACTTGTAGACAGGGGGGATGATTTATAAGGAGTAGAGGCACAACTCGATAACACTTCAAGCCTACAATGGCCAGTTGGAAATAGTTCTCACTGGTGACCAACTAGTCACTCCCACCCTAAAGAGCCTTAGGAACAAATAGAACTGTGGTAGGAGAAGACATCAATATGTCTGAGGTAACATCCCCCTTAATAAATAAATAAAAAGGAATTATAAAGAACTAACGTAGCCCTTTTGATACTACTATTTTATACTTATTTTTCCTAATATTGCTTTTTAGAAATTCTATTGTTGGAAAAATTACATTTTAGTACCCCAAAGCTCTAGGCCCTTGACACTCCTCCACTTAAACGGTCGACGCCCTCGTCGACTGAGCTTGTCTAGGGTGTTCAACCACCTGCTTGAATGTTCGATTCTTTTCCTCGTGTTGATTGGCTCTATAAGGATCACTGCTATTTTTTTGCATAAAAGTTGTTTACTCGAATGCCAATATCAAAAGTCTTATCCTTGCTAGATCATTTATCTTATCGACTAAGGTACTAGAAATCTTCAATCTTCTACAAATGTGACTTGAGGTTGGCATTTTAGTCTTCTCCATGAACTTATTTGTTGGTTGGTGTATTCCTTTTCTCCTCTATGTTGACCGCTACTTCTAGGTGATGATAGCTCTGTAGAAATCTTCCTTGACAAATGGCATGTTGCTCCACCCCGTTCAAATAAGTAGTTGTGTAAATGGAAACCGATCAAGAAACTTTGATCTGCTTGCAAGGAAACTGATTGAATCCTTGTCGAAAAATGGTGGCATTGCCGCACAAATAACTTGCTCAACTATACGTGGCTTTGACTTGCACTCATTTCCTCCTTTATTATAACGACCCAGAAATCCGACCCGTTACCGGCGCTAGGATCCAGATCGGCATAAGGCCGCCGCGACCTGTAGCAAGCCTACATACATTCTGAATACCTGTGGAATCCCATACATGATCAACATATACATAGTCTGTAAATTTTTTTTTTTCTTTTCTTTTATCCAAGCATACCTGTGCATGCACAAAACCATAACATAGACCACACACTGGAGTCCTCATCAAATACTCCAATGGGGTATCACAACATTCATATAAGCTTGGATAATCATGAACATTATTAACTCATAAATAAATCATGCATAAAAGGGATTCTCAACATACTAGGGTCAAGCACATCTCTAAAACCTCAATACATCAAAGGCTCATACTTACATTACATGACTATTCATAAAATTCATTACATCATTCTCATGTCCACTACTATCTATTACAACATAATAGACTTCACTCTAGCCGACCTCCTGATCTAACCTGTACCTGCAAACCTGGGGATTAAGGGAGTGGGGTGAGCTACAAGAGCCCAGTGAGCAGAATAATACAAACATAGATTTAAAATTCATGCTTTCATGTAATGCGTCATAACACAAACATTCCACAACAAGGATGAACTTGTCACCAATTAGCCCCTATGCTACTTACTTATGCCAGGGGCGTAGAGCCGTAGCAGGCACACCTAGACTTCCATAGGCTGTCATAGTGCCAGGGGCGTAGAGTCGTAGCAGGCACACCTAGACTTCCATGGGATCTCATGACATATGGGCTAATGGATCATTCAACATTCACCCACAACAACAGCTTAATATGCAATGCAACATATTCGTGAATACTAATGCAAACACCCTACTATATCTCATGGCATTCATGATGCGTGATTCATGTTAAAACTCTTATCAATTTAATTTAAAACAGTGAAAGTTATTCCACTCACCTCTGGCTAGCTCTGAAAAGACTCTGAAGCAGCTGACTCACTACTAGGGGCCTCGGTTCCTCGGGTCCGAACCTACACAGGTGGACTCAAATGAGGGACCAAACAAACATGAACATAACTCTAAAATACTCCCCAAAAACCCCCCTAAAACTCCTTAAAAGGATCATAGAAAACATGCAAGAAATGGCTGAACAGGGCACTTTCGACGGCAGGTTCGGCGGCCGAAAGTCCCTCTAGAGCCGAAAGTCAGGCAGGTTCGGCGGCACCTTCGGCGGCCGAAACTCCCAGACAGAGACAAAACTCATGCATGTTCGGCGGCACTTTCGGCGGCCGAAACTGCCCTCCAGAGACGAAAGTCCTCTTTCGGGGGCAGGCTTCGGCAGCCGAAACTGCCTCCACAAGGGGTTCGGCGGCCGAAAGTCCCTTCGGCGGCCGAACCTGGTTTCTGCCAAAGGGCAGAAACTCGGCTCCAACATGCGTTTCCAAGCCTCAACTCAATCAAACATGCATAAACCTATTCTACAACACTCCCAAAAAGCATACAAGCAAAATAGGGGTCTCAAACTATCCTAAACCCCAACCACATTGCATTAAACACATACAAATCAACATACATTGCTCAAACATTCAAAAATGGCCAAAAACTCAACATGCCTCCTAACATGCATTTCTACCCATAAATCAACTTAAAAACTTCCTTTAAACATAAATGAGCTAAAGATCGGCTCTTACTTCTTGGAGATCGAGAGAGAGACGACTCAAACTTGGAGATGGGAGAGATCTAACTCTTGGGTCTCCAAAGCTTGCTCAAAGCTCAAAATACTTCAAAAACAAGTTGAAACTCGTTAAAACTTGCAAGATTTGAGGAAGAATCATCAAAAATGAACCAAGGGAGAGTAGGGACTCACCGTGGCCGAAAATGGGGAGAAAACTCGCCCATTTCGGCCATGGCGTCCATTTATAGGGCTGGCCAAAAACACCTTCGGAGGCCGAACGTGCCTCCAAAACTCATGCAAGTTCGGCGGCCGAACATGGAGATTCGGCGGCCGAACCTGGGCCAACTTTCGAAAGCCTAACTAGCCTCCCAACCTATCCAACGTTCGGCGGCCGAACATGGGGATTCGGCGGCCGAACCTGGAAATACTTCCTTAGTCCTTTTCATTCAAAACTCAATTCCAATCTTACTTAAAATCATGATATACATTAAAACATTTTAGAAAAATATTATTTTACCCTTCTAGAGGCCTCCGACATCCGAGATTCCACCGGACGGTAGGAATTCCGATACCGGAGTCTAGCCGGGTATTATATTCTCCCCCCCTTAAGAACATTTGTCCCCGAATGTTCCTCAACTAACACACATAGCATGGCATCAATCAACATACACATAAGCCTACAGCATAACATACATATCAAGCACATAAAACACGCTAACACTCACCTCAAAACAGATGGGGGTACTGCTGGAGTATGGACTCCCGTGTCTCCCAGGTGCATTCTTCAATATTGTGGTGGTTCCAAAGGACTTTTACCATCGGGATTTCCTTGTTCCTCAACTTTCTGATCTGGGTGTCTAGGATCCGTACTGGCTGCTCTACATATGTGAGATCCTCTAGGATCTCCACATCAGGCTCACTAAGAACCTTTCTTGAATCTGACACGAATCTCTGTAACATGGAAACATGGAAAACCGAATGGATTCTCTCCATTGAAGCAGGCAAGTCTAGCTTGTACGACACATTTTCGACCTTCTGAAGAATCTCAAAAGGGCCGATGTACCGTAGAGCTAACTTACCCTTCTTCCCGAACCGAACCACCCCTTTCATAGGAGACACCTTGAGCAAAACCAAATCCCCCTCCTGAAACTCTAGCTGCCTTCTGCGGACATCTGCATAACTCTTCTGCCGACTGGTGGCAGTTCTGATCCTTTCTCTGATTATGGGCACTACCCTGCTGGTAAGTTCTACTAACTCCGGACCTGCAAGAGTCCTCTCTCCTACTTCTTCCTAGCAGATAGGTGATCTGCATTTCCTCCCATACAAAGCTTCATATGGGGCCATCCCTATGCTAGCATGATAGCTGTTATTGTAGGCAAACTCCACCAAGGGTAGATACTGCCTCCAAGAACCACCAAAATCTAGCACACACATTCTGAGCATGTCCTCTATCGTCTGGATGGTCCTCTCTGACTGTCCATCAGTCTGTGGGTGGAAAGCAGTACTGAAATCCAATCTGGTACCCATAGCACTCTGCAGACTCCGCCAAAACCTGGAGGTGAACTGGAGCCCTCTATCCGACACTATAGAAACTGGAACCCCATGCAGCTTGACAATCTCATCCACATACACCTACGCCAGCTTATCCACAGAATAGCCACTCCTGACAGGGATGAAGTGAGCAGATTTGGTGAGTCTGTCCACAATCACCCATATGGAGTCCAATCTGTTGGACGTTGCCGGTAACCCCACTACGAAGTCCATAGCGATATTCTCCCATTTCCACTCTGGAATCGGCAGTGGGTTAAGCATTCCCGCCAGCTTCTGATGCTCTAGCTTCACCCTCTGACACACATCACAGGCTGACACGAACAGTGCCACATCCTTCTTCATAGCTGGCCACCAATACACTTTCTTCAGATCCTGATACATCTTGGTGGCTCCAGGGTGAACACTATACCTGGTATTATGGGCTTCCCCCATAATATCTCCCTTCAGACCGATGTCATCTGGCACACATAATCTGTTCCCGTAGCGGAGGATTCCCCTATCATCAAATCTGAACTCGTCACTCTTGCCTGACTGAAGAGTCCTGGCAATCTTGACCAACTCTGGGTCCTCATGCTGTTTCTGAGCCACCTGCTCCAGAAACACGGGTGACACTCTCATCTGAGCTACTAAGGCACCTGTGCCAGATAACTCCAACTGCAACCCCTCACTCATAAGTTTATGGAATTCCTTCACCACCGGCCTCCTCTCTGCTGAAATGTGGGATAAACTGCCAAGTGATTTCCGGCTTAAGGCGTCTACCACAACATTCGCCTTACCCGGATGGTACTGAATCTTGCAATCATAGTCACTCAACAGCTCCACCCATCTCCTCTGCCTCAAGTTCAGTTCTCTCTGACTCAGGATGTACTGCAGGCTCTTATGATCTGTGAAGATCTCACACTTTACCCCATAAAGGTAATGCCTCCACATCTTGAGTGCAAAGATAACCGCTGCCATCTCTAGGTCATGTGTGGGGTAATTCGACTCATGCTTCTTCAGCTGCCTAGAAGCATAAGCGATCACCCTCTCATTCTGCATCAGCACACAACCCAGTCCCACACGGGACGCATCACAAAACACTGAGAAGTCATCATTACTGTTTGGCAGAGCTAACACCGGTGTTGAAGTCAACCTCCTCTTAAGCTCCTCAAAGCTCTCTTCACACTGGTCAGTCCATACAAATTTCTGGTTCTTCTTAGTCAATTTGGTCATAGGAGCAGCAATCTTTGAGAAGTCCTGTACGAACCTCCTGTAGTAACCTGCCAAACCCAGAAAACTCTTGATCTCTGTCACAGTGGTGGGTCTAGGCCAGTTAGCTACAGCCTCTACTTTCTTGGGATCTACCTCAATACCTTGTTCTGACACAACATGCCCCAAGAATGAAATGCTCCTAAGCCAAAACTCACACTTGGAGAACTTGGCATACAAGCCATGCTCCCTCAAGGTCTGCAAAACTGTCCTCAGGTGATGGGCATGCTCCTCTGCATTCCTGGAATACACTAGGATATCATCTATGAAGACAATAACGAAGTGATCCAGATACTGGCTGAAAACTCTGTTCATGAGATCCATGAATGCTGCAGGGGCGTTGGTTAACCTGAACGGCATCACAAGGAACTCATAGTGCCCATACCTGGTCCTGAAAGCTGTCTTCGGTACATCCTCATCCCTTATCCTCAACTGATGGTACCCCGATCTCAGATCTATTTTGGAGAAACAACCGGCCCTAGCTAGCTGGTCGAATAGATCATCGATCCTAGGCAACGGGTACTTGTTCTTGGTAGTGACCTTGTTCAACTGCCTGTAGTCGATACAAAGTCTGAGGGATCCATCCTTCTTCCTCACAAAAAGCACTGGAGCACCCCAAGGTGAGGTACTCGGTCGGATGAAACCCTTGTCTACCAGCTCTTGCAACTGTTCTTTCAACTCTTTCAATTCAGCTGGTGCCATCCTGTAGGGAGGGATAGAGATCGGTCGGGTACCAGGCATCAATTCTATCTCGAACTCTATCTCCCTAGCAGGTGGTAAACCTGGCAGCTCATCTGGGAAAACATCTAAAAACTCTCTCACCACAGGCACTGAGGCGGGCTCTCTGACATGACTATCAAGTTCTCTCACATGAGCCAAGAATCCCTGGCATCCCCTCCTAAGCAACCTACGAGCCTGAAGAGCTGAGATCAGACCTCTAGGTGTACCCCTGTCTCCTCTGAAGACAACCTCTGACCCATCCTGATCTCTGAATCTGATTACCTTGTCTCTACAGTCCAAGGTAGCACCATGGGTAGATAGCCAGTCCATCCCCAGAATGACATCAAAATCTGTCAAATCTAGAACCACCAGGTCGGCGGAAAGGCATCTTCCCTCTATAAAAACTGGACTACACTGGCAGACTGCCTCTACCACTGACGGGTCACACTTGGGTCCACTGACCCATAGGGGACACTCTAACCTAGAGACCATCAATCCTACCCTCTCCACGGCTCTCGGAGCAATAAATAAATGAGATGCACCAGGATAAATCAAGGCATACAAATCAGAACAACCAATGATGAGATTACCTGACACCACGGTGTTGGATGTGTTGGCCTCCTACTGAGTCATAGTGAAGATCCTTGCCGGAGCTGATGGACCTTCACCTCTATCCTACTGATGAAGAGGCTGACCCTCTCCCTCTGCCTCTGCCACTGGCCTGTGTCGCGGCTGGAGCTACTGGCTGCACAACGCTACCCGAAGCTGTCTGCTGGGACGGTGTCACAAAAGCTGCTCTAGGACAGTCCCGAGCCAAATGCCCCTCCTGTCCGCATCTGAAACATGTGTTCGTCCCCACCAGACACACTTCCTTGTGTGGCCTCCCACACCTCATGCATGCTGGAATATCTGCACCTGAGCCCGAGCCACTTCCTAATCCCAGACCTGACTTGATCTTGTGCCAGAACTTGTTCTTCTTGGACTTCCTGTGGCCTCTATCCCACTTCTTACTGCCAGAAGCTGTTGAACCCACAGAAGAGGGATCTATCTTTCCCCCACCTGGGGTCTTGGAACCGGAAGGCTGTGCCACTGACTGTCTGACCTTCCCCTCAACAATTGCACTAGCCTCCATTCTCCGAGCCATATCCACTATGGTGTGGAAACTCTCCCTCTCTGCTGACTGTATCAAAGAGGAATACCTGGAGTGAAGCCTCATGATGTACCTTCTAGATTTCTTCTGCTCCGTGTCCAAGTTCTGCCCAGAATATGACAACAACTCCAGGAATCTGTCTGTATACTCATCCACAGTCATCTCATCGGTCTGCCTCAACTGCTTAAATTCTATCATTTTCTGCTCTCTGGAGCTTTCAGGGAAAGCCCAGCTCGCAAACTCATTTGCAAACTCTTCCCAGGACATGCTGTCCACCCCTCGGGTTCACATAATTCTTGTACCAGTCACAGGCCTTCTTGCACTTTAATGTAAACCCAGCCATCTGAATGGCTCTACTGTCATCAGACCCTATCTCATCTGTGATCATCTTGACCCTCCCAAGATACTCAAAAGGGTCATCTCCTGTGTCATATTGAGGAGCACCCAACTTCATATAATCAGTCATCTTGGCCTTGCTCCCTCCAGATGAGGTAGGTTTGGGTACTTGAGTTTCTGGGACAGTAGGTTCTCGTGGTGGTGGAGGAGGTGCAACATCCCCTGGGGTAGGGTTTGCTGTACCTGGGTAGTATGGTGGAGGTGGGTACATAGGATACTGAGAGTATGGTGGGTAGTAAGGTGGGTATGGCATGTGTGAAGGGTAAGGGCTAAAGCTAGGGTAATCCGATGTACCTCCCATCGAATACCCTGGATGGTGTGAATAAAGTGGGTAATGGGGCGGCTGAACAAACCCCGAGGCCTGAGTGCCTCCTTCTGACTCTCCCATGCCCTCTTCTGGCATGCTCACACCAAGACTGCTATCCCTCCTCTGCTCCACATCCATATCCTCAGACATGCCTCCCTGAACTGTTCCCCTCACTGATCTGCTTCTACCCAGATCCAAAGACCTTCTAAGGTCTCTCACTGCTCTGTCCCTGCTGGACCTACTAGACATTGCCCTAGGCAATGCTGGAGGACGGGCATCAGTGCCCTCGTCCTAAGGTGGCACTCCAGTCAATCGTGCAGATCGACGAGTTCCTCTCATCCTTAACTTCTGAAAAAGCAACACATAGCATATAAAATCATTAGCATCATCTGGTTCATGTGGGAACACATGAACCTACATCACATACATAGCATACATATCATAACATTTATGCACATGCATATCATCATGGCATATCACATCATCATATAGACAGGACTCTACATCCTATCCTAGTGGACATGATTTTCCTACTGTGCTTGACCTTCTAGAACACCTATGAGCCCGACACTCTAGGTCCGATCATTTGAACCTAGGGCTCTGATACCACTCTGTAACGACCCGGAAATCCGACCCGTTACCGGCGCTAGGATCCAGATCGGCATAAGGCCGCCGGGACCCGTAGCAAGCCTACATACATTCTGAATACCTGTGAAATCCCATACATGATCAACATATACATAGTCTGTAAATTTTTTTTTCTTTTCTTTTATCCAAGCATACCTGTTCATGCACAAAACCATAACATAGACCACACACTGGAGTCCTCATCAAATACTCCAATGGGGTATCACAACATTCATATAAGCTTGGATAATCATGAACATTATTAACTCATAAATAAATCATGCATAAAAGGGATTCTCAACATACTAGGGTCAAGCACATCTCTAAAACCTCAATACATCAAAGGCTCATACTTACATTACATGACTATTCATAAAATTCATTACATCATTCTCATGTCCACTACTATCTATTACAACATAATAGACTTCACTCTAGCCAACCTCCTGATCTAACCTGTACCTGCAAACCTGGGGATTAAGGGAGTGGGGTGAGCTACAAGAGCCCAGTGAGCAGAATAATACAAACATAGATTTAAAATTCATGCTTTCATGTAATGCGTCATAACACAAACATTCCACAACAAGGATGAACTTGTCACCAATTAGCCCCTATGCTACTTACTTATGCCAGGGGCGTAGAGCCGTAGCAGGCACACCTAGACTTCCATAGGCTGTCATAGTGCCAGGGGCGTAGAGCCGTAGCAAGCACACCTGGACTTCCATGGGATCTCATGACATATGGGCTAATGGATCATTCAACATTCACCCACAACAACAGCTTAATATGCAATGCAACATATTCGTGAATACTAATGCAAACACCCTACTATATCTCATGGCATTCATGATGCGTGATTCATGCTAAAACTCTTATTAATTTAATTTAAAACAGTGAAAGTTATTCCACTCACCTCTAGCTAGCTCTGAAATGTAACAGCCCGGCCCTTCTCGCACGGCACTGTTACCACTCACGGCCCAGGGCTATCCCTCGCCTGGCCTCTTGCCACCTCGGGCTTTCCACTGGCGTCGTGAGCAGCTCTTAACATCCCTTCACCCTCACGGGTTCCGGGCAGGATTTGTCCCTCGGGGGAGCCATTACGGCCCGCCCTAGCCCGAGTGGATTTGGCCCAATTCCTTCCTCTGGGAATTAGGTCGCCTCCCCCACTGCTCGAACCCTTGACCTCCCACTTTAAGGGCTATTCCCTTAAAGTGGGAGGTCAAGGGTTCGAGCAGTGGGGGAGGCGACCTAATTCCCAGAGGAAGGAATTGGGCCAAATCCACTCGGGCTAGGGCGGGCCGTAATGGCTCCCCCGAGGGACAAATCCTGCCCGGAACCCGTGAGGGTGAAGGGATGTTAAGAGCTGCTCACGACGCCAGTGGAAAGCCCGAGGTGGCAAGAGGCCAGGCGAGGGATAGCCCTGGGCCGTGAGTGGTAACAGTGCCGTGCGAGAAGGGCCGGGCTGTTACATAAAAAGGCGCCTTTTTATCTGTAACGCCTCGGAAATCCGGACCGCTACCGGCGCTAGGATCCGGGTCGACTTAAGGCCGCCGGGACCCGTAGCAAGCCTGACATATAACCTGTACACCTGTATAATCCCATACATGATCAACATCATACATAAAAATTAAAACTTCTTCTTGCATACATGCTATCAATCGCCAACTCAACCTGTGCATACTCTGATCATTTACATAAATAAAGTCCCTCTGTGGGATCTCAATAAGCCTCGAAGGGCTATACAACATATGGAGAGTTGGTTTACTTAAACATCATAACATAAAGATCATGTAAAGATACTAATGGGATTAACAATATACTATGGTCAAGCACAACTCTATCCTCAATAACCTCATTACATACATACTGTAATCTTTTACATATCATCATAATACAATTGTCATGTCCACAAACTAACTATTACATAAATGACTTTTTCTCTTCTTGTCTTCTCTATCTATCCCGTACCTGCAAACCTGGGGGGGTTAGGGGAGAGGGGTGAGCTAGATGCCCAGTGAGTAGAACTGTGAAAAGAATATTTAAAACATGTTATCATAGAATGCATCACTGCACAAACATTTCACATCATGGACGGACTGACCCAAAAATCCCTCAGCTCCATGCCCGGCCCTATTATGGGCACCACAGGACTTCGTATTGCCCGGCCCTATTATGGGCACCACAGGACTTCGTAGATCGGAGCTATTGCCCGGCCCTATTATGGGCACCACAGGACTTCGTAAAAAGGGCTAATGAGTCGTGCAATGTCCATCCCCCATCAACAACAAATAATAATGCAATGCAACATAATTCGTGATTCTAATGCAAACAACCTATAATATAATCATGATGCATGAAGCATGTTAAAAACATTTAATTTCTTAATTTAAAAGGTTAAGTATAGTCCCACTCACCTCTGGCTGACTCTGACAACTCTGTAGCAGCTGGCTCACTGCTGGGGTCCTTGGTTCCTCGGGTCCGAACCTACACAGGTGGACTCCAATGAGGGACCAAACATATGTAAACATGACTCTAATATATCCCCCAAAAACCCCCTAAAATATCACGAAAACATCACAGAAAATATGCATGAAATGGCTGAACAGGGCACTTTCGGCGGCACCTTCGGCGGCCGAAAGTCCTGGACAGAGACGAAACTCAGCTAGGTTCGGCGGCACCTTCGGCGGCCGAAAGTGCCAGACAGAGACGAAAGTCTCTTTTCGGGGGCAACTTCGGCAGCCGAAAGGCCTGCCTCCCCAGCCATGTTCGGCGGCCGAAAGTACCTTCGGCGGCCGAAAGTACCTTCGGCTGCCGAACCTGGTTTCTGCCAAAGGGCAGAAACTTGGCTCCCTTTGCCCATTTCGCCTCCAAACCTACCAATCATGCATATTTTTCAACCCAAAGCATGCATACAAGTTCCTAGGGGCCTCAAACAAGTATATGCCCCATCTACAACACTCCACAAACACACAATCAAGCTACATTGTTCATCAAACATCAAAAACCTAACATTTACTCAAACATGCATATATCCCTAAACATGCCATTCTACCCCATGAATCTTGCATAAAACTTGTTTAAAACATAAAAAGACTTCAAGATCGACCCTTACCTCTTGAAGATCGAGAGTAGAGGCGATCTAACTTGGAGTTGGGAGAAATTTAGCTCCTTAGGTCTCCAAGCTCAAAACTTGCTCAAAACTCACAAATCTTCAAAACAAAAATTATAAACTTGTGAAAACCATGAAAAATCTAAGGAAAACATTCAAGATTGAGGGAGGAGCGGCGAAGACTCACCTTGGCCGACAAATGGGAGAGAAAAAGCTCGCCCGTGCGGACCAAGGGGACCCTTTTATAGTGGCTGGCCAGACCACGTTCGGGGGCCGAATGTGCCTCCGTATCCATGCAATGTTCGGCGGCCGAACATTAGGTTCGGCGGCCGAACCTGCATTTCCCTCACTCATACTTTCGGGGGCCTAACGTGCCTCCGCATGCATGCACGTTCGGCGGCCGAACCTGACTTTCGGCGGCCGAACCTGAGTTTTTCCTTAGAGAATTTTCATGCAAAAACTCATTTAAAAACATACTTAAAAACATTAATATACATGAAAACATTTTATAAAGCATGGTTTTACCCTTCTAGAGGCTTCCGACATCCGAGATTCCACCGGACGGTAGGAATTCCGATACCGGAGTCTAGCCGGGTATTACATTCTCCCCCCCTTAAGAACATTCGTCCCCGAATGTTCCTCAACTAGCACATGCACAACAACACAACATACATACAGATAAAAACGCATAGAAACTAACCTTCAAAAGAGATGGGGATATTGCTGGAGCATGGACTCCCGTGTCTCCCAAGTGCATTCTTCCATATTGTGGTGGTTCCAAAGGACTTTTACCATCGGGATTTCCTTGTTCCTCAACTTTCTGATCTGTGTGTCCACAATCCGTACTGGCTGCTCTACATAGGTGAGATCCTCCTGGATCTCCACATCAGGCTCACTAAGGACCTTGCCCGGATCTGACACGAACTTCCTCAGCATGGAAACATGGAAAACCGGATGGATTCTTTCCATAGAAGCAGGCAAGTCCAGCTTGTACGATACATTCCCAACCTTTTGCAAGACCTCGAAGGGTCCGATGTACCGTGGAGCTAGCTTACCCTTCTTACCAAACCGAACCACCCCTTTCATTGGGGACACCTTGAGCAATACGAGATCCCCCTCCTGAAACTCTACTAGTCTTCTGCGGATGTCTGCATAACTCTTCTGTCTGCTTGCAGCTGTCTTGATTCTCTCCCTGATTAAGGGTACCACCCTGCTGGTGATCTCTACCAGTTCAGGCCCTGCCAAGGCCTTTTCTCCAACTTCTTCCCAGCAAACAGGTGACCTGCACTTCCTCCCATACAAAGCTTCATATGGGGCCATCCCTATGCTGGCATGATAGCTGTTATTGTAGGCGAACTCCACCAAGGGTAGATGTTGCCTCCAAGAACCGCCAAAATCCAGCACACACATCCTGAGCATGTCCTCTATTGTCTGGATGGTCCTCTCTGACTGTCCGTCTGTCTGTGGATGGAAGGCAGTGCTGAAATCCAACCTAGTACCCATGGCATCCTGCAGACTCCGCCAAAACCTAGAGGTGAACTGGGGCCCTCTATCTGACACTATTGAAACGGGAACCCCATGCAGCCTGACGATCTCATCAACATACACTTGCGCCAGTTTATCCACAGAGTAGTTGCTCCTGACAGGGATGAAGTGAGCAGATTTAGTGAGTCTATCCACTATCACCCATATGGAGTCTAACCTGTTGGATGTTGCCGGTAACCCCACTACAAAATCCATGGCGATATTCTCCCATTTCCACTCTGGAATCGGCAGTGGGTTAAGCATTCCAGCCGGCCTCTGATGTTCCAGCTTCACCCTCTGACATACTTCGCAGGCTGACACGAACTGTGCCACTTCTCTCTTCATGGCTGGCCACCAATACACCCTCTTCAGATCCTGATACATCTTGGTGGCTCCAGGGTGAACACTGTATCTTGCATTATGAGCCTCTCTCATAATGTCTCCTTTTAGCCCGATGTCATCTGGTACACATAGTCTATTCCCATAGCGGAGGATCCCCTTACTGTCAAATTTGAACTCTTCACTCTTGCCTGACTGGACAGTCCTGGCAATCTTCACTAACTCTGGGTCCTCGTGCTGTTTCTGAGCCACCTGCTCCAGAAACACAGGTGTCACTCTCATTTGGGCTATCAAAACACCTGTACCAGACAACTCCATCTGTAAACCTTCATTGATGAGCTTATAAAATTCCTTCACCACCGGTCTCCTCTCTGCCGTGATGTGGGATAGACTGCCAAGTGATTTCCGGCTTAAGGCATCAGCTACTACATTAGCCTTACCCGGATGGTACTGTATCTTGCAATCATAGTCACTGAGCAGTTCTATCCATCTCCTCTGCCTCAAGTTCAGCTCTCTTTGGCTCAAGATGTGCTGTAGGCTCTTATGATCTGTAAAGATCTCACATTTTACCCCATAGAGGTAATGCCTCCACATCTTGAGGGCAAAGATAACTGCTGCCATCTCAAGGTCGTGTGTGGGGTAATTCAACTCATGCCTCTTCAGCTGTCTAGAGGCATAAGCTATCACCCTTCCATTCTGCATTAGCACACAACCCATGCCTACTCTGGATGCATCACAGAACACTGTGAAGTCCTCATTGCTGGTTGGCAGAGCTAACACTGGTGCTGAAGTCAACCTCTTCTTAAGCTCTTCAAAGCTTTCCTCACACTGGTCGGTCCATTCGAACCTCTGGTTCTTTCTGGTTAATCTGGTTAAAGGAGCTGCAATTTTGGAGAAGTCCTGCACGAACCTCCTGTAATAACCAGCCAAACCCAAGAAACTTCTGATCTCCGTCACTGAGGTGGGTCTAGGCCAGTTAGTTACAGCCTCTACCTTCTTGGGGTCTACCTCTATTCCATTCTCTGACACTATATGCCCCAAGAACGATATGCTCCTTAACCAGAATTCACACTTGGAGAACTTGGCATACAAGCCGTGTTCCCTCAAGGTCTGCAATACAATCCTCAGATGATGGGCATGCTCCTCTGCATTCCTGGAATACACTAAGATATCATCTATGAAGACAATGACAAAGTGATCCAGGTACGGTCTAAACACTCTGTTCATGAGATCCATGAATGCTGCAGGGGCGTTAGTTAACCCGAACGGCATCACAAGGA
This sequence comes from Manihot esculenta, assembly GCF_001659605.2. Taxonomy (NCBI): domain Eukaryota; kingdom Viridiplantae; phylum Streptophyta; class Magnoliopsida; order Malpighiales; family Euphorbiaceae; genus Manihot; species Manihot esculenta. The sequence goes on along the minus strand of NC_035161.2, from coordinate 805,240 downwards.
ACTCATAGTGCCCATATCTGGTCCTGAAAGCTGTCTTTGGTATGTCTTCTTCCCTTATCCTCAGCTGATGGTACCCCGATCTCAGATCTATTTTGGAGAAACAACCCGCTCCTGCTAGCTGGTCGAATAGATCATCGATCCTTGGCAATGGGTACTTGTTCTTGGTAGTGACTTTGTTCAACTGCCTGTAGTCGATACAAAGTCTGAGGGATCCATCCTTCTTTCTCACAAAAAGCACTGGAGCACCCCAAGGTGAGGTACTCGGTCGGATGAAGCCCTTATCTACCAGATCTTGCAACTGCTCTTTCAATTCCTTCAATTCCGCTGGTGCCATCCTGTAGGGAGGGATAGAGATCGGTCTAGTTCCAGGCATTAGTTCAATCTCGAACTCTATCTCCCTAGTAGGTGGTAGTCCTGGAAGCTCTTCTGGAAAGACATCCATAAATTCTCTGACAACTGGCACTGAGGCTGGCTCCCTGACCTGTCTATCTAGCTCTCTCACATGAGCTACATACCCCTGACATCCCTTCCTAAGCAACCTTCGAGCCTGTAGGGCCGATATCATACCTCTAGGCATACCCCTCTTGTCTCCTCTGAAGACAACCTCTGACCCGTTCTGATCTCTGAACCTGACTACCTTGTCCCTGCAGTCCAAGGTAGCGCCATGAGTAGATAGCCAATCCATCCCTAGAATGACGTCAAAATCAGTCAAGTCTAAAACCACAAGGTCGGCGGAGAGGCATCTTCCCTCAACAAACACGGGACAATACCGGCAAACTGACTCTGCCACTGTCGGGTCACACTTGGGTCCACTGACCCATAGGGGACACTCTAACCCAGAGACTATCAACCCTAATCTCTCAACTGCCCTCGGAGCAATAAAGGAATGAGATGCACCCGGGTCCATTAATGCATACACATCAGAACACCCAATGATGAGATTACCTGACACCACGGTGTTGGATGTGTTCGCCTCCTACTGAGTCATGGTGAAGATCCTAGCTGGAGCTGACGGACCTTCACCTCGGGAACCTGAAGAAGAGGCTGCTCCTCTCCCTCTACCTCTGCCACTGCCCTGAGTTGTGGCTGGAGCTGCTGGCTGTGCCACACTGCCTGAAGCTGTCTGCTGGGGTTGGCCCATGAAAGGTGCTCTAGGACAATCCCGAGCCATGTGTCCCTCCTGGCCACATCTGAAACATGCATTGGTCCCAAATCGACACTTTCCCTTGTGTGGCTTCCCACACCTTTGGCATTCTGCACCGTCTGAACCTGAACTCGAGCCACCGCCAAATCCCAGACCGGATTTCAGCTTATTCCAGAACTTGTTCTTCTTGTGCTTCTTGGTGTTACTCCATCTCTTACTACCTGAACTCTGAGTAGAGGGTCCTGGCCCTCCTCTGCCTGGGGTCTTAACCCCTGAAGACTGGGTCATCAACTGCTTCACTGACCCCTCAATTATAGCACTGGCCTCCATTCTTCGCGCCATATCTACCACAGTGTGAAAACTTTCCCTCTCAGCTGATTGAATCAATGAGGAGTACCTGGACTGTAATTTCATGACATATCTCCTGGCCTTCTTTGCATCTGTATCTAGAGCTTGCCCTGAGAAGGGTAATAGCTCCAGAAATTTATCTGTGTACTCCTCTATGCTCATGTCCTCTGTCTGTCTCAGTTGCTCGAACTCAATCATCTTCAGCTCTCTGGAACTATCTGGAAAGGCCCATCCAGCAAACTCATTGGCAAATTCCTCCCATGTCATATTATCAAGTCTCGGGTCCACATAGCACTTGAACCATTCCCGTGCCTTCTTGCACTTTAAAGTGAACCCTGCCATCTCAATGGCTCTTCTATCATCTGCCCCTAGCTCATCAGTGATCGTCTTCACTGCTCTCAGGTATTCAAAGGGATCATCCCCTGACTTGTACTTAGGAGCATCCAGCTTAAGGTAAGCTGTCATCTTCACCTTACTCCCACTGGCTGAGCTAGGCCTAGGAGGTTGAGTAACTGGGGCTACTGGTTCTGTAGGTGGTGGAGGTGGGGGTGCAGCATTCCCCGAGGTGGGGTTTGCTGGGTTAGGATAGAAGGGTGAGGGTGGATAGGCTGGGTACTGTGGGTAAGGTGGATAGAAAGGTGGATAAGGCATGTGAGTAGGGTAGGGGTTAAAGCTGGAGTAATCCGATGTACTTCCCATCGGATACCCGGGACTCTGTGCATAGGGTGGGTAATAGGGTGGAAAACCATACCCCGAGGCCTGAGTGCCTCCATGTGACTCCCCTGTCCCTTCTTCTGACATGCTAACATCCAGATTTCCATCCCTTCTCTGATCTTCCTCCATAACCTCCCTCACGTCTGAAGAACTTCCTCCTCTTTCTGTCCCCCTTCTGCTAGTATCAAAAGACCTTCTAGGGTCCCTTGATACTCTTTCTCTGTTTACTCTGCATGACATTGCCCTAGGCAATGTTGGAGGACGGGCGCTCGTGCCCTCATCCTCTGGTGGGACTCCTGTCAATCGTGCAGATCGACGAGTTCCTCTCATTCTGCTTCTGAAAAAACAGCACAACCAAAACTTCAAACATCAGCATTATATAGTTCATGTGGGCACACATGAACCTACATCACATTCATAGCAAACATAGCATATCATTTATGCACATGCACAATGTCATGGCATATCACAACATTAATCAAGACAGGACTCTATATCCTATCCTAGTGGACATGACTTTTCCTATTGTGCTTGACTTTCTATAACCTCTATGAGCCCGACACTCTAGGTCCGACCATATGAACCTAGGGCTCTGATACCACTCTGTAACGCCTCGGAAATCCGGACCGCTACCGGCGCTAGGATCCGGGTCGACTTAAGGCCGCCGGGACCCGTAGCAAGCCTGACATATAACCTGTACACCTGTATAATCCCATACATGATCAACATCATACATAAAAATTAAAACTTCTTCTTGCATACATGCTATCAATCGCCAACTCAACCTGTGCATACTCTGATCATTTACATAAATAAAGTCCCTCTGTGGGATCTCAATAAGCCTCGAAGGGCTATACAACATATGGAGAGTTGGTTTACTTAAACATCATAACATAAAGATCATGTAAAGATACTAATGGGATTAACAATATACTATGGTCAAGCACAACTCTATCCTCAATAACCTCATTACATACATACTGTAATCTTTTACATATCATCATAATACAATTGTCATGTCCACAAACTAACTATTACATAAATGACTTTTTCTCTTCTTGTCTTCTCTATCTATCCCGTACCTGCAAACCTGGGGGGGTTAGGGGAGAGGGGTGAGCTAGATGCCCAGTGAGTAGAACTGTGAAAAGAATATTTAAAACATGTTATCATGGAATGCATCACTGCACAAACATTTCACATCATGGACGGACTGACCCAAAAATCCCTCAGCTCCATGCCCGGCCCTATTATGGGCACCACAGGACTTCGTATTGCCCGGCCCTATTATGGGCACCACAGGACTTCGTAGATCGGAGCTATTGCCCGGCCCTATTATGGGCACCACAGGACTTCGTAAAAAGGGCTAATGAGTCGTGCAATGTCCATCCCCCATCAACAACAAATAATAATGCAATGCAACATAATTCGTGATTCTAATGCAAACAACCTATAATATAATCATGATGCATGAAGCATGTTAAAAACATTTAATTTCTTAATTTAAAAGGTTAAGTATAGTCCCACTCACCTCTGGCTGACTCTGACAACTCTGTAGCAGCTGGCTCACTGCTGGGGTCCTTGGTTCCTCGGGTCCGAACCTACACAGGTGGACTCCAATGAGGGACCAAACATATGTAAACATGACTCTAATATATCCCCCAAAAACCCCCTAAAATATCACGAAAACATCACAGAAAATATGCATGAAATGGCTGAACAGGGCACTTTCGGCGGCACCTTCGGCGGCCGAAAGTCCTGGACAGAGACGAAACTCAGCTAGGTTCGGCGGCACCTTCGGCGGCCGAAAGTGCCAGACAGAGACGAAAGTCTCTTTTCGGGGGCAACTTCGGCAGCCGAAAGGCCTGCCTCCCCAGCCATGTTCGGCGGCCGAAAGTACCTTCGGCTGCCGAACCTGGTTTCTGCCAAAGGGCAGAAACTTGGCTCCCTTTGCCCATTTCGCCTCCAAACCTACCAATCATGCATATTTTTCAACCCAAAGCATGCATACAAGTTCCTAGGGGCCTCAAACAAGTATATGCCCCATCTACAACACTCCACAAACACACAATCAAGCTACATTGTTCATCAAACATCAAAAACCTAACATTTACTCAAACATGCATATATCCCTAAACATGCCATTCTACCCCATGAATCTTGCATAAAACTTGTTTAAAACATAAAAAGACTTCAAGATCGACCCTTACCTCTTGAAGATCGAGAGTAGAGGCGATCTAACTTGGAGTTGGGAGAAATTTAGCTCCTTAGGTCTCCAAGCTCAAAACTTGCTCAAAACTCACAAATCTTCAAAACAAAAATTATAAACTTGTGAAAACCATGAAAAATCTAAGGAAAACATTCAAGATTGAGGGAGGAGCGGCGAAGACTCACCTTGGCCGACAAATGGGAGAGAAAAAGCTCGCCCGTGCGGACCAAGGGGACCCTTTTATAGTGGCTGGCCAGACCACGTTCGGGGGCCGAATGTGCCTCCGTATCCATGCAATGTTCGGCGGCCGAACATTAGGTTCGGCGGCCGAACCTGCATTTCCCTCACTCATACTTTCGGGGGCCTAACGTGCCTCCGCATGCATGCACGTTCGGCGGCCGAACCTGACTTTCGGCGGCCGAACCTGAGTTTTTCCTTAGAGAATTTTCATGCAAAAACTCATTTAAAAACATACTTAAAAACATTAATATACATGAAAACATTTTATAAAGCATGGTTTTACCCTTCTAGAGGCTTCCGACATCCGAGATTCCACCGGACGGTAGGAATTCCGATACCGGAGTCTAGCCGGGTATTACATGAAAAGACTCTGAAGCAGCTGACTCACTGCTGGAGGCCTCAGTTCCTCGGGTCCGAACCTACACAGGTGGACTCAAATGAGGGACCAAACAAACATGAACATAACTCTAAAATACTCCCCAAAAACCCCCCTAAAACTCCTCAAAAGGATCATAGAAAACATGCAAGAAATGGCTGAACAGGGCACTTTCGGCGGCAGGTTCGACGGCCGAAAGTCCCTCCAAAGCCGAAAGTCAGGCAAGTTCGGTGGCACCTTCGGCGGCCGAAACTCCCAGACAGAGACAAAACTCATGCATGTTCGGCAGCACTTTCGGCGGCCGAAACTGCCCTCCAGAGACGAAAGTCCTCTTTCGGGGGCAGGCTTCGGCAGCCGAAACTGCCTCTACAAGGGGTTCGGCGGCTGAAAGTACCTTCGGCGGCCGAACCTGGTTTCTGCCAAAGGGCAGAAACTCGGCTCCAACATGCATTTCCAAGCCTCAACTCAATCAAACATGCATAAACCTATTCTACAACACTCCCAACAAGCATACAAGCAAAATAGGGGTCTCAAACTATCCTAAACCCCAACCACATTGCATTAAACACATACAAATCAACATACATTGCTCAAACATTCAAAAATGGCCAAAAACTCAACATGCCTCCTAACATGCATTTCTACCCATAAATCAACTTAAAAACTTCCTTTAAACATAAATGAGCTAAAGATCGGCTCTTACCTCTTGGAGATCGAGAGAGAGACGACTCAAACTTGGAGATGGGAGAGATCTAACTCTTGGGTCTCCAAAGCTTGCTCAAAGCTCAAAATACTTCAAAAACAAGTTGAAACTCGTTAAAACTTGCAAGATTTGAGGAAGAATCATAAAAAATGAACCAAGGGAGAGTAGGGACTCACCGTGGCCGAAAATGGGGAGAAAATTTGCCCGTTTCGGCCATGGCGTCCATTTATAGGGCTGGCCAAAAACACCTTCGGAGGCCGAACGTGCCTCCAAAACTCATGCAAGTTCGGCGGCCGAACCTGGGCCAACTTTCGAAAGCCTAACTAGCCTCCCAACCTATCCAACGTTCGGCGACCGAACCTGGAAATACTTCCTTGGTCCTTTTCATTCAAAACTCAATTCCAATCTTACTTAAATCATGATATACATTAAAACATTTTAGAAAAACATGATTTTACCCTTCTAGAGGCCTCCGACATCCGAGATTCCACCGGACGGTAGGAATTCTGATACCGGAGTCTAGGCCAGTTAGCTACAGCCTCTACCTTCTTGGGGTCTACTTCAATACCTTGTTCTGACACAACGTGCCCCAAGAATGAAATGCTCCTAAGCCAAAACTCACACTTGGAGAACTTGGCATATAAGCCATGCTCCCTCAAGGTCTGCAAAACTGTCCTCAGGTGATGGGCATGCTCCTCTGCATTCCTGGAATACACTAGGATATCGTCTATGAAGACAATAACGAAGTGATCCAGATACTGGCTGAAAACTCTGTTCATGAGGTCCATGAATGCTGCAGGGGCGTTGGTTAACCCGAACGGCATCACAAGGAACTCATAGTGCCCATACCTGGTCCTGAAAGCTGTCTTCGGCACATCTTCTTCCCTTATCCTCAACTGGTGGTACCCCGATCTCAGATCTATTTTGGAGAAACAACCGGCCCCAGCTAACTGGTCGAATAGATCGTCGATCCTAGGCAGCGGGTACTTGTTCTTGGTAGTGACCTTGTTCAACTGTCTGTAGTCGATACAAAGTCTGAGGGATCCATCCTTCTTCCTCACAAACAAAACCGGAGCACCCCAAGGTGAAGTACTCGGTCGGATGAAACCCTTCTCTACCAGCTCTTGCAACTGTTCCTTCAACTCTTTCAATTCAGCTGGTGCCATTCTGCAGGGAGGGATAGAGATCGGTCTGGTACCAGGCATTAACTCAATCTCGAACTCTATCTCCCTAGTAGGTGGTAAACCTGGCAGCTCGTCTGGGAAAACATCTAAGAACTCACTCACCACAGGCACTGAGGCGGGCTCTCTGACCTGACTATCTAGCTCCCTCACATGAGCTAGAAACCCCTGACATCCCCTCCTAAGCAACCTACGAGCCTGAAGAGCTGAGATCAGACCTCTAGGTGTACCCCTTTTGTCTCCTCTGAAGACGACCTCTGACCCGTCCTGATCTCTGAACCTGACTACCTTGTCTCTGCAGTCCAAGGTAGCACCATGGGAAGACAACCAATCCATCCCTAGAATGACGTCAAAATCTGTCAAATCTAGAACCACAAGGTCGGCGGAAAGGCATCTTCCCTCTATAAAGACTGGACTGCACTGGCAAACTGACTCTGCCACTGACGGGTCACACTTGGGTCCACTGACCCATAGGGGACACTCTAACCCAGAGACCATCAATCCTACCCTCTCCACGGCTCTCGGAGCAATAAATGAATGAGATGCACCGGAATCCATCAAGGCATACACATCAGAACAACCAATGATGAGATTACCTGACACCACGGTGTTGGATGTGTTGGCCTCCTACTGAGTCATAGTGAAGATCCTTGCCGGAGATGATGGACCTTCACCTCTGTATCCTGCTGATGAAGAGGCTGACCCTCTCCCTCTGCCTCTGCCACTGGCCTGTGTTGCGGCTGGAGCTACTGGCTGCGCCACACTACCGGAGGCTGTCTGCTGGGACGATGCTGCAAAGGCTGCTCTGGGGCAATCCCGAGCCAAATGCCCCGCCTGACCGCATCTGAAACATGTGTTTGTCCCTGCCAGACATACTCCCTTGTGTGGCCTCCCACATCTCATACATGCTGTAACATCTGCACCTGAGCTCGAGCCACTGCCTAAACCCAGACCTGACTTGATCTTATTCCAAAATTTGTTCTTCTTGGACTTTCTGTGGCCTCTGTCCCACTTCTTGCTGCTTGCCACTGCTGCACCCAGAGAAGAAGAGTCTAACTTTTCCCCACCTGGGGTCTTGGAACCAGAAGACTGTGCTACAGACTGCTTTACCTTCCCCTCAACAATAGCACTTGCCTCCATCCTCCTAGCCATATCCACTATGGCATGGAAACTCTCCCTCTCTGCTGACTATATCAAAGAGGAATACCTGGAGTGCAGCCTCATGATATATCTTCTTGACTTCTTCTGATCTGTGTCCAGATTCTGCCCAGCAAAAGGCAGCAACTCTAGAAATCTGTCGGTGTACTCCTCAACACTCATTTGATCAATCTGCCTCAACTGCTCGAATTCTATCATTTTCTGCTCCCTGGAGCTCTCAGGGAAAGCCCATCCTGCAAACTCATTGGCAAATTCCTCCCAGGTCATACTATCCACCCTCGGATTTACATAGTTCTTGAACCATCCACGTGCCTTCTTACACTTCAATGTAAACCCAGCCATCTGAATGGCTCTACTGTCATCAGCCCCTATCTCATCAGTAATCATCTTGACCCTGCTCAGATACTCAAAGGGGTCATCACCTGTTTCATACTGAGGGGCACCCAACTTCATATAATCGGTCATCTCGACCTTGCTCCCTCCAGATGAGGTAGGTTTAGGTATTTGGGTTTCTGGGACAGTAGGTTCTGGTGGTGGTGGTGGAGGTGCAACATCCCCTGGGGTAGGGTTTGTTGTACCTGGATGGTACGGTGGAGGTGGGTACATGGGGTACTGGGAGTATGGTGGGTAGTAAGGTGGGTATGGCATCTGTGGAGGGTAAGGGCTAAAGCTAGGGTAATCCGATGTACCTCCCATCGAATACCCGAGATGGTGTGAAAAGGGTGGGTATTGAGGTGGCTGAACATACCCCGAGGCCTGAGTGCCTCCTTCCGACTCTCCCATGCCCTCTTCTGACATGCTTACACCAAGACTGCCATCCCTCCTCTGATCCACATCCATGTCATCTCCCACATCCACTGACATTCCTCCCTGAACTGTGCCTCTAACTGACCTGCTTCTGCCCAAATCTAAAGACCTTCTAGGGTCTTTTGCTGCTCTGTCCCTGCTGGACCTGCTAGACATTGCCCTAGGCAATGCTGGAGGACGGGCATCAGTGCCCTCGTCCTGAGGTGGCACTCCAGTCAATCGTGCAGATCGACGAGTTCCTCTCATCCTAACTTCTGAAAAACAGCAAGCAACACATACAATCATTAGCATTATATGGTTCATGTGGAAACACATGAACCTGCATCACATACATAGCATACTTCTCATAACATTTATGCACATGCATATAATCATGGCATATCACATCATCATATAGACAGGACTCTACATCCTATCCTAGTGGACATGATTTTCCTATTGTGCTTGACCTTCTAGAACATCTATGAGCCCGACACTCTAGGTCCGACCATATGAACCTAGGGCTCTGATACCACTCTGTAACGATCCGAAAATCCGACCCGTTACCGGCGCTAGGATCCAGATCGGCTTAAGGCCGCCGGGACCCGTAGCAAGCCAACATACATCCTGAAAACCTGTGGAATCCCATACATGAACAATATATTCAAACCTGTAAAAAATTTTCTTTTCTTTTATCCAAGCAAAACCTGTGCATGCACATTACTATACATAAACCGCACACTGGAGCCCTCATCAAATGCTCCAATGGGGTATCATCATCAAACATAAAAGCTTGGATAAACATAATCATTAACATCATTACTCATTGAAAATCATACTTTAAAGGGATTCTCCACATACGAGGTCAAGCACTACTCTAATCCTCAATACAATATTACATCATTTTATACATTACAATGCCATAGTACATTCCTTACATCATTTTCATGTCCACTACTATCTATTACAATACCAAAGGCTTCACTCTAGCCGACCCCCTGATCTATTCTGTACCTGCAGACCTGGGGAATTAAGGGAATGGGGTGAGCTACTAGAGCCCAGTGAGCAGAATAATGTAAACATTAATTTAAAACTTATGCTTTCATGTATGCGCCGTAACACAAACATTCCACAACACGGATGAACTTGTCACCATTTAGCCCCAATACTACTTGCTTACTTATGCCGGGGGCGTAGAGCAACAACAGCCACACCCGGACTTCCATGGGTTATCATAGTGCTAGGGGCGTAGAGCAACAGCTGGCACGCCTGGACTTACATGGGACATCATGATATACAAGGGCTAAATGGATCACTCAACATTCATCCACAACAACAGCAATTTATGCAATGCAACATATTCGTGAATTCTAATGCAAACAACCTAATATATCTCATGGCATTCATGATGCATGAATCATGCTAAAACTTTCATTAATTTGCTTTAAATTTTAAAGAGTTATTCCACTCACCTCTGGCTAGCTCTGAAGAGACTCTGAAGCAGCTGACTCACTGCTGGGGGTCTCGGTTCCTCGGGTCCGAATCTACACAGGTGGACTCAAATGAGGGACCAACAAACATAATCATGACTCTAAAATACTCCCCAAAAACCCCCTTAGAATACCTCAAACACATCAGAGAAATCATGCAAGAAATGGCTGGACAGGGCACTTTCGGCGGCAGGTTCGGCGGCCGAAAGTCCCTCCAGAGCCGAAAGTCATGCAGGTTCGGTGGCACTTTCGGCGGCCGAAACTGCCCTCCAGAGACGAAAGTTCTCTTTTGGGGGCAGGCTTCGGCAGCCGAAACTGCCTCCACAAGGGGGTTCGGCGGCCGAAAGTACCTTCGGCGGCCGAACCTGGTTTCTGCCAAAGGGCAGAAACTTGGCTCCCTTATGCACAAATGCCTCCAAAATCAAACCAACAAGCTCAAACCTATTCTACAACACTCCCAACAAGCACACAAGCATATAGGGGTCTCAAACTATCCTAAACCCCAGCCACATTGCATTAAAACACACAAACATCAACATACATTGCTCAAACATTCAAAAATGGCCAAAAACCCAACATGCCTCCTAACATGCATTTCTACCCCAAATCTTGCATAAAACTTACTGAAAACACGAAAGGAATGTAGATCGAAGCTTACCTCTAAAAGATCGAGAGGAAGAACGATCCTAATCTTGGAGATAGGAGAAATCTAGTTCCTTGGGTCTCCAAGCTTTAAACTTGCTCTAAAGTTCAAAAATCTTCAAAACAAAGGTGGAAACTTGTAAAAATCATGAAAGATTGGAAAGAAGAACTCAAAATCATCATGAGGGTGGCAGAAGCTTACCTTGGCTGAAAATGGGGAGAAAACCTCGCCCGTTCGGACCAAGGGGTCCCTTTATAGTGGCTGGCCAGGCCACTTTCGGGAGCCGAACGTGCCTCCGCATGCATGTAATGTTCGGCGGCCGAACTTGAAGTTCGGCGGCCGAACCTGCACTTCCCTCACTCAAGTTTTCGGGGGCCTAAAGTCCATCCGAAGGCATGCATGTTCGGCGGCCGAATATCAAGGTTCGCGCGGCCGAACCTGGGTCTTCCTCCTAGGTTGATTCATGTAAAAACTCATTTAATTTCTTACTTAAAAACATGAAATACATGAAAATATTTTAGAAAAACATAATTTTACCCTTCTAGAGGCCTCCGACATCCGAGATCCCACCGGACGGTAGGGATTCCGATACCGGAGTATAGCCGGATATTACAGATACTAAATATCATGGGTCCGTATTTTTGGTACCCATTTGAAATCGTGTAGTACTTTAAAAAAAATAAATTTTAAATTATTTTTAAATAATTTCAATATTTATTTACACTTATTTTTTATTAATTACATAATTAAATTATTTTAAGATGAGAACTCAACCTGAATATTCTACTTAAAAAGAATAATCACAAAAATTATTTTTAGACATGAGTCAACCTCTCACCAACATATATTAAAAGAACTTTTGCAAATAAATCAAGTTTCCAAAAGATTAATGCAACACATTGAACATTCACGCACCTCTCATCTACATACATTAAAAAAACTTTTACAAAAAGTTCATATTTTTAAAAATAACTACAACACATTTAACATTTATAAAATACATTACAATCATATTAATTAGTATAATTTTTTTATTATTTTTTTATATATCTCTCATAAAAAAAATTTCAATTTTATACGTGATTATCCTATAAAATATTATAAAATTTATAAAGAAGATAATCTATCAAAATTTAAGTTGAATTTATTTAAAATTATTTATCTATCTATATAATTAATGGAAAAGATAGATTATTTAATATTTAATATTTAATTTTTTAAATTTTATTCTAAGTGACAAGACCATTTATAATTAAAATTCTTTTTAATCGTTATAAATTCTAAATTTATTTATTTATTTTTTCTAGAAAAACTCTAAATTGAAAAAAGCGTCTTACAGGGTAATCTTTGAAATTTTTCCCAACTAAATGACCGAACAGTTAGACCCTTCGTCATAAAAAAAACCCTTAAATCCCCCACCCTCACATTTCTCTCTCAACTCTGTCGCCTGTCCCCTCCCGTCCCCCTCTCCCCCTCTTCGAATCTCAACCTCTCCCTCTGGTTCCGCGCTCCGCCAATCATCCTTGAGGCTGTCAAAGTCGTTGTTGCGTCGGCTGGGCCTGGTTGCCTCTTCGCCCTTCTCCGCCGCTTCCTCTGGTCCTCGTCGCTGTTTCCGCTGTCCAGTGCTGCCGTCCAGTGCTCCTCGCTTCTGGTCCTATTCCTAAATCACGCTGTCGCTGCTCCTTGCCGCGTCCTCAGTCACTGCAGGTTTGTATGGATTTTAAGATTGTGGTTTCAGATGTGTGCTTTCCGAGATTTCTTAGATCTATTGACGTGGGTTTCTGAAATTCTTGGAAATGCCAAGATTAATGTGAATGCGTTGAGGGCTGTATTATGAAATTCATTGAAAATTTAACACTATTCTGAATGAATTTATAGTTGTTTTTGAAGATTGAAATGCGATTATGAATTTGATTGAAATGCTAATGTTCGTGTTCGGGTTCAGGTAGCCTACACGCTACTGTCTCTCATTCTTTTTCCGTGCTATAAATGATAACACTCTGACTTGTTTTCCCGATTGTTTTCCTAGGGTTTCTGATTTGTGAGTGTCGCAGTCTCTCTTTTGTACCATTTTTGTGCATCATGGCTTCCAATGTCCATCATCCAAAGAAGGAAGACTTTGACGAATCACCATTGAAGAAATCAAAGATTGAGGATGGCTTCCTCGACGAAGGGTCTGCTAAGGAACCAAAGGCTGAAGATAAAGACAACAAAGAATGGATTGATTATTCGGATGAATACAAACGGGAATTGCTAAAAAAATACAAAGAGGATTTTGCAGCAAGCGAGGTAATTTACTAGTCTTTTAATGTATTTATAAGTTTTTTTCTCTTACAATTCTTTTGGCAAGCTGTGTACAGGGTTTTGAACACGACTATTGGCCCGCGCGAATGACTTGTCCCTCGACATGGGATTGGCTTACTGTTGGTGAACGCATCCATCTGGGTGATGATATTATGTGCACGGAATGGGTCAATGATGCCCTTGACTTTGCTGTTAGGAAAGAGAATGAAAAGGTGACTCAGTATAATATAAATTTTATGCTATTGATTAGATATTATATAATTGAATAATTTGTTACTATTGATTAGAAATTATTGTGTAAATTAATGGCTTTTCTTTCTGCTAACACAGATTTTAAGAAATCACAATGCCTACAATTTTGACACTGTTTTTTTTCCATCTTTCTAGCTGCTCTTTGTGCCTCAAAGGCATTTTTTATTGTATTTCACTATTTTAAGGTATACTCAGTATTAATGACAATCATTTCAATCATACAGGGGGCAAATCTCGAAGTCGTTAAGGCTATTATAGCAACCACTTTTCAACCTTTTCTGTATTACATAACTTTTGAAGCTAAAGACTTGACTACGAAGGAAACTAAAGAATATCAAACTAGGGTCGTTTGGGATCCATTTACCCGTTCTGACGCTGATGCTGATGTTGAGATTTTCAGGCTTAGAAAAGATAAAAAAGAGGAGGTAATTTGTTATTTTAGATTACTGTATCTATACATCTAATCAGCTATGTTCTTACAGCAGTTTTATCTCAGCTTTATGCTGTCTGTTTGGCATTTCTGTTGCTGGGGTATGGAATGACAATAATAATGTCAAATAAATTGAGTAAATAGAAAATAACATTATAATCAATGTATCAACTGGGGCATGAAATAAAATGCATTTTTTCATATAACTAAAAAGCTTATTGAATCATGTGACATATCAACCATGTGCCATTGTCTGACACAATCCTCCCCTTTTCTTTATTCTTTGTTTTTCCTTTTGTATTGTGTAATTATTATGGTAGAGTTGAGTCCTTGCAGCAAGCAACAATGCCACTTACCTCACGTGTAACTGTCATTTATAGTCTCATTATGCAACTCAATGAAAGTATGTCTCCACCAAGCATGACTTTCATATTATGTGTTGAAACCTTCAGCCTTAGGCCCTTGGCACAAAGCCTTAATTTGAACATATAGTAACATTTTAAAGTAATAAATCTTTAACAGTAAACTCATGGTCTTGGATAAAAGTATGGTCTTGGATAAAAGCATACACAATAATATGCTCATGACTTGTTTGTAATTTGAACCAGTGTTAGAAACATTGTCTTTCTTTGATAGAAACATTGTCTTTCTTTGATAGAACATTGTCTTTCTTTGATAGAAACGACCAATGTAAACTTTATCAGCCTTAACCTCTTAGATAGCTTTCTTGCAATTTTCATCATCTGTATTCTTGGAAGTTGACATGGCATGTGGGGTGTGCATGCTCATTAACTCCTATTTCATTCATTGATCAACTGATTCAGATCCTTCCAAAGCCAACCATTTTATAGTTTTCAATTCTAATTGGTTAAAATATATACTTAATTCAAATTTCATCTCTAATATTCATCAAGAAAGGCAAAACTAGAAATAGATGGGAGCTTGTTATGAGTGATCTGATCATTTCATGAGTTGGATTTCAATCTTCCTCATTGTCGTTGCCTCACTATTCTTACTCGCAGTCGCTAGTCCCCTGATTGCCACAACAGGCTCTGCTAATCTGTCATCATCATGTAGATTACACATCAACCATTGCAAAGAAAAAGAAGCCACAGTTTGTAGATGTCACATAAATAAATTGGTGGAAGGTTGAGTACCGAGTATATCGATGGTAGTATGTTAGTGTGTTGGCTTTGCTTCAAGTAATCGCTGATTTTTGGATCTTCATCAACTGTTTAGGCTTGTTTGATGCTGTCTCCGGATAGTGTTTTGTTGTGGATGTTCTTAAAGTTAGATGTCTTTTTTTTTTTTCCAAGATTTTTTTGCCTCTATTGAGAGTGGTACCTAAACGTGTCTTGGAAAGAAAATGACAATAAATGCTAAAAGATCTGTTAAGGCTGTACCAATTTGATTAGCTAGTTTCTTCCTTTTTTGAACATTTTTTGTTTCAGATTTGAAGATAGATGCACGTTTCCAAAATATGTTGATTGATAATTGCTTGTGCGTGGAATTCAAATTTACTTCTAAAGATTATTTTAGCAGTAATTAATGGTTTTATTGCGTGTGTATTAGTATACTTATTTGCTAATTAATATATTTGATAAATATTAATGTTTTGCCCATCTCTTGTTAGTCATAAGAGCCGAAGGAATTAGTTAACAAGCTTGGGAGGAGTTTTGTTTCTTCGTTCTGTAAGCATGCTTCGAAAAGAACTCAGGAGAAGGTTTGACTTTTGTAGTTAGCTTGACTTTCGTATGTGGTTTCTCCTAGTTTTTCTCTACTATGGTATGGTATGGATAATCGGAGATGGCATATCAACTAAAGTTTATTCTCTACTACGATAAACTCGTAAGACGTGTTCTTGTTATTGTAATGCAAAATCTTTGAAAGTTTGATAAAAAGACATTAGACATGACTTGCTTCTAATTAAAGTTCAGTTATAGCTGCGGGCAAAAATTATCTAGTGCATAAGGTTTACATACGATATGCGATGACAAAAACACATGAGATTGGAAGTAATTGTTTATTTGATGTATTTTAAAATTTGGAAGTTTTTATTTAGTGTTTTTTAAATGGAGGGTTTGTATTTTGTGTATATTTGATAAGTTCGTTTGCAGAACTTGGAAAAGAATCAAGAGCAATATGATTGTTAAACTATATTTTAAGGCTTAATATAAGTCCTCTGGAATTTATGATGCATGGAAATTCCATTGATAATATAGCATTAAATCGTTTGGAGTTTACTCGTAAATACTATTTGTATTGCGTCTCCAAAATATTTTTTGTATTCACAAGCAAGTGTATTTGACAAATTGGTGTTGAATATTTTAATTATTTTTGAATAAATTTTATGATTGATTTATAAAATTTGGGTGGTCATTTGAAGTAATTATGATGTAGTTGTTTTTGTTTTTGCATTAACTATAAAATATTGTAATATGTGCGTATTGTATAAAAAAAACATATATCATAATCCTTTGCATTTTCCAATGATAAGTTATAATATGGTCATTGGAATTTTATATTCAATCATTAAATAGTTCTTTATTATAGATATTTATATCGTAAGAGCTAAAGTAACTTTTAAATATTGTTGAAATTAATTTTAGTAAAACATTTTTATTATTTTAATGTGTTAGAATATGTTGAGTTTAATTCAAAATTATTTTTCACAATTCAAGATTATAGAAAATACATAATCTGTTTTGTAAATATTTCACTTGTCTTATCAAATATGTTATTTTAGAAATATAAACATTGGGCTTATTCATAAATACATTTGTAAAATATAAAAACTTATAAGTATTTCTAATATTTGTGTCAATTTACAAATATAAGGTTTTATGGTTTTATTTATAAGTAGTTATAATATTTAAAATTCAATTTCTAAAAGTAATTGCTCATTAGTAAATAATTAAAAATTAATTGGTAACAGAACAAGGGTTTAGTCATAAATAATTAAAATATTAGATACAATCTATAAAATTGTAAAACCAGCACTTGTTTATCAATAAGCATAATATTTAAACGTCAATTTGTAAAATTTGAATTGTTTACAATTATAATGTTTGGCCAAATATAAATGGTACATTTATTTTTAGATTTACTCAAATATCAAATACTCAATATACAGTAAATTTCAATAAGATCGAAAGCGTTTCATTTTTTCTTTTTTCAAAATTAAAACTTGTGATTTCAAATCACGACGAGTGATACTATTTTTAAAAGAAATTTTAAGAAATTAGAGAGAGAAATTTCTTTTGTTTTTCTTTTTCTTCTATTTTTGCTTCTTAATATTGAGTTTTTCTTCTCTCCATAGTTAATTAGTATATAGTCTTTTGCATTTTGTTTGGACATATCAACGTATTGTTTGTTTATTTTTTATAAAAACATATATTTTCATATGAACAAAAACGGTGTCCTTAATTTTATACAAAAGTTTTGAAATACATTCATAAATTTATTTTTAATATCATAATTATATTCTCTTGCTCCATATTGATAAATTTTGGTGACTAATTGATTAACAAATTTATTATGCATTATAGTCGTTATAAAAATTTAAAATTTATTGAAATATGCGAAAATTTTTTTTAATTATTTTTAAATAGTTTCAATATTTATTTACACTTACTTTTTATTAATTACATAATTAAATTATTTTAAGATGAGAATTCAATCTTAGTATTTAAATATTTCTAGAGATGAGTCAATCTCTCATCTATATACAATAAAAGAATTCTTGCAAATGTTCCCAAAAATAACTGTAACACATCTAACATTCATAAAATACATTACAATCATGTTAACTGGCATAATTTTTCTGATTATTTTTTCACATATCTCTAGTGAAAAATATATCAATTTTACATGTGTTTATTCCCATGAAGTATTATAAGATTTATAAAATAAATACTCTATTAAAATTTAGGTTGAATTTGTTTAAAGTTATTTATATATCTGTATAATTAATGGAAAAGATAGATTATTTAATATTTAATTTTTTTTTTAATGACAAGATCATTTGTAATTAAATTTTTTTTTTTGAATTGAGAATTAGAGGAGTAGGTATGTAATTAAAATTATTTTTAATTGTTACAAACTCTCAATTTAATGCGAATGCATTGAGGGTTGTATTATGAAATTCATTAAAAATTTAACACTATTCTGAATGAATTTACAGTTGTTTTATCAAATTGAAATGCGATTGTGAATTTTATTGAAATGTTAATGTTTGTGTTCGGGTTCAGGTACCCTACCGGATACTGTTTCTCATTCTTTTTCTGTTCTATAAATGATGACACTCTGACTTATTTTTTCTATTGTTTTCTTAGGGTTTCTAATTTGTGAGTATTGCCATCTCTCTTTTGTACCATTTTTGTGCATCATGGCTTCCAATATCCATCATCCAAAGAAGGAAGACGGTGACGAATCACCATAGAAGAAATCAAAGATTGAAGATGGCTTTCTCGACGAAAGGTCTGCTAAGGAACCAAAGGCTGAAGATAAAGACAACAAAGAATGGATTGATTATTCAGATGAATGCGAAGACGAATTGCTAAAAAAACACAGAGAGAATTTTGTAGCATACAGGAGGCAAATCTCGAAGTCGTTAAAGTTATTATAGCAACCACTTTTCAACCTTTTCTATATTACATAACTTTTGAAACTAAAGACTTGACTATGAAGGAAACTAAAAAGTATCAAACTAGGGTCATTTGGGATCCATTTACCGGTTCTGACGCCAATGCTGATATTGAGATTTTCAGGCTCAGAAAAGATAAAAAAGAGGAGGTAATTTGTTATTTTAGATTACTGTATCTATTCATCTAATCAACTATGTTCTTACAGTAGTTTTATCTCAGCTATATGTTGTCTATTTGGCATTTCTGTTGCTGGGGTATGGAATAACAATAATAATGTCAAATAAATTGAGCAAATAGAAAATAACATTGTAATCAATGTATCAACTAGGGCATGAAATAAAATGCGTTTTGTCATATAACTAAAAAGCTTATTGAATCATGTGACATATCAACCATATGCCATTGTCTGACAATCCTCCCCTTTTCTTTATTCTTTGGTTTTCCTTTTGTATTGAATAATTATTATGGCAGAGTTGAGTCCTTGCAGCAAGCAACAATGCCACTTACTTCACGTGTAACTCTCATTTATAGTCTCATTATGTAACTCAATGAAAGTATGTCTCCACCAAGCATAACTTTCATATTATATATTGAAACCTTCAGCCTTAGGCCCTTGGCACAAAGCCTTAATTTGAACATATAATAACATTTTAAAGTAATAAATTTTTAACAGTAAACTCATGGTCTTGGATAAAAGCATACACAATAATATGCTCATGACTTGTTTGTAACTTGAACCAGTGATAGAAACATTGTCTTTCTTTGATAGAAACCACTAATGTAAACTTTATCAGCCTTAACCTCTTAGATAGCTTTCCTGCAATTTTCATCATCTATATTCTTGGAAGTTGACATGGCATGTGGGGTGTGCATGCTCATTAACTCCTATTTCATTCATCGATCAACTGATTCAGTTCCTTCCAAAGCCAACCATTTTATAGTTTTCAATTCTAATTGGTTAAAATATATACTTAATTCAAATTTCATCTCTTATATTTATCAAGAAAGGGTAAACTAGAAATAGATGGGAGCTTGTTATGAGTGAATATGATCATTTCATGACCTGGATTTCAATCTTCGTCATTGTTGTTGCCTCACTATTCTTACTCGCGGCCGCTAGTCCCTTGATTGCCACAACAGCCTTTGCTAATATAGCATCATCGTGTAGATTACACATCAACCATTGCAAAGAAAAAGAAGCCACAGTTTGTAGATGTCACATAAATAAATTGGTGGAAGGTTGAGGCAAAGAACTTACCCAATTCATTAACGGACAATTTGCTTCAAAACCCGAGTATATCGGTGGTAGTATGTTAGTGTGTTGGCTTTGCTTCAAGTAATCACTGATTTTTGGATCTTCATCTACTGTTTAGACTTGTTTGATACTGTCTCCGAATAGTGTTTTGTTGTGGATGTTCTTAAAGTTGTTAGATGCCTTTTCTTTTTCCAAGATTTTTTTACCTCTATTGAGATTGGTACCTAAACGTGTCTTGGAAAGAAAATGACAATAAATGCTAAAAGATCTGTTGAGGCTGTACTAATCAAATTAGTTGGTTTCTTCCTTTTCTGAACATTTTTTGTTTGAGATTAGAAGATAGATGCATGTTTCGAAAATATGTTGATTGATAATTGCTTGTGCGTGGAATTCAAATCTACTTCTAAAGATTATTTTAAAAGTAATTAATGGTTTTATTGCGTGTGTATTAGTATACTTATTTTCTAATTAATATATTTGATAAATATTAATGTTTTGTCCATTTGTTGTTAGCCATAAGAGCCGAAGGAATTAGTTAACAGGCTTTGGGAGGAGTTTTGATTCTTCATTCTGTAAGCATGCTTCAAAAAGAACTCAGGGGAAGGTTTGACTTTTGTAGTTAGCTCGACTTTCATATGGGGCTTCTTCTAGTTCTTCTCTACTATGGTATGGTATGACATTATGTAGTCAATATCTCTGAACGGTTAAACCCTGTATGTAACATCGTCAAACCCATAGCTAGAGTAGTGACATCACTAGGTATGGGTTAGGCTATTTCACTACTAGAGCAAATGGTATTAGGGGAGATGCTAGCTTACCCCGAGCTACTTAGGGGAGGTGCTAGCATAACTCTAACCTGCTAATAACTGAATCATAGAAAACTCAAATAAAGAAACGAACATATCCAGAATTAAAGTTAGACAGTGTGATTAGCAAGTCGGGAATGAGTCACTTTCGGGAGGTGCTTTGGGTTTCCCGACGTACTTGCTCGATGTGCTTGTTTAAATCCGTCATGCTTGCTTAAGTGAAAAGGACTTCTAAAGGCTAAAAGCATAATTCAGTAGGTTTAATCTATGATTATTGGAAGTTTGAAAACTAAATTAAAACATGATAAAGAGTTTAGTAGGTTAAAGTGTGAATATGGAAAGTTCAAAGACAAAATTCAGTTCAGTCCTTCATGTTTTCCACCTCTTCACCTAAACCCTCCATGTGTGACCTATCATGAAATGACAAAGCAAAGTGAAAATTGGGTTGTCTTCTCCACCACCTCATTGCCGTAGCTCACACCATTGAAGAACTAAGATTTTGTTTTGTCTTCCTTCCACCAAATCCAAGCCAAAATCTCATCAAATCAACTTCTTTCTTTAACCAAAATTCATCCTAAGATCAAGAGCTAAAGGAAGAGCCATATATTGAAAGAATTGAAGAAGAAAAGTTTAGAGTTCCATATATATCAAACTTGAAAATCAAAGGTGAGCTTAGAAATGTGTAGAAAATAGCATCTCATTTCTTCATGCATGAATTTGAATTATAAAGTTTTAATTTATAATTTATTCAATCCTTTCCTAAGATATAAATTGACCTAGGTAAAATAACATCAAAGAAAAAGGAGATAGTTAGAGAATAGAGGAGGAAAAGAAAGAGGAATTCGAGAAAGGTTTGGTATTTGTATGATTTTATGTTTTCCTTTGATTCTGTCATGAATAGGTGAAATTAGGGGTTGATTTTATTTACTGAAAATGTTGTTTTGATTGTATAATTATATTATATGAAAGTTAAAATGGTGTTTGAAAGGCTTGAGGTAAAAAAACCAAACATGAGAGCTAAAAGTGCAAACCTGGCAGGAGAGGTTTTAACAGGACATCATGTGTTAGTAACTTCATAACATATTGTGTAGTTATTAAAATTAGACCTAAAATATACCAAATGAAAGCTGAGACAAAGAATTAAAACTTTTATGAAATGACCATATTCTGAATCTATAGGTAAGATAATGTAAATTGCTAGTAAACCTAAACTGGACACAGTGATAGTGCATCCGGAACAGAGTGTATTTATTATAACATAACTAATTATGTACTAAGTGAAATTTATTAAGACTAGTTCCAAATAAATCGTAACAAGTATACCTAAAACTTTGTAGAAGACACTTAAACTTGAATTTATATGAAAATGTATGAATCTGATATATTTTTTGATACTATAAACAAATACCAATACTGGACTGATTAAGACCTTGTTGAGCAGATTGTAAAAAAAAATTCATAACTTAAGCTAGGGTGATCAGATTTTCATGAGTTATACCTTTGTTGGAAAGATAAGACATAAATGAACATTTTTTATGAAGAACCTGAAGTCAAATTGTAACTCTAAACTGCTTCAAAAGTTTATGCAATATATGGCAGAATGCAGTTTTCTCAAATTGGAATGTTATGTTGACAAAGTTTTGCACTATTTGCCATGAGTTTCTCATCTTGATAACCTTGGCATATGATATATGTACTTTGGAAATGAATTCAAATAGCTTCAAATGATATGCATTTACATTGAATTAATGATACTTGACCCTGATAAACTTAATAGGAGTCGAGGTTAGCTTAAAGGTATGACATGCCATATAAACATATAGAGCTCGCAGTATTGCTACCGATACATGATCTATATATTTGAGGTTATATATCAGGTACCTCATAAGCACGGCCACAGAGCCCTGCTATCACATTTTCGGCCTTTGAGCCTACCGTTCGGCACCTTGTGCCTACCGTTATAAATCCTTATCTACCTAGTCGACTAACTCGCGGTTGTCGAAGCCGGTCAAAAATAACCTTTCCGGTTATCAACAATTTTACAACTGCAGATAGTGGTAAAGGATCGAATCCACAGAAAATTGTAAACTTATCTATTTTCTTAACAAAACCAAGAGAATTAACTGAAAGCACAACTAAAAGCAAGTAACGGAAAGCGAAACAAAGATAGAGTGCGATAAAAGTAAAAAGGGGGGGTTTTGAGATTGATTTGATTAGCAAACTACTCAAAGCAATTAAATAAGCAAGTAATTAAAATAAGATGTAAATCAATATGAGAAAGGTCTAGTTGAAGAGATGGATCCACTTTGGTTGTTTGGATTGATCATTGAAACTTATGTTCTCTTGATTGATTCAATAGATTAGTTATGGAGATGGAAAATGCTTCTCACCACCAAGTCTCTCCTTATGATTAAATCAATTAGGGAACGTCCTCTAATCAATTACCAATTAACAAATTGCCAAGGAACGTCCTTGGGCCTTAGGCATCAAACAATTGTTAATTGCATGAAGAAAGAGAGAGATCCAATCCTAACTACTCAAACGCATGAGATGTTGCTAGATCATACAATTCCTTGGTTGTTATACCAAGTGTTCTTATAATTGAATAATTTTAGCAATTACGGACTAAAAGTTATCCAAACTAACAATCAATTACCTTGCAATAAAGAATCAAGTGGCCAATTTGATCAAAACAACAAAGTAATCTTAGATTCAAGCACACAATTGTATGAATATTGAAGTAATCAAAGACAAATAGTTTATGTTCAGATCTCACAATCCATAAAACAACCTTAGTTTCAACCAATCTTCAACTAGAATTAAAGGTTTCAGCCACTCATGGCTGAAACAAAATAGAAAATAAAAGGAAAGAACAAGGGAAGAAGAACCGAATGGTGGAGAAGAGCCTTGGAGAGCTTCCCTTGCCTTGGCTGAATGGTGTAGATTGAGTTTTTTCTTGGGCGGGTGGCTTATGAGAGCTTAAATAGGTCTTCAAGATGCTGTCTTAGGGTTTCAAGAGGCTTCCCATGTTGCCTTTGGTCTTAGCTTGCACACACCTTGCCGCCCATGCACATGTGTGAAGGAGTAGGCGTGTGGCATGTGTGGCTTGTGCAAGAGTGGGTCTTTTGATCTTTGCTTGCTGCCCTAGTGTCTTCAAGATGCTGCCCAAAGTGCCCAAGACTTGTCTTCACACTACCCTTGCCGCCCATGCACTAATAAGGAAGGTGGAGCCTCCTTTGCAATTTTGAATTTTGAATGTACAAGGCATGAAAGGGGAAAACATGTGATCTTTGGATTTGGCTTCCTTAATAAGCTGGATCTTGAAATTCAAAATTTGAATATGAATCTTGGAGATTTGAATTTCGAAATGCTTTCCTTATTTGGCACTTTCCATATTTGGCACTTTCCATATTTGACATTTTTGACAGTTTTAAGAGCATTTTCTCCAGAATGTTCCTTTGCACCTAATATCTGCAAAACATGATTAAAACCACAAAATTAGGCAGAAAAGATGTAAATAAACATTAAAAACATAATGAGAAAGTGGACTAAAATATGCTCTATGAAATACCCCCACACCTTGCCTTTTGCTTGTCCTCAAGCAAACAAACATAGTCAAATAAGCTTTCTTATTCTAGATCCTTATTTCCACTTAAGCTCTTACTCTAAACACCTATTTTGAATCATTGCAGTGAAGAATATATGCATCAAGGTTACTCACCTTCTTTCCTTGTTTCCCTTTACTTACCATGGCTAGGATTTGTTTTCCTCAAGAGAGACCATACATGCACACTTTTGTTTAGACTTTTTCTAGCTTTCAGAGTGACTTGCCCTTACCTTGAAGTACTTTATTTAGGCTTTATTTATTTATTTATTTTTTATTTTTGCACTTTATTCTTGCATGGAGAAGTCACCAACCTTTTGACGTGAAGGTACATATTTGTGATACCCACCCCCAGTTACTCAGTTGGTCACCTTTCCAAGTGGCTACTGTAATACCCGGCTAGACTCCGGTATCAGAATTCCTACCGTTCGGTGGAATCTCGGATGTCGAAAACCTCTAGAAGGGTAAAATCATGTTTTATAAAATGTTTTAATGTATTTCATGTTTTAAGTAAGAGATTAAATGAGTTTTTTTGCATGAAATTAACCTTGGAGGAAGACCCAGGTTCGGCCGCCGAACCTCAAGTTTGGCCGCCGAACATGCATGCACTTCGGGAGTGCTTTAGGCCCTCGAAGGCATAAGTGGGGGAAGACCAGGTTCGGCCGCTGAACCTTATGTTCGGCCGCTGAACCTTATGTTCGGCCGCCGAACATGGCATGCATGCGGAGGCACGTTAGGCCCCCGAAAGTGGCCTGGCCAGCCACCTATAAAGGGGTCTCCATGTCTGAACGGGCGAGCTTTTCTCCCCATTTTCGGCCAAGGTGAGTTCTCCGCCGTTCCTCGTCGATTTTGAGTTTCTTCCTTCGAGTTTTCATGATTTTCATGGGTTTGCAACTTGGTTTTGAAGATTTTGAGCAAAGAACGAGTTTTGGAAACTTGGAGATCTAGGGGTTGATTTCTCCTCATCTTCGAGTTTGGATCACTTCTCCTCTCGTTTTTCAAGAGGTAACCTTAGATCCGACCTTTCTTGCATGTTTTAAGTAAGTTTTATGTAATACCCAGCTAGAATCCAGCACTGGAATTCATGCCTTCCGGCGGAATCTTGGGTGTTGGAGTTCTCTATAAGGGTAAAATGTGTTTTTCTAAAATGTTTTCACATGATTTTATGGATTTTATGGAAAGAGAATTGAGTTTTTGAAGGAAAAGACCAAGGAGGATTTTGCCAGGTTCGACCGCCGAACATTGAGATGTTTCGGGTGTGCCTCTGGCCTCCGAAAGTCTTGAGGGCAGAAACCAAATTCGGCCGCCGAACCTCAAGTTCGACCGCCGAACATGGGAGAGTTTAGGGAGCTGGTTTGGCCGTCGAAGGAGGTTCAGCCGGTCACCTATAAAAGGCTCCAGACCGAAAATGGGCGAGTTTTCTCCCCATTCTCGGGCCGAGGTGAGTTCATGCCCTCCTTTGGTCGATTTCTTGCTTTTCCTTCAATCCCTCTAGTTTTCATGAGTTTTATTGTTGTTTTGAAGAGTTTTAAGCTTAGATCAAAGATTTGGAGCTTGGAGACCCCGAAGCTAGATTTCTCCACATCTCCAAGGTTCGGGTCGTACCAACTCTCGATCTCCAAGAGGTAAGTGTAGATCCTCGCTCTTCCCTTTGTTTTAAGTGAGTTTTAATGCTTGGTTATGGGTAGATATGCATGTTTTGGGGTTTTCCCCAATGTTAGGGTTTATGTGGGTTTTATGCCCAAAGTATGTTAATGTATGTTTTCATGATGTTTTGTTGGGGTTTTAAGTTAGTGTATACCCCTATATCCATATGGGAGTGAGTATGCATGTTTGGGAGAGAGTATGAAAGGATTTGGGTGTTTTTGAGTTGGTTTTGGCCTGTACAGATTCGGATGTGTCGTCCAGAGGGGACCAGGTTCAGCCGCCGAAGGTAGTTTCGGCCGCCGAACCTGCATGGGAGGCAGTCTTTCGGCTGTCGAACGTGCCCCCAAAGGCTGAGTTTCGTTTCTGTCCTGGAGTTTCGGCCGCCGAAAGTGCCCCCGAAAGTGCCTGACTTTCGGATGCGGGAGAACCTTCAGCCGCCGAACCTGCCTCCGAACCTACCTGAGTTTCGGATCTGGAGGGGGACTTCGGGCGCTGAAGGTGCTGCCGAATGTGCCCTGTCCAGCCTTTTCTTGGGTGTTTTCTATGCATATTTTGAGGAGGTTTTAGAGGGTTTTTGGGGAGTTGTTTATGAGTTGTTTAGAGTATGTTTGGCACCTCATTCGAGTCCACCTGTGTAGGATCTGACCCGAGGGATCGAGGAGGCCAATAGTGCTAGCAGTTGCAGAGTCAGTCAGCGTCTGCCAGAGGTGAGTAGGACTAAACTTAATCTTGTACTTTAAGAAATCAAATGCCTAAAGCATGTTCATGCATCATGATTACTATGTAGTAGGTTGATTGCACTAGTTTCACGAATATGATGCATTGCATAATTTACTGTTGATGTGGATGGACCAAGGGGACTTCAATAGCCCATAAGTCTGTCATAATGAAAGTCCTGGGCAAGTCCCCTGAGAGCCGGGCATTGATGGATAAGTCCTATGTGAGCCCTTTTAGGGTCGGGCACCATCTTATGTTATGTGTGAAAGTCTTGTGTGAGCTCTCTGTGGGCCAGGCACTATGTTATGTGTGAAAGTCCTGTGTGAGCTCCTTCGGAGGCCGGGCACCGACAGAGGGAGTTTTGACGTCACGTCTAATACGTTATGTGGAATGTTTGTGCTATGATGCATTTCATGAAAGCATGTAATTAATGAACTGTTTTCCTTGTTTCTATTCACTGGGCTTTTTAGCTCACCCTTCTCCCTTAACCCCCAGGTTTGCAAGTCTGAGAGTCAGAGTTCAAAAGTCAGCAAGGTAATGGATTAGTTATATTATGGTTGTGTAATAGTTTAGTAGTTTTAGAGTGGACATGTAAAGTAAATTGGTGTAATGTAATTTGAGGAAATGTATTGTAAGATAAATTGGATGTAATGTAAGGTAGAGTTTATGTTTATGGATTAGTTGTGCTTGGCCCTGAAACTTGGTTAATCCCTGTTTAGTACATGATGTATGTAATGTTTTTATGTTGAGTTATGTATGGACCAAACTTGAGGCATGTGATGTTTACCCCGCTGGAGTATTTGATGAGGACTCTAGTGGAGGGTTTTATGTTTTATGTCAGAATGCATGCACAGGTCAGGTTTGGACTCATCAGATGTTTAAGTTTTTATGTCCATGTTTTAATCATGTATGGGATTTGACCAGGTGATAGTATGTATGTTAGGCTTGCTATGAGTCCCGGCGGCCTTAAGCCGATCTGGATCCTAGCGCCGGTAGCAGTCCGGTTTTCGGGTCGTTACAGAGTGGTATCAGAGCCCTAGGTTCAAATGGTCGAACCTATAGAGAGTGTCGGGCTCAAGTATGTTCTAGAAGGGCAAGCACAATAGGAAAATCATGTCCACTAGGATAGGATGTAGAGTCCTGTCTTGTATGATGATGTGAAATGCCATGATTTTATGCATGTGTATTAATGCTATGTTATGTATGTATATATGATATAGGTTCATGTGTTTCCAAATGGACCTTATGATGCTAATGTTGTTTGCATGATTGTGTGTGTTCTTCAGAGGAGTCAGGATGAGAGGCACTCGTCGATCTGTGGAATCGACCGGAGTTCCGTCTGAGAGGGAAGGTATGGACACCTTTTCCCATACTCTGCCTAGAGCGCAGTCGTGGGGAGTCAGTAGATGGAGGACATCAAGGGACCCAAAGAGGTCTTTAGATGCAAGCAGAGAAGGAATGGATTCCAGAAGGATGTCAGCTAGTATGAGAGAGTTAGAGTTGGATGTTCAGAGGAGAGATGGAAGCCTGAGTGTGAATATGATTGAAGAAGGTATGGGAGAGTCGCAAGAAGATGCTCAGACTCAGGATTCCAGGATCTTGGGTTCAGGAGGGATTGATCCCTTCACCCTGAGTACAGCCGCCATAAGAGGATTACAGTGGGGGAATACCACCAAGAAGTGGAAGAGAGGCCTCAGAAGGTCGAAGAAGAAGTTTTGGCAGAATTTGAAGACTAGTCTGGGTTTTGGTGGTTCGAGCTCTGGTTCGGGTAGCTCCAGATGTACAAGGTGCGGTAGGCCACACAAGGGAGTTTGTCTGGCGGGGACGACAGCCTGTTTCAGGTGCGGACAGGAGGGGCACATGGCACGTGAGTGCCCCAGTGCGCCGGGGTTGGCTCAGTCTCAGCGGAATGGCTTCAGGTAAAGTGACTCAGCCAGTAGCTCCAGCCTTGTTTCAGGTTAGTGGTTGAGGCAGAGGGAGAGGGTCAGCCTTTTCCTCAGCAGGTTCCCATGGAGAAGGTCCGTCAGCTCCAGCTCGGATCTTCACCCAAGCTCAGCAGGAGGCAAACGGATTGAACATGGTGGTGTCAGGTACGCTCACTTTGAATGTTCTGATGCGCATGCTTTTCTGAACCCTAGTGTTTCTCTTTCTTAGTTGCTCCAAGAGCCGTTGAGGGGTTGGGTTGATAGCTTCTAGGCAATAGTGTCCTCCTTGGGTCAGTGGACCCCAGAGTGATCCATCTGAGGCAGAGTCAGTCTGCCGGTCCAGTTCAGGTGCCAGTTGAGGGTAGATTCCATCAACCCGATCTTGAGGTTCTAGACTTGACTGTCTGGGCGTCAGGCTAGGGATGGATTGGTTTTCTACTCATGCTGCTATCTTGGTCTGTAGAGACAAGGTAGTCAGATTCAGAGGACAGGATGGGTCAGAGGTAGTTTTCGGAGGGGACAGTGTAGAGATGCCTAGGGGTTTGACGTCAGCCTGTCAGGCTCGTAGGGTGCGTAAGAGAGGTTGTCAGAGGGTTCTAGCTCTTGTCTGAGAGTTTTGTGGTGTAGTCAGGGAACCAACCTCAGTGTTAGTAGTTAGAGAGTTCTTAGATGTCTTCCCAGACGAGCTGCCAGGTTTACCACCTGTTAGAGAGATAGAGCTTGAAGTAGAAGTGATATCTGGAAACAGACCGATCTCTATTCCTCTCTACAGGATGGCACCTGTAGAGTTATGAGTTAGAAGAGTAGTTGTAAGACTTGGTAGACAAGGGTTTTATCCGACCTAGTACCTCACCCTAGATTGTTCCAGTGTTGTTGTGGGAAAAGAAGGATAGATCCTCGAGACTTTGTAGCGACTGTAAGCAGTTCAACAAGGTCACTACCAAGGACAGGTATTTCCACTCAGGATTGATGATCTATTGGACTAGCTAACAGGAGCTGGTTGTTTTCTTAGATAGGCCTGAGATTCGGGTACTACCTGTTGAGAGTTAGAGTTAGTGTTAGATCAGCAGTGAGGAGGAAGAAGAGAAGGATCAGAGTAGCGCAGCAGAAGAGTGTTGAGTTTCAGGAGGAGGTTGAGGTATTTCTTAGGTGTCTCCTATGGGAAGTGTGATTCATTAAGGAGAGAATCCATTCGGATTTCCACGTTCCATGTTATGGAAGTTCGTGTCAGATCCAAGTAGGGTTTTTGAAGAACCAGAGGTGGAGGTCTTAGGGGGACCTCACCTATGTTGAGCAGTTAGTGTGGATCTTGGACACATAAGTTAGTCATCTAAGGAACAAGGATACCCCGATGGTGAAAGTCCTGTGGAATCACCATAGCAGGAAGAGTGTTCTTGGGAGAATCGGGAGTCTTTCCTCCGGCAGTGCCGTGTCTCTTTTAGAAGAGAGTTTTGAGGTCTTGCTTGCTTGTTTGCTTGCTTAATATGTATGTTTGATGCCATGTTGTTATGTATGCATGATTAGTTGAGGAACATTCGGGGACGAATGTTCTTGAAGGGGGGAAGAATGTAATACCCGGCTAGAATTCGGCACTGGAATTCCTGCCTTCCGGAGGAATCTTAGGTGTTGGAGTTCTCTTGAAGGGTAAAATGTGTTTTTCTAAAATGTTTTCACATGATTTTATGGATTTTATGCAAAGAGAATTGAGTTTTTGAAGGAAAAGACCAAGGAGGATTTTGCCAGGTTCGGCCGCCGAATGTGATGTTCGGCCGCCGAACATTGGAATGTTTTGGGTGTGCCTTTGGCCTTCGAAAGTCTTGAGGGCAGAAACCAGGTGTAACGACCCGGAAACCGGTACCCCTCAGTAACGGCCCGAACCATCACTGGCACTAGGATCCAGATCGGCTTAAGGCCGCCGGGACCCGTAGCAAGCCGACTATACTCTCTGTGTAACTGATAAATCCCATACATGATACAAAGATACTCACCAATCCTGTAAACTCTGTAGGCTTAACTACTGCTACTCAGATATATCAATCTGAAATGGCCCTCAGGGCCTATACCAGGGACTACTATCTGCTGTGGATCAAGGGATTTAAACCCTTTTTCTCTGTAACACAATCCACTGGTATCACATCAAAGCCATACATTAAGCCTAACTCACACATTTCTCATCAAGAAACGTAAAACAGGATTCATGTACAAGGGATTAATCATACATCACACTATAGCAAGGATACTAGGAAAAGCACAAGTCTATCCAGTATACGACAGTACATATCTATACATTACATTACAACTAATCTTTTAATTACATCATGTCCACTATGCTATTACAAACATACATTCATGCATAACTTTCCTCTGTACTCTTGCTGACTTTAACTTCCCATAGCTATCTCAGAACCTGCAAAACTGGGGTTAAGGGAGTGGGATGAGCTACTACAGCCCAGTGAGGAGGAACAATAAAAACAGTTCATTCATTACATGCTGTCATGAAATGCATCACATCACAAACATATCATCTCAAGGATGAACTTGTCACCAATAGCCCTCAACTACATGTGATAATCTGACCAACTGTGCCAGGGAGACGATGTCATCACCTGGTCTACTCTTATCTCTGCTCTGATATCATAACATGACCAACTGTGCCAGGGAGATGATGTCATCACCTGGTCTACTCTTATCTCTGCTTTGACAGCCCAGCTGTCTCACTCATAGTACCAGGAGCGACCTGGACTATCCAGGGGCGACCTGGTATGGCTATCTCATGCCACAAATCTGTATCTGCTCTCTGTCAAGGGCTAAGGATCATCCAACATTCATCCACATAACCAACAACGTATATGCAATGTATCATCGTCGTGAAGTCTAATGCAATACAACCTAATACATAACATGGCAGTTTATGATGCATGGATCATGCTAGAATCGTGTCATTTCTCAAGTAAAATATGAAGTTTAGTTCCACTCACCTCTAGCCAATGCTGGCTAACTCTGGGCCAACTCTAACTCTGGAGCCTCCTCGGTTCCTCGGTCCAATCCTACACAGATGGACTTAAATGAGGTACCAAACATACTCTAACATAACTATGAACATCTCTCCAAAAACCCTCTAAAACATCACAAAACATGCATGCAAAACAAGCAAAGGAAGGCTGGACAGGGCACCTTCGGCAGCACCTTCGGCGGCCGAATGTCTCCTCCAGAGACGAAAGTCAGGCATGTTCGGCGGCCTAACTTGGACTTTCGGGGGCCGAACCTGAGTTTAGCCAGAACTCAGTTTCGTGCACAAGGACGCCTGCCAGTCCCTCCATCACCTGTTCAGACCTCAACACATGCATTTAACCCTTCTAAAACATGCATAAACACTTCAACAAGCCTAAGGGAGCTTCAAATAACTTTAAACTCCAACAAACAAGCTCACAAGACACATCAAACATAAAGGATTCATAACCCTATTATGCACATCTCATGCAAACTCATGCCTAGCTCCCTTTTCCCTTTACAAAACTCATAAAAACATCATAAGAACCATGGATCAACACTTACCTCTTGAAGAACAAAGGCTGAGATGATCCAAACTCAAAGATATGGAGAAACCAAGCTTCAAAAGCTTCAAACTCCAAAACCTTGTTTCAAGCTCACAACTCTTCAAAACAAGGGTAAAACTCATGAAAACCGTGAAAGATGTGAAGAAAAACCATGAAAATACTTTAAGGAGATCAAGACCTCACCTAGGTCAGAAGGAGAGAAGAAACCTCCTCCTTTTTCTGCCACTCGGTGCCCTTATAGATGAGCAACCGCCTCAGGTTCGGCTGCCGAATCGCATGCAAAATTATGCAATTTTCGGGGGCCGAACATAACCTTCGGGGGCCGAACATTGGGCACTTTAGGCGGCCGAACTTAACCTTAGGGGGCCGAACATGGCAAAATGCCTCCTTGGCCATATCTCTTCAAAACTCAATCCTTTTCTACGCTAAACCTTTAAAACACTTGCACATATTTTAGAAAACTTTCTCTTACCCTTCCAGAGACCTCTGACATCCTCGAACTCCCCCGGATGGTAGGAATTCCGATGTCTGAATCTAGCCGGGTATTACATTCTTCCCTCCTTTAAAAACATTCGTCCTCGAATGTTAAAACAACAACAATAAACATACAGGGAAACAAGAAGAAAACCTACCATCGGTCTCTACGAAGAGACATAGATACCCCTGAAGTAAAACTCCCGGGTTAGCTATACTGTCTGACTTTGCTGACCCTTCACTGCTTAAGCTGTGTTTACACTAATTGTTTACCACTCTTGCTTGTACACAATCGACCTGACTCTTTCATATGACTACTAACTTTTCTTTTCTTTGCCTTTTCTCAGCTTATTCACACTTCTCTGGTTATACTAACCTTTACTTCTCTTTACTTATCACTTCTGTCAGTACACAACAACTGACTTGAATCTTTCATCTGACTACGGAGCTTCCTTTCTCTTTGCTGCTTCTCGGCTTTATAACTCTACGGAAATGCTAGATGACTTGGCTATCACGTTCTCTCTCTCTACTTATTTTCAATGTTATATTGTGACACATCACAATGAAACAGACATGCCTTGCAATTGCACTCAGCTTACAGAACCTGACCTCTATGCCATGTTCTCTGAAAATCTACAACATTTCGTAGATAACGGGCATGCTTCTTTGTTTCTCTAAACTATTCTACGATTTTGCTGCGCACTCTGATCCTTGCCCGCTTTTCTTCTTCTTTACTCTTTTGATCCCTTTTTAACTACACTGGACTATCTCTAGCTCTCTAGCTATCTGTTTCTATAGGATAAACTGATAAGCGACATCTGACTGAGGGCAGCTAAGCCTTACCCAGTAAATCCTGTCTTGTATACTCAGAGTCGCTGAGCAGTTTTACCCCTTCCCTCTGGTTTACACTCTTCATTACAATCAAACTCTCATCTCTACGCAACTGTTAACTGGCTTTTCTCTATCTTTCGACAGATCGTCGATTATAGAAAACAACCGGCTTCTACTAGCTGTTCCTATGGAACACCTATCCTTGGTAGTGAGTTTGTGCAACTCTTCACAGTTGTGATAAAATCTCAAGGTTTCATCCTCCGTTTCTCACAACGATACTGGAACATTCTAGGGTGTGTGGTACTAAGTCGGATAGAATCCTTTACTACCAAGTTCTACTATCGCTCTTCAGTCTGTAACTGCTTTACTAGCTCTTATAGGTTTCAACTCTTACATGCTACAGGTATCATTTCAAAGGAAAAGGTGAAGATGCATTTAGTCTCCATTCTCACTTAACTTGCAACTCCACTGGGTTTACTAATGGTAAACCTGCTAACTCGTCTGGGATAACATCTAACACTCTTTCTCTTTTCCTGTCTATGACTACTGAGGCTGGTTCCCTGACCTGGCTATGCGCTCAAACAAGAGCAAGAAAACTCCTGACTAACTTCCCTAACGAATGCACGAGCCTGTAGGGTTGATATCAAACTGCTGGGTATGCTAAACTGTCCCCCTCTAAGGACTAACTCTGACCCATCCGAGCCTCTGAACTCTGAACTGTCCTACCTTGTCTTTGCAGACTTAGGTAGTACCTCAAGTAGCTAGCCAATCCGCCCTAGGTTGACATCATCAGTCACCCCTAGAACCATCAGGTCAGCTGGACGGCATCTACTACTCTCAACAAACTCTGAACTGAACCGACAGACTGACTCTGCCATAGATGGATCACACTCTTGGGCCCTCTGACCCAAAGAGAACACTCTACGCCAGAAGTTATCAACCCCTCCTCTAGTTATGGCTCTCAAAACAACAGGGAAAGAAACATCAGGGTCCACTATAATCTACACATCTGAACACCCGCAAGTGAACGTATTTGACGTCACCGTGTTCAATGTGTTAACCGCCTACTGAGTCAGGATGAAGATCCAAGCTAAAGCTAATGAATCTTCCTTCGGGAACCGACCAAAGAAAAGGAGAACTCTCTTCTCTTGCCTCAACCCCTGTCCGAAAACATGGCTAGAGCTACAGGCTGAGTTACACTACTAGAAGTCATCTGCTGGGACTGTGCCAATCAGGGCCGCAGTAGGACACTCACATAACATGAGTCCTTCCTGCTCGCATCTATACATGCCGTAGTCCCATACTAACAGACCACTTTCGTGTAAACCCCACACCTCACGCATCCAGAACTATCTGAACCAGAGCTCATCGCCATCTAATCCCAGACTAAACTGAAATCTCCTTCTACACTTTCGTACTTTAAATTCTGTTCTTTCTCTGCTCTATCTTATCTCATTTACTCTTTTCTTTGCTTACTTTTCTCTTACTTACTTTTATTCTTTTTCTTACTCTACACTTTCTTACGCTATTCTCTGCCTTATTTCTTTACTTGAGGTCTACACTCAGAGATGAGAGGTCACTCTCTCTCTACCTGGATTTCAAAGCCACGGCTATAGCTCTCGAGCTTTTTCCCGGCGCACTAACCTTTAACGACTCACTCGTCTCTGACCATCTAACTCTATTACACTTTACTATATTCACATCAACTAATAGTCTATACACATCAGAACACTCAAAAGTGAGTTTACCTGGCACCACTGTGTTCCGTGTGTCTGTCTCTGGCTGATCCTGGGTGAAAATCCGAGCCGGAACTAACGGACGTCCACTGAAGGAACCTCCTGAAGAAGGGACTACCCCTCTTTCTCTACCTCTGCCCTGCACCGAGGCTGGAGCTTCTGGTGGAATTCTATTGTCTGCGGATGTCTGTGGGAACTGTGCTGACATGACCGTAATGGGACACTCTCGTGCCATGTGCCCCTCCTGTCCGCACCTGAAACATGCTGTTGTCCCAGCCCGACATACGCCTTTGTGCCTCCTACCGCACTTCACACAGCTAGAACTATCCCAACCAGAACTCGAACCCTCGCGAAAACCCATGCCAAACTGTACCCTATTCCAGAACTCTCTTTTCTTTGACCCTTTCAGGCCTCTCACTTTCTTTTTATTCTTTGCAGCAGCCTCACCCAAAGGGAAACGATCAATGTTCTCTGGGTAAGTTTCTACACTCATGTTTTCTGTCTGCTCTAGCTGCGCAAAGTCACTCTTCTGACACTCCCTTGGGCTCTCTGGACAAACCCATCCTGTAAACTCTGAAGCAAACTGCTCCCAGGATAAGCGTTCTACCCTCGGGTCCACATGCTGGGTGAACCATTCCCTTGCCTTCTCACATTTCAATGTAACCCCTGCCATCTGTATGGCTCTACTCTCATTAGCTCCCAACTCATCGGTTATCAGCTTAACCATTCTAAGATACTCAACAGGGTCATCACCAGTCTCAAATTTGGGAACATCCAACCTCAAATAAGCTGTCATCTGCACCATACTTTCCCCAGGTGAACTAGGCTTGGGTGTTTGGACAATTGGGGCTACTGGTTCTCCTGGTGGTGGAGGAGATGCAACATGCCCTAGGTTAGGGTTTACTGACCCTGGGTAACAAAAGAAGGGTGGAAACATGGTATACTGTGGATATGACGGGTAAAAGGAAGGATAAGGCATAAAGGTGGGATATGGGTTATATCTAGGAAACTCTGATGTACCTCTCATCGGGTACTCTGCCTCCCACTGATAGGGTGGATACTGAGGTGGAACAAACCTCGAGGCCTGAGTGCCTCCTTGGGACTCACCCATATCTCCTCCCAACCTACTTCTACTAAAGCTATCATCTCTACTCTGCTCATCCTCCTCTCCTTCTCTCCGATACCCTGACATACTACTCTGAACAACTCCCCTTCTACTCTCATCAACAGACCGTCTAGGGTCCCTTGAAGTACCTTCTCTGCTTAAACTATCTGATGTTGCCCTTTGCAGAACGGGGAGATGAGCATCCATGTCCTCATCCTCCGGCGGAGCTCCTGTCAATCTAGCAGATCGACGAGTTCCTCTCATCCTACCTCTGAAAAAGCACAACAGCACACACAATGTCATCAACTGATCCATGTGAAAACACATGAATCCTTAACACATATCAAACATATTAATAATGCACATGCAACTCATCATGGCATTTCACATCAGCATGCAAGACAGGATTCCATATCCTATCCTAGTGGACATAATTTTAACTTATTGTGCTTTCCTTCCTATACAAGACAACACCTCTTTCCGATGTGGGATATCCCAACACACCGTACTCTTGAGGCCCTATGCTCTGATACCAATCTGTAACGACCCGGAAACCGGTACCCCTCAGTAACGGCCCGAACCATCACTGGCACTAGGATCCAGATCGGCTTAAGGCCGCCGGGACCCGTAGCAAGCCGACTATACTCTCTGTGTACCTGATAAATCCCATACATGATACAAAGATACTCACCAATCCTGTAAACTCTGTAGGCTTAACTACTGCTACTCAGATATATCAATCTGAAATGGCCCTCAGGGCCTATACCAGGGACTACTATCTGCTGTGGATCAAGGGATTTAAACCCTTTTTCTCTGTAACACAATCCACTGGTATCACATCAAAGCCATACATTAAGCCTAACTCACACATTTCTCATCAAGAAACGTAAAACAAGATTCATGTACAAGGGATTAATCATACATCACACTATAGCAAGGATACTAGGAAAAGCACAAGTCTATCCAGTATACGACAGTACATATCTATACATTACATTACAACTAATCTTTTAATTACATCATGTCCACTATGCTATTACAAACATACATTCATGCATAACTTTCCTCTGTACTCTTGCTAACTTTAACTTCCCATAGCTATCTCAGAACCTGCAAAACTGGGGTTAAGGGAGTGGGATGAGCTACTACAGCCCAGTGAGGAGGAACAATAAAAACAGTTCATTCATTACATGCTGTCATGAAATGCATCACATCACAAACATATCATCTCAAGGATGAACTTGTCACCAATAGCCCTCAACTACATGTGATAATCTGACCAACTGTGCCAGGGAGACGATGTCATCACCTGGTCTACTCTTATCTCTGCTCTGATATCATAACATGACCAACTGGGCCAGGGAGACGATGTCATCACCTGGTCTACTCTTATCTCTGCTTTGACAGCCCAGCTGTCTCACTCATAGTACCAGGAGCGACCTGGACTATCCAGGGGCGACCTGGTATGGCTATCTCATGCCACAAATATGTATCTGCTCTCTGTCAAGGGCTAAGGATCATCCAACATTCATCCACATAACCAACAACGTATATGCAATGTATCATCGTCGTGAAGTCTAATGCAATACAACCTAATACATAACATGGCAGTTTATGATGCATGGATCATGCTAGAATCGTGTCATTTCTCAAGTAAAATATGAAGTTTAGTTCCACTCACCTCTAGCCAATGCTGGCTAACTCTGGGCCAACTCTAACTCTGGAGCCTCCTCGGTTCCTCGGTCCAATCCTACACAGATGGACTTAAATGAGGTACCAAACATACTCTAACATAACTATGAACATCTCTCCAAAAACCCTCTAAAACATCACAAAACATGCATGCAAAACAAGCAAAGGAAGGCTGGACAGGGCACCTTCGGCAGCACCTTCGGCGGCCGAATGTCTCCTCTAGAGACGAAAGTCAGGCATGTTCGGCGGCCTAACTTGGACTTTCGGGGGCCGAACCTGAGTTTAGCCAGAACTCAGTTTCGTGCACAAGGACGCCTGCCAGTCCCTCCATCACCTGTTCAGACCTCAACACATGCATTTAACCCTTCTAAAACATGCATAAACACTTCAACAAGCCTAAGGGAGCTTCAAATAACTTTAAACTCCAACAAACAAGCTCACAAGACACACATCAAACATAAAGGATTCATAACCCTATTATGCACATCTCATGCAAACTCATGCCTAGCTCCCTTTTCCCTTTACAAAACTCATAAAAACATCATAAGAACCATGGATCAACACTTACCTCTTGAAGAACAAAGGCTGAGATGATCCAAACTCAAAGATATGGAGAAACCAAGCTTCAAAAGCTTCAAACTCCAAAACCTTGTTTCAAGCTCACAACTCTTCAAAACAAGGGTAAAACTCATGAAAACCGTGAAAGATGTGAAGAAAAACCATGAAAATACTTTAAGGAGATCAAGACCTCACCTAGGTCAGAAGGAGAGAAGAAACCTCCTCCTTTTTCTGCCACTCGGTGCCCTTATAGATGAGCAACCGCCTCAGGTTCGGCTGCCGAATCGCATGCAAAATTATGCAACTTTCGGGGGCCGAACATAACCTTCGGGGGCCGAACATTGGGCACTTTAGGCGGCCGAACTTAACCTTAGGGGGCCGAACATGGCAAAATGCCTCCTTGGCCATATCTCTTCAAAACTCAATCCTTTTCTACGCTAAACCTTTAAAACACTTGCACATATTTTAGAAAACTTTCTCTTACCCTTCCAGAGACCTCTGACATCCTCGAACTCCCCCGGATGGTAGGAATTCCGATGTCTGAATCTAGCCGGGTATTACACCAGGTTCGGCCACCGAACCTCAAGTTCGGCCGTCGAACATGGGAGAGTTTAGGGAGCTGGTTTGGTCGCCAAAGGAGGTTCAGCCGGTCACCTATAAAAGGCCCCAGACCGAAAATGGGCGAGTTTTCTCCCCATTCTCGGGCTGAGGTGAGTTCATGCCCTCCTTTGGTCGATTTCTTGCTTTTCCTTCAATCCCTCTAGTTTTCATGAGTTTTATTATTGTTTTGAAGAGTTTTAAGCTTGGATCAAAGATTTGGAGCTTGGAGACCCCGGAGCTAGATTTCTCCACATCTCTAAGGTTCGGGTCGTACCAACTCTCGATCTCCAAGAGGTAAGTGTAGATCCTCGCTCTTCCCTTTGTTTTAAGTGAGTTTTAATGCTTGGTTATGGGTAGATATGCATGTGTTGGGGTTTTCTCCAATGTTAGGGTTTATGTGGGTTTTATGCCCAAAGTATGTTAATGTATGTTTTCATGATGTTTTATTGGGGTTTTAAGTTAGTGTATGCCCCTATATCCATGTGGGAGTGAGTATGCATGTTTGGGAGAGAGTTTGAAAGGATTTAGGTGTTTTTGAGTTGGTTTTGGCTTGTACATATTCGGACGTGTCGTCCAGAGGGGACCAGGTTCGGCCGCCGAACCTGCATGGGAGGCAGTCTTTCGGCTGCCGAACATGCCCTCGAAGGCTGATTTTCGTTTCTGTCTTAGAGTTTTGGCCGTCGAAAGTGCCACCGAAAGTGCCTGACTTTCGGATGCGGGAGAACCTTCGGCCGTCGAACCTGCCGCCGAACCTACTTGAGTTTCGGATCTGGAGGGGGACTTCGACCGCCGGAGGTACCGCCGAATGTGTAATACCCGGCTAGACCCCGGCATCTGAATTCCTGCCTTCCGGCGGAATCTCGGGTGTCGGAACTCCCTAGTAGGATAAAAGGATGTTTTTATAAATGTTTTCATGTATTTAAGGTTTTTAAGTAAGAAATTAAATGAGTTTTGCATGAAATCAACCTCGGAGGAAGACCCAGGTTCCGAGCATGCATGCCTTCGGGAGTGCTTTAGGCCCCCGAAAGCATAAGTGAGGGAAGTGCAGGTTCGGCCGCTGAACATTGCATGCATGCGGAGGCACGTTCGGCTCCCAAAAGTGGCCTGGCCAGCCGCTATAAAGGGGTCCCCATATCCGAACGGGCGAGGTTTCGCCCATTTTCGGTCAAGGTGAGCTCTCCGCCGTCCCTTGATGATTTTGAGCTTCTTCCTACTAGTTTTCTTGGTTTTAATGAGTTTTACAACTTGGTTTTGAAGATTTTAAGCTAAAAGAGCAAGTTTGGGAACTTGGAGGTTCTTGGAGCCCGATCTCTCCATTCTCCAAGCTAGGATCGTTCTTCCTCTCGATCTTTAAGAGGTAAGCTTCGATCTACTCTTCTTTTATGATTTATATGAGTTTTATGCAAGATTTGGGAGTGTAGATGCATGTTTATGTTTTTGGGTCCAATGTTATTTTTATGTGTAATGTATGTTGTTTATGCATGTTTGATGTGTTGTAGATGGGGTTTAGGATAGTTTGGAGCACCTAGGAGCTGTTATGCATGTTTGTGAGTGTTGTAGAATAAGTTTGTGGTTGATGATTTTGATTGGGAGGCGAAAATGCATGTGGAATCGAGTTTCTGCCCTTTGGCAGAAACCAGGTTCGGCCGCTGAAGGTACTTTCGGCCGCTGAACCCCCTTATGGAGGCAGCATTCGGCTGCCGAAGCCTGCCCCCGAAAGAGGACTTTCGTCTCTGGAGGGCAGTTTCGGCCGCCGAAAGTGCCGCCGAACATGCATGAGTTTCGTCTCTGTCTGGGAGTTTC
Organism: Manihot esculenta; assembly: GCF_001659605.2. NCBI lineage: Eukaryota > Viridiplantae > Streptophyta > Magnoliopsida > Malpighiales > Euphorbiaceae > Manihot > Manihot esculenta. The sequence goes on along the minus strand of NC_035161.2, from coordinate 764,309 downwards.
GGCCGCCGAAGGTGCCGCCGAACCTGCCTGACTTTCGGCTCTGGAGGGACTTTCGGCCGCCGAACCTGCCGCCGAAAGTGCCCTGTTCAGCCATTTCTTGCATGTTTTCCATGGATGTTTTGAGGTGTTTTTAGGGGGTTTTTGGGGAGTATTTTAGAGTTATGTTCTAGTATGTTTGGTCCCTCATTTGAGTCCACCTGTGTAGGTTCGGACACGAGGAACCGAGGACCCCAGCAGTGAGTTGACTGTTGTCTGAGTTGCCAAAGGTGAGTAAAATAAACTATACCTTTAAATTAATGAAATGTTTCAGCATGATTCATGCATCATAAATGCTATGTATATTTTAGGTTGTTGCATTAGTTTCACGAATATGTTGCATTGCACATATTGATGTTAGTGTGGATGGACATTGAATGATCCATAGCCCCCAACCTATGATATGATGTTATGTTATGCATGATACAGAATGAAAGACCAGTGGGACCCATTCTACGTTCGCTGGCACTATGTAAGAGAAAGACCAGGACCCATTCTATGTTCTGGCATAGTTGGACAGTTATGTATGTTTAAGGGAAAGACCAGGACCCATTCTACGTTCTGGCACAGTTGGACAATGTGGAGGGCTATTGGTGACAATTCCATCCTTGATGTGTTATGTTTGTGTTGTGACGCATTTCATAATGCATATGTGTTAAATTATGTTTTATGTTTCTACTCACTGGGCTCTAGTAGCTCACCCCTTTCCCTTAACCCCCAGGTGTGCAGGTACTGGATAGATCTAGAAGTCAGCAGGGCTAAGAAGGAGTCTGTGTATGTAATAGTTAGTGTGGACATGAAAGTTGGAGGAATAATGTAATAGATGAGATATTATGTTTTAAGATTTAATGTTTAGAATTGTGCTTTGCCCAATGTATGCTCGAGTTGTCCCTTTTGTACATGATCAGATTTATAAAATGTTTTATGATGAGTTATGTTTTATGATGAGCCCAGCTTGAGTTTTCTTTTTTATGTTGACCCACTAGAGTATTTGATGAGGATTCTAGTTGGGATTTATGATTTTAATATCGTGTATGCACAGGTCAAGCTGGGAAATGAAAAGTTTTAAATTTTTATGGAAATGTATGATCATGTATAGGATGTTTCAGGTTTTCAGGTTACATGTCAGGCTTGCTACGGGTCCTGGCGGCCTTATGCCGACCTGGGTCCTAGCGCCGGTAGCGGTCCGATTTTCGGGTCGTTACAGATTGGTATCAGAGCCCTAGGTTCATATGGTCGGACCTAGAGTGTCGGGCTCATAGATGTTATGGTAGGGCAAGCACAATAGGAAATTCATGTCCACTAGGATAGGGTGTTGAGTCCTATCTTGTTATGATGATGTGAAATGCCATGATTCTATGCATGTGCATTAATGATATGCTATGTTATGTATGTGTGGGTTCATGTGTTTCCACATGAACCATTTGATGCTAATGTTTGAGTGTGCTGTGTTGTTTTCAGAATCAGGATGAGAGGCACTCGTCGATCTGCACGATTGACTGGAGTACCACCAGAGAATGAGGGCACTGATGCCCGTCCTCCTGCATTGCCTAGGGCAATGTCATGTAGATCAAGCAGAGAGAGAGTGTCAAGGGACCCTAGAAGGTCTTTTGATGCTAGCAGAAGGGGGACAGATAGAGGAGGAAGTTCTTCGGATGTGAGGGAGGTTATGGAAGAAGAGCAGAGGAGGGATGGGAATCTGGATGTCAGCATATCGGAGGAAGGGACAGGGGAGTCTCAGGGAGGCGTTCAGGCCTTGGGGTATGGTTTTCCACCCCATTATCTACCCTTTCCATAGGGTTCAGGGTATCCGATGGGGGGCACATCGGATTACTCCAGCTTTAACCCTTACCCTACCTACATGCCTTATCCACCTTTCTATCCACCTTACCCATAGTACCCAGCTTATCCACCCTCACCCTTCTATCCTAACCCAGCAAACCCCACCTCGGGGAATGCTGCACCCCCACCTCCACCACCTACTGAACCACCAGCCCCAGTTGCCCAACCTTCTGGACCTAGCTCAGCCAGTGGGAGTAAGGTCAAGATGACAGATTACCTCAAGCTGGATGCTCCCAAATACAAGTCAGGGGATGATCCCTTTGAGTACTTGAGGGTAGTGAAGATGATCACTGATGAGTTAGGGGCAGATGACAGTAGAGCCATACAGATGGCAGGGTTCACTTTAAAGTGCAAGAAGGCACGGGAATGGTTCAAGTGCTATGTGGACCCAAGACTAGATAGCATGACCTGGGAGGAGTTTGCCAATGCTTTTGCAGGGTGGGCTTTTCTAGACAGTTCCAGAGAACTGAAGATGATTGAGTTTGAGCAGCTGAGGCAGACAGAAGATATGAATGTGGAGGAATACACAGATAAGTTCTTGGAGCTGTTGCCATTCTCAGGGCAAGCTCTAAACACAGGTTCCAAGAAGGCTAAGAGGTATGTTATGAAGCTGCATTCCAGGTACTCCTCATTAATTCAGTCAGTTGAGAGGGAAAGTTTCCACACTGTGGTGGATATGGCTCGAAGGATGGAAGCCAGTGCTATCATTGAGGGGTCAGTGAAGCAGTCAGTGGCCCAAGCATCAGGTTCTAAGACTCCAGGCAAAGGAAGGTCAGGCCCCTCTCTTCAGAGCTCAGGTAGCAAGAAGTGGAATAACACCACCAAGAAGCCGAAGAAGAATAAGTTCTGGAATAAGTTGAAATCCGGTCTGGGATTAGGCAGTGGCTCGAGCTCAGGCTCAGATGGTGCAGAGTGTGTAAGGTGTGGTAGGCTGCACAGAGGAGTGTGTCGGGCTGGGACTAATACTTGCTTCAGATGTGGACAGGAGGGACACATGGCTCGGGAGTGTCCTAGAGCACCTTTTATGGGACACTCCCAGCAGACCGCTTCGGGTAGTGTGGCACAGCCAGCAGCTCCAGCCATGACTCAGGGCAGTGGCAGAGGCAGAGGGAGAGGGGCAGCCTCTTCTTCAGGTTCCCGAGGTGAAGGTCCATCAGCTCCAGCCAGGATTTTCACCATGACTCAGCAGGAGGTGAACACATCCAACACCGTGGTGGCAGGTAATCTCATCATTGGCTGTTCTGATGTGTATGCATTAATGGACCCTGGTGCATCTCATTCTTTTGTTGCGCTGAGAGCTGTTGAGAGATTGGGTTTGATAGTCTCTGGGTTAGAGTGTCCCCTCTGGGTCAGTGGACCCAAGTGTGATCCATCAGTGGCAGAGTCAGTCTGCCGAGGTTGTCCAGTGTTTGTTGAGGATAGATGCCTTCCAACCGACCTAGTGGTTCTAGACTTGATAGATTTTGACGTCATTCTAGGGATGGATTGGCTATCTGCCCATGGTGCTACCTTGGACTGCACGGACAAGGTAGTCAGGTTCAGAGGTCAGGATGGGTCTGAGGTCGTCTTCAGAGGAGACAAGAGGGGTACGCCTAGAGGTCTGATATCAGCCCTACAGGCTCGTAGGTTGCTTAGGAAGGGATGTCAGGGGTATTTGGCTCATGTGAGGGAGCTTAATAGTCAGGTCAGGGAGCCAGCTTCAGTGCCAGTTGTCAGAGAATTTCAGGATGTTTTCCCAGAGGAGCTTCCAGGACTACCACCTGCTAGGGAGATAGAGTTTGAAATTGAATTGATGCCTGGAACCAGACCAATCTCTATCCCTCCCTACAGGATGGCACCAGCAGAACTGAAGGAGTTAAGAGAGCAGTTGCAAGAACTGGTAGACAAGGGTTTCATCCGCCCGAGTACCTAACCTTGGGGTGCTCCTGTATTATTTGTGAGAAAGAAGGATGGATCCCTCAGGCTTTGCATCGACTACAGGCAGTTGAACAAAGTCACTACCAAGAACAAGTACCCGTTGCCTAGGATCGACGATCTATTTGACCAGCTAGCTGGGGCTGGGTGTTTCTCCAAGATAGATCTGAGATCGGGGTACCATCAGCTGAGGATAAGGGAGGAAGATGTACCGAAGACAGCTTTCAGGACCAGATATGGGCATTTTGAGTTCCTTGTAATGCGGGCTAACCAATGCCCTTGCAGCATTCATGGACCTCATGAACAGAGTTTTCAGTCAGTATCTGGATCACTTCGTTATTGTCTTCATTGATGATATCCTAGTGTATTCCAGAAATGCAGAGGAGCATGCCCAACATCTGAGAATCGTTCTACAGACCCTGAGGGAGCATGGCTTGTATGCCAAGTTCTCTAAATGTGAGTTCTGGCTGAGGAGCATTTCATTCTTGGGGCATGTTGTGTCAGAACAGGGAATTGAGGTAGACCCCAAGAAGGTAGAGGCTGTAGCTAACTGGCCTCGACCCACTTCAGTGACCGAGATCAAGAGCTTTCTGGGTTTGGCTGGTTACTACAGGAGGTTCGTTCAGGACTTCTCTAAGATTGCCGCTCCCATGACCAGATTGACCAAGAAGAATCAGAGGTTTGTGTGGACTGATCAACGTGAAGAGAGTTTTGAGGAATTGAAGAGGAGGTTGACTTCAGCACTGGTGTTAGCTCTGCCGACCAGTGATGAGAACTTCACAGTGTTCTATGATGCATCCCGTGTGGGACTGGGTTATGTGTTGATGCAGAATGAGAGGGTAATCGCTTATGCCTCTAGGCAGCTGAAGAAGCATGAGTTGAATTACCCCACACATGATCTAGAGATGGCAGCAGTTATCTTTGCACTCAAGATGTGGAGGCATTACCTTTATGGGGTTAAGTGTGAGATCTTCACAGATCATAAGAGCCTGCAGTACATTCTGAGTCAGAGAGAATTGAACCTGAGGCAGAGGAGATGGGTAGAGCTATTGAGTGACTATGATTGCAAGATCCAGTACCATCCGGGTAAGGCGAATGTTGTGGCAGACGTCTTAACCCGGAAATCACTTGGCAGTCTATCCCACATTTCAGCAGAGAGGAGGCCGGTGGTAAAGGAATTCCATAGAATTTTGAATGACGGTTGCAGTTGGAGTTGTCTGGTACAGGGGCTTTGATAGCTCAGATGAGAGTGTCACCCGTGTTTCTTGAGCAGGTGCCTCAGAAGCAGCATGAGGACCCGGAGTTGGTCAAGATTGCCAGGACTGTTCAGTCTGGCAAGAGTGATGAGTTCAGATTTGATGATAAGGAGATGCTCCGCTACGGGAACAGGTTGTGTGTACCAGATGACATCAGCCTAAAGGGAGACATTATGGGAGAAGCCCATAATGCCAGATACAACGTTCACCCTGGGGCCACCAAAATGTATCAGGATTTGAAGAGAGTGTATTGGTGGCTAGCTATGAAGAAGGATCTGGCACTGTTCGTGTCAGCCTGTGATGTTTGTCAGAGGGTGAAGCTAGAACACCAGAAGCCAGCTGGAATGCTTAGCTCACTGCCGATTCCCGAGTGGAAATGGGAGAATATAGCCATGGATTTTGTAGTAGGGCTACCGGCAACGTCCAACAGGTTGGACTCCATATGGGTGATCGTGGACAGACTCACCAAGTCTGCTCACTTCATCCCTGTCAGGAGTGGCTACTCTGTGGATAAACTGACACAGATATATGTTGATGAGATTGTCAAGCTGCATGGGGTTTCTGTCTCAATAGTGTCTGATAGAGGGCCCCAGTTCACCTCCAGGTTTTGGCAGAGTCTGTAGAATGCTATGGGTACCAGATTAGACTTCAGTACTGCCTTCCACCCACAGACTGATGGACAGTCAGAGAGGACCATCCAGACAATTGAAGACATGCTCAGAATGTGTGTGCTAGATTTTGGCGGTTCTTGGAGGCAACATCTACCCTTGGTGGAGTTTGCCTACAATAACAGCCATCATGCTAGCATAGGGATGGCTCCATATGAAGCTTTATATGGGAGGAAGTGCAGATCACCTATATGCTGGGAAGAAGTGGGAGAGAGGACCTTGGCAGGCCCAGAGCTAGTTGAGCTCACCAGCAGGGTAGTACCCATAATCAGAGAGAGGATCAGAACTGCCAGCAGTCGGCAGAAGAGCTATGCAGATGTTCGCAGGAGGCAGCTAGAGTTTCAGGAGGGGGATCTTGTTCTGCTTAAGGTGTCTCCTATGAAGGGGGTGGTTCGCTTTAGGAAGAAGGGTAAGCTAGCCCCACGGTACATCGGTCCCTTTGAAGTCCTTCAGAAGGTCGGGAATGTATCGTACAAGCTGGACTTGCCCGCTTCGATGGAGAGAATCCATCCGGTTTTCCATGTTTCCATGTTGAGAAAGTTCGTGTCTAATCCAGGTAAGGTTCTTAGTGAGCCAGATGTAGAGATCCTTGGAGATCTCACTTATGTTGAGCAGCCAGTGCGAATCTTGGACACGCAGATCAGAAGGTTGAGGAACAAGGAAATCCCGATGGTGAAAGTCCTCTGGAACCACCACAACATAGAAGAGTGTACTTGGGAGACACGGGAGTCTATGCTCCGGCAATATCCCCATCTGTTTTGAGGTTAGTATCTCTGAGTTTTGTTGTATGTTTATGATTGTTGCTATGCATGAGTTAGTTGAGGAACATTCGGGGACGAATGTTCTTACGGGGGGGAGAATGTAATACCCGGCTAGACCCCAGCATCGGAATTCCTGTCTTCCAGCGGAATCTCGGGTGTCGGAACTCCCTAGTAGGGTAAAAGGATGTTTTTATAAATGTTTTCATGTATTTAAGGGTTTTAAGTAAGAAATTAAATGAGTTTTGCATGAAATCAACCTAGGAGGAAGACCCAGGTTCGGCCGCTGAACTTTGAGATTCGGCCGCCGAACATGCATGCCTTCGGGAGTGCTTTAAGCCCTCGAAAGCATAAGTGAGGGAAGTGCAGGTTCAGCCGCCGAACTTCATGTTCGGCCGCCGAACATTGCATGCATGCGGAGGCACGTTCGGCTCCCGAAAGTGGCCTGGCCAGCTGCTATAAAGGGGTCCCCATATCCGAACGGGCGAGGTTTCGCCCATTTTCGATCAAGGTGAGCTCTCCGCCGTCCCTTGATGATTTTGAGCTTCTTCCTACTAGTTTTCTTGGTTTTAATGAGTTTTACAACTTGGTTTTGAAGATTTTAAGCTAAAAGAGCAAGTTTGGGAACTTGGAGGTTCTTGGAGCCCGATCTCTCCATTCTCCAAGCTAAGATCATTCTTCCTCTCGATCTTTAAGAGGTAAGTTTCGATCTACTCTCCTTTTATGATTTATATGAGTTTTATGCAAGATTTGGGAGTCTAGATGCATGTTTATGTTTTTGGGTCCAATGTTATTTTTATGAGTAATGTATGTTGTTTATGCATGTTTGATGTGTTGTAGATGGGGTTTAGGATAGTTTGGAGCCCCTAGGAGCTGTTATGCATGATTGTGAGTGTTGTAGAATAAGTTTGTGGTTGATGATTTTGATTGGGAGGCGAAAATGCATGTGGAATCGAGTTTCTGCCCTTTGGCAGAAACCAGGTTCGGCCGCCGAAGGTACTTTCGGCCGCCGAACCCCCTTGTGGAGGCAGCATTCGGCTGCCGAAGCCTGCCCCCGAAAGAGGACTTTCGTCTCTGGAGGGCAGTTTCGGTCGCCGAAAGTGCCGCCGAACATGCATGAGTTTCGTCTCTGTCTGGGAGTTTCGACCGCCGAAGGTGCCGCCGAACCTGCCTGACTTTCGGCTCTGGAGGGACTTTCGGCCGCCGAAAGTGCCCTATTCAGCCATTTCTTGCATGTTTTCCATGGATGTTTTGAGGTGTTTTTAGGGGGTTTTTGGGGAGTATTTTAGAGTTATGTTCTAGTATGTTTGGTCCCTCATTTGAGTCCACCTGTGTAGGTTCGGACACGAGGAACCGAGGACCCCAGCAGTGAGTTGACTGTTGTCTGAGTTGCCAGAGGTGAGTAGAATAAACTATACCTTTAAATTAATGAAATGTTTCAGCATGATTCATGCATCATAAATGCTATGTATATTTTTGGTTGTTGCATTAGTTTCACGAATATGTTGCATTGCACATATTGATGTTAGTGTGAATGGACATTGAATGATCCATAGCCCCCAACCTATGATATGATGTTATGTTATGCATGATACGGAATGAAAGACCAGTGGGACCCATTCTACGTTCGCTGGCACTATGTAAGAGAAAGACTAGGACCCATTCTACGTTCTGGCATAGTTGGACAGTTATGTATGTTGAAGGGAAAGACTAGGACCCATTCTACGTTCTAGCACAGTTGGACAATGTGGAGGGCTATTGGTGACAATTCCATCCTTGATGTGTTATGTTTGTGTTGTGACGCATTTCATAATGCATATGTTTTAAATTATGTTTTATGTTTCTACTCACTGGGCTCTAGTAGCTCACCCCTTTCCCTTAACCCCCAGGTATGCAGGTACTGGATAGATCTAGAAGTCAATAGGGCTAAGAAGGAGTCTGTGTATGTAATAGTTAGTGTGGACATGAAAGTTGGAGGAATAATGTAATAGATGAGATATTATGTATTAAGATTTAATGTTTAGAATTGTGCTTTGCCCAATGTATGCTCGAGTTGTCCCTTTTGTACATGATCAGATTTATAAAATGTTTTATGATGAGTTATGTTTTATGATGAGCCCAGCTTGAGTTTTCTTTTTTATGTTGACCCACTAGAGTATTTGATGAGGATTCTAGTTGGGATTTATGATTTTAATATCGTGTATGCACAGGTCAAGCTGGGAAATGAAAAGTTTTAAATTTTTATGGAAATGTATGATCATGTATAGGATGTTTCAGGTTTTCAGGTTACATGTCAGGCTTGCTACGGGTCCTGGCGGCCTTATGCCGACCTGGGTCCTAGCGCCGGTAGCGGTCCGATTTTCGGGTCGTTACAGAATGTGCCCTGTCCAGCCTTTTCTTGGGTGTTTTCTATGCATGTTTTGAGGAGGTTTTAGAGGGTTTTTGGAGAGTTGTTTATGAGTTGTTTAGAGTATGTTTGGCACCTCATTTGAGTCCACCTGTGTAGGATCGGACCTGAGGGATCGAGGAAGCCAATAGTGCTAGCAGTTGCAGAGTCAGTCAGCGTCTGCCAGAGGTGAGTAGGACTAAACTTAATCTTGTACTTTAAGAAATCAAATGCCTAAAGCATGTTCATGCATCATGATTATATGTAGTAGGTTGATTGCACTAGTTTCATGAATATGACGCATTGCATAATTTACTGTTGATGTGGATGGACTAAGGCGACTTCAATAGCCCATAAGTATGTCATGATGAAAGTCCTGGGGAAGTCCCCTGAGAGCCGGGCATTGATGGATAAGTCCTGTGTGAGCCCTTTTAGGGTTGGGCACCATCTTATGTTATGTGTGAAAGTCCTGTGTGAGCTCTCTATGGGCCAGGCACTATGTTATGTGCGAAAGTCCTGTGTGAGCTCCTTCGGGGGCCGGGCACCGACAGAGGGAGTTTTGAGGTAACGTCCAATCCGTTATGTGGAATGTTTGTGCTATGATGCATTTCATGAAAGTATGTAATTAATGAACTGTTTTCCTTGTTTCTACTCACTAGGCTTTTTAGCTCACCCTTCTCCCCTAACCCCCAGGTTTGCAGGTCTGAGAGTCAGAGTTCAGAAGTCAGCAAGGTAATGGATTAGTTATGTAACAGCCCGGAAATCCGGACCGCTACCGGCGCTAGGATCCAGATCGGTATAAGGCCGCCGGGAACCGTAGCAAGCCTGACATAACCTGTAATCCTGTTTAATCCCATACATGATAAAAAATACTCATGAACCTGTAAACATTCTCATATAACAACCAAGCTCAACCTGTACATAAACATGAACATAACATAAACCTCCACTGGAGCCCTCATCAAATGCTCCAATGGGGTATCTCATCATACATAAGCTTGGTTGAAACATAACCTCATATCTCATATCATAAGGACCATGTACATACAAGTGGGATTAACAATCTGTATTGGTCAAGCACAACTCTATCCTCAACATTCAAATTACATAACATAACTTAAAGCACTTTTACATTACATCATAATACAATTGTCATGTCCACATCTAACTATTACATAGACATATCTTCCATACTCTGGCTAACCTCCTAATCTACCCTGTACCTGCACATCTGGGGTTAGGGGAGAGGGGTGAGCTTTAAAGCCCAGTGAGCAGAATAAATAAAAACAATTTAAAACATATGATAACATGAAATGCATCACATCACAGCTAATCACATCAAGGATGAATTTGTCACCTATAGTCCCCTACATGGACCAACTGTGCCAGGGGCGTAGAATGGGCCTCACTGGTCTTTCTCTTACATAACATAGCATAACATGGTCCAACTGTGCCAGGGGCGTAGAATGGGCCTCACTGGTCTTTCTCTTACCGTATCATCATCATCATCATCATCATCATCATCATCATCATCATCATCATCATCATCATCATCATAACATAGGGGGACTAAAGGATCATCCAACATTCATCCACATCATCAAACATATTATGCAAATGCAACATATTCGTGAATCTAATGCAAACACCCTATTATATCATGGCATTCATGATGCATGAATCATGCTAAAACTGATTTCTTTATTTAAAATATAAGGGTTATTCCACTCACCTTTGCTGAAGCTCTACTGACTCAGAAGCAGCTGAACCTACTGCTGGGGTCCTCGGTTCCTCGGGTCCGAACCTACACAGGCGGACTCAAATGAGGGACCAAACATACATATACATAACTCTAATATACTCCCCAAAAACCCCTTAAAACATCATGAAAACATCACATAAAGATATGCATGAAATGGCTGAACAGGGCACTTTCGGCGGCACCTTCGGCGGCCGAAAGTCCTGGACAGATCCGAAAGTCAGGCACTTTCGGCGGCACCTTCGGCGGCCGAAAGTCCCAGACAGAGACGAAAGTCTCTTTTCGGGGGCAGGCTTCGGCAGCCGAATGCTGCCTCCACAAGAGGGTTCGGCGGCCGAAACTCCCTTCGGCTGCCGAACCTGGTTTCTGCCAAACGGGCAGAAACTTGGTTCACATGAACCTCTTGCCTCCCAAAACCTCAAATCATGCATAAACTTGTTCTAAAACATGCATACTTACCATACATCATACCTAGGGGTCTCAAACTAACATATACCCCATCTACAACACTTCAAACACACAAAAATCAACATACATTGTTCATCAAACATTCAAAACCCAAAAACTCATCAACAAGCCTAAACATGCATCTCTACCCATAAAACAACTTAATGCTTACTTAAAACATACAATGAGCTTAAGATCGGCTCTTACCTCTTGAAGATCGAGAGAGAGACGACCTAAACTCGGAGATCCAAGCAAATGGGCTCCTGAGTTTCCAAAGCTCCAAAACTTGGTTTAAATGCTCAAAACTTGCAATGTGAGTTTAAAACTCAAGAAAAATGGAAGAGGTTTTGGAGGAAGAACACAAGATTTGTGAAAAGAAGGTCGGAAGCTTGCTGTGGCCGAAAATGGGAGAAAACTCGCGAATTTTCGGCTAAGGGTCCCTTTTATAGTGGCTGGCCAAGCCACGTTCGGGGGCCGAATGCGCTTCCGAATCCATGCAATGTTCGGCGGCCGAACATGAGATTCGGCGGCCGAACCTGGACTCCCTTCACTTATGCTTTCGGGGGCCTAACGTGCCTCCAAAACGCATGCAAGTTCGGCGGCCGAAAGTGAAGTTCGGCGGCCGAACCTGGATTTTCCTCCAAGCTGTTTTCATGTAAAAACTCATTTTGTTTCATACTTAAAACCATTAAAAAATCATAAAAACATTTCATAAAAACATGCTTTTACCCTTCTAGAGGTTTCCGACATCTGAGATCCCACCGGACGGCAGGAATTCCGATACCGGAGTCTAGCCGGGTATTACATTCTCCCCCCCTTAAGAACATTCGTCCCCGAATGTTCCTCAACTAGCACATGCAAAGCAAATCAACATATCATACATACAAAGCACATAACCACAAAGAGATCTAACCTTAAAAGAGATGAGGGTACTGCTGGAGCATGGACTCCCGTGTCTCCCAAGTGCACTCTTCCATATTGTGGTGGTTCCAAAGGACTTTCACCATCGGGATTTCCTTGTTTCTCAACTTTCTGATCTAGGTGTCAAGAATCCGCACTGGCTGCTCTACATAGGTGAGATCCTCTTGGATCTCTACATCAGGTTCACTAAGAACCTTGCTCGGATCTGACACGTACTTTCTTAACATGGAAACATGGAAAACCGGATGGATTCTTTCCATAGATGCAGGCAAGCCCAGCTTGTACGATACACTCCCAATCTTTTGCAAGACTTCAAAGGGTCCGATGTACCGTGGAGCTAGCTTACCCTTCTTACCAAAGCGAACCACTCCTTTCATTGGAGACACCTTGAGCAATACCAGATCTCCCTCCTGAAATTCTACCTGCCTTCTGCGAAGGTCTGCATAACTCTTCTGCCTGCTTGCAGCAGTTCTGATCCTTTCTCTGATCATGGGTACCACCCTGCTGGTGATCTCTACCAACTCAGGCCCTGCCAAGGCCTTCTCTCCTACTTCCTCCCAACAAACGGGTGACCTGCACTTCCTCCCATACAAAGCTTCATATGGAGCCATCCCTATGCTAGCATGATGGCTGTTATTGTAGGCAAACTCCACCAAGGGTAGATGCTGCCTCCAAGAACCGCCAAAATCTAGCACACACATCCTGAGCATATCTTCTATATTCTGGATGGTCCTTTCTGACTGTCCATCGGTCTGGGGATGGAAGGCAGTACTGAACTCCAACCTGGTACCCATAGCATTCTGTAGACTCCGCCAAAACCTGGAGGTGAACTGGGGCCCTCTATCTGACACTATAGACACAGGAACCCCATGCAACCCGACCACTTCATCCACATATACCTGCGCTAACTTGTCCACATAATAGCCACTCCTGACAGGGATGAAGTGAGCAGATTTGGTGAGTCTGTCCACAATCACCCATATGGAGTCCAATCTGTTGGACGTCGCCGGTAACCCCACTACAAAATCCATAGCAATATTCTCCCATTTCCACTCTGGAATAGGTAGCGGGTTCAGCATTCCTGCCGGCTTCTGATGTTCTAGCTTCACCCTTTGACACACATCGCAGGCTGACACGAATAGTGCCACATCCTTCTTCATAGCTGGCCACCAATATACTCTCTTCAGATCTTGATACATTTTGGTGGCTCCGGGGTGAATGCTGTATCTAGTATTATGAGCCTCCCTCATAATGTCTCCCTTAAGCCCTATGTCATCTGGTACACATAATCTGTTCCCATAGCGGAGGATCCCCTTGTCATCAAACCTGAACTCTTCACTCTTGCCTGACTGAACAGTCCTGGCAATCTTCACTAACTCTGGGTCCTCATGTTGTTTCTGAGCCACCTGCTCCAGAAAGATGGGTGTTACTCTCATCTGGGCTACTAAAGTACCTGTACCAGACAACTCCAGCTGTAGACCTCCATCCATGAGCTTGTAAAAATCTTTCACCACCGGTCTTCTCTCTGCCGTGATGTGGGATAGACTGCCTAGTGATTTCCGGCTTAAGGCATCAGCTACAACATTAGCCTTACCCGGATGGTACTGGATCTTGCAATCATAGTCACTAAGCAACTCCACCCATCGCCTCTGCCTCAAATTTAGTTCTCTCTGACTCAAGATGTGCTGCAGGCTCTTATGATCTGTGAAGATCTCACATTTTACCCCATAGAGGTAATGCCTCCACATCTTGAGGGCAAAGATAACTGCTGCCATCTCAAGATCGTGTGTAGGGTAATTCAACTCATGCCTCTTCAGCTGCCTGGAAGCATAAGCAATCACCCTTCCATTCTGCATCAACACACAACCCAAGCCTACTCTGGATGCATCACAGAACACTGTGAAGTCCTCATTGCTGATTGGCAGAGCTAACACTGGTGCTGACGTCAACCTCTTCTTAAGCTCTTCAAAGCTTTCTTCACACTGATTGGTCCATATGAACTTCTGATTCTTTCTGGTCAATCTGGTTAGAGGAGCTGCAATCTTTGAGAAGTCCTGAACGAACCTCCTGTAATAACCAGCCATACCCAAGAAACTTCTGATCTCTGTCACTGAGGTGGGTCTAGGCCAGTTAGTCACAGCCTCTATCTTCTTGGGGTCTACTTCAATTCCATTCTCTGACACTACATGCCCCAAGAACGAGATGCTCCTCAACCAGAACTCACACTTGGAGAACTTGGCATACAAGCCATGTTCCCTTAAGGTCTGCAGAACTATCCTCAGATGATGGGCATGCTCCTCTGCATTCCTGGAATACACTAAGATATCATCTATGAAGACAATAACAAAGTGATCCAGGTACTGTCTAAATACTCTATTCATGAGGTCCATGAATGCTGCAGGGGCGTTGGTCAGCCCGAACGGCATCACAAGGAACTCATAATGCCCATATCTGGTCCTGAAAGCTGTCTTCGGCACATCCTCTTCTCTGATCCTCAGCTGATGATACCCAGATCTTAGATCTATTTTAGAGAAACAACCCGCTCCTGCTAGCTGGTCGAATAGATCGTCGATCCTTGGCAATGGGTACTTATTCTTGGTAGTGACTTTGTTCAACTGCCTGTAGTCGATACAAAGTCTAAGGGATCCATCCTTCTTTCTTACAAACAGCACTGGAGCACCCCAAGGTGAGGTACTCGGTCGGATGAAGCCCTTGTCTACCAACTCTTGCAACTGTTCCTTAAGCTCCTTCAACTCTGCTGGTGCCATCCTGTAGGGAGGGATAGAGATAGGCCTAGTTCCAGGCATCAGCTCTATTTCAAACTCTATCTCCCTAGCAGGTGGTAAACCTGGCAACTCGTCTGGGAACACATCTAAAAACTCATTGACCACTGGCACTGCGGCGGGCTCTTTAATCTGACTGTCTAGCTCTCTCACATGAGCCAAGTACCCCTGACATCCCTTCCTAAGCAACCTACGAGCCTGGAGAGCTGAGATCAAACCTCTAGGAGTACCCCTCCTGCCTCCTCTGAAGACGACCTCTGACCCATCCTGATCTCTGAACCTGACTACCTTGTCCCTGCAGTCCAAGGTAGCACCATGGGTAGATAACCAGTCCATCCCTAGAATGACATCAAAGTCTGTCAACTCTAGAACCACAAGGTCGGCGGACATGCATCTACCTTCCACAAAAACTGGACTACATTGGCAGACTGACTCTGCCACTGATGGGTCACACTTGGGTCCACTGACCCAGAGAGGACACTCCAACCCAGATACCATCAATCCCAACCTCTCAACGGCCCTCGGAGCAATAAAAGAATGAGATGCACCAGGGTCCATCAATGCATACACATCAGAACACCCGATGATGAGATTACCTGCCACCACGGTGTTAGATGCGTCTGCCTCTTGCTGTGTCATTGTGAAGATCCGTGCTGGTGCTGATGGACCTTCACCTCTGAAACCCGCTGAAGAAGAGGCTGCCCCTCTCCCTCTGCCTCTGCCACTGGCCTGTGTCATGGCTGGAGCTACTGGCTGTACCACACTACCAGAAGCTGTCTGCTGAGACTGAGTCACCAAAGCTGCTCTAGGACACTCCCGTGCCATGTGTCCCTCCTGCCCACATCTGAAGCAGGCTGACGTCCCAACCAGACATACTCCTTTGTGCGGTCTCCCACATTTCTTACATACTGCATTATCTGCACCTGAGCTCGAGCCACTTCCTAATCCCAGACCTGACTTGATCTTGTTCCAGAACTTGTTCTTCTTAAACTTCTTGGTGGTACTGCTCCACCTCTTACTTGCTGAACTCAGAGAAGAAGGGTCTAACTTTCCCCCTCCTGGGGTCTTGGAACCAGAAGGCTGTGCTGCTGACTGTTTGACTTTTCCCTCGATGATAGCACTAGCCTCCATCCTCCTAGCCATGTCTACTATGGCATGAAAACTCTCTCTATCTGCTGACTGTATCAAGGAGGAATACCTGGAATGGAGCTTCATGATATACCTCCTTGACTTCTTCAAAAACTCAAGCACTTGAAAGAGTTCAATATTGTCTGTTCAACCATGAGACCTCAAGGTATTTCTGAAGATCATGTTAAGTTAAGAGCTTTTCCTTTTTCATTAGATGACTATACTAAGGATTGGTTATTTTATTTGCCACCTGGATCTATCACTTCTTGGGATGATATGGTTATGACTTTTCTAAACAAATATTTCCCAACATCTAAAGCCATTGGCATAATAAGAGAAATCACTAGCATAAGACAGAAACCAACTGAGGATTTATATGATTATTGGGAAAGGTTTGAAAGACTGTGTACAGGTTGTCCACAACATGATATGTCAGACAAGTCCCTCATAGAGTTCTTCTATGGAGGAATGCTACCTTCAGAAAGGAAGTTCATTAATGTAGCTTGTGGAGGATCCATTTTGGACAAGACACCTAGAGAGATGAGAGAGTTGATCTCCGCACTTGCAGCCTCATTTAGGAAATATGAAGAAGAAAAACAACTGCAGAAAGGAGTCAATGAGGTAAGTTCACCTTCTATTTCTGAACTAACATCTGTTATGAAAGATTTTACCATAGGACTGGTTCAACAGATTTAAGCAACCCAGCCACCTAGGCCATGTGGTATTTGTGCATATGTAGGACATCCAACTGATCAGTGTCCTACTCTTCAAGAAGACAACCAGCAAGTTAATGCCATTGGAGGATATAACAACTAGGCTAGACATGATCCATATTCCAACACATACAATCCAGGCTGGAGAGACCATCCAAATGTTAGCTATGGAAGGGCCAATAATAATCAGAACTATCAGAACCACCACAGGAATCAAGCCTAACTAGCACCTTCAAGTTCCAATCAACACCTTGAGAGGATGATAGAAACACTTACAAACTCTGTGCAAACTCTCCAACAACAGGTGGGACAGCTAATGAGCAAATCTGAATCCCAAGGTAAGCTTCCTTCCCAAACTGAAACTAACCCTAGACAGAATGTTAGTGCCATTACTTTGAGAAGTGGAAAGGAGCTTCAGGATACCATATATGAGGAAGAAAAGCAAGTTGCACAAGAGCCCACACAACGTCAAGTCTCTCCTGCGCAAATTGAAACACATGCGCAACACCATGCTCCTGAGCCGGCCAGCCGAGATTCATCTGAGACACCCCCTACGCAGAAGACTGATCAAAAGGTAAGTTTTCAGATTCCACCTCCTTTTTCAAAGAGATTTGAAAGAACACAAAAAGAAAAGGAAGAAAAGGAGATCCTTGACACCTTTAGAAAGGTACAGATCAACATACCTCTGCTAGATGCTGTTAAGCAGATTCCAAGGTACGCAAAATTTCTAAAAGAACTTTGCACCAATAGATGAAAGCTTGCTGAGAGAGAAAAAGTAAGTGTAGGTGAAGTTGTTACTGCTGTGATTAAAAGAGAACTCCCTACTAAATGCAAAGACAAAGGTATGTTTGCAATCTCCTGTAAGATAGGGAATGTTGGAATTAAGAAATCCATGTGTGATTTTGGTGCATCCATTAATGTTATGCCTCTCTCCATCTATAAATCTCTGAATGCATGTGCACTAAAAGACACAAGAGTTGTGATTCAGTTAGCTGATAGATCTGTGGTATATCCCATAGGTGTTTTAGAAGATGTGTTAGTTCAAGTAGATGAACTAGTCTTTCCTGTAGATTTTTATGTGATTGATACTAAGGAAGACAGTTGCAATGCTAGTTCTGACATCCTTCTTGGACGTCCTTTCTTGAGTACTGCTAGGACTAAGATTGATGTGCATGATCGTACTCTCACCATGGAGTTTGAAGGGGAAGTCATTAAATTTAATGTCTATGATGCTATGAAATATCCACATGATATGTCCCCTGTTTATGGTCTTGATATTGTTGACTGCTTGAGCCAGGAAATTTTTGATCAAAATCAAGATGATATTCTTAACAGTGATTTCTGCAGAGATACTAATCATGTACAGATAGAGAGCCAGAAAGAACCAAAACTGAAAGAGGCAGTCTGTAGCATCCAACAGGTAGTTTGCAGCCAAGCACAGAAAGGAGAAACCTCTATAGCACCTCCACAGAAGGTTGCGCAGAAGGAGGCATCTGAATCCAAGCCGCCGAACCTCATCACTTTTCGACCGTCGAACTCCATAACTCTTCGGCCGTCGAACTCTTCACCTCAGAACCCATTGCAGACTGAAACCATCTCCAGCGCAAGTCCTCATCCTCCAGCCCAGGCGAGCGCCTCTTCAACCAGATCTTCCGCAGAAGGAGACTTCTGAAACCATTTATGCACAGACACCCTTGCAACACCTTTCAGAATCTGAAGAAAGTGAGAAGTCTCTTTGAACAGATTTTCCATGCCCAAACTGATGAGCCATGGTATGCAGACATGGCAAACTACTTGGCCATAGGTAAATTTCCTTCTGATATACCTAAGCACACAGGAGACAAAATAAAGAAAGATGCCAAGTACTATGTTTGGGATGAGCCATATTTGTGGAAGCATTGCGCTGATCAAATGATAAGGAGATGTATTCCAGACCAAGAAATAGTTTCTGTGCTAACTTTTTGTCATTCATATAGTTGCGGTGGACACTTTGGTCCAAGAAAGACTACTCATAAGATACTTGAAAGTGGCCTATTTTGGCCCACTATTTTTCGAGATGCTTTTCTGTTTTGCAGATCATGTGCTAGGTGCCAACAAACAGGAAATTTGAGCAAGAGAATCATGGTCTTTGAAGTGTTTGATGTGTGGGGCAAATACTTCATGGGGCCATTTCCACCATCCTTTGGGTACACCTACATCATCCTTGCAGTGGATTATGTATCCAAGTGGGTGGAAGCTAGAGCAACAAAGACTGATGATGCAAAAGCCGTGGTAGACTTTGTGAAGACTAACATCTTTGCCAGACATGGAGTACCAAAGGCAATCATCAATGATAGAGGGACTCATTTTTGCAACAAGATAGTGGAAAGCCTTCTCAAAAAGCACAATGTGATCCACAGAACATCCACAGCCTATCACCCTCAGACAAATGGGCAAGCTGAAGTGTCCAACAGAGAGATCAAGGCCATCCTAGAAAAGACAGTGTCTCCCAACTGAAAGGACTGGAGTGCAAGATTGGAAGATGCTTTATGGGCCTACAGAACAGCCTACAAGACTCCCATAGGTATGTCTCCTTACAGATTGGTCTATGGGAAAGTATGTCACCTTCCAGTTGAGCTTGAACACAAAGCATATTGGGCCGTAAAGAATTGCAACATGGACCTTAAGGAATCTGGACACCATCACAAATTGCAACTGCAAAAGCTAGAGGAAACAAGATGAGATGCATATGAGACTTCTTGGAACTACAAAGCAAAAACCAAAGCCTCCCATGACAGTCAGCTTTCAAGAAAACAATTTGAGGTTGGTGATAAAGTCTTACGCTTTGACTCTCGTTTGAAACTGTTTCCAAGAAAGCTATGGTCTAGATGGATTGGACCATTCATTGTAGAGCATGTTTACCCCCATGGAGCTGTAAACATCAAAAGCATGGAGACTAGAAAGATCTTCAAAGTGAATGGGTATCGACTGAAACCATATTATGAAGGATTCACAGTACAAGTAGTGGAAGAAATTCCACTACAACATCCATCTCATTCAGCCTAAGTGGATCGCACCATGCACCTTACACCCTAGGGGAGTACTCAGTTTCTTTTGCATTCTCATTTTCTTTATACATTGAGGACAATGCATGATTTAGGTGTGGGGGTGCATATCTCTTTCTTCTTCTCCCTTTTCTCTTCTTCTGCCCCTTTTCCTTTCAGATTGCGCAAATTTAAATTTTTTTCTTTTTTTTTTCCTTTCAGACTGCGTTAGCCTTGTTCTGAATAGCCACAGTTGATTTTTTTTAGTTTTTGCTTTCAATAACACACATAACCACAACCTTTTTTCTTCTTGTTGATTTGCTCTACTCAAACTGATGAACTATGTTGGATGAGTTTTTTCTTTCCATGACCCCATTGATGTGATTACTCTTTAAACTTATGTTGAATCAATTGCAGTGAGTTGTATTCATGCTTGGGAATTGCCTTTTGAATTGAATCTTTGAGCTTGCCATGGTGAAAAATATGACCCTCATTAGAGAGAATAAATTGAAATTGTGTGAATGAACTTAATGTGATTTGTTTTAGCAATTAGTGTTGATTTGCCCAAATCATTGAGAGAAAGAAAATTCAGCAAAGGCAAAGACCTCAAAAGCACAAATCAAAAACTGTTCCAATGGTCAAAAGACTAAGAACAGAGCTAGTAGCCACTTGGAAAGGTGACCAACTGAGTAACTGGGGGTGGGTATCACAAATATGTACCTTCAAGTCAAAAGGTTGGTGACTTCTCCAGGCAAGAATAAAGTGCAAAAAAAATAAATAAATAAATAAATAAAGTCTGAATAAAGTACTTCAAGGTAAGGGCAAGTCACTCTGAAATCTAGAAAAAGTCTAAACAAAAGTGTGCATATATGATCTCTTTTGAGGAAAACAAATCCTAGCCATGGTAAGTAAAGGGAAATAAGGAAAGAAGGTGAATAACCTTGATGCATATATTCTTCACTGCAATGATTCAAAATAGGTGTTTAGAGTAAGAGCTTAAGTGGAAATAGGGATCTAGAGTAAGAAAGCTTGTTCGACTATGTTTATTTGCTTGAGGACAAGCGAAAGGCAAGGTGTGGGAGTATTTGATAGAGCATATTTTAGTCCACTTTGTCATGATCTTATTGATGTTTATTTACATCTTTTCTGCCTAATTTTGTGGTTTTAATCATGTTTTGCAGATATTAGGTGCAAAGGAACATTCTAGAGAAAATGCTCTTAAAACTGCCAAAAAGTGCCAAATATGGAAAGTGCCAAATATGGAAAGTGCCAAAGAAGGAAAGCATTTCGAAATTCAAATCTCCAAGATTGATATTCAAATTTTGAACTTCAAGATCCAGCTTATTAAGGAAGCCAAATCCAAAGATCACATGTTTCCCCTTTCATGCCTTGCACATTCAAAATTCAAAATTGCAAAGGAGGGCAGCAAGCAAAGACCAAAAGACCCACTCTTGCACAAGCTACACATGCCACACGCCAACTCCTTCACACATGTGCATGGACGGCAAGGTGTGTGCAAGCTAAGACTAAGGGCAACATGGGCAGCCACTAAAGTCTCACGTGGACAGCCTCTTGAAACCCTAAGACAGCATCTTGAAGACCTATTTAAGCTCTCATAAGCCAGCCACCCAAGAAGAACCCCACATCTCCACCAACCGGCCGAAGCTCTCCAAGGCTCTTCTCCACCATTCAGTTCTTCTTCTCTTGTTCTTCCCTTTTATTTTCTGTTTTATTTCAGCCATAAGTGGCTGAAACCATTAATTCTAGTTGAAGATTAGTTGAAACTAAGGTTGTTTTATGGATTGTGAGATCTGAACATAAACTATTTGTCTTTGATTAGTTCAATATTCATACAATTGTGTGCTTGAATCTAAGATTACTTTGTTGTTTTGATCAAATTGGCCACTTGATTCTTGATTGCAAGGTAATTGATTGTTAGTTGGGATAATTTTTAGTCTGTAATTGCTGGAATTATTCTAACATAAGAACACTTGGTGTAATAACTAAGGAGTTGTATGATCTAGCAACATGTCTATGCGTTTGGGTAAGCTAGGATTGGATCTCTCTATTTCTTCATATAATTGACAATTGTTTTACTGTCTAAGGTCCAAGGACATTCCTTAGAAATTTGTTAATTAGTAATTGATTAGAGGACGTTCCCTAATTGATTTAATCATAAGGAGAGACATGGTGGTGAGAAGCGTCTTCCATCTCCATAACTAATCTATTTAATCAATCAAGAGAACATAAGTTTCAATGATCAAACCAAACAACCAAAGTGGGTCCATCTCTTCAACTAGACCTTTTTCATATTGATTTAGATCTTACTTTAATTACTTGCTTATTTAATTGCTTTCAGTAGTTTGCTAATCAAATCAACCTCAAAACCCCCCTTTTACTTTTATTACACTTTATTTTTGTTCCGCCTTCAGTTACTTACTTTCAGTTTCTCATTCAGTTAATTCTCTTGGTTTTGTTAAGAAAAATAGATAAGTTTATAATTCTTTGTGGATTCGATCCTTTACCACTATCTGCAGTTGTAAAATTGTTGATAATCGGAAAGGTTATTTTTTACCGGCTTTGACAACCGCGAGTCGATTATTGTACTTGGCCTTATAGGTTCTTTGTATTCCAGTTATCAGCAACTGATGGATAAAGGCCAAAAGCATATACGACTAGATAATGAAGTATAGGTCTTGAGAAAAGGTAAAAAGGCATGTCAAAGTAAGACCCAAAAGTCAGATAGATGAGGTCGTGAAAATAAAAGGAGGAGTTACTCGGTGTCACGATACAAGGATGATCGAGGTAAATATAGAAATTAGACTTTAATAAATGACTCAGGAACATAGATACTCATATGGATCAGGAAAAATGATAAGGAGGTCAAATGGCCCACTAAGCTTAACCCAAACAAGGCGAGCAGGCGGGACAAAACAAAGTATTGCCAATTTCACAAAGATCATGGGCACACTATGGAAGAATACAGGCAGCTTAAAGATGAGATTGGAAGGCTCATTAGAGATGAAACTCTGAGAAAATTTGCGAGAAAAGATAGGAAAGAAAGGAGATCAAACCTAAGATCAGAGTACCGGTTATTTTGATGAAAAGGAACCCCTAGGGTTCATAAATGTAATTGCAGGGGGACCAAGCTGCAATAAAAGAAATAATAAGTGTACCACTGAAGATGTGCTCTCTTTTGAGAAAGACCCATAGGCTAGGCATGAGGTGACATTTGGACCGAGCGATAGGTTTACCGAGTCATCGCACAATAACCAATTGGTGATAAGTGTATGGCTAAATAGTTATGAGGTTAAATGGATGCTCACTGACACAGAAAGCTCTGTAACGATCCGAAAACTGGACTGCTATCGGCGCTAGGATTCAGGTCGACTTAAGGTTGTCGGAACCCGTAGCAAGCCTACTAAACAACTTGTACATCTGATAGCATCCCATACATGATCATACATTTTCATAAAAACTTTAACATTTCATGGAACCAAGTTCAACCTGTGCATACATTACAAACTGAAAACATAAAACTCATACTAGAGCCCTCATCAAATGCTCTAGCATGGTTATCATACATGTCTCACTTGGTTCAAACGTATCATATATATAAAATATTTTTACAAAAAGATCATGTACACAAGGATACAAAAACTATCACTAGGGAAATAGAACAATTCTAATCCATTAATATTACATGTCCACAGCTATTCTATTACATAAACAAAAGCCTCAATCTTGCTGACTCTCCCCAAGACTACTTGAGCTTCTGCAAACCTGGGGTTAGGGGGGAACAGGGGTAAGCTACAAGAGTCTAGTGAGCAGAACAGTAAAATCAATTTAATAATACATATGCTCATATGGAATGTATCACAGCACAAACAAATTAACTTAAGATGGACTTGTCACCAATAACCCTCTACATATCCAAATAATGCCCGGCCCTCGACGGAGCTCCTCAAAACTTCCTATTAAACATAACATAACATGTCCAACTGTGTCAGGGGCGTAGAATGGACAGCCCTGGTCTTCCGTATTCGTATCATATCATAACATGCTCTAGGGCTAGTGGCTCATCCAATATCCATCCACAACATCATCAAATTATGCAATGCATCATATTCGTGAGTTCTAATGCAAAACAACCTAATACATATCATGTCATTCATGATGCATGAACATGCTTAAAATTTTAGTTACTTTAAAATAAATAGTCCAGTTCTACTCACCTCTGGCTGACGCTTTACTAACTCTGGAGCAGCTAACTCACTGCTGGCCTCTTCGGTCTCCCTGGTCCGATCCTACATAGATGGACTCAAATGAGGGACCAAACACAAAATTAACAAGACTTTAAAATCTCCATCAAACACCCCCTAAAACATCACAAAGTATGCATAGAAAACAGGAAAAGGAAGGTTGGGCAGGAGACTTTCGGCGGCAGGTTCGGCGGCTGAAGGTCCCTACAGATCCGAAAGTCAGGCACTTTCAAGGGCAGGTTTGGTGGCCAAAGGCCTTCACAGATCCGAAAGTCATTAACCTTCGGGGGCAGGTTCGGCGACCTAAACTCTCCCATAGATCCAAAAGTCCAAACTTTCTGGGGCGAGTGATCGCAGTTGTCGAAGCCGGTCAAAAATAACCTTTTTGATTACCAACAATTTTATAACTGTAGTTAGTCGTGAAAGGATCGAATCCACAGGGAATTGAGAACTCACCTATTTCTCTTTTTAAGACCAAGAAAATAAACTGAAACAATAATAAACTAAAAATGAGATAAAAACTGAAAGTGGGATAAAATGAGATAAACTGATATTGGGATAAAAAACTGTCAGCAAAATAACAGGGGGGGTTTGAGATTGATTGCAGTAACTAATAATGAGAACAATAATGGGAAGCAAATAATAAAATAAAGAGTAATCAATAATGAGAAAGCTCTAGTTAAAGTATTGGATCCACTTTAGTTATTGGGATTGATCACAGACACTTTGTTCTTTTGGGATAAAATCAACAGGTTGGTCAATGAAGATGGAATAAGATTCTCACCACCATTATCTCTCCTTAGGATTAAACCAATTAGGGAATGTCCTCTAATTAATTACTAATCAACAAGTTGCCAAGGAATGTCATTGGGCCTCAGGCAACAAACAACTGTCAATTGCATTAAGAAATAGAGAGAATCAATCCTAGCTACCCAAACGTATGGAGATAACGCTAGATCATGCAACTTCCTTGGTTTTTACACCAAGTGTTCTTATGTAAGAATAATCTAAGCAATTATGGACTTAAATTATTCAAACTAACAAATAATTAATTTGCAATCAAGAATCAACGTAGATCTCAAATAACAAAGTAATATGAAAATTAAGCATGAAATTATTGAACAACCAAAAGTTTAACAATTTATGATCAAGTCTCACAATCCTTTAAACAACTAAAGCTTCAACCAATATTCAACTAGATTAAAAGAATTCAGCCACTCATGGCTGAATTAAAAAATAGAAAATAAAAAGGAAAAGCAAAGAAGAGGAAGAACCGAAGATGGTGGTGGTGGTCTCCTTGTGTGCGCCAATTGGTCCAAGAGGAAGAGGTGTGGCTTTTGGCCACTTAAGGACCCTTTTATATGGGATTTGAGAGGCTGTCTAGGTCTTCAATTGCTGTCCACGTGAGAGAGTGAGCTGCTGTCCATGTGCAAGTGTCCCCACGCCACCTTTGCACATGTGAGGCGTGTGGCTTGGTCCATGTGTGCAAGGTGTGGGGCTGCCCTTCACCAACTTGCTGCCCAAGTATTTCTTGGCTGCCCATGTGGTTCCAAAAGGATGCCCAAGACTCAAGTTGCTGCCCTTCACTCACATGCTTTGCCGCCCAACACTAATAAGGAAGGTGGAGCCTTCTTTCACAATTTGAATTTTGAATGTACAAGGCATGAAGTGTGGAACATGTGACCCTTTGGATTTGGCTTCCTCAATAAGCTGAATCTTGAAATTCAAAATTTGAATATGGATCTTGGAGATTTGAATTTCAAAATACTTTCCTTGTTTGGCTCTTTATTTATGGCAATTTGTGACTTGGCTTCTTGAATAAGGAAAAGACTACTTGGAGATTTGAAATTTGAATTTCAAATTGCCTTGGCTGAATATTCTTTCCATATTTGCCACTTTCCTTATTTATCTTGACTTGATTCCAACTTGGCAGGTTTGCTCTCTTTTGCTCCAATTAAGGCAGTTTTAGGGGGATTTTCTCTAAAGTGTCCTTTTACACCATTTTCTGCAAAATAATATCGAAAGCACTAAATTAAGCAGAAATCATGTAAATAATCATCAATAATATTAATATAAAATGGACTAAATTATGCTCTATCAAATACCCCCACACCTAGCCTTTTGCTTGTCCTCAAGCAAATAAACATAGTCAAACAGGCTTTCCTTGCTACTTGATCCTCTGTTTCCACTTTATTTCTTACTCTAGACCTTTACTTTGAAGCATTGCAGTGAAGAAAATATGCACCAAGGTTACTCACCTCCTTTCCTTGTTTCCCTTTACTTACCA
Organism: Manihot esculenta; assembly: GCF_001659605.2. Lineage (NCBI taxonomy): Eukaryota > Viridiplantae > Streptophyta > Magnoliopsida > Malpighiales > Euphorbiaceae > Manihot > Manihot esculenta. The sequence continues at coordinate 738,126 of NC_035161.2, read as the reverse complement.
TGGGTAGGATTGGTTTTCCTCAAGGGAGAGATCATGCACATGTTTTTGTTTGGTTGAGACTTCTTCTAGCTTTCAGAGTGATTTGCCCTTGCTTTGAAGTACTTTATTCAGACTTTTTTTTTTCTTTTTGCACTTTATTCTTGCCTGGAGAATCACCAACCTTTTGACGTGAAGGTACATATTTGTGATACCCACCCCCAGTTACTCAGTTGGTCACCTTTCCAAGTGGCTACTAGCTCTATTCATAGTCTTTTGACCATTGGAACAGTTTTTGATTTGTGCTTTTGAGGTCTTTGCCTTTGCTGAATTTTCTTTCTCTCAATAGATTGGGCAAATCAACACTAATTGCTAAAACAAGTCACATTAAGTTCATTCACACAACTTTTAATTATCATCATCTAATGAGGGTCATTAGTATATTTTTCACCATGGCAAGCTCCAAGATTCAATTCAAAAAGCAATTCCCAAAAATGAATACAACTCACTGCAAGTGATTCAACTTAAGTTTAAAGAGTCATCACATCAATGGGGTCATGGAAAGAAAGCTCATTCAATATAGTCTATATGATTGAGTAAAGCATCTCAAAACGGAAACCAAATAAATGAAACTGTGGCTATCTGTGTGTGTTATTAAAAGCAAATATTAAAAAAAAATTCACCTAAAGCTATTCAGACTAAGCAAATCGCAGAATTGAAAGGAGAAATCGCAAAAATGGACTGCAAAGAAAAGAAAAATCGCAGAAGGGAGACTGAAACAAAGGAAACGCAAAAACTGAAAGAAAAATTGAAGGAAAATGCAAAATTGGAGTTTCAGATTTATGCACCCCCATACCTAAATCATGCATTGTCCTCAGTGTATAGAAAATATTAAAATGCAAGAGAAACTGAGTACTCCCCTGGGGTATGGAGTGCAATCTGCGATTTCCTAGGTTGAATGAGTGATGAACAGATATTCGTCTGGGAATTCTTCCTTGACTAGGCATGGCGCAGAGCTAGAGGTGAGTCTGCTGAGGTGATCGACCACCAAGTTCTCTTTCCCTTTCTTGTCTCTTATCTCCAGATCAAATTCTTGTAATAGCAGAATCCACCTAATGAGTCTTGGCTTTGCCTCCTTTTTCTTGATCAAGTATCTTAGGGCTGCATGGTCAGAATAGATGATAACTTAAGTTCCCAAGAGGTATGGCCTGAATTTCTCCAAAGCAAATACAATAGCTAAGAGCTCCTTTTTTGTTGTTGAGTAGTTGCTTTATGCAGCATCTAAAGTGCGAGAGGCATAGCATTACGTGGGGTGAGTTTCCCACACGTTGCCCCAAGACTACTCCTATAGCATGGTTGCTTGCATCACAAATGATCTCAAAGGGTAAGTTCCAGTCAGGTGCCTAAATGATTGGGGAAGTCACAAGCAATTCCTTAATGAGATCAAAAGCTTTCTTGCAATCTGCATTGAAATCAAATATTACATCCTGTTGAAGTAATTTGCATAAAGGCAGTGTGATTTTAGAGAAATCTTTAATGAATCTTCTATAGAATCCTGCATGGCCAAGGAATGACCGAATATCCTTAACATTTGTAGGATAAGGCAGATTTTTGATGGTATCCACTTTTGCTTTGTCTACTTCAATTCCCTTAGCGGAAACAACATGGCCTAAAATCAAACCTTGGTTAACCATAAAGTGGCATTTTTCATAGTTCAGAACAAGATTTGATTCAATGCATCTCTGAAGGATCTTTTCTAGATTGGCAAGACATTCTTCAAAGGAGTTCCCATGCACTGTAAAATCATCCATAAATACCTCAATAATGTTTTTCACATAGTCAGAAAATATACTCATCATGCATCTCTGAAAGGTGGCAGGCGCATTGCAAAGTCCAAATGGCATCCTTCTAAACGCAAAGGTGCCAAAAGGAAAGTGAAAGTGGTCTTTTCTTGGTCCTCTGGAGCAACTGGAATTTGATAGAAACCTGAAAAATCATCAAGACAACAATAATGGGACTTACCTGCAAGCCTCTCTAGCATCTGATCAATGAAGGGTAGAGGAAAGTGATCTTTTCTTGTTACAACATTTAGCTTCCTATAATCCATACAGACTCTCCATCCATTCTGAACTCTAGTGGGAACAATTTCTCCCTCAGCATTGGGAACAATGGTGATCCCAGTTTTCTTTGGAACTACATGTACAGGACTCACCCATTTACTATCAGAAATAGGATAGATAATACCTGCATCTAGGAGCTTCACTATTTCCTTTTTCACCACTTCCATCATAGGAGGATTCAGTCTCCTTTGAGCATCTTTGACTGGTTTGCATTCTTCCTCCATATGTATTCTGTGCATGCATGTGGTAGGAGAAATACCTTTTATATCCTCAATGGTCCATCCTACGGCTCCCTTGTGTTTTTTCAGTATCTTCAGGAGGCTTTTCTCTTCATGTTGGCTCAACTGATTTGACACTATTACTGGATGTGTCTTGTCAGTTCCCAAGTACATGTATTTCAGATGATCTAAAAGAGGTTTCAATTCTGATTCAGAAATTTTCTGTTCTGTAGTCTGCTGTTTGGGTGGACAAGTGTCTGTCAATTCGGTATGTCTAGCAAAACTGGACTCTAGAATCTCCTTCTGCGCAAACCTTGACTGCAAAGGAAGACTGGAGGAGCTCATCTGCGATGGGAGTGGAAAGGGTGCACAAGGAAGTGTTTCAGATTGCGCAGGACCCTTTCCTTTTGCTTCTTGCGTTGGCTTGCAGCTCACCTGCTGGATACTGCAGACAGTTTCTTTTAGTCCTGGCTTCGTCTGGCTCTCATTCCTACAAAGATCATCATTCAGAATATCATCTTGATTTTTATCAAAAATTTCCTGGCTCAAAGCAGTCAATAATATCAAGACCATAAACAGGGGACATATCATGTGGATATTTCATAGCGTCATAAACATTAAATTTAATCACTTCCCCTTCAAACTCCATAGTCAATGTCCCATCATGCACATCAATCTTAGTCCTAGCAGTACTCAAGAATGGACGTCCAACAAGAATGTCAGAAGTAGTGTTACAACTGTCTTCTTAGTATCAATCACATAAAAATCTGCAGGAAAGACAAGTTCATCTACTTGCACTAGAACATCTTCTAGCACTCCTATGGGATGTACCACAGATCTGTCAGCCAATTTAATGACTACTCTTGTGTCTTTAAGTGCACCTGCATTTAAGGAATTATAAATAGAAAGAGAAATAACATTAATTAACGCACCAAGATCACACATGGCTTTCTTAATCCCAACATTGCCAATCTTACAAGCAATAGCAAACATGCCTTTGTCTTTGCACTTAGTAGGGAGTTCTCTTTTAATAACAGCAGTCACAACCTCTCCTACACTTACTTTTTCTTTTTCTGCAAGCTTTCTTCTATTAGTGTAAAGTTCTTTCAGAAATTTTGCGTACTTGAGAATCTGCTTAACAGCATCTAGCAGAGGTATATTGATTTGCACTTTTCTGAAAGTATCAAGAATCTCCTTTTCTTCTTTTTCTTTTTGTGTCCTTTCAAATCTCTTCAGAAAAGGAGGTGGAATGTGAAAAATTACTTTCGGATCAGCCTTGTGCGCAGGGATGTCTCAGTTTGCGCAGGAGTGGCTTCCGGAGAGGGTGTTTGCGCAACATGCTCTTCTGCAGTTGGTTCTTGCGCATGGCCCTTCCTTTCATCTGTCTTGGCCTCTTGAAGCTCTTTTTCACTTCTCAAAGTGATGGCACTAACATTCTGTCTGGGGTTAGTTTCAGTTTGAGAAGGGAGCTTACCTTGTGATTTAAGCTTGCTCATGGAGGTGGCCATTTGTCCCATCTATTGTTGGAGAGTCTGTACAGAATTTGCAAGTGTCTCCATCATCTTTTCAAGGTGTTGGACTGAACTTGAAGGTGCTAGTTGGGCTTGATTTCTTTGATAATTTTGGTAATTATTTGCCCTTCCATAACTCAAGTTTGGATGGTCTCTCCAACCTGGATTGTATGTATTTGAATATGGATCATGTCTAGGCTGGTTGTATCCTCCAATGGCATTAACTTTCTGATTGTCATCTTGAAGTGTAGGACATTGATCAGTGGGGTGTCCTACGTAAGCACAAATACCACATGGCCTAGGTGGCTGAGGTGGTGGAGCCTGTTGTGTTTGGCCTAAGACAAAATTTTTCATAACAGTAGTTAGTTCAGAAAGCTGAGATGCAATAGTAGAAGTACTTACCTCATTGGCTCCTCTCTGCAGTTGCTTTTCGTCTCCATATTGCCTAGATGAGGCTGCAAGAGTGGAGATCAATTCTCTCATCTCCCTAGGTGTCTTGTCTTCAATCTTTCCTCCACAGGCTACATCTATGAATTTTCTTTCTAAAGATAGTAAGCCTCCATAGAAGAATTCTATGAGTGACTTATCTGAGATATCATGTTGAGGACAACCTGTACACAATCTTTTAAACCTTTCCCAATAATCATATAAGTCTTCAGATGGCTTTTGTCTTATGCTACTGATCTCTCTTCTTATGCCAATGGCTTTAGAAGTGGGAAAGTATTTATTCAGAAAAACTCTTACCATGTCATCCCAAGATGTAATAGATCCAGGTGGCAAATAAAATAACCAATCTTTAGCATAATCATCAAGGGAAAAAGGAAAAGCTCTCAACTTAACATAATCTTCAGAAATTCCTTGGGGTCTCATGGATGAACAAACAATATGGAACTCTTTCAAGTGCTTATGTGGATTTTCATTTTCAAGACCTCTAAATTTAGGGAGAAGATGAATCAAACCTGTTTTAAGTTCAAAAGGAACTGTCAGAGGTGTATAATTGATACAAAGTGGTGCTTGATCACCTATAGGTGCTGCCAACTCCCTCACGGTCCTTTCTCTTTGCACTGGGGCCCTCATGGCTGGATTTTCTTGAATTATTTGGTCATGGACAACATGTCCATTATGGGCAGCATGTTGTGGAATATGTTCAGCCATTGGTGAAGTTGATTGGTGTGATTCAAGTGTTGCAGAGAAGTTGTCTGCAATTGGCTCTGCAGTGTGCGTAGGTTCAGCTTGTTTGCTCTCTTCAGGCCGAACTTGCTTTCCTAATCTTCTGAGTGTGTGTTCAATTTCTGGATCGTAAGGTAGAGTGTCCCTACGTTCAGATCTCGTCATAAAAGAAAAATAAACAAGTTAAATCAATTCCCCGGCAACGGCGCCAATTTTTGACTCGCGATTGTCGAAGCCGGTCAAAAATAACCTTTCTGGTTACCAACAATTTTACAACTGTAGTTAGTGGTGAAAGGATCGAATCCACAGGGAATTGAGAACTCTCCTATTTCTCTTTTTAAGACCAAGAAAATAAACTGAAACAATAATAAACTAAAAATGAGATAAAAACTGAAAGCGGGATAAAATGAGATAAACTGAGATTGGGATAAAAAACTGTCAGCAAAATAACAGGGGGGGTTTGAGATTGATTTCCTTAACTAATAATGAGAACAATAATGGGAAGCAAATAATAAAATAAAGAGTAATCAATAATGAGAAAGCTCTAGTTGAAGTATTGGATCCACTTTAGTTATTGGGATTGATCACAGACACTTTGTTCTTTTGGGATAAAATCAACAGGTTGGTCAATGGAGATGGAATAAGATTCTCACCACTATTATCTCTCCTTAGGATTAAACCAATTAGGGAACGTCCTTTAATTAATTACTAATCAACAAGTTGCCAAGGAACGTCCTTGGGCCTCACGCAACAAACAACTGTCAATTGCATTAAGAAATAGAGAGAACCAATCCTAGTTACCCAAACGTATGGAGATAACGCTAGATCATGCAACTTCCTTGGTTTTTACACTAAGTGTTCTTATGTAAGAATAATCTAAGCAATTACAGACTTAAATCATTCAAACTAACAAATATATTAATTTGCAATCAAGAATCAACGTAGATCTCAAATAACAAAGTAATATGGAAATTAAGTATGAAATTGCATGAATATTGAACAACCAAAAGTTTAACAATTTATGATCAAGTCTCACAATCCTTTAAACAACTAAAGTTTCAACCAATATTCAACTAGATTAAAAGAATTCCGCCACTCATGGCTGAATTAAAAAATAGAAAATAAAAAGGAAAAGCAAAGAAGAGGAAGAACCGAAGATGGTGGTGGTGGTCCAAATATATTAATTTGCAATCAAGAATCAACGTAGATCTCAAATAACAAAGTTATATGGAAATTAAGTATGAAATTGCATGAATATTGAACAACCAAAAGTTTAACAATTTATGATCAAGTCTCACAATCCTTTAAACAACTAAAGTTTCAACCAATATTCAACTAGATTAAAAGAATTCTGCCACTCATGGCTGAATTAAAAAATAGAAAATAAAAAGGAAAAGCAAAGAAGAGGAAGAACCGAAGATGGTGGTGGTGGTCTCCTTGTGTGCGCCGATTGGTCCAAGAGGAAGAGGTGTGGCTTTTGGCCACTTAAGGACCCTTTTATATGGGATTTGAGAGGCTGTCTAGGTCTTCAATTGCTGTCCACGTTTGAGAGTGAGCTTCTGTCCATGTGCAAGTGTCCCCACGCCACCTTTGCACATGTGAGGCGTGTGGCTTGGTCCATGTGTGCAAGGTGTGGGGCTGCCCTTCACCAACTTGCTGCCCAAGTATTTCTTGGCTGCCCATGTGGTTCCAAAAGGATGCCCAAGACTCAAGTTGCTGCCCTTCACTCACATGCTTTGCCGCCTAACACTAATAAGGAAGGTGGAGCCTTCCTTCACAATTTGAATTTTGAATGTGCAAGGCATGAAGTGTGGAACATGTGACCCTTTGGATTTGGCTTCCTCAAAAAGCTGAATCTTGAAATTCAAAATTTGAATATGGATCTTGGAAATTTGAATTTCAAAATACTTTCCTTGTTTGGCTCTTTATTTATGGCAATTTGTGACTTGGCTTTTTGAATAAGGAAAAGACTACTTGGAGATTTGAGATTTGAATTTCAAATTGTCTTGGCTGAATATTTTTTCCATATTTGCCACTTTCCTTATTTAAAACTTTCCTTATTTATCTTGACTTGATTCCAACTTGGCAGGCTTGCTCTCTTTTGCTCCAATTAAGGCAGTTTTAGGGGGATTTTCTCCAAAGTGTCCTTTTACACCATTTTCTGCAAAATAATATCAAAAGCACTAAATTAAGCAGAAATCATGTAAATAATCATCAATAATATTAATATAAAATGGACTAAATTCTGCTCTATCAGCAAGTTAGGCGGCCAAAGGCTGTCTCTACAGGCAGGTTTAGCAGCCGAACCTGGCAGAACCCGATTTTGCCACTAAGCCCAAGCCACCAAAACCTCTCAATCCTCATATCCAACCCCTCAAAACATGCATACACATATATCAAGCATAAAGGGGTATAAAACTAGGCTAAACCCCCAACAAACATCATCAAAAATTAACATTTAACAAAACCTCCAACATAAACCCTAAACTTAGATCTATCCTCAACATGCATTAACAACCCATAAAACTCTTTAAAACTTGCTTAAAAACATAAAATAGACAAAGATTTAGGCTTACCTCTTGGAGATCTAAGGGTATTTGCAGCCCAAACTCGAAAGAGAGAGAAAATAATCTCCAAGCTCCAAAACTTCAATTTTTAGCTCAAAACTTCAAAGACAAGGTAAAAACTCATAAGGATTTCGAAAGATTTGAAGAAAAACAACAAATCAACCATGGAAGGGCAAGAACTCACCTTTTTCCGAAAACGGAGAGAGAAAACTCACCCATTTTCGGACAGGGGGCCTTTTATAGGTGGCTAGGTAGACCACCTTCGGGGGCCGATGGAGCTTCCGCAACAGCACCATGTTCGGCGGCCGAACCTGGGTGTTTCCCTCCAAGGTGTTTTCTTCAAAACTCTTTTCTTTTCTTTCTTAAAACCTTAAAAACTCATAAAAACATTTTATGAAAACTCTTATATTCACCCTTCTAAGGGATTCCGACCTCGAGATTTCGGATTCCAACGGAGATTCTGCCGGAAGGTCATAATTCCGACGCTGGAGCTTAGCCGGGTGTTACGTTCTCCCTCCCTCAAGAACATCTGTCTCCGAATGTTCCACAATCACACAAAGACAAAGCATAACATAACATCAAGGAAGCACATAAAACATAAAAACAATAACCTTAAAAGAGATAGGGGTATTGCTGGAGCATTGACTCCCGGGTCTCCCATGTGCACTCGTCCATGTTGTGGTGATTCCAAAGAATTTTCGCCATCGTGATTTCCTTATTCCTTAGCTTTCTAATCTGCATGTCTAGGATCCGCACTGGCTGCTCAACATAGGTGAGATCTCCTAGGATCTCTACATCTGGCTCATTAAGAACCTTGCCCGGATCTGACATGAACTTTCATAACATAGAAACATGGAAAACCGGATGGATCCTCTCAATGGAAGTAGGTAAATCTAACTTGTACGATACATTCCCAACCTTCTGCAAGATCTCGAAGGGTCCGATGTACTGTGGAGCTAGCTTACCTTTCTTTCCAAAATGAATCACCCCTTTCATAGGAGACACCTTAAGCAACACCATATCTCCCTCTTGGAACACAACATGCTTCCTGCAGACATCTGCATAGCTTTTCTGCCGACTCACAGCAGTTCTGATTCTTTCTCTGATAATAGGCACTACCCTGCTGGTGATCTCAATCAACTCTGGCCCTGCAAGAGCCTGTTCTCCCACTTCTTCCCAGCAGACAGGCGATCTGCACTTTCTCCTGTATAAAGCTTCATAAGGAGCCATCTCAATGCTAGCATGATAGCTGTTATTGTGGGCAAACTCTACTAAGGGTAGATGTTGCCTCCAAGAACTGCCAAAATCTAGCACACACATTCTGAGCATATCTTCTATAGTCTGGATGGTCCTCTTTGACTGTCCGTCAGTCTGTGGATCGAAGGCAGTGCTAAAATCTAACCTTGTGCCCATAGCATTCTACAGACTCCGCCAAAACCTAGAGGTGAACTAGGGTCCCCAATCAGACACTATTGAAACGGGAGCCCCATGCAGCTTGACAACCTCCTCAACATACACCTGTGCTAATTTGTCCATAGAGTAACCACTCCTGACCGGGATAAAATGAGCATACTTGGTCAATCTGTCCACCACTACCCATATGGAGTCTAGTCTGTTGGACGTTGCCGGTAACCCTACCACAAAATCCATAGCCACATTCTCCCATTTCTACTTTGGAATCGGTAGTGGGTTAAGCATTCTAGCCGGCTTCTAATGTTCCAGCTTCACCCTTTGACATACTTCACAAGTGGACACAAACTGTGCCACTTCCTTCTTCATAGCTGGCCACCAATAAACTCTCTTAAGATCCTGGTACATTTTGGTGGCTCTAGAGTGAACACTGTACCTGACACTATGAGCTTCTCTCATAATGTCTCCCTTTAAACTCACGTCATCTGGTATACATAACCTGTTTCCATAGCGGAGGATCCCCTTATTGTCAAATCTGAACTCGTCATTCTTGCCTGCTTGAACTGCTCTAGCTATCTTCACCAATTCAGGGTCCTCATGTTGTTTCTGTGCCATCTGTTCTAAGAACACAGGTGTCACTCTCATATGAGCTACTAGTGCACCCGTACCAGACAACTCTAGCTGTAGACCTTCATTAACGAGCTTATAAAATTCTTTCACCACCGGTCTTCTCTCTGCTGTGATATAGGATAAACTGCCAAGTGATTTCCAACTAAGGACATCTGCCACGACATTTGCCTTATCCGGATGGTATTGGATCTTGTAATCATAGTCACTAAGCAGTTCTACCCATCTCCTCTGCCTCAAGTTCAACTCCTTCTGACTCAAGATGTACTGCAAACTTTTGTGATCTATAAAGATCTCACATCTTACCCCATACAGGTAATGCCTTAACATCTTGAGTGCAAATATCACAGCTGCCATCTCTAGATAATGTGTAGGATAATTCAACTCATGCTTCCTTAACTGTCTAGAAGAATAAGCAATTACCCTTTCATTCTGCATCAACACACAACCTAGTCTCACATGGGATGCATCACAAAACACTGAAATCTTCATTACTCGTAGGCAGAGCTAACACCGGTGCTGACGTCAACCTTCTCTTAAGCTCTTTAAAGCTTTTCTCTTACTGATCTGACCAAACAAACCTCTTATTCTTTTTGGTCAACCTGGTCAGAGGAGCAACAATTTTGGAGAAGTCCTGAACAAATCTTCTGTAGTAACCTGCCAAACCCAAAAAGCTTTTGATCTCTGTCACTGTAGTGGGTCTGGGCCAGTTAGCTATCGCTTCCACTTTTTTAGGGTCCACTTCAATTCCCTTTTCTAACACTATATGCCCCAAGAAAGAAATGCTCCTCAGCCAGAACTCACACTTAGAGAACTTGGCATACAAGCCGTGTTCTCTCAGGGTCTACAACACAATCCTCAGATAATGGGCATGCTCCTCTACCTTTCTGGAATACACTTAGATATCATCAATGGAAACAATAACAAAGTGATCTAGAAACTGGCTGAAAACTCTGTTCATGAGGTCCATGAATGCTGCAGGGGCATTGGTTAGCTCGAACGGCTACAAGGAACTCATAGTGCCCATATCTGGTCCTGAAAGTTGTCTTCGGCACATCCTCTTTTCTAACCCTCAGCTGATGGTACCCGGATCTTAGATCTATCTTGGAAAAACAACCGGCTCTTGCTAGCTGGTCAAATAGATCGTCAATCCTAGGTAACAGATACTTATTCTTGGTAGTGACTTTGTTCAACTGCTTGTAGTCGATAGAAAGCCTTAGGGATCCATCCTTCTTTCTCACAAACAGCACTAGAGCACTCCAGGTGAGGTACTAGGTCGGATGAAACCCTTATCTACCAATTCTTGCAACTGCTCCTTCAACTCTTTCAACTCTGCATTTGCCATCCTGTAGGGAGGGTGACTTGCAATTGTCGAAGCTGGTCAAAAATAACCTTTCCAGTTATCAACAATTTTACAACTGCAGATAGTGGTAAAGGATCGAATCCACAGAGAATTGTAAACTTATCTATTTTCCTCAATGAGACCAAGAGAATTAACTGAAACAAAAATAAATTAGAACAAAAATTAATTGAAACAAAAATAAACTGAAACGAGATAAAAACCGAAACGAGATAAAACTGAAACGAGATAAAACGGAAACGAGATAAAACGGAAACGAGATAAAACGGAAACGAGATAAAACGAAAAGCAGATAAACTGAAAAGAAAATAAACTGAAATAACACTAGACTGAAAACTGAATGACCCCAAAAACGAGATAAACTGAAATTGGGATCAAAACTGTCAGCAAAATAACAGGGGGGTTTTGGGATTGATTGTAGTAACTAATAATGAGAACAATAATGGAAAGCAAATAATAAAATAAAGAGAAATCAATAATGAGAAAGCTCTAGTTGAAGAAATGGATCCACTTTGGTTGTTTGGTTTGATCATTGAAACTCATGTTCTCTTTATTGATTCAATAGATTAGTTATGGAGATGGAAAACGCTTCTCACCACCATGTCTCTCCTTATGATTAAATTAATTAGGAAACGTCCTCTAATCAATTACTAATTAAAAAATTGCCAAGGAACGTCCTTGGACCTTAGGCATCAAAACAATTGTCAATTGCATGAAGAAATAGAGAGATCCAATCCTAGCTACTCAAACGCATGAGATGTTGCTAGTTCACACAATTCCTTAGTTATTACACCAAGTGTTCTTATGTTAGAATAATTCCAGCAATTACGGACTAAAAATTATCCCAACTAACAATCAATTACCTTGCAATCAAGAATCAAGTGGCCAATTTGATCAAACAACAAAGTAATCTTAGATTTAAACACACAATTGCATGAATATTGAACAATTCAAAGACAAATAGTTTATGTTCAGATCTCACAAACCATAAAACAACCTTAGTTTCAATCAATATTCAACTAGAATAAAAGAATTCAGCCACTCATGGCTGAATCAAAACAGAAAATAAGAAGAGAAGATGAAAAGAGGAACCGATTGGAGGAGATGGAGCTTAGTGTGCCTCCCTTGCCTTGGCCGAATGGTGTGGATGTGCAATCTGCCACTTTTGGTCTTCTTGAGGCCTTTAAATATGCCTTGAGAGGCTGTCTAGGGTTTCTTGGCTGTCCATGAGTCTTTTAGAGGCTACCCAAAATACCCTTGGTGCAACGTGTGCCACCTATGCACATGTGTGGAGGCAAAAACTTGGGAGTTGTCTTCAATTGCAAGGAGTGGGCTCTTTGATCTTTGTTTGCTGCCCTAGTGTCTTCAAGTTGCTGCCCAAGGCTTGCCTTCACACTCTCCTTGCCGCCCATGCACTAATAAGGAAGGTGGAGCCTCCTTTGCAATTTTGAATTTTGAATGTGCATGGCATGAAAGGGGAAACATGTGATCTTTGGATTTGGCTTTCTTAATAAGCTGAATCTTGAAATTCAAAATTTGAAAATGAATCTTGGAGATTTGAATTTCAAAATGCTTTCCTTCTTTGGCACTTTCCATATTTGACACTTTCCATATTTGGCACTTTCCATGTTTGGCACTTTTTGGCAGTTTTAAGAGCATTTTCGCCAGAATATTCCTTTGCACCTAATATCGGCAAAACATTATTAAAACCACAAAATTAGGTAGAAAATATGTAAATAAGCATTAATAAGATCATGATAATATGGACTAAAATATGCTCTATCAGAGGGATAAAGATAGGTCTGGTTCCAGGCATTACTTCAATTTCAAACTCTATCTCCCTAGCAGGTGGTAAACCTGGAAGCTCGTCTAGGAAAACATCTGGAAACTCTCTGACAACAGGCACTGAAGCTGGCTCCCTGACCTGACTGCTAAGCTCTCTAACATGAGCAAGGAACCCCTAACAACCCCTCCTGAGCAACCTACGAGCCTGAAGGGCTGATATCAAACCTCTAGGCATACCCCTCTTGTCTCCCCTGAAGACAACCTTTGACCCATCTTGTCCTCTGAACCTGACTACCTTGTCTCTGCAGTCCAAGGTAGCACCATGAGCAGATAGCCAATCCATCCCTAGAATGACGTCAAAATTAGTCAAGTCTAGAACCACAATGTCGGCTGGAAGGCATCTACCCTCAATAAAGACTGGACTGAACCAGCAGACTGACTCTGCCATAGATGGATCACACTTGGGCCCACTGACCCAAAGGGGACACTCTAACCCAGAAGCCATCAGACCCACTCTATCTACAGCTCTCGAAGAAACAAAAGAATGAGAAGCACCAGGGTTCATAAAAGTATACACATCAGAACATCCAATAATGAGATTACTTGACACCACCGTGTTCGATGTGTTAGCCTCGTGCTGAGTCATGGTGAAGATCCGTGCTGGAGCTGATGGACCTTCCCTTTGGGAGCCTGCAGAAGAAGAGGCTATCCCTCTCCCTCTACCTCTACCTCTACCCTGAGACATGGCTGGAGCTGCTGGTTGAGCCACACCGCCAGAAGCCGTCTACTGGGACTGAGCCATCATCGCTGCACTAGGACACTCATGAGCCATGTGTCCCTCCCATCCACATCTGAAACATGCAGTAGTCCCAAACCGATAAACCCTTTTGTGTGGCTTACCACACCTCAAACATTCTGAACCATCTGAACTAGAGCTCGAGCCACCACCCATTCCCAGATCAAACTTCAACCGATTCTAGAACTTGTTCTTCTTGATCTTCTCAGTGGACCTGGTCCACTTCTTACCTTCCGAGGTGGCTGCACTCAGATAAGAGAGATCAAACTTTCCTCTGCTTGGGGTCTTGGAACCCGAGGGCTGTGCCACCTGCTGCTTCACTGTTCCCTGGATGATGGCACTAGCCTCCATCTTCCTGGCTGCATCCACTATGGTGTGGAAGCTCTCTCTCTCTGCTGCTAGGATCAGGGAGGAATACCTAGAGTGAAGTCTCATGGTATACCTCCTCGCTTTCTTCTGATCAATATCATAAGCTTGCCCTACAAACTACAGCAACTCCAAGAACTTGTCTGTAGACTCATCAACACTCATGTCCTCCGTCTGTCTCAGCTGCTCAAACTCAATTACTTTCAGCTCCCTCGAACTATCTGGAAAAGCCCATCCTGCAAACTCATTGACAAACTCCTCATAAGACAGGCTATCCAGTCTGGGGTCCACATAGGTTTTAAACCACTCCTTTGCTTTCTTGCATTTCAGAGTGAATCCCGCCATCTGAATGGCTCTACTATCACTAGCTCCCAACTCATCAGTTATCATTTTCACCGTCTTGAGATACTCAAACGGATCATCACCTGTCTTGTACTTGGGAGCATCCAACTTCAAATAGTCTGTCATCTTCACTTTGCTCCCCACTGACGAGCTAGGTTTGGATGTTTGGGGTTCAAGGACTATAGGTTCTGCTGGTGGAGGAGGTGGTGCAGCATTCCCTAGGTTAGGGTTTGCTGGATTCTGACAAAAGGGTGGGGATGAAAACATAGGATACTGTGGATATGGTGGGTAAAAGGGAGGATAGGGCATGAAGGAGGGATATGGGTTATAGCTAGAGAAATTCAATGTACCTCCCATCGGATACCCCGGTCCCTGTGGATAGGGTTGGTATTGGGGTGGATAAGCATAACCTAAGGCCTGAGCGCCTCCTTGAGACTCTCCCATACCCTCTCCAGACATACTCACACCTAAGCTTCCATATCTTCTCTGGTCATCCTCCACTGATTCCCTTACATCCGCCGATATCCTACTCGAATCCGTCCTCCTCCTGTTCACATCAAAAGACCTTCTAGGGTCCCTTGATGTCTCTCCTATGCTTGATCTACTAGCCCTTGCTCTTGGCAGAGCAGGGGGAAGAGCATCCATACCCTCATTCTCAGGTGGAGCTCCTGTCAATGGTGCAGCCTTTTAGACTGAGTTTTTCTCAAAAACACGTACCTTCCACAATTCGTAGAAGGGGTATTTATATGTTTCAGTCTTTTGTTTTTCTCACAACTCCTTTTCCTAAAAGGAGTTGTATTTTTCCCATAACTCCTTTTCCTAAAAGGAGTTGTGTTCATCCCACAACTCTTTTTCCTAAAAGGAGTTGTGTTCATAACCCACTATCACAATCTCGCAGATACTCAAATATCTTATGTGATAGAATCCTTTATCTGTAACAGTTACAGATAGACTCCAGATCTTTTAAATATTATTATCTCATAATAATAAATGATTAATAATAATAACACTTTATTATTATTAATTATATTAATAATTAATATTAATAATAATAACACTTATTATTATTAATTATATTAATAAATAATATTAATAATAATAACACTTTATTATTATTAAATATATTAATAATAATAACACTTTATTATTATTAAATATTAATAATAATAACACTTTATTATTATTAAATATATTAATGATTAATAATAATAACACTTTATTTTGATTCAAAAAAAATAATAACACTTTATTAATTAATAGCACATCAACAACGTTCTTTTGTGTGTGACCCAATAGGCTCACATTAATTGGCAATAGGCCCAGTCCCACAAGGCCCATAAGTCATAAGTGGCCTCTAGCAAGACATTATGACTACCCAATTAATATGAGGATCAATAGTCCGATAAAGCTTAATAAATAGAACATGAATTAATCCCTTTGTCACACGATATCTAGTTTGAACGTAAGTCATGGTCAATATCAAACTTATAATGTTCAAACTTATGATTTCTTGATCTCTAAGTAGACTGATAAATTCAAATGATATTGATCACACTATCAATTCATTTGAGCACGGTCATGCATTTCTCAGTCTCTCAAATCGAGGGATCCAGAAGATATCTCTCTCAAAGAGAGGGACAAATCCTATCTTGATTGTTCACTTTCCTCTACATAATTTCTATTATGCTCAATCATAACCTTTATGATTGTCCGATTAAAGACAACATTTGGTTATGTCAAAACATAACAGTCCTTATGTTGGAAACTATGACAATCTCAAGTCAAAGGATTAAGACATAATTACTTTGAGATTCACTTATGACAATGACCCATGTAGTGATCTTAATGCGGGTCCATCCAATACTTTGTTCTCTAACAAGTATTTATGATTATTGATTTATATCAACATATACATAATCATCTCATGATTATCAATCAATAATCATACCAGTTATATCTTATTATTATCAACATAATAATAAGTAACCAGGGATTATAATCATTATTATGTAACATGCAAACAAATAATAATGATAATAATAAAAACCTCTTTTATTAATAATCAAAATGACATACAAATAGGTCTAAGATAATGGCTTAGGGCAAATACACTAACAGGGTTTGACCCACAACAAGGCTACGGACAACACTGGTGAGATTAGAAATTTGGGATGCTAAAATGGATGTACTTATCTCATTTACCCTTCTTGGTGGCTGATCTTGGTCTCCAAATTGCTAAGAAGCTGCAGCCATGGTGGAAATTAAATCCCTCATCTCTCGAGGTGACTTTTTTTCAATTGATCCTCCACAGGCTGCATCAATAAATTTCCTCTCTGAGGGTAGCAGACCTCCATTGAAGTACTCAATGAGTGATTGGTCAGAAATATCATGCTAAGGGCACCTGGTGCACAACTTTTTGAACCTCTCCTAGTATTCATACAAGCCTTTAGAGTGCTTTTCCCTTATGCCATTAATTTCTCAACAGATGCCTATGGCTTTTGAGGTTGGAAAGAATTTTCTCAAGAATGCTCTCACCATACCAGCCCATGATGTGACGGATCCGGGTGGCAAGTAGAATAGCCATTCCTGGGCATAGTCATCAAGGGAAAAAGGGAAGGCTCTAAGTTTGACATGTTCTTCAGAAATACCTTGGGTTCTCATGGTTGAGCACACTATGTGGAATTCCTTCAAATGCTTGTGAGGATCTTCGTTTTCTAGGCCTCTGAATTTGGAAAGGAGATGGATGAGACCTGTCTTTAATTTGAAGGGTGCTATCAATGGGGGATATGCAATGCATAAGGGTGCTAGGTCTCCTGCTGGTTCAGCTAGCTCTCCGAGAGTCCTCTCCCATGGCTGTGGTGCTTGGATGGGCACGTTTCCAGCTTGAATTTCAGCTTCTTCATGTGTAGCAGGGGTTTTTGCCATTGCTGGATTTTCTGCAGCAACCAGAAAGTCTGTTTTTGTGCAATTTCGGCTATGGCAGGTGCGGCAGTAGGTGAATCTGCTGGTGCAGAAATTTCTACAGTAGGGGCAGTAGCAGTTCTGTGAGATGGTGTTGCTGATGAAGATGGTCTTGAGGCTTGGTTCCTCAAATTTGCTTGCTTCCTTAAGCTCTTGGTATTGCGTTCAATCTCCGGATCGTAAAGAAGAGTGTCTTTACGGCCAGACCTGGTCATAAAGGGAAAATACATTAGTTTGAATCAATTCCCTGGCAACGGCGCCAATTTTTGATAGGCGGTTGTCGAAGCCGTCAAAAATAAACCTATTAAACAATCAACAATTAACTTGTAGATAGTGGCAATAGGGTCGAACCACAGGGAATTGACACTAAGAATCTTCCTAACAATGACCAAGGCAAGTAAATAACAAATAATTAAAAGAGGGGGGTTTGATTTGATGAATAAACAGCAAAAGAAAGCAATAGTTTAAATAAATGAGAATTTCAATGAGAAAAAGATTCTAGTTGAAGTATGAGTCTATTTCAATTTGTTCAGAATTGATCATTGATTATTTAGGACTCCTATTTTTATTTCAATAAATTGGTTTTGGTTATGGAAGACGTTTCTCACAACCAAATTCCTCCTTAGTTCTAGTTTGATTAGGAAACGTTCGCTAGTCAAACTCTAGTCAACAAGTTGCTAAGGAACGTCCTTGGGGCATTTAGCATCGAATAACTGTTGACTGCATTAAGACTTAGAGAAACCCAATTCTATCCTTGCCAACCACGTGGTCAAGTCTAGATTATGCAACTGATTATATATGTGTTCAAATAATCTAAGCAATTACGGACCTAAATCATTCAAACAATATTACTCAAGCAATTTAAAAGCAATGGGCCCTTATTGATTCTAAAAGCAAAGTAATAATTATGGAAAAGATCTAGTTGCATAAATATTGAAAGCAAATAAGAGTTTAACAATGGAGTATTAAATCTCCCAATTCATCACAAATTTGAATTTCCTCAAAATCAACTAGAAAAGAAAGAAATTAGTCACTCATGGTGGATAAAATCACAAAAGAAAAGAAAAGGAAAAGGAAGAAAGCTGCTGCTGTGATTTCTGGCGAGAGGAGGAGATGCCCAGATGATGCCTTTGCTGGTTTAGATGTAGTCCCCTTTTATAGCTGGAGACTTTTAATCCCATTAGGGTTTGGAAATTGACAGTGCGGTTGTCGAAGCCGGTCAAAAATAACCTTTCGGGTTATCAACAAATTTACACTTGTAGACAGTGGTGAAAGGATCGAATCCACAAAGAATTGTCACTTATCTATTTTTCTCAATATGACCAAGATAATTTATTGAAAGCACAATTGAAAAACAAGTAACTCAAAACTAAAGTGCAACAAAGTAAAAAGGGGGGGTTTTGAGAGTGTTGTGACTAACAAACTATCAAAAGCAATTAAATAACTACTGAAGGTAATCAAACCAGCAACTAATTAATTAAAATAAGAGAGAACTCAATATGAAAAAGGTCTAGTTGAAGATATGGATCCACCTTGGTTGTTTGGATTGATCATTGAAACATGTATTTTCTTGATTAGTTCAACAGGTTAGTTATGGTGGTGGAATATGCTTCTCACCAAAACCATGCTCTTCTTATGATTAAATTAATTAGGGTAGGCCCTCTAATCAACTACTAATTAGCAAATTGCCAAGGTAAGCCCTTGGGCCATAGGCATCAAAACAATTGCCAGTTGCATAAAGAACCAAAGAGATCCAACCCTAGCTACTACAAAGGCTTAGAGATGGTGCTAGATCATGCAATTCCTTGGCTTTTACACCAAGTGTTCTAAGGTCAGAATATTTCCAGCAATTACGGACTAAGAAACAATCCTAACCAACAATCAATTACCTTGCAATCAATAATCAAGTGATCAATTTGATCATAACAACAAAGCAATCATGGAATTAAAGCATCAATTGCATGAATATTGAATAAAATCAAAGATAAAAGTTTCTGTTCAGATCTCAAAATCCTTTAAACAACCTTAGTTTCAACCAATCCTCAACTAGAATAAGGGTTTCAGCCACTCATGGCTGAACCAAAATAGAAAAATAAAAGAAAGAAGAAAGAAAAATCGAAATTGGGGAAGGAAGGTGGAGTGGTGCCTCCCTTGGTGAAGTTGCTGTCCAATGTTCCAAAGTTCCTGTTCTGGAGTTCTTGAGGCCTTTAAATAAGTCTTGTGAGGCTGCCTTGGGTTTCTTGGGTGTCCATGCAACTTTTAGGGATTGTCACAAGTGCCCTTGGCCTTGCATGTGCCTCCTTTGTGCATGGGTGAAGGTAAAAACGTGGGGAATACTTGAAGAGGTAATTAGGGGCTCTTTGGTCTTTTAATTGCTGTCCAAGATCTTCAAGAAGTTGCCATAGAAGTCCAAGAGGCTGCCCATTCACTAAATAGGAAGATGGAGCCTCCTTTTGAATTTTGAATGTGCATGGCATAAAATGGGAAACATGTGATCTTCAAGATTTGGCTTCCCTTGCAAGCTGGATTTTTAATTTAAAAGTTTGAATATGAATCTTGAAGATTTGGAATTCAAAATACTTTCCTTGATAGGCTCTTCACATGTGGCAACTTGGCATGCTTGATCTCTTTTGCTCCAAATAGGGAAGTTCAAGGGTGTTGTCTTCAAAGTGCCTTTTCTTTCCTTATTTTGGCTTGTGGAGGTTGATTTTCGGCTGCCAAACATTGCCCCCGAAGATGAACTTGCGGAGCTGGAGAGAAGGTTCGGCGGCCTAAAGTCGAAGTTCGGCAGCCGAAAGTACCCTAGTTTCATTTATGGAATGAAGGTTCGGCGGCCGAAAGTGCCTCCGAAAGTGGCTGACTTTCGGCTTCCGAAAGTGCCTCCGAAAGTGCTTCCGAAAGTGGCTGACTTTTGGCTTTCGAAAGTGCCTCCGAAAGTGCCTCCGAAAGTGGTTGTTCCACTTTTGGCACTTTTTGGCACTTTTAAGAGCATTTTCTCCGGATTGTCCCTTTTCACCTTATATCTGTAAAATATGATTAAAACCACAAAATTAGGTAGAAAAGATGTAAATAAACCTCAATAAGATCATGATAATATGGACTAAAATATGCTCTATCAAATACCCCCACACCTTGCCTTTTGCTTGTCCTCAAGCAAATAAACATAGTCAAATAAGCCTTCTCTACCACTTATTCCTTATTACCACTTAAGCTCTTACTCTAGACCCTTACTTTGAAGCATTGCAGTGAAGAATATATGCACCAAGGTTACTCACCTCCTTTCCTTGTTTTCCTTTACCTACCATGGCTAGGATTTGTTTTCCTCAAGAGAGACATGCACATTTTGTTTTGATTTAGACTTTTTCTAGCTTTCGGAGTGACTTGCCCTTACCTTGAAGTACTTTATTCAGGCTTTTGCACTTTGATTCTTGCTTGAAAAGGTCACCAACCTATTTTTGATGTGAAGGTTTAGATTTTCGGTTGGTCACCTGTCCAAGTGGCTACTAGCTCTGTTCATAGCCAATTTTGACCATTGGAACAGTTTTTTGTTTTTTTTCTTTTTTTTTGTTTATTTTTGTGCTTTTGAGGTCTTTGCCTTTGCTGAATTTTCTTTCTCTCAATGATTTGGGCAAATCAACACCAATTGCTCAATCAAGTCATGTTAAGTTTATTCACACAATTTAAATTTTATTCTCAATCGATTGAGGGTCATCAATATATTTTTCACCATGGCAAGCTCAAAGATTCAATTCAGAAAGCAATTCCCAAAAATGAATACAACTCACTGCAAGTGATTCAACTTAAGTTTAAAGAGTCATCACATCAATGGGGTCATGGAAAGAAAGACTCATCTAATATAGTCTATATGATGAGTAGAGCAAAACAAAAAGAAGAGGATTGTTGTGGTTGTGTGTGTGTTATTGAAAGCAAAAATAACAAAAATGAAAAAAATTCACCTAATGCAAACAAACTAAAAATAAAAGCAAAAATAAAGTAAAATTCAGAGATGTGCACCCCCACACCTAAATCATGCATTGTCCTCAATGTGTAGGAAATATTAAAATGCAAAAGAAACTGAGTACTCCCCTGGGTGTGGTGTGCATGGTGCGATCCACTTGATCAAGGCTCAAGTAATTGGGGAAGGAAAAAGGGTCCCAGCTGCATTGAGCAAAAAGTGTAGCACTCCTTTTTGTTTGGTCATGGCCCATCCTAATTTTTTCATGTACTCATGAAGCAACATGATTAGCTTTTCTTCTTTCAGATGAGGTGTGCCTCTAGCCCTTATGTTTGTATTTTTGAGATGATTGGGCAGAACTTTGAACTCCACTTCATGTTTCTCTATGGCTAGCTGCAACTTAATACTGAATTCAGGCAAAACAAACTCTACCTTATCCGGAGGTTTGGGAAGGCATTGATCCGCATGGTCCTTTGGTTTAGGTGCTTGGAATACCATTTGTTCCTTGTGAGTATGGGTTGTTTGCATTGGAAGGATGAAAGGAGTTTCAGTTTGCTCCTTCTGTGCAAGATCTGACTGAAAGAGAGAACTGGAGGACCTTGACTCCGTTGGAAGCTGAAAGGATACGATGGAGGTGGCTTCAGGTTGCGCAAAGCTCATCTGCGAATTCTTCTGAAGAGGTGCGACAGAGCCCTCTTCAGTCTGTGCTTGGCTGCAGTTCACCTGTTGGATGCAACAGTTAGTTTCTTCCAGTTCTGGCTCTTTCTGGCTTTCTTTCCTGCAAAGATCATCATTTAGTATATCATCTTGATTTACATAAAAAACGTTTTCACTCAAACAATCAATGATATCTAAATCATCAACAGGCTCTGTTTGATCAGTTTGTTCGAGCAAATAGTTTTCTGGTTGTGCCTCTTCAGCAGCTTGTTCTTGTACTTGCCAACTTTCATCTTCATCCTCCACATCTTGAAGCTCTTGCTCTCTTCTCAACACGGATGCAGTCAGCTGTCCTATTTCTTGTCGCAGGCTTTGCATGGAACTTACCATTGTTTCCATCATCTTTTCAAGGTGCTGATTTGGATTTGAAGGTTCTGGTTGGGCTTGATATTCTTGATAATCTTGGTAGTTGTTAGCCTCTACATAACTGAAGTCTGGATAGTCTCCCCAACCTGGATTATATGTGTGAGAGTATGGATCATGTCTAGGTTGTTCATAGTATCCTCCAAATGCATCTACTGGCTGGCTATTGAATCTTTCAAACGCATGCATCGGTTGGTCATATTGATAAAGTGTGGGACATTGATCAGTTGGGTGTCCCACATATCCACATATCTCACATGGCCTTGGTGGCTGAACATATCTTTTGGCAATAATTTTTATAAGAGAGGTGAGTTCAGAAATTTGAAAAGAAAGGTCAGAGTCACTTATCTCATTCATGATTCATATCTGTGGTGTGAAATTTGGTTGCTAGAGTGAAGGAGGTTCGGCAGCCGAAAGTCAGTGGGGTTCGGCGGCCGAAGGTTGGGCTGAATGCTTGGCAGGTTGCTTCCCTAATCTTTTGAGAGTGCGTTCAATTTCTGGTCATGAAAGAAAAATAAACAAGTTATAACAATTCCCCGGCAACGGCGCCAATTTTTGACAGTGCGGTTGTCAAAGCCGGTCAAAAAATAACCTTTCGGGTTATCAACAAATTTACACTTATAGACAGTGGTGAAAGGATCGAATCCACAGAGAATTGTCACTTACCTATTTTTCTCAATATGACCAAGATAATTTATTGAAAGCACAATTGAAAAACAAGTAGCTCAAAACTAAAGTGCAACAAAGTAAAAAGGGGGGGTTTTGAGAGTGTTGTGACTAACAAACTATCAAAAGCAATTAAATAACTACTGAAGGTAATCAAACCAGCAACTAATTAATTAAAATAAGAGGGAACTCAATATGAAAAAGGTCTAGTTGAAGATATGGATCCACCTTGGTTGTTTGGATTGATCATTGAAACATGTATTTTCTTGATTAGTTCAATAGGTTAGTTATGGTGGTGGAATATGCTTCTCACCAAAACCATGTCTCTTCTTATGATTAAATTAATTAGGGTAGGCCCTCTAATCAACTACTAATTATCAAATTGCCAAGGTAAGCCCTTGGGCCATAGGCATCAAAACAATTGCCAATTGCATAAAGAACCAAAGAGATCCAACCCTAGCTACTCCAAAGGCTTAGAGATGGTGCTAGATCATGCAATTCCTTGGCTTTTACACCAAGTGTTCTAAGGTCAGAATATTTCCAGCAATTACGGACTAAGAAACAATCCTAACCAACAATCAATTACCTTGCAATCAATAATCAAGTGATCAATTTGATCATAACAACAAAGCAATCATGGAATTAAAGCATCAATTGCATGAATATTGAATAAAATCAAAGATAAAAGTTTCTGTTCAGATCTCACAATCCTTTAAACAACCTTAGTTTCAACCAATCCTCAACTAGAATAAGGGTTTCAGCCACTCATGGCTGAACCAAAACAGAAAAATAAAAGAAAGAAGAAAGAAAAACCGAAATTGGGAAAGGAAGGTGGAGGTGGTGCCTCCCTTGGTGAAGTTGCTGTCCAATGTTCCAAAGTTCCTGCTCTGGAGTTCTTGTGGCCTTTAAATAAGTCTTGAGAGGCTGCCTAGGGTTTCTTAGGTGTCCATGCAACTTTTAGGGATTGCCACAAGTGCCCTTGGCCTTGCATGTGCCTCCTTTGTGCATGGGTGAAGGCAAAAACGTGGGGAATACTTGAAGAGGTAATTGAGGGCTCTTTGGTCTTTTAATTGCTGTCCAAGATCTTCAAGAAGTTGCCCTAGAAGTCCAAGAGGCTGCCCATTCACTAAATAGGAAGATGGAGCCTCCTTTTGAATTTTGAATGTGCATGGCATAAAATGGGAAACATGCGATCTTCAAGATTTGGCTTCCCTTGCAAGCTGGATTTTTAATTTAAAAGTTTGAATATGAATCTTGAAGATTTAGAATTCAAAATACTTTCCTTGATAGGCTCTTCACATGTGGCAACTTGGCATGCTTGATCTCTTTTGCTCCAAATAGGGAAGTTCAAGGGTGTTGTCTTCAAAGTGCCTTTTCTTTCCTTATTTTGGCTTGTGGAGGTTGATTTTTGGCTGCCAAACATTGCCCCCGAAGATGAACTTGCGGAGCTGGAGAGAAGGTTCGGCGGCCTAAAGTCAAAGTTCGGCGGTCGAAAGTACCCGAGTTTCATTTTTGGAATGAAGGTTCGGCGGCCGAAAGTGCCTCCGAAAGTGGCTGACTTTCGGCTTACGAAAGTGCCTCCGAAAGTGCTTCCGAAAGTGGCTGACTTTCGACTTCCGAAAGTGCATCCGAAAGTGCCTCCGAAAGTGGCTGAGTTTAGGATCTGGAGAGGACTTTCGGCTTCCGAAAGTGCCTCCGAAAGTGGCTGTTCCACTTTTGGCACTTTTTGGTAGTTTTAAGAGCATTTTCTCCGGATTGTCCCTTTTCACCTTATATCTGTAAAACATTATTAAAACCACAAAATTAGGTAGAAAAGATGTAAATAAACCTCAATAAAATCATGATAATATGGACTAAAATATGCTCTATCAGAAATCCACATCTTGACTTGGTCTTTTGTGGTCTTTGATTCTCCTTTTGCCTTTGAATTTTGTTGTAGATTGAATTCTTTTGGTTGAAGGGAATCCTTGTGACTTTCAGAATTTAGTTGGTGGTGTTTGAAGTGGATTTGGACATCCTCTCCTTGAATTTGGATTTTCTGCTCTTTTCCCGCCTCTGCTATCAATTTTTGCTGTCAATGTGATTGGGGCGATGATTTGGGCAGATCGTTGCCCTAATCGCTTTCTGTGAGTCAGTCCAGTTTCTGGCTTTTTGTCTCTGCGAGTGATTTGGCCAGTGACTTGGGCAAATCGTCTTGCCCAAATCATTTCTGCGTGTTGCTTCCGGATTCCTGTTCCTGTGGGTGACTTGGCCAATTCATTGACCCAATCAGTCTCCTGTGAGGTAGTTCAGGTTTCTGCTTTAGCTTGATCTGGGCAGTGACTTGGCCAAATTACTGACCCAATCACTTTTTCAGTCATTTTCTGCACTTTTTCTCCAATTTTCCAATTTCTTCCTTTTTCTGTAAAAACAAGATAAAAACCATAAATTAAGCTGAAAAATGTGTAAATAAGCAATAATAAAGATAAGAAAAATGTGGCTAATTTTTGTTCGATCAAATACTCCCACACCTAGC
This sequence comes from Manihot esculenta, assembly GCF_001659605.2. NCBI lineage: Eukaryota > Viridiplantae > Streptophyta > Magnoliopsida > Malpighiales > Euphorbiaceae > Manihot > Manihot esculenta. The sequence goes on along the minus strand of NC_035161.2, from coordinate 712,701 downwards.
CTTTTGCTTGTCCTTAAGCAACAAATAACTTAGCCAATCAAGGCCCCTTTTCTTTTTGAGCCTAAGTACCACTTAATCAGCCCCCCCTAGACTCCTAATTTGAAACACTACAGTGTAGGATGCATGCACTAAGGTTGTCCCCTTCTTTCCTTGTTTCCTATCACCTACCATGGCCAAGGGAAAGTTTTTGATTTAATCATGCTTATTCTTTTATATTAGGCTTAATGCAACCCCTTAAAAGTGACTTGCCCCCATTTTAAGCATTTTTATTTACCAGCACTTTTTATCCTTGCCTGAAAAAGTCACCAACCTTTTTACCCGATGGTGCATATGGGTGATACACCCCCGGTTACTCAGTTGGTCACTTATCCAAGTGGCTACTAGCTCTGTTCATAATCTTAGACCATCGAAACTTATTTTTGCTTGAAAAAGTCACCAACCTTTTTACGCAATGGTGCACATGGGTGATGCACCCCCGGTTACTCAGTTGGTCACTTATCCAAATGACTATTAGCTCAGTTCATAGTCTTAGATCATCGAAACAGGTTGTGTTTAATGCTTTTTTGAATTGCTGAGTTTTTCTTTTTCATTTTCCTTTTCATAACAATTTGGGCAAATCAGCTCATAGGGAATTACACTAACTTTTATTGCATGTATTCTTTATTTTCCTTTCCTATTGGCCACAACAGATTTTAGGATTCAATTCAAGAAAAAGAACTTCCTAAGTAAAGGCAAGATACTGTAAATGGTCCAATTTAGGTTTAAAGGGTTGGACAATTTAATGGGGTCATTGTAATACCCGGCTAGACTTCGGTATCGGGATCCCTACCGTCCGGTGGGACCTCGGTTGTCGGAAACCTCTAGAAGGGTAAAACTATGATTTTATGAAGTGTTTTCATGTATTTCAATGGTTTTAAGTATGAAATTAAATGAGTTTTTGCATGAAAAGTCTTTGGAGGAAAACCCAGGTTCGGCCGCCGAAAGTCAAGTTCGGCCGCCGAACATGCATGCGTTTTGGAGGCACGTTAGGCCCCCGAAAGCATGAGTTAGGGAAGTTCAGGTTCGGCCGCCGAAAGTCAAGTTCGGCCGCCGAACATTTGCATGGATGCGGAGGCACATTCGACCCCCGAACGTGGCCTGGCCAGCCACCTATAAAAGGGTCCCTTAGCCGAAAATGGGCGAGCTTTTTCTCCCTATTTCGGCCAAGGTGAGCATTCCGCCATCCTTCCCCAATCTTGAGTTTTTCCTTCCTTTTTCCATGATCTTTACAAGTTTATAACTTTGGTTTTGAAGATCTTTGAGCTTAGAACAAGTTTTGGAGCTTGGAGACCAAAAGTTGGAACTTCTCCCATCTCCAAGTTTAGATCTCCTCAACCCTCGATCTTCAAGAGGTAAGAGCCGATCTTAAGCTCTTCACGTGTTTTAAGTAAGTTTTAAGTGATTTTATGGGGTAGAATGACATGTATAGGGTTGTATGAGTTTTTAAGCAAATGTTAAGTTTTAAGTGATTTATGATCAATGTATGATGTTTGAGTATGCTTGAAGTGTTGTAGTTGGGGTATTTGATGTTTTGAGGCCCCTAGGAACTTGTATGCATGATTTGGGTGAAGTATATGCATGATGTGAGAGTTGGGAGGCATTTGTGCATAGGAGAGCCAAAGTTTCTGCCCTTTGGCAGAAACCAGGTTCGGCAGCCGAAGGCACTTTCGGCCGCCGAACATGGCTTGAGAGGCAGCTTTAGGCTGCCGAAGCTTGCCCCCGAAAAATTGGAGTTTCGGCTCTGTCCGAGACTTTCGGCTGCCGAAGGTGCCGCCGAACATGCATGAGTTTCGTCTCTGTCTGGGAGTTTCGGCCGCCGAAGGTGCCGCCGAACCTGCCTGACTTTCGTCTCTGGAGGGACTTTCGGCCGCCGAAGGTGCCGCCGAAAGTGCCCTGTCCAGCCTTTTTCTTGCATGATTCCTAGGAGTGTTTTGGTGATGTTTTAGGAGGTTTTTGGGGGTATGTCTAGAGTTATGTTCTTGTTGTTTGGTGCCTCATTTGAGTCCACCTGTGTAGGTTCGGACCCGAGGAACCGAGACCCCCGGTTGTGAGATAGTCGTTCAGAGTTCGTTATTAAAGCTTCAGTTACCAGGTGAGTGGAACAACTCCTTAAGCTTTAAAGTAAAGGAATAAATGAATGAATCATAAAGCATTGCCCATGCATCATTATGCCATGTAATATTAGGTTGTATGCATTAGAATTCACGAATATGTTGCATTGCATACTTTGTTGTTGATGTGGATGAATGTTGAATGATCCATTAGCCCTTATATGTCATGATAGCCTATGTGAGTCCAGGTGTGCCTGCTACGGCTCTACGCCCCTGGCACTATGACTGATTATGAAAGTCCGGGTGTGCCTGCTACGGCTCTACGCCCCCGGCATGTATGAGTAAGAAAGATTGGGGCTAAATGGTGACAAGTTCATCCTTGTTGTGGAATGTTTGTGTTATGGCGCATACATGAAAGCATGAATAAGAAAAGAAAGAAAAAGTAAATGATAATAATAATAATAATAATAAAATGAATAATAATATACCTAAAAAGGGTGGAATTAAAACAAATGTTTTTAGTTTCTGCTCACTGGGCTCTAGTAGCTCACCCCACTCCCTTTATCCCCAAAGTTGCAGGTACAGGATAGATCAAGAAGTCGGCTAGAGTGAAGTCAAGCCTTGTATGTTGTAATAGATAGTAGTGGACATGAACAAGATGTAATGAGTAATTATGACCATGTAATGTAATGAATGAGTAATGTATAGTTATGATATGTAAGGATGATGATGATTGAGGATTAGTATGTGCTTGACCCTATGTTTATGGTTATTCCCTTGGCACATGATCTATAGAAATGTTTTTATGATGTATTTGATAGTCCAAGCTTATCGAATGATGAAACACCCCATTGGAGCATTTGATGAGGACTCCAGTGGTGGTTATGTTATTGATGTGCACATGTTCAGGTTAAGCTTGGAAAAAGAAAGAAAAAAGTTTACAGCTTTATGTATGGTGATCATGTATGGGATATTACAGGTAACAGGAGGTATGTTTGGCTTGCTACGGGTCCCGGCGGCCTTAAGCCGATCTGGATCCTAGCGCCGGTAACGGGTCGGATTTCCGGGTCGTTACAGAGTGGTATCAGAGCCCTAGGTTCATATGGTCGGACCTAGTATGTCGGGCTCATAGATGTTCTAGAAGGTCAAGCACACTAGGAAAATCATGTCCACTAGGATAGGATGTAGAGTCCTGTCTATATGATGATATGATATGCCATGATAATATGCATGTGCATAATTGCTATGATATGATGCTATGTATGTGATGAGGGTTCATGTGTTTCCACATGAACCATATGATGCTAATGATTGTTTATGCTATGTGCTGTTTTTCAGAAGAAAGAATGAGGGGAACTCGTCGATCTGCACGATTGACTGGAGCGCCACCTCAGGACGAGGGCGCTGATGCCCGTCCTTCAGCTTTGCCTAGGGCAATGTCCAGTAGGTCCAACAGAGACAGAGTAGCTAGAGACCCTAGAAGGTCTTTGGATCTGGGAAGAAGCAGATCAGTAAGGGGAACAGTGCAGGGAGGAATGTCTGAGGATATGGAAGTAGATCAGAGGAGGGATGGCAGTCTCGGTGTGAGCATGCCGGAAGAGGGCATGGGAGAATCAGAAGGAGGCACTCAGGCCTCGAGTTATGTCCAGCCACATCACTACCCACCCTATTCACACCATCCAGGGTATTCGATGGGAGGTACATCGGATAACCCCAGTTTTAGCCCTTACCCTCCACATATGCCATACCCACCTTACTACCCACCATACTCTCAGTACCCCATGTACCCACCTCCACCTCCCTACACCAGTACAGCAAACCCTACCCCAGGGGATGTTGCACCTCCACCGCCACCAGTACCTACTGTCCCGGAAACACAAGTACCCAAACCTACCTCATCTAGAGGGAGCAAGGTCAAAATGACCGATTACATGAAGTTGGGTGCTCCTCAGTACAGAGCAGGTGATGACCCTTTTGAGTATCTGAGCAGGGTCAAGACTATTACAGATGAGATAGGGGCTGATGACAGTAGAGCCATTCAGATGGCTGGGTTCACACTGGAGTGCAAGAAGGCACGTAGTTGGTTTAAGAACTATGTGAACCCGAGAGCGGACAGTATGTCCTGGGAGGAGTTCGCAAATGAGTTTGCAGAATGGGCTTTCCCTGAGAGCTCTAGAGAGCAGAAGATGATAGAATTCGAACAGTTGAGGCAGACTGATCAGATGAGTGTGGAGGAGTACACAGACAGGTTCCTGGAGTTGTTGCCATATGCTGGGCTGAATTTGGACACAGATCAAAAGAAGTCAAGGAGATATATTATGAGGCTGCACTCCAGGTATTCCTCTTTGGTACAGTCAGCAGAGAGGGAGAGTTTCCATGCCATAGTGGATATGGCTAGGAGAATGGAGGCTAGTGCTATCGTTGAAGGGAAGGTAAAACAGTCAGTGGCACAGTCTTCTGGTTCCAAGACCCCAGGTGGAGAAAGGTTAGACTCTTCTTCTCTGAGTACAGCAGTTGCAGGAAATAAGAAGTGGGACAGAGGTCACAGAAAATCTAAGAAGAATAAGTTCTGGAACAAGATCAAGTCAGGTCTGGGTTTAGGCAGTGGCTCAAGCTCTGGCGCAGAGGTTACAGCATGTATGAGATGTGGGAGACCACACAAGGGAGTATGTCTGGCAGGGACAAACACATGTTTCAGGTGCGGACAGGCGGGTCATTTGGCTCGAGATTGTCCTAGGGCAGCCTTTGCAGCACCGTCTCAGCAGACAGCCTCCGACAGTGTGATGCAGCCAGTAGCTCCAGCCGCAACACAGGCCAGTGGCAGAGGCAGGGGGAGAGGGTCAGCCTCTTCATCAGCAGGATACAGAGGTGAAGGTCCATCAGCTCCGGCACGGATCTTCACTATGACTCAGCAGGAGGCCAGCACATCCAACACCGTAGTGGCAGGTAATCTCATCGTTGGTTGTTCTGATGTGTATGCCTTAATGGACCCGGGTGCATCTCATTCTTTTGTTGCTCCGAGAGTCGTGGAGAGGGTAGGATTGATGGTCTCTGGGTTAGAGTGTCCCCTATGGGTCAGTGGACCCAAATGTGACCCGTCAGTGGCAGAGGCAGTCTGCCAATGTAGTCCAGTTTTCATAGAGGGAAGATGCCTTTCCGCCGACCTCGTGGTTCTAGATTTGACAGATTTTGACGTCATTCTAGGGATGGATTGGTTATCGACCCATGGTGCTACCTTGGACTGTAGAGACAAGGTAGTCAGATTCAGAGATCAGGATGGGTCAGAGGTCGTCTTCAGAGGAGACAAGAGGGGTACACCTAGAGGTCTGATCTCAGCTCTTCAGGCTCGTAGGTTGCTCAGGAGGGGATGTCAGGGGTTTCTAGCTCATGTGAGAGAGTTAGATAGTCATGTCAGAGAGCCCGCCTCAGTGCCTGTGGTGAGTGAGTTCTTAGATGTTTTCCCAGACGAGCTGCCAGGGTTACCACCTGCTAGGGAGATAGAGTTCGAGATTGAGTTAATGCCTGGTACCAGACCGATCTCTATCCCTCCCTACAGGATGGCACCAGCTGAATTAAAAGAACTGAAAGAACAGTTGCAAGAGCTGGTAGATGAGGGTTTCATCCGACCGAGTACTTCACCTTGGGGTGCTCCGGTTTTGTTTGTGAGGAAGAAGGATGGATCCCTCAGACTTTGTATCGACTACAGACAGTTGAACAAGGTCACTACCAAGAACAAGTACCCTTTGCCGAGGATCGACGATCTATTCGATCAACTAGCAGGAGCAAGTTGTTTCTCCAAAATAGATCTGAGATCAGGGTACCATCAGTTGAGGATAAGGAATGAAGATATACCGAAGACAGCTTTCAGGACCAGGTATGGGCACTATGAATTCCTTGTGATGCCGTTTGGGCTGACCAACGCCCCTGCAGCATTCATGGACCTCATGAACAGAGTATTCAGTCAGTATCTGGATCACTTCGTTATTGTCTTCATAGATGATATCTTAGTGTATTCCCGAAATGCAGAGGAGCATGCCCATCACCTGAGGACAGTTTTGCAGACCTTGAGAGAGCATGGCTTATATGCCAAGTTCTCCAAGTGTGAGTTTTGGCTTAGGAGCATATCATTCTTGGGGCACATTGTGTCAGAACAGGGTATTGAAGTAGACCCCAAGAAGATAGAGGCTGTAGCTAACTGGCCTAGACCCACCACAGTGACCGAGATCAAGAGTTTTCTGGGTTTAGCAGGTTACTACAGGAGGTTCGTTCAGGACTTCTCAAAGATTGCTGCTCCTATGACCAAATTGACAAAGAAGAATCAGAAGTTCATATGGACCGATCAGTGTGAGGAAAGCTTTGAGGAGCTTAAGAGGAGGTTGACTTCAGCACCGGTGTTAGCTCTGCCAAAAAGTGATGATGACTTCTCAGTATATTGTGATGCGTCCCGTGTGGGACTGGGTTGTGTGCTAATGCAAAATGAGAGGGTGATCGCTTATGCTTCTAGGCAGCTGAAGAAGCATGAGCTGAATTACCCCACACATGACCTAGAAATGGCAGCGGTGATCTTTGCACTCAAGATGTGGAGGCATTACCTTTATGGGGTAAAGTGTGAGATCTTCACAGATCATAAGAGCCTGCAGTACATCCTGAGTCAGAGAGAACTGAACATGAGGCAGAGGAGATGGGTAGAGCTGTTGAGTGACTATGATTGCAAGATTCAGTACCATCCGGGTAAGGCGAATGTTGTGGCAGACGCCCTAAGCCGGAAATCACTCGGCAGTCTATCCCACATTTCAGCAGAGAGGAGGCCGGTGGTGAAGGAGTTCCACAGACTTATGAGTGAGGGATTACAGTTGGAGTTGTCTGGCACAGGTGCCTTAGTGGCTCAGATGAGAGTGACACCCGTGTTTCTGGAGCAGGTAGCTCAGAAACAGCATGAGGACCCAGAGTTGGTCAGGATAGCCAGAACGGTTCAGTCAGGCCAGAGTAATGAGTTCAAGTTTGATGATAAGGGGATCCTCCGCTACGGGAACAGATTATGTGTGCCAGATGACATTGGTCTGAAGGGAGATATTATGGGGGAAGCCCATAATACCAGGTATAGTGTTCACCCTGGAGCCACCAAGATGTATCAGGATCTGAAGAGAGTGTATTGGTGGCCAGCTATGAAGAAGGACGTGGCACTGTTCGTGTCAGCCTGCGATGTGTGTCAGAGGGTGAAACTAGAGCATCAGAAGCCGGCTGGAATGTTGAATCCACTACCGATTCCAGAGTGGAAATGGGAGAATATAGCTATGGACTTCGTAGTGGGGTTACCGGCGACGTCCAACAGATTGGACTCCATATGGGTGATTGTGGACAGACTCACCAAATCTGCTCACTTCATCCCTGTCAGGAGTGGTTACTCTGTGGACAAGTTGGCGCAGGTGTACGTAGATGAGATTGTCAGACTGCATGGGGTCCCGGTATCTATAGTGTCAGATAGAGGGCCCCAGTTCACCTCCAGGTTTTGGCGGAGTCTGCAGAACGCTATGGGTACCAGATTAGACTTCAGTACTGCCTTCCACCCACAGACAGACGGACAGTCAGAGAGGACCATCCAGACAATAGAGGATATGCTCAGAATGTGTGTGCTAGATTTTGGCGGTTCTTGGAGGCAGCATCTACCTTTGGTGGAGTTTGCCTACAATAACAGCTATCATGCTAGCATAGGAATGGCTCCATATGAAGCTTTGTATGGGAGGAAGTGCAGATCACCTATCTGTTGGGAGGAAGTAGGAGAGAGGACTCTTGCGGGTCCGGAGTTAGTAGAGCTTACCAGCAGGGTAGTACCCATAATCAGAGAGAGGATCAAGACTGCTGCTAGTCGGCAGAAGAGTTATGCAGATATCCGCAGAAGACAGCTAGAGTTTCAGGAGGGGGATTTGGTTTTGCTCAAGGTGTCTCCTATGAAAGGAGTGGTTCGGTTCGGGAAGAAGGGTAAGTTAGCCCCACGGTACATCGGTCCTTTCGAGGTGCTTCAGAGGGTCGGTAATGTGTCGTACAAGCTAGACTTGCCTGCTTCGATGGAGAGAATCCATCCGGTTTTCCATGTTTCTCTGTTACGGAAGTATGTGTCAGATCCGAGCAAGGTTCTTAGTGAGCCTGATGTAGAGATCCAAGAGGATCTCACCTATGTAGAACAGCCAGTGCGGATCCTAGACACTCAGATCAGAAAGCTAAGGAACAAGGAAATCCCGATGGTGAAAGTCCTTTGGAACCACCACAATATTGAAGAATGCACCTGGGAGACACGGGAGTCCATGCTCCAGCAATACCCCCATCTGTTTTGAGGTGAGTGTTAGTTGTCCTATGTGTTGCATGTATGATATGTTGTATGTTATGATTGATGCCATGTTTTGTATGTTAGTTGAGGAACATTCGGGGACGAATGTTCTTAAGGGGGGGAGAATGTAATACCCGGCTAGACTTCGGTATCGGGATCCCTACCGTCCGGTGGGACCTCGGTTGTCGGAAACCTCTAGAAGGGTAAAACTATGATTTTATGAAGTGTTTTCATGTATTTCAATGGTTTTAAGTATGAAATTAAATGAGTTTTTGCATGAAAAGTCTTTGGAGGAAAACCCAGGTTCGGCCGCCGAAAGTCAAGTTCGGCCGCCGAACATGCATGCGTTTTGGAGGCACGTTAGGCCCCCGAAAGCATGAGTTAGGGAAGTTCAGGTTCGGCCGCCGAAAGTCAAGTTCGGCCGCCGAACATTTGCATGGATGCGGAGGCACATTCGGCCCCCGAACGTGGCCTGGCCAGCCACCTATAAAAGGGTCCCTTAGCCGAAAATGGGCGAGCTTTTTCTCCCTATTTCGGCCAAGGTGAGCATTCCGCCATCCTTCCCCAATCTTGAGTTTTTCCTTCCTTTTTCCATGATCTTTACAAGTTTATAACTTTGGTTTTGAAGATCTTTGAGCTTAGAACAAGTTTTGGAGCTTGGAGACCAAAAGTTGGAACTTCTCCCATCTCCAAGTTTAGATCTCCTCAACCCTCGATCTTCAAGAGGTAAGAGCCGATCTTAAGCTCTTCACGTGTTTTAAGTAAGTTTTAAGTGATTTTATGGGGTAGAATGACATGTATAGGGTTGTATGAGTTTTTAAGCAAATGTTAAGTTTTAAGTGATTTATGATCAATGTATGATGTTTGAGTATGCTTGAAGTGTTGTAGTTGGGGTATTTGATGTTTTGAGGCCCCTAGGAACTTGTATGCATGATTTGGGTGAAGTATATGCATGATGTGAGAGTTGGGAGGCATTTGTGCATAGGAGAGCCAAAGTTTCTGCCCTTTGGCAGAAACCAGGTTCGGCAGCCGAAGGCACTTTCGGCCGCCGAACATGGCTTGAGAGGCAGCTTTAGGCTGCCGAAGCTTGCCCCCGAAAAATTGGAGTTTCGGCTCTGTCCGAGACTTTCGGCCGCCGAAGGTGCCGCCGAACATGCATGAGTTTCGTCTCTGTCTGGGAGTTTCGGCCGCCGAAGGTGCCGCCGAACCTGCCTGACTTTCGTCTCTGGAGGGACTTTCGGCCGCCGAAGGTGCCGCCGAAAGTGCCCTGTCCAGCCTTTTTCTTGCATGATTCCTAGGAGTGTTTTGGTGATGTTTTAGGAGGTTTTTGGGGGTATGTCTAGAGTTATGTTCTTGTTGTTTGGTGCCTCATTTGAGTCCACCTGTGTAGGTTCGGACCCGAGGAACCGAGACCCCCGGTTGTGAGATAGTCGTTCAGAGTTCGTTATTAAAGCTTCAGTTACCAGGTGAGTGGAACAACTCCTTAAGCTTTAAAGTAAAGGAATAAATGAATGAATCATAAAGCATTGCCCATGCATCATTATGCCATGTAATATTAGGTTGTATGCATTAGAATTCACGAATATGTTGCATTGCATACTTTGTTGTTGATGTGGATGAATGTTGAATGATCCATTAGCCCTTATATGTCATGATAGCCTATGTGAGTCCAGGTGTGCCTGCTACGGCTCTACGCCCCTGGCACTATGACTGATTATGAAAGTCCGGGTGTGCCTGCTACGGCTCTACGCCCCCGGCATGTATGAGTAAGAAAGATTGGGGCTAAATGGTGACAAGTTCATCCTTGTTGTGGAATGTTTGTGTTATGGCGCATACATGAAAGCATGAATAAGAAAAGAAAGAAAAAGTAAATGATAATAATAATAATAATAATAAAATGAATAATAATATACCTAAAAAGGGTGGAATTAAAACAAATGTTTTTAGTTTCTGCTCACTGGGCTCTAGTAGCTCACCCCACTCCCTTTATCCCCAAAGTTGCAGGTACAGGATAGATCAAGAAGTCGGCTAGAGTGAAGTCAAGCCTTGTATGTTGTAATAGATAGTAGTGGACATGAACAAGATGTAATGAGTAATTATGACCATGTAATGTAATGAATGAGTAATGTATAGTTATGATATGTAAGGATGATGATGATTGAGGATTAGTATGTGCTTGACCCTATGTTTATGGTTATTCCCTTGGCACATGATCTATAGAAATGTTTTTATGATGTATTTGATAGTCCAAGCTTATCGAATGATGAAACACCCCATTGGAGCATTTGATGAGGACTCCAGTGGTGGTTATGTTATTGATGTGCACATGTTCAGGTTAAGCTTGGAAAAAGAAAGAAAAAAGTTTACAGCTTTATGTATGGTGATCATGTATGGGATATTACAGGTAACAGGAGGTATGTTTGGCTTGCTACGGGTCCCGGCGGCCTTAAGCCGATCTGGATCCTAGCGCCGGTAACGGGTCGGATTTCCGGGTCGTTACAGTCATGGGATAAGAAGCTCTTTCGACTTAGTCATATATGTTGAGTAGAGCAATAGGCTAAAACAAAATTCTGTGTGTATGAGCAGAAGGTGAAAAATGTGTGTGAAGAATTTTGGTGTGTATGGTAGGGTAAAAAGAATGCAAAAAGAAAAAAAAAAAGAAAACAAAAGATGATATAATCAATGCAAAAATAACCTAACAGTACCCCCACACCTATGTCAAACATTGTCCTTAATGTGAAAGCATATATAAAAAATTAAGAAGGAAAGGGAAAGGGACTTCCTGGCCTGGGGTGATTTGGCCAGTGATTTGGGCAAATCACTCGCCAAATCACTGTCTGTCATGGTGCTGGGGCAAAAAATGGTCTACTAGCAGGTCCAACAGGTGCTCCATCCTGCGCATTCTGTCCTCAATTCTAATGAGACGAGCCTTTACTGTCTAGTTGGGGGCTGCGTCTTCAGGTGGCTGATGGGCATCCTGCTGAGGGGCTGCTGAAGGTGGCTCATTTGCTGGTTCCTGCCTTAATTCCCCTGTTGTCCTATCTGCTGGGGCATCTGTGGGGGCTATCTGGTCGGTGGTGGTGAGCTGGTTGGCTGTCCTCCTTCTGAAAATACGCTCATGGCATGGTGTGATGGGACCTGCAGGTGTAATGGAAAAAATATCCCCCACTTTGCAAAGCAACCCCATATCATCTGGTTATGGAGTCTCAATGCGCCAAGGGTGCAATGGTGTATGTACTTACCTGGATGATATGGAAGAGATGAAATTTTGTCCAGCCGGGTGCGCTCAGAAGCCTTATTGAATGTCAGGGCCTGAGTGATGTGATCAGGGCATGATGGTTTGGGCAGATCACTGGGCAGATCACTAGGCAAGTCACTGGCCATATTGCTGGGCAAGTCGCTGGCCATATTGCTGGCTTCGTAGCTTGCGTGGTCTGTATCAATGGGTGTCTCTGGATGTCACTCCAAACTCGGTGGTGGTGGTGAAGGTGTTCTTGGCCGTTTCTACCCATGGCCGGTGGAAGGGGTGGTATGTAGTGGCGTTTTGCCTTCAGAGTTTGCCGTTGGGGCTGTTGGGGAGGTAAATGGTGCAGCAATCCTCGTTGCTTTGTTTTGCCGGCGATACGTCTGGACATCCGGTGAGTCGGAGCATCCGGTCGCTGTTCCAGTAGCCGGTGGCGTTTCGGTGCTGGTGGGGACTGGTGGAGGGGTGTCCCATGCTTCGTCATCGCTGTCAGAGGGAATGGGTCTCGGTAGCCCTAGTCGCCGCCATATGCTGGGTCCGCCTTTGGCCATCATTTTGATTCGGACCATGGTGGTCTTGAGTTCACCGGTGGTGGTGGTCGGAGAAAGAAGTCTTGAAGAGGAAGAGATGAAAACAAAAAGATTGCATGCAAAATAAAAAAAAATAAGGGAAAAAATTACTTAAAGTGATTTGGGTAGTTGAACTGCCCTGATCATTTAATGCTGAGTCTCTGGATTCTTGACAGGGTGATTTGGTCAGTGATTTGGGCAAATCACTTGGCCAAATCCCTTCCTGCATTGCAGTTGCTTGGTTGGTATTGTTCACGCCTTTTCTGATGATGTGCTGATTTAGCGATTTGGCTTGGGATCTGGTCAAATCACCTGGGCAAATTACTTATTTGGTACGACTGCCTGGTTGCTGTGAGGTGAACCCTGTTAATTTGGCCTGTCGATTTGGGCAAGTCACTGCCCCGATCACTTTTGACTATGGTACATTCAGTCGATTTGCCCAGTGATGTGGGCAAATCACCTTATATGGGCTGCCTCCCAGTAGCGCCCTGTTTTCTATCTTGGGCTGGACAGTAGTGTCTTGATCAGCTGTTTGGGGCAGGGGGATCCAAGGGAACCTCCTCCACAAGATGAACAGTAAATCCTTCATAAAATTTCTTCAAACGATGTCCATTAACTTTGAAAACTTTGCTTGTTTGTGGACTCCGTATGTTAACAGCTCCATGCGGATAGACATGCTCAACCAAGAATGGCCCAATCCACATTGACCGAAGCTTTCCAGGGAATAATTTAAATCTTGAATCAAAAAGCAAGACCTTATCACCAACCTGGAAGTGTTTTCTGGTGATGTTTTTATCATGGAAGGCTTTGGTCTTTGCTTTGTAATCCCATGAAGCTTCATATGCATCACGCCGAATCTCTTCAAGCTCTTGAAGTTGCAATTTTATGTTGGCTCCAGCTTCTTTCCCATCAAGATTGCAGCTCTTCACAGCCCAATAGGCTTTGTGTTCAAGTTCCACAAGTAGATGGCAAGCTTTCCCATAAATCAGCCTATATGGAGACATCCCAACTGGAGTTTTATATGCTGTTCTATATGCCCATAAGGCATCATTTAGGCGTACACTCCAATCCTTGCGTTTTGGGCAGACCGTTTTCTCCAAGGTGGACTTGATCTCCCTATTTGACACTTCGACCAGCCCATTTGTTTGAGGATGATAGGCAGTAGAGGTTCTATGGATGACATGGTGCTTCTTGAAGAATATGTGGAATTTCACAAAGTCAACAACCGTTTTTGCATCATCAGCCCTTGTTGCTTTGGCCTCAATCAATTTGGACACATAGTCCACAGCTAGAAGTATGTAGGTGTTGCCAAAGGAAGGTGGGAATGGCCCCATGAAGTCAATGCCCCATATGTCAAAGATTTCACACACCATGATGGGTGTTTGTGGCATTTCACTTCGGTTGCCAAGGTTTCCCGTCTGTTGGCATCTTGTACATGACCTACAAAATAAATAAGAATCTCTAAAAATTTTAGGCCAAAATAACCCACTTTCAAGTATTTTCAAGGCTGTCTTGCGTGGCCCAAAGTGTCCTCCACAGCCATATATGTGGCAGAAATTTAGGACAGAATGTATTTCTTGATCTGGTATGCATCTCCTTATGACTTGATCTGCACAATGCTTCCATAGGTAAGGCTCATCCCACACATAATACCTTGCATCTTTCTTGATCTTGTCTCTCATGTGTTTGGGAAAATCAGTAGGCAAATCACCTGTGGCGAGGAAATTTATAATATCAGCATACCATGGTTCCTCTTCTTGGACAGCAAAGAGGTGCTCATCAGGGAATTTTTCGTTGATGGGGCAAGTCTCCATCTCGGTCAGAATTCTGCTGAGGTGATCAGCTACAAGGTTATCCTTTCCCTTCTTGTCACGAATCTCCAAGTCAAACTCTTATAGCAACAATATCCATCGAACTAGCCTTGGTTTGGACTCCTTTTTCTTGATTAAGTACCTCAATGCAGCATGGTCTGAATAAATAATCACCTTGGTCCCAAGTAGATAGGACCAAAATTTCTCTAATGCAAACACCACGGCCAGCAACTCCTTTTCTATGGTTGAATAATTGCATTGTGCAGCATCTAGGGTGCGTGAGGCATAATGTATGACATGAGGAGAGTTACCTTTTCGCTGTCCCAACACTGCACCTACAGCAAAATTACTGGCATCGCACATAATCTCAAATGGAAAGGTCCAATCAGATGGCAGGATGACTGGGGCAGAAATCAGCAGTGATTTGATTAAATCAAAAGTTGTTTTGCAGCTGTCATCAAACTCGAATGGTACGTCCTACTGTAATAACCTGCATAAGGGCTGAGTTATCTTGGAGAAATCCTTGATGAACCTCCTGTAAAAACCAGCATGTCCAAGGATTGATCGAATCTCCCTAATGATGGTTGGATAGGGCAGATTTTTGATGGTGTCAATTTTAGCTTTGTCCACCTCAATCCCTTTTGCTGAAACAATATGGCCCAAGATTAAGCCATGGCTGACCATGAAGTGACACTTCTCGTAGTTGAGAACCAAATTTGTCTCCAAGCATCTTTGAAGTATCTTCTCCAAGTTGTCAAGGCATTCATTGAAAGAGTTGCCATGCATCGTAAAGTCATCCATAAAGACTTCAATAATTTTCTCCACATAATTAGAAAAAATACTCATCATGCACCTTTGGAAAGTGGCTGGTGCATTGCAAAGACCGAAGGGCACCTCCTAAATGCGAAGGTGCCAAATGGACATGTAAAAGTGGTCTTCTCTTGATCTTCAGGTGCAACGAGAATTTGGTAGAATCCCGAATATCCATCTAGGAGGCAGTAATGGCTCTTTCCAGCAAGTCTTTCAAGCATTTGATCCATGAAGGGAAAATGGTCCTTCCTTGTGGCTGTGTTGAGTTTCCTATAATCCATGCACAGTCAAAAACCCATTTTGCACACGAGTGGGTACTAACTCACCTTCAGAATTGGGGACAATAGTAATCCCAGTCTTCTTTGGTACCACATGGATGGGACTTACCCATTTACTGTCAGAAATGGGGTAGATTACCCTAATATCTAAGAGCTTTACTATTTCTTTCTTCACAACCTCCATCATTGGTGGATTCAGCCTTCTTTGAGCATCACGAACAGGTTTGCACTCATCCCCCATAAGTATCCGATGCATGCATATTGAGGGTGATATGCCTTTGATGTCTTCCAAGGTCCACCCAATTGCCTTCTTGTATTTCCTCAACACCTCTAGGAGTTTTTCTTCTTCTTATGGACTGAGCTAGTTAGAAATAATAACTGGAAGTGTATTTCCAGCTCCCAAGAAGGCATATTTGAGGTGGTTGGGCAGGGGTTTCAGATCTCGTGTATCTACTGTCTGATTTGGACAGATTATCTGGTGATCTGGGCAGATCACTCTCTGTCAAGTCTGTCTGCTCCAGTGATTTGGGCAGATTATCTGGTGATTTAGGCAGATCATCCATCACCAGTAATGTACAGCAGTCTGCTGTCTTCATTGCTGCTATTTTGGTACAACTGCTGTCCTCTTCTCCTTTCCTGCAAAAACCATCATAAAGTAAGTTTTCATGATCAAAATCAAAAGTTTCTTGACTTAAATTGTCAATAACATCAAGGCCATAAACAGGAGAAACATCATTGGGGAATTTCATGGCATCATAAACATTAAATTTGATAACTTCCCCTTCAAACTCCATGGTTAATGTGCCATCATGCACATCAATTTTGGTTGTTGTTGTGCTCAAGAATGGTCTTCCAAGTAAGATATCAGAAGTTGTGTTGCTCTTGTCTTCCTCCATGTCAATTACATAAAAATCTGCTGGAAAGACTAATTGGTCCACTTGCACCAACACATCTTCAAGCACTCCTTTGGGGTAGATAACGGATCGGTCAGCCAATTGGATCACAATGCTGGTGCCCTTGAGTGTATCTGCATTTAACAAATTAAAAATGAAAAGGGGCATGACATTAATTGAAGCTCCAAGGTCACACATGGCCTTCTTTATCCCCACATTTTTAATCTTACATGAAACAATGAACATGCCTCTATCCTTGCATTTGGTTGGAAGTTTTCTTTGAATAACAGTTGAGACACACTCCCCCACACTTGCCTTTTCACGTTCAACAAGTTTCCTCCTATTGGTACACAGCTCTTTGAGAAATTTGGCATACCTTGGTATTTGTTTGACAACATCAAGTAGAGGTATGTTGATTTTCACCTTGCGAAGTGTTTCAAGTATCTATTTTTCCTCTTTTTCTTTTTGAGATCTTGCAAATATTTTGGGAAAGGGGGGAGGTACCTTGAATTTCTCTGCTGGTTACTGTTTCTGCCCTTGACTGGATTCTGCCTGGTCTGTTGATTTGGGCAGATCAGCTTCTGCCTTGGGCAGATCAGTCTGCCTAGCGATTAGGTCAGTGATTTGGGCAGATCGACTGCCCTGATCACTCTTTGGCAGATTTTCCACAGCAATCTGTTTCTGCAATTTTTCAACCTTGCTGTCTTGGAGTTCTTTTCCACTCCTCAACCTGATGGCACTAGCATTTTGCCTTGGATTTATCTCAGTTTGTGAAGGTAGCTTTCCTTGTGATTCAAGTTTGCTCAAGGATGAAGCCATTTGTCCCACTTGTTGCTCAAGATTTTACATAGTATTTGCTAGGGACTTCACAATATCTTCAAGAGATGCATTGGACTTTTGAGGTGCAGCTTGAGGTTGATTTCTTTGCTGGTAGCTTGGATATTGATTGCCCCTTGCATAACTGAAATTTGGATGGCCCCTCCAACCTGGATTATATGTATTTGCATAGGGATCATACCTTCCTTGCCCATTAAAGCCTCCAACAGCATTGACTTGCTGGTCCTCTTCTTAAAGGGAAGGACATAGATCAGTTGGGTGGTTGTTGGCTCATATTCCACATGACTTGGGCTGCTGAATCTGCTGGACTTGTTGGGTTTGTTGGGAAATCCATAAATTATTGCAACCCAAAGGCGCAGCGGAAAAATAAAATTTCTCTGATTTCCTTTCCCAGAATCCGAGTGCTTCATTTAATTCACAATAAAAATATGAGACTAACCTGTTAATCTCGTCGAGAAGATACAATGTTGGACTGATGGTGCTGCTTTTTCAAACGAACACCCTCTATGGTATCCACACGAACGTCTTCTATCCTTCTAGAGTGCTAGCTCTTTCAAGGATGGATAGATTATGTGCTCCACAATCTACAACCTTTTAGACTGAGTTTTTCTCAAAAACACGTACCTTCCACAATTCGTAGAAGGGGTATTTATATGTTTCAGTCTTTTGTTTTTCCCACAACTCCTTTTCCTAAAAGGAGTTGTATTTTTCCCACAACTCATTTTCCTAAAAGGAGTTGTGTTCATCCCACAACTCCTTTTCCTAAAAGGAGTTGTGTTCATAACCCACTATCACAATCTCGCAGATATTCAAATATCTTATGTGATAAAATCCTTTATCTGTAACAGTTACAGATAAACTGCATATCTTTTAAATATTATTATCTCATAATAATAAATGATTAATAATAATAACACTTTATTATTATTAATTATATTAATAATTAATATTAATAATAATAACACTTTATTATTATTAATTATATTAATAATTAATATTAATAATAATAACACTTTATTATTATTAATTATATTAATGGGCTTTGGGCTTTTAGCCTATTAATATAACATAGCACATCAACAACGTTCTTTTGTGTGTGACCCAATAGACTCACATTAATTGGCAATAGGTCTAGTCCCACAAGGCCCATAAGTCATAAGTGGCCTCTAGCAAGACATTATGACTACCCAATTAATATGAGAATCAATAGTCCGATAAAGCCTAATAAATAGAACATGAATTAATCCCTTTGTCACACGATATCTAGTTTGAACATAAGTCATGGTCAATCTCAAACTTATAATGTTCAAACTTATAATGTTCAAACTTATAATGTTCAAACTTATGATTTCTCGATCTCTAAGTAGACTGATAAATTCAAATGATATTGATCACACTATCAATTCATTTGAGCACGACCATACATTTCTCAGTCTCACTTATCAAGGGGCCCAGAAGATATCTCTCTCAAAGAGAGGGACAAATCCTATCTTGATTGTTCACTTTCCTCTACATAATTTCTATTATGCTCAATCATAACCTTTATGATTGTCCGATTAAAGACAACGTTTGGTTATGTCAAAATATAACTGTCCTTATGTTTGAAACTATGACAATCTCAAGTCAAAGGATTAAGACATAACTACTTTGAGATTCACTTATGATAATGACCTATGTAGTGATCTCAATGCGGGTCCATCCAATACTTTGTTCTCTAACAAGTATTTATGATTATTGATTTATATTAACATATACATAATCATCTCATGATTATCAATCAATAATCATACCAGTTATATCTTATTATTATCAACATAATAATAAGTAACCAGGGATGATAATCATTATTATGTAACATGCAAACAAATAATAATGATAATAATAAAAACCTCTTTTATTAATAATCAAAATGACATACAAATAGGTCTAAGATAATGGCCTAGGGCAAATACACTAATAATCTCCCACTTGCACTAGGCCTAATCATACAAGTATCTAATACCCATAGACCTAGTGTGCTGATCATGCTTGACCTGTGAAAGAGGCTTGGTCAGTGGATCTGCAATGTTGTCATTTGTGTCTACTTTGCATATTTTGATATCTCCTCTATCAATGATCTCTCGAATAAGGTGATATCGCTTTAGTATGTGTTTAGATCTCTGATGAGATCTGGGCTCCTTTGCCTGCGCTATGGCACCGTTGTTATCACAATAAAGGTCCATAGGATTTGCAATGTTGGGAACCACTCCCAACTCTGTGATGAACTTCTTCATCCAGACTGCCTCTTTAGCTGCATCTGATGCTGCTATATACTCAGCTTCTGTTGTAGATTTTGCTACAATGCTCTGCTTGGAACTTTTCTAGCTAACAGCTCCACCATTTAAAATGAATACAAATCCTGACTGCAATCTGAAGTCATCTATGTCGGTTTGGAAACTAGCATCTGTGTAACCACTTACAACTAGCTCGTCTTCCAATCCTCCATAAACTAGGAATGCATCCTTAGTCCTTCTAAGGTACTTTAGGATATTCTTAATAGCTGTCTAGTGACTTTCACCGGGATCTGCCTGATATCTGCTTGTTGTGCTCAAGGCATATGAGACGTCTGGTCTACTACATAACATGGCATACATGATAGATCCAATAGCAGAAGCATAAGGGATCTTATTCATCCGTTCTCGCTCATCAGATGTCATAGGACATTGATTCTTGCTAAGATGAATACCATGAGACATGGGCAAGAATCCTCTTTTGGAATCTTGCATGTTGAACCTTTTCAGCACCTTGTCAATATAAGTACTTTGACTCAGACCGATTATCCTCTTGGATCTATCCCTATAGATCTTAATACCAAGGATATATGCGGCCTCACCTAAGTCCTTCATTGAAAAAGAATTCCCTAACCAAGTATTAACCTTTTGCAAGATAGGGATATCATTTCCAATGAGTAATATGTCATCCACATATAGGACTAGAAACACAACTGCACTCCCACTAACCATCTTGTAAACACAAGGTTCATCTTCATTTTTGATGAATCCAAAGTCCCTGACTGTCTCGTCAAAACGAAGATTCCAGCTCCGAGAAGCTTGCTTCAATCCATAAAAGGATCTCTGAAGCTTGCAAATCTTTCTAGAATTCTCAGGGATTACAAAACCCTCAGGTTGTGTCATGTACACATCCTCGAGCAAGTTTCTATTAAGGAAAGCTGTTTTGACATCCATTTGTCATATTTCATAATCATAGTACGCAACAATGGCAATGAGAATTCTAATCGACTTAAGCATTGCTACTGGCGAAAAGGTCTCATCATAGTCAATACCATGAGTTTGCTTGAAACCTTTTGCAACAAGCCTTGCTTTGTAGGTATGCACATTTCCATCCATGTCAGTTTTCTTCTTGAAAACCCATTTGCAACCAATGGTCTTAACACCCTCAGGGGGATCAATTAATGACCAAACTCGATTGTCATACATGGATTGCATTTCAGATTTCATGGCAGAAAGCCATTTCTCGGAATCTGGACCCGACACAGCCTCTTGATAGGTAGTAGGCTCATCTTGATCAATGACCAAAAGATCACGACTATCAGTCATGAGAAATCCATATCTCTCAGGCTGATGACGTGTCCTATCAGATCTGCGTGGGACTTGTGTCACCCTTTCAGTCTCCACAACTGTTTGTGGTACTGGAAGTGGTTCTACTGGCGGTTCAATGCTCTCTTGTAGTGCTTGAGTTTCCTCAAGTCGTATTGTACTCCCACTGAATCTCTGAGAGATGAATTTCTTTTCTAAAAAGGTACCATTTTGAGCAACAAACACTTTATTTTCTGAGGGAATATAGAAATAGTATCCTTTGGTTTCCTTAGGATACCCCACAAAATTGCCCTTGATAGATTTTGGAGCTAGCTTATCTGAAACTGGGCGTTTCATATAAGTCTCACAACCCCAAATCTTAAGGAAAGACAAACTGGACATCTTGCCAGTCCATAACTCATATGGTGTCTTTTCAACCGCTTTTGATGGTACTCGGTTTAAAATAAATGCAGCTGTTTTCAAGGCATAACCCCAAAATGATAAAGGGAGATTTGTTTGACTCATCATAGATCAAACCATATCTAATAAAGTTCAATTTCTCCTTTCAGAAACACCATTCCATTGTGGAGTTCCTGGAGGAGTTAATTGTGAAACAATTCCACAGTTTCTAAGATGTTCATCAAACTCTTGGCTCAAATATTCATCACCTCGATCAGAATGAGGCATCTTAATAGTTCTAACAAGTTGATTTTGTACTTCATTTTGAAAAGTTCTAAACATTTCAAAAGATTCATGCTTATGTTTCATTAGGTAGACATAGTCATATCTACTGAAATCATCAGTGAATGTAATGAAGTACTGATAACCTCCCCTGGCACTAATGCTTAGTGGGCCACATACATCCGTATGTATTAAGCCCAATAAGTCTGAAGCCCTTTGATCTTATCCAGTAAAAGGGTCCTTTGTCATCTTACCTAGCAAACAAGATTCACAATTTTCAAATGATTCAAAATCAAATGAATCTAATAAACCATCTTTATGGAGCTTAGATATGCGATTCTCATTTATATGGCTAAGACGACAGTGCCATAAATATGTTGGGTTTAACTCATTTAGCTTAGTTTTCTTAGAAGTTATGTTATAGATATTGTTGTCTCTAGAATCATCTAGATCAAGGACATAAAGGCCATCATATGAATTTGCAATATAATTGTAATACCCGGCTAGACTCCGGTATCAGAATTCCTACCGTCCGGTGGAATCTCGGATGTTGAAAACCTCTAGAAGGGTAAAATCATGTTTTATGAAATATTTTTATGTATTTCATGTTTTTAAATGAGAGATTTAAATGAGTTTTGCATGAAATTGGCATGGGAGGAAGACCCAGGTTCGGCCGCCGAACCCCAAGTTCGGCCGCCGAACATGTGTGCACTTCGGGAGTGCTTTAGGCCCCCGAAAGCATAGGCGAGGGAAGTCCAAGTTCGGCCGCCGAACCTCATGTTCGGCCGTCGAACATGGCATGCATGCGGAGGCACGTTAGGCCCCCGAAAGTGGCCTGGCCAGCCACTATAAAGGGGTCCCCATGTCCGAACGGGCGAGTTTTCTCCCCATTTTCGGCCAAGGTGAGCTCACCGCCGTCCCTTGTCGATTTTGAGTTCCTTCCTTCTAGTTTTCTTGATTTTCATGAGTTTACAACTTGGTTTTGAAGATTTTGAGTAAAAGAAAGAGTTTTGGGAACTTGGAGATCTAGAGTGGATTTCTCCTCATCTTCAAGTTTGGATTGCCTCTCCTCTCGGTCTTCAAGAGGTAAGCCTAGATCCGACCCTCTTTGCATGATTTAAGTAAGTTTTAAGTGGATTTATGGGATAGAAATGCATGTGTAGGATTTTATTGAGCTTTGGTGATTTTTGAGTTTATGTACAATGTGGATTGAATGTATGTATTTTAATGTGTTTTGCTTGGGGTTTAGGATAGTTTGAGACCCCTATGTGCTTGTATGCTTGATTGGGAGTGTTGTAGAATAGGTTTATGCATGTTGGATTGGATTGGGAGGCGTTTGTGCATGTGGAGCTGAGTTTCTGCCCTCTGGGAAGAACTCAAGTTCGGCCGCCGAAGGGACTTTCGGCCGCCGAACCCGCTTATGGAGGCAGCTTTCGGCTGCCGTAGCCTGCCCCCGAAAGATGACTTTCGTCTCTGGAGGGCAGTTTCGATCGCCGAAGGTGCCGCCGAAAGTGGCTGAGTTTCGGCTCTGGAGGGACTTTCGGCCGCCGAACCCGCCGCCGAAAGTGCCCTGTCCAGCTTCTTTTTGCATGATTTCTATGATTGTTCTAAGGTGTTTTAGGGGGTTTTTGGAGAGTATTTTTAGAGTTATGTTCACGTTGTTAGGTCCCTCATTAGAGTCCACCTTTGTAGGTTCAAACCCGAGGAACCGAGGCCCCCAGCAGTGAGTCCGCTGCTTCAGTGTCTAGTCAGAGCTAGCCAGAGGTGAGTGGAATAACTCTTTACGTTTTAAAGTTAAATAATGAATGTTTTAGCATGACCCATGCATCATGAATGCCATGAGATATAGTAGGGTGCTTGCATTAGAGACCACGAATATGTTGCATTGCATTTTATGTTGTTGATGTGGGTGAATGTTGAATGATCCTTTAGCCCTCACTATGGTATGAGATGATATGGTACGGAAGACCAGGGAGGCCCATTCTACGCCCCCTGGCATGATGTAAGAGAAAGACCAGGGAGGCCCATTCTACGCCTTCCTAGCATTATTGGAAATGTTATGTATGTTTATGTAAGAGAAAGACCAGGGAGGCCCATTCTACGCCCCCCTGGCACTATTGGAAATGAGTTAAGGGCTATTGGTGACAAGTTCACCCTTGATGTGATATGGTTGTGATGTGATGCATTTCATGTAAGCATGAATTAAAATATGATGTTTGTATTATTCTGCTCATTGGGCTCTAGTAGCTCACCCCTCTCCCTTAACCCCCCAGGTTTGCAGGTACGGGCTAGTCCAGGAGGTCAGCTAGAGTGAAGTTATTTTTGTATTGTAATGGATAGTGGTGGACATGAGAATGTTTTAATGTATTATGTTAAACAGCTATGTAATGTAAGTTATGTCTTTGAGGATTAGAATGTGCTTGACCCAGAGTGTTGAGAATCCCTTTAATACATCATTTTTAAATGAGTTAATGATGTTTATGTATATCCAAGCTAGAATGTATGTTATGATACCCATTGGAGCATTTGATGAGGACTCCAGTGTGTGGTTTATGTTATAGTTATGTGCATGCACAGTTTATGCTTGGATAAAAGAAAAGAAAAATTCTTACAGAGTATGTTTATGTTGTTCATGTATGGGATTCCACAGGTTTACAGGATGTATGTCAGGCTTGCTACGGGTCCCGGCGGCCTTAAGCCGATCTGGATCCTAGCGCCGGTAGCGGTCCAGTTTCCGGGTTGTTACAACAATAAAGAAAATCATCTTTTTTAATGGAGCATTTCTTATTCTTAATAAGAAATGAAAAGCCTTCATCGTCCAGAACAGAAACTGAAATAATATTCCTACTCAAAGTAGGAACATAAAAGCAATTGCTCAGAACTAGCAAAAGCTCATTGGGCAACACAAGTTCATATGTCCCTACAGCAACTCTTGCTCCATTGCTTACACGTAGGTCCACATCGCCCTTTTTCAGTTTTCTACTCCTTTTGAGACCCTTCACATTTGTACAAATGTGAGAGCCACATCCAGTATCTAATACCCATGAAGTAGAAATAGATAAATTAATATCTATAACATAAATACCTGAAGTCGTAGTCTCACTACTCTTCTTCTTCTTGCACTCATCCAAATAGAGTTTGCAATTTCTCTTCCAATGCCCTGGTTCCTTGCAATGGAAGCAGATTCCTTCCTTAGGAACTATTTCCTTAGGAACTTTTGCCTTGGATTGCCATTTAGGCTTGTCTCGTCCCTTAGGCCCATTATCTTTCAGTTTATCTTTCTCAAGGATGGATCGCAATAATAAGGTGGAATTGTTATTAGCAGCCATAATAATCTACAAAATATGCAAACATAATCAATTTAGCAAATTAATATTGAGGTGATAATAATCTCTCCCTAAAATATAACCCTCAAAAGAATTGTAACAATAATAATATTTTAGTGGGTTAAGATCCATATTTCACCTAATCCTAAGTCAGCTTTGGCATGACGCTTAGAATTAAGTTATTTAGGTAGGTAACCTCTTACCAATTACATCTAATGTAACTCTTAAATTATGAGGTGTTGACATCATTTGTCAAATGCATGTTATACCCCATCTAATGCCTTAGGCCCAAAACCGTTTTGATAGCCTAATTAAGCCCAACCAAAATTAAATAAATGAGTAACTATTACTCATCCTATCTTATTAGGATAACCTAATGCACTTTGCTTTGGCAAAACCTGCATTTTGGTGATCTTAGTCTTGATAGGTATTTAATATATGGGTGGCATTAAAACTTAAAATTTTAGAGTGAGGGTTCAATATTTTTAATTTTTAATTATTTTGTCTTGCATATATATATTATAGCATCTTATATGCATACATATATATATATAGACTTCATGCATTGTATTTCATACTAATAAATGACAAAATAATAAAACATAGTCATTTAAATCTAATTTAAAGACTAAAAGAAAATAATTTTAAAATTTATTTTCTTATTAATATATATATATAGATATATATATATATATATATATATATATATATATTTTTATTAATTATTTTGTCTTGCATATATATATATTATAGCATCCTATATGTATACATATATATAAAGTCAGTAATGCATAGTATCTCATACTAATATATGACAAAATAATAAAATCTAGTTATTTAAATCTAATTTAAAGACTAAAAGAAAATAATTTTAAAATTTATTTTCTTCTCAAAAGACTATATTTGAAAAATTTTCAAAATTGCAGGGACCAAATCATAATTTGGCTTGCAACTTCATCTTCTTCCTTACCCGCCGCCGACCATGGCCACATGAATCATGTTCCTAGTGAACATGATTTCCAGAAACTGATTTTTAATTAATTAATTAATTATATATTTAATTAACTAATTAATTATTTTTTTATTATTGTTGTTTTAATTTAACAATTAAAACTTAAAACAACCAATCAAAACAATTTTGATTCTAAATTCAAAATTTTTAATTTAATTTTTCTAACAAAAATAAAATTATCTAAATGATCCAATCATTCATCCATAATTATCATGCCATTCTAATAAACATATATCGCATATATAATATCAATCATGGCATAATTAATTTAAACGAAAAACACAAGTTGGCTCTGATAACACTGTTGGGAAATCCATAAATTATTGCAACCCAAAGGCGCAGCGGAAAAATAAAATTTCTCTGATTTTCTTTCCCAGAATCCGAGTGCTTCGTTTAATTCACATGAAGAATATGAGACTAACCTGTTAATCTCGTCGAGAAGATACAATGTTGGACTGATGATGCTGCTTTTTCAAACGAACACCCTCTATGGTATCCACACGAACGTCTTCTATCCTTCTAGAGTGCTAGCTCTCTCAAGGATGGATAGATTATGTGCTCCACAATCTGCAGCCTTTTAGACTGAGTTTTTCTCAAAAACACGTACCTTCCACAATTCGTAAAAGGGAAACAGTCTTTTATTTTTCCCACAACTCCTTTTCCTAAAAGGAGTTGTATTTTTCTCATAACTCCTTTTCCTAAAAGGAGTTGTTGTTCATTCCACAACTCTTTTTCCTAAAAGGAGTTGTTGTTCATTCCACAACTCTTTTTCCTAAAAGGAGTTGTTGTTCATTCCACAACTCTTTTTCCTAAAAGGAGTTGTGTTCATAACCTACTATCACAATCTCGCAGATACTCAAATATCTTATATGATAGAATCCTTTATCTGTAACAGTTACAGATAGACTGCAAATCTTTTAAATATTATTATCTCATAATAATAAATTATTAATAATAATAAAACTTTATTATTATTAATTATATTAATAATTAATATTAATAATAATAACACTTATTATTATTAATTATATTAATAATAATAACACATATTATTATTAATTATATTAATAATAATAACACTTTATTATTATTAAATATTAATAATGATTAATAATAATAACACTTTATTATTATTAATTATATTAATGGGCTTTGGGCTTTTAGCCTATTAATATGACATAGCACATCAACAGCGTTCTTTTGTGTGTGACCCAATAGGCTCACATTAATTGGCAATAGGTCCAGTCCCACAAGGCCCATAAGTCATAAGTAGCCTCTAGCAAGACATTATGACTACCCAATTAATATGAGGATCAATAGTCCGATAAAGCCTAATAAATAGAACATGAATTAATCCCTTTGTCACACGATATCTAGTTTGAACATAAGTTATGGTCAATGTCAAACTTATAATGTTTAAACTTATAATGTTCAAACTTATGATTTCTCGATCTCTAAGTAGACTGATAAATTCAAATGATATTGATCACACTATCAATTTATTTGAGCACGGCCATGCATTTCTCAGTCTCACTTATCGAGGGGCCCAGAAGATATCTCTCTCAAAGAGAGGGACAAATCCTATCTTGATTGTTCACTTTCCTCTACATAATTTCTATTATGCTCAATCATAACCTTTATGATTGTCCGATTAAAGACAACATTTGGTTATGTCAAAACATAACAGTCCTTATGTTGGAAACTATGACAATCTCAAGTCAAAGGATTAAGACATAACTACTTTGAGATTCACTTATGACAATGACCCATGTAGTGATCTTAATGCGGGTCCATCCAATACTTTGTTCTCTAACAAGTATTTATGATTATTGATTTATATCAACATATACATAATCATCTCATGATTATCAATCAATAATCATACCAGTTATATCTTATTATTATCAACATAATAATAAGTAATCAGGGATGATAATCATTATTATGTAACATGCAAACAAATAATAATGATAATAATAAAAACCTCTTTTATTAATAATCAAAATGACATACAAATAGGTCTAAGATAATAGCCTAGGGCAAATACACTAACAGGGTTTGACCCACAACAAGGCTACGGACAGCATTGGTGAGATCAGAAATTTGGGATGCTAAAATGGATGTACTTACCTCATTTACCCTTCTTGGTGGCTGATCTTGGTCTCCAAATTTCTGAGAAGCTGCAGCCATGGTGGAAATTAAATCCCTCATCTCTCGGGGTGACTTTTTTTCAATTGATCCTCCACAGGCTGCATCAATAAATTTCCTCTCTGAGGGTAGCAGACCTCCATAGAAGTACTCAATGAGCGATTGATCAGAAATATCATGCTGAGGGCAGCTGGTGCACAACTTTTTGAACCTCTCCCAGTATTCATACAAGCCTTCAGAGTGCTTTTGCCTTATGCCACTAATTTCTCAACGGATGCCTATGGCTTTTGAGGTTGGAAAGAATTTTCTCAAGAATGCTCTCACCATACCAGCCCATGATGTGACAGATCCGGGTGGCAAGTAGAATAGCCATTCCTGGGCATAGTCATCAAGGGAAAAAGGGAAGGCTCTAAGTTTGACATGTTCTTCAGAAATACCTTGGGTTCTCATGGTTGAGCACACTATGTGGAATTCCTTCAAATGCTTGTGAGGATCTTCATTTTCTAGGCCTCTGAATTTGGAAAGGAGATGGATGAGACCTGTCTTTAATTCGAAGGGTGCTGTCAATGTAACGACCCGGAAATGGAACCGCTACCGGCGCTAGGATCCAGATCGGCTTAAGGCTGCCGGGACCCGTAGCAAGCCAAACATACATACTATTTCCTGGTCAAATCCCATACATGATTAAAACTTAAACTGAAAACATGAAATTGAACATATACCAAGCTTGACCTGCATGATACATCATAACTATAAACATAACTTTCCCATGCTAGAGCCCTCATCAAATGCTCTAGCTGGGTCAACATTACATACATCAAACCTGATTCTCAACTCAACATCTAAAACATTATATAATCATGCATTAACAGGGATTATCCAGACTATAGGGCCAAGCACACTTCAATCCATGAACATAACTTTACTTATCATTTCATTACTTTCCATTATCTTACAGTACATTATCTCAAATTACATTAATATACTTTACATTACATGTCCACTTCTAAAACTGCTAAACTATAACATAAACATAAACTAAACTATTACAAACATACATAACTTGACTTTACCCTGCTGCCTCTGAACTCTGACTCAAACCTGCAAAACTGGGGTTAGGGGAGAGGGGTGAGCTAAAAAGCCCAGTGAGTAGAAACAAGAAAAAAAACAGTTCATTCATTACATGCTTTCATGAAATGCGTCATAACACAAAGAAATCACATAACTGTACTGTGGCCGTCTCGGGGTTCACGCAAGCGTACTTCCCCCACGGTATGTTTCCTGAGAGTCCTCTTTTGCATGCATCTTTTACTCTCAGAGGATGGACATGACCTCAAAAATCCCTCTGTCGGTGCCCGGCTCCCCCAAAGGAGCTCACACAGGACTTTCACATACATGACAGGGTACCTGGTCCACAGAGAGCTCACAAGGACGTTCCTACATGTACTTGTCTGGCTCCCAAAGGACCTACCCAAGACTCAATGACAGATATGGGCTATTGAAGTCGCCTTGGTCCACCCTTCCTCATCACAACAATACATAACAATGCAATGCGTCATATTCGTGAAACTAGTGCAATCAACCTACTATATATAATCATGATGCATGAACATGCTTTAGGCGTTAGATTTCTTAACATAAAAGATTAAGTTTAGTTCTACTCACCTCCTGGCAGACGCTGACCGACTCTGCAACTGCTAGCACTAATGGCCTCCTCGGTCCCTCGGGTCCGATCCTACACAGGTGGACTCGAATGAGGTGCCAAACACATTCTAACAACTCATAAACATACCCCCAAAAACCCCTCTAAACATCACTTAAACATGCATAGAAAACACCCAAGAAAAGGCTGGACAGGGCACTTTCGGCGGCACCTTCGGCGGCCGAAAGTCCCTTCCAGAGACGAAACTCGGG
Organism: Manihot esculenta; assembly: GCF_001659605.2. Taxonomy (NCBI): domain Eukaryota; kingdom Viridiplantae; phylum Streptophyta; class Magnoliopsida; order Malpighiales; family Euphorbiaceae; genus Manihot; species Manihot esculenta. Next base: position 683,188 of record NC_035161.2, on the reverse strand, counting down.
TAGGTTCGGCGGCATGTTCGGCGGCCGAAGGTTCCCTTGCACCCGAAAGTCAGGCACTTTCGGGGGCACTTTCGGCGGCCGAAACCCCTGGACAGAAACGAAAGTCCCTCCTTCGGGGGCACGTTCGGCAGCCGAAAGGCTGCCTCCCATGCAGGTTCGGCGGCCGAAACTCCTTTCGGCGGCCGAACCTGGTCCCCTCTGGACGACAAGTCCGATTCTGCCAAGCCAAAAACCAAACTCAAAACACCCCAAATCCTCACATACTCTCTCCCAATCATGCATACTCACTCCCACAAGCATAAACTAGCTCATACTACAACATAACATCAAATAAACATGCATTTACATACTTTGGGCACAAAACCCACATAAAACCTAACATGCTCATCTACCCATCACATGCATCAAATCTCCTAAAAATTTACTTAAAACATAATGAAAAGCATAGATCTACACTAACCTCTTGGAGATCGAGGGTTGGTGTGATCCGAACCTTGGAGATTGTGGAGGAAACTCTCTCCGGGATCTCCAAACTCCAAATCTTCGATCCAAGCTTCAAAACTCTTCAAATCACAATAAAACTTGTGAAAACTAAGGAGGATTGAAGAAAAACAAGAAATCGACCAAGGGAGGGCATGAACTCACCTTAGCCCGAGAATGGGGAGAAAATTCGCCCATTTTCGGTCTGAGGCCTTTTATAGGTGACCGGCTGAACCACCTTCGGCGGCCAAACCAGCACCCTAAAGTTCACCATGTTCGGCGGCCGAACTTGAGGTTCGGCGGCCGAACCTGGTTTCTGCCCAACTCAACTTTCGGAGGCCAAAGGCACACCCGAATCAGCCCAATGTTCGGCGGCCGAAACCCACTTTCGGCGGCCGAACCTGGGTTCTTCTTCTTCAGCCTTTTCTCTTCAAAACTCAATTTTAAAACATTTAAAACCATTAAAATCATTGTAAAAACATTTAGAAAATACATTTTACCCTTCTAGAGAGCTCCAACACCCTAGATTCCGCCGGGCGGCAGGAATTCCGGTGCCGGATTCTAGTCGGGTATTACATTCTTCCCCCTTTAAGAACATTCGTCCCCGAATGTTCCTCAACTACTCATGCATACAACAACATGGCAACAAACATACATAAAACATGCATATCAAGCAAGCAAACAAGCAAGCAAGACCTCAAAACTCTCTCCTAAAAGAGACACGACACTGCCGGAGTCAAAACTCCCGGTTCTCCTAAGAACACTCTTCCATACTATGGTGATTCCACGGGACCTTCACCATCAAGATTTCCTTGTTCCTAAGATGACTGACTTATGTGTCCATGATCCACACTAACTGCTCGACTCAGGTGAGATCCTCCTGAGACCTCCACCTCTGGTTCTTCAAGAACCTACTTGGATCTGACACGAACTTCCTTAAAGTGGAACGTGGAAATCCGAACGGATTCTCTCCCTAAAGAATCACCCTTCTCATAGGAGAAGCCTCAAGCAATACCTCAACTTCCTCATGAAACTCAACACTCTTCTGCTTCCACTGCGCTACTCTGATCTTCCTCTGATCCGCAAGGATCCATCCTTCCTTTCCACAAACACGCTGGAACACTCCAGGGTGAGGTACTAGGTCGGATAAAACTCTCATCTACTAACTCCTGCAGCTGCTCACACAACTCCTCTAACTCTGCAGGTGCCATCCTATAGAGAGGGATAGAGATGGGTCCGGTTCTAGGCGTCCCTTCCATCTCCACACTCTATCTCCCTCGCAGGTGGTAAACCTGACAGCTCGCCTAGGAAAACATCTAAAAACTCTCTAACTACTAACACTGAGGCTGGTTCCCGACCCAACTACTAAACTCTCAAGCAAGAACTAGAACCCTCTGACAACCCCTCCTACGCACCCTATGAGCCTGACGGGCTGACATCAAACCTCTAGGCAACTCTACACTGTCCCCTCAAAAGACTACCTCTGACCCATACTGTCCTCGGAACCTGACTACCTAGTCTCTGCAGACGAAGGTAGCACTACAAGTAGAAACCCAATCCATTCCGAGAGTGACGTCTGAACAATCAAGTCCAAGACCTCAAAATTGGGTGGATGGAATCTACCCTCAACTGACACCTGAACTGAACCGGCAGACTGACTCTGCCTCAGATGGATCACACTTGGGTCCACTGACCCTGAGAGAACACTCTAGCCTAGAAGTTATCAATCCAACCCCTCAACGACTCTCAGAGCAACTAAGGAAAGAGAAACACCAAGGTTCACAAAAGCATGCACATCAGAACATTCAAAGTGAGCGTACCTGACACCTCCGTGTTCGATGTGTTAGCCTTCTGCTGAGCCTGATCAAAGATCCGAGCCGGAGCAGACGGACCTTCTCTACGGGAACCTGCTAGAGAAAAGGCTGCCCCTCTTCCTCTGCCTCGACTACCATCCTGCAACTGTAATACCCGGCTAGAATCCGGCACCGGAATTCCTGTTGTTTGGTGGACTCCGGGGTGTTGGGATTCTATATAAGGGTAGGAGTTATGGTTTCTATGTGTTAGGAGGTGTTTTATGGTTTTACAGTTCTTTAGTTTTGAGTTTTGAGTTGCAATGACCTAAGGCAGGTGAGCCAAGTTCGGCCGCCGAAAGTAAGTTCGGCCGCCGAAAGTGTTTGGCTTCCGAAGGGAAGTTCGGCCCCCGAACGTTGCATGGTCTCGCATGTGATTGGGCAACCGACGATGAGTTGGCCAGCCAGCTGAGTCATGTTTGTTTTGACAAGTGTTGGCCTCAGATTCTCGCCATGGAATAACCACGTCTCTTATGACTCATCTGTACATGTTTTTGGTTGTTCTCACAGCAGTTTGAGGTGCTTGCAAAGGAATTGAGAGTTGAGAGAAACAAAAGTGAGTTTGAGAGAGTTTGAGAGTGTGAGAAGAGGTGATCCGTTTTCCCTTGTTTAGAGTGTGTAGCTTCTTACTACAGGAGGTAAGTGATGTTCTTGAATATGTTTTCTGAAGGTTTTAGGGGGATTTGTGGAAGGAGATGCATGTTTAGGTTCTTAATGATAGTTTTGATGAGTTATGCATGTATACATGTGTATATGTTATGTTTGTTTTGTTGTTTGGGGTTATTAGCTAGTTTTGGACCCCTGTGATCATATACATGAGTATATGTATGTTGAGGAGGTGAAGTTTGCATGGTTTGAGAAGTTGAAGGAAAGAAGGAGATGGTTTGCCGTTGAAACTGAGTTCGGGATGAACTCAGGTTCGGCAGCCGAAAGTTCATTCGGCCGCCGAACCTCCTGCATGGTGGCTTAGTTGCCACAGCTTGCCCCCGAGTGTTTTTGCATGTTCGGTTCTGTTTGGGGGATTCGGCCGCCGAAGGTGCCGCCGAAGGTGCTTGAGTTTCGTCTCTGGAGAGGACATTCGGCCGCCGAACCTGCCGCCGAAAGTGTCCTGTCCAGCTTTCTTTTGCATGCTTTGCATGGATAGTTGAGTGAGTTTAAGGGGATTCTTGGGGAGTTTAATAGAGGTATTGATAAGTTAGTTTGGTCCCTCATTTGAGTCCATCTGTATAGGTACAGACCAGAGGAACCAGAGAGAGCAGCAGTGAGTACTGCTCCAGAGGTTCAGAGCCTGCAGAGTCAGTCAGTCCAGATAGCCAGAGGTGAGTGGAACTAACCTTAATTCTTTTAATTGACACAATGAATGTTTTAGCATATCTCATGCATCATGATTATGCCATAGGTTGATTGCATTAGTAGTCACGAATATGTTGCATTGCATTCTTATTTGGTGATGTGAGTAAATGCTGAATGATCCAATAGTCGCAGACAGGAAGTCCAGGAGCCTTTGACTACGCCCTGGCACGTATAGCAAAGACCAGGAGCCTTTGACTACGCCCTGGCAGGTATAGCAAAGTCCAGGAGCCTTTGACTACGCCCTGGCAATGGTAAGTTCACAGGTGTTATATACACATATACATATATGACAGGAAGACCAGGTGCTCGATTCTACGCCCTGGCACAGAGTTACTGGGACTATGTGGTGACAGGTTTACTCTTGATGTGGCTTGTCTGTGATATGGTGCATTCCATGAGATCATATTTTACTGAGATGTTTTACTGTTCTACTCACTGGGCTATAGAGCTCATCCCACTCCCTTAACCCCAGTTTTGCAGGTTCAGTGTACAGTGTACAGGGACAGTCCAGCAGAGTACAGGAAGAGTAAAGAGATCTGTAATAGCTTAGAGTGGACATGTAATATTAAAGAGATGTAATAGTTGTTGCTTGACCTAGTGATGTATGTATTGTACATGATCTGTATATGTATATATGTTTTCCTGTATGTGAAAACCAGGCTTAACAGGTATGAGTTAACCCATCTAGAGCAAGCTCTAGTCAGGGATACAGAGTACAGAGTACATGAGTACAGAGTACAGAGATAGTGCATGCACAGGTTAAGCCTTGGTTCAGCAAAGAGTTTTATTTTCACAGAAAATGTATGATCATGTATGAGGTTTACAGGTACACAGAGAGTATAGCAGGCTTGCTACGGGTTCTGGCGGCCTTAAGCCGACCTGAATCCTAGCGCCGGTGACGGTCCATTTTGGGGTCGTTACAGATTGGTATCAGAGCCCTAGGTTCACATGATCGGACCTATAGAGACAGTGTTGGGCTCAGACAGGGTAGAAGTGGTCAAGCACAATAGGAAATCATGTCCACTAGGATAGGGTCTTGAGTCCTATCTGCTATGATATGCTATGAGTGTTGTATGTGTATGATTGCTATGTGATGTTTATGTGCTAAAGTGGTATGTTATATGTTGTGTTTCCAGAGTAAAGATGCGAGGAACTCGTCGATCAGCTCGATTGACTGGAGTCCCACCAGAGAATGAGAGACCAGCTGCTCGTCCTCCTGCATTGCCTAGGGCAAGGTCTCAGAGATCTAGCAGGGAAGGTACGTCAATAGACCCTAGAAGGTCTGTCGACGAGAGCAGAAGAGGAACAGCTAGGGGAGGATCAGAGGAAAGGAGGGAAGCTATGGAGATTGATCAGTCTAGAGATGACAGCATGGGTATAGGCAGTTTTGAGGAGGGTATGGGAGAATCACAGGGTGGTGCTCAGGCCTCAGGTTTTGACTATCCATCCTTGTTTCAGGAGCCAGAGTATCCGATGGAGGGGATGTCGGAGTACTCTCGATTTGACCCATATCCTACATACATGCCATATATGCCATATCCGCAGTATTACCCATCATATCCACCATATCCTATGTATCCATCTTCCCCTATACATCCAAGTGCAGCACACCTAGAGCCAAATGAGCCAAATGAACCAGTAGTACCACTAGAACCAGTAGCCCCTGTTGTTGACAGACATGAACCTAGCTCATCTGGAGGTAAAGTTCAAATGACAGAGTACTTGAAATTGGATGCTCCTAAATACAATACGGGAGATGATCCATTTGATTACCTCAGAGCAGTTAGGATGATCACTAGTGAATTGGGAGCAGATGATAGGAGAGCCATTGAGATGGCAGGTTTCACAATAAAATGTAAGAAAGCCAGAGAATGGTTTAAGCATTATGTGGAGCCTAAAATGGACAGCATGTCATGGGGAGAGTTCGCCAATGAGTTTGCAGGGTGGGCTTTTCCTGACAGTTCGAGGGAGATGAAAGTAATTGAATTTGAACAGTTGAGACAGACAGATGAGATGAGTGTTGATGAATTCACAGATAAGTTCTTGGATCTGCTTCAGTACGTGGGTCAAGCCTATGATACTGATCAGAAGAAAGCAAGGAGATATACCATGAGACTGCATCCCAGGTATGCTTCCTTGATTCTTCCAGCCGAAAAGGAGAGTTTCCATACGATAGTAGATGCAGCCAGGAAAATGGAAGCTAGTGCCAATATTCAGAAACAGTCAAAGGCACAGGCTTCGGGTTCTAAGGCCCCCAGTTCAGGTTCTACAGGCAGTAAGAGATGGGATAGAGCGAGAGGAACAAGGAAAGGGTTCTGGAGTAAAGTCAAGTCAGGTCTGGGAATAGGTAGTGGCTCAAGCTCTGGCACAGCTCCAGTCTGCAGACGATGCGGAAAACCACATGGAGGAGTTTGTCGGTTGGGATCTACAGCTTGTTTTCGATGTGGACAGGAAGGGCATATTGCTCGGGATTGTCCGCAGATGACTTTTGCACCATCCCAGCAGATGAGTTCAGGCAGTGTGGTACAGCCAGTTGTACGGCCAGTAGCTCCAGTCATGCCTCAGACTAGTGGCAGAGGTAGAGGGAGAGGGGTAGCCTCTACTTCAGCAGCAGGTTCCCGAGGTGGAAATCCGGTAGCCCCAGCACGGATTTTCACAGTGACACAGGAGGAGGCTAACACGTCGAACACAGTGGTGTCAGGTAATCTCATCATTGGGTGTTCAGATGTGTATGCTTTGATGGACCCCGGTGCTTCTCATTCCTTTATTGCTTCGAGAGCCATAGAGCGATTGGGTTTGATCAGTTCTGAGTTAGAGTATCCTCTCTGGGTCAGTGGACCTAGATGTGACCCATCAGTGGCAGTGTCAGTCTGTCGTTTCAGTCCAGTATTCATAGAGGGTAGATGCCTTCCAGCTGACCTTGTGGTTCTAGACTTGACAGATTTTGATGTCATTCTAGGGATGGATTGGCTATCTGCATATAGTGCTACGTTGGACTGTCGAGAGAAGCTAGTGAGTCTCAGAGACCAGGATGGGTCAGAGTGTGTCTTCAGAGGAGACAGGAGAGGTACACCCAGAGGTATGATTTCAGCCCTTCAGGCTCGTCGTTTGCTTAGGAGGGGTTGTCAGGGGTTTCTAGCTCATGTGAGAGAGCTAGACAGTCAGGTGAGGGAACCAGCCACAGTACCAGTAGTCCGAGAGTTTCTCGATGTGTTCCCAGACGATTTGCCAGGACTACCACCTGATAGGGAGATAGGGTTTGAAATTGAATTACTGCCAGGTACCAGACCTATCTCTATTCCTCCCTACAGGATGGCGCCAGCTGAGTTAACAGAGTTGAAAGAACAGTTGCAGGACTTGGTAGATAAGGGTTTCATCCGCCCTAGTACCTCACCTTGGGGTGCTCCAGTGCTCTTTGTCAGAAAGAAGGATGGATCCCTCAGACTTTGTATCGACTACAGACAGTTGAACAAGGTCACTATCAAGAATAGGTATCCCTTACCTCGGATTGATGATCTATTTGACCAGCTAGCTGGAGCAGGTTGTTTCTCGAAAATAGATCTGAGATCTGGGTATCATCAGTTGAGAGTCAGAGAGGCAGATGTGCCTAAGACAGCTTTCCGGACCAGATATGGGCATTATGAGTTCTTAGTGATGCCGTTCGGGTTGACTAACGCCCCTGCAGCATTTATGGATCTCATGAACAGGGTATTCAGTGAGTTTCTGGATCACTTTGTCATTGTGTTTATCGATGATATTTTAGTGTATTCCAGAGATGCAGAGGAGCATGCCCAGCATCTGAGGATCGTTTTGCAGACACTGAGAGAGCATGGTTTATATGCCAAGTTCTCGAAGTGTGAGTTTTGGTTACGGAGCATTGCCTTCTTGGGACATGTGGTATCAGCAGAGGGTATTGAGGTCGATCCCAAGAAGATAGAGGCTGTAGCTAACTGGCCCAGACCCACGACAGTGACTGAGATTAAAAGCTTTCTGGGACTGGCAGGTTACTACAGGAGGTTCGTTCAGAACTTCTCAAAGATAGCAGCTCCTATGACCAAATTGACTCAGAAGAACCAGAAGTTTATCTGGTCAGACCAGTGTGAAGAGAGCTTTGAGGAGCTCAAGAGGAGATTGACAACAGCACCAGTGTTAGCTCTGCCTGTCAGTAATGAAACGTTCACAGTGTTCTGTGATGCATCTCGAGTGGGCTTGGGTTGTGTATTGATGCAGAGTGATAGAGTAATCGCTTATGCTTCTAGACAGTTGAAGAAGCACGAGTTAAATTACCCTACCCATGACCTAGAGATGGCAGCAGTTATCTTTGCACTTAAGATGTGGCGGCATTACCTCTACGGGGTTAAATGCGAGATCTTCACCGATCACAAGAGTTTACAGTACATCTTAAGTCAGAGAGAGCTAAATTTGCGGCAGAGAAGGTGGGTCGAATTGCTCAGTGATTATGATTGTAAAATCCAGTATCATCCGGGTAAGGCGAATGTTGTCGCAGACGCCTTAAGCCGGAAGTCACTAGGCAGTTTATCCCATATAGCAGCAGAGCGAAGACCGGTTGTGATGGAGCTTTATAAGCTCTTTGATGAGGGATTACAGCTAGAGTTGTCTGGTACAGGTGCGTTGATAGCACAGATGAGAGTGACACCTGTGTTTCTGGAGCAGATAGCTCAGAGACAGCATGAGGACCCTGAGTTGATGAAAATTGCCAGGACCGTTCAGTCAGGCAATAGTGTAGAGTTCAGATTTGACAGCAAAGGGATCCTTCGCTATGGGAGTCGACTTTGTGTACCAGATAGGGGCAGTGTGAAGGAAGACATTATGAGAGAAGCTCATAATGCGAGGTATAGTGTTCACCCAGGAGCTACCAAGATGTATCAGGATCTGAAAAGGGTCTATTGGTGGCCAGCCATGAAGAAAGAAGTGGCGCAGTTCGTGACAGCCTGTGAGGTTTGTCAGAGGGTGAAATTAGAACATCAGAAACCAGCCGGAATGCTTAACCCATTACCGATTCCAGAGTGGAAATGGGAGAACATAGCCATGGATTTTGTAGTGGGTTTACCAGTAGCGTCCAACAGAATAGACTCGATATGGGTGATTGTGGACAGACTCACGAAATCTGCTCATTTTCTTCCAGTACGGAGTAACTATTCTGTGGATAAACTGGCACAGGTCTATCTGGATGAGATAGTGAGATTACATGGAGTTCCAGTATCTATAGTTTCAGACAGAGGACCTCAGTTTACTTCCCGCTTTTGGCGGAGTCTGCAAAGTGCGATGGGCACGAGGTTAGATTTTAGTACTGCTTTCCACCCACAGACTGATGGACAGTCAGAAAGGACCATCCAGACCATAGAGGATATGCTTCGCCTATGTGTGTTAGACTTTGGCGGTTCTTGGAGGCAGCATCTACCTTTGGTGGAGTTTGCCTACAATAACAGTCATCATGCTAGCATTGGGATGGCTCCGTATGAAGCTTTGTATGGGAGGAAGTGCAGATCTCCTGTTTGCTGGGAAGAGGTAGGAGAGAAGGCTCTTGCAGGGCCAGAGTTAGTAGACATTACCAGTAGAATGGTGCCCATGATCAGAGAGAGAATCAGAACAGCTCAGAGTAGACAAAAAAGTTATGCAGACGTGCGCAGAAAGCAGTTAGAGTTTCAAGAAGGTAATTGGGTATTGCTGAAAGTGTCTCCAATGAAAGGAGTGGTTCGTTTTGGGAAGAAAGGTAAATTAGCTCCACGGTACATTGGACCCTTTGAGGTGTTGCAGAGGATCGGAAATGTGTCGTATAAGCTGGATTTACCTGCTTCTATGGAGAGGATTCACCCGGTATTTCATGTTTCTATGCTACGACAGTTTGTGTCAGATCCGAATCAGGTTCTGAGTGAGCCTGAGGTGGAGATTCATACGGATCTCACCTATATAGAGCAGCCAGTGCGGATTCTGGACACGCAGATCAGACAGCTAAGGAACAAGGAGATTCCAATGGTGAAAGTCCTATGGAACCACCATAACCTAGAAGAGTGCACATGGGAGACGCGGGAGTCTATGCTCCAGCAGTATCCCTATTTGTTTTGAGGTTAGTTTCCTCCTTGTGTTTTGTTTTTGTATGTTTTCGGAACATCCGAGGACGAATGTTCTTAAGGAGGGGAGAATGTAATACCCGGCTAGAATCCGGCACCGGAATTCCTGTTGTTTGGTGGACTCCGGGGTGTTGGGATTCTATATAAGGGTAGGAGTTATGGTTTCTATGTGTTAGGAGGTGTTTTATGGTTTTACAGTTCTTTAGTTTTGAGTTTTGAGTTGCAATGACCTAAGGCAGGTGAGCCAAGTTCGGCCGCCGAAAGTAAGTTCGGCCGCCGAAAGTGTTTGGCTTCCGAAGGGAAGTTCGGCCCCCGAACGTTGCATGGTCTCGCATGTGATTGGGCAGCCGACGATGAGTTGGCCAGCCAGCTGAGTCATGTTTGTTTTGACAAGTGTTGGCCTCAGATTCTTGCCATGGAATAACCACGTCTCTTATGACTCATCTGTACATGTTTTTGGTTGTTCTCACAGCAGTTTGAGGTGCTTGCAAAGGAATTGAGAGTTGAGAGAAACAAAAGTGAGTTTGAGAGAGTTTGAGAGTGTGAGAAGAGGTGATCCGTTTTCCCTTGTTTAGAGTGTGTAGCTTCTTACTACAGGAGGTAAGTGATGTTCTTGAATATGTTTTCTGAAGGTTTTAGGGGGATTTGTGGAAGGAGATGCATGTTTAGGTTCTTAATGATAGTTTTGATGAGTTATGCATGTATACATGTGTATATGTTATGTTTGTTTTGTTGTTTGGGGTTATTAGCTAGTTTTGGACCCCTGTGATCATATACATGAGTATATGTATGTTGAGGAGGTGAAGTTTGCATGGTTTGAGAAGTTGAAGGAAAGAAGGAGATGGTTTGCCGTTGAAACTGAGTTCGGGATGAACTCAGGTTCGGCAGCCGAAAGTTCATTCGGCCGCCGAACCTCCTGCATGGTGGCTTAGTTGCCACAGCTTGCCCCCGAGTGTTTTTGCATGTTCGGTTCTGTTTGGGGGATTCGGCCGCCGAAGGTGCCGCCGAAGGTGCTTGAGTTTCGTCTCTGGAGAGGACATTCGGCCGCCGAACCTGCCGCCGAAAGTGTCCTGTCCAGCTTTCTTTTACATGCTTTGCATGGATAGTTGAGTGAGTTTAAGGGGATTCTTGGGGAGTTTAATAGAGGTATTGATAAGTTAGTTTGGTCCCTCATTTGAGTCCATCTGTATAGGTACAGACCAGAGGAACCAGAGAGAGCAGCAGTGAGTACTGCTCCAGAGGTTCAGAGCCTGCAGAGTCAGTCAGTCCAGATAGCCAGAGGTGAGTGGAACTAACCTTAATTCTTTTACTTGCACAATGGAATGTTTTAGCATATCTCATGCATCATGATTATGCCATAGGTTGATTGCATTAGTAGTCACGAATATGTTGCATTGCATTCTTATTTGGTGATGTGAGTAAATGCTGAATGATCCAATAGTCGCAGACAGGAAGTCCAGGAGCCTTTGACTACGCCCTGGCACGTATAGCAAAGACCAGGAGCCTTTGACTACGCCCTGGCAGGTATAGCAAAGTCCAGGAGCCTTTGACTACGCCCTGGCAATGGTAAGTTCACAGGTGTTATATACACATATACATATATGACAGGAAGACCAGGTGCTCGATTCTACGCCCTGGCACAGAGTTACTGGGACTATGTGGTGACAGGTTTACTCTTGATGTGGCTTGTCTGTGATATGGTGCATTCCATGAGATCATATTTTACTGAGATGTTTTACTGTTCTACTCACTGGGCTATAGAGCTCATCCCACTCCCTTAACCCCAGTTTTGCAGGTTCAGTGTACAGTGTACAGGGACAGTCCAGCAGAGTACAGGAAGAGTAAAGAGATCTGTAATAGCTTAGAGTGGACATGTAATATTAAAGAGATGTAATAGTTGTTGCTTGACCTAGTGATGTATGTATTGTACATGATCTGTATATGTATATATGTTTTCCTGTATGTGAAAACCAGGCTTAACAGGTATGAGTTAACCCATCTAGAGCAAGCTCTAGTCAGGGATACAGAGTACAGAGTACATGAGTACAGAGTACAGAGATAGTGCATGCACAGGTTAAGCCTTGGTTCAGCAAAGAGTTTTATTTTCACAGAAAATGTATGATCATGTATGAGGTTTACAGGTACACAGAGAGTATAGCAGGCTTGCTACGGGTTCTGGCGGCCTTAAGCCGACCTGAATCCTAGCGCCGGTGACGGTCCATTTTGGGGTCGTTACAGCAACAAAGCTGGAGCTACTGGCTGAGTCACTCTACCTGAAGCTGCCCGCTGGGACTGAGCTGACCGGAGCGCATTAGGACACTCACGTGCCATGTGCCCCTCCTGTCTGCATCTAAAACACGCTGTCATCCCTGCCAGACAAACTCCCTTGTGTGGCTTCCCACACCTCATGCAACGAGTTGCACCCGAACCAGAGCTTGAACCACCAAAACCTAAACTGGACTTCAAATTCTGCCAAAACTTCTTATTCGACTTCTTGAGGCCTCTCTTCCACTTCTTAACTCTTGTGGCAGTTGTACTCAAAGTGGAGGGATCAATCCCTCCTGAACCCGAGATTTTGGAATCCTGGGTCTGAGCATCTTCCTGAGAATCTCCCATGCCCTCTCCAAACATAGCCACATCCAAACTCCTATCTCTCCTCTGAACATCCATCTCAGACTCTCTCATACTAGCTGACATCCTCCTTAGATCCATACCTTCTCTGCTTGCATCAAAAGACCTCCTAGAGTCCCTTGATGTCCTCCATCTACTGACTCCCCACGACTGCGCTCTCGGCAGGGTAGGGGGAAAGGTGTCCATACCTTCCCTCTCTGACTGAACTTCAGTCGATTCCACAGATCGACGAGTACTCCACATCCTGACTCCTCTGAAGCACACACAAGCATGCAAACAACATCAGCATCAAATGGTTCATGTGGAAACACATGAACCTACATCACATACATATCATACATCACATGTCATACATCATAGCATTTATGCACATGCATGAAATCATGGCATATCACATCATCATTCATACAAGACAGGACTCAACATCCTATCCTAGTGGACATGATTTCCTATTGTGCTTGCCCTTCTAACACAACCTCTATAACAACCTCTTTCCGATGTGAGATATCTCTAATCCCTGAGCACATCGCTCAACACATCGTACTCTTGAGGCCCTAAGCTCTGATACCACTCTTTAACGACCCGGAAATCGGACCGCTACCGACGCTAGGATCCAGATCGGCTTAAGGCCGCCGGAACCCATAGCAAGCCAAACATACATACTATTTCCTGGTCAAATCCCATACATGATTAAAACTTAAACTAAAAACATGAAACTGAACATATACCAAGCTTGACCTGCATGATACATCATAACTATAAACATAACTTTCCCATGCTAGAGCCCTCATCAAATGCTCTAGCTGGGTCAACATTACATACATCAAGCCTGTTTCTCAACTCAACATCTAAAACATTATATAATCATGCATTAACAGGGATTATCCAGACTATAGGGCCAAGCACACTCTAATCCATGAACATAACTTTACTTATCATTTCATTACTTTCCATTATCTTACAGTACATTATCTCAAATTACATTAATATACTTTACATTACATGTCCACTTCTAAAACTGCTAAACTATAACATAAACATAAACTAAACTATTACAAACATACATAACTTGACTTTACCCTGCTGCCTCTGAACTCTGACTCAAACCTGCAAAACTGGGGTTAGGGGAGAGGGGTGAGCTAAAAAGCCCAGTGAGTAGAAACAAGAAAAAAAACAGTTCATTCATTACATGCTTTCATAAAATGCGTCATAACACAAAGAAATCACATAACTGTACTGTGGCCGTCTAGGGGTTGACGCAAGCGTACTTCCCCCACGGTATGTTTCCTGAGAGTCCTCTTTTGCATGCATCTTTTACTCTCAGAGGATGGACATGACCTCAAAAATCCCTCTGTCGGTGTCCAGCTCTCCCAAAGGAGCTCACACAAGACTTTCACATACATCACAGGGTACCTGGTCCACAGAGAGCTCACAAGGACGTTCCTACATGTACTTGTCCGGCTCCCAAAGGACCTATCCAAGACTCAATGACAGATATGGGCTATTGAAGTCGCCTTGGTCCACCCTTCCTCATCACAACAATACATAACAATGCAATGCGTCATATTCGTGAAACTAGTGCAATCAACCTACTATATATAATCATGATGCATGAACATGCTTTAGGCATTAGATTTCTTAACATAAAAGATTAAGTTTAGTTCTACTCACCTCCTGGCAGACGCTGACCGACTCTGCAACTGCTAGCACTAATGGCCTCCTCGGTCCCTCGGGTCCGATCCTACACAGGTGGACTCGAATGAGGTGCCAAACACATTCTAACAACTCATAAACATACCCCCAAAAACCCCTCTAAACATCACTTAAACATGCATAGAAAACACCTAAGAAAAGGCTGGACAGGGCACTTTCGGCGGCCGAAAGTCCCTTCCAGAGACGAAACTCGGGTAGGTTCGGCGGCATGTTCGGCGGCCGAAGGTTCCCTTCCACCCGAAAGTCAGGCACTTTCGGGGGCACTTTCGGCGGCCGAAACCCTTGGACAGAAACGAAAGTCCCTCCTTCGGGGGCACGTTCGGCAGCCGAAAGGCTGCCTTACATGCAGGTTCGGCGGCCGAAACTCCTTTCGGCGGCCGAACCTGGTCCCCTCTAGACGACAGGTCCGATTCTGCCAAGCCAAAAACCAAACTCAAAACACTCCAAATCCTCACATACTCTCTCCCAATCATGCATACTCACTCCCACAAGCATAAACTAGCTCATACTACAACATAACATCAAATAAACATGCATTTACATACTTTGGGCACAAAACCCATATAAAACCTAACATGCTCATCTACCCATCACATGCATCAAATCTCCTAAAAATTTACTTAAAACATAATGAAAAGCATAGATCTACACTAACCTCTTGGAGATCGAGGGTTGGTGTGATCCGAACCTTGGAGATTGTGGAGGAAACTCTGTCCGGGGTCTCCAAGCTCCAAATCTTCGATCCAAGCTTCAAAACTCTTCAAATCACAATAAAACTTGTGAAAACTAAGGGAGGATTGAAGAAAAACAAGAAATCGACCAAGGGAGGGCATGAACTCACCTTAGCCCGAGAATGGGGAGAAAACTCGCCCATTTTCGGTCTGAGGCCTTTTATAGGCGACCGGCTGAACCACCTTCGGCGGCCAAACCAGCACCTTAAAGTTCACCATGTTCGGCGGCCGAACCTGGTTTCTGCCCAACTCAACTTTCGGAGGCCAAAGGCACACTCGAATCAGCCCAATGTTCGGCGGCCGAAACCCACTTTCGGCGGCCGAACCTGGGTTCTTCTTCCTTAGCCTTTTCTCTTCAAAACTCAATTTTAAAACATTTAAAACCATTAAAATCATTGTAAAAACATTTAAAAAATACATTTTACCCTTCTAGAGAGCTCCAACACCCTAGATTCCGCCGGACGGCAGGATTTCCGGTGCCGGATTCTAGTCGGGTATTACAGTCAATGGGGGATATGCAATGCATAAGGGTGCTAGGTCTCCTGCTGGTTCAGCTAGCTCTCCAAGAGTCCTCTCCAGTGGCTGTGGTGCTTGGATGGGCACGTTTCCAGCTTGAATTTCAGCTTCTTCATGTGCAGCAGGGATTTTTACCATTGCTGGATTTTCTGCAGCAACCAGAAAGTCTGTTTTTGGTGCAGTTTCGGCTATGGCAGGTGCGGCAGTAGGTGAATCTGCTGGTGTAGAAATTTCTACAGTAGGGTGTAACGACCCGGAAACCGGCCTGGTACCCGGACCGCCACCGGCGCTAGGATCCAGATCGGCTTAAGACCACCGGGACCCGTAGCAAGCCAAAAGACATGCTAAACCTGCTGAACTCATGGCATAATCCCAAACATGGTCAACACATACATGCATAAACTGAAAAACTTTCTTTCTCTGCTTAACTGAGCTCATACTAATCTGAACTGTACACACTCCAAGAGTGTAAATACCTGCTGTGGTATCGTACAGTAACTGAGAACTGTAAAACATACAGACAGCCATGCACTTAGGGATTATCCATACTCTACAAATTAGGGCCAAGCACACAACTAAGCATCTACTCATAAAGAACTCAACCATAACACAACTTATATGCTATACAAATCTTTACATAGTTGAGTTTATCTTTAAATTCACATGTCCACTACTATTATATGCTATACAATCACAACCTATACTATTACACAACTGGCTATCCTCAGTACAAACCTTCTACCCTTCACTGCAGCATCTACCACTAACCTGCAAAACTGGGTTAAGGGGGAGAGGGGTGAGCTACAAGAGCCCAGTGAGTGGAAATACATAAAAGCAGTTATAAAATATATGTCTTCATGAAATGCAACACATCACAAGTATTGCACATATCTCTTTTTCCCCTGCTAGGGTATATCTGATATAATGCTAGCAATCTCTGGCCCTAGCGGGTTTTTAGAGGGTTCGTGTTTATCCCTTCCCCTCAGGGTTAGACATGACCCCAAAACTCCCTCTGTCAATACTGTGCTCCCCAAAGAAGCATACATAGGGCTTTCCGGTATGTACTCACCCAACTGACCTGACACAATGACAGGAACATAGGCTAATGGGGTCGCCTGGGTCCACCCAATCTATTCACATAATCACATATTATGCAATGTCTCATCTTCGTGCTCTCTAGTGCAAACATCCTATCAATATCATGATGCATGAAGTATGCTGAAACATTTATTTAAAAATGTGAAGGTTAGTCCCACTCACCTGTGGCTGATGCTCGACACTGACTCTGACTCTGCTGACTGCTCAGAACCTCGGGTCCAAATCTACACAAATGGACACGAGTAAGGTCTAATACTAGCTCAACAACATCTAGAAACTCCCCATAAACCCCCCTAGAACATCCTATAAACATCACATAAAGCATGCAAAGAAAGGCTGGACAGAGCACCTTCGGCGGCAGGTTCGGCGGCCGAAAGGCAGGTCCAGAGACGAAACTCGCCTACTTTCGATGGCCGAACCTCTAACCTTCGGCGGCCGAAAGTCCTTTTGGGACAAGGTTCGGGGGCAAGCTTAGGCAGCTGAAACTACCCCTTAGCAGGTTCGGCGGCCGAACCCTCCTTCGGCGGCCGAATCTGGTTTCTGCAGCAGGGCAGAAACCTGTTCGACACATGCACAAATCCCCCAAACTTTGCTCCAACATGCATAACACAAAAAACCACTTGCATATATGCCAATATATGCACAAAAGGGGCCTAAAACTAGCCTATAACCCCAACAAACAACACTTAAAACAACAAATAGCACAAGATCACATCAAAACCCTCAAAAACTCAAAACATGCAACCAAGCATGAAAACTCCTTAAAACTTCCAAAACTCATGAAAACATGTTAAGAATCTCCATAACCCTCTTGTAAACAAAAGGATGGAAGTTCCTAACGTGAGGAAATGGAGGAAACTCTCTCCAAATCATCACACCTTCAAAACTTACCCTTTTTGCTCAAAATACTCAAAACTAGCTTAAATCATGGTAAAACCTTTAAAGATTAGAAAGAACATGTAGAAAATCACATGGAAAGGTAGGAGAACGCACCTGAGGCGGTGGGGAGTCGGAAAACTTCTCCCAAAACTGCCCTTCGGCTCCCTTAAATAGTGGCTGGCCAAACCACCTTCGGCAGCCGAACGTGCCTCCTAAACCATGCGAAGTTCGGCGGCCGAAAGTCCAGTTTCGGTGGCCGAACCTGGCAAATCCTTCCATGCATTTTCTTGCCAAAACTCAAATCCTTTAACACTTTAAAACGCTTTAAAATACTTTAAAATCTTTGAAATCCTCTTAGAAAACACACTTTTGCCCTTTTAGAGAAAACCGGCACCGAAAATTCCGTTAGAACACCGGAACTCCAGGCCCCACTCTAGCTGGGTATTACATAGGGGCAGTAGCAGTTCTGTGAGATGGTGTTGCTGATGAAGATGGTCTTGAGGCTTGGTTCCTCAAATTTGCTTGCTTCCTTAAGCTCTTGGTAGTGTGTTCAATCTCCGGATCGTAAAGAAGAGTGTCTTTACGACCAGACCTGGTCATAAAGAGAAAATACATTAGTTTAAATCAATTTCCTGGCAACGGCGCCAATTTTTGATAGGCGGTTGTCGAAGCCGTCAAAAATAAACCTATTAAACAATCAACAATTAACTTGTAGATAGTGGCAATAGGGTCGAACCACAGAGAATTGACACTAAGAATCTTCCTAACAATGACCAAGGCAAGTAAATAACAAATAATTAAAAGAGGGGGGTTTGATTTGATGAATAAACATCAAAAGAAAGCAATAGTTTAAATAAATGAGAATTTCAATGAGAAAAAGATTCTAGTTGAAGTATGAGTCTATTTCAGTTTGTTCAGAATTGATCATTGATTATTTAGGACTCCTATTTTATTTCAATAAATTGGTTTTGGTTGTGGAAGACGCTTCTCACAACCAAATTCCTCCTTAGTTTTAGTTTGATTAGGAAACGTTCGCTAGTCAAACTCTAGTCAACAAGTTGCTAAGGAACGTCCTTGGGGCATTTAGCATCGAATAACTGTTGACTGCATTAAGACTTAGAGAAACCCAATTCTATCTTTGCCAACCGCGTGGTCAAGTCTAGATTATGCAACTGATTATATATGTGTTCAAATAATCTAAGCAATTACGGACCTAAATCATTCAAACAATATTACTCAAGCAATTTAAAAGCAATGGGCCCTTATTGATTCTAAAAGCAAAGTAATAATTATGGAAAAGATCTAGTTGCATAAATATTGAAAGCAAATAAGAGTTTAACAATGGAGTATTAAATCTCCCAATTCATCACAAATCTGAATTTCCTCAATTTCAACTAGAAAAGAAAGAAATTAGTCACTCATGGTGGATAAAATCACAAAAGAAAAGAAAAGGAAAAGGAAGAAAGCTGCTGCTGTGATTTCTGGCGAGAGGAGGAGATGCCCAGAAGATGCCTTTGTTGGTTTAGATGTAGTCCCCTTTTATAGCTGGAGAATTTTAATCCCATTAGGGTTTGGAAATCCTCATCTTGACTTGGTTTTTTGTGGTCTTTGATTCTCCTTTTGCCTTTGAATTTTGTTGTAGATTGAATTTTTTTAGTAGAAAGGCATCCTTGTGACTTTTAGAATTGAGTTGGTGGTGTTTGAAGTGGATTTGTACATCTTCTCCTTGAATTCGGATTTTCTGCTCTTTTCCCGCCTCTGCTATCAATTTCTGCTGTCAATGTGATTGGGGCGGTGATTTGGGCAGATCGTTGCCCCAATCGCTTTCTGTGAGTCAGTCCAGTTTCTGGCTTTCTGTCTCTACAAGTGATTTAGCCAGTGACTTGGGCAAATCGTCTTGCCCAAATCATTTATGAGTGTTGCTTCCGGGTTCCTGTTCCTACGGGTGACTTGGCCAATTCATTGATCCAATCAGTCTCCTGTGAGGTAGTTTAGGTTTCTGCTTTAGCTTGATCTGGACAGTGACTTGGCCAAATTACTGACCCAATCACTTTTTCAGTCATTTTCTACACTTTTTCTCCAATTTTCCAATTTCTTCCTTTTCTGTAAAAACAAGAAAAAATTATAAATTAAGCTGAAAAATGTGTAAATAAGCAATAATAAAGATAAGAAAAATGTGGCTAATTTATATTCGATCACATATCATTAATGCACATGCATATAGGCATGGCATTTCACATCATCATCAAGACAGGACTCTACATCCTATCCTAGTGGACATGATTTTTCCCTATTGTGCTTGCCCTTCTATGACATCCATGAGCCCGACTCTCTCTAGGTCCGACCATATGAACCTAGCGCTCTGATACCACTCTGTAATGACCCGAAAACCGGACCGCTATCGGTGCTAGGATTTGGGTCGACTTAAGGTCGCCGAAACCCGTAACAAGCCTACTAAATAACCTGTACATCTGATAGCATCCCATACATGATCATACATTTTCATAAAAACTTTAACATTTCATAGAACCAAGTTCAACATTTGCATACATTACAAACTGAAAACATAAAACTCATACTAGAGCCCTCATCAAATGCTCTAGCATGGTTATCATACATGTCTCACTTGGTTCAAACGTATCATATACATAAAACATTTTTACAAAAAGATCATGTACATAAGGATTCAAAAACTATCACTAGGGCAAAAGCACAATTCTAATCCATTAATATTACATGTCCACAACTATTCTATTACGTAAACAAAAGCCTCAATCTTGCTGACTCTCCCTAAGACTACCTGAGCTCCTGCAAACCTGGGGATAGGGGGAAACAGGGGTAAGCAACAAGAGCCTAGTGAGCAAAACAGTAAAATCAATTTAATAATACATATGCTCATATGGAATGCATCACAGCACAAACAAATCACCTTAAGATGGACTTATCACCAATAACCCTCTACATATCCAAACAATGCCCGACCCTCGACGGAGCTCCTCAGGACTTCCTCTTAAACATAACATAACATGTCCAACTATGCTAGGGGTGGAAAATGGGCAGCCCTGGTCTTTCCCTTACATAATGCCAGGGCATGTAGAATGGGCAGCCCTGGTCTTCTGTATCCGTATCATATCATAACCTGCTCGAGGGCTAGTGGGTCATCTAATATCCATCCACAACAACATCAAATTATGCAATGCATCATATTCGTGAGTTCTAATGAAAAACATCCTAATACATATCATGTCATTCATGATGCATGAACATGCTTAAAAGTTTAGTTACATTAAAATAAATAGTCCAATTCTACTTACCTCTGGCTAACGCTTTACTAACTCTGGAGTAGCTAACTCACTGCTGGCCTCTTCGGTCTCTCTGGTCTGATCATACACAGATGGACTCAAATGAGGGACCAAACACAAAACTAACAAGACTCTAAACATCTCCCCAAATACCTCCTAAAACATCACAAAGCATGCATAGAAAACAGGCAAAGGAAGGCTAGGCAGGGGACTTTCGGCGGCAGGTTCGGCAGCCGAAGGTCCCTATAGATCCAAAAGTTAGACACTTTTGGGGGTAGGTTCGGCGGCCGAAGGCCTTCATAGATCTGAATGTCATTAACCTTCGTGGGCAGGTTCGGCAGCCTAAACTCCTCCACAGATCCAAAATTTCAAACTTTCGAGGGCGAGTTAGGTGGCCAAAGGCTGCCTCCACAGGCCGGTTCGGCGGCCGAACCTTACTTCTGTGGCCGAACCTGGGTCCTCCAGAATGGCAGAACCCAATTCTGCCATTAAGCCTAAGCCACCAAAACCTCTCAATCCTCACATCTAACCCCTCAAAACATGCATACACATATATCAATCATAAAGGGGTATAAATCTAGTCTAAACCCCCAACAAACATCATTAAAAACAAACATTTAACAAAACCTCCAACATAAACCTTAAACTTAGATCTATCCTCAACATGCATTAATAACCCATAAAACTCTTTAAAACTTACTTAAAAACATAAAATAGACAAAGATTTAAGCTTACCTCTTGGAGATCTAAGGGAATTTGCAACCCAAACTCGGAAGAGAGAGAAAATGATCTCCAAGCTCCAAAACTTCAATTTTTAGCTCAGAACTTCAAAGTCAAGGTAAAAACTCATAAGGATTTTGAAAGATTTGAAGAAAAACAACAAATCAACCATGGAAGGGCAAGAACTCACCTTTGCCCCAAAATGGAGAGAGAAAACTCACCCATTTTCGAACAGGGGGCCTTTTATAGGTCGCTGGCCAGACCACCTTTGGGGGCCGAAGGAGCTTCCGCAACAGCACCATGTTCGGTGGCCGAACATGAGGTTCAGCGGCCGAACCTCGTTGTTTCCCTCCAAGGTGTTTTCTTCAAAACTCTTTTCTTTTCTTTCTTAAACCTTAAAAACTCATAAAAATATTTTATGAAAACTCTTATATTCGCCCTTCTAAGGGATTCCGACCTCGAGATTCAGGGTTCCAATGGAGATTCCACTAGAAGGTCGGAATTCCAATGCCGGAGCTCAGCCTGGTGTTACACTATGTAAATCTCTTAACACTTGAGGTTCATAGTAAATTAGATCTTGATAAGAACAGTTTAACTAAGGTCTCATACCTATTAGTAGGTTTAGAATATAAAATTGTGGCAGTTTAGGCACCATAAACCTGTTTAGAGATGAGAGCACAAGTGAAAAGTATTTGCAGAATTTACAATGGTAGACATTCCACTGGAATATAATGTCATACTCAGACGCTCGGTCCTGAATTGCTATGGCATTGTAATTAACATGGGTTATTTGTGTTTAAAGTTACCAGCTCAAGGAGGACTGGCAGTAGTCCGAGGGAGTAAAAAGTTAGCTCAAGAATGTTACAAGACTCTACTAAAGATCTCAAAAAAATGACAATGCCAATTAACCTACTGGAAAAGTCCAAGTCTAACACAAAGCCTAAGCCAGTAAATCTAGTAGAGGATATCATATTAGAAGCATATAAAAAGGTACGTTTTGGTACAACTTTCAACAATGCTATAAAAGAAGAGCTTATTAACCTTTTGAAAAGCAGAATAACAACTTTTGCTTAGCACCTAAAAGAAGTAACAGGTGTAGACCCAGGCATAACCACACATAAGTTAAATGTAGATACCTCGATTAAGTTGATCTAGCAAAAGAAAAGGAAATTTACTCCTGAAAGACAGTGGATAGTTAAAGATGAAATTAATAAACTGTTGAACGCATGATTGATTAAGGAAGTACATAATCCCACATGACTTGCCAATGTGGTACTAGTAAAAAATTCTAACGGAAAGTGGAGAATATGTGTGGACTTCACAGACTTAACAATGCATGTCCCAAGAATTACTGTCCACTCCCGTCCATTGACAGGGGACTGTATCGAGGCATGTTGTGATTTCTTTCCTTGACGCTATTTTAGGGTACCATCAAATTAGTATGGAACTTGAGGATGCTGAAAAGACTGCTTTCATTACAGACGAGAGAGTTTTTTCACTACAAAAAATTTGTAGATTACCAATGGATTTTAGTAGTAAATATATTAATAATTTTAACAAATTTGCTAACAGATTTTGAAATTCATTAGTAATCCTTAATATATAAAATTTTATGTAAAAATTCACTAATGGATTTGAAATCTATTAGTAATCCAGTGACATTACTAACGGATTTCAAAATTCGTAGGTAATTTACAAATTTATTAAGTAATTAGTGTTGAAATTTACTAACAGACTTAAGATCCGTAGAAATTCACTAACCGATTTCAATCTATTAATAAATTGTAAAAGTTGTTTAAATTACTAACAGTCTCCAAATCCGTTAATAATTTGCTTAAAAAATTACTAATAAATTTAAAAATCCATCACTAAACTTTATCATCAAATTAATAAATAAAAAATATATTGAATTTACCAATGGATATCATCAGTAAATCCATTGGTAAATTCAAAATGAAATTCCGAATAAAATTTCCACATTTTTTTTAAATCAAAATTTTTCAGTTACCAATAAAGTAATGACAGATTTTAAATCTGTTGGTAATTCTTGGCAGAAAAAAAAGATCTCTTTTCTTTTTTTAAATTTTGTAATGGATTGCAAATCCATTAATAATTTACGTTTATAAATATAACACTACCTCTTCTCCTTTCATCATTCATTCATGTTTTTTTCTTTCATTATCTTTCTCTTTTTCTCATTTTCTTTCTTTTTCTATTACTTTCTTTCATTTCACTTTCTTATCTCATGCTTTTTTTCACTCATTTCTTTTTATTATTTTCCTTTCATCTGTTATTTTTTTTTCATTTTTCTTCCCTCTTCTATTATTTTCTTTATATTCTTTTCATAATTTTCGTTTCACTTTCTCTATTTTCTTTTCCATCATTTTCTTCCCATTCTTCTCCTATTTTTAATTTTCTCTATAATTTCCATCCATATTATTTTCTCTTATATTATTTTCAACTATCATTTTCTTTCTATTTATATTCTTTCTATTATTTTCTTCTCTATTCACTATTTTACTCTACTCTCATTCTTTCTTTCTTTTTTTCATAATTTTTATTTTTCTATAATTTTCTTTTTTTTCTCTTTTTTCTTTCTTTTTTATTATTTTCTCTCATTTGTTTTCTCTTATTTCCACTTTCTATATATTTCTAATAAATATTGGACATAAATTAAAAATTTAGTAGTAATAATAATATAATTTTAAATCTTATTGAATTAATATAAAATAATACTAATAATAAAATTTATTATTTAATCAAAATAATAATTATTTTATAATTATTTAAATTTCTAATAAATTTACTAGCAGATTGCAATCCGTTGGTAATTTACTAATGGATTTACCAACGGATTTCACCTCTATTAGTAAATTATTTTTTTTCTCAATTTACTAATAAATTTAAAAGTAATAATAACGAAAACTCTGTTAGTACTACTGACAGACTTAAAAACCGTTCGTAAAAATTTACTAACGAGCTTTTTAATAATGAATCATAATCCGTTAGTAATCCGTTGGTAATTCATGTACTAATTGAAAAATTTGTTTTGTAATCTGGAAATTTTTTTTAGTGTTTGTTTTAAGGTGATGCCCCTTTAGTGCACATTTTTCCTATTTAGGGTGTATATTTTTCCTATTTAGTGCTCATTCTTTCTTATTAAATTGGAGTTGATTATGTTGAATTATGGATATCTTTCCTTTTTGCGATATTGATGGATTTTGTACTCTTTGGAAATCAAAGGCAGAAATCAAAGGTGGATTTGCACGGCCAACCTCGGACAATGCAGACCTCGTGAAACAGACCTTGGACAGGATAGACTTTGGACACGGCTCGTGCAATATCAACGGAATTTCCAGATTGGATTCTCAATTAATTGTAGAAACCAGTTTGAAAAGAAATGATTTTACAAAGATTAAGAAATTATGGATTATTACTTCCCCTTTTAAAGTGATTTTTCTTTTATTCCTCTTTAGTTTACGATTGCCTCTTTAAAAAGTTGAAGGTTCTTTGAATTGAGGGGGGAGAGTTTTTTATTAAGAATTTTGGAGTTGAAACATGAGCTTCAGTAGCTAAACTCATTTATCTAGTTAGGAAATTTTTGAGGTGTAGTTTACAAGGATTGTGAGATCAATTCAATCTTAATTCTCCTTCTCATTTTGATTTCTATGTTATTCATTTTGATGACTGCTGGATTTCTTTACCCCGATTTGAGGTCAGACCCATGATGACAGCCCATTACTTGGATACCCTTAAGTCTCCCGCATGAAGCGGGTCCAGCCCGCTCAGCTTTAAGACCGGGCTCCATCTAGATTTCTCAATCAGGCAGCCCCAGCCCTTTCGGCCCAACGATCAGATCCTCTCTAGGCTCATTTTTAATCTCATCTTCCGACCCAGCCCAAAGGAAAGATGGAGGCCAGCTCGTCCGCCTGGTGGGTCCATCCGCATGCGTGCCAGAGGAGAATTAAATGGCCGTTACGCATGGAGCAGAGATCTGATATTCTCGTATGTCCATATCAACATGGCAAAGACAGGTGGCCCAATGACAGGAACTTTGTTATACGTCACTAACAGACAAAAGGAAAAGAATAAAAGGAGAAACACTCTCCTCTCGGACTAAGTTTTTTCCCAAGCTTATAGAACCATTGGTAAACCCTATTTTCTGGATCTCAGATTATCAATTGGTGCCGTCTATGGGAACACGAAGGAGATCTTTTCATCGCTGGAGTTCCACTCTTACAATACCCACTGAGATCCACCATGGCTAACCATAATGAAAACAACATCGTTAACACTCCCAATGACCTGAGCTCTGCCCAAGAGGGGCAACAGTTCTCTTTTTCCAGTCCCACAACTCCAAACAACCAACCACCAATCCCTTTGCACCCCTCGCCAAGCTTGGCAGAGAATATGCCCGGAGCTGCCTTGTCCAACCAGGACCTCCAAACCATAGCCCTTCAACTACAAAACACTGCCCACTGGCTGGGGCAGGTGATGCAACAGAGGGGCCTTATCACCCCAGTGAATGTGTTGCCGGTTGTAGAAGAACCCTGAACCAACGAACCTTACCCTACCTTTAACCATCCCTAAACCAACAACAGAGAAACTGGAGAAAGGGGGAGAAGAAGAACCAGAGGCTAGGGTTCATGGAAGAAGGGTGAGGGAGTTGATAGAAAACGATGAGGCCGACAGTTATTCTGCTAGAAAAACCAAAAGAACGGGAAGTGAAGCATGGGAAGAGGAATGTCGCCTAGAGAAAAGGCCCAGACAGGAGGAAGAGAGTGTAGACCAAAAGCTGCAGAAGATGAGAGAGCAGCTCCTGGCCGAGTTGAGGATGAAGGATCAAAATCAAGCTCTCCTGCCCACCTCTTCACCCTTCTTGAAGTGGGTGCAGTAGGAGACCATCCCTAAGAAGTTTATGATGCCGCCCATGGCAGCATACAACGGAGCTGGCAACCCAAGGGAGCACGTCCTCAACTACAAGACTTTCATGGAGTTGCAGACTCTATCGGATGCCTTGATGTCCAAGGTATTCCCTATGACGCTAACAGGGCCAGCACGGGCGTAGTTTAACAGCCTGGAGGCTGGGAGTATCAGAAGTTTCGGGGACCTGGCCAATGCCTTCATCATTCGGTTCATAGCCAGAGTGCCAGCAGATAGGAAGAGCAGCTACTTGGAGACGGTCAGGCAGAAAAGAGATGAATCGCTGAGGGAGTATGTTGCCCGCTTCAACACGGAGGCCTTACAGATCCCCGAACTAGATGAGGGCCGAGTGGTGGAGGCCATGCAAAAAGGGACGACCTCCCCCGAGTTTTTTGGCTCGTTGAGTAAAAGGCCCCCCACTACGTTGGCAGAACTGATGAAGAGGGCGGAGAAATATATAAGGCAGGATGATGCCTTGGTAACGAGTAGATTTGCCAAGGGGGCGGAAGACAGAGGAAAAGCCCCATAAGAAAGGAGGTCGGAAAGGCATGAGAAGAAGCAGAGCAAGAAACCTGAGCCCTACAGGCAGCCTTAGGACCAGAGAGACCAGAGACCTTTCCCTCCTCAGGTTCCAGAACAAAAGCCATTCGCTCTGTGTATTCCAGAGAACCTGACCCTACTCAAAGCCTCCAGAGCCGAGGTGCTCATGGCAGTACAGCACAAGGAGTTCCTTCAATGGCCCAGGCCTATGAGAGCAGAAGCAAACCAGCGAGATCTTGACAAATACTGTCAGTATCATCGTACACACGGCCATGACACCAACAACTGTTACCAGCTGATCAGTGAGATCGAAAGGCTGATCAAAAGGGGCCACTTACAGAACTTTATGCAGAAACCAGAAGGAGAAGGCCCCAGCCGAATCCTACAGCAGAGAGGCCCCGGAGAGCTGGAGCAGGGCTAGTGAATGATGGCTCCAGTGGAACCATCAACATGATCGTTGGGGGAACCGGAGGTCGGATGAGCCGAAGGGGAAAGAAAAGAGGTCGAGTTGGGGAAAGCAGCAGCGCCGAAGTCATGCAGGTAGTTGAGCACTCTCTAATGACCATCACCTTCTCTCCGGAGGATGCCCAGGGTGTTCATATGCCTCATGACGACGCCTTAGTTATTGAAGCCGTCATCCATAACTACTGGGTTAAGAAGATCTTGGTGGATGATGGGAGTAAGGTGAATTTGCTGCCGTATAGGGTCTTCCAACAGATGGGAATCCCTGAGGAGCAATTGGTTCAGAACTAGGCCCCGGTCAAAGGGATTGGAGGAGTCCCAGTGCCCGTGGAGGGGAAAGTAAAACTGGCTCTCACTCTAGGAGAAGCACCAAGGTCTCGCACTCATTATGCGGTGTTCTTAGTGGTCAAACTCCTCCTGAGCTACAACGCGATATTGGGAAGACCTGCGCTGTTTGATTTCAAGGCCATTACCAGCATTAGATACCTGGTTATGAAATTCCCAATAGAGGCAGGAGTGAGAGTAGTCAGAGGAAGCCAGGAAGAGGCGAGAGCGGTGTACCTAGCCACAGTAGCAGAGACGAGCTCGGCAGGAGAGAAGCTCGACTCAGAGGTTCTAGAGGTCAGAGATGAGAAAAAAGAGGCTAGAATGGAGCCGGTCGGAGAACTGGAAACCTTCCCCTTATTAGAAGCAGAGACAGATAAGGTCTTCAGTCTTAACGCCGGCCTCGCTGAAGAGCAGAAAATGAAAGTCATGGCCTTGATCAGAGGTCACGCGTCAAGCTTCACCTGGAAGCCTTCTGACATGCCTGGGATAGACCCCGAAGTGATGACACACAAGCTGAATGTCCTCCCAGAGGCCAGGCCAGTGAAGCAGAAGAAGAGGGTGGTAGGAAGGGAGAAGCAGCAGGCCACCAGGGAGGAGGTACAAAAGCTTGAGGAGGCAGGATTTATCAGAGAGGTTATGTACCCACAGTGGCTAGCAAATCCTGTATTAGTCAAAAAAGCTAATGGCAAATATAGGATGTGTATAGATTTTACAAACCTCAATCAAGCATGTCCCAAACATTGTTACCCCCTCCCTGATATTAATAAAATGGTCGACTCCACGATCGATTTTGATTATATGTCATCTTTGGATGCTATGTTTGGTTACCACCAAATCCTAATGGACAGGTCGGACGAAGAAAAGACCTCGTTCATAACAGAAGATGGGACCTACTGCTATAAGGCCATGCCTTTCGGGCTGAAGAATGCCGGGGCAACATACCAAAGACTGATGAATAAAATCTTCAAAGATCAGATCGGCAGGAATGTCGAAGTGTATGTGGATGATATGGTGGTGAAGAGTCCGACCTTTCAGCAGCACTTGATAGATTTGAGTGAAGTGTTCGAGGTGCTGGAACGGTACATAATGAGGCTGAACCCAGCGAAGTGTGCCTTCTTCATTAGGGGAGGAAAGTTCCTGGGATATATGGCGAGTGGAAAAGGCATCGAGCCTGATAGAGCATATTTTAGTCCATATTATCATGATGTTATTGATACTTATTTACATCTTTTCTACCTAATTTTATGGTTTTAATCATGTTTTGCAGATATAAGGTGCAAAGAGGCAATCTGGAGAAAATGCTCTTAAAACTGCCAAAAAATGTCAAAAATGGAAGAGCAACCTTCGGAAGCACCTTCGGAAGCCGAAAGTCCTCTCCCGATACGAAACTCAGTCACCTTCGGAAGCCGAAAGTCCTCTCCAGATCCAAAACTCAGTCACCTTCGGAAGCACCTTCGGAAGCCGAAAGTCCTCTCCAGATTCGAAACTCAGCCACCTTCAGCAGCACCTTCGGCCGCCAAAACCCTCCTCTAGAGCCGAAAGTCCAACCTTCGGGGGCAACCTTTGGAAGCCAAAAATCTGTCCCCACAAGTCAAAACATGGAAAGAAAAGATACTTTGGAAAGAATACCCCTAAAACTTCCTTATTTGAAGAAAAAGAGAGCAAGCCTTCTAAGTTGCCACATGTGTAGAGCCAATCAAGGAAAGTATTTTGAATTCCAAATCTTCAAGATTCATATTCAAACTTTGAATTAGAAAATCCAGCTTCCAAAGGAAGCCAAATCTTGAAGATCACATGTTTCCCACTTCATGCCATGCACATTCAAAATTCAAAAGGAGGCTCCACCTTCCTTATTAGTGCATGGGCAGCCTTTTGGACTCCTAGGGAAACATCTTGAAGACCTTGGGCAGATATTAAAAGACCAAAGAGCCCCCAATTGCATCCCCATGCATCCTCCACGTTTTTTCCTTCACACATGCACAAAGAAGGCACATGCAAGGCCAAGGGCACTTTGGACAGCCTCTAAAAGGTGCATGGACATCCAAGAAACCCTAGGCAGCCTCCCAAGACATATTTAAAGGCTTCAAGAACACAAGAAGAGGCAGATAAGGACAACACACATTCAGCCAAGCCAAGGGAGGCGCCTATCTCTCCTTCTCCACCAATTCGGTTCTTCTCTCCCTTCTTCTTTTTATTTTCTGTTTTGGTTCAGCCATGAGTGGCTGAAACCCTCATTCTGGTTGAAGATTGGTTGAAACTAAGATTGTTTAATGGACTGTGAGATCTGAACATAAACTATTGTCTTTGATTTTGTTCAATATTCATGCAATTGATGCTTTAATTCCATGGTTACTTTGTTGTTTTGATCAAATTGGCCACTTGATTCTTGATTGCAAGGTAATTGATTATTAGTTGGGATTATTTTTAGTCCGTAATTGCTGGAAATATTCTGACCTAAGAACACTTGGTGTAAAAACCAAGGAATTGCATGATCTAACAACATCTCATGCCTTTGAGTAGTTAGGATTGGATCTCTCTATCTCTTCATGCAATTGACAATTTTTTTGATGCCTAAGGCCCAAGGACGTTCCTTGGCAATTTGTTAATTAGTAATTGATTAGAGGACGTTCCCTAATTAATTTAATCATGAGGAGAGACATGGTGGTGAGAAGCGTTTTCCATCCCTATAACCAATCTATTGAATCAATCAAGATAACATAAGTTTCAATGATCAAACCAAACAACCAAAGTGGATCCATCTCTTCAACTAGACCTTTCTCATATTGATTTCATCTTTATTTTAATTACTTGCTAATTTAATTGCTTTCAATAGTTGTTTAGACATATTCATCCCAAACCCCTCTTTTACTTTTATCACACTTTATTTTTATTCCGCTTTCCGTTACTTGCTTTCAATAATGCTTTCAGTTAATTCTCTTGGTCTCATTGAGGAAAATAGGTAAGTTTACAATTCTCTGTGGATTCGATCCTTTCACCACCATCTGCAGTTGTAAATTGTTGATAACCAGAAAGGTTATTTTTGATCGGCTTCGACAACCACGAGTCAAAAATTAGCACCGTTGCCGGGGAGTTGTTTTAACTTGTTTATTTTTCTTTTATGACCAGATCTGAATGCAGAGACACTTTGCCATACAACCGGAGATTGAACGCACTCTCAGAAGACTAGGAAAGCAAGTCATTCGTAAGAACAACCTTCTGCCGAACATTCGGCCCCTGAACTTCCCATCTTGCGCATGAACACATCCTGCAACACATTCGGCTACCGAATCTCATCGACCTTCGTCCGCTGAAACATCAAACTTTCAGCACCCAAACTTCACACCAATGGCGGAAATCAATCCACAACATGCTATCCATGAAGAAATAATTCAACAAAATCCAGCAATAAGGCCACAAATGCCAAGGGAAAGAACCATGAGAGAATTAGCAACACCTGTAGGTGATGAAGCACCTCTTTGCATCACATATCCTCCTCTCACAGTTCTCTTTGAACTGAAAACAGGTTTGATCCATCTTCTCCCTAAATTTAGAGGTAGAGAAAATTAAAATCCACACAAGCACTTGAAAGAATTCAATATTGTTTGTTCATCTATGAGACCTCAAGGCATATCTGAAGATCATGTTAAGTTAAGAGCTTTTCCCTTTTCATTAGATGACTATGCTAAAGATTGGTTATTCTATTTGCCATCTGGATCTATAACTTCTTGGGATGATATGGTTAAAACTTTTCTAGAAAAATACTTCCCAACATCTAAGTCAATTGGCATAATAAGAGAAATCACTAGCATAAGACAGAAACCAACTGAGAATTTATATGATTATTGGAAAAGGTTTGAAAGACTATGTACAGGTTGTCCACAACATGATATGTCAGATAAGTCCCTAATACAGTTCTTCTATGGAGGATTGCTAACTTCAGAAAGGAAAATTCATTGACGTAGCTTGTGGAGGATCCATTTTGGACAAGACACCTAGGGAGATGAGAGAATTGATCTCTACACTTGCAGCCTCATCTAGGCAATATGAAGAAGAAAAGCAACTGCAGAGAGGAGTCCATGAGGTAAGTTCACCTTCTATTTCTGAACTGACATCTGTTATGAAAGATTTTGCCATAGGACTGGTTCAACAGATTCAAGCATCCCAGCCCCCCAGGCCATGTGGTATTTGTGCATATGTGGGACACCCAACTGATCAATGTCCTACACTCCAAGAGGATAGCCAACAAGTTAATGCCATTGGAGGGTACAACAACCAGCCTAGACATGATCCATATTCCAACACTTACAATCCAGGCTGGAGAGACCACCCCAATCTAAGCTATGGAAGGACCAACAATAGTCAGAACTATCATAAATATCAAAGGAGTCAAGCCCAACCAGCACTACAAAATTCCATCCAGCACCTTGAAAAGATGATGGAAACAATGGTAAATGCCATGCAAGGTATGCGACAGGACATAGGACAACTGGCTGCATCCATGAGCAAACCTGAATCCCAAGGTAAGCTCCCTTCTCAAACAGAAACTAATCCTAGATAAAATGTTAGTGCCATTACTTTGAGAAGTGGAAAAGAGCTTCAGAATGCTAGTTATGAGCAAGAAAAGCAAGTTGCACAAGAGCCTACACAATCAGAAGCCCCTCATACGTATTCTGAAGAGCCAATTGTGCAAAGGTATGCCTCTGCAGAGCCTCCAACGCAATCTGACGCCACTCCTGCGTAAAAAGCTTATCAAAAGGTACGTTTTCACATTCCACCTCATTTTCCAAAGAGATTTGAAAGAACACAAAAAGAAAAAGAAGAAAAGGAGATCCTTGAGACTTTCAGAGAGGTGGAAATCAACATACCTCTGCTAGATGCTGTTAAGAAAATTCCCAGATATGCAAAATTTCTGAAAGAGTTGTGTACCAACAGAAGAAAGCTTGCAGAGAGAGAGAAAGTAAGTGTAGGTGAAGTAGTCACCGCTATTATTAAGAGAGAACTCCCTACTAAATGCAAAGACAAAGATATGTTTGCAATCTCTTGTAAGATAGGGAATGTTGGAATAAAGAAAGCTATGTTTGATCTTGGTGCATCCATAAATGTCATGCCTCTCTCCATCTATAAATCTATGAATGCATGTGCACTGAAAGACACAAGAGTTGTGATTCAACTAGCCGATAGATCCGTGGTATATCCCATAGGTGTTCTAGAAGATGTGTTAGTGCAAGTAGATGAACTTGTCTTTCCTGCAGATTTTTATGTGATTGATACTAAGGAAGAAAGTTGCAATACTAGTTCTGACATCCTTCTTGGACGTCCTTTCTTGAGTACTGCTAGGACCAAGATTGATGTGCATGATGGCACTTTCACTATGAAATTTGAAGGGGAAGTCATTAAATTTAATGTTTATGATGCTATGAAATATCCACGTGGTATGTCCCCTGTTTATGGTCTTGATATTGTTGATTGCTTGAGCCAGGAAATTTTTGATCAAAATCAAGATGATATTCTCAATAGTGATTTCTGCAGAGATACTAATCATGTACAGGTAGAGAGCCAGAAAGAACCAAAACTGAAAGAAACAGTCTGTAGCATTCAACAGGTAGTTTGCAACCAAGCACAGAAAGGAGAAACCTCTATTGCACCACTTCAGAAAGGCCTTGCGCAGACTGAATCCATCGACTTTCGGCCGTCGAACTCTTCACCTCAGCTCTCATCGCAGATTGAAGCCACTGACTATCAGGCGCCGAATTCCACTGATTTTCAAACGCTGAACTCTGCTGACTTTCGACCGCCGAACACCTCCTTTCGACCGCCGAACCATGCTCCACAGACTCCATCACAAACTGAAACAAGTCTAGGTCAGAAAGCACCAAAATCTGATCTGAAGCCTCTTCCAGGCCATCTGAAATACATGTACTTGGGACCTGATAAGGCACTACCAGTAATAGTGTCCAATGAATTGAGCCAACATAAAGAAGCAAGCCTCCTGAAAGTCTTGCAAAAGCACAAAGGAGCCATAGGATGGACCATAGGTGACATAAAAGGTATTTCTCCCTCCACATGCATGCATAGAATTCACATGGAAGACGAATGCAAGCCAGTCAGAGATGCTCAAAGAAGACTGAATCCACCTATGATGGAGGTAGTAAAGAAAGAAATAATTAAGCTCCTTGATGCAGGTATTATCTACCCTATCTCTGATAGCAAGTGGGTGAGTCCTGTGCATATAGTTCCAAAGAAAATTGGAATTACCATTGTTCCAAATGCTGAAGGGTAACTTGTCCCCACTAGAGTTCAAAATGGATGGAGAGTTTGCATGGATTATAGAAAGCTCAATGCTGTGACAAGAAAAGATCACTTCCCACTACCATTCATTGATCAGATGCTAGAAAGGCTTGCAGGTAAGTCCCATTACTGTTGTCTTAATGGTTATTCAGGCTTTTATCAGATTCTAGTTGCTCCAGAGGACCAAGAGAAGACCACCTTCACTTGTCCTTTTGGCACTTTTGCCTTCAGAAGAATGCCATTTGGACTATGCAATGCACCTGCCATCTTTCAGCGATGCATGATGAGCATATTCTCTGACTATGTGGGTAAGACAATTGAAGTGTTCATGGATGACTTCACAGTGCATGGCAACTCTTTTGAGGAATGCCTTGCCAACTTGGAAAATATCCTACAGAGATGCCTTGAGTCTAACCTTGTACTTAATTATGAAAAATGTCACTTTA
This sequence comes from Manihot esculenta, assembly GCF_001659605.2. Lineage (NCBI taxonomy): Eukaryota > Viridiplantae > Streptophyta > Magnoliopsida > Malpighiales > Euphorbiaceae > Manihot > Manihot esculenta. Next base: position 648,837 of record NC_035161.2, on the reverse strand, counting down.
TGGTTAATCAAGGCATGGTTTTAGGACATGTTGTTTCTGCTAATGGAATTGAGGTAGACAAATCTAAGGTAGACACAATTAAAAACCTGCCTTATCCTACAAATGTTAAGGAAATTCGGTCATTCCTTGGCCATGCAGGTTTCTACAGAAGATTCATCAAGAATTTCTCTAAAATTACATTTCCTTTATGCAAACTGCTCCAACAGGATGTAACCTTTAATTTTGATGCAGATTGCAGAAAGGCATTTGATCTGATTAAAGAATTACTTGTGACTGCTCCAATTATTCAGGCACCTGACTGGAACTTACATTTTGAAATCATATGTGATGCAAGCAACTATGCTGTAGGAGCAGTCTTGGGGCAACATGTGGGACACTCACCCCATGTCATTCATTATGCCTCTCGCACGTTGGATGCTGCACAAAGCAATTATTCAACAACAGATAAAGAGCTCTTGGCTGTTGTGTTTGCTTTAGAGAAATTCAGACCATACCTCCTTGATACTAAAGTCATTGTCTATTCTGACCATGCAGCCTTGCGATATTTGATCAAGAAAAAAGAGGAAAAACCAAGGCTCATTAGGTGAATCCTTCTGCTACAAGAGTTTGACCTTAAGATAAGAGACAAGAAGGGCAAGAAAATCTTGTAGCCGACCACCTCAGCCGCTGTAACGACCTGGAAATCGGACCATTACCGGCGGTAGGATCCAGGTCGGCTTAAGGCCGCCGGAACTCGTAGCAAGCCTGACATATGACCTGTAAACCTGTAGCATCCCATACATGATCATACATTTCATAAAAATTTAAAACTTTTCTTTTCCAAGCTTGACCTGTGCATGCACAATTAACAAAATCATAAAACCCCAACTAGAGTCCTCATCGAATACTCTAGTGGGTCAACATATAAAATACCTCAAGTTTGGTTCATCATATCTCATAACTCATCATAATTCATTTTATCAAACTGATCATGTATTAAAAGGGACTACTCATCATTAGGGTCAAGCACAATACTAACTATTACATCCTTACAATATCTTACATAAAATTACAATCCATAAAATATTCATATCCACACTAACTATTACATACATAACTCTTCTTACTGTTGTAGACTTCCTGTTCTATCCCGAACCTGCACACCTGGGGGTTAAGGGAATGGGGTGAGCTACTAGAGCCCAGTGAGTAGAAACATAAAACAGTATTCAAAACATATGCATTAATGAGATGCATCACAACATAAACATAACACATCAAGGATGGAATTGTCACCAATAGCCCTCTACATATCCATCATGCCAGAACATAGAATGGGTCCTGGTCTTTCACTTAAACATAACATTCCAAAGTGCCAGAACGTAGAATGGATCTTGGTCTTTCTCTTACATAGTGCCAGCGAACGTAGAATGGGTCCCACTGGTCTTTCATTCCGTACCGTGCATAACATGTCATCACATCATAGATCGAAGGCTATGGATCATCCAATATCCATCCACACCAACATCATCATATGCAATGCAACATATTCGTGAATTCTAGTGCAAACAACCTATAATATAACATGGCATTTATGATGCATGATCATGCTAAAAGTTTCATTTATTTAAAAAGCATAGTTCTGTTCTACTCACCTCTAGCTGACTCAGAAACAGCTACCTCATTGCTGGGGTCTCGGTTCCTCGGGTCCGAACCTACACAGGTGGACTCAAATAAGGGACCAAACATGGACTAACATGACTCTAAACAACTCCCCAAAAATCCCCTAAAACATCATAAAACAATCATAGAAATCATGCAAAGGAAGGCTGGATAGGGCACTTTTGGTGGCAGGTTCGGCGGCTGAAAGTCCCTCCAGAGCCGAAACTCAACCACTTTCGGCGGCACCTTCGGCGGCTGAAAGTCCCTTCCAGAGACAAAACATGCATGTTCGGCGGCACCTTCGGCGGCCGAAACTGCCCTCCAGAGATGAAACTCATCTTTCGGGGGCAGGGTTCGGCAGTCGAAAGCTGCCTCCGCAGGCGGTTTCAGCGGCCGAAAGTCCCTTCGGCGGCCGAACCTGAGTTCTTCCAAATGGCAGAACTCAGCCTCCACAATGCACATTTGCCTCCCAAATCTCACAACTCAAAACCAACACTTCCACAACATGCATACACACATACATAAGCTCATAGGGGCCTTAAACTATCCTAAACCCTAACCAAAACACATCAAACATACATAAACAACATACATTGCCCATATTCTCAACAATAACCAAAAACTCAATATAAACCTAAACATGCATTTCTACCCCAAATCTTGCACAAAACTTACATAAAACATAAAAGGGGTGAGGATCGATGCTTACCTCTTGAAGATCGAGAGGAAGAACGATCCCTAACTTGGAGGTAGGAGAAATCTAGCTCCTTGGGTCTCCAAGCTTCAAAACTTGAAATCTTTGCTTAAAACCTTCAAAATAAGTTTAAAACTAGTAAAAATCATGTGAGAATTGAAGGAGTAATAAAAGATCGGCAAGGGAGGACGAAAACCTACCGTAGTCGGAAATGGGGAGAGAAAACTCGCCCAAATCGGTCACGGGACCCCTTTATAGGTGGCTGGCCAGGCCACTTTCTAGGGCCGAATGTGCCTCCGCATGCATGCAATGTTCGGCGGCCGAACATGAGGTTCGGCAGTCGAACCTGGTTTCCTCTTTCACAACCTTCGGAGGCCTAAAGTGCCTCCAAAGTTGCCCCATGTTCGGCGACCGGACTTGAGGTTCGGCGGCCGAACCTGGGTCTGTCCTTCATTCTCTTTTTCATTCAAAAACTCAATTATTTCTAGATCAAAACATAAAATACATAAAAACATTTTATAAAAACATCATTTTACCCTACTAGGGGGTTCCGACATCAGAGATTCCACCGGAAGGCAGGAATTTCGATGCCGGGGTCGAGCCGGGTATTACAGCTGCCTTTCCTCTAACTCTGTGCCCTATCCAATCAAAGAAGAGTTCCCAAACGAACATCTGTTCATCGCTCTTTCAGCCTAAGTGAATCGCACCATGCACCTTACACCCCAGCGGAGTACTCAGTTTCCTTTGTTCTTTTAAAATTTTCTTATACATTGAGGACAATGCATGATTTAGGTGTGGGGGTGCATGTCTCTCTTCTTCTTCTCTTCTTCTTCTCCCCTTTTCCTTTCAGTTTTGCATTGAGCTTCCAAAAATTTTTCTTTTCTTTTCTCTTTCAGTTTGCATTAGCCTTGATTAGAGTAGCCACAGTTGAAATTTTTTTTACTTTTTGCTTTCAATAACACACACACAACCACAACAATCTTCTTCTTTTTGAATTGCTCTACTCAAACTGATGAACTATGTTGGATGAGTTTTCTTTCCATGACCCCATTGATCTGATGACTCTTTAAACTTAAGTTGAATCAATTGCAGTAAGTTATATTCATGTTTGAGAATTGCCTTTTGAGTTGAATCTTTGAGCTTGTCATGGTGAAAAATATATTGATGACCCTCATTAGAGAGAATAAATTGAAATTGTGTGAATGAACTTAACATGACTTGTCTTAGTAATTGGTGTTGATTTGCCCAAATCATTGAGAGAAAGAAATTCAGCAAAGGCAAAGACCTCAAAAGCACAAATTAAAAACTGTTCCATATGGTCAAAAAGGACTATGAATAGAGCTAGTAGCCACTTGGACAGGTGACCAACTGAAAATCTAAACATTCACATCAAAAATAGGTTGGTGACCTTTTCAAGCAAGATCTAAGTGCAAAAGCCTGAATAAAGTACTTCAAGGTAAGGGCAAGTCACTCCAAAAGCTAGAAAAAGTCTTAACAAATAATATGTGCATGTATGGTCTCTCTTGAGGAAAACCAATCCTAGCCATGGTAGGTAAAGGGAAACAAGGAAAGGAGGTGAGCAACCTTGATGCATATATTCTTCACTGCAATGCTTCAACATAGGTGTCTAGAGTAAGAGCTTAAGTGGAAATAAGGATCAAGTAGCAAAGAAGGCTTATTTGACTATGTTTATTTTCTTGAGGACAAGAAAAAGGCTAAGTGTGGGGGTATTTGATAGAGCATATTTTAGTCCATATTACCATGATGTTATTGATGCTTATTTACATCTTTTCTACCTAATTTTGCGGTTTTAATCATGTTTTGCAGATATAAGGTGCAAAGAGGCAATCTGGAGAAAATGCTCTTAAAACTGCCAAAAAATGTCAAAAATGGAAGAGCCACCTTCGGAAGCACCTTCGGAAGCCGAAAGTCCTCTCCAGATTCGAAACTCAGTCACCTTCGGAAGCCAAAAAGTCCTCTACAGATCCGAAACTCAGTCACCTTCGGAAGCACCTTCGGAAGCCGAAAGTCCTTGACTCGCGGTCGTCGAAGCCGGTCAAAAATAACCTTTCTAGTTATCAACAATTTACAATTGCAGATAGTGGTGAAAGGATCGAATCCACAGGGAATTGAAAACTTACCTATCTTTCTTGCCAAGACCAATAAAATAAACTGAAACAAAAATAAACTGAAAATGAGATAAACTGAAACAAGATAAAACTGAAACGAGATAAAACAGAAACGAGATAAAATTAAAAGTGGAATAAACTAAAAACGAGATAAACTGAAAACAAAAAAAACTGTAAATAAAATGGCGGGGATTTGAGATTGATTTAATTGATCTAATATTGAAAGCAATAAAAGAAAGCAAATAATAAAATAAAAGAGGAAATAATAATAAAGAAGCTCTAGTTGAAGAATTGGACCCACTTCAGTTGTTGGTATTGATCATTGACACTTAGTTTCTTTTGATTGATTCAATAGATTAGTTATGGAGATGGAAGACGCTTCTCAGCACCATTATCTCTCCTTATGATTAAACCAATTAGGGAACGTCCTCTAATTAATTACTAATTAACAAGTTGCCAAGGAACGTCCTTGGGCCTCAGGCAACAAACAACTGTCAATTGCATTAAGAAAGAGAGAGATCCAATCCTAGCTACCCAAACGTATGGTGACAACACTAGATCATGCAACTTCCTTGGTTTATACACCAAGTGTTCTTATGTAAGAATAATCCAAGCAATTATGGACTTAAATCATTCAAAGTAACAGATAATTTTGCAATCAAGAATCAACGTAGATCTAAACAACAAAGCAGTATGGAAATTAAGTATGAAATTGCATGAATATTGAATAATCAAAAGTTAAACAATGTTTGATCAAGTCTCCCAATCCATAAAACAACTAAAGCATCACCTAATCTTGAACTAGAATAAAAGATTTCAGCCTCTCATGGCTGAAACAAAAATAAAAATAAAAGAAAAGAATAAAGGTAGAAGAAGAGATGTGAATTTCGTAGGTGTCTCCCAAGGAGAGTGTAAAAGCTGTGTGGAGGCTCCTTATGTGTCTTTTTATAGTTGAAAGTGCTACCCTAGGTTATACTTGCTTCCTAATTAGTGAAAAGAGGCTGCTTGTTGCCTAAGTTGTGTCTGAAAAGGAAAGAATTGCGTTTGGTGTTTCAGATTGCTTCCTGAATAGGTGTGTGCGCAAATCCTTTGCATAAGAGGAAGTGGAGCGCAGTCATTAATGTGCAGAAGTGGAAAGATATATGTCCAGTCTTTCCTTTTTAGGTGGAGCCTTCGTTTGAATTTTGAATGCTGAATGTAGAAGAGGCAAGTGCATCTCCTTGAGATCTTGCTGCCTAAATAGGAAGATTTGACTGCTGCAGTATGTGCACATCTTTGAACACGGAAAGAAAGATCTGCGATTTGAATTTCAAATAATCTTCTGACTGAGCTTTTCTTATTTGCTTTTGCTTCTGCACTTTCTTTATTTACAAACTTTCCTTTTCTGAAACTTTCCTTATCGGAGAACTTTCCTTGTTTGGCTTCATATTTTGAATAAGGAAGGAAGGATCTGCAATTTGAATTTCAAAGAATCTGTTGATTGCGCTTTCCTTATCGGACACTTTCCTTATCAGAAAACTTTCCTTATTTCGCACTTTCCATATTTGAAGACTTTCCTTTTTTGGCACTTTCCATATTTGAAAACTTTCCTTTTTTGGCACTTTTCATATTTGGCAGTTTTAAGAGCATTTTCTCCAGAATATCTCTTTACACCTAATATCTACAAAAACATGATTAAAACCACAAAATTAGGTAGAAATGGTGTACATAAACATCAAGAATATCATGATAAAATGGACTAAAATATGGTCTATCAAATACTCCCACACCTAGCTTTTTGCTTGTTCTCAAGCAAATAAACATAGTCAAATAAGCTTTCTTACTCTAGATCCTTATTTCCACTTAAACTCTTACTCTAGACCCCTATTTTGAATCATTGCAGTGAAGAATATATGCACCAAGGTTACTCACCTCCTTTCCTTGTTTCCCTTTACCTACCATGGCTAGGATTGGTTTTCCTCAAGAGAGATCTCACATGCACATATTGTTTGATTAAGACTTTTCCTAGCTTTCAGTGTGACTTGCCCTTACCTTGAAGTACTTTATTCAGCCTTTTGCACTTAGATCTTGCTTGAAAAATTCACCAACCTATTGATGTGAAAATTTTATATTTTCGGTTGGTCTCTTGTCCAAGTGGCTACTAGCTCTGTTCATAGTCTTTTAACTATTGGAATAGTTTTTGATTTGTGCTTTTGAGGTCTTTGCCTTTGCTGAATTTCCTTTCTCTCAATGATTTGGACAAATCAACACCAATTGCTAAAACAAGTCACATTAAGTTCATTCACACAAATTTTAATTTATTCTCTCTAATGAGGGTCATCAATATATTTTTCACCGTGGCAAACTCAAAGATTCAATTCAAAAAGGCAATTCCCAAACATGAATACAACTCACTGCAATTGATTCAACACAGGTTTAAAGAGTTATCACATCAATGGAGTCATAGAAAGAAAAGCTCATCTAACATAGTCTATGTGTTGAGTAAAGCAAATTAAAACAAAAAGAAAAACTGTGTCTATTTGAAAGCAAAAAAAGAAAAAAAATCACACTAAAAATCAAAGCAAAAATGAAAATAAAAATTCAGAAATATGCACTCCTACACCTAAATCACGCATTGTCCTCAGTGTATAGGAAATATTAAAATGCAAAAGAAACTAAGTACTCCCCTGCGTGTGGTGTGCATGGTGCGATCCACTTGATCAAGGCTCAAGTAATTGGGGAAGGGAAAAGTGTTCCAACTGCATTGAGCAAAAAGTGTAGCACTCCTTTTGATTTGCTCATAGCCCATCCTATTTTTTCCATGTACTCATGAAGCAATATGATTAGCCTCTCCTCTTTCAGATGAGGTGTGCCTCTAGCCCTTATGTTTGCATTTTTTAGCACTTCCAACTTCAATTGATATTTCTCCATAGGTGGCTGCAATTTGGCATTAAGTTCGGGCAAAACAAACTCTACCTTATCCGGAGGTTTGGGAAGGCATTGATCTGCATGGTCCTTTGGTTTAAGTGCTTAGAATACCATTTGTTCATTGTGAGCATGGGCTTTTTGCATTGGATCCATGGCTGAATTGGTTTCCGGTTCTTCTTTCAGCGCAAGACTTACCTGAAAGGGATGACTGTCCTGCGGTTCAAGCTGAAGAGATGCGATTGGTATGCCTTCTGACTGTGCAAGGTTGATCTGCGCACCAAGCTGAAGTGGTGCGATCTGCTTCTGTTCATTCTGCGCATGGCTGCAGTCCACCTGTTGGATGCAACAGCCAGTTTCTTTTAGTTCTGGCTCTTCCTGACTCTCTTTCCTGCAAAGATCATTTTTCAGAATATCATCTTGATTTTTATAAAAAATTTCTTGGCTCATACAATCAATGATATCTAAATCAACAACAGGTTCTGTTTGATCAGTTTGTTTGGACAAACAGTTTTTCGGTTGTGGTTCTTCAACAGCTTATTCTTGTACTTATGGATTTTCATCATCATCTCATACATCTTGAAGCTCTTCCTCTCTTCTTAACATGCTTGCATTCATTGAGGTAGCCAATTGTCCTATGTCTTGTCGCAGGCTTTGCATGGAACTTACCATTGTTTCCATCATCTTTTCAAGGTGCTGGATGGAATTTGGAGGTTCTTCTTGGACTTGATTTCCTTGATAATCCAGGTAGTTGTGAGCTTCTGCATAACTGAAGTCTGGACAGTCTTCCCAACCTGGATTGTATGTGTTATAGCATGGATCATGTCTTGGCTGTTCATAGAATTCTCCAAATGTATGTCTGGGCTGGTCATACTGATAAAGTGTAGGACATTGATCAGTTGGGTGTCCCACATATCCACAGATCCTACACGGCCTTGGTGGCTGAAATTGTTGAGCATATCTTCCGGCAATAATTTTTCCAAGAGATGTGAGTTCAGAAATTTGAAAACAAAGGTCAGATGTACTTACCTCATCCATGATTTAGATCTGCGATCGTTACTGTGCCTTTGGTGAGATGTTCGGCGGCCGAATGAGAATAAGAAGGAGTGTTTCTGGAGTGTGGTCTGTGATGGAGTGCTCTCTTTTTTTTTTTTTTTTTTTATTTGATTTGGTCTTGAAAGAAAAACAAATAAGTTAAATCAATTCCCGCAACGGCGCCAATTTTTGACTCGCGGTCGTCGAAGCCAGTAAAAAATAACCTTTCTAGTTATCAACAATTTACAACTGCAGATAGTGGTGAAAGGATCGAATCCACAGGGAATTGAAAACTTACCTATCTTCCTTGCCAAGACCAATAAAATAAACTGAAACAAAAATAAACTGAAACAAGATAAAACTGAAAGCGGAATAAACTAAAAACGAGATAAACTGAAAACAAACAAACTGTAAATAAAATGGGGGGGATTTGAGATTGATTTAATTGATCTAATATTTAAAGCAATAAAAAAAGCAAATAATAAAATAAAAGTGGAAATAATAATAAAAAAGCTCTAGTTGAAAAATTGGACCCACTTCAGTTGTTGGGATTGATCATTGACACTTAGTTTCTTTTGATTGATTCAATATATTAGTTATGGAGATGGAAGACGTTTCTCACCACCATTATCTCTCCTTATGATTAAACCAATTAGGGAACGTCCTCTCATTAATTACTAATTAATAAATTGCCAAGGAATGTCCTTGGGCCTTAGGCATCAAAATAATTGTCAATTGCATTAAGAAATAGAGAGATCTAATCCTAGCTACCCAAACGTATGGTGACAACACTAGATCATGCAACTTCCTTGGTTTATACACCAAGTGTTCTTATGTAATAATAATCCAAGCAATTACGGACTTAAATCATTCAAACTAACAGATAATTACTTTGCAATCAAGAATCAACGTAGATCTAAACAACAAAGCAATATGGAAATTAAGTATGAAATTGCATGAATATTGAATAATCAAAAGTTAAACAATGTTTGATCAAGTCTCCCAATCCATAAAACAACTAAAGCATCACCTAATCTTGAACTAGAATAAAAGAAATAAAAGAAAAGAAGAAAGGTAGAAGAAGAGATGTGAATTTCGTAGGTGTCTCCCAAGGGGAGTGTAAAAGCTGTGTGGAGGCTCCTTATGTGTCTTTTTATAGTTGAAAGTGCTACCCTAGGTTATACTTGCTTCCTAATTAGTGAAAAGAGGCTGCTTGTTGCCTAAGTTGCGTCTGAAAAGGAAAGAATTGCATTTGGTGTTTCAGATTGCTTCCTGAATAGGTGTGTGCGCAAATCCTTTGCATAAGAGGAAGTGGAGCGTAGTCATTAATGTGCAGAAGTGGAAAGATATATGTCCAGTCTTTCCTTTTTAGGTGGAGCCTTCGTTTGAATTTTGAATGCTGAATGTAGAAGAGGCAAGTGCATCTCCTTGAGATCTTGCTGCCTAAATAGGAAGATTTGACTGCTGCAGTATGTGCACATCTTTGAACAAGGAAAGAAAGATCTGCGATTTGAATTTCAAATAATCTTCTAACTGAGCTTTCCTTATTTGCTTTTGCTTCTGCACTTTCTTTATTTACAAACTTTCCTTTTCTGAAACTTTCCTTATCGGAGAACTTTCCTTGTTTGGCTTCATATTCTGAATAAGGAAGGAAGGATCTGCAATTTGAATTTCAAAGAATCTGTTGATTGCGCTTTCCTTATCGGACACTTTCCTTATCAGAAAACTTTCCTTATTTCGCACATTCCATATTTGAAGACTTTCCTTTTTTGGCACTTTCCATATTTGAAAACTTTCCTTTTTTGGCACTTTTCATATTTGGCAGTTTTAAGAGCATTTTCTCCAGAATATCTCTTTACACCTAATATCTGCAAAAACATGATTAAAACCACAAAATTAGGTAGAAATGGTGTAAATAAACATCAAGAATATCATGATAAAACGGACTAAAATATGGTCTATCAAATACTCCCACACATAGCTTTTTGCTTGTCCTCAAGCAAATAAACATAGTCAAATAAGCTTTCTTACTCTAGATCCTTATTTCCACTTAAGCTCTTACTCTAGACCCCTATTTTGAATCATTGCAGTGAAGAATATATGCACCAAGGTTACTCACCTCCTTTCGTTGTTTCCCTTTACCTACCATGGCTAAGATTGGTTTTCCTCAAGAGAGATCTCACATGCACATATTGTTTGATTAAGACTTTTCCTAGCTTTCAGTGTGACTTGCCCTTACCTTGAAGTACTTTATTCAGCCTTTTGCACTTAGATCTTGCTTGAAAAATTCACCAACCTATTGATGTGAAAATTTTATATTTTCGGTTGGTCACTTATCCAAGTGGCTACTAGCTCTGTTCATAGTCTTTTAACCATTGGAATAGTTTTTGATTTGTGCTTTTGAGGTCTTTGCCTTTGCTGAATTTCCTTTCTCTCAATGATTTGGACAAATCAACACCAATTGCTAAAACAAGTCACATTAAGTTCATTCACACAAATTTTAATTTATTCTCTCTAATGAGGGTCATCAATATATTTTTCACCGTGGCAAAATCAAAGATTCAATTCAAAAAGGCAATTCCCAAACATGAATACAACTCACTGCAATTGATTCAACACAGGTTTAAAGAGTTATCACATCAATGGAGTCATAGAAAGAAAAGCTCATCTAACATAGTCTATGTGTTGAGTAAAGCAAATTAAAACAAAAAGAAAAACTGTGGCTATTTGAAAGCAAAAAAAGAAAAAAAAATCACACTAAAAATAAAAGCAAAAATGAAAATAAAAATTCAGAAATATGCACTCCTACACCTAAATCATGCATTGTCCTCAGTGTATAGGAAATATGAAAATGCAAAAGAAACTGAGTACTCCCCTGCGTGTGGTGTGCATGGTGCGATCTACTTGATCAAGGCTCAAGTAATTGGGGAAGGGAAAAGTGTTCCAACTGCATTGAGCAAAAAGTGTGGCACTCCTTTTGATTTGCTCCTAGCCCATCCTATTTTTCCATGTACTCATGAAGCAATATGATTAGCCTCTCCTCTTTCAGATGAGGTGTGCCTCTAGCCCTTATGTTTGCATTTTTTAGCACTTCCAACTTCAATTGATATTTCTCCATAGGTTGCTGCAATTTGGCATTAAGTTCGGGCAAAACAAACTCTACCTTATCCGGAGGTTTGGGAAGGCATTGATCTGCATGGTCCTTTGGTTTAAGTGCTTGGAATACCATTTGTTCATTGTGAGCATGGGCCTTTTGCATTGGATCCATGGCTGAATTGGTTTTCGGTTCTTCTTTCTGCGCAAGACTTACCTGAAAGGGATGGCTGTCCTGCAGTTCAAGTGGAAGAGATGCGATTGGTATGCCTTCTGACTGCGCAAGGTTGATCTGCGCACCAAGCTGAAGTGGTGCGATCTGCTTCTGTTCATTCTGCGCATGGCTGCAGTCCACCTGTTGGATGCAACAGCCAGTTTCTTTCAGTTCTGGCTCTTCCTGACTCTCTTTCCTGCAAAGATCATTTTTCAGAATATCATCTTGATTTTTATAAAAAATTTCTTGGCTCATACAATCAATGATATCTAAATCAACAACAGGTTCTGTTTGATCAGTTTGTTTGGACAAACAGTTTTCCGGTTGTGGTTCTTCAACAGCTTGTTCTTGTACTTATGGACTTTCATCATCATCTCATACATCTTGAAGCTCTTCCTCTCTTCTTAACATGCTTGCATTCATTGAGGTAGCCAATTGGCCTATGTCTTGTCGCAGGCTTTGCATGGAACTTACCATTGTTTCCATCATCTTTTCAAGGTGCTGGATGGAATTTGGAGGTTCTTCTTGGACTTGATTTCCTTGATAATCCAGGTAGTTGTGAGCTTCTGCATAACTGAAGTCTGGACAGTCTCCCCAACCTGGATTGTATATGTTATAGCATGGATCATGTCTTGGCTGTTCATAGAATTCTCCAAATGTATGTCTGGGCTGGTCATACTGATAAAGTGTAGGACATTGATCAGTTGGGTGTCCCACATATCCACAGATCCTACACGGCCTTGGTGGCTGAAATTGTTGAGCATATCTTCCGGCAATAATTTTTCCAAGAGATGTGAGTTCAGAAATTTGAAAACAAAAGTCAGATGTACTTACCTCATCCATGATTTAGATCTGCGATGGTGACTGTGCCTTTGGTGAGATGTTCGGCGGCCGAATGAGAATAAGAAGGAGTGTTTCTGGAGTGTGGTCTGCGATGGAGTGCTCTCTTTTTTTTTAATTTTTTTATTTTTTTATTTGATTTGGTCTTGAAAGAAAAACAAATAAGTTAAATCAATTCCCCGCAACGGCGCCAATTTTTGACTCGCGGTCGTCGAAGCCGGTAAAAAATAACCTTTCTAGTTATCAACAATTTACAATTGCAGATAGTGGTGAAAGGATCGAATCCACAGGGAATTGAAAACTTACCTATCTTCCTTGCCAAGACCAATAAAATAAACTAAAACAAAAATAAACTGAAACAAGATAAAACTGAAAGCGGAATAAACTAAAAACGAGATAAACTGAAAACAAACAAACTGTAAATAAAATGGGGGGGATTTGAGATTGATTTAATTGATCTAATATTTAAAGCAATAAAAGAAAGCAAATAATAAAATAAAAGAGGAAATAATAGTAAAAAAGCTCTAGTTAAAGAATTGGACCCACTTCAGTTGTTGGGATTGATCATTGACACTTAGTTTCTTTTGATTGATTCAATAGATTAGTTATGGAGATGGAAGACGCTTCTCACCACCATTATCTCTCCTTATAATTAAACCAATTAGGGAACGTCCTCTAATTAATTACTAATTAACAAATTGCCAAGGAATGTCCTTGGGCCTTAGGCATCAAAATAATTGTCAATTGCATTAAGAAATAGAGAGATCTAATCCTAGCTACCCAAACGTATGGTGACAACACTAGATCATGCAACTTCCTTGGTTTATACACCAAGTGTTCTTATGTAAGAATAATCCAAGCAATTGCGGACTTAAATCATTCAAAGTAACAGATAATTACTTTGCAATCAAGAATCAATGTAGATCTAAACAACAAAGCAATATGGAAATTAAGTATGAAATTGCATGAATATTGAATAATCAAAAGTTAAACAATGTTTGATCAAGTCTCCCAATCCATAAAACAACTAAAGCATCACCTAATCTTGAACTAGAATAAAAGATTTCAGCCTCTTATGGCTGAAACAAAAATAAAAATAAAAGAAAAGAAGAAAGGTAGAAGAAGAGATGTGAATTTCGTAGGTGTCTCCCAAGGGGAGTGTAAAAGCTGTGTGGAGGCTCCTTATGTGTCTTTTTATAGTTGAAAGTGCTACCTTAGGTCATACTTGCTTCCTAATTAGTGAAAAGAGGCTGTTTGTTGCCCAAGTTGTGTCTGAAAAGGAAAGAATCGCGTTTGGTGTTTCAGATTGCTTCCTAAATAGGTGTGTGCGCAAATCCTTTGCATAAGAGGAAGTGGAGCGCAGTCATTAATGCGCAGAAGTGGAAAGATATCTGTCCAGTCTTTCCTTTTTAGGTGGAGCATTCGTTTGAATTTTGAATGCTGAATGTAGAAGAGGCAAGTGCATCTCCTTGAGATCTTGCTGCCTAAATAGGAAGATTTGACTGCTGCAGTGTGTGCACATCTTTGAACAAGGAAAGAAAGATCTGCGATTTGAATTTCAAATAATCTTCTGACTGAGCTTTCCTTATTTGCTTTTGCCTCTGCACTTTCTTTATTTACAAACTTTCCTTTTCTGAAACTTTCCTTTTCTGAAACTTTCCTTATCGGAGAACTTTCCTTGTTTGGCTTCATAATCTGAATAAGGAAGGAAGGATCTGCAATTTGAATTTCAAAGAATCTGTTGATTGCGCTTTCCTTATCGGACACTTTCCTTATCAGAAAACTTTCCTTATTTAGCACTTTCTATATTTGAAGACTTTCCTTTTTGGCACTTTCCATATTTGAAAACTTTCCTTTTTGGCACTTTCCATATTTGGCAGTTTTAAGAGCATTTTCTCCAGAATGTCTCTTTACACCTAATATCTGCAAAACATGATTAAAACCATAAAATTAGGTATAAATAGTGTAAATAAACATCAAGAATATCATGATAAAATGGACTAAAATATACTCTATTAGTCCTCTGCAGATCCGAAACTCAGCCCCTTTCGGTAGCACCTTCGGCCGCCGAAACCCTCCTCCAGAGCCGAAAGTCCAACCTTCGGGGGCAACCTTTGGAAGCTGAAAATCTGTACCCACAAGTTAAAACATGGAAAGAAAAGATACTTTGGAAAGAATACCCCTAAAACTTCCTTATTTGAAGCAAAAGAGAGCAAGCGTTCCAAGTTGCCATATGTGTAGAGCCAATCAAGGAAAGTATTTTGAATTCCAAATCTTCAAGATTCATATTCAAACTTTGAATTAGAAAATCTAGCTTGCAAAGGAAGCCAAATCTTGAAGATTACATGTTTTCCACTTCATGCCATGCACATTCAAAATTCGAAAGGAGGCTCCACCTTCCTTATTAGTGCATGGGCAGCCTCTTGGACTCCTAGGGAAACATCTTGAAGACCTTGGGCAGCAATTAAAAGACCAAAGAGCCCCCAATTGCATCCCCATGCATCCTCCACGTTTTTGCCTTCACACATGCACAAAGAAGGCACATGCAAGGCCAAGGGCACTTTGGACAGCCTCTAAAAGGTGCATGGACATCCAAGAAACCCTAGGCAGCCTCCCAAGACATATTTAAAGGCTTCAAGAACACAAGAAGAGGCAGATTAGGACAGCACACATTCAGCCAAGCCAAGGGAGGCGCCCATCTCTCCTTCTCCACCAATTCGGTTCTTCTCTCCCTTCTTCTTTTTATTTTCTGTTTTGGTTCAGCCATGAGTGGCTGAAACCCTCATTCTAGTTGAAGATTTGTTGAAACTAAGATTGTTTAATGGATTGTGAGATCTGAACATAAACTATTGTCTTTGATTTTGTTTAATATTCATGCAATTGATGCTTTAATTCCATGGTTACTTTGTTGTTTTGATCAAATTGGCCACTTGATTCTTGATTGCAAGGTAATTGATTGTTAGTTGGGATTATTTTTAGTCCGTAATTGCTGGAAATATTCTGACCTAAGAACACTTGGTGTAAAAACCAAGGAATTGCATGATCTAACAACATTTCATGCCTTTGAGTAGTTAGGATTGGATCTCTTTATCTCTTCATGCAATTGACAATTGTTTTGATGCCTAAGGCCCAAGGACGTTCCTTGGCAATTTGTTAATTAGTAATTGATTAGAGGACGTTCCCTAATTAATTTAATCATAAGGAGAGACATGGTGGTGAGAAGCGTTTTCCATCCCCATAACCAGTCTATTGAATCAATCAAGATAACATAAGTTTCAATGATCAAACCAAACAACCAAAGTGGATCCATCTCTTCAACTAGACCTTTCTCATATTGATTTCATCTTTATTTTAATTACTTGCTGATTTAATTGCTTTCAATAGTTGTTTAGACATATTCATCCCAAACCCCCCTTTTACTTTTATTGCACTTTATTTTTATTCCGCTTTCCGTTACTTGCTTTCAATAATGCTTTCAGTTAATTCTCTTGGTCTCATTGAGGAAAATAGGTAAGTTTAGAATTCTCTATGGATTCGATCCTTTCATCACTATCTGCAGTTGTAAATTGTTGATAACCAGAAAGGTTATTTTTGACCGGCTTCGACAACCGCGAGTCAGAGCCCAATCCAGAGAAGGTAGAAGCTATCTTGAAAATGCCCGAGCTGACCTATGTGAGGGATGTCCAGAGACTTACTGGAAGAGTGGTGGCACTCAATCGTTTCATGTCAAGGTCGGTAGAGAGATGCTTGCCATTTTTCAAGAAATTGAGGAAGGTGCCGAACTTCGAATGGACCGAGGATTGCCGAGAGGCTTTCAAAGAGCTTAAAAGCTATCTCAGCTCGCCTCATGTACTCAGCAGTCCATTGGAAGGAGAAGAGCTCCTGATGTACTTGTCAGCCTCAAAGTAAGCAGTCAGCGCAGTGTTGGTAAGAGTAGAGGGGGGAGAACAGAAACCAGTGTTTTACATCAGCAAGGTGCTTAAAGACGCCGAGATCAGATATCTGAACATCGAGAAGATGGCATATGTTCTGTTGCTAGCAGTATGGAAGTTTAGGGTCTATCTAGAAAGCCACCAGGGGGTAGTAATGACAGACCAGCCGCTGAAGAAGATTCTCCACAGGCTTGAAATCTCAGGTCGAATGCTGGCCTAGTATATCGAGATTAGCCCTTACTGTTTAGAGTACTGACCTCGGACCACCATAAAATCTCAAGCCCTAGCTGACTTCATAGCAGAGTGCTCATTCAATGAAGAACAGATGGAACGGGGTGAGTCATCTTTGGAAGCTTTGGGGATTGAGAGAGAAGAGCAATCCTCTCAAGAATTCAGTTAGAAGCTGTACGTAGATGGGGCATCTGGCACTGGGGGCAGTGGCGCAGGAATAATGTTGAAGGGACCTGAAGAATTCAAGATTTGCTACGCTCTATGCCTAGAATTCAAGGCCTCTAATAATGTTGCAGAGTATGAGGCCCTAATAAATGGAATGCTAGTTGCAATGGAGGTAGGGGCAACCGATCTCGAGGTGAACAGTGACTCCCAGCTGGTGATCAATCAGATAACAGGGGCATATCAGGCCAGAGATCCTACCATGCAAAACTACCTAGCAAAGGTAAAGGCCATAGAAGCTGAGCTTAAGGGTCACGGTATCATAGTCAAGTATCAGAGAATACCTCGGGAAGAGAATGAAGAGGCAGACTTACTCAGTAGATTGTCTAGGGAAGAGCTGGAGCAACTCTCAGATGAAATATACATACAACACGTCAGCTGTAACGACCCGGAAATCCGACCCGTTACCGGCGCTAGGATCCAGATCGGCTTAAGGCCGCCGGGACCCGTAGCAAGCCAAACATACCTCCTTTAACCTGTAATATCCCATACATGATCAACATACATAAAGCTGTAAACTTTTTTCTTTCTTTTTCCAAGCTTAACCTGAGCATGTGCACAACAATAACATAACCACCACTGGAGTCCTCATCAAATGCTCCAATGGGGTATTTCATCATTCGATAAGCTTGGACTATCAAATACATCATAAAAACATTTCTATAGATCATGTGCCAAGGGGATAACCATAAACATAGGGTCAAGCACATACTAATCCTCAATCATCATCATCCTTACATATCATAACTATACATTACTCATTCATTACATTACATTACATGGTCATAATTACTTATTACATCATGTTCATGTCCACTACTATCTATTACAACATACAAGGCTTGACTTCACTCTAGCCGACTTCTTGATCTATCCTGTACCTGCAACTTTGGGGATAAAGGGAGTGGGATGAGCTACTAGAGCCCAGTGAGCAGAAACTAAAAACATTTGTTTTAATTCCTCCATTTTTAGGTATATTATTATTCATTTTATTATTATTATTATCATTTAACTTTTTCTTTCTTTTCTTATTCATGCTTTCATGTATGCGCCATAACACAAACATTTCACAACAAGGATGAACTTGTCACCATTTAGCCCCAATCTTTCTTACTCATACATGCCGGGGGCGTAGAGCCGTAGCAGGCACACCCGGACTTTCATAATCAGTCATAGTGCCAGGGGCGTGGAGCCGTAGCAGGCACACCTGGACTCACATAGGCTATCATGACATACAAGGGCTAATGGATCATTCAACATTCATCCACATCAACAACAAAGTATGCAATGCAACATATTCGTGAATTCTAATGCATACAACCTAATATTGCATAGCATAATGATGCATGGGCAATGCTTTATGATTCATTTATTTATTCCTTTACTTTAAAGCTTAAGGAGTTGTTCCACTCACCTGTAACTGAAGCTTTAACAACGAACTCTGAACGACTATCTCACAACCGGGGGTCTCGGTTCCTCGGGTCCGAACCTACACAGGTGGACTCATATGAGGCACCAAACATACATGAACATGACTCTAAAATACTCCCCAAAGACCCCCTAAAACATCCTGAAAACATCACATGAAAACATACAAGAAATGGCTGAACAGGGCACTTTCGGCGGCAGGTTCGGCGGCCGAAAGTCCCTCTGTAGCCGAAAGTCATGCAGGTTCGGCGGCACTTTCGGCGGCCGAACCTCCCAGACAGAGACGAAACTTGAGTTTCGGGGGCAGGCTTCGGCAGCCGAAACTGCCTCCACAAGGGGGTTCGGCGGCCGAAAGTCACTTCGGCGGCCGAACCTGAGTTTCTGCCGAAGGGCAGAAACTTGGCTCCCTTGTGTCCAAAGCCTCCAAAACGCCTCAAAACATGCATAAACTTGTTTCTACACATGCATACACATCATACATCACACCTAGGGGTCTCAAACTATAACATACCCCATCTACAACACTTCAAACACACAAACATCAACATACATTGTTCCTCAAAGTATACATTATACCCATATACATACATAAGACCTAAACATGCATTCTACCCCATCAACTTGCATAAAACTTTCATAAAACATAAAAGAAGCATAGATCGAAGCTTACCTCTTGAAGATCTAGAGGAAGAACGACCCTAGCTCGGAAAATGGAGGGATTTAGCTCCAAGACCTCCAAGCTCCAAACTTGCTTAAAAACACTCAAAAACTTTTGTGGAACCTTAAAACTCAAAGAAAATGGTGGGGATTGAAGGAAAAACACAAGATTTGGGAAAGGGAGGTCGGAAGCTCGCTGAGGTCGAAAATGGGAGAAAACTCTCCCATTTCGGCTAAGTGCCCCTTTTATAGGTGGCTGGCCAGGCCACGTTCGGGGGCCGAAAGTGCCTCCGCATGCATGCAAGGTTCGGCGGCCGAACTTGGAGTTCGGCGGCCGAACCTGCATTTCCCTCACTCAAAACTTTCGGGCGCCTAAAGTCCCTCCGAAAGCATGCATGTTCGGCGGCCGAAAGTCAAGTTCGGCGGCCGAACCTGGGTTTTCCTTCAAGCTATATTCATGCAAAAACTCATTTAATTTCTTACTTAAAAACATGAAATACATGAAAACATTTCATAAAATCATAGTTTTACCCTTCTAGATGTTTCCGACATCCGAGGTCCCACCGGGCGGTAGGGATTCCGATACCGGAGTCTAGCCGGGTATTACATTCTCCCCCCCTTAAGAACATTTGTCCCCGAATGTTCCTCAA
Organism: Manihot esculenta; assembly: GCF_001659605.2. NCBI lineage: Eukaryota > Viridiplantae > Streptophyta > Magnoliopsida > Malpighiales > Euphorbiaceae > Manihot > Manihot esculenta. The sequence continues at coordinate 629,170 of NC_035161.2, read as the reverse complement.
CTAACATACAAAGCATGGCATCAATCATAACATACAACATAGCATACAATATATCATACATGCAACACATAGAACAACTAACACTCACCTCAAAACAGATGGGGGTATTGCTGGAGCATAGACTCCCGTGTCTCCCAGGTGCATTCTTCAATATTGTGGTGGTTCCAAAGGACTTTCACCATCGGAATTTCCTTGTTCCTCAGCTTTCTGATCTGAGTGTCTAGGATCCGCACTGGCTGTTCTACATAGGTGAGATCCTCTTGGATCTCCACATCAGGCTCACTAAGAACCTTACTCGGATCTGACACGTACTTCCGTAACAGAGAAACATGGAAAACCGGATGGATTCTCTCCATCGAAGCAGGCAAGTCTAGCTTGTACGACACATTACCGACCCTCTGAAGCACCTCGAAAGGACCGATGTACCGTGGAGCTAACTTACCCTTCTTCCCGAACCGAACCACTCCTTTCATAGGAGACACCTTGAGCAAAACCAAATCCCCCTCCTGAAACTCTAGCTGTCTTCTGCGGATATCTGCATAACTCTTCTGCCGACTAGCAGCAGTCTTGATCCTCTCTCTGATTATGGGTACTGCCCTGCTGGTAAGCTGTACTAACTCCGGACCCGCAAGAGTCCTCTCTCCTACTTCCTCCCAGCAGATAGGTGATCTGCACTTCCTCCCATACAAAGCTTCATATGGAGCCATCCCTATGCTAGCATGATAGCTGTTATTGTAGGCAAACTCCACCAAAGGTAGATGCTGCCTCCAAGAACCGCCAAAATCTAGCACACACATTCTGAGCATATCCTCTATTGTCTGGATGGTCCTCTCTGACTGTCCGTCTGTCTGTGGGTGGAAGGCAGTACTGAAGTCTAACCTGGTACCCATAGCGTTCTGCAGACTCCGCCAAAACCTGGAGGTGAACTGGGGCCCTCTATCTGACACTATTGATACCGGGACCCCATGCAGTCTGACAATCTCATCTACGTACACCTGCGCCAACTTGTCCACAGAGTAACCACTCCTGACAGGGATGAAGTGAGCAGATTTGGTGAGTCTGTCCACAATCACCCATATGGAGTCCAATCTGTTGGACGTCGCCGGTAACCCCACTACGAAGTCCATAGCTATATTCTCCCATTTCCACTCTGGAATCGGTAGTGGATTCAACATTCCAGCCGGCTTCTGATGCTCTAGTTTCACCCTCTGACACACATCGCAGGCTGACACGAACAGTGCCACGTCCTTCTTCATAGCTGGCCACCAATACACTCTCTTTAGATCCTGATACATCTTGGTGGCTCCAGGGTGAACACTATACCTGGTATTATGGGCTTCCCCCATAATATCTCCCTTCAGACCAATGTCATCTGGCACACATAATCTGCTCCCGTAGCGGAGGATCCCCTTATCATCAAACTTGAACTCATTACTCTGGCCTGACTGAACCGTTCTGGCTATCCTGACCAACTCTGGGTCCTCATGCTGTTTCTGAGCTACCTGCTCCAGAAACACGGGTGTCACTCTCATCTGAGCCACTAAGGCACCTGTGCCAGACAACTCCAACTGTAATCCCTCATTCATAAGTCTGTGGAACTCCTTCACCACCGGCCTCCTCTCTGCTGAAATGTGGGATAGACTGCCGAGTGATTTCCGGCTTAGGGCGTCTGCCACAACATTCGCCTTACCCGGATGGTACTGAATCTTGCAATCATAGTCACTCAACAGCTCTACCCATCTCCTCTGCCTCATGTTCAGTTCTCTCTGACTCAGGATGTACTGCAGGCTCTTATGATCTGTGAAGATCTCACACTTTACCCCATAAAGGTAATGCCTCCACATCTTGAGTGCAAAGATCACTGCTGCCATCTCTAGGTCATGTGTGGGGTAATTCAGCTCATGCTTCTTCAACTGCCTAGAAGCATAAGCGATCACCTTCTCATTTTGCATTAGCACACAACCCAGTCCCACACGGGACGCATCACAATATACGGAGAAGTCATCATCACTCTTTGGCAGAGCTAACACCGGTGCTGAAGTCAACCTCCTCTTAAGCTCCTCAAAGCTTTCCTCACACTGATCGGTCCATATGAACTTCTGGTTCTTCTTTGTCAATTTGGTCATAGGAGCGGCAATCTTTGAGAAGTCCTGAACGAACCTCCTGTAGTAACCTGCTAAACCCAGAAAACTCTTGATCTCAGTCACTGTGGTGGGTCTAGGCCAGTTAGCTACAGCCTCTACCTTCTTGGGGTCTACTTCAATACCCTGTTCTGACACAATGTGCCCCAAGAATGATATGCTCCTAAGCCAAAACTCACACTTGGAGAACTTGGCATACAAGCCATGCTCTCTCAAGGTATGCAAAACTGTCCTCAGGTGATGGGCATGCTCCTCTGCATTTCGGGAATACACTAAGATATCATCTATGAAGACAATAACGAAGTGATCCAGATACTGACTGAATACTCTGTTCATGAGGTCCATGAATGCTGCAGGGGCGTTGGTCAGCCCAAACGGCATCACAAGGAACTCATAGTGCCCATACCTGGTCCTGAAAGCTGTCTTCGGTATATCTTCATTCCTTATCCTCAACTGATGGTACCCTGATCTCAGATCTATTTTGGAGAAACAACTTGCTCCTGATAGCTGGTCGAATAGATCGTCGATCCTCGGCAAAGGGTACTTGTTCTTGGTAGTGACCTTGTTCAACTGCCTGTAGTCGATACAAAGTCTGAGGGATCCATCCTTCTTCCTCACAAACAAAACCGGAGCACCCCAAGGTGAAGTACTCGGTCGGATGAAACCCTTATCTACCAGCTCTTGCAACTGTTCTTTCAGTTCTTTTAATTCAGCTGGTGCCATCCTGTAGGGAGGGATAGAGATCGGTCTGGTACCAGGCATTAACTCAATCTCGAACTCTATCTCCCTAGCAGGTGGTAACCCTGGCAGCTCGTCTGGGAAAACATCTAAGAACTCACTCACCACAGGCACTGAGGCGGGCTCTCTGACATGACTATCTGACTCTCTCACATGAGCTAGAAACCCCTGACATCCCCTCCTGAGCAACCTACGAGCCTGAAGAGCTGAGATCAGACCTCTAGGTGTACCCCTCTTGTCTCCTCTGAAGACGACCTCTGACCCATCCTGATCTCTGAATCTGACTACCTTGTCTCTACAGTCCAAGGTAGCACCATGGGTCGATAACCAATCCATCCCTAGAATGACGTCAAAATCTGTCAAATCTAGAACCACGAGGTCGGCGGAAAGGCATCTTCCCTCTATGAAAACTGGACTACATTGGCAGACTGCCTCTGCCACTGACGGGTCACACTTGGGTCCACTGACCCATAGGGGACACTCTAACCCAGAGACCATCAATCCTACCCTCTCCACGACTCTCGGAGCAACAAAAGAATGAGATGCACCCGGGTCCATTAAGGCATACACATCAGAACAACCAACGATGAGATTACCTGCCACTACGGTGTTGGATGTGCTGGCCTCCTGCTGAGTCATAGTGAAGATCCGTGCCGGAGCTGATGGACCTTCACCTCTGTATCCTGCTGATGAAGAGGCTGACCCTCTCTCCCTGCCTCTGCCACTGGCCTGCGTTGCGGTTGGAGCTACTGGCTGCACCACACTGCCGGAGGCTGTCTGCTGAGACGGTGCTGCAAAGGCTGCTCTAGGACAATCTCGAGCCAAATGACCCGCCTGTCCGCACCTGAAACATGTGTTTGTCCCTGCCAGACATACTCCCTTGTGTGGTCTCCCACATCTCATACATGCTGTAACCTCTGCGCCAGAGCTTGAGCCACTGCCTAAACCCAGACCTGACTTGATCTTGCTCCAGAACTTATTCTTCTTAGATTTTCTGTGGCCTCTGTCCCACTTCTTACTGCCTGCAACTGCTGTACTTAGAGAAGAAGAGTCTAACCTTTCCCCACCTGGGGTCTTGGAACCAGAAGACTGTGCCACTGACTGTTTTACCTTCCCCTCAACGATAGCACTAGCCTCCATTCTCCTAGCCATATCCACTATGGCATGGAAACTCTCCCTCTCTGCTGACTGTACCAAAGAGGAATACCTGGAGTGCAGCCTCATAATATATCTACTTGACTTCTTTTGATCTGTGTCCAAATTCAGCCCAGCATATGGCAGCAACTCCAGGAACCTGTCTGTGTACTCCTCCACACTCATCTGATCAGTTTGCCTCAACTGCTCGAATTCTATCATCTTCTGCTCTCTAGAGCTCTCAGGGAAAGCCCATCCTGCAAACTCATTTGCGAACTCCTCCCAGGACATACTGTCCGCTCTCGGGTTCACATAGTTCTTAAACCAACTACGTGCCTTCTTGCACTCCAGTGTGAACCCAGCCATCTGTATGGCTCTACTATCATCAGCCCCTATCTCATCTGTAATAGTCTTGACCCTGCTCAGATACTCAAAAGGGTCATCACCTGCTCTGTACTGAGGAGCACCCAACTTCATGTAATCGGTCATCTTGACCTTGCTCCCTCTAGATGAGGTAGGTTTGGGTACTTGTGTTTCCGGGACAGTAGGTACTGGTGGCGGTGGAGGTGCAACATCCCCTGGGGTAGGGTTTGCTGTACTGGTATAGGGAGGTGGAGGTGGGTACATGGGGTACTGAGAGTACGGTGGGTAGTAAGGTGGGTATGGCATATGTGGAGGATAAGGGCTAAAACTGGGGTTATCCGATGTACCTCCCATCGAATACCCTGGATGGTGTGAATAGGGTGGGTAGTGATGTGGCTGGACATAACTCGAGGCCTGAGTGCCTCCTTCTGATTCTCCCATGCCCTCTTCCGGCATGCTCACACCGAGACTGCCATCCCTCCTCTGATCTACTTCCATATCCTCAGACATTCCTCCCTGCACTGTTCCCCTTACTGATCTGCTTCTTCCCAGATCCAAAGACCTTCTAGGGTCTCTAGCTACTCTGTCTCTGTTGGACCTACTGGACATTGCCCTAGGCAAAGCTGAAGGACGGGCATCAGCGCCCTCGTCCTGAGGTGGCGCTCCAGTCAATCGTGCAGATCGACGAGTTCCCCTCATCCTTTCTTCTGAAAAACAGCACATAGCATAAACAATCATTAGCATCATATGGTTCATGTGGAAACACATGAACCCTCATCACATACATAGCATCATATCATAGCAATTATGCACATGCATATTATCATGGCATATCATATCATCATATAGACAGGACTCTACATCCTATCCTAGTGGACATGATTTTCCTAGTGTGCTTGACCTTCTAGAACATCTATGAGCCCGACATACTAGGTCCGACCATATGAACCTAGGGCTCTGATACCACTCTGTAACGACCCGGAAATCCGACCCGTTACCGGCGCTAGGATCCAGATCGGCTTAAGGCCGCCGGGACCCGTAGCAAGCCAAACATACCTCCTGTAACCTGTAATATCCCATACATGATCAACATACATAAAGCTGTAAACTTTTTTCTTTCTTTTTCCAAGCTTAACCTGAGCATGTGCACAACAATAACATAACCACCACTGGAGTCCTCATCAAATGCTCCAATGGGGTATTTCATCATTCGATAAGCTTGGACTATCAAATACATCATAAAAACATTTCTATAGATCATGTGCCAAGGGGATAACCATAAACATAGGGTCAAGCACATACTAATCCTCAATCATCATCATCCTTACATATCATAACTATACATTACTCATTCATTACATTACATTACATGGTCATAATTACTTATTACATCATGTTCATGTCCACTACTATCTATTACAACATACAAGGCTTGACTTCACTCTAGCCGACTTCTTGATCTATCCTGTACCTGCAACTTTGGGGATAAAGGGAGTGGGATGAGCTACTAGAGCCCAGTGAGCAGAAACTAAAAACATTTGTTTTAATTCCTCCATTTTTAGGTATATTATTATTCATTTTATTATTATTATTATCATTTAACTTTTTCTTTCTTTTCTTATTCATGCTTTCATGTATGCGCCATAACACAAACATTTCACAACAAGGATGAACTTGTCACCATTTAGCCCCAATCTTTCTTACTCATACATGCCGGGGGCGTAGAGCCGTAGCAGGCACACCCGGACTTTCATAATCAGTCATAGTGCCAGGGGCGTGGAGCCGTAGCAGGCACACCTGGACTCACATAGGCTATCATGACATACAAGGGCTAATGGATCATTCAACATTCATCCACATCAACAACAAAGTATGCAATGCAACATATTCGTGAATTCTAATGCATACAACCTAATATTGCATAGCATAATGATGCATGGGCAATGCTTTATGATTCATTTATTTATTCCTTTACTTTAAAGCTTAAGGAGTTGTTCCACTCACCTGTAACTGAAGCTTTAACAACGAACTCTGAACGACTATCTCACAACCGGGGGTCTCGGTTCCTCGGGTCCGAACCTACACAGGTGGACTCATATGAGGCACCAAACATACATGAACATGACTCTAAAATACTCCCCAAAGACCCCCTAAAACATCCTGAAAACATCACATGAAAACATACAAGAAATGGCTGAACAGGGCACTTTCGGCGGCAGGTTCGGCGGCCGAAAGTCCCTCTGTAGCCGAAAGTCATGCAGGTTCGGCGGCACTTTCGGCAGCCGAACCTCCCAGACAGAGACGAAACTTGAGTTTCGGGGGCAGGCTTCGGCAGCCGAAACTGCCTCCACAAGGGGGTTCGGCGGCCGAAAGTCACTTCGGCGGCCGAACCTGAGTTTCTGCCGAAGGGCAGAAACTTGGCTCCCTTGTGTCCAAAGCCTCCAAAACGCCTCAAAACATGCATAAACTTGTTTCTACACATGCATACACATCATACATCACACCTAGGGGTCTCAAACTATAACATACCCCATCTACAACACTTCAAACACACAAACATCAACATACATTGTTCCTCAAAGTATACATTATACCCATATACATACATAAGACCTAAACATGCATTCTACCCCATCAACTTGCATAAAACTTTCATAAAACATAAAAGAAGCATAGATCGAAGCTTACCTCTTGAAGATCTAGAGGAAGAACGACCCTAGCTCGGAAAATGGAGGGATTTAGCTCCAAGACCTCCAAGCTCCAAACTTGCTTAAAAACACTCAAAAACTTTTGTGGAACCTTAAAACTCAAAGAAAATGGTGGGGATTGAAGGAAAAACACAAGATTTGGGAAAGGGAGGTCGGAAGCTCGCTGAGGTCGAAAATGGGAGAAAACTCTCCCATTTCGGCTAAGTGCCCCTTTTATAGGTGGCTGGCCAGGCCACGTTCGGGGGCCGAAAGTGCCTCCGCATGCATGCAAGGTTCGGCGGCCGAACTTGGAGTTCGGCGGCCGAACCTGCATTTCCCTCACTCAAAACTTTCGGGCGCCTAAAGTCCCTCCGAAAGCATGCATGTTCGGCGGCCGAAAGTCAAGTTCGGCGGCCGAACCTGGGTTTTCCTTCAAGCTATATTCATGCAAAAACTCATTTAATTTCTTACTTAAAAACATGAAATACATGAAAACATTTCATAAAATCATAGTTTTACCCTTCTAGATGTTTCCGACATCCGAGGTCCCACCGGGCGGTAGGGATTCCGATACCGGAGTCTAGCCGGGTATTACATCAGCACACCTGCTTTTAATAAAACGGCCACCGTATTGTAGGTAGAGCAGAGCCAAAGCTGTATGACCCCGTACCTGGAGTACTTGGAAAAGGGAAAGCTCCCCGAAGACAAGGATGAAGCGAAGAAGATAGCTGCCCGAGCTGCTAATTACCAAGCAGTAAGAGGGACTATGTACAGAAGGGGAAAATCCAGCCCGTGGCTTCGATGTGTGAGCCCTGAAGAAGCAATAAAAGTGATGGAAGAGATACATCAAGGAATGTGTGGAGCTCATAAAGGAGTAGGGACGCTAGCAAATAAGATATTCATACAAGGGTACTACTGGCCCACTGTTAAAAAAGAGACAGAAGAGTTTGTCCGAAGATGTGATGTATGCTAAAGGTTTGCCAATGCCATTGACTCGCGGTTGTCGAAGCCTGTCAAAAATAACCTCTCTGGTTATCAACAATTTACAACTGCAGATAGTGGTGAAAGGATCGAATCCATAGAGAATTGAGAACTCACCTATTTCTCTTTTTATGACCAAGAAAATAAACTGAAATAATAATAAATTAAAAACGAGATAAAAACTGAAAGAGGGATAAAACGAGATAAACTGAAACGAGATAAAATTGAAACGAGATAAAGTTGAAAGCAAATAGACTGAAGTAAAATGAGGGGTTTGAGATTGATTTAATTGATCTAATATTGAAAGCAATAAAAGAAAGCAAATAATTAAATAAAAAGTAATCAATAATGAGAAAGCTCTAGTTGAAGTATTGGATCCACTTTAGTTGTTGGGATTGATCACAGACACTTTACTCTTTTGGGTTGATTCAATAGATTAGTTATGGAGATGGAAGACGCTTCTCACCACCATTATCTCTCCTTATGACTAAACCAATTAGGGAACGTCCTCTAATTAATCACTAATTAACAAGTTTCCAAGGAACGTCCTTGGGCCTCAGGCAACAAACAACTGTCAATTGCATTAAGAGATAGAGAGATCCAATCCTAGCTACCCAAACGTATGGAGATAACGCTAGATCATGCAATTTCCTTGGGTTTTACACCAAGTGTTCTTAAGTAAGAATAATCTAAGCAATTACGGACTTAAATCACCCAAACTAAGAAATAATTATTTTGCAATAAAAAATCAACGTAGATCTCAACAACAAAATAATATGACAATTAAGTATGAAATTGCATGAATATTGAACTCCCAAAAATTAAACAATATTTGATCAAGTCTCACAATCCATTAACCAACTAAAGCTTCAACCAATATTCAACTAGATTAAAGAATTCAGCCACTCATTGGCTGAATTAAAAACAGAAAATTAAAAGGGAAAAGAAAGAACCGAAGAAATTGAGAGGAGTTGGAATCTGCCCTTCTGTCGTGCCGAAGCTCGGCGAAATTGCCGAATCTGGGATTCTCTCATCTTCTGCCGCTTATGGTCCTTTAAATAGAGCAAAGGAGCGCCCTAATTGGGAAGTTGTTGGCCACATGTGGATTTGCCGCTCATGTGCTGCGGGCCCCTACTGGATGATGCTGAGGCGCTTTGGTCCTTTGTGTGAAGTGAGCGAGAACGGGCCGTGTGCGTGAAGATTGGTGTGCGGATTGAGCCGTCCAATTGTGTGAGTGGTGTGGGCCATGTTGGAAGTGAAAGGTCCATGTGCTGGGGTCCATTGTGCGTGGCTTGGCCCACTGGAGGGAATGGCGAAGTGGCAGCCATGTGCTGGAGTTGATGACGCAGTCCACGTGCTTGAGCTGAAGTTGATTGTCCCATGTGCGCGAGAGTTGAAGTGGGAGCGCGCTGGCCCATCTGGAGGAATGGCCGTCCTTACGCGGGCTCGTTGAAGCGCCTTGGCGAGGCCCATGCTGGATGAAGATTGGTGTGGGGTCTCTACCCATGTTCGGGAATTTGCGGAGTGCTGGTGAGCGTGAGTGATGAAGGTGGGCCATGTGCAAGAATGGGTTTGATCCACGTGAGAGAATGGCGTTGCTTTGGCGGGGCCTGTGTGCTTGAATGTGAGGGAATGGAGTTGGAGCGAGCTGGGCTGTCCAATGCGTGAATGTGTGGATCCATGGGCTATCCATAAGCGGGCCCAGTTATTTCTTGGCTCCAAATAAGGTAGTTTTAGGGGATTTTCTTCAAAATGCCATTTTTCACAATTTTCTGCAAAATGATATTAAAAGCAATAAATTAAGCAAAAATCATGTAAATATTTATCAATAATATTAATACAAAATAGACTAAATTATGCTCTATCAGCCATCAATATCCCAGCCACTCCTCAATCCAGCATATCCAGCCCGTGGTCGTTCTCACAGTGGGGAATAGACATCCTGAGACCTTTTCCTAAGACTACGGGGCAAAAAAAGTTTGTAATGGTGGCTATGGAGTACTTCTCAAAATGGCTAGAGGCGGAGGCAATCCCCACAATCACAGCCCGTAAGATGATAGACTTCGTATGGGGCAACATCATCTGTAGGTTCGGAATACCAATGTAATACCCGGCTAGAGTGGGGCCTGGAATTCCGGTGTTCTGATGGAATTTCTGGTGCTGGTTTTATCTAGAAGGGGAAAAAGTGTGTTTTCTAAGAGGATTTCAAAGATTTTAAAGTATTTTAAAGTGTTTTAAAGTGTTAAAGGACTTGAGTTTTGGCAAAAAAATGCATGGAGGGATTTGCCAGGTTCGGCCGCCGAAACTGGACTTTCGGCCGCCGAACTTTGCATGGTTTAGGAGGCACGTTCGGCTGCCGAAGGTAGTTTGGCCAGCCACTATTTAAGGGAGCCGAGGGGCAGTTTTGGGAGAAGTTTTCCGACTCCCCACCGCCTCAGGTGCGTTCTCCTTCCTCTCCATGTGATTTTCTACATGTTCTTTCTAATTTTTAAGAGTTTTAGCAAGATTTATGCTAGTTTTGAGTATTTTGAGCAAAAAGGGTAAGTTTTGAAGGTGTGATGATTTGGAGAGAGTTTCCTCCATTTCTTCACGTTAGGAACTTCTATCCTTTTGTTTACAAGAGGGTTGTGGATATTCCTAACATGTTTTCACGAGTTTTGGAAGTTTTAAGGAGTTTTCATGCTTGGTTGCATGTTTTGAGTTTTTGAGGGTTTTGATGTGATCTTGTGTTCTTTGTTGTTTTAAGTGTTGTTTGTTGGGGTTATAGGCTAGTTTTAGACCCCTTTTGTGCATATATTTGCATATATGCAAGTGGTTTTGTGTGTTATGCATGTTGGAGCAAGTTTGGGGGATTTGTGCATGTGTCGAGCAGGTTTCTGCCCTGCTGCAGAAACCAGGTTCGGCCGCCGAAGGAGGATTCGGCCGCCGAACCTGTTAAGGAGGCAGTTTTGGCTGCCTAAGCTTGCCCCCGAACCTTGCCCCGAAAGGACTTTCGGCCGCCGAAGGTTAGAGGTTCGGCCGCCGAAGGTTAGAGGTTCGGCTGCCGAAAGTAGGCGAGTTTCGTCTCTGGACCTGCCTTTCAGCCGCCGAACCTGCCGCCGAAGGTACTCTGTCCAGCCTTTCTTTGCATGCTTTATATGATTGTTTTAGGATGTTTTAGGGGGGTTTAAGGAGAGTTCTTAGAAATGTTGTTGAGCTAGTTTAGACCCTTACTCGTGTCCATTTGTGTAGATTTGAACCCGAGGTTTTGAGCAGTCAGCAGAGTCAGAGTCAGTGTCGAGCATCAGCCAAGGTGAGTGGGACTAACCTTTACTTTTTTAAATAAATGTTTCAGCATATTTCATGCATCATGATATTCATAGGATGTTTGCACTAGAGAGCATGAAGATGAGGCATTGCATAATATGTTGATTATGTGATCAGATGGGGTGGACCCAGGCGACTCCATTAGCCCATGTAACTGTCTATGCGTCAGGTCAGATGGGTGAGTACATATCGGAAAGCCCTATGTATGCTTCTTTGGGGAGCCAGTATTGACAGTGGGATTTTTGGGGTCATGTCCTCCTTGAGGGAAGAGACGTTCTCGTCAACCCTCTAAAAACCCGCTAGGGACAGAGATTGCTAGCATTATACCAGATATACCCTAGCGGGAAAGAGATATGTGCAATACTTGTGATGTGTTGCATTCCATGAAGACATATATTTTATAATTGCTTTTATGTGTTTCCACTCACTGGGCTCTTGTAGCCCACCCCTCTCCCCCTTAACCCAGTTTTGCAGGTTAGTGGTAGATGCTGCAGTGAAGGGTAGAAGGTTTGTACAGAAGATAGCCAGGTTGTGTAATAGTATAGGTTGTGATTGTATAGCATAAATAGTAGTGGACATGTGAATGTAAAGATAACTCACTCATGAAAAGATAAATGTAACCTTAAGTATGTATAGAATTGTAAAGTGTATGAGTAAGTTATGAGATGATAGTAATGTGCTTGGCCCAGTTTATAGTGTATGGATAATCCCTAAGTGCATGGCTGTCTGTATGTTTTACAGTTTTCAGTTACTGTACGATACCACAGCAGGTATTTACACTCTTGTAGTGTGTACAGTTCAGATTAGTATGAGTTCAGTTAAGCAGAGTAAGAAAGTTTTTCAGATTATGCATGTATGTTTTGACCATGTTTGGGATTATTCCATGAGTTTAGCAGGTTTAGCATGTCTTTTGACTTGCTACGGGTCCCGGCGGCCTTAAGCCGATCTGGATTCTAGCGCCAGTAGCGGTCTGGGTACCAGGCCGGTTTTCGGGTCGTTACAGAATGGTATCAAAGCATAGGGCCTCTTGAGTACGGTGTGTTGAGCAAGGTATCTCACATCGGAAAGAGGTTGTCATAGGAAGGGCAAGCACAATAAGTATAACATGTCCACTAAGATAGGAAGTATGAGTCCAGATTTGAGGATGATGTGGAATGCCATGGTATTAAGCATGTGCATTATTTTTTTTTATGTGTATATGTTATGTGCTAAGTGTGTATTGTGTGCTCTTTTCAGAGAGTAGATATGAGTGGTAGCCGTCCTCCTACAGATTCAGGTTGGGCAGGAGTTTCACCTTTGAGAGAGGATGATAGTGTTTATTCTCCTTTGCCCATGGAGCAGTCTAGTGAGGTGAGGAGGTGGATCTTAAGGAGTTTTGAGAGATCTCTTGAGAGGATTAGAAAGGAGTCAGAGGTAAGATGGAGATCAATGGAGATAAGAGAGGTAAGAAGAGAGGAGCAGCCGAGAGTGGAGGCTATGGAGATAGAGGTACTTGAGGAAGGTTTTGGAGAGAGATCAGCAGGGGAGCAGACAGTAGGTTCTGCTAATTCAGTTGCTGAGGGAACTGCTTCCTCATGGGTGAGTACAGCTACCTCAGAGAGGAGGAGGAGAGTCAGAGGTTCTAGGAGATCAAGGAGGAGGGAGTTGATTCCATGAGAGAGGTGTAGTAGACGACACAGAGGAGTGTGTCGTTATGGGACTACAGCCTGTTATGGGTGTGGCCAGGAAGGTCATTACATTCGCCAGTGTCCCATGGTACCTAGGAGGGTGCAGGCTCAGCAGAGAGTCTTTGGTAGTTCAGCTCAGCCACAGGTGAGAGGTAGAGGTGGAGGAGCGAGCACATCAGCACCAGTGGTGCCAGGTACACTTTCTTTTCGTGTTGATGTGTGTGTTAGTGAGTTTTGTTGCTCCTTTCTCCTTAGTTGCTCCGTGAGCTGTTGAGGTTGGTCGATGACTTCTAGGTCAGGTTGTTCTTTTTAGGTCAGAGGACCTGAGTGTGATCCATCTGAGGCAGAGTTAGTCTGCCAGGTCAGTGTTGACTGAGGTAGATTCTGTCCACAGGATTGTGAGGTCGTAGACTTGATTGTCTAGATGTCACTTTCAGTATGGATTGAGTTTCTACTTGTTTTACTACTTTGGTCAGTAATGACAAAGTAGCCAGATTCAGAGTCAAGATGGATCAGTAGTAGTAGTAGTCAGAAGAGTGAGAGTAGAATGCCTAGAAGTCTGATAGCAGCCTAGCAGGCTCGCACGGTGCATAGGAAGGATTGTTAGAAGGTTCTAGTTTGTGGCTAAGAGAGAGAGAGAGAGGTTAGCGAGCAGATTAGAGGATCAGTTTCAGTGATCAGAGAGCTGTTTGAGGTTTCTTTGATGAATTGTCAGGTTTTTACTTGATAAAGAGACTGAGATGGTAATGTTGTCGGGGAAAGATTAATTTCTTTTCCTCTATACAGTATGAGTTATGAAAAGTTCAGAAGATAAGATATGGTAAATAGAAAATAGAGTTAAGAAGAAAGTAATGGATAGAGGAAAAAGTGATAAGATAAGGTAGAAAAGAGAAGAGAAGCAAGAAAGAGCTAAAGAGTTAAGTAAGGAAAAGAGTAAGGAGATAGAGAAAAGAAAGAAAGAAAAGAGACAAAGAAAGGAAAGATAATTACGAGAGTTAAGTGATAAGGTAATAGAATGGCTTGGAGTCATAAGAATGATATTATAAGATGAGATTAAGGTATTAAGATAAAGATCAGAGTAGCGCAGTGAAAGCATGGTAAGAGTATGAGTATAGAGTATGAGAATGATTGGAGTTCAGAGAGTTGTGTCAGATCCAAGTACAGGTTATAACGGACCAGAGGTGGCGATCATAGAGGATGTCACCTAAGTTTAGCAGCAGGATGGATCTGGACACATTAGTCAGTGAGTATAGGACCAGAGATTCTTAGTGGTAGTACACCTGTATTCTCTGCTAGAAGAGAGTTTAGGCTTGTTTGCCTGTTTTGATTCTTTTCCTTTTGAGGAACATTCGGGGACGAATGTTCTTAAAGGGGGGAAGAATGTAATACCCGGCTAGAGTGGGGCCTGGAATTTCGGTGTTCTGACGGAATTTTTGGTGCCGGTTTTATCTAGAAGGGGAAAAAGTGTGTTTTCTAAGAGGATTTCAAAGATTTTAAAGTATTTTAAAGTGTTTTAAAGTGTTAAAGGACTTGACTTTTGGCAAGAAAATGCATGGAGGGATTTGCCAGGTTCGGCCGCCGAAACTGGACTTTCGGCCGCCGAACTTTGCATGGTTTAGGAGACACGTTCGGCTGCCGAAGGTAGTTTGGCCAGCCACTATTTAAGGGAGCCGAGGGGCAGTTTTGGGAGAAGTTTTCCGACTCCCCACCGCCTCAGGTGCGTTCTCCTTCCTCTCCATGTGATTTTCTACATGTTCTTTCTAATTTTTAAGAGTTTTAGCAAGATTTATGCTAGTTTTGAGTATTTTGAGCAAAAAGGGTAAGTTTTGAAGGTGTGATGATTTGGAGAGAGTTTCCTCCATTTCTTCACGTTAGGAACTTCTATCCTTTTGTTTACAAGAGGGTTGTGGAGATTCCTAACATGTTTTCACGAGTTTTGGAAGTTTTAAGGAGTTTTCATGCTTGGTTGCATGTTTTGAGTTTTTGAGGGTTTTGATGTGATCTTGTGTTCTTTGTTGTTTTAAGTGTTGTTTGTTGGGGTTATAGGCTAGTTTTAGACCCCTTTTGTGCATATATTTGCATATATGCAAGTGGTTTTGTGTGTTATGCATGTTGGAGCAAGTTTGGGGGATTTGTGCATGTGTCGAGCAGGTTTCTGCCCTGCTGCAGAAACCAGGTTCGGCCGCCGAAGGAGGATTCGGCCGCCGAACCTGTTAAGGAGGCAGTTTTGGCTGCCTAAGCTTGCCCCCGAACCTTGCCCCGAAAGGACTTTCGGCTGCCGAAGGTTAGAGGTTCGGCCGCCGAAAGTAGGCGAGTTTCGTCTCTGGACCTGCCTTTCAGCCGCCGAACCTGCCGCCGAAGGTGCTCTGTCCAGCCTTTCTTTGCATGCTTTATATGATTGTTTTAGGATGTTTTAGGGGGGTTTAAGGAGAGTTCTTAGAAATGTTGTTGAGCTAGTTTAGACCCTTACTCGTGTCCATTTGTGTAGATTTGAACCCGAGGTTTTGAGCAGTCAGCAGAGTCAGAGTCAGTGTCGAGCATCAGCCAAGGTGAGTGGGACTAACCTTTACTTTTTTAAATAAATGTTTCAGCATATTTCATGCATCATGATATTCATAGGATGTTTGCACTAGAGAGCATGAAGATGAGGCATTGCATAATATGTTGATTATGTGATCAGATGGGGTGGACCCAGGCGACTCCATTAGCCCATGTAACTGTCTATGCGTCAGGTCAGATGGGTGAGTACATATCGGAAAGCCCTATGTATGCTTCTTTGGGGAGCCAGTATTGACAGTGGGATTTTTGGGGTCATGTCCTCCTTGAGGGAAGAGACGTTCTCGTCAACCCTCTAAAAACCCGCTAGGGACAGAGATTGCTAGCATTATACCAGATATACCCTAGCGGGAAAGAGATATGTGCAATACTTGTGATGTGTTGCATTCCATGAAGACATATATTGTAATACCCGGCTAGACTCTGGTATCGGAATTCCTACCGTCCGGTGGAATCTCGGATGTCGGAAACCTCTAGAAGGGAAAAAACATGTTTTCATGAAATGTTTTCATGTTTTAATGATTTTAAATACGATTCTAAAAGAGTTTTTGCATGAAAAGTCCTTGGAGGAAAACCCAGGTTCGGCCGCCGAAAGTCAAGTTCGGCCGCCGAACATGCATGCGTTTTGGAGGCACGTTAGGCCCCCGAAAGCATGAGTGAGGGAAGTGCAGGTTCGGCCGCCGAACCTCATGTTCGGCCGCCGAACATTGCATGGAATGCGGAGGCACATTCGGCCCCCGAACGTGGCCTGGCCAGCCACTATAAAAGGGTCCCTTAGCCGAAAATGGGCGAGCTTTTTCTCCCCATTTCGGCCAAGGTGAGCATTCCGCCATCCTCCCTCGATCTTGAGTGTTTTCCTTAGATCTTCCATGATTTTCACGGGTTTTAACTTTGGTTTTGAAGATTTGTGAATAAAAAGCAAGTTTTGGGTACTTGGAGGTTCAAAGAGCTCAATCTCTCCATCTCCAAGCTAGGATCGCTCTTCCTCTCGTTTCTTCAAGAGGTAAGCTCGGATCCACCCTTGTTATGTGTTTTAAGTAAGTTTTAAGTTGTTTTATGGGTAGAGATGCATGTTTAGGCTTGTTGATGAGTTTATGGGTTTTGATGTTTTGATGAACAATGTATGTTGTTTGTGTGTGTGTTGAAGTGTTGTAGTTGGGGTATATGATAGTTTGAGACCCCTAGGTGTGATGTATGTGAAGTATGCATGTTTTAGAACAAGTTTATGCATGATTTAAGAGTTGGGAGGCAAATGTGCATAGAGGAGCCAAAGTTTCTGCCCTTTGGCAGAAACCAGGTTCGGCAGCCGAAGGGAGTTTCGGCCGCCGAACATGGCTTGAGAGGCAGCTTTAGGCTGCCGAAGCTTGCCCCCGAAAGTTGGAGTTTCGGCTCTGTCCGAGACTTTCGGCCGCCGAAGGTGCCGCCGAACATGCATGAGTTTCGCCTCTGTCTGGGAGTTTCGGCCGCCGAAGGTGCCGCCGAACCTGCCTGACTTTCGGCTCTGGAGGGACTTCCGGCCGCCGAAGGTGCCGCCGAAAGTGCCCTGTCCAGCCTTTTCTTGCATGCTTCCTAGGAGTGTTTTGAGGTGTTTTTAGGAGGTTTTTGGGGGTATGTTTAGAGTTATGTTCTTGTTGTTTGGTGCCTCATTTGAGTCCACCTGTGTAGGTTCGGACCCGAGGAACCGAGACCCCCTGTTGTGAGATAGTCGTTCAGAGTTCGTTGTTAAGCTTCAGTCACTAGGTGAGTGGAACAATCCCTTAAGTTTTAAAGTAAAGTAAATGAATAAATGAATGAATCATAAAGCATTGCCCATGCATCATTATGCCATGCAATATTTCAGGATGTTTGCATTAGAATTCACGAATATGCTGCATTGCATAAATTGATGTTGATGTGGATGGTTGTTGGGTGATCCATAGTCCTCTGATGATATGTTATGATGATATGTATGGAAGACCAGCGAGGCCCATTCTACGCCCCTGGCACTATGAAAGAGAAAGACCAGCGAGGCCCATTCTACGCCCCCGGCATTTGGAATGTTATGATATGTAAGAGAAAGACCAGTGAGGCCCATTCTACGCCCCTGGCATTTGGAGATGTTGAGGACTAATCGTGACAATACCATCCTTTATGTGATTAGCTGTGATGTGTTGCATTTCATGAAAGCATGAATAAGAAAAAGAAAGAAAAAGTTGAATAATAATAAAATGAATAATAATATACCTAAAAATGGAGGAATTAAAACAAATGTTTTTAGTTTCTAAAATGAATAATAATATACCTAAAAATGGAGGAATTAAAGCAAATGTTTTTAGTTTCTGCTCATTGGGCTTTTTAGCTCACCCCCTCTCCCCTAACCCCAGTCTTGCAAGTGCAGAGTAGATAGAGAAGTCAGCAGAGTAAGAGAAGTTTATGTAATAGCTTAGCTGTGGACATGGTTTGTTGGTAATGTATAGTATGAGATGTAATGTAATGTAAGTTTGATAATGTGCTTGACTAGAGTCTGTTGTATTCCCTATACACATGGTCTTGTATGAGATATAATGTTTTTATGATGCCTATGTAATCCAAGCCTATGTTATGTTATGTTACCCCATTGGAGTATTTGATGAGGACATCCAATGAGGGGTTTATGTTATGTTTGTGCATGCACAGGCTAGGCTTGGCAAAGAAATGTTTGAATGAAAGAAAAGTTTTTAATTTTTATGTATGTTGTTGACCATGTATGGGATTAAACAGGTTCACAGGATGTATGTTTGGCTTGCTACGGGTTCTGGCGGCCTTAAGCCGACCTGAATCCTAGCGCCAGTAGCGGTCCGGTTTCCGGGTCGTTACATATATTTTATAACTGCTTTTATGTGTTTCCACTCACTGGGCTCTTGTAGCCCACCCCTCTCCCCCTTAACCCAGTTTTGCAGGTTAGTGGTAGATGCTGCAGTGAAGGGTAGAAGGTTTGTACAGAAGATAGCCAGGTTGTGTAATAGTATAGGTTGTGATTGTATAGCATAAATAGTAGTGGACATGTGAATGTAAAGATAACTCACTCATGAAAAGATAAATGTAACCTTAAGTATGTATAGAATTGTAAAGTGTATGAGTAAGTTATGAGATGATAGTAATGTGCTTGGCCCAGTTTATAGTGTATGGATAATCCCTAAGTGCATGGCTGTCTGTATGTTTTACAGTTTTCAGTTACTATACGATACCACAGCAGGTATTTACACTCTTGTAGTGTGTACAGTTCAGATTAGTATGAGTTCAGTTATGCAGAGTAAGAAAGTTTTTCAGATTATGCATGTATGTTTTGACCATATTTGGGATTATTCCATGAGTTTAGCAGGTTTAGCATGTCTTTTGGCTTGCTACGGGTCCCGGCGGCCTTAAGCCGATCTGGATTCTAGCGCCAGTAGCGGTCCGGGTACCAGGCCGGTTTCCGGGTCGTTACAACCGAGGGTACTCATATCAGATAATGGCAGAAAATTTGACTGTAGTGCCTTCAGAGCGTTCACAGCGAATATGGGCATATGGCACAAATTCTCCTCGGTGGCCCATCCTCAGACCAACGTCCAAACAGAGGTCACTAACAAAGCTATCCTCCAAGGATTGAAAAAGCGGTTGGACGGGACAAAGGCAAATTGGGCAGAGGAGCTCAATAGCATCCTGTGGGCACTCCGAACTACCCCCAGGACGTCCACTGAAGAAACGCCTTTCGCACTCGCATTTGGCACTGAGGCTGTGGTCCCAATCGAGCTACAAGTCCCTACACACCGGGTTCAGTTCCATGACGAGAATGCCGATGGAGATAAACTGAGAGGTAATCTAGATGCCCTGGAAGAAGTCAGGGAGGAAGCTCAGGTCCGTACAACCACCTATCAACAGCGAGCAGCTCGATATTACAATCAAAGGGTCAGAGAAAGAAGCTTGAAGGTAGGAGATCTGGCCCTGAGAAGTCTGGAAGCTACAGGAAAAAGAGTGGCTGTAGGAAAGCTGGCACCGACCTGGGAGGGTCCCTTCAGAATAGCAAAAGTGGTCAAACCGGGGGTATATCGAATTGAAGATATGCAGGGAAACCCTAAGCCCCATGCTTGGAATATCCAGCATTTAAAAAGGTACTTCCCCTAAAGATGTCATCAAATGTAAAAAGACTGATTGTATTTTAAAGCATGGTAATAAAATAGACGTCGTTATCATTCAAATTCTTTATTTGTCATAACTTACATTGCTTCCATGGAAAGAAATAGAAAAGAAAAACAAAACAGGCACAAAGGCCCAAGACCTCAGTCAAGTAGTCGACCGGGATCCCTAAGATCTCCTAGCACCACAAAACCGGCTGAGATGACAAGACCTCAGGGAGGTAGGTGACCAGGATTCCCAAGATTTCCTGGCACCACAAAACCGAGCTGAGATGACAAGACCTCAGTCAGGAAGGTGACCGGGATCCCCAAGATCTCCTGGCACCACAAAACCGGCTGAGATGACAAGACCTCAGTCAGGAAGGTGACCGAGATCTCCAAGATCTCCTGGCACCACAAAACTGGCTGAGATGAGAAGACCTCAGTCAGGAAGGTGACCGGATCCCCAAGATCTCCTGGCACCACAAAACCGGCTGAGATGACAAGACCTCAGGGAGGTAGGTGACCAGGATCCCCAAGATCTTTCGACATTGCAAATCGAGCTAAGATGACAAGACCTCAGTCAGGTAGGTGACCGGGATCCCCAAGATCTCCTGGCACCACAAAACCGACTGAGATGACAAGACCTCAGGGAGGTAGGTGACCAGGATCCCCAAGATCTCCTAGCATCGCAAACCGAGCTGAGATGACAAGACCTCAATCAGGTAGGTGACCAGGATCCCCAAGATCTCCTGGCACCACAAAACCGGCTGAGATGACAAGACCTCAGAGAGGTAGGTGACTAGGATCCCCAAGATCTCCTGGCACCGCAAACCGAGCAGAGATGACAAGACCTCAGTAAGGTAGGTGATCGGGATCCCCAAGATCTACTAGCACCATAAAACCGGCTGAGACGAAACGACCTCAGGGAGGTAGGTGATCGGGATCCCCAAGATCTCCTGGCACCACAAAACCGGCTGAGACGACAAGACCTCAGGGAGGTAGGTGACTGGGATCCCCAAGATCTCCTGGCACCAAAAAACCGAGCTGAGAAGACAAAAGCAACGTAAAGCCAAAAGCGCCGACCTCGGACACGCAAATATAAGCCCGGAAAAGCAAGCAAGAAAAGGGCCGAACTCAAAAAGCTCAGGGGCAAACTGAAACCACAAGCCTCCTATGATCCAAGAGGAAACCTAAAGCATGAGCAGACAAGGCCCCAGCCTCGATTCCTATCAGATTAGAACTAAAAACAAAAAGGCCAGCCCTGCTCATCACTTTAAAAGGTACATGATCCATTTCACTTTGGTTATATGAATGTCATACGTCTGAGCTCGCATTGTGGACGAGTTAATAGAATAGAAAATAATAAGAATGCCTGTATGAGGTTGTAGAAACTCGTGAGTTGGAAGTTCAGTCAATTGCTAAAAATCGAACTCATGGTGAAGACTTGATATGTTTGAAACTTATGGGAGATTAATTAAACATGTAGCTTAAAGATTTTTATCCTTAAGGAAGATCCAGTTCGGAAAAGTCCTGCAGATAAGAATGCCCTTGTGAAATTGGAAAAGTTCATAAGTTAGAAGCCAAGTCTCTTGCTAAATTTCCAGCCCTGATTAGTTTAAGGGCAAAGAATAAAGGACAGTATGGTCGATTCCTTAGAAAAATTATTAGGCATAGCTTAAGTGTTTTATTCTTAAGTCTTTAACAAATTAAACAAGTTAGGCTTTTAACAGATTAAGTAGCTTGATGAAGTTGGAAAGATAAACAAAGGTAAGCGTAATTCAAATATGAACATAAAACAGAAAATAGCTCAAGTGTGAATAGAAAATAAAAATAAAATTTCATTAAAGGAAAAATAAAAATTACAACCTATTCTACTGAAGGAAAAATTGTCCGTAAGGGACTTACATGCCTAGGGGCATCATCATCTACACTATCTTTATCTACATTAACATTATTTACACTACATTCTATGGGAGGCCCGGCATCCTCTTGCTCAGACCCCCCAGTACCCACAAAGAGCACGATCTCTTGCCCCTGAGGCCCAGCATCTTGGGCAACCTCATCCTCTTTCCTCAGCTCGGCATCTGCCTCAGAAGGCCCAGCTGCAGTGCGAGAAGCTCCTTTGGGCAAGGGTCTGTCATCCTCCCCGTAAAGCACGTCCTCGCCAACGGAGTCTTCCTCGGCAGCTCAAAGTACAGCCAACGGGGTGGAAGGGTTATATCTGGCATCCCTCAAGCCTCAATTGTATCCAGAGACAAACATGCGAAAGCTCTTATTCCATATGGCCGTCTTCATCTCGCCGGAAGCTTTGAATTCCTCAAATCGCTCCTCATAGGCCTCAGCTATCTTGGCTTTTAGCTCCGAAGAGTCCTTATAGCTCTGAAGATGAGCCTCACAGGCCTGTTCAATCTCCTTCTTCAGTCCGGCCGACTCCTTTTATTCCCTTAAGCGCTCCTCGCACTCCAGCTGAACCCTGTCTTCAGTGAGCTTTGCATCTTCAAGCAGAGTTGAGCACCTCTTCTCCAAAACTTTAAGTTGTTGGCAGAGTTGCTGATTTTGAAGTTTGGACTCCTCTGCTGTCGAGCTCAAGTCTTTAACAATGTTGGCATGTTTGCTCAGCTCCTGCTCCAGAACCACCATCCGGGCCCAGGCTTCCTCCCTTTGGGCCATCACAGCCTAACAATGAGCCTGAGCCCCCTCAAAATCTGCCTTTAGCAGCTCGCTCTGATGCTGGACCTCCTCCTTTTGGCGCACCGCCTCATCCCTCTCCCGCCGAATCTCATCCAAGGAGGACAGCTGCTTCAAGGCTTCATCTCAGCTAGTGACTCGCGGTTGTCGAGGCTGGTTAAAAATAACCTTTTTGGTTATCAACAATTTTACAACTGTAGATAGTGGCAAAAGGATCGTATCCACAGGGAATTGATACTTACTTATTTTTCTTGCTAAGACCAAGTAAAGAAAAAGACAATAATATAAAAAAAGGGGGGTTTTGAGATTGTTGAGTTAAACTAGAATTGAAAGCAAGCAAGTAAAGTAAAGGATAAAGTAAAGAGAAATTAATAATGAGGAAAGCCTAGTTGAAGATGTAATACCCGGCCAGAGGACAGCCTGGAATTCTGGTGCTCCGGCAGAATTCCGAGTGGCGGGTTGCTCTAGAAGGGCAGAGTGAATGTTTTCAAATGGTTTTTAAGAGTATTGTAATAATTTTAAGTATTTTAATGCTTTTGAGGTTTTAAAGGAAATGAGTTTTTGAAAGAAAATGCATTGAAGGAAATTGCCAGGTTCAGCCGCCGAAAGTGGAGTTTCGGCCGCCGAACACTGCATGGATTGGGAGGCACGTTCGGCTCCCGAAGGTGGTCTGTCCAGCCACTATATAAGGGGCCCTAAGTCGACAAAAATGGACAGTTTCTTCGTCCATCAGCCGCCTAAGGTGCGTCTCCTTCATTCCTCAAGTGATTTTCATGCTTTTCTTTGAATCTTTGATAGTTATACAAAGATTTATGAAAGTTTTAAAGGTTTTGAGCATAAAGTGTAAGTTTTGAAAGTTTGATGATTTGGATAGTGTTTTCTCCATTTCTTCACGTTAGGATCTTCCATCCTTTTGTTTACAAGAGGTTTATGAAGATTCCAAACATCTTTTCATGTTTTCTGAAGGATTTATGGAGTTTTTGTGGTTAGTTGCATGATTAGGTTTTTAAGGGTTTATGATGTGTTTATGCAGATTTGAGGTGTTGGTGATGTTATGTTGGGGTTGTAGGTTAGTTTTGGACCCTAGATGTGTGTTGTGGTATATATGCATGTTTTGGTGTGTTGTGATGCTTGTTGGGAAAAGTTTGGGGGAGTTGTGCATGTGTTGAGCAAGATTCTGCCCTGTTGCAGAATCCAGGTTCGGCCGCCGAACGTGCTAAGGAGGTGGTTTCGGCTGCCTAAGCCCGCTCCCGAAAGTTTGGACTTTCGGCTCTGGAGTGGAGTTTCGGCCGCCGAAGGTGCCGCCGAAGGTTATAGACTTTCGGCTCTGGAATGCCTTTCAGCCCCCGAACCTTGTCCCCGAAAGGACTTTCGGCCGCCGAAAGTAGGCGAGTTTCATCTCTGGAGAGGGCTTTCGGCCGTCGAACCTGCCGCCGAATGTGCCCTGTCCAGCCTTCCTTTGCATGCTTTATGTGATTGTTTTAGTATGTTTTAGGGGGTTTCCTGGGGAGTTCTTTAGACGTGTTTTGAGTTAGTTTGGTTCCTCATTTGTGTCCACCAGTGTAGGATTGGACCCGAGGTCTTAAGGAGCTTAGCAGTGTTCAGAGTTTTGAGTTTCAGCCAAAGGTGAGTAGAACTGGACTTGAACTTTTAATTGATAAATCAAATGCTTTTAGCACGTTTCATGCATCACGATTGCCATGCTCATAGGTTGTTGCACTAGAATCCACGAATATGTTGCATTGCATTATATGATGTTGATGGTATGGATGGATATTGGATGAACCTTTAGCCCTCAAAGATGAGACAATATGGCATTACAGGGTATGATATGATATAATATGAGATGAGTAGATATGATATGATAGAGTATGTCATGACACATTACGTAACGAGACAGAGAAACCAGGAAAGACTGTGTCACTCCTGGCAGTATGTATATATATATAAGAGAAGACTGGGTGATGAACTCTGTTTCGACTCTCTCTCCCTGGCACAGTTGGACTATAAGAGAAGACTGGGTGATGACTCTGTTTCGACTCTGTCTCCCCGGCATAGTTGGACTTGATATGTCACTTTGTGATATTGGGACAGTTTTGAGGAGCCCATTAGGGCCAGACATCCTTGAGATGTGCTGAGGGTTATTGGTGAAAATTCCATCCTTGATGTGATTAGTTGTGATGTGATGCACTCCATGATAGCATATGATTAAATGATGTTTTATTATTCTACTCACTGGGCTTTATAGCTCACCCCTTTCCCCTAACCCCAGTTTTGCAGGACCAGGGATAGCAGGGAGTCAGGAAGAAAGGAGAGTATGCTTGGTTTTGGTCATGTAATAGTTTAGATTGTGGACATGATGTAAATTAAAGAGGTAATTATGTAGTGATGAGATAAATAGTTATGTAATGTCATATAATGGTTAGAGTAGTGCTTTGCCCTAGTGTATGATTAATCCCTTGTACATGGACCCTGCTTTACGTTTCTTGATGAGAAATGTGCTAAACTAGGCTTAACGTATATTATGTGTGATCAGGAGCTTGTTGCATACTCAGGTCAGGTGCCCTGAGGGCTGTTTCAGATTAGTATATCTGATTGTTTATGATGTATGCCTAGGTTAAGCCTGGTAGATGAGCAAAAGAGTCTTTCAGATTTATGTTTGATTTGACCATGTTTGGGATTATCAGGTACATAGAGTTCAGGTTTGGCTTGCTACGGGTCTCGGCGGCCTTAAGCCGATCCGGATCCTAGAGTCGGTAGCGGTCCGGTTTTCGGGCTGTTACAGATTGGTATCAGAGCCCTAGGTTCATATGGTCGGACCTAGAGTGTGTTGGGCTCATAGAGGTCATAGAAGGGCAAGCACAGTTAGAGAAATCATGTCCACTAGGATAGGCTGTGGAGTCTGTCTTGCATGATGAGGTGTAATGCCATGCTGTGATTTATGTGTGTGCATTGATGATATGTGATGTATGTTTGTAGGTTCATGTGTTTCTACATGGATCTTTTGGTGCTGATGCTTTGAGTTGCATGTTGTTTTTCAGAGGTTTAGGATGAGTAGTGCTCGTCGATCTGCGCGATTGACAAGAGGTTCTTCAGAGTATGAGGGCATGGATGCCCATTCCCCTGCATTGCCAAGAGCAATGTCATGTGGATCAGGCAGTGAAGGTACATCAAAGGACCCTGGAAGGTCTTGTGATGTAAGTAGAAGGGGAGTAGTTCAGAGTGGTGTGTCTGAGAGTGTGAGGAAGTCAGAGAAGGATGAGCAGAGAAGAGATGATAGTTTGGACAAGGGTATGTCAGGTGAGGATGCTGGAGAATTCCAGGGAGACACCCAGGCCTCGGGTTTTGTTCCACCTCAGTATCCATTCTACCCGCAAGGGCCAGGGTATCCGATGGGAGGTACATCGGATTTCTTTAGCTATAACCCATACCCCACCTTTGTGCCCTACCCTTCTTTTTATTCACAGTACCCTGTGTTTCCACCTTCATCTTCTTTTCCAGGCCCAGCAAACCCTAGTCTGGGGAATGCTGCACCTCCTCCTCCACCAGTAGAACCAGTAGTTCAGGATGTTCAAACATCCAAACCTAGCTTATCAGTTGGAGGTAGGGTGAAGATGATAGATTATCTGAAGTTGGATGGTCCCAAGTTTGAAGCAGGTGATGACCCTTTTGAGTATCTCAAGATGGTGAAGGTGATAACAGACGAGTTGGGAGTAAGTGACAGTAGAGCCATTCAGATGGCAGGGTTCACATTAAGATGTAAGAAAGCAAGAGAATGGTTTAGAAACTATGTGGACCCAAGGTTGGAGAGTTTATCTTGGGATCAGTTTGCCAGTGAATTTGCTGGATGGGCTTTTCCAGATAGTTCAAGGGAGCTCAAGGTGATTGAGTTTGAGCAGCTGAGGCAGACAGAGAGCATGAGTGTGGATGAGTACACAGACAAGTACCTTGAGTTCTCCAGTACATGGGTCAAGCATATAGTACAGATCGGGAGAAAGCTAGGAGGTATACCAAGAGACTTCATTCTAGGTATTCTTCCTTGATCTTAGCTGCAGAAAAAGAGAGTTTCCACTCTATAGTGGATGCAGCTCGGAAGATGGAGGCTAATGTTATCTTAGAAGGGTCAGTTAGACAGCAGGTGGCACAATCTGAGGGTTTCAAAACTCCAGAAACAGAGAATGCAGGTCTTTTATCTTTTGGTGAAGCCCCTGCAAGGAGTAAAAAGAGAGTCAGAGGCCTCAAAAGGTCGAAGAAAAAGAGCGAGTTCTGGAACAGGTTAAAGTCTGGTCTGGGGATGAGTGTTGGATCGAGCTCTGGTTTGGGTAGTTATGGATGTATGAGGTGCGGCAGGCCACACAAAGGAGTCTGCCGAATTGGGACAACTGAGTGTTTTAAATGTGGACAGGAGGGGCACATGGCACGGGAGTGTCCCATTAAAGCTTTGTTGGTACAGTCCCAGCAGACGGCTTTAGATAGTACAGCTCAACCAGTAGCTCCAGTCCCAGTGCAGGGCAGAGGCAGAGGCAGAGGAAGAGGGGTAGCTCTTTCTTTAGCAGGTTCCCGTGGAGAAGGTCCATCAGCTTCGGCACGGATCTTCACCATGACTCAGCAGGGGGCTGACACATCGGACAAGGCGGTGACAGGTAACTTCACTTTCTATGTTCGGATGTGCGTGTGTAGTGAACCCTGATGTTTCCTTTCCTTAGTGCTGTGAGAGCCGTAGTTAGTGTGGGTTGATAGTTTCTGGGTTAGAGTGTTTCTTTTGGGTCGATAGACCCTAGTGTGATCCACCTATGACAGAGTCAGTCAGTCAGTCCAGTGTAGAGTAATTGAGAGTAGATGCCTTCCAGCTGACCTTTTGGGTTCTAGATTTGACTGTGTGATGTCATTCTATTAGTGTATATGCCCTAGGCCATTATCTTGGACCTTTTTGTATGTCATTTTGGTTATTAATAAAAGAGGTTTTTATCATTAGTATTTGTTTGCATGTTACATAATAATGATTATCATCCCTGGTTACTTATTATTATGTTGATAATAATAAAATATAACTGGTATGATTATTGAATGATAATCATGAGATGATTATGTATATGTTGATATAATTCAATAATCATAAATACTTGTTGGAGAACAAAGTATTGGATGGACCCGCATTGAGATCACTGCATGGGTCATTGTCATAAGTGAATCTCAAAGTAGTTATGTCTTAATCCTTTGACTTGAGATTGTCATAGTTTCCAACATAAGGACTATTGTGTTTTGACATAATCAAACGTTGTCTTTAATCGGACAATCATAAAGGTTATGATTGAACATAATAGAAATTATGTAGAGGAAATGAACAATCAAGATAGGATTTGTCCCTCTCTATGAGAGAGATATCTTCTGGGCCCCTCGATGAGTGAGACTGAGAAATGCATGGCCGTGCTCAAATGAATTGATAGTGTGATCAATATCATTTGAATTTATCAGTCTACTTAGAGATCGAGAAATCATAAGTTTGAACATTATAAGTTTGACATTGACCATGACTTATGTTCAAACTAGATATCGTGTGACAAAGGGATTAATTCATGTTCTACTTAATAGGCTTTATCGGACTATTGATCCTCATATTAGTTGGGTAGTCATAATGTCTTGCTAGAGGCCACTTATGACTTATAGGCCTTGTTGGACTGGGCCTATTGCCAAATAATATGAGCCTATTGGGTCACACACAAGAACGTTGTTGATGTGCTATATTAATGGGCTAAAAACCCATTAGTATAATTAATAATAATAAAGTGTTATTATTATTAATATTAATTATTAATATAATTAATAATAATAAGTGTTATTATTATTAATTATTTATTATTATGAGATAATAATATTTAAAGGATCTGCAGTCTATCTGTAAGTGTTACAGATAAAGGACTCTATCACATAAAGATATTTGAGTATCTGCGAGATTGTGATAGTGGGTTCTAAACACAACTCTTTTGGAAAAAGAGTAGTACAACTCTTTTAGGAAAAGAGTTGTAGGAAAACAAAAAGACTGAAATATATAAATCCTCTTTCTACGAAGAGAGGGTTGACGATGGTTTTGAGAAAACTCAGTCTAAAAGATTGCAGATTGTGGAGCACATAATCTATCCATCTTTGAAAGAGCTAGCACTCTAGAAGGATAGAAGACGTTCGTGTGGATACCATAGAGGGTGTTCGTTTGAAAAGGCAGCACCATCAGTCCGCCAGTGTATTTTCCTTACGAGATTAACAGGTTAGTCTCATATCCTTCTTATGATTTAAACGAAGCACTCGGATTTTGGGAAAGGAAATCCAAAATTTTATTTTTCCGCTGCGCAATTGGATTGCAATTAATCAAGGGATTTCCCAACAGTGGTATCAGAGCCTACCTGTATTTTTCGTTTAAATTAATTATGCCATGATTGATATTATATATGCGATATATGTTTATTAGTATGGCATGATAATTATGGTTAAATTTATGGATGAATGATTGGATCATTTAGATTGTTAGAAAAATTAAATTAAAATTTTTCTTTTTGGATTTAGAATCAAAATTGTTTTAATTCGTTGTTTTATATTTTAATTGTTAAAATTAAAACAACAACATTAAATTAATAAAAAAAAGGAGGATTCACGATGAAAGCCATCGTGAACCCAGAAATTAGCGCGGCTGGGACAAGCAGGCAAACCAGAGGATGTCTCCGCTGCCGGCGTTGGCTCAAACAACCGATCGATGCGCAACTGTTGCGCTATCCACCAGACATCGAGCAGGTAACGGAGGCTGTCTCTCTGGTCGTGGCGAAGGAATCAGTGAAGGCCGAAGCAGTTCCTTTCGAGAACGCCCGACAATGGTGTCGCGCCCCTGTCGCCGGCGTCGCACGCTTGCCGTGCGTAGCAGCCACTTCTGTGGCTGCTGAGCTCGTCCTCGGACGCCTCGAGCCGACTCGAGGTCGCGGGAGATCGCGCATACCATCGCGATGGTGTCAATCGGAAGGCTGCCGTGGGGAGCTGGTTCAGTCCGATGTCGCCGTAGGGGAGGAATTGGTCGATCACCTCCCTCGCGGTTCCATCCATCACCAGCGTGCCGGCGTCGGAACCGGTCGAAGCGCAGGGGTTGCACTGTCGACGACTATCCGAGCTGGCGGCGGGGAGCGGGCTGGTTGGTCGGGACTTGGGCGGCGGCTAGGGTTGTTCTAAGGAAGAAGATGCATAATTACGATTCTACCCCTGGAATTCAAAAAATAATAATAATAAATTAACATTTAAAATAATAATAATTATAAGAAAATAAATTTTAAAATTATTAGTCTTTAAATTAGATTTAGATGACTATATTTTAAAATTATTTTCTTTTAGTCTTTAAATTAGATTTAAATGACTATATTTTATTATTATTATTAGTCTTTAAATTAGATTTAAATGACAATATTTTATTATTATTTTTAGTCTTTAAATGAGATTTAAATGACTATATTTTTTTTTAGTCTTTAAATCAGATTTAAACGACTATATTTTATTATTTTGTCATATGTTAGTATGAGATACTATGCATTATTGTCTATATATATGCATATAGGATGCTATAATATATATATGCAAGACAAAATAATTATAAGAAAATAGAAAATAAATTATTTTATTTTAGTCTTTAAATCAGATTTAAATGACTATGTAAAATAATTTTATTTTTATTATTTTGTTAGTATGAGATACTATGCATGATAGTTTATATATATATATGTATGCATATTGGATGCTATAATATATATATATACAAGACAAAATAATTAAAATTAAAATTGAACCCTCACTCTAAAATTTTAAGTTTTAATGCCACCCATATATTAAAAACCTATCAAGACTAAGATCACCAAAATGCAGGTTTTGCCAAAGCAAAGTGCATTAGGTTATCCTAGTAAGGTAGGATGAGTAATGGTTACTCATTTATTTAATTTTGGTTCAGCTTAATTAGGCTATCAAAACGGTTTTGGGCCTAAGGCATTAGATGGGGTATAACATGCATTTGACATATGATGTCAATACCTCATAATCTAAGAGTTACATTAGATGTAATTGGTAAGGGGTTACCTACCTAAATAACTTAATTCTAAGCGTCATGCCAAAGCTGACTTAGAATTAGGTGAAATATGGATCTTAGCCCACTAAAATATTATTATTTTTG
Source organism: Manihot esculenta (assembly GCF_001659605.2). NCBI lineage: Eukaryota > Viridiplantae > Streptophyta > Magnoliopsida > Malpighiales > Euphorbiaceae > Manihot > Manihot esculenta. Next base: position 598,600 of record NC_035161.2, on the reverse strand, counting down.
AGGGTTATATTTTAGTGGGAGATTATTATCACCTCAATATTAAAATTAATTATGTTTGCATAATTTTATAGATAATTATGGCTGCTAATAACAATTCCACCTTATCACTGCGATCCATCCTTGAGAAGGATAAACTGAAAGAAAAATGGGACTAATTTTGTTGATTGGTTTAGAAATTTGAGAATTGTTCTCAAGCAAGAAAAGTCCTATGTGCTTGATGAAGCTATCCCAGAACTACCTCCTGTTGATGCTACTAATGCTGTTAAGAACAAGCACAAGAAGTATATGGATGATTCTAATGACATTGGATGTCTTATGTTGGCAACTATGTGCCCAGAATTTCAGAAGGATCTGGAGCACCTTGAGGCCTATGAGATGAGTGTCCATCTCAAACAGGCTTTCCAACAACAAGCTAGGCAGGATAGGTATGAAACCACCATTGCGTTGCATGATTGCAAAATGGCTGGATGTGAATCAGTTAGTACTCATGTTTTAAAGATGAAAGGCCTACCCAAATTTTGAATGTCAATAAGGGTAAAGCCCATGAAAAATAAGGGGAAGCCCAAGTCTAAAGGTGGTAATGGGTCTAAGGGACGAGGCAAGCCTAAATGGCAATCCAAGGCAAAAGTTCCTAAGGAAATAGTTCCTAAGGAAGGAATCTGCTTCCATTGCAAGGAACCAGGGCATTGGAAGAGAAATTGCAAACTCTATTTGGATGAGTTCAAGAAGAAGAAGAGTAGTGAGACTACGGCTTCAGGTATTTATGTTATAGATATCAATTTATCTATTTCTACTTCATGGGTATTGGATACCGGATGTGGTTCTCACATTTGTACAAATGTGAAGGGTCTCAAAAGGAGTAGAAAACTGAAAAAGGGCGATGTGGACCTACGTGTAGGCAATGAAGCAAGAGTTGCTGCCATAGCTGTAGGGACATATGAACTTGTGTTGCCCAATGGGTTTTTGTTAGTTCTGAACAATTGCCTTTATATTCCTACTTTGAGTAGGAATATTATTTCAGTTTCTGTTTTGGACGATGAAGGTTTTTCATTTCTTATTAAGAATAAGAAATGCTCCATTAAATAAAGATGATTTGCTTTATTGTATTGCAAATTCATGTGATGGCCTTTATGTCCTTGATCTAGATGATTCTAGAGACAACAATATCTATAACATAACTTCTAAGAAAACTAAGCCAAATGAGTTAAACCCAATATATTTATGGCACTATTGTCTTAGTCATATAAATGAGAATCGCATATCTAAGCTCCATAAGGATGGTTTATTAGATTCATTTGATTTTGAATCATTTGAAAATTGTGAATCTTGTTTGCTTGGTAAGATGACAAAGGACCCTTTTACTGGACAAGGTCAAAGGGATTCAGACTTATTGGGCTTAATACATACAGATGTATGTGACCCACTAAGCATTAGTGCTAGGGGAGGTTATCAGTACTTCATTGCATTCACTGATGATTTCAGTAGGTATGGCTATGTCTACCTAATGAAACATAAGTATGAATCTTTTGAAATGTTTAGAACTTTTCAAAATGAAGTAAAAAATCAACTTGGTAGAACTATTAAGATGCTTCGATCTGATCGAGGTGGTGAATATTTGAGCCAAGAGTTTGACGAACATCTTAGAAACTGTGGAATTGTTTCACAGTTAACTGCTCCAGGAACTCCACAATGGAATGGTATTTCTGAAAGGAGAATTCGAACTTTATTAGATATGGTTCGATCTATGATGAGTCAAACAGATTTCCCTTTATAGTTTTGGGGTTATGCCTTGGAAACAGTTGTATTCATTCTAAACCGAGTACCATCGAAAGCGGTGGAAAAGACACCATATGAGTTATGGACTGGAAAAATGCCCAATTTGTCTTTTCTTAAGATTTGGGGTTGTGAGGCTTATGTGAAACGCCCAGTTTCAAATAAGTTAGCTCCAAAATCTATCAAGTGCAATTTTGTGGGGTATCCTAAGGAAACCAAAGGATACTACTTCTATATTCCCTCAGAGAACAAAGTGTTTGTTGCTCGAAATGGTACCTTTTTGGAAAAGGAATTTATCTCTCAGAGATTCAGTGGGAGTACAGTGCGACTTGAGGAAACTCAAACACCACAAGAGAGCATTGAACCGCTGATAGAACCATTTTCAGAATCACAAACAGTTGTGGAAACTAAAAGGGTGACACAAGTCCCACGCAGATCTGATAGGACACGTCATCAGCCTGAGAGATATGGATTTCTCATGACTGATAATCTTGAACTTTTGCTCATTGATGAAAATGAACCTTGTGTTTACAAGATGGTTAGTGGGAGTGCAGTTGTGTTTCTAGTCCTATATGTGGATGACATATTACTTATTGGAAATGATATCCCTACCTTGCAAAAGGTTAAGACTTGGTTAGGGAATTCTTTTTCAATGAAGGACTTAGGTGAGGCTGCATATATCATTGGTATTAAGATCTATAGGGATAGATCCAAGAGGATAATCGGTCTGAGTCAAAGTACTTATATTGACAAGGTGCTGAAAAAGGTTCAGCATGCAAGATTTCAAAGAGGATTCTTGCCCATGTCTCATGGTATTCATCTCAGCAAGAATCAATGTCTTATGACATCTAATGAGCGAGAACGGATGAATAAGATCCCTTATGCTTTCGCTATTGGATCTATCATGTATGCCATGTTATGTACTAAACTAGACGTCTCATATGCCTTGAGCACAACAAGTAGATATCAGGCAGATCCCGGTGAAAGTCACTGGATAGCTGTTAAGAATATCCTAAAGTAACTTAGAAGGACTAAGGATGCATTCCTAATTCATGAAGGTTTGGAAGACGAGCTAGTTGTAAATGGATACACAGATGCTAGTTTCCAAACCGACATAGATGACTTCAGATCGCAGTCAGGATTCGTATTCAATTTAAATGGTAGAATTGTTAGTTGGAAGAGTTCCAAGCAGAGCACTATAGCAGATTCTACAATAGAAGCTGAGTATATAGCAGCATCAGATGCAGCTAAAAAGGGCAGTCTGGTTGAAGGAATTCATCTCAGAGTTGGGAATGGTTCCCAGCATTGCAAATCCTATGGACCTTTATTATGATAATAACGGTACCATAGCACAGGCAAAGGAGCCCAGATCTCACCAGAGATCTAAACATATACTCAAACGATATTACCTTATTCGAGAGATCATTAATAGAAGAGATATCAAACTATGCAAAGTAGACACAAATGACAACATTGCAAATCCACTGACCAAGCCTCTTTCACAGATCAAGCATGATCAGCACACTAGGTCTATGGGTATTAGATACTTATATGATTAGGCCTAATGCAAGTGGGAGATTGTTAGTGTATATGCCCTAGGCCATTATCTTGGACCTTTTTGTATGTCATTTTGGTTATTAATAAAAGAGGTTTTTATCATTATTATTTGTTTGCATGTTACATAATAATGATTATCATCCCTGGTTACTTATTATTATGTTGATAATAATAAAATATAACTGGTATGATTATTGAATGATAATCATGAGATGATTATGTATATGTTGATATAATTCAATAATCATAAATACTTGTTGGAGAACAAAGTATTGGATGGACCCGCATTGAGATCACTGCATGGGTCATTGTCATAAGTGAATCTCAAAGTAGTTATGTCTTAATCCTTTGACTTGAGATTATCATAGTTTCCAACATAAGGACTATTGTGTTTTGACATAATCAAACGTTGTCTTTAATCGAACAATCATAAAGGTTATGATTGAACATAATAGAAATTATGTAGAGGAAAATGAACAATCAAGATAGGATTTGTCCCTCTCTATGAGAGAGATATCTTCTGGGCCCCTCGATGAGTGAGACTGAGAAATGCATGGCCGTGCTCAAATGAATTGATAGTGTGATCAATATCATTTGAATTTATCAGTCTACTTAGAGATCAAGAAATCATAAGTTTGAACATTATAAGTTTGACATTGACCATGACTTATGTTCAAACTAGATATCGTGTGACAAAGGGATTAATTCATGTTCTACTTAATAGGCTTTATCGGACTATTGATCCTCATATTAGTTGGGTAGTCATAATGTCTTGCTAGAGGCCACTTATGACTTATAGGCCTTGTTGGACTGGGCCTATTGCCAAATAATATGAGCCTATTGGGTCACACACAAGAACGTTGTTGATGTGCTATATTAATGGGCTAAAAACCCATTAGTATAATTAATAATAATAAAGTGTTATTATTATTAATATTAATTATTAATATAATTAATAATAATAAGTGTTATTATTATTAATATTAATTATTAATATAATTAATAATAATAAGTGTTATTATTATTAATTATTTATTATTATGAGATAATAATATTTAAAGGATCTGCAGTCTATCTGTAAGTGTTACAGATAAAGGACTCTATCACATAAAGATATTTGAGTATCTGCGAGATTGTGATAGTGGGTTCTGAACACAACTCTTTTGGAAAAAGAGTAGTACAACTCTTTTAGGAAAAGAGTTGTAGGAAAACAAAAAGACTGAAATATATAAATCCTCTTTCTACGAAGAGAGGGTTGACGATGGTTTTGAGAAAACTCAGTCTAAAAGATTGCAGATTGTGGAGCACATAATCTATCCATCTTTGAAAGAGCTAGCACTCTAGAAGGATAGAAGACGTTCGTGTGGATACCATAGAGGGTGTTCGTTTGAAAAGGCAGCACCATCAGTCCGCCAGTGTATTTTCCTTACGAGATTAACAGGTTAGTCTCATATCCTTCTTATGATTTAAACGAAGCACTCGGATTCTGGGAAAGGAAATCCAAAATTTTTTTTTCCGATGCGCAATTGGATTGCAATTAATAAAGGGATTTCCCAACACATTCTAGGGTGGATTGGCTAACTACTCGTGGTGCTACCTTGTGTTATGGAGACGAGGTAGTCAGGTTCAGTAGTCAGGGTGGATCAGAGGTAGTCCCTCGAGGGGACAGTGTAGGATACCCAGAGGTTTGATATCAGCCCTACAGGCTCGTGAGTTGTTCAGGAGAGGTTGTTAGGGATTTCTTGCTCTTGTAAGAGAGCTTAGTAGTCAAGTCAGGGAACCAGCTTTAGTGCCCTTATTCAGAAAGAAAGAGTTTTAGATGGTTTCCCCAGACAAGCTATCAGGTTTACCACTGGATAGAGAGGGAGGATTTGGAGTTAAAGTGATGATGAGACTTGGTCCATCTTCACTCCTCCCTACTAGATAGTCCCTGTAGAGCTGAAGAGGTTGGAAGAACTAAGGGAATGGTTGCAAGGATTGGTAGGTAAAGGTTTCATCCATCTGAATATCTCCTCCTGAGGTGCTCTAGAGTTGTTGAAGAGTAAGTAAAGGATGAATCCTTGAAACTTTGTATTGACTTTTGTTGATCAAACAAAGTTACTGCCAAGAATAAGTATCCGTTACCTAGATTGATGATCTACTTGGACCAGCTAGTAGAAGCTGGATGATCTCATTGGAGAGAGATCTAGAATCCGGGTATCAGTAATACAAGATTAGAGGAAGAAGGAGAAGGGATTGTGATGGATGAGCTCAGTCAGCAGCCCCAGTTGTGTTGCGGAATAGTGGTAAAGGAACAGTTACATCAGAACCAATGGTGCCATGAACACGTCTTTTTATATTATGATGTGTGTTTTAGTGAGCTCTGGGAATTGTTTTTAGTTACTCTGTGAGCTGTTAAGGGGTTGGTTGGTGACTTCTAGGTTAAACTGCCCTCTATGGGTCAGTGAACCTAGGTGTGATCCATCTGAGGCAGAGGTAGACTGCTAGTTCAGCTTTGTGTCTGTTGAGAGTAGACTCCATCCATTTGATCTTAAGGTCTTGGACTTGGGTGTCCAGACGTTACTTTCAGTATGGTTTGGGTTGTATTCGTGGAGCTACTTGGGTCTGTAAAGACAAGTAGTTAAGTTCAGAAGACTGGCTGGATTGGTATTAGTTTCCTGAGAGGTCAGAGTAGGATGCCTAGAAGTTTGCTACCAGTCCGTCAGGCTCATAGAGTGCATAGGATGGTTACCAGGGAGTTCTAGTGTTGTGGAAAGTTTAGTGAGCAGATCAGAGGATCAGTTTGAGTATTAGTGATTAGTAAGTTATTGGAGATGTTCTCTGATGAATTGTCAGGTTTTTATCTGCTAGAGAAATGGAGTTAGAGAAGGAAGTGATAGTTGAAGGTAGAAAAGATGCCTGGATGAGAATGTGAGTAATATGTGATGAGATTAGAAGGAAGATCAGAGTAGCGCAATGGAAGCGTGTTAAGTTTTGAGTAGTAGTGGGAGTATTGATTGGATAGTTGTTCAAGTGGTTCTTTTGAAGCTAACAGTTGGATCTCAGTGGGAGAGTGTTCTTTAGAAGTGTGTCAAGTCTGAATGGAGTTCATAATGGACTAGAGGTGGGGATCAGGGAGGATCTCACCTAAGTTTAGCAGCAGTACAGATCTTGGACACATTAGTCAGTGAGCGGTAGGATCAGAGTTTTTTAGGGGTGGTAGCACACCTGTGTCTCTGTTAGAAGGCAGTGTAGGTTTGTTTGCTCTGTTTTCCATTCTTGCCTCTTTATTGAACATTCGAGGGCGAATGTTCTTAAAAGGGGGAAGAATATAATACCCGGACAGAGGACAGCCTGGAATTCTGGTGCTCCGGCAGAATTCCGAGTGGCGGGTTGCTCTGGAAGGGCAGAGTGAATGTTTTCAAATGGTTTTTAAGAGTATTGTAATAATTTTAAGTATTTTAATGCTTTTGAGGTTTTAAAGGAAATGAGTTTTTGAAAGAAAATGCATTGAAGGAAATTGCCAGGTTCGGCCGCCGAAAGTGGAGTTTCGGCCGCCGAACACTGCATGGATTGGGAGGCACGTTCGGCTCCCGAAGGTGGTCTGGCCAGCCACTATATAAGGGGCCCTAAGTCAACAAAAATGGACAGTTTCTTCGTCCATCAGCCGCCTAAGGTGCGTCTCCTTCCTTCCTCAAGTGATTTTCATGCTTTTCTTTGAATCTTTGATAGCTATACAAAGATTTATGGAAGTTTTAAAGGTTTTGAGCATAAAGTGTAAGTTTTGAAAGTTTGATGATTTGGATAGTGTTTTCTCCATTTCTTCACGTTAGGATCTTCCATCCTTTTGTTTACAAGAGGTTTATGAAGATTCCAAACATCTTTTCATGTTTTCTGAAGGATTTATGGAGTTTTTGTGGTTAGTTGCATGATTAGGTTTTTAAGGGTTTATGATGTGTTTATGCATGATTTGAGGTGTTGGTGATGTTATGTTGGGGTTGTAGGTTAGTTTTGGACCCTAGATGTGTGTTGTGGTATATATGCATGTTTTGGTGTGTTGTGATGCTTGTTGGGCAAAGTTTGGGAGAGTTGTGCATGTGTTGAGCAAGATTCTGCCCTGTTGCAGAATCCAGGTTCGGCCGCCGAAGGAGGGTTCGGCCGCCGAAGGAGGGTTCGGCCGCCGAACGTGCTAAGGAGGTGGTTTCGGCTGCCTAAGCCCTCTCCCAAAAGTTTGGACTTTCGGCCGCCGAAGGTGCCGGCCGAAGGTTATAGACTTTTGGCTCTGGAATGCCTTTCAGCCCCCGAACCTTGTCCCCGAAAGGACTTTCGACCGCCGAAAGATGAGGTTCGGCCGCCGAAAGTAGGCGAGTTTCGTCTCTGGAGAGGGCTTTCGGCCGCCGAACCTGCAGCCAAATGTGCCCTGTCTAGCCTTCCTTTGCATGCTTTATGTGATTGTTTTAGTATGTTTTAGGAGGTTTCCTGGGGAGTTCTTTAGACGTGTTTTGAGTTAGTTTGGTTCCTCATTTGTGTCCACCTGTGTAGGATTGGACCCGAGGTCTTGAGGAGCTTAGCAGTGTTCAGAGTTTTGAGTTTCAGCCAAAGGTGAGTAGAACTGGACTTGAACTTTTAATTGATAAATCAAATGCTTTTAGCACGTTTCATGCATCACGATTGCCATGCTCATAGGTTGTTGCACTAGAATCCACGAATATGTTGCATTGCATTATATGATGTTGATGGTATGGATGGATATTGGATGAACCTTTAGCCCTCAAGATGAGACAATATGGAATTACAGGATATGATATGATATGATATGAGATGAGTAGATATGATATGATAGAGTATGTCATGACACGTTACGTAACGAGACAAAGAAACCAGGAAAGACTGTGCCACTCCTGGCAGTATGTATATATATAAGAGAAGACTAGGTGATGACTCTGTTTTGACTCTGTCTCCCTGGCACAGTTGGACTGTAAGAGAAGACTGGGTGATGACTCTGTTTCGACTCTGTCTCCCCGGCATAGTTGGACTTGATATGTCACTTTGTGATATTGGGACAGTTTTGAGGAGCCCATTAGGGCCAGACATCCTTGAGATGTGCTGAGGGTTATTGGTGACAATTTCATCCTTGATGTGATTAGTTATGATGTGATGCACTCCATGATAGCATATGATTAAATGATGTTTTATTGTTCTACTCACTGGGCTTTATCGCTCACCCCTTTCCCCTAACCCCAGTTTTGCAGGACCAGGGATAGCAGGGAGTCAGGAAGAAAGGAGAGTATGCTTGGTTTTGGTCATGTAATAGTTTAGATTATGGACATGATGTAAATTAAAGAGGTAATTATGTAGTGATGAGATAAATAGTTATGTAATGTCATGTAATGGTTAGATTAGTGCTTTGCCCTAGTGTATGATTAATCCCTTGTACATGGACCCTGCTTTACGTTTCTTGATGAGAAATGTGCTAAACCAGGCTTAACGTATATTATGTGTGATCAGGAGCTTGTTGCATACTCAGGTCAGGTGCCCTGAGGGCTGTTTCAGATTAGTATATCTGATTGTTTATGATGTATGCCTAGGTTAAGCCTGGTAGATGAGCAAAAGAGTCTTTCAGATTTATGTTTTATTCGACCATGTTTGGGATTATCAGGTACACAGAGTTCAGGTTTGGCTTGCTACGGGTCTCGGCGGCCTTAAGCCGATCCGGATCCTAGCGCCGGTAGTGGTCCGGTTTCCGGGCTGTTACAGAAGAGTTGGATCCACCTTAGTTGTTGGGATTGATCATTGACATAAAGATTCTTTTATTTGATTCCATAAATTAGTTATGGAGGTGGAAGACGTTTCTCACCAACCAAATCCCTCCTTAAGCATAGATTAATTAGGGAACGTCCTCTAATTAGTCACTAATCAACAAGTTGTCAAGGAACGTCCTTGGGCCTTAGGCAACAAACAACTGTCAATTGCATTAAGAGATAGAGAGACCTAATTCTAGCTACCCAAACGTATGGTGATATTGCTAGATTATGCAATTTCCTAGATTTTTACACCAAGGGTTACTTATGTTTGAATAATTCAAGCAATTATGGACTTCAAACTATTCAAACTAACAAATTATCACTTTTGCAATCAAGGATCAATGGGCCCTATTGATCTAAATAACAAAGCAATAATAGAATTCAGCATCAAATTGCATAAATATTGATAAATAAAAGATTAACATAACATGTTCAGATCTCCCAATCCATAAATAACTAAAGTTTCACCTTATTCTTCAATTAGAAATTAGTTTCAGCCACTCATGGCTGAAACTAATGCAAAAATAAAAGAAAGAAAGTAAAAAGGAAGGGAGAAGGGCTGGCGCAAGGGGTGCACAGCTACTGGAGTGGTTCTGCCGAGAATGTGTGTTGATCCAGAGATGTCAAGATACCTCTTCTGCTGGTTTGCTGGTCCTTTTATAGGTTGGAGTGGCTGCCCTAGGGTTTCCTTGTTGAATTGGGACTCCTTTTCCTATTTGGACTTGGATTCTTGAGGGGCATTTGTGTTTTTATGATTTTTGGCTTTCTAATTATGTAAGAGAGACTGCTGAGGTGTATTAATGAATTGCTGAGATGTCCCACATGATTGGAGTGGAAAAGGACTCTTGATGACTTGGTCTCCAGGTTTGGCAAATCTGCTATCTGCTGGCTGCTGGTGCTGTTTGCCCGAGTTGTGTGGGCAAACAGACTGGGGAAGCTATCTGTCATCTCTGCTGTCTGTGTCCATGGTCCTTATTTGCCCCAGGTTGTGCGAGCAAACAGCGGGGGCTGACAGGCTGTCTTGCCTACTGTCTGTGCTCTGTTTTTGCATTGCTTCACTATTTGCCCAGTTTGCTTGGGCAAACAACCTGGTCAGTCAGCAATTTGTTCTCCTCTTCATTTCAACTTCACTTTGGTTTGGGCAAATAAATTGGGCAAACCATGCTTGCTCTCTTTTACTCTCTTTTGGGCAGATTTAAGGCCACCCATTTTACTCCATTTTCTGCAAAATAAGATCAAAACCACAAAATTAGGCAGAAAATGTATAAATTAACATAAATAACAATATAGAAAATAGGTCTAAATTTGGCTCTATCAAATACCCCACACCTAACCCTTTGCTTGTCCTCAAGCAAACAGACTTAGTCAAACGAGCTTTCTTTACTACTTGATCCTTATTTCCACTTAAGCTTCTAACCCTAGACCCCTACTTTGAAGCATTATAGTGAAAGGTGTATGCACCAAGGTTACTTTCCTCTTCCTTGTCTCTTTTTACCTACCATGGTTAGGATTTATTTTTCTCAAATAGAGAGATCTACATGCATATATCTTTGTTTATTTAGACTCTTTCTAGCTTTCGGAGTGATTTGCCCTTTACTTGAAGCACTTTTATTTTTTTATTCAGCTTTTTGCACTTTTATTCTTATTTGAAAAGTCACAAACCTTTTGACGTGAAGGTACATATTTGTGATACCCACCCCCAGTTACTCAGTTGGCCACTTGTCCAAATGGCTACTAGCTCTGTTCATAGTCTTTGACCATTGGAACAATTTTTATTTTGTGCTTTTTGAGGTCTTTGCCTTTGCTGAATTTTTTTTTCTTTTTCTTTTTCTCAATGATTGGGGCAAATCAACACCAATTGCTAAAAAAATTCATGTTTAATTTGTTCACACAACTTTTCAATTTATTTTCTCTAATGAAGGTCATCAATATATTTTTCACCATGGCAAGCTCAAAGATTCAATTCAAAAGGAAATTCCCAAAAATGAATACAACTCACTACAAGTGATTCAACTTAGGTTTAAAGAGTTATTGCATCAATGGGGTCATGGAAAGGAAGCTTTTAAAGAGTTATTGAATCAATGGGGTCATGGAAAGGAAGCTCATTCAACAGAGCCTATGTATTTGAGTAAAGCAAACCAAAACAGAAAAACTGTGGCTACATGTGTGTGAAGATTGTGGCTATGTGTGTGTGAGTGTAAATTTAAAGCAAAAATGAAAAAAAATTCTCCTAATGTGTTCTAATTAAACTTAAAGCATAAAAGAAATAAAAAAGAATGCATGAAGCATCAAAATTCAGAGATATGCACCCCCACACCTAACTCATGCATTGTCCTAAATGTATGGCAAGATTAAAGTTCAAGTGAAAAACTGATACTTTCTTGGTGTGGTTGTTTGCCCAGGCTGTTTGGGCAAACAGCTGGATGCTTCAAGTATTTCTATGTGCAGGTGGCAGGATGTGCTGCACCAGCAACTCCAGCATGCTCTCAATGTGGGCAATTCGAGCCTCAATTCTGTCCAAGCGGTCGGCCTCTGCTGGCTAAGTTGTTGGTGGTTGCTGTGCTGGTGTTGGATTTGCTGACTGGTAGGTCTGTTGTGCTAGTGCTGGATTTGGTGACTGGTATGCGCGCTGCCTCCCTTGCGCTGGGCTGTCGCCCAAATACTCTATCGTTCCGTGGTGTAGCAGGGCCTGCAGGTGAAATATAGAAAATACTACCCATTTTGCGTAACAACCCCATATAATCTAGTGCTGGTAAATCAAGGGGGGTTGGTTCGCAAGTAGGTGTCATGTCAGTGTGTTCAGGCTGAAGCACCTGTAGATTTACAGCTAGCAAGGTGATTATGTGGCCAAGGACAAGTGAACGGTGGTGTGCCAATGTGTTGGATATCTGGTGCACCATGCTCCAAAGTATAAATAATTTAGCTCTGGCGAGGATGCTGGAGGCATCTTTTCTCCCAGCCAAGGTGTAGGCCAAAAATCTGTGGAGGTATTTTAAGCATGGGTTGCTTAAATACACATCCTTAGATTTCGAGAAATAGGCTTCTGGGGGGTTGGGGCATAGCTCTAGATAAGCAGCATTAGCATCAAAATTGTCAAGGGGATCACAAGCTGAATCAAGATGTGCAAAACCAAGGGCAATGTTGAATTCATTCATGGACATACAGAAACGTTGTCCCAGCAATCTATAGGAGATTATATCATGTGTATCTAGTGATTGCATGGCAAGTTTATCAAAGAAGAATGTGCAGTAAAACTCTTGTGTTAATTCAGAAAAAATAGGCATTCTCACATTAAAGAAACAAGACCAGCCTATGTTATTGATGAGCTTAGAAGTTTCTGCTTAAATACCCAGAACCTCTAGAGCGTCAGTGTGGATGAACTTACCTGCGTTGATGGGCAGATGGGCTATGAATGCAAACCTGGACTGTTCTGAGCGCTTGTGGAAGGTCAGTGCCAATGCTGCGTGGGTTTGGCTCACATGGTGAGGCAGGCAATCGGGCTGGGTAGTCTGATGGGTTTCTGGGTCGGAGTGCAGAGGGGGTTCTACTGTTGTGACTTCCATTAATTTCGGTGGGTGTTCTTGCTCGATCATGGCTGCGTCATTGGGTCCCAAGGAACATTTCGTCCTCCTCTGTCGGCGTTGGTATGTCCCGATGCGGACAGGAGTGGAGTCGCGGTCAGCGGTAGAGCCATCAACTAAGGATAGTGGGTTGGTAGGCTCCTCGTTGCTGCTACTAGTGTCCCTGGTCAGTCGGGGGAGTCCTAGCCGGCGCCACTGCCCTGGTCCGGAGGTGGCGACCATTTTTGTTTTTGTCATGGCGTCTGGGTTTCCTGATGGGAGAGGAAGAACAGGGATTGTTTCAAAGGAGGGGAAGAGTTATGCGAGGGAAAATAAATGAAAATTGAGTTTTCAAATGATAGTGATACTGCCCTGTTTCGTGACTTGTAATATATCTGCCTCGAGTGTTTGCCCAGGTTGTGCGGGCAAACGAGCTGGGTCGATCAGGCGGGAATGCTGTGAAGGCCTTTTGTTTGCCCAGCTGCGTGGGCAAACAAGCTAGTCGAACAGGTGGCTTGCTATGTGGGCAGACAGTATGTCAACCTTTTTCTGAGTTATCCCTGTTGTTTGCCCAGCTTGTGTGGGCAAACAGGTTCGCCAAGCAGCTTCAACCTGCAAAAGAACTAAAATTTGGAATGGGTTAAGGCACTGGTTCCTGCACAACTGGTTTTGTTTGCCCTAGCTGTTTGGGCAAATGATCACTTTTTTTTAACATAAAATTAACGACTAAGCTGGTTGGGAGGCGAACAGATGTTCGTCTGGAAAATCCTCCCTGATTGCACAAGGTTCGGTATTAGTAAGGAGTCGGCTTAGGTGATCAGCCACTAGGTTCTCCTTCCCTTTCTTGTCTCGTATCTCCAGGTCAAATTCTTGTAAGAGCAAGATCCACTGAATAAGTCTCGGTTTCGCCTCCTTTTTCTTGATCAAGTATCTCAAGGCAGCATGGTCTGAGTAGATTATAACTTTGGTCCCCAGGAGGTATGGTCTGAATTTCTCTAAAGCAAAGACAACGGCTAGGAGCTCCTTTTCTTTTGTTGAGGAGTTGCTTTGGGCAGCGTCTAGAGTTCGGGATGCATAATGAATCACATGAGGTGTGTTTCCCACTCGTTGTCCTAGGATTGCCCCCACAGCGTAATTGCTTGCAACACACATGATTTCAAAGGGCAAGTTCCAATTTGGTGCTTGAATGATTGGGGCAGTCACTAGTAATTCCTTTATCAAATCAAACGCTATCTTGCAATCTGCATCAAAATCAAATGGTACATCTTGTTAGAGCAATTTGCATAATGGTTGTGTGATTTTGGAGAAATCCTTTATAAATCTTCTGTAGAATCCTGCATGGCCAAGGAAGGAGCGGATGTCTCTAACATTTGAGGGGTAAGGTAGATTTTTTATGATGTTCACTTTGGCTTTGTCCACTTCAATCCCTTTGGCCGAAACAACATGGCCTAGGATCAAGCCTTAGTTAACCATGAAGTGGCATTTTTCATAGTGAAGCACAAGATTTGATTCAAGGCATCTCTGTAGGATCTTTTTTAGATTGGCAAGGCATTCTTCGAAAGAGTTACCGTACACCGTAAAGTCATCCATGAAGACTTCAATGATTTTCTCCACATAATCAGAAAATATGCTTATCATGCATCGCTGGAAGGTGGCAGGTGCATTGCATAATCCAAATGGCATTCTTCTAAATGCAAAGGTACCAAAAGGATAAGTGAAGGTAGTCTTCTCTTGGTCTTCTGGGGCCACTAGAATCTGATAAAATCCTGAATAACCATCCAACAGCAATAGTGTGACTTACCTGCAAGTCTCTCTAGCATCTAATCAATGAAAGGTAGAGGGAAGTGATCCTTCCTTGTTGCTGCATTTAGCTTCCTATAGTCCATGCATACTCTCCACCCATTCTGAACACGAGTTGGAACTAGTTCTCCCTTGGAGTTTGGAACAATGGTGATCCCAGTTTTCTTCGAGACTACATGTACAAGACTTACCCATTTGCTATCAGAGATTGGGTAGATGATTCCTGCATCAAGATTATCTCCTTTTTCACCACCTCCATCATGGGGGGACTCAGCCTCCATTGAGCATCTCGGACAGGCTTGCAGTCTTCTTCCATGTGTATCCTATGCATACATGTGGCAGGTGAAATGCCTTTTATGTCATCTATGGTCCATCCAATCGCTCCTTTCTGCTTTCTAAGTACTTGTAGGAGGCTCTCTTCTTCATGTGGACTTAATTGATTTGACACTATTACTGGATACGTCTTTTCAGCTCCAAGGTACATGTATTTCAAGTGTCCAGGTAGGGGTTTCAAATTTGGTTTTGCTTTGTTCTGATCTACTGGTTGCTGTATGGGCAAATAGGATTTTGCCTTGTTTTGCTGTTTGGGCAAACAACAATCTTCTTGTACAATCTGCATAGCTTGTTTGGGCAAACAAGCTTCTGTCTTCTTTTCCTCTGTTGGTGGTTTGGTGAAACAGCAGCTCACCTGTGCTAGCAATCTGGTTGTGCTGGACTCTGCCCTCTCATGCTGTTTGGGCAAACAGCAATCTGCTTGATGCTTTACTGCTGATTTTTCAGGTGAACAGTGTTCTGTCGAAGCTGTTTGCCCAATTGGTTTGGGCAAACTGTTTTCTGCTTGCTGGAGTGACTTGGGCAGTTTGCCATCATTCTCAATTGGTTGTTGGACCTGTTTGGGCAAACAGGGACTTGCTTGTTCTGCTTTTGCTGGCTATTTGGGCAGACAGCAGTCTGCCTGTTCTGCCTTCTGTTTGCTCGTTTGCCCAGTCTATTTGGGCAAACAACAATCTGTCTTCTGAATACAGCAATCCATTGCTGTCCATTTCAGCTCTACTTGGCTTCTTTCATCTTCTTGGCCGTCCTCCCTACAAAAATCATTGGTTAGTATATCATTTTTTATCCATGTCAAAGATTTCTTAGATCAAGCAATCAATGATGTCTAAACCATAAACGGTGGACATGTCATGGGGGTATTTCATAGCATCATAAACATTGAATTTTATTACTTCCCCTTCAAATTCCATGGTTAATGTGCCATCATGCACGTCAATCTTAGTTCTGGCCGTGCTCAAGAAGGGTCTTCCAAGCAATATGTCTGAAGTGGTGTTGCTATTGTCTTCCTCCATATCAATCACATAGAAATCAGCTAGAAAGACAAGTTGGTCTACTTGGACTAGAACGTCTTCGAGAACGCCTTTGAAATATACCACGGATCTATCAGCCAATTGAATAACCACTCTCATGTCCTTAAGTGCACCTGCATTCAAAGAGTTATAAATGGAAAGAGGCATAACATTAATTGATGCACCTAAGTCGCATATGGCCTTCTTTATGCCAACATTGCCAATTTTGCAAGATATCGCAAACATTCCTCGATCTTTGCACTTAGCTGGTATTTTTCTCTTTATGACAGCAGTAACTACCTCTTCTACGCTCACTTTCTCTTTCTCAGCAAGTTACCTTCGGTTGGTCCACAACTCTTTTAAGAATTTTGCATACCTTGGTATTTGTTTAACCGCATCAAGCAAGGGTATGTTAATATCCACCTTCCTAAAGGTTTCAAGGATCTCTCTTTCTTCTTTTTCTTTTTGTGATTTTTCAAACCTTTTTGGAAAGGGAGGAGGAATCTTGAAGCTTGGCTGTTGTTTCGCATTCTACTGCTGGTATGCTAGTGTTGTTTGCCCAGTAACAATGCTCTCTCTGCTTAGGCAGACTGTCTCTGCCTTCATGTTGTCTGCTTGTTTGCCCAGTCTGTTTGGGCAAACAGCAGTCTGTTTCAGTTTCTGGCAGTTTTTCTTCAACTAGATGTCTTTGCAATTCCGAACCTGCATCATCAGCCTTGACTTCTTGAAGTTCTTTTCCACTTCTCAACATTATAGCATTTATATTTTGCTTGGGATTTGCCTCGGTTTGGGATGGCAACTTTCCTTGAGTTTTGAGCCTGTTTATGGAGGTGGCCATCTGTCCCATTTGTTGTTGCATCATTTGCATAGTCTTCATTACCTCATCAAGAGTGTCTTGGAAATTTGGAGGTGCTGGTTGAGCTTGATTTCGTTGGTAGTTCTGATGGTTGTTAGCTCTCCCACAGCTGAAATTTGGATGGTCTCTCCAACCTGGATTATAGGTGTTAGAATATGGATCACGTCTTACCTGGTTGTTGTATCCTCCCATGGCATTGACTTGCTGGTAGTCTTCTTGAAGAGTAGGATATTGATCAGTCGGGTGTCCCACATATGAACATATCCCACATGGCCGAGGTGGCTGGGATGCTTGAACTTGTTGAAGTAGTCCTATGGCAAAATTTTTCATAAAAGATGTTAGTTCAGAAAGCTGAGAAGAAATGGGAGGTGAACTTACCTCATGGACTCCTCTCTGCAGTTGCTTTTCTTCTCCATATTGCCTAGATGAAGCTGCAAGTGTTGAGATCAACTCTCTCATCTCCCTAGGTGTCTTGTCTGCAATGGATCCTCCACAGGCTACATCAATGAATCTTCTTTCTGATGATAGCAATCCTCCATAGAAGAATTCTATGAGTGCCTTATCTGAAATATCATTTTGAGGACAACCTGTACACAGTCTTTTAAACCTTTCCCAATAGTCATATAAATCCTCAGTTGGTTTTTGTCTAATGCTACTGATTTCTCTTCTTATGCCAATGGCCTTAGAAGTTGGGAAATGTTTATTTAAGAAGGTGACTACCATGTCATCCCAAGAAGTAATAGAACCAGGTGGTAAGTAAAACAGTCAATCCTTAGCATAATCATCAAGTGAAAAAGGAAAAGCTCTTAACGTGACATGATCTTCAGAAATACCTTGAGGTCTCATAGATGAGCAGATAATGCTAAACTCTTTCAAGTGCTTGTGTGGATTTTCATTTTCTAATCTCTAAATTTAGGAAGAAGATGGATTAAACCTGTTTTTAGTTCAAAGGGAACAATCAAAGGTGGGTAGCGATGCAAAGAGGTGCTTGATCACCTATAGGCGCTGCCAATTCTCTCATGGTTCTTTCTCTCGGCATTGGTGGCCTAATGGCTTGATTTTCTGGTTGAATTGCAGCATATACAACAGGTTCTGCTGGTCTTTGGTGAGGTGCAGCATGTTACATGTTGTAATCTGCCATATCAACAGCTGTTTGGGCAAACACAGCAGTGGACTGTGTTGTTTAGGCAATTTCAGCAAGTTCTGCTTCAGATGGGGCAATTTCTGAGGTTACTGGTTTTTGGACAGCAGGTGCTGTTTCTACAGTGTATATTTCTGGGTTTACGACAGTAATTGCTGTTTCTTGGACAGTAGAAGCTTCAACGGGTGCTGTTTGGACAGCAGCTGTTCATATGGATGGTACCTAGTTGATACATCTGGGAGAAGAGCGCTACATTCGGCTCGATATTGTTGTTGAAGTAGAGAATTCGGAAGGCCATCAAGAATCTCCAACTGTTCTTATGTAGTTGGGCGACTGTTAGCTTGTGGAACCGTGGGAACTCGGCAAAGAATGGATCCATAGGGAACTAAAGACCCACTTTTAGTTGTTCTTCATGACCATGATTGTGTCCTCGGTGGAGATCTGTGTAACGACCCGAAAACCGGACCGCTACCGGCACTAGGATCCAGATCGGCTTAAGGCCACCGGGATCTGTAGCAAGCCTAACATACATCCTGTACAACTGGTATAATCCCACACATGATCAAAACATTAACATAAAAAACTTAAAACATCTTATGTGTATCAAGCTTGACCTGTATGCTCCATAACCATAGACATAAAAATCCCATGCTAGAGTCATCAACAAATGCTCTAGCTGGATCAACATTACATACATTAAGCTTAGATCACATCTGACGAACCAAAACCTAAACTGTGCATGCATCAAGACCAAAAACATAAAACCTCCGCTAGAGTCCTTATCAAATACTCTAGCATGGTAAACATTACATGCCTCCAGTTTGGTTCATACATATTGTAACAGCCCGGACGTGATCCCCGGCACTGTTACCGCTCACGGCCCAGGGCTATCCCTCGCCTGGCCTCTTGCCACCTCGGGCTTTCCACTGGCGTCGTGAGCAGCTCTTAACATCCCTTCACCCTCACGGGTTCCAGGCAGGATTTGTCCCCTTGGGTTCTCGTCAAACGCATCCTTCCCCAAGTGGATTTGGCCCAACTTTCCCTTAGGAAATTAGGTCGCCTCCCCCACTGCTCGAACCCTTGACCTCCCACTTTAAGGGAATAGTCTGGTGAGAGTGAGTACCAATTGTTCCAATAAAAGGCGCCTTTTTTATGTAACAGCCCGGCCCCTTTCGACCGGCCCTGTTACCGCTCACAGCCCGTGACCTTCCTCTGGGCCCAGCCACTGTGAGCAGCTCTTAACATCCCTTCACCCTCACGGGTTCCAGGCAGGATTTGTCCCCTTGGGTTCTCGTCAAACGCATCCTTCCCCAAGTGGATTTGGCCCAAATTTCCCTTAGGAAATTAGGTCGCCTCCCCCACTGCTCGAACCCTTGACCTCCCACTTTAAGGGAATAGTCTGGTGAGAGTGAGTACCAATTGTTCCATTTTTATGTAACAGCCCGGACGTGATCCCCGGCACTGTTACCGCTCACGGCCCAGGGCTATCCCTCGCCTGGCCTCTTGCCACCTCGGGCTTTCCACTGGCGTCGTGAGCAGCTCTTAACATCCCTTCACCCTCACGGGTTCCAGGCAGGATTTGTCCCCTTGGGTTCTCGTCAAACGCATCCTTCCCCAAGTGGATTTGGCCCAAATTTCCCTTAGGAAATTAGGTCGCCTCCCCCACTGCTCGAACCCTTGACCTCCCACTTTAAGGGAATAGTCTGGTGAGAGTGAGTACCAATTGTGCCACCTTTTTATGTAACAGCCCGGACGTGATCCCCGGCACTGTTACCGCTCACGGCCCAGGGCTATCCCTCGCCTGGCCTCTTGCCACCTCGGGCTTTCCACTGGCGTCGTGAGCAGCTCTTAACATCCCTTCACCCTCACGGGTTCCAGGCAGGATTTGTCCCCTTGGGTTCTCGTCAAACGCATCCTTCCCCAAGTGGATTTGGCCCAACTTTCCCTTAGGAAATTAGGTCGCCTCCCCCACTGCTCGAACCCTTGACCTCCCACTTTAAGGGAATAGTCTGGTGAGAGTGAGTACCAATTGTTCCAATAAAAGGCGCCTTTTTTATGTAACAGCCCGGCCCCTTTCGACCGGCCCTGTTACCGCTCACAGCCCGTGACCTTCCTCTGGGCCCAGCCACTGTGAGCAGCTCTTAACATCCCTTCACCCTCACGGGTTCCAGGCAGGATTTGTCCCCTTGGGTTCTCGTCAAACGCATCCTTCCCCAAGTGGATTTGGCCCAAATTTCCCTTAGGAAATTAGGTCGCCTCCCCCACTGCTCGAACCCTTGACCTCCCACTTTAAGGGAATAGTCTGGTGAGAGTGAGTACCAATTGTTCCATTTTTATGCAACAGCCCGGACGTGATCCCCGGCACTGTTACCCCTCACGGCCCAGGGCTATCCCTCGCCTGGCCTCTTGCCACCTCGGGCTTTCCACTGGCGTCGCGAGCAGCTCTTAACATCCCTTCACCCTCACGGGTTCCAGGCAGGATTTGTCCCCTTGGGTTCTCGTCAAACGCATCCTTCCCCAAGTGGATTTGGCCCAAATTTCCCTTAGGAAATTAGGTCGCCTCCCCCACTGCTCGAACCCTTGACCTCCCACTTTAAGGGAATAGTCTGGTGAGAGTGAGTACCAATTGTGCCACCTTTTTATGTAACAGCCCGGACGTGATCCCCGGCACTGTTACCGCTCACGGCCCAGGGCTATCCCTCGCCTGGCCTCTTGCCACCTCGGGCTTTCCACTGGCGTCGTGAGCAGCTCTTAACATCCCTTCACCCTCACGGGTTCCAGGCAGGATTTGTCCCCTTGGGTTCTCGTCAAACGCATCCTTCCCCAAGTGGATTTGGCCCAAATTTCCCTTAGGAAATTAGGTCGCCTCCCCCACTGCTCGAACCCTTGACCTCCCACTTTAAGGGAATAGTCTGGTAAGAGTGAGTACCAATTGTGCCATTTGGAACAATTGGTACTCACTCTCACCAGACTATTCCCTTAAAGTGGGAGGTCAAGGGTTCGAGCAGTGGGGGAGGCGACCTAATTTCCTAAGGGAAATTTGGGCCAAATCCACTTGGGGAAGGATGCGTTTGACGAGAACCCAAGGGGACAAATCCTGCCTGGAACCCGTGAGGGTGAAGGGATGTTAAGAGCTGCTCACGACGCCAGTGGAAAGCCCGAGGTGGCAAGAGGCCAGGCGAGGGATAGCCCTGGGCCGTGAGCGGTAACAGTGCCGGGGATCACGTCCGGGCTGTTACACATATCTCATCATAAAAACATTACATATATCATGTACTAGAAAGGGATTAACCACATATCTCATCATAAAAACATTACATATATCATGTACTAGAAAGGGATTAACCAAGTCTTAGGGCAAAGCACAATACTAATCCATAATCATAAATTCTACTTTACGTTACATTACATCCAATTATCTTACAGTACATTATCTCAAATTACAATACATGTCCATTCTAATATACTAATCTATTACATAAATATAATCTTAACCTTTACCCAAGCTGACTTCTCGTACTACCTCTGACCTGCAAACCTGGGGGTTAGGGGAGAGGGGTGAGCTAAAAGCCCAATGAGTAGGAACAATGAAAAACAGTTCATTATTTACATGCTTTCATGGAATGCGTCACATTCGTGAAACTAGTGCAATCAACCTACTGCATATAATCATGATGCATGAACATGCTTTAGGCATTTGATTTCTTAAAATAAAAGATTAGGTTTAGTCCTGCTCACCTCTGGCAGACGCCGACTGACTCTGCAACAGCTAACACTGCTGGCCTCCTCGATCCCTCGGGTCCGATCCTACACAGGTGGACTCAAATAAGGCACCAAACACACTCTAAACAACTCATAAACAACTCTCCAAAAACCCTCTAAAACCTCCTCAAAACATCCATAGAAAACATGCAAGAAATGGCTGGACAGGGCACCTTCGGCGGCACCTTCGGCGGCCGAAGTCCCCCTCCAGATCCGAAACTCAAGCAGGTTCGGCGGCCGAAGGTTCTCCCAGCTTCCGAAAGTCAGGCACTTTCGGCGGCCGAAACCCCAAGACAGATCCGAAAGTCCTCCTTCGGGGGCACGTCCGGCAGCCGAAAGACTGCCTCCAATGCAAGTTCGGCGGCCAAAACTACCTTCGGCGGCCGAACTTTGTCCCCTCAGAACGACAGGTCCGAATCTGCTCAAGCACAACCAACCCGAAAAACAACTCAAATCCTCACAAGCTCTCCCCCAATCATGCATACATACTCCCACAAGCATAAGGGGCCTGAAAACTAACTTAAACCCCAACAAAAACATCACATAAACCCACATAAACTCTAACATGCACATCTACCCATACTCAAGCATTAAAACTCCTTAAAACTTACTTAAAACTCATTAAAACATGGAAAGGAGTGTGGATCTACACTTACCTCTTGAAGATCAAAGGTTGGCGTGACCCGAACTCGGAGATGTGGAGAAATCGAGCTCCGGGGTCTCCAAGCTCCAAAAACTCAACCAAGCTTTAAAACAACCATAAAACTCATAAAAACCATAGAAGATTGAAGGAAAGACATGAAATCAACCAAATGAGGGCATGAACTCACCTTAGCCCGAGAATGGGGAGAAAACTCGCCCATTTTCAGTCTGGGGGCCTTTTATAGGTGGCCGGCTGAACCACCTTCGGCGGTCAAACCAGCACCCTAAACTCCCCCATGTTCGGCAGCCGAACTTGAGGTTCGGCGGCCGAACCTGGTTTCTGTCTTCAGAGCTTTCGGAGGCCAAAGGCACTCTCGAAGCTGCCCCATGTTCGGCGGCCAAACTAGAGGTTCGGCGGCCGAACCTGGGTTCCTCCTCCTTGGACTTTTCTTTTTAAAAATTCAATTTTCTTTCATATTAAAACCATTAAAATCACTTGAAAACATTTTTAGAAAGCACATTTTACCCTTCTAGAGAGTCCCGACATTCGAGATTCCGCCGGACGGTAGGAATTCTGGTGCTGGAGTCTAGCCGGGTATTACAATCTGATTGTCCACATGAACGTTCGAGCTTGGAGCATAAACTAGAAAAAGGTCTCTAGGGATCTGGTAGAGGTTGTAAAAGCAATCCACATCCTTCTCAGTCAACACATAAGGAATATCATTTACCAGAGGACCATGGATGCTTGAGAAAGAGCTCAAGAGAGAACTTCCATCGGAAGAAGACGATGAAGTATGCACATTCATTTTTTTGGAAAGAAAAAAATGGAGCAGGAGTTACCGTCAGAAAAGGGGAGGGGAGCTTTAAGACTAAATAGGTTGAGTCTTTTGAGAAAGTTAGAAAGAAGATGTGAGCAAAAGTGGTAATCGGACAAGAAGAATAAGTGTTTATATACAGATTATGTTGACGACTAGCATAAGTGTGACTCAAAAAACAACGTAATTATTATTTATGATCAGAAACAGGTGAAGCGACGCAAGCATGAAGAGTCAATCCAGACATGTTACGTGCCTAAGATTGTGAACACAACTGTAAACTTCAAATCTGAAAAATCGAAGACCAGTGAGGAAATCTCTGATATGACATAATAATTGCTAAAATTCTTAAGTTGTTTGAGAGATTTTATGAAATAATTAATCTTTATTATATTATTATATGTTGTTTGCCTTTATTTAGTGTAATAAATATATTCAACACCAAATTTCATAAATAAATATAATTGATTACTATGAATTTTTATTACAATTATTCTATATTATAATTTTAATTTTAAAAAAATAAAATTTAATAAGTAAATATTAAATGAGCCATGTACATACGGTATGAAACTAAATCGGCAGAAAACTATAGGGATAGTAGAATTTCTATTTTAGCTTAATAATTTTTTTAATTAAATTGAAATTACACTTATGACAAGTATGCTTTACTATACATATTTAGAGTAAAAATATATTATTAATTATATTATTTTTAAAAAAACTTTTAATATTATAATAATATATAATATAATATTACATATATAAAAATTAACGAATATAATAACGTGTATATTAACTTTACATGTTTAAAATAGTTTAGAGTTTATATAAAGTTAAAATACTTATTACTATTTTTATTTAAATAAAGTACAAAAGTTATAATTAAATAATAATTTTAAAAAAAATAGAAGATAGTTCAAAATTATACTTAAAATAATTGTATTTTTATATTTTAACTTATTTATCTTACTATTAACCATTGACAGTATTAGTGACCGTCTGGTAGAAATAAATTATTAATAAATATAAATATATTATTTATTAAAAAAAATTAAGGTATATTCATTAATATTACAAGTTACCATTACTCTTAAAAAAAAAATTAATTTAATGGGTTATATTGATTTTCTATTTCAATTCAAATTATATTTTATCAAATTATTTATTATTTTAATTGATTTAGCATAATATCACTCACGGATTTCATTTGATGGTAATTGTATCTGATGGTAATTGTATCTGAGTAAATTTGAGAGATTTCAGTTCTACTCTCCCGATACTAAATCCTTATTTCAAAAAAAAAAAATTTATTACCAAATTATAATTTATGCTACATATAAAATGTGAAGAGGGAGAGTATTAGGATTACTTTAAATGACTTTAATTAAATTAGATAATTACGTTATTGTTTTAAGTCTAAGAATGCATTGTGTGTATTCATGTATTTATTAGTATACAGTGTCAAAGTAGTAATCCTATTAATTAAAAAATAAAAATAGAAAAAATATTTAAAAATAAAAAAAAATTAACATGCAAGAATAAGGTAAAATAAAGAAAAAAGAATTAACAAAAAAAATATAATTTATAACCTATATTTGGAAATATGCTTTTATGGGAAGGGGAATATGTCCACTAAAATTTGTTTTATTACCATAAAGGGCTAAATTTAATTGGTGGTTAAATTATTTCATATTTTCATTTATTATTTAAATGAATTATAAAGTTTATATGAGTCTAAAATTTTTAATTGAAGCATGCTTAAATTCTTTTAGTTAACTTTCCCTTCGTAGATTATTCAAAAAGTTTTTTCAAAAAAAGTTTTTATTTGAAATAATTTTTGAAATAAATTAAAAAAGTTTTCTTTTTGTAAAATTTAAAATTAAAATATGTACCTTTTTTTTTCCAAAATATTAAAATATATACCTTGATGTAAACTTAACCCATTTTTGAAATTATATATATAAAAGATAAAAAATAAATTTTATCATTATATTGAGTAATATTTATAATGTATTAAAATTAAAATTTTATTTTAAATTTAAATAGAAATTTATAATCTATGAATTATTTATTGTTTTTAAATTATCTAATTTTGAAGTGATTTATAAATTTTATTATTTAAAATTAATATTAAGTGGTATGAAAAATATTATAAAAATAATAAATTTTAAAATAACAAATTCACAATTTTTAAGTGAGTATTAAATAATAAGTTTAAAATTTGATTAATTGATAACAAATGATTATCCAGATAATGAATTTAAATAACAAGTTGTATATAAAGATTTTGCCATCTTTATTAGATGAGTTGATAATTCAAGAATTTTTCACTTATATAATCTTAATAATATATATATATATATTAAAACCTTGATAAGAATGTGATATCTACATGTATATAGAATTCAATTATTTAGACTACCAATTATGAAAAATATTATAAAATTAAAATGAAATAAGAGAATAAAATTAAACAACTTTAACAAATCATAATTTGTAAAACAATTGATACTAGGTATTACGATACTTTGATACGGTGTTTTGATTTCCCTTGAATCTGATTTATTAATTCATTTGGTTAATAATTCAATTTTAATTACTAAATTTAGAGTAAATAATTTTAAAATAATTATCCTCACTTGTAAGACTAAATTAATTAACTAAAAATATCTTAATTAATTTCTCAAACACGGTTATTATTTTGTTCAATACTCTATAGGTCAAATCTTTATTCTCAATCCAATTAATATTAATGTGATATTCAATTTTCAATTCGATCTTACAACATTCCCTCGCAGTATTAATCTTAGGATAAAATCATTCAAATATTATGTAGGTATTCAAAAGTATTAATTTCAAGAATTGAATAATAGATTGGTAAAGAAAATCAACTCCAATAAATTAAGGAGAATCAATAATCCAACTACATCAAGTCTCAAAAATTTAGTTGCTCGTGTTCAAGAATTCAAAAATAAACTCTATTAAGAAATTATCCAAAATCATCCTAAAATAATTGTGAATAACAAATCAAAAGAATAAGAGAAGAAAGAAAAACTCTAGATTTGTGGATTTATCATTCTAGATCTTTAAAATCTTCCTACTTGAGTTTTTTGCGATTTTTGTAATATTTCGTTATTCAAAAGTGGGCAAAAATTCCTTCCGTCTCTCAATTATGATGTATTTATTTGAGATTCCTAATTCGTGGCCATAGGGAAAAACTCAAAGAATTAGGACTTCCGGCAAAAATATAGAGCAGAAGCGTGTGGAAAAGAGCGAAACACGGGGTAGACCATGAAAATACAGGTCTATCTCATGATTTATACTGTGTGATTCGGTTTCAAATTTTTCTCTAGAGAGTAACATAGGTAGAATGTTAAAACACGAGGCAGAGATAAGAATATAGGTATCTATTTTTGTCTGTTTCTTCGAAATCTCTCCAAAATTTTTCAAATTTCTCTCCAAAGTATCTCATTTATTCATTGACTTATTTTAACTTGTAAAAACAATATAAATTAAGGGAAAATATCAAGTTATAGACTAAAATTAAAAATTCTAAAATTAAATATAAAAATCTAATAAAATAGGTAGATGTTGTTCTAAAACTATATGAGTAAATATACAAAATTTCACTACATCAAAAAATATATATATATATATGTAATGAGGCAGAAATAATTGGATTTAAAACATATCCATAATTTCATGTAATAATTGCAAAATAAGAGCATTCACAATATCAATATTAATTTTGAGTAATTTAAAATTGTGGTTCTTCTACATAATTAATAATTTAAAATTGTGGTTCTTCTACATAATTAATTATGTTAAAATTACTATATATTAGAATCTTAAATAATAATTAAAAACTTAGTAAAGTTTTGATTCTAGATCTAATATGAAAGAAGTACTACACTAATTAATTATTGTATAGGATAAATATGTATATGAATTTAGCCTTATTACATTATACGTCTTTAGTTTATATTTATATATCAATATAAAAATCCAATATATATTGAATGAGTTAGAAGCTCTTGAGATAAAGGAGTAGAACCCAAAGTTTTATTGCTATTAATTCATTTTGGCATCTGATTTAATGAATGTATAGGTAAGGGCAAAGTACAAGCTAACCTGTTCATTATGTATTGAGGTGATACATTACTTACTGTTGCATTTGCTTAACCAAATACCTTCCAAGTAAATTATCACAAGTTTATATGAGTTATGAACCATTAGAAAATCCAATTTAAGTAAACAAAGGTGCATGCTAAAAATTTAGTGAGACCTTTTTTTGCTAGGTGTCTAAACTTGAGTGCTTTTTTGTGAGACCTTTAAAAATGCATAAGTAAATTATCACAAGTTTATATGAATTATGAACCATTAGAAAATCCAATTTAAGTAAATAAAGATGCATGCTAGAAATCTAGTGAGAGTTTTTTTTTGCTAGGTGTCTAAACTTGAATGCTTTTTTGTGAGACCTTTAAAAATGCGTATGAAATTAGTGCTTTTGTGTGATCCATGTGTATGTACTAATTAGATTGCATACGGCCTAAAACAAATTTCTCAATAAATACTTAAAGATAAGATATAAGAGTCAAATAGGGAGTTGGTACTAGTTCTCAAGTAAGTCCAAGAGAGAAGGGTGCCTAACATCTTCCTTTTCTCGTATCCACTATCTCAAACCTAAACTATTGTGTTATGGATTAAGAAGGATAGTAGTTCCCTGCTAAGGGTAGGTTGCATAACTATGTCCTTCTATTTTTCTCCTACTTACATCAAGGTGGCGACTCCTTTCATCAAAATACGCTATTGCTGCATTAGGATATAGATGAATCCAACCGATAGAGAGAGATTGATTCAAACACTCTTGGATGCTAAAGATATCATCTTGATGGCTATTCCATGTGAAAAAAAGACCTCTGAAACTCAAGTCATTGAGAGATAAAAAAATTCATAAATTGCCAAAAAGGTGAAACAACATTCCTTCCTTTTTCTCCAAAGAATTTAAAACATAATTCAAGTCCTCAACCAACAAAATAACTTCATGGAAGTTGGGATGATAATCTAGAACAAATTTGAATTGCTTACGAATATCATTAGTGCAACTAAAGTAATCAAAAACAACAAACCAAGTTTTATTAATTGACTGATAAAAAATTGATACATTGACCAAAAAAGGTGTATTTTTCAACAATAATATTGAGATGATCTCTCTGGACCGACATTAGTCCTCCAAAAAAAGCCTATGGGGCTAACAATAAGCATATCTACATAACCACAAAATTATTAGTATTCTTGATCTTCATAACAGAAGTAAAATCATAGGAATGGATGCACACATCCTTCTCAAGTGACAAATTGTTCGGGGATTACCCAACCCTTCTAACGAAGAAGTTTCATCAGTCATACTGGGAAACTCCTGACCGGCCTCCCCCACCTCAAAAAATTCTTTGAAGATAGGTGATGTCTTTTTCTTTAAGTAATTTCATCTAAATAGGCCTAGAAATAAATAGTAACACGGTTTTGAGTAAAAACTTATGACTTTGCTCAACGCTTCCAATTGTAGCTGGATGTGTATTGCACCTGCTGAGACAGTAATTTACACTAATTTAAAGTTATTTTTTTTACTTTTTATGCTCACCATGTTTTTTTTTTCATGAGGCTATCTCAATTAAATCTTCCATAGAAAGAAAATCCTCAAACTTAGGGTCTTTCTTTCAATTTGGAGAGCAAGAGATGAGCTTTTAGTTTTCATTTTCTGTTGTTTCAGGATCCCTGTGATAGTTCTAAAAATTGTTGTTACAGGTTTCCTTCCGGTTTATGGGCTTTCGATTAAGAAGGAAGGTTGACTTCGAATGAGAGAGGAATAGGTGGGTCCTTAGTGTTTGGGCCAAAAGAAAAATAAAAGAAATCAAGTCTTAGTTCTTTACCTGACTTCTCAAACGCTCGATCCATATGTATTGGTGAAAAAGGTCGATGGTTTGTTGTTTCTCAATCCAGGATGCGAGAGTAAGGCCTACTTGTGGGTGTTGGGCCATGATATTTCTTGGACCATGGTTCATTGTAATTTGGTCCATGAAACCAACCTCTTCTCCCTCTTGAAGCGTCACTTTCATCTCCCTCTATTCCAAGGTGCCCAGATTATTTATTATACTCAATTGTAGATGTTCAATCAAGAATGGAAATTTCTTAAAAAGCTGTAATACCTGGCTAGAGTCTGGCATCAGAATTCCTACCGTCCGGTGGAATTCGGGGTGTCAGAATTTTCTAGAAGGGTTGGGGTTATGTTTGCTACATATTGTTTGAGAGTTTTGATGTTTTTAAGTAAAAAGGAAATGAGTTTTTGAAGAAAATGTACCAAGGCAGAAAAGCCAGGTTCGGCCGCCGAACTTGCATGGCTTTCGGTTTCACGTTTGGCCGCCGAAAGTGGTCTGGCCAACCATCTATAAAGGGCCCTAGGTTGGTCAAAATGGATAGTTTGCCTTCCATTTTCTAGATCTAGGTGAGACCATGATCTTTCTTGGGTGAGTTTTGATGTTTTCTTAAATCTTTCATGGTTTTGATGGATTTTATGTGTTTTTTAAGTTTTTGAGCAAAAAGAGCAAAGTTTGGAAGTTTGGAGATTTTTTAGGAGATTTCTCTATAACTCCACGTTGGGATTGTTATTCCTCTTGTTTGGGAGAGGTAAGTGAAGATCCTAAACTTTCTTACTTGAGTTTTGAAGGGTTTTTGGGAGTTATGTTTTGATATGCATGTTTAGGGTTAGTGGAGATTTTTTTTTTGATGATTTTGATGTTCAGGCATGTTTAGGTGTTATATGTTATGTTTGTTGGAGTTTTAGACCTCCTTATGCATAATATGTGGTATGTGCTAGTTGGGAGTAGTTGCTATGCATGTTGAGTAGGTTTGGGGGGAGATTTGCATGAAGCAGAACAAGGTTCTACCCTTCGGGCAAAGCCAGGTTCGGCCGCCGAACCCCTTGTGGAGGCAGTTTCGACTGCCAAAGCTTGCCCCCCAAAATTTGGACTTTCGTCTCTGGATGCAAGGTTCGGCCGCCGAAAGTGCCGTCGAAGGTTGAGTTTTGTCTCTGGACGAGACTTTCGGCTGCCGAAGGTGCCGCCGAACATGCATAAGTTTCGTCTCTAGAGGGGACTTTCGGCCGCCGAACCTGCCACCGAAAGTGCCCTGTCCAGCCTTCTTTTGCATGTTTTATGTGATTGTTTTAGGATCCTTTAGAGGGCTTTTGGGGGAGTTTTATAGAGTTGTTCTAGAGTTAATTGAGTCCCTCATATGCGTCCACCTGTGTAGGAACGAACCAGAGGAATCAGAGAGATCAGCAGTGAACACTGCTTCAGGACCTGCAGAGTCAGTACAGAGTCTACCAGAGGTGAGTGGAACTGAACTTAAACTTTTGATAAAGGATTATACATTTTTAGCATGTTTCATGCATCACGATATATATAGGATTGTTGCATTAGTGTACACAAATGTGTTGCATTGCATTATCCTTGTACTTGGCATGGCTCCTTGTACATTGCGTATGTGCTGAATGGACATAGTAGGGATTCATTAGCCCTCCAGGAAGGTTCTGGAACAGCCCTGCGGGGACCAAATACCTGGTACTAGGGTACCCAGATGATGTGGAGTTCTGGAACAGCCCTGAGGGGACCAGACTCATTTCGAGGGATTTTTGATCCGTCCATTTTGAGATGATGTGATTTACTTGTGGATGATGCATTTCATGAGATCATGTTTTATTGACATGTTTATTACGTTCTACTCACTGGGCTAGTATAGCTCACCCCCTCCACCACCACAGTTTTGCAGGTTCAGAGTCCAGAGGAGAGTTAGCTGGGTACAAGAAGAGTTTAAGATTGTAATAGTGTAGTGTAGACATGTAAATATAAAGAGATAGTTTATGTTGTACAGTGTATAGAATTGTGCTTGACTTATGAGTTTTAATCCCTTTTATTTATACATGGTCAGTTTGTTTAAATGTTTCTCTATGAGATTTGAAAACCTGGCTTAACATTTTTTTTGTATGAGTTGAGCTGCCTAGAGATGTATGAGAACTCTAGTAGGGGTTTTATAGTACAGAGATAGTGTATGCACAGGTTGAGCCTTGGAGCAGAGAACAGTTTTAAATTTTTACAGAAAATGTATGATCATGTATGGGATTTCATAGGTACACAGACAGTATAGTAGGCTTACTACGGGTCCCGGCGTCCTTAAGTCGATCTGGATCCTAGTGCCGGTAACAGTTTGGTTTTCGGGCTGTTACAGATTGGTATCAGAGCACCTGGGTTCATATGGTCGGACCTATGGAGTTAGAGTTGGGCTCATAGAGGTCATAGTTGGTCAAGCACAATAGGAAAGCATGTCCACTAGGATAGGATGTGAGTTTTATCTATGTGATGGTGTGGAATGCCATGATTCATGCATGTGCATTGCTTTTATGTGATTGCATGTTTGTAGGTTCATGTTTTACCCATGGACTACATATGCTGATGTGCAGTGTTATGTGCTGTTTTCCAGAGAGTTAAGATGCGAGGAACTCGTCGATCAGCCAGATTGACTGGAGTCCCACTAGAAAGTGAGGGTACAAGTGCTCCTCCTCCTGCATTGCCAAGGGCAAGATCTCACAGGTCCAGCAGGGAGGGAACATTAAGAGACCCTAAAAGGTCTTCTGATTAGAGCAGAAGGGGCTTGGACAGAGGAGGAAGTTCAGAAGAGATGAGAGAGGCCAGAGATGTTGAGCAGGGAGGAGATGGAAGTATGAGTATGGGAATGTCTGCAGAAGGCATGGGGGAGTCCCAAGGAGGCGCCCAGGCCTCGGGATTGGGCTATCCACCCTTTCCACCAGGTTCAGGGTATCCGATGGGAGGTACGTCGGATTACTCTGCTTTTACTCCACAGCCACCCTATATGCCTTATATGCCTTATCCATCTTTTTACCCCCCATACCACATGTATCCACCTCCACCTTACCACTCAAGTCCAGTATATTCAGAACCCAGAGAAACAGTACCTCCACCACCACCACCAGAACCAGCATTTCCTGTGGTACAACCACCTCAACCTAGCTCGTCTAAGGGAGGTAAAGTAAAGATGACGGAGTACCTGAAATTGGATGCTCCCAAGTTTAACACGGGAGATGATCCATTTGAATACCTCAGATCAGTTAGGATGATAACCAGTGAGTTGGGAGCGGATGATAGCAGGGCCATTGAGATGGCAGGGTTCATATTGAAGTGTAAGAAGGCTAGAGACTGGTTCAAGAACTATGTGGCCCCCAGGATAGACAGCATGTCATGGGAAGAGTTCGCCAATGAGTTTGCTGGGTGGGCTTTTCCTGACAGTTCCAGGGAAATGAAAGTTGTAGAATTTGAGCAGCTAAGGCAGACAGAAGGAATGAGTATTGACGAATAAACAGACAGGTTCCTGGAATTGTTACCGTTTATGGGTCAGACGTATGACACTGACCAGAAGAAGGCAAGGAGATATACCACCAGACTCCATCCCAGGTATTTCTCCCTGATTCTTCCAGCAGAGAAAGAGAGTTTTCACTCTATTGTGGATGCAGCCAGAAAGATGGAGGCAAGTGCCCTTTTACAGGGAACAGTAAAGCAGCAGGTGGCTCAGCCATCAGGTACTAAGGCCCCCAGTGCAGCAGTTTCTAGCAGCAAAAAGGGAGAGAAGTCCAAGTTCAAGAGAGGAAAGTTCTGGAGTAGAGTCAAGTCAGGTCTGGGAATGAGTAGTGGCTCTAGTGCTGGCATAGGCAGATCAGTATGTAAGAGATGTGGGAGATCACACGGAGGATCTTGTCAATGGGGATCTTCAGCCTGCTATAGATGTGGGCAGGAGGGTCATTTCTCACGAGAATGCCCTCAGGCAACATTGGTGGCACCATCCCAGCAGGTGACCTCTGGTAGTGTGGTCCAGTCAGCAGCTTCAGCAGTACCTCAGAGTACAAGCAGAGGAAGAGGAAGAGGGACAGCCTCTTCATCAGGGATGGGTTCCCGAGGTGCAGGTCCGTCAGCTCCGGCGCGGATTTTCACCATGACTCAGCAAGAAGCAGACACTTCTAACACTGTGGTGTCAGGTAATCTCCTCATTGGGTGTTCAGAGGTGTATGCTTTGATGGACCCCGGTGCTTCTCACTCTTTTATTGCTTCTAGAGCCGCAGAGAGATTGGGTCTGATAGTCTCCGAGTTAGAGTGTCCTCTCTGGGTCAGTGGACCCAAGTGCGACCCATCATTGGTAGAGTCAGTCTGTCGGTTCAGTCCAGTGTGTATAGAGGGTAGATACCTTCCAGCTGACCTGGTGGTTCTAGAGTTGACAGACTTTGATGTCATTCTAGGGATGGATTGGTTATCTACACATAATGCTACCTTGAACTGCAGAGACAAGGTAGTCAGTCTCAGAGACCAGGATGGTCGGAGTGTGTCTTCAGAGGAGACAGGAGGGGGACACCTAAGGGTTTGATATCAGCCCTTCAGGCTCGTAGGTTGTTGAGGAGGGGTTGTCAGGGGTTCTTAGCTCACGTGAGAGAGCTAGACAGTCAGGTTAGGGAACCGTCCTTCAGTACCAGTTGTCAGAGAATTCCCAGATGTGTTTCCAGAAGAGCTTCCAGGATTACCACCTGTTAGGGAAATAGAGTTCGAGATAGAGTTATTGCCTGGTATCAGACCGATCTCTATTCCTCCCTACAGGATGGCACCAGCAGAGCTGAGAGAGTTGAAAGATCACTTGCAGGAATTGGTAGACTAGGGTTTCATCCGTCCAAGTACCTCGCCTTGGGGTGCTCCAGTACTATTTGTCAGAAAGAAGGATGGATCCCTTAGACTTTGTATCGACTACAGACAGTTGAACAAAGTCACTATCAAGAACAAGTATCCTCTACCCAGGATCGATGATCTATTTGATCAGTTGGCAAGAGCAGGTTGTTTTTCGAAGATAGATCTGAGATCCGGATACCACCAGTTGAGAATCAGGGAAGAGGATGTGCCAAAGACCGCTTTTAGAACCAGATATGGGCATTATGAGTTCCTGGTAATGCCGTTTGGGTTGACTAACACCCCTGCAGCATTTATGGATCTCATGAACCGAGTTTTCAGAGAATACCTGGACCGCTTTGTTATTGTCTTTATAGATGATATTTTGGTGTATTCCAGGAATGCAGAGGACCATGCCCAGCATCTGAGGATAGTCTTGCAGACTTTGAGAGAGCATGGCTTGTATGCCAAGTTCTCCAAGTGTGAGTTCTGGCTGAGGAGCATTTCTTTCTTGGGTCATGTAGTAACAGATGAAAGCATAGCAGTAGACCCCAAGAAAGTAAAGGCAGTCGCCAATTGGCCTACACCCACTACAGTGTCAGAGATCAAGAGTTTTCTGGGCTTGGCAGGCTATTATAAGAGGTTTGTACAAGACTTTTCTAGAATTGCAGCTCTCATGACCAAACTGGCCAGGAAGAACCAGAAGTTTGTGTGGTCAGAAGAATGTGAAGAGAGTTTTGAGGAGTTGAAGAGACGGTTGACTTCAGCACTGGTATTAGCTCTGCCGACTAGTGATGAGGATTTCACAGTTTTATGTGATGCATCCCGAGTGGGATTGGGTTGTGTGTTGATGCAGAACGATAGAGTGATAGCTTATGCTTCTAGACAGCTGAAGAAGCACGAGCTGAACTACCCTACACACGATCTGGAGATGGCAGCTGTTATCTTTGCACTTAAGATGTGGAGGCATTACCTCTATGGGGTTAAATGCGAGATCTTCACGGATCATAAGAGTCTGCAACACATCTTGAGTCAAAGAGAGCTTAACTTGAGGTAGAGACGGTGGGTAGAGTTGCTGAGTGATTATGATTGCAAGATCCAGTACCATCCGGATAAGGCTAATGTTGTAGCAGATGCCTTAAGCCGGAAGTCACTTGGCAGCTTATCCCACATTTCAGCAGAGAGGAGGCCAGTGGTGAAGGACTTTTACAGGCTCATAGAGGAAGGGTTACAGTTAGAGTTATCTGGTACAGGTGCTTTAATTGCACAGATGAGAGTTACACCTGTGTTTCTAGAGCGAGTGGCTCTGAAACAGCACGAAGACCCTGAATTGGTGAAGATTGCCAGGACTGTTCAGTCAGGCAACAGTGCAGAGTTCAGATTCGACAGTGAGGGGATTCTTCGTCACGGGAAGAGACTCTGTGTACCAGATGACAGCAGTTTAAAGGAGGACATTATGAGAGAAGCTCATAATGCTAGATATAGCATTCACCCTGGAGCCACCAAGATGTATCAAGATTTGAGAAGAGTGTATTGGTGGCCAGCCATGAAGAGAGAAGTGGCACAGTTTGTGTCAGCCTGCGAGGTTTGTCAAAGGGTAAAGCTAGAGCATCAGAAGCCGGCTGCAAAGCTTAACTCGCTACCGATCCCAGAGTGGAAATGGGAGAATATAGCTATGGATTTTGTAGTGGGGTTACCGGCGACGTCCAACAGGTTAGACTTCATCTGGGTGATTGTGGATAGACTCACGAAATCTGCTCATTTCATTCCAGTTAGGAGTAACTACTCTGTGGACAAGCTAGCGCAGGTGTATGTGGAGGAGATAGTAAGGTTGCATGGAGTTTCTGTGTCGATAGTATCAGATAGAGGATCCCAGTTCACCTCTAGATTTTGGCAGAGTCTGCAAGAAGCTATGGGCACAAGGTTAGATTTTAGCACTGCTTTCCATCCACAGACGGACGGACAGTCAGAGAGGACCATCCAAACCATAGAGGATATGCTCAGAATGTGTGTTTTGGACTTTGGCGGTTCTTGGAGGCAGCATCTACCTCTGGTGGAGTTTGCCTACAATAACAGCCATCATGCCAACATAGGGATGGCTCCTTATGAAGCTCTGTATGGGAGAAAGTGTAGAACACCGGTTTGCTGGGAAGAAGTAGGAGAGAAGGCTCTTGCAGGGCCAGAGCTAGTAGAGGTTACCAGCAGACTAGTGCCTATTATCAGAGAAAGGATCAGGACAGCTGTTAGTAGACAGAAGAGTTATGCAGATATCCGCAGGAAACAGATAGAATTTCAGGAGGGGGATATGGTATTGCTGAAAGTGTCTCCGATGAAAGGGGTGGTTCGCTTTGGGAGGAAGGGTAAACTAGCTCCACGATACATAGGTCCCTTTGAGATACTACAGAGAATCGGGAATGTGTCGTACAAGCTGGATTTACCTACTTTTATGGAAAGAATCCATCCGATTTTCCATGTTTCTATGCTACGAAAATTTGTGTCAGATCCAGGTAAGATTCTTAGTGAGCCTGATGTAGAGATCCTAGGGGATCTCACCTATGTAGAGCAGCCAGTGCGGATTCTTGACACTCAGATCAGAAGGTTAAGGAACAAGGAGATCCCGATGGTAAAAGTCTTATGGAATCACCATAATCTGGAAGAGTGCACCTGGGAGACACGGGAGTCTATGCTCCAGTAGTATCCCTATCTGTTTTAAGGTTAGTTTTCCCCTTTCTTTGTGTTATTGTTTGAGGAACATTCGGGGACGAATGTTCTTGAGGGGGGGAGAATGTAATACCCGGCTAGAGTCCGGCATCGGAATTCCTACCGTCCGATGGAATTCGGGGTGTCGGAATTTTCTAGAAGGGTTGGGGTTATGTTTGCTACATGTTGTTTGAGAGTTTTGATGCTTTAAGTAAAAAGGAAATGAGATTTTGAAGAAAATGCACCAAGGCAGAAAAGGCAGGTTCGGCCGCCGAAGATGGACTTTCGGCCGCCGAACTTGCATGGCTTTTGGTTTCACGTTTGGCCACCGAAGGTGGTCTGGCCAACCACCTATAAAGGGCCCTAGGTCGGTCAAAATGGATAGTTTGCTTTCCATTTATAGATCTAGGTGAGACCATGATCTTCCTTGGGTGAGTTTTGATGTTTTCTTAAATCTTTCATGGTTTTGATGGATTTTATGTGTTTTTGAAGTTTTTGAGGAAAAAGAGCAAAGTTTGGAAGTTTGGAGATTTTTGAGGAGATTTCTCTATAACTCCACGTTGGGATTGTTATTCCTCTTGTTTGGGAGAGGTAAGTGAAGATCCTAAACTTTCTTACTTGAGTTTTGAAGGGTTTTTGGGAGTTATGTTTTAATATGCATGTTTAGGGTTAGTGGAGATTTTTTTTTGATGATTTTGATGTTCAGGCATGTTTAGGTGTTATATGTTATGTTTGTTTGGAGTTTTAGACCTCCTTATGCATAATATGTGGTATGTGCTAGTTGGGAGTAGTTGCTATGCATGTTGAGTAGGTTTGGGGGGAGATTTGCATGAAGCAGAGCAAGGTTCTGCCCTTCGGGCAAAGCCAGGTTCGGCCGCCGAAGGTGGACTTTCGGCCGCCGAACCCCTTGTGGAGGCAGTTTCGGCTGCCAAAGCTTGCCCCCAAAAATTTAGACTTTCATCTCTGGAGGCAAGGTTCGACCGCCGAAAGTGCCGCCGAAGGTTGAGTTTCATCTCTGGACGAGACTTTCGGCTGCCGAAGGTGCCGCCGAACATGCATGAGTTTCGTCTCTGGAGGGGACTTTCGGCTGCCGAACCTGCCGCCAAAAGTGCCCTGTCCAGCCTTCTTTTGCATGTTTTATGTGATTGTTTTAGGATCCTTTAGAGGGCTTTTGGGGGAGTTTTATAGAGTTGTTCTAGAGTTAATTGAGTCCCTCATATGCGTCCACCTGTGTAGGAACGGACCAGAGGAATCAGAGAGATCAGCACTGAACACTGCTTCAGGACCTGTAGAGTCAGTACAGAGTCTACCAGAGGTGAGTGGAACTGAACTTAAACTTTTGATAAAGGATTATACATTTTTAGCATGTTTCATGCATCACGACATATATAGGATTGTTGCATTAGTGTACACAAATGTGTTGCATTGCATTATCCTTGTACTTGGCATGGCTCCTTGTACATTGCGTATGTGCTGAATGGACATAGTAGGGATTCATTAGCCCTCCAGGAAGGTTCTGTGTAACAGCCCGGAAACCGAACTGCTACTGGCACTAGGATCCAGATCGACATAAGGTCGCCGGGACCCGTAGTAAGCCTACTATACTGTCTGTGTACCTGTGAAATCCCATACATGATCATACATTTACTGTAAAAATTAAAACTTTTCTCTGTTCCAAGGCTCAATCTGTGCATGTGCAATCTTTGTTCTAAAACAATCCCTACCAGAGCTCTCATCCATGCTCTAGGCAGGTTACCTCATCTGTATGTTAAGCCTGATTTTTAAATGTAATAAAATACATAAAACAAACTGATCATGTGCATACAAAAGATTACAACTCAACTATGTCAAGCACAATTCTATACACTGTACAATACAAACTATCTCTTTAATTACATGTCCATACTAGCACTATCACAAAACCTTAACTCTTCTTGTACCCAACTAGTTCCCCTCTGGACTTTGAACCTGCAAAACTGTGGTGGTGGAGGGTGTAATACCCGGCTAGAGTCCGGTATCGGAATTTCCACTGTCCAGTGGAATTCCAGATGGTGGAATTCTTATGAAGGGTATTAGGTATGTTTTAAAGTTTTTTTTTAAGTTTTTTTTTTAAATTTTAAGTATATAAATGAAGTGAGTTTTGAAAGAAAAGCACCAAGGGAAAACAGCCAGGTTCGGCCGCCGAAAGTGAGTTTCGGCCGCCGAACCTTGCATGGTTTTGGAGGCACCAAGCGGCTGCCGAAGGTGGTCTGGCCATCCACCTATAAAAAGGGAGTCAAAGTCGGTTGATGGATAGATTTTTCTCTCCATCTGCTGCCAGAGGTGAGCTTCAAATCTACCTAAGGTGATTTTTCATGATTTTCTTCAAATTCTTTGGAGTTTTAATGAGTTTTATGGTTTTTTTGAAGTTTTGAACAAAAAGATCAAGAAATTGCAACTTGGATTGTTTTCTTCAGTTTTGCCACGATAGAATCCTTTATTCCTTTGTTATTAAGAGGTGAGTAATGATTTTAAGCACCCTTTCATGTTTTGTAAAGGATTTAGGGAGTTTTGAGGGAAAGTTGCATGTTAGGTTTTTTAGGGTGTTTATGTTGATGGCATGTTATTTGAGGATATAAGGTTGTTTTGGTGAAGTATTAAAGCTAGTTTAGGACCCCTTTATGCATGTTTTTGAGGATATGCAAGTTGTGGCTTGTTGTTATGCATGTTCGAGTTGGATGGGAGGCTGTGTGTATAAGAACAGAGCTGGTTCTGCCCTTCGGGCAAAACCAGGTTCGGCCGCCGAACCCCTTTGTGGAGGCAGTTTCGGCTGCCGAAACCTGCCTCCGAAAATTGAGTTTCGTCTCTGGAGGCAAGGTTCGGCTGCCGAAGGTGCCGCCGAACATGCATGAGTTTCGTCTCTGGAAGGGACTTTCGGCCGCCGAACTTGCCCCCGAAAGTGCCCTGTCCAGCCTTCCTTTGCATGCTTTTTGTGATCTTTTGAGGATGTTCAGGGGGGTTCTTTGGGAGTTTTTAGAGATATTTTGAGTGAGTTTGGTCCCTCATTTTGAGTCCACCTGTGTAGGATCGGACCGGAGGAACCCCGTAGACCCGCAGGGATAGTTGCCCAGAGTTTGATCAGAGTCATTCTGAGGTGAGTGGAACTAGACTTTATGACTTTTTAACTAATGTTCATTACATGATTCATGCATCATGATGTATATAGGGTGTATGCATTAGAAATCATGAATATGTTGCATTTGTTTGATCTGTGATGTTATGGAATGGACATTGCACGGATTCGATAACCCAACAGCTTTATTGTGTGCACTGAAGTCCTGCGAGCCTTTGCGCCGGGCATAGTTTATGTGTGAACTGAAGTCCTGCGAGCCTTCGGGCCAGGCATAGTACAGTGGGTTTTTCTATTCTGTCCATTCCTTGCTATGATTACTTGTGCAGTGACGCATTTCATGAAAGCATGACTTGATGTTTTGTTTTATTGTTCTACTCACTGGGCTAGTATAGCTCATTCCTCTCCCCTCATCCCAGATTTTGCAGGTTCAGGTGGAATGGGAAGGTAGCAGGACTTTAGTAAGGGTAGAAGAGTTGTACAGTTTAGATGTTGACATGGATAGTGTTGTAAATAAATGTACAAATAAAGTTTCAAAACATTGTATAGAACGTAAACTTGTGCTTGACCCATATGTATTTATAAATTTTCTATACATGGTCTGAGTTTTTATATGCTTATGTTTGTTATGAGAATAACCAGGCTTAACATCTACAGTTGTGATTTGTCTAGGGCTGTGATGAGTGCTCTAGCATATGATTTATGAGTTGTTTTCAGATGATGTGTATACACAGGTTGAGCCTTGGTTTTTAAGAAAATTTTTTACCCATGATCAGGTATGAGTTTTGGCAGGTACACAGAGAGTCTAGTAGGCTTGCTACGGGTCCCGGCGACCTTAAGTCGGCCTGGATCCTAGCGCCGGTAGCGGTCCGATTTTCGGATCGTTACAGATTGGTATCAGAGCCCTAGGTTCATATGGTCGGACCTAGAGTATGTCGGGCTCATAGATGTCAGTGTTGGGCAAGCACAATAAAGAAAACCATGTCCACTAGGATAGGATGTCGAGTCCTGTTTTGTTTATGCTATGATGCTATGATATTTCATGTTTTGAGATGAATGCTTTGAGGGTTTATGTGTTGAGCATGGACCATACGATACTGATATGTTATGTTATGTCATGTTTTCTTTCAGAAAGATAGGATGAGAGGAACTCGTCGATCCGCGAGATTGACTGGAGTCCCACCGGAGAATGAGGGTGTTGATGCCCGTCCTCCTGCATTGCCAAGGGCAGGATCTCAAAGATCAAGTAGAGAAGGTACGTCAAGGGGCCCTAGAAGGTCTTTTGGCGAAAGCAGGGAAAGGAGGACAGCGGAAGTGAGGGAGGCCGAGGCTGGAGATCAGAGCGGAGATGCTAGTCTGGGTATGGGCAGATCTGAGGAAGGTATGGGAGAATCTGTGGGAAGAGCTCAGGCTTCAGGGTTTGATTATCCACCCCGCTACCCACCCTTCCCGCCAGGTACAGAGTATCCGATAGGGAGTACGTCGGATTACTCTAGCTTTCCCCCATATCCTACTTATACGCCATATCCTCCTTACTATCCCTTATATCCTCCATATCCCATGTATCCACCCCCACCTTTTTTACCCAGGTGCAGTTCCTGAATCTAAAAGTACAGCAGCACCCTCACCCCCAGAACCTGAACCAGTAGCTCCTGTTGTCCAAGTACCCAGATCCAGTCCAGCTGAGGGGAGTAAGGTGAAGATGACAGAATATTTGAAGCTGGATGCTCCCAAATTCAATACGGGAGATGACCTATTTGAATATCTTAGGTCAGTTAAGATGATAACTGATGAACTGGGAGCTGATGACAGTAGAGCCATTGAAATGGCAGGATTCACATTGAAATGCAAGAAAGCTAGGGAGTGGTTCAGAAATTATGTGGAATCCAGAATAAGTAGTATGTCATGGGAAGAGTTTGCCAATGAATTTGCAGGGTGGGCTTTTCCTG
This sequence comes from Manihot esculenta, assembly GCF_001659605.2. Taxonomy (NCBI): domain Eukaryota; kingdom Viridiplantae; phylum Streptophyta; class Magnoliopsida; order Malpighiales; family Euphorbiaceae; genus Manihot; species Manihot esculenta. The sequence continues at coordinate 557,032 of NC_035161.2, read as the reverse complement.
ACAGTTCCCGAGAGATGAAGATGGTGGAATTTGAACAATTGAGACAAACAGAGGGAATGAGTGTAGATGAATACACAGACAAGTTTCTGGATCTGTTTCAATATGTGGGGCAGGCATACGACACCGACAAGAAGAAAGCAAGAAGTTATACCATGAGGTTGCATCCTAGGTATTCTTCACTGATTTTAGCAGCTGAAAAGGAGAGTTTTCACTCTATTGTGGATGTAGCAAGGATGATGGAGGCGAGTGCCAAGTTCCAAGAAACAGTTAAGCCACAGCCGGCACAGTCCTCAGGTCCTAAAGCTCCTGATACAGCTACTCCAGGGGACAGGAAGGGAGAGAAAGGTAAAGGGAAGAAGAGCAGATTCTAGAGTAAAGTGAAACCCGGCCAGGGAATGGGTAGAGGCTCAGGTTCTGGCACTGGTAGACCAGTATGTCCCAAATGTGGGAGACAGCATGGAGGATTGTGTTTGATGGGGTCTTCAGTTTGTTTCAGATGCGGGCAAGAAGGGCATATGGCAAAGCAGTGTCCTAGCATGACCTCGGTGGCATCATTTCAGCAGACGACATCTGAAAGTGTGGCACAGTCAGCCGCTCCAGCTATGCCTCAGGCAAGTGGCAGAGGTAGAGGGAGAGGGACAGCCTCTTCTTCTATAGCAGGTTCCCGAGGTGCAGGTCCAGTGGCCCCAGCACGGATTTTTACTTTGACGCAATAGGAGGCCGACACTTCCAACACTGTGGTGTCAGGTAATCTCATCATTGGGTGTATGGATGTGTATGCTTTGATGGACCCTGGTGCTTCTCACTCTTTTATTGCTTCAAGGGCCGTCGAGAGGTTGGGTTTGATGGTCTCTAGTTTGGAGTGTCCTCTCTGGGTCAGTGGACCCAAGTGTGACCCATCTTTGACAGAGACAGTCTGTCGTTTCAGTCCAGTGTTCATTGAGGATAGATGCCTTCCAGCTGACCTGGTGGTTCTAGAGTTGACGGATTTTGATGTCATTCTAGGGATGGACTGGCTATCTATACACGGTGCCACTTTGGACTGTAGGAATAAGGTAGTTGTGTTTAGAGATCAGGATGGGTATGAGTGTGTCTTCAGAGGAGACAGGAGGGGCACGCCTAGAGGCTTGATATCAGCCCTCCAGGCTCGTAGATTGTTGAGGAGAGGGTGTCAGGGATTTCTAGCTCACGTGAGGGAGCCGGATAATCAAGTTAAGGAACCAGCATCTATGCCAGTAGTTAATGAGTTTCTAGATGTTTTTCCAGATGAACTTCCAGGGTTACCACCTGATAGGGAGATAGAGTTTGAGATCAAACTGCTACCAGGTACTAGACCTATCTCTATTCCTCCCTACAGGATGGCAACAGCAGAACTTAAAGAGTTGAAAGAGCAACTTCAGGACTTGGTAGATAAGGGTTTCATCCGCCCTAGTACCTCACCTTGGGGTGCTCCAGTGTTATTTGTCAGAAAGAAGGATGGATCCTTTAGACTTTGTATCGACTACAGACAGTTGAACAAGGTCACTACTAAGAATAAGTATCCCCTACCTCGGATTGATGATCTATTTGACCAGTTAGCTGGAGCAGGTTGCTTTTCCAAGATAGATCTGAGATCCGGATATCATCAGTTGAAAGTCAGGGGAGTAGATGTGCCAAAGACAACCTTCAGAACTAGATATGGGCATTATGAATTCCTGGTAATGCCGTTTGGGTTAACTAATGCCCCAGCAGCATTTATGGACCTCATGAACAGAGTATTCAGGCAGTATCTGGATCACTTCATTATCGTCTTCATTGATGACATCCTAGTGTACTCCAGAAATGAAGTTGAGCATGCCCAACATTTGAGAATAGTTCTGCAGACCCTGAGAGAACATGGCTTATATGCTAAGTTCTCCAAGTGTGAGTTCTGGTTAAGGAGCGTATCTTTTCTGGGGCATGTAGTTTCAGCAGAGGGCATAGCAGTAGACCCCAAAAAGATAGAGGCTGTAGCTAACTGGCCTAGACCCACTATAGTGACAGAGATCAAGAGTTTCTTGGGTTTAGCGGGTTATTACAAAAGGTTTGTACAGGATTTTTCCAAAATAGCAGCTCCTTTGACCAGGTTGACAAGGAAGAATCAAAAGTTTATATGGGCAGATCAGTGCGAAGAGAGTTTTGAGGAGTTAAAGAAGAGATTGACGACAGCCCCGGTTTTAGCACTGCCTGCTAGTGGAGAGGACTTCACAGTATTCTGTGATGCGTCCCGAGTGGGACTGGGTTGTGTGTTAATGCAGAACGACAAGGTGATTGCCTATGCTTCTAGACAGCTGAAGAAACATGAGTTAAATTACCCTACACACGACCTGGAGATGGCAGCGGTGATTTTTGCACTTAAGATGTGGAGACATTACCTTTATGGGGTAAAATGCGAAATTTTCACAGATCATAAAAGCTTACAGTACATCTTGAGTCAAAGGGAGTTAAACCTGAGGCAGAGGAGATGAGTTGAACTGCTCAGTGACTATGATTGCAAAATTCAGTACCATCCGGGTAAAGCAAATGTAGTAGCAGACGCTCTTAGCCGGAAATCTCTTGACAGTTTGTCTCATATAGCAGCAGTAAGGAGACCAGTGGTGGCAGAGTTTTACAGACTCTTAGATGAAGGTCTTCAGTTAGAATTGCCTGGTACAGGTGCACTGGTAGCCCAGATGAGAGTAACGCCCATATTTCTTGAGCAGGTGGCTCAAAAACAGCATGAGGATCTTGAATTAATGAAAATTGTCAGGACTGTTCAGTCAGGCAACAGTGCAAAATTCAGATTTGATAGCTCAGGGATTCTCCGCTACGGGAATAGATTGTGTGTACCAGGTAATGAAAGTTTGAAAGAAGACATTTTGAGGGAAGCACATAGTGCAAGATACAGTGTTCACCCTGGAGCCACCAAGATGTATCAAGACTTGAAGAAGCTGTATTGGTGGCCAGCTATGAAAAGAGAGATAGCACAGTTTGTATCAGCTTGTGAAGTTTGTCAGAGGGTGAAACTAGAGCATCAGAAGCCGGCTGAAATGCTTAACCCACTACCTATTCCAGAGTGGAAATGGGAAAGTATAGCTATGGATTTCGTGGTGGGATTACCGGCAGTATCCAACAGGATAGACTCCATTTGGGTGGTCGTGGACAGATTAACCAAATCTGCTCATTTTATTCCTGTCAGGAGCGACTATTCTGTGGACAAACTAGCACAGATTTATGTAGAAGAGATAGTGAGACTGCATGGAGTTCCAGTGTCTATTGTGTCAGATAGGGGACCTCAGTTCACCTCCAGGTTCTGGCGGAGTCTGCAGGATGCTTTGGGCACAAGGTTGAATTTTAGCACTGCATTTCATCCTCAGACGGACGGACAGTCAGAGAGGACCATCTAGACGATAGAGGATATGCTCAGAATGTGTATGCTAGACTTTGGCGGTTCTTGGAAGCAACATCTACCTTTGGTGGAGTTCGCCTACAATAACAGTCATCATGCTAGCATTGGGATGGCTCCTTATGAAGCTCTCTATGGAAGGAAGTGCAGATCACCGGTATGCTGGGAAGAAGTGGGAGAAAAGGCTCTTGCAGGGCCTGAACTAGTAGAGATTACCAGCAGAGTGGTGCCCATTATCAGAGAACGAATCAAGACTGCTGTTAGTAGGCAGAAGAGCTATGCAGACATCCGCAGAAAACAAATAGAGTTTCAGAAAGGTGATATGGTGTTGCTGAAAGTGTCTCCAATGAAAGGGGTGGTTCGTTTTGGGAAAAATGGTAAACTAGCTCCACTATACATCGGACCCTTTGAGATTTTGCAAAAGATTGGGAATGTGTCGTATAAGCTGGATTTACCTGCTTCCATGGAAAGGATTCATCCAGTTTTCCATGTTTCTCTGCTACGGAAATTTGTGTCTGATCCGAGTAAGGTTCTTCAGGAGCCTGATGTGGAGATCCTTGGAGATCTCACTTATATAAAGCAGCCAGTGAGTGTAACAGCCCGGCCCGTACGCACGGCACTATTACCACTCACGGCCCAGGGCTATCCCTCGCCTGGCCTCTTGCCACCTCGGGCTTTCCACTGGCGTCGTGAGCAGCTCTTAACATCCCTTCACCCTCACGGGTTCCGGGCAGGATTTGTCCCCTTGGGTTCTCGTCAAACGCATCCTTCCCCAAGTGGATTTGGCCCAAATTTCCCTTGGGAAATTAGGTCGCCTCCCCCACTGCTCGAACCCTTGACCTCCCACTTTAAGGGAATAGTCTGGTGAGAGTGAGTACCAATTGTTTGGAACAATTGGTACTCACTCTCACCAGACTATTCCCTTAAAGTGGGAGGTCAAGGGTTCGAGTAGTGGGGGAGGCGACCTAATTTCCAAAGGGAAATTTGGGCCAAATCCACTTGGGGAAGGATGCATTCGATGCAAGAACCCAAGGGGACAAATCCTGCCAGGAACCCGTGAGGGTGAATGGATGTTAAGAGCTGTTCACGACGCCAGTGGAAAGCCCGAGGTGGCAAGAGGCCAGGCGAGGGATAGCCCTGGGCCGTGAGCGGTAACAGTGCCGGGGATCACGTCCGGGCTGTTACAGTGAGGATCTTAGACACGCAGATTAGAAAGCTGAGGAACAAGGAAATCGCAATGGTGAAAGTTTTATGGAACCACCACAATTTAGAAGAATGCACTTGGGAGACAAGGGAATCTATGCTTCAGCAATATCCATACCTGTTTGAGGTTAATTTTATGTGTTTTGTGAGGGTTCTCCTCTTTTGTATTGTTTGTTTGAGGAACATTCGAGGACGAATGTTCTTAAGGGGGAGAGAATGTAATACCCGGCTAGAGTCCGGTATCGGAATTTCCACTGTCCGGTGGAATTCCAGATGGTGGAATTCTTAGGAAGGGTATTAGGTATGTTTTAAAGTTTTTTTTTAAGTTTTTTTTTTAAATTTTAAGTATATAAATGAAGTGAGTTTTGAAAGAAAAGCACCAAGGGAAAACAGCCAGGTTCGGCCGCCGAAAGTGAGTTTCGGCCGCCGAACCTTGCATGGTTTTGGAGGCACCAAGCGGCTGCCGAAGGTGGTCTGGCCATCCACCTATAAAAAGGGAGTCAAAGTCGGTTGATGGATAGATTTTTCTCTCCATCTACTGCCAGAGGTGAGCTTCAAATCTACCTAAGGTGATTTTTCATGATTTTCTTCTGTTACAGTGAGGATCTTAGACACGCAGATTAGAAAGCTGAGGAACAAGGAAATCGCAATGGTGAAAGTTTTATGGAACCACCACAATTTAGAAGAATGCACTTGGGAGACAAGGGAATCTATGCTTCAGCAATATCCATACCTGTTTGAGGTTAATTTTATGTGTTTTGTGAGGGTTCTCCTCTTTTGTATTGTTTGTTTGAGGAACATTCGAGGACGAATGTTCTTAAGGGGGAGAGAATGTAATACCCGGCTAGAGTCCGGTATCGGAATTTCCACTGTCCGGTGGAATTCCAGATGGTGAAATTCTTAGGAAGGGTATTAGGTATGTTTTAAAGTTTTTTTTTAAGTTTTTTTTTAAATTTTAAGTATATAAATGAAGTGAGTTTTGAAAGAAAAGCACCAAGGGAAAACAGCCAGGTTCGGCCGCCGAAAGTGAGTTTCGGCCGCCGAACCTTGCATGGTTTTGGAGGCACCAAGCGGCTGCCGAAGGTGGTCTGGCCATCCACCTATAAAAAGGGAGTCAAAGTCGGTTGATGGATAGATTTTTCTCTCCATCTACTGCCAGAGGTGAGCTTCAAATCTACCTAAGGTGATTTTTCATGATTTTCTTCAAATTCTTTGGAGTTTTAATGAGTTTTATGGTTTTTTTGAAGTTTTGAACAAAAAGATCAAGAAATTGCAACTTGGATTGTTTTCTTCAGTTTTGCCACGATAGAATCCTTTATTCCTTTGTTATTAAGAGGTGAGTAATGATTTTAAGCACCCTTTCATGTTTTGTAAAGGAATTAGGGAGTTTTGAGGGAAAGTTGCATGTTAGGTTTTTTAGGGTGTTTATGTTGATGGCATGTTATTTGAGGATATAAGGTTGTTTTGGTGAAGTATTAAAGCTAGTTTAGGACCCCTTTATGCATGTTTTTGAGGATATGCAAGTTGTGGCTTGTTGTTATGCATGTTCGAGTTGGATGGGAGGCTGTGTGTATAAGAACAGAGCTGGTTCTGCCCTTCGGGCAAAACCAAGTTCGGCCGCCGAACCCCTTTGTGGAGGCAGTTTCGGCTGCCGAAGCCTGCCTCCGAAAATTGAGTTTCGTCTCTGGAGGCAAGGTTCGGCCGCCGAAGGTGCCGCCGAACATGCATGAGTTTCGTCTCTGGAAGGGACTTTCGGCCGCCGAACTTGCCCCCGAAAGTGCCCTGTCCAGCCTTCCTTTGCATGCTTTTTGTGATCTTTTGAGGATGTTCAGGGGGGGTTCTTGGGGAGTTTTTAGAGATATTTTGAGTGAGTTTGGTCCCTCATTTTGAGTCCACCTGTGTAGGATCGGACCGGAGGAACCCCGTAGACCCGCAGGGATAGTTGCCCAGAGTTTGATCAGAGTCATTCTGAGGTGAGTGGAACTAGACTTTATGACTTTTTAACTAATGTTCATTACATGATTCATGCATCATGATGTATATAGGGTGTATGCATTAGAAATCACGAATATGTTGCATTTGTTTGATCTGTGATGTTATGGAATGGACATTGCACGGATTCGATAACCCAACAGCTTTATTGTGTGCACTGAAGTCCTGCGAGCCTTTGGGCCGGGCATAGTTTATGTGTGAACTGAAGTCCTGCGAGCCTTCGGGCCAAGCATAGTACAGTGGGTTTTTCGACTCTGTCCATTCCTTGCTGTGATTACTTGTGCAGTGATGCATTTCATGAAAGCATGACTTGATGTTTTGTTTTATTGTTCTACTCACTGGGCTAGTATAGCTCATTCCTCTCCCGTCATCCCAGATTTTGCAGGTTCAGGTGGAATGGGAAGGTAGCAGGACTTTAGTAAGGGTAGAAGAGTTGTACAGTTTAGATGTGGACATGGATAGTGTTGTAAATAAATGTACAAATAAAGTTTCAAAACATTGTATAGAACGTAAACTTGTGCTTGACCCATATGTATTTATAAATTTTCTATACATGGTCTGAGTTTTTATCTGCTTATGTTTGTTATGAGAATAACCAGGCTTAACATCTACAGTTGTGATTTGTCTAGGGCTGTGATGAGTGCTCTAGCATATGATTTATGAGTTGTTTTCAGATGATGTGTATACACAGGTTGAGCCTTGGTTTTTAAGAAAAATTTTTACCCATGATCAGGTATGAGTTTTGGCAGGTACACAGAGAGTCTAGTAGGCTTGCTACGGGTCCCGACGACCTTAAGTCGGCCTGGATCCTAGCGCTGGTAGCGGTTCGATTTTCGAGTCGTTACAGAGGGGGTGAGCTATACTAGCCCAGTGAGTAGAACATATAAAACATGTTAATAAAACATGATCTCATGAAATGCATCATCCACAAGTAATCACATATCTCGGAATGGACGGATCAAAATTGTAATACCCGGCTAGACTCCGGTATCGGAATCCCTACCGTCCGGTGGGACCTCGGATGTCGGAAACCTCTAGAAGGGTAAAACTATGATTTTATGAAATGTTTTCATGTATTTCATGTTTTTAAGTAAGAAATTAAATGAGTTTTTGCATGAAAAATCTTTGGAGGAAAACCCAGGTTCGGCCGCCGAAAGTCAAGTTCGGCCGCCGAACATTTCATGGATGCGGAGGCACATTCGGCCCCCGAACGTGGTCTGGCCAGCCACTATAAAAGGGTCCCTTAGCTGAAAACGGGCGAGCTTTTTCCCCATTTTCGGCCAAGGTGAGCTTTCCGCCGTCTCTCACCCATTTTTGATGTTCTTCCTCTAAATCTTTCAAGATTTTCACTTGTTTTCACTTGGTTTTGAAGATTTAAGCTTTTGAAACAAGTTTTGGAGCTTTGGGAACTCAGGAGCTCATTTTCGTGGATCTCCAAGTTTAGGTCGTCTCCCTCTCGATCTTCAAGAGGTAAGAGCCGATCTTAAGCTCCTTATGTGTTTTAAATAAGTTTTATGCAAGATCTATGGGTAGAATGCATGTTTAGGCTTGTTGTTAGGTTTATGTTGTGATTGAACAATGTATGTTGGAAATGTGTTGTTTGAAGTGTTGTAGTTGGGGTATATTATAGTTTGAGACCCCTAGGTGTGATGTATGATGTGTATGCATGTGTAGAAACAAGTTTATGCATGTTTTGAGGCGTTTTGGAGGCTGTGGACACAAGGGAGCCAAGTTTCTGCCCTTCGGCAGAAACTCAGGTTCGGCCGCCGAAGTGACTTTCGGCCGCCGAACCCCCTTGTGGAGGCAGTTTCGGCTGCCGAAGCCTGCCCCCGAAACTCAAGTTTCGTCTCTGTCTGGGAGGTTCGGCCGCCGAAAGTGCCGCCGAACCTGCATGACTTTCGGCTGCAGAAGGACTTTCGGCCGCCGAACCTGCCGCCGAAAGTGCCCTGTTCAGCCATTTCTTGCATGTTTTCAGGTGATGTTTCAGGATGTTTTAGGGGGTTTTTGGGGAGTATTTTAGAGTCATATTCATGTATGTTTGGTCCCTCATTTGAGTCCACCTGTGTAGGTTCGAACCCGAGGAACCGAGACCCCCAGCAGTGAGCCAGCTGCTTCAGAGTCTCTTCAGAGCTAGCCAGAGGTGAGTGGAATAAACTTTAAGTTTTAAAGCAAATTAATGAAATGTTTTAGCATGATTCACGCATCATGAATTCCATGAGATATATTAGGTTGTTTGCATTAGAATTCACGAATATGTTGCATTGCATACTTTGTTGTTGATGTGGATGAATGTTGAATGATCCATTAGCCCTTGTATGTCATGATAGCCTATGTGAGTCCAGGTGTGCCTGCTACGGCTCTACGCCCCTGGCACTATGACAGATTATGGAAGTCCGGGTGTGCCTGCTACGGCTCTACGCCCCCGGCATGTATAAGTAAGAAAGATAGGGGCTAAATGGTGACAAGTTCATCCTTGTTGTGAAATGTTTGTGTTATGGCGCATACATGAAAGCATGATTTAAATTGATGTTTTATTATTCTGCTCACTGGGCTCTAGTAGCTCACCCCACTCCCTTTATCCCCAGAGTTGCAGGTACAGGATAGACCAGGAAGTCGGCTAGAGTGAAGTTAAGTCATACATGTTGTAATAGATAGTAGTGGACATGAACATGATGTAATGAGTATTTATGACCATGTAATGTAATGAATGATTTGATGATGTATTGAGGATTATAGTAGTGCTTGACCTAGAGGTGTGTGAATCCCCATTATGTACAGAGTGTCTAATGAGTAATGATGTTAATGACCATGATTATCCAAGCTGATATGTATGATGATGATACCCCATTGGAGTATTTGATGAGGACTCCAGTGTGGGGTTTATGTATGATTTTGTGCATGCACAGGTTTTGCTTGGATAAGAGAAAAGAAAATTTTTTACAGATCATGTATATGTTGTTATATATGGGATTCCACAGGTTTACAGGAGGTATGTAGGCTTGCTACGGGTCCCGGCGGCCTTAAGCCGATCTGGATCCTAGCGCCGGTAACGGGTCGGATTTCCGGGTCATTACAAAAATTCCCTCAAATTGTGCCTGGTCCCCGTAGGGCTGTTCCAGAACTCCACATCATCTAGGTACCGTAGTACAAGGTATCTGGTCCTCGTAAGGCTATTCCAGAACCTTCCTGGCGGGCTAGTGAATCCCTGCTATGTCCATTCAACACATACGCAATGTACAAGGAGCCATGCCAAGTACAAGGATAATGCAATGCCACATAATAGTGTGTACTAATGCAAACAAGCCTATAATCATCATGATGCATGAAGCATGCTAAAGATGTAAAATCCTTTATCAAAATTTAAGTTCAGTTCCACTCACCTCTGGTCTGACTCTGAACTGACTCTGCAGGTCCTGAAGCAGTGCTCACTGCTGTTCTCTCTGATTCCTCTGGTCCGCACCTACACAGGTGGACACATATGAGGGACTCAATTAACTCTAGAACAACTCTATAAAACTCCCCCAAAAGCCCCCTAAAAGACTCCAAAATAATCACATAAAACATGCAAAAGAAGGCTGGACAGGGCACTTTCGGCGGCAGGTTCGGCGGCCGAAACACCCCTCTAGAGACGAAACTCATGCATGTTCGGCGGCACCTTCGGCGGCAGAACCTTGCCTCCAGAGACGAAACTCAATTTTCGGAGGCAGGCTTCGGCAGCCGAAATTGCCTCCACAAGGAGTTCGGCGGCCGAAACTCAAGCTTCGGTGGCCGAACCTGGTTTTGTCCGAATGGGCAGAACCTCCCCTGCTTCATGCAAAACTCCCCCCAAACCTACTCAACATGCATATCAACTACTCCCAACTAGCACATACCATAAAACATGCATTAAGAGGTCTAAAACTCACTTACAACCTCAACAAATATCACAAATAACATCAAAACATGCTTATACACCAAAATCAACAAAACTCTCAACTTAACCTAACCATGCATATAACCCTACAAACTCCCATATAACCATCAAAACTCAAGTAAAAAGGATTAGGATCTTCACTTACCTCTTCTAAACAAGAGATTGAACGATCCCAACGTGGAGTTTATGGAGAAATCTCCTCACAAATCTCCAAACTTGCTCTTTTGCTCAAAAACTCTAAAAACATATAAAAACTCTTAAAACTTTGAAATAATTGAAGAAAACACAAAGATCACCCAAGGAAGATCATGATCTCACCTCTGTGAGTGGGAAGAAAGGAAAATCTTATCCTTTCACCGACCTTTGACCCCCCTTTATAGATGATTGGCCAGACCATCTTCGGCGGCCAAAAGTGCTCCCGCATGTCATGCAGTTTCGGCGGCCGAAAGTCCTCCTTCGGCGGCCGAAACTGGCTTCTCTGCCTTGGTGCATTTTCTTCCAAAAACTCATTCCTTTATACTTAAAAACATCAATCACTTAAAACAACATGTAGCAAACATAATCCTAAACCCTCTAGAGAATTCCGACATCCCGAATTCCACCGGACAATAGAAATTCCAATGCCGGACTCTAGCCGAGTATTACATTCTGGAACAGCCCTGCGGGGACCAGATACCTGGTACTACGGTACCCAGATGATGTGGAGTTCTGGAACAGTCCTGAGGGGACCAGACTCATTTCGAGGGATTTCTGATCCGTCCATTCTAAGATGATGTGATTTACCTGTGGATGATGCATTTCATGAGATCATGTTTTATTGACATGTTTATTATGTTCTACTCACTGGGCTAGTATAGCTCACCCCCTCCACCACCACAGTTTTGCAGGTTCAGAGTCCAGAGGAGAGTTAGCTAGGTACAAGAAGAGTTTAAGATTGTAATAGTGTAGTGTGGACATGTAAATATAAAGAGATAGTTTATGTTGTACAGTGTATAGAATTGTGCTTGACTTATGAGTTGTAATCCCTTTTATTTATACATGGTCAGTTTGTTTAAATGTTTTTCTATGAGATTTGAAAACCTAGCTTAACATTTTTTTTGTATGAGTTGAGCTGCCTAGAGATGTATGAGAACTCTAGTAGGGGTTTTATAGTACAGAGATAGTGTATGCACAGGTTGAGCCTTGGAGCAGAGAACAGTTTTAAATTTTTACAGAAAATGTATGATCATGTATGGGATTTCACAGGTACACAGACAGTATAGTAGGCTTACTACGGGTCCCGGCGACCTTAAGTCGATCTGGATCCTAGTGCCGATAACAGTTCGGTTTCTGGGCTATTACAAAAGCAACTCTGTATCAATATCTCTTTTGTGAATTGAAGAAAAATATTGTTTGAAAAGCTACGGAATTTATGATCTAGAGGGAAAATCATTAGTTTCTCTAGCAAAGTTAAAGGATGACACAAGGCTCGAAGACTCTAGTTGAGAAACATAACAAGTAATTAAAGAGCCTTGGGTTCATATTTGAGTGAAAACCATTAAATGGGACTATATAAGCTTTTGGAATGGAAACCCATTATGAATGGCTTCTGAATAGAAATAAGAGCTCTAATACGCATTTGTATGGCAATTCCAAGTTTGGCCATGAATTCGACATCTAGTTCAATAAATTGACCTAAATTTTTTTTGATATTGTAATAATCTCGTGGTGACATCTTACTAGGAGATAGAACTTAAAACTTGTACTCAGAAGGGACAATCATGAAACTTGATTTCATCAAAAGAAACCTAATGAGGCCATTCATTGATAATGAGGAAATTATTTCAGATTGAGCACATGCAAAATCGTAAGATATACTAAAGATATCCTTCATCTTTAAAAGAAAAAAGAAATATATTATTGCATTTGGAAGTCACATAAAAATCCTTCTTCAAAGACCACTATGTGAACAAAAAAGTTTTGATAGTAGTGGCACTAAAAAACCTTATTGTAATGGGCTTGCCCACTAGATATTTTTGTTGTAATGAGCTGCCTACTAGACATTTTTGTTGTAAGAGCTTGCTATGGCTGTCGTCTTCTTATAGGGATAAGATAAGGTCATTGCAATTAAAGATCTTAGTTAGAGCCATTAATTCATTTATATGTTTCTCAGAGTTTGACATAAGGAGAAGGGTAGGTTGGTGAGAATGCAGGAGGAAATAAAGGGGAAAGCAAAATCAATGATTAAGGAAAAAGAAAAGAAAAGGAAGGATGAAAAAAAAAACTGAAGAGAGACTATGTTCTTAGAGAGCATGTCCGAGACCCAAATTGTCTTTGTTACTAAGTTAATTCTCAGGGGAACCCTTAATTGTAATTAGATAGTTAGTTATAGTTTACTCTATCAATATATGTGTATGTATTTACTATTTCAGTTACAGATATACTAATCAAATAGTAATAATATACTATATCCTTACATATTAATATTATATATATATATATATATATATATATCTTTTAATTAAAATTATATAATGAATAATTATAAAAAAAAATAATACAATACTCTTATCGAGAATTGTACATAATATAATTAGTATTTTATAGTTTAAATGTTAGTGATGTTCTGAGATCCAGAAAATAGAGTTTACAGTAATTGTGTAAGTTTAGATGGAGTGGAAGACATTCCTCCTCTTTTATCCCTTTTTCTTTTGTCTGATAGTGACGTTTAATTGCCTATCTGCTACAGTGCCACCTGTCTCTGTCACTCAGGTCCGTACGTACGGATGTGTCAGAGCCCCTCTCCACGCCAAACAGCCATTTAATTCCCCGCGACGCGCATACGGGCAGGGCTGCGAAGTGACCGTACCTACTCTCTTCCTCTGGTCATATCATCAGGCTAGATTTCCTTTAAAAGGGTTCGCGTGTGAGGTCTATCCAGTTTGATTCCCCGACTAGGCTCAGATGCACAATCTAGGCTGGTTCACTTCAAGAAGGACCTGGTGGGCTTTGGGCTTGTATTCCTCATTAAGGTTCACTTCGCTTGGACATGCATGTTTGCCCCTAAGTGCAGAAGGTCCGGCGGTCATCAAGTGCCCTTTACCTCCTTAATAATTATTACATGATTGATGGGGTAAATCCTTAGAACCCATTATGACCGCGCGGCCCGAGTCCTTACCTTTACTCTTTTCAAATTCAAAATCCTAATTTTCTCCATCTTTACTTGTGAATTTCTCCCAGCTTAACTTAACATTAAAGGCCTTAAACTACATGCGCGCTTAATCAATATTTCAACTCACTTAACTTTGCATAATCAATGAACTAGGCTGTCTCTTCTGGGACTTTGCCAATCGAACTAACCCGGTCTAAGAGCTCGGCATCGAGCTGGACTCCTTATTCGCGAGTTTTTCTTATTTTGATAAGGGCATTTCCGTCTTTTGGCTTACAACCTCTTCGGCGTTGCGAGCTCGGACATATAATACTTAGAGAAATAACTTGCTCGCATAGGTTGCTCGCATAGGTTACTCGCATTAGGCAATTTTTAAATCTTGCGTTTGCTATGAGCTCAAACATATTATACTTAGAGATGTAACCCTTTGACAGTCAAGGCGGTCTAGGCTGTATACCCTGCTGGGAGGGGGAGCTCGGCCTTTTGGTGTTTTCCTTTACTTGGCTCATCTTTGCTAAGTATTTATTTATCGTGAGCTGATTCGGGCTGGGAGCACGACTCTTTGCTCTCATTCATTTTTTATGCATTCTGCGTTTGTGGGTCCCTTCATAGGGGGAGTTCGGCTCTTTACTATTTCTTTCACATTTTGGCTTTATTCAGCTGGGTTGTCCATATGCTGCGAGTCCGTCTAGCTAGTGAGCTCGTCTGCTTAACATGTTCGTGAGCTCGGATTTTTGTTTTCGATTTTTAAATGTCTCGAGCTTTGAGGTCGGACTTGTTTCCTTGCTTCTATGCTGAGCGTAATACAGGTTGTGCTTCAGCTTGTTTGCTCATGCTTTTCGTTTTGCCTTAGTCTTTTCTGGTGAGGGGAGACTTGGGGTCGCTATTTTTCTTCATTGATCTTTCTCCTTCCAGCTTGGTCGGATGATGCTGATATTTATTGTTCGAGTCCAGTCACCTTCCTCCCTGGGATTTTATCTCCTTTTGAGCTCGGTCTTGCTTAGCTCAACTCAGGGTTCAGGCTCTTTGGCCTTACTGTCGCTTCCAGGCTCTTTGGCCTTACTTGGGATTTAAGCTCGTTGGCCTTACTGTCACTTCCAGACTCTTTGGCCTTACACGGGATTCAGACTCTTTGGTCTTACTGTTGCTTCATCCTATCAGCTCGATTTTATAGTGCTGGGGGTCATTTTTTCGAGACCAGCCACCCACCTCACTAAGGGCTTCACTTAGGATTCAGGTTCTTTGGCCTTACTGTCGCTTCATCCTCTCAGCTCGGTTTTGTAGTGCTGGGGTCATTTTTCCGAGGGCAGTCACCCACCTCACTGAGGGCTTCACTTAGGGTTGAGGCTCTTTGGTCTTACTATTGCTTCATCCTCTCAGCTCGGTTTTGTGGTGCTGGGAGTTATTTTCCGATGCCATTCACCCACCTTACTGAGGGCTTCGTTTGGGATTCAGGCTCTTTGGCCTTACTGTTGCTTCATCCTCTCAACTCGGTTTTGTAATGCTGGGGGTCATTTTCCGATGCCAATCACCCACCTCACTGAGGGCTTCGTTTGGGATTCAGGCTCTTTGGCCTTACTGTTGCTTCATCCTCTCTGCTCGGTTTTGTGGTGCTGGGGGTCATTTTTCGATGCCAATCACCCACCTCACTGAGGGCTTCACTCCCTCTCAGCTCGATTTTTTGGTGTTGGCAGTCATTTTCCAAGGCCAGTCACCTACCTCACTGAGGGCTTCTAGTGCCTGTTCTTTTTTTTAAATAGACAATTGAGACACATAATGATAGAAATAGCATTGCTTATTTCATTCATATTTTTCAGAGTACAAATGTTTACATTACATTGCATGTATTTTAAGGAAAGTACCTCTTCAGATGCTGAATATTCCAAGCATGGGGTTCCGAATTTCCCTGTAGGTCTTCAATCCGATATACTCCAGGCTTGACAACTTTAGTTATTCTGAAGGGGCTATCCCAGGTCGGTGCTAATTTTTCCACTGCCGCTCTATTTCCCATGGCTTCTAATTTTCTCAGTGTTAGATCTCCCACCTTCAGGCTTCTTTCCTTAACCTTCTGATTATAGTAGCGAGCTGCTTTTTATTGAAAAGAAGCTGTGCAAACTTGGGCCTCTTCTCTGATCTCCTCTAGGGCATCCAAATTACTCCTCAGCTTTTCACCGTTGGTGTCTTCATTGTTGAACTGCACCTGATGAGAAAGGATTTGTAGCTCAATAGGGACCACGGCCTTGGTGCCAAATGCTAGTGCAAACGGTGTTTCCTTTATTAGTGTCCGAGGGGTAGTCCTGAATGCCCACAGGATGCTATTAAGTTCAGTTGCCCAATTCTTCTTTGCCCCATCCAGTCGCTTTTTCAATCCTTGGAGGATAGCTCGGTTCATGACCCATCTAGCTATTGGTTTGATGATGGGCTACCGAAGAGAACTTGTGCCAGATGTCCATGTTCCTTGTGAAATCTTTAAAGGTCTTGTAGTCAAAATGCTTATCGTTGTCTGATATAAGCATCCTCGGTATCCCAAATCTGCAGATGATGTTGCCCCAGACAAAGTCTATCACTTTTCGTGCCGTGATGGTGGGGACGGCCTCAGCTTCGGGCCACTTTGAGAAGTACTCCACGGCTACTATCACAAACTTCTTTTGCCCTATGGTCTTAGGGAAAGGGCCCTAGATGTCAATGCCCCACTGTGAGAATGGCCATAGGCTGGATATACTGGATTGGGGTGTGGCTAGAATGTTGATGGCGTTGGCAAACCTTTGACATACGTCGCATCTTTTGATAAATTCCTCTACTTCTTTTTTAACTGTGGGCCAGTAGTAGCCCTGCTTGAAAATTTTGTTTGCCAACGTGCCTGCTCCTTCTTGTGCTCCATAGATCCCCTGGTGTATCTCCTCAATTACCCTAGCTTCTTCTTCAGGGCTTACACATGGAAGACATGGACTGGATTTCCCCCTTCAGTATAGAGTCCCCCTTACTGCTTGATAATTGGCAGCTCGGGCTACAATTTTTCTTGCTTCAGCTTTGTCTTCAGGGAGCTTCCCATTTTCTAAGTATTCCAGGTACGGGATCATCTAGTTCTGCCCTTCTTCGATCTGCGTCATTGTAACAGGCCTCTCAAAGGCGGGGATGCTGATGTCCTATATGTACACTTCATCTGAAAATTGTTCTAACTCTTCTTCGGATAAGCAACTAAGCAGGTTCACTTCTTCGTTCTCTTCTCAAGGTATTATCTAATATTGTACAATAATTCCCTACTCGTCGAGCTCAGCTTCTATAGCTTTCACCTTTGCCAAGTACTTCTGCATAGTGGGGTCCCTTGCTTAGTATGCCCCCGTTATTTGATTGATCATCAGCTGGGAGTCGCTGCTTATTTTGAGATCGATTTCCCCTATTTCCATTGTTATCAGCATCTCATTTATTAAGACTTCATATTCTGCCATGTTATTGGAAGCAGTAAACTCCAATCATAGGGCGTAACAGACCTTGAATCATTGTGGGCCTTTCAATAGTATCCCAACGCCACTGCCTTCAGCACTGGATGCCCCATCTACAAACAATCTCCAGTTGAATTCCAGCGAGGGCTGTTCTTCACTCTCTCCTCCTGCCACACCTGATGGTTCTCTATTGAGCTCTGTCTGCTCGTCATTGAAGGAATATTCTGCTATTAAATCAGCAAGGGCTTGAGCTTTGATGGCTGTCTGAGTTCGGTATTCAAGACAGTAGGGGCCGATTTCAACAGACCAAGCGAGCATTTGGCCTGATGTCTCCAGTCTATGAAGTATTTTCTTCAAGGAGTGATCAGTCATCACCACTTCCTGATGGCTTTCAAGGTAGACCCCGACTTCTTCACTACCAACAGTTGGGAGTATGCTAACTTCTCTATGCTCAAGTATCTGACCTCGGCGTCTTTGAGCACCTCGCTGACATAGAAGACTGACTTCTACTCTCCCTCTTCTTCCCTTACCAGCACAACACTTATGGCTTGTTCTAAGGCCGCTAGGTGGATCAGGAGTTCTTCCCCGGCTAATGGATTGCTGAGCACATGTGGTGAGCTGAGGTATTGCTTGAGGCTCTTGAAGGTTTGCTAGCAATCCTCTGTCCATTCGAAGTTTGAAACTTTTCTCAGCTTCTTGAAGAATGGTAGGCACCTTTCTGTAGGCTTTGACATGAAATGGTTAAGTGCTACCACCCTTTCTGTGAGTCTCTGCACATCCCTTACACAGGTCGGCTCAGGCATCTTCACTATGGCTTCTACTTTCTCATGATTTGGCTCAATGCCCTTTCCACTGACCATGTAGCCTAGGAACTTTCCTCCTCTGATGAAGAAGGCACACTTTGCCAGGTTCAGCCTCATTCTGTTCTATTCCAGTACTCCAAAATACTTCTTTTAGATCTGCCAAGTGCTGCTGGAAGGTCTGACTCTTCACCACCATGTCGTCCATATACACCTCCACATTCCTCCCTGTTTGACCTTTAAAGATCTTATTCATCAGTTTTGATATGTCCCCCCTGCGTTTTTTCAGCCCGAAGGGCATGGCCCTGTAACAATAAGTCCCTACTTCAGTTATGAACGAGGTCTTCTCCTCATCCGACCTGTCCATTGGAATTTGGTGATAACCAGACATCACATCAAGGGACAACATATAATCAAAGCCGGCCATAGAATCGACTATTTTATTAATGTCTGAGAGGGGATAACAGTCTTTGGAGCAAGCTTGGTTCAAGTTGGTAAAATCTATACACATTCTGTATTTGCCATTGGGTTTTTTGACTAGTATAGGATTTGCTAACCACTGTGGGTACATGACTTCTCTAATGAACTCTGCCTCTAATTTTTGCACTTCCTCTCTGGTAGCTTGCTGCTTCTCCTTCCCAAACACCCTTTTCTTCTATTTTATTGGTTTTGCTATTGGGAGGACATTGAGCTTGTGAGTCATCACCTCGAGGTCAATTCCTGGCATGTCAGAGGGCTTCCAGGCGAAGCTTGAGGCATGTCCTCAAATCAGGGCCATTGCAACCGCTTTCTATTCTTCGCTCAGGCTCGCGTTGAGGGTGAAGACCTTGTTTGACTTTTCTTCTAACAGTGGGAAGGTCTCCAGTTCTCCAACGGGCTCCGTCCTAGCTTCCTTCTTTTCATCCTAGACCTCAATGACCTCCGAGTTTATCCCCTCAGCTATTGCACTCGGTTCTGCCACTGTGACTAGATACACTGCTCTTGCTTCCTCCTATCATCCCTGGACTACTCCCACCCCTACCTCAATTGGGAACTTCATGGTTAGGTATCTGATGCTGGTCACCACTTCAAATTCGTACAGCATAGGCCTTCCCAGGATTGCATTGTAGCGTAACGGGAGCCTCACCATCAGGAACACTACGTAATGAGTTCGAGATAGGGTCGGTTCACCCAGAGTCAGGGCTTCCTTCACCTTTCCCTCTACGGCCATCGGAGTTCCTCCAACCCCTTTCACCGAGGCTTGATCCCTTACTAGTTGCTCCTTTAGTATCCCTATCTGCTGGAAAACCCTGTAAGGCAGCAAGTTCACCTTGCTCCCCTCATCGACTAGGATCTTCCGGACCCTATAATTGTGAATGACGGCCTCAATGACAAGAGCGTCATCATGGGGCATTTGAATGCCATGAGCGTCCTCAGGGGAGAAGGAGATGATTGCTGGGGAGTGTTCTACTACTTGCGGGACTTCGATGTTGCTCCCCTCCCCATCTCAGCTTCTCTTCCTCCCTCTCCTGCTTATTCGGCCACCAGTCCCTCCGACAATCATGTTGATGGTTCCGCTGGAGCTGTCATTAATGAGCCCTGCCCCCTGTCTATAGGGCCTCTCTACTATGGGGTTCTGCTTGAGCCTCTCTTCTTCTGGTTTCTTCACAAAGTTTTGGAGATGCCCCCTCTTGATCACCCTCTCAATCTCACTGATCAGCTGTGTAATACCCGGTGATAGAGCATATTTTAGTCCATTTTATCATTATGTTCTTGATGTTTATTTACATCTTTTCTACTTAATTTTGTGGTTTTAATTATGTTTTGCAGATATTAGGTGTAAAGAGACAATCTGTAGAAAATGCTCTTAAAACTGCTAAAAAGTGCCAAATATGGAAAGTGCCAAAAAAGGAAAGTTTCCAAATAAGAAAAGTTTTCAGAAAAGGAAAGTTTTCAAATGAGGAAAGTGCAAAAGCAAAAGCAAACAAGGAAAGCTCAGTCAGAAGATCATTTGAAATTCAAATCGCAGATCTTTCTTTCCTTGTTCAAAGATGTGCACACACTGCAGCAGTCATATCTTCTTATTTAGGCAGCAAGATCTCAAAGAGATGCTCTTCCTCTTCTGCATTCAATATTCAAATTTCAAAAGAGGCTCCACCTAAAAAGGAATGTATGGACAAGCATATCTTCCCCTTTGAAGATCAAAATTCGTGCATCCTTCCTATTCAGAAACAATCTGCGCGATTTCCTCTTCTGAGAGCCATCTGCGCGCCACCTTCCTTTTCTGCAACAACTTGGGCAGCAAGTTGCACATGGGCAGCACCTTGGGCAGCCTCTACACTAATTAGGAAGTAAGATAAGCATCTAAACTTATTTAGGAAGCATAATCTACGCCTCCTTCCCTTTCTGAGACCAAACCGCGCGCACCAACTTCCTTCCGCAGTGCATTTTCGCGCAGCCTTCCTTCTGAAGCCGAAAAGCGCGATTCTTTCCTTTTCAGACACATCTTGGGCAGAAAATACCTCTTGGGCAGTAAGTATGACCTAGGGCAACACTTTTGAACTATAAAAAGCCACATAGGAAGCCTCTACAGGGTCTTTAAGCTCCCCTTGGGAGACACCTACGAAATTCACATATCTTCTTCTACCTTTCTCCTTTTATTTTATTTTTAGTTTTGTTTCAGCCATGAGAGGCTGAAATCTTTTATCCTAGTTGAGGATTGGTTGAAACTAAGGTTGTTTAATGGGTTGTGAGATCTGAACATAAATTATTGTCTTTGGTTTTGTTCAATATTTATGCAATTGATGCTTTAATTACATGATTACTTTGTTGTTTTGATCAAATTGGCCACTTGATTTTAATTGCAAAGTTAATTGATTGTTAGTTGGGATTATTTTTAGTCCGTAATTGCTGGAAATATTCTGACCTTAGAACACTTGGGATAAAACCCAAGAAAATTGCATGATCTAGCGTTATCTCCATACGTTTGGGTAGCTAGGATTGGATCTCTCTATTTCTTTATGCAATTGACAATTGTTTTGATGCCTATGGCCCAAGGACGTTCCTTGGCAATTTGTTAATTAGTAATTAATTAGAGGACGTTCCCTAATTAATTTAATCATAAGGAGAGACATGGTGGTGAGAAGCGTCTTCCACCCCCATAACTAATCTATTGAACCAATCAAGATAATTTAAGTTTCAATGATCAACCCAAACAACCAAAGTGGATCCATATCTTCAACTAGGCTTTTCTCATATTGATTTACTCTTTTTATTTTAATTATTTGCTTTCTATTATTACTCTCATTATTAGTTACTACAATCAATCTCAAACCCCCCCATTTTACTTTTACTGCAATTTATTTTTATTCCGCTTTCAGTTTTATCTCGTTTCAGTTTATTTTGCTTTCCGTTTATATCTCATTTGAGTTTATCTCGTTTTCAGTGTATCTCGTTTTCAGTTTTCTTCTTTTGTAGTTTATTTTTATTTCCGTTTATTTTATTGGTCTTGATAAGGAAAATAGGTAAGTCTTCAATTCCCTGTGGATTCGATCCTTTCACCACTATCTGCAGTTGTAAATTGTTGATAACCAGAAAGGTTATTTTTGACCGGCCTCGACAACCGCGAGTCACCCGGCTAGACTTCGGTATCGGAATTCCTACTGTCCGGTGGAATCTCGGATGTCGAAAACCTCTAGAAGGGTAAAATCATGTTTTTGTAAAATGTTTTAATGTATTTCATGTTTTTAAGTAAGAATCAAATTGAGTTTTTGAATGAAAAATACCATGGAGGTATTTCCAGGTTCGGCCGCCGAACCTCATGTTCGGCTGTCGAACGTTGGATAGTTTGGGAGGCTAGTTAGGCTTCCGAAAGTTGGCTCAGGTTGGGCCGCCGAATCCTCATGTTCGGCCGCCGAACTTGCATGAGTTTAGGAGGCACTTTAGGCCTCCGAAGGTGGTCTGGCCAGCCCCTATATAAGAGCTCCATGGCCGAAACGGGCGAGTTTTCTCCCCATTTTCGGCCACGGTGAGTTCCTGCTCTTCCATGGTTCGTTTTTGATGATTTTCCCCCGATCTTTCTTGTTTTAATAAGCTTTATGTTGATTTGAAGATTTTTGAACAAAAGAGCAAGTTTTGGAGCTTGGAGACCAAAGAGTGGATTTCTCCCATCTCCGAGTTAGGATCGTCTCTACTCTAGATCTTCAAGAGGTAAGAGTCGATCTTTAGCTCATTATGTGTTTTAAATAAGTTTTTTATGCAAGTTTATGGGTAGAAATGCATGTTAGGAGGTATGTGGAGGTTTATGTGTTTTTGGACAATGTATGTTGTGTGAATATGTTTTATGTGTTTTATTTGGGGTTTAGGATAGTTTGAGACCCCTATGAACCAATGTATGTGTTTATGCATGTTGTAGCATAGGTTTGTGCATGTTTGTGAGATTTGGGAGGCATTTGTGCATAAGGAAGCTGTGTTTCTACCCTTTGGCAGAAACTCAGGTTCAGCCGCCGAAGGGACTTTCGGCTGCCGAACCCTCTTATGGAGGCAGCTTTCGGCTGCCGAAGCCTGCCCCCAAAAGATGACTTTCATCTCTGGAGGGCAATTTCGGCCGCCGAAGGTGCCGTCGAACATGCATGAGTTTCGGCTCTTGAGGGACTTTCGGCCGCCGAACCTGCCGCCGAAGGTGCCCTGTCCAGCCTTTCTTTGCATGATTTCTAGGATTGTTCTAAGGTGTTTTAGGGGGTTTTTGGGGAGTATTTTAGAGTCATGTCTATGTATGTCTGGTCCCTCATTTCAGTCCACCTGTGTAGGTTCGGACCCGAGGAACCGAGGCCCCCAGTAGTGAGTCAGCTGCTTCAGTGTTTGGTCAAAGCTAGCCAGAGGTGAGTGGAATAATTCCTTATGATTTATAAGTAAAATAATAAAAGTAATAGCATGATCCACGCATCATGAATGCCATGAGTTATTTAGGGTGTTTGCATTAGAAATCACGAATATGTTGCATTGCATTCTATGTTGTTGTTGTGGATGAATGTTGAATGATCCTTTAGCCCTCACTATGATGAGTTATGAGTATATGGTATGGAAGACCAGGGAGGCCCATTTTACGCCCCCCTGGCACTATTGGAAAGAGTTATGTTATGTATATTAAGTAAGAGAAAGACCAGGGAGGCCCATTCTACGCCCCCTGGCATTATTGGAAAGTTTCAAGGGCTATAGGTGACAAGTTCATCCTTGATGTGATATAGTTATGATGTGATGCATTTCATGAAAGCATGAATATTAAAATGATGTTTGTATTATTCTGCTCACTGGGCTCTAGTAGCTCACCCCTCTCCCTTAACCCCCAGGTTTGCAGGTTCGGGCTAGACCAGGAAGTCAAGAAGAGTAAAGTTTATGTATGTAATAGTTAGTAAGTGGACATGAGAATAATGTTGATGTAATATTTAGTCTTGAACAGTAATGTAATGATGTATTGAGGATAGAGTTGTGCTTGACCCTAGTATGTTGAGTTGATCCCTTTTAGTAAATAATTTAATGATGTTTTATGTTATCCAAGCATATTGTATGATTATGATACCCCATTAGAGCATTTGATGAGGGCTCCAGTGTGTGGTTTATGTTATGAGTTGTGCATTGTAACGACCCGGAAATCCGACCCGTTACCGGCGCTAGGATCCAAATCGGCATAAGGCCGCCGGGACCCGTAGCAAGCCAACATACATCCTGAAAACCTATGGAATCCCATACATGAACAATATATTCAAAACCTGTAAAAATTTTCTTTCTTTTATCCAAGCAAAACCTGTGCATGCACATTACTATACATAAACCGCACACTGGAGCCCTCATCAAATGCTCCAATGGGGTATCATCATCATACATAAAAAGCTTGGATAAACATAATCATTAACATCATTACTCATTGAAAATCATACATTAAAGGGATTCTCCACATAATAGGTCAAGCACTACTCTAATCCTCAATATAACATTACATCATTTTATACATTACATGAACCATAAAACATGCTTTGACATTAATCTCATGTCCACTACTATCTATTACAACATAACATAGCTTCACTCTAGCCGACTTCCTGATCTATCCTGTACCTGCAACCCTGGGGGATAAAGGGAGTGGGGTGAGCTACTAGAGCCCAGTGAGCAGAATAATATAGACATTAATTTAAAACTTATGCTTTCATGTATGCGCCATAACACAAACATTCCACAACACGGATGAACTTGTCACCATTTAGCCCCCTATACTACATAGTTATGCCAGGGGCGTAGAGCCGTAGCAGGCACACCTCGACTTACATGGGTCATCATGATATACAAGGGCTAAATGAATCACTCAACATTCATCCACAACAACAGCAATTTATGCAATGCAACATATTCATGAATTCTAATGCAAACAACCTATTATATCTCATGGCATTCATGATGCATGAATCATGCTAAAACTTTCATTAATTTGCTTTAAAAATTAAAGGGTTATTCCACTCACCTCTGGCTAGCTCTGAAGAGACTCTGAAGCAGCTGACTCACTGCTGGGGGTCTCGGTTCCTTGGGTCCGAACCTACACAGGTGGACTCAAATGAGGGACCAACAAACATAAACAAGACTCTAAAATACTCCCCAAAAACCCCCTAAAACACCTCAAACACATCATAGAAGTCATGCAAGAAGTGGCTGGACAGGGCACTTTCGGCGGCAGGTTCGGCAGCCGAAAGTGCCTCCAGAGCCGAAAGTCATGCAGGTTCGGCGGCACTTTCGACGGCCGAAACTGCCCTCCAGAGACGAAAGTCCTCTTTCGGGGGCAGGCTTCGGTAGCCGAAACTGCCTCCACAAGGGGGTTCGGCGGCCGAACCTGAGTTTCTGCCAAAGGGCAGAAACTCGGCTCGTCACGCATTTTTGCCTCCAAATCCAAAACATCAACCACAAACCTGTTCTACAACACTCCCAAGCAAGCATACAGGCAAATAGGAGTCTCAAACTATCCTAAACCCCAGCCACATGGCATTAAACACAAGCAAATCAACATACATTGCTCAAAAAACACATAAACTTTCTCATGAACTTAAACATGCATTTCTACCCCAAATCTAGCATAAAACTTTCATAAAACATAAAAGGAGTGTAGATCGGGGCTTACCTCTTGAAGATCGAGAGGAAGAACGATCCTAGCTTGGAGAACGGAGAGATCGAGCTCCAAAATCTCCAAGTTCCAAAACTTGCTCTTTTAACTTAAAATCTTCAAAACTGTAACAGACCGGAAACCGAACTGCTACCGGCACTAGGATCCAGATCGGCTTAAGGCCGCCGGGACCCGTAGTAAGCCTGTCATACTGTCTGTGTACCTGTGAAAACTTATACATGATCATACATTTTCTGCAAAAATTAAAATCTTTTCCTTAGTTCTGAGGCTTAACCTGTGCATATGCTATATCTGGTCAGTAAACCCCTACTAGAGCTCTCATCAATGCTCTAGGTGGGCTATCTCATTCTATATTAAGCCTGATTTTCAATACATAGAGTAAACATTTACATCAAGTGATCATGTATACTAAAGATTACAATTCTTACATTGGTCAAGCACAAGTCTATACATTATATAACCACAATAATCTCTTTAAGATTACATGCCCACTCTAACTATTACATGTGTACATGGTTCTTCCATACCCTGGTAGCTTTCTCTTTAAACTCTGAGACTAACCTGCAAAGACTGGGATGAGGGGAGAGGGGTGAGCTAAACTAGCCCAGTGAGTAGAAAATTAAAACATGCTTCATGCCATGTATCATAACATATTCATTTCTTATCTTTGGCTTTTATCCGTATGGGGTTCACGCAAGCGTCCTTCCCCCAAGAGTTCACGCAAGCGTCCTTCCTCTCACGGAAAGGTCATGACCTCCTTTACATTTTCTTTATGCAATGCACAAGATTCATGAGACTAGTGCAATCAACCTACTATAAATGCTCATGATGCATGGTTATGCTATAAGAATTTAAATATACGTTTAAATCCATTTCCACTCACCTCAGAAAGACTCTGAACAACTACTAGCAGCTATCTCTGCTGATCTCCTGGGTTCCTCTAGTCCGAACCTACACAGGTGGACTCCAGATGAGGGACTAAACTAACATAAAACATCTCTTAAGAACTCCCCAAAAACCCCCCTAAAAGATCACAGAACATTCACATAAAACATGCAAAAGAAGGCTGGACAGGGCACCTTCGGCGGCAGGTTCGGCGGCCGAAAGTCCTGTCCAGAGACGAAAGTCGCCTACTTTCGGCTGCCGAACTTCATGCTTCGGCGGCCGAAAGTCCTTCGGGGGCACCTTTGGCAGCCGAAAGTCTCATCCAGAGACGAAACTCAACCTTCGGCGGCACTTTCGGCGGCCGAACCTTGCCTCCAGAGACGAAAGTCCAAATTTTCGGAGGCAAGCTTTGGCAGCCGAAACTGCCTCCCTAAGGGGTTCGGCGGCCGAACCTTGCTTCGGCGGCCGAACCTGGCTTTTCCAAAGGGCAGAGACTTACTCTGCTTCATGTAAACTTCCCCCAAAAAAAATCCTCAACATGCATATCAACTACTCCCAACTATCACATGCCATATAACATGCATAAAGAGGTCTAAAACTCTCCTAAAAGCTTAAACATACACATCAAAAAACACTCAAACTTGCTTAAACACAACATCTCCCAAAAACCCCATCTAAACCTAATCATGCATACTAACCATACAACTTCCATAAAACCTTCAAAAATCAACCAAGAAGCTTAGGATCAACTCTTACCTCCTAAAGAACTTGAGGACAAGTGATCCTAACGTGGAGATGTGAAGATCTAGCTCTCCAAGCTCCAAACTTCAAAACTTTGCCAAAACCTTCAAAACCAACATAAACTCTTCAAAACTTTGAGAGATTTAAGGAAGAACATGAAAATCTCCTAAAGAGAATCAGAGCCTCACCTCTGGTGGAGAAAATGGAAACTTTATCCAAAATCACCGACCTTTGACCATTTAAAGGTGGCTGGCCAGACCACCTTCGGCGGCCAAACGTGAAGCCGAAACCATGCAAGGTTCGGCGGCCGAAAGTCACCTTCGGCGGCCGAACTTGCTATTTCTCCTTAGGTGCTTTTCTTTCAAAAACTCATTTCTTTAACAATTTTTAAAACATTAAAACACTTAAAACATCTTAGAAAACATATGTATTACCCTTCTAGAGAGTTTCAACACCCGAGATTCCACCGGACTACAGGAATTCCGATGCCGGACTCTAGCCGGGTATTACAAAAACCAAGTTGTAAAACTTATTAAAATCAAGAAAACTAGTAGGAAGAAGCTCAAAACCATTGAGGGACGGCGGAGAGCTCACCTTGACCGAAAATGGGAGAAAACCTCGCCCGTTCGGACATGGGGGCCCCTTTATAGCGGCTGGCCAGACCACTTTCGGGAGCTGAACGTGCCTCCGCATGCATGCAATGTTCGGCGGCCGAACATGAAGTTCGGCGGCCGAACCTGCACTTCCCTCACATAAGTTTTCGGGGGCCTAAAGTGCTCCCGAAGGCATACATGTTCGGCGGCCGAATCTCAAGGTTCGGCGGCCGAACCTGGGTCTTCCTCCTAGTTTGATTTCATGCAAAAACTCATTTAATTTCTTACTTAAAACATGAAATACATGAAAACATTTTAGAAAAACATAATTTTACCCTTCTAGAGGCCTCCGACATCCGAGATCCCACCGGACGGTAGGGATTCCGATACCGGAGTCTAGCCGGGTATTACATTCTCCCCCCCTTAAGAACATTCATCCCCGAATGTTCCTCAACTAACATACAAAGCATGGCATCAATCATAACTTACAACATAGCATACATACAAACACATGAAACAACTAACACTCACCTCAGAACAGATGGGGATATTGCTGGAGCATAGACTCCCGTGTCTCCCAGGTGCATTCTTCGATATTGTGGTGGTTCCAAAGGACTTTCACCATCGGGATTTCCTTGTTCCTCAGCTTTCTGATATGAGTGTCTAGGATCCGCACTAGCTGCTCTACATAGGTGAGATCCTCATGGATCTCTACATCAGGCTCACTAAGAACCTTTCTTGGATCTGACACGAACTTTCGTAATAGAGAAACATGGAAAATCAGATGGATTCTCTCCATTGAAGCAGGCAAGTCTAGCTTGTACGACACATTTCCGACCTTCTGAAGGACCTCAAAAGGACCGATGTACCGTGGAGCTAACTTACCCTTCTTCCCGAACCGAACCACCCCTTTCATAGGAGACACCTTAAGCAAAACCAAGTCCCCCTCCTGAAACTCTAGCTGCCTTCTGCGGATATCTGCATAACTCTTCTGCCGGCTAGCAGCAGTCTTGATTCTCTCTCTGATTATGGGCACTACCCTGCTGGTAAGCTCTAATAACTCTGGACCTGCAAGGGTCCTCTCTCCTACTTCTTCCCAGCAGATAGGTGACCTGCACTTCCTCCCATAGAAAGCCTCATATGGAGCCATCCCTATGCTAGCATGATAGCTGTTATTGTAGGCAAACTCCACCAAAGGTAGATGTTGCCTCCAAGAACCGCTAAAATCTAGCACATACATTCTGAGCATATCCTCTATGGTCTGGATGGTCCTCTCTGACTGTCCATCTGTCTGTGGGTGGAAGGCAGTACTGAAATCCAATCTGGTACCCATAGCGTTCTGCAGACTCCGCCAAAACCTGGAGGTGAACTGGGGCCCTCTATCAGACACTATAGAAATAGGAACCCCATGCAGTCTTACAATCTCATCCACATACACCTGCGCCAACTTATCCACATAATAGCCACTCCTAACAGGGATGAAGTGAGCAGATTTGGTGAGTCTGTCCACAATCACCCATATTGAGTCCAATCTGTTGTATGTCGCCGGTAGTCCCACTACAAAGTCCATAGCAATGTTCTCCCATTTCCACTCTGGAATCGGTAGTGGATTCAACATTCCAGCCGGCTTCTGATGCTCTAGTTTCACCCTCTGACACACATCGCATGCTGACACGAACAGTGCCACATTCTTCTTCATAGCTGGCCACCAATACACTCTCTTCAGATCCTGATACATCTTGGTGGCTCCAGGGTGAACACTATACCTAGTATTATGGGCTTCTCCCATAATATCTCCCTTCAGACCGATGTCATCTGGCACACACAATCTGTTCCCGTAGCGGAGGATCCCCTTATCATCAAACTGAACTCATCACTCTGGCCTGACTGAACAGTCCTGGCAATCTTGACCAACTCTGGGTCCTCATGCTGTTTCTGAGCCACCTGCTCCAGAAACACGGGTGTCACTCTCATCTGGGCCACTAAAGCACCTGTGCCAGATAACTCCAACTGTAACCCCTCATTCATAAGTCTATGGAATTCTTTCACCACCGGCCTCCTCTCTGCTGAAATGTGGGATAAACTGCCAAGTGATTTCCGGCTTAAGGCGTCTGCCACCACATTCGCCTTACCCGGATGGTACTGAATCTTGCAATCATAGTCACTCAACAGTTCTACCCATCTCCTCTGCCTCAAGTTCAGTTCTCTCTGACTCAGGATGTACTGCAGGCTCTTATGATCTGTGAAGATCTCACACCTTACCCCATAAAGGTAATGCCTCCATATCTTGAGTGCAAAGATAACCGCTGCCATCTCTAGGTCATGTGTGGGGTAATTTAACTCATGCTTCTTCAGCTGTCTAGAAGCATAAGCGATCACCCTCTCATTCTGCATCAGCACACAACCCAGTCCCACACGGGACGCATCACAATACACTGAGAAGTCATCATCACTGTTTGGCAGAGCTAACACCGGTGCTGAAGTCAACCTCCTCTTAAGCTCCTCAAAACTTTCCTCACACTGGTCAGTCCATACAAACTTCTGATTCTTCTTGGTCAGCTTGGTCATAGGAGCAGCAATCTTTGAGAAGTCCTGAACGAACCTCCTGTAGTAACCTGCCAAACCCAGAAAGCTCTTGATCTCTGTCACAGTAGTGGGTCTAGGCCAGTTAGCTACAGCCTCAACCTTATTGGGGTCTACCTCAATACCTTGTTCTGACACCACGTGCCCCAAGAATGAAATGCTCCTAAGCCAAAAATCACACTTGGAGAACTTGGCATATAAGCCATGCTCCCTCAAGGTCTGCAAAACTGTCCTCAGGTGATGGGCATGCTCCTCTGCATTCCTGGAATACACTAGGATATCGTCTATGAAGACAATAATGAAGTGATCCAGATACTGGCTGAAAACTTTGTTCATGAGGTCCATGAATGCTGCAGGGGCGTTGGTCAACCCGAATGGCATCACAAGGAACTCATAGTGCCCATACCTGGTCCTGAAAGCTGTCTTTGGCACATCTTCATTCCTTATCCTCAACTGATGGTACCCAGATCTCAGATCTATTTTGGAGAAACAACCTGCTCCTGCTAGCTGGTCAAATAGATCATCGATCCTTGGCAATGGGTACTTGTTCTTGGTAGTGACCTTGTTCAACTGTCTGTAGTCGATACAAAGTCTGAGGGATCCATCCTTCTTCCTCACAAACAAAACCGGAGCACCCCAAGGTGAAGTACTCGGTCGGATGAAACCCTTATCTACCAGCTCTTGTAACTGTTCCTTCAACTCTTTCAATTCAGCTGGTGCCATCCTGTAGGGAGGGATAGAGATCGGTCTGGTACCGGGCATTAACTCAATCTCGAACTCTATCTCCCTAGCAGGTGGTAAACCTGGCAGCTCATCTGGGAAGACATCTGGAAACTCCCTAACCACAGGCACTGAGGCGGGCTCTCTGACATGACTATCTAGCTCCCTCACATGAGCTAGAAACCCCTGACATCCCCTCCTAAGCAACCTACGAGCCTGAAGAGCTGAGATCAGACCTCTAGGTGTACCCCTCTTGTCTCCTCTGAAGACGACCTCTGACCCATCCTGATCTCTGAACCTGACTACCTTGTCTCTGCAGTCCAAGGTAGCACCATGGGCAGATAACCAATCCATCCCTAGAATGACGTCAAAATCTGTCAAATCTAGAACCACAAGGTCGGCGGAAAGGCATCTTCCCTCTATAAAGACTGGACTGCACTGGCAAACTGACTCTGCCACTGACGGGTCACACTTGGGTCCACTGACCCATAGGGGACACTCTAACCCAGAGACCATCAATCCTACCCTCTCCACGGCTCTCGGTGCAATAAAAGAATGAGATGCACTCGGGTCCATTAAGGCATACACATCAGAACAACCAATGATGAGATTACCTGACACCACGGTGTTGGATGTGTTGGCCTCCTGCTGAGTCATAGTGAAGATCCTTGCCGGGGCTGATGGACCTTCACCTATGTATCCTGCTGATGAAGAGGCTGACCCTCTCCCTCTGCCTCTGCCACTGGCCTGTGTTGCGGCTGGAGCTGCTGGCTGTGCCACACTACCTAAAGCTGTCTGCTGGGATGGTGCCATAAAAACTGCCTTAGGACAATCCCGAGCCAAATGCCCTGACTGTCCGCATCTGAAACATGTGTTTGTCCCAGCCAGACATACTCCCTTGTGTGGTCTCCCACACCTCATACATGCTGTAACCTCTGCACCTGAGCTCGAGCCACTGCCTAAACCCAGACCTGACTTGATCTTGTTCCAGAACTTATTCTTCTTGGACTTCCTGTGGCCTCTATCCCACTTCTTACTGCCAGAAGCTGCAGAACCTACAGAAGAGGGATCTATCTTTCCCCCACCTGGGGTCTTGGAACCAGAAGGCTGTGCCACTGACTGTCTGACCTTCCCCTCAATAATTGCACTAGCCTCCATTCTCCGAGCCATATCCACTATGGTGTGGAAGCTCTCCCTCTCTGCTGACTGTATCAAAGAGGAATACCTGAAGTGAAGCCTCATGATGTACCTTCTGGATTTCTTCTGCTCTGTGTCTAAGTTCTGCCCAGAATATGGCAACAACTCCAGGAATCTGTCTGTGTACTCATCCACAGTCATCTCATCAGTCTGCCTCAACTGCTCAAATTCTATCATCTTCTGCTCCCTAGAGCTTACTCTTCCCAGGACATGCCATCCACCCTCGGGTTCACATAGTTCTTGTACCAGTCCCGAGCCTTCTTGCACTTTAATGTAAACCCAGCCATCTGAATGGCTCTGCTGTCATCAGCCCCTATCTCATCTGTGATCATCTTGACCCTGCTCAGATATTCAAATGGGTCATCACCTGTGTCATACTGAGGAGCACCCAACTTCATATAGTCTGTCATCTTGGCCTTACTCCTTTCAGATGAGGTAGGTTTGGGTACTTGGGTTTCTAGAACAGTGGGTTCTGGTGGTGGTGGAGGTGCAACATCCCCTGGGGTAGGGTTTGCTGTACCTGGATAGGGAGGTGGAGGTGGGTACATAGGGTACTGAGAGTATGGTGGGTAGTAAGGTGGGTATGGCATATGTGAAGGGTAAGGGCTAAAACTAGGGTAATCCGACGTACCTCCCATCAAATACCCTGGATGGTGTGAATAAGGTGGGTAGTGGGGCGGCTGAACAAACCCCGAGGCCTGAGTGCCTCCTTCAGACTCTCCCATGCCCTCTTCTGGCATGCTCACACCAAGACCGCCATCCATCCTCTGGTCTACTTCCATATCCTCAGACATTCCTCCCTGCACTGTTCCCCTTACTGATCTGCTTCTACCCAGATCCAAAGACCTTCTAGGGTCTCTAGCTACTCTGTCTCTGTTGGACCTACTGGACATTGCCCTAGGCAATGCTGGAGGACGGGCATCAATGCCCTCGTCCTGAGGTGGCACTCCAGTCAATCGTGCAGATCGACGAGTTCCTCTCATTCTATCTTCTGAAAAACAGCACATAACACATACAAATCATTAGCAATCATATGGTTCATGTGGAAACACATGAACCCTCATCTCATACATATCATCACATCATAGCATTTATGCACATGCATATCATCATGGCATATCGCATCATCATATAGACAGGACTCTATATCCTATCCTAGTGGACATGATTTTCCTATTGTGCTTGACCTTCTAGAACATCTATGAGCCCAACACTCTAGGTCCGACCATATGAACCTAGGGCTCTGATACCACTCTGTAACGATCCGGAAATCCGACCCGTTACCGGCGCTAGGATCCAGATCGGCATAAGGCCGCCGGGACCCGTAGCAAGCCAACATACATCCTGAAAACCTGTGGAATCCCATACATGAACAATATATTCAAAACCTTTAAAAATTTTCTTTCTTTTATCCAAGAAAAACCTGTGCATGCACATTACTATACATAAACCGCACATTGGAGCCCTCATCAAATGCTCCAATGGGGTATCATCATCATACATAAAAAGCTTGGATAAACATAATCATTAACATCATTACTCATTGAAAATCATACATTAAAGGGATTCTCCACATAATAGGTCAAGCACTACTCTAATCCTCAATATAACATTACATCATTTTATACATTACATGAACCATAAAACATGCTTTGACATTAATCTCATGTCCACTACTATCTATTACAACATAACATAGCTTCACTCTAGCCGACCTCCTGATCTATCCTGTACCTGCAACCCTGGGGGATAAAGGGAGTGGGGTGAGCTACTAGAGCCCAGTGAGCAGAATAATATAAACATTAATTTAAAACTTATGCTTTCATGTATGCGCCATAACACAAACATTCCACAACACGGATGAACTTGTCACCATTTAGCCCCCTATACTACATAGTTATGCCAGGGGCGTAGAGCCGTAGCAGGCACACCTGGACTTCCATAGGCTGTCATAGTGCCAGGGGCGTAGAGCCGTAGCAGGCACACCTGGACTTACATGGGTCATCATGATATACAAGGGCTAAATGGATCACTCAACATTCATCCACAACAACAGCAATTTATGCAATGCAACATATTCGTGAATTCTAATGCAAACAACCTATTATATCTCATGGCATTCATGATGCATGAATAATGCTAAAACTTTCATTAATTTGCTTTAAAAATTAAAGGGTTATTCCACTCACCTCTGGCTAGCTCTAAAGAGACTCTGAAGCAGCTGACTCACTGCTGGGGGTCTCGGTTCCTCGAGTCCGAACCTACACAGGTGGACTCAAATGAGGGACCAACAAACATAAACAAGACTCTAAAATACTCTCCAAAAACCCCCTAAAACACCTCAAACACATCATAGAAGTCATGCAAGAAGTGGCTGGACAGGGCACTTTCGGCGGCAGGTTCGGCGGCCGAAAGTGCCTCCAGAGCCGAAAGTCATGCAGGTTCGGCGGCACTTTCGGCGGCCGAAAATGCCCTCCAGAGACGAAAGTCCTCTTTCGGGGGCAGGCTTCGGCAGCCGAAACTGCCTCCACAAGGGGGTTCGGCGGCCGAACCTGAGTTTCTGCCAAAGGGCAGAAACTCGGCTCCTCACGCATTTTTGCCTCCAAATCCAAAACATCAACCACAAACCTATTCTACAACACTCCCAAGCAAGCATACAGGCAAATAGGGGTCTCAAACTATCCTAAACCCCAGCCACATGGCATTAAACACAAGCAAATCAACATACATTGCTAAAAAAACACATAAACTTTCTCATGAACTTAAACATGCATTTCTACCCCAAATCTAGCATAAAACTTTCATAAAACATAAAAGGAGTGTAGATTGGGGCTTACCTCTTGAAGATCGAGAGGAAGAACGATCCTAGCTTGGAGAACGGAGAGATCGAGCTCCAAAATCTCCAAGTTCCAAAACTTGCTCTTTTAACTTAAAATCTTCAAAACCAAGTTGTAAAACTTATTAAAATCAATAAAACTAGTAGGAAGAAGCTCAAAATCATTGAGGGACGGCGGAGAGCTCACCTTGACCGAAAATGGGAGAAAACCTCGCCCGTTCGGACATGGGGGCCCCTTTATAGCGGCTGGCCAGGCCACTTTCAGGAGCCGAACGTGCCTCCGCATGCATGCAATGTTCGGCGGCCGAACATGAAGTTCGGCGGCCGAACCTTCACTTCCCTCACATAAGTTTTCGGGGGCCTAAAGTGCTCCCGAAGGCATACATGTTCGGTGGCCGAATCTCAAGGTTCGGCGGCCGAACCTGGGTCTTCCTCCTAGGTTGATTTCATGCAAAAACTCATTTAATTTCTTACTTAAAACATGAAATACATGAAAACATTTTAGAAAAACATAATTTTACCCTTCTAGAGGCCTCCGACATCCGAGATCCCACCGGACGGTAGGGATTCCGATACCGGAGTCTAGCCGGGTATTACATGCATGCACAGGTTATGCTTGGAAAGAGAAAATGAAAAATTTTTACAGGTTATATTTGTGCTTGATCATGTATGAGATTCAACAGGTATACAGGATGTATGTTAAGCTTGCTACGGGTCCCGGCGGCCTTAAGCCGACCTGGATCCTAGCGCCGGTAGCGGTCCGGTTTCCGGGTCGTTACAGAGTGGTATCAGAGCCCTAGGTTCATATGATTGGACCTAGAGTGTCGGGCTCATAGATGTTCTAGAAGGTCAAGCACAATAGGAAAGTCATCTCCACTAGGATAGGATGTAGAGTCCTGTCTTGAATGATGATGTGATATGCCATGATGATATGCATGTGCATAAATGCTATGATATTTATGTTATGTATGTGATACAGGTTCACATGTTTCCACATGAACCATATGTTGCTAATGTTCTATGTGATTGTGTGCTGTTTTTCAGAAGATAGGATGAGAGGAACTCGTCGATCTGCACGATTGACTGGAGTTGTAACAGCCCGGAAACTGAACTGTTACCGGCACTAGGATCCAGATCGACTTAAGGTCGCCGGGACCCGTAGTAAGCCTACTATACTGTCTGTGTACCTGTGAAATCTCATACATGATCATACATTTTCTGTAAAAATTTAAAACTGTTCTCTGCTCCAAGGCTCAACCTGTGCATACACTATCTCTGTACTATAAAACCCCTACAAGAGTTCTCATACATCTCTAGGCGGGTCAACTCATAAAAAAAATGTTAAGCCTTGTTTTCAAATCTCATAGAAAAACATTTAAACAAACTGACTATGTATAAATAAAAGGGATTACAACTAATAAGTCAAGCACAATTCTATACACTGTACAATATTAACTATCTCTTTATATTTACATGTCCACACTACACTATTACAATCTTAAACTCTTCTTGTATCCAGGTGGTCTCTCTCTGGACTCTGAACCTGCAAAACTGTGGTGGTGGAGGGGGTGAGCTATAGTAGCCCAGTGAGTAGAACATAATAAACATGTCAATAAAACATGATCTCATGAAATGCATCATCCACAGGTAAATCACATCATCTCAGAATGGACGGATCAGAAATCCCTCGAATTGAGTCTGGTCCCCTCAAGGCTATTCCAGAACTCCACATCATCTGGGTACCGTAGTACCAGGTATCTGGTCCCCGCAGGGCTGTTCCAGAACCTTCCTGGAGGGCTAATGAATCCCTACTATGTCCATTCAGCACATACGCAATGTACAAGGAGCCATGCCAAGTACAAGGATAATGCAATGCAACACATTTGTGTACACTAATGCAACTATAACAGCCCGGAAACCGAACTGTTACCGGCACTAGGATCCAGATCGACTTAAGGTCGCCGGGACCCGTAGTAAGCCTACTATACTGTCTGTGTACCTGTGAAATCCCATACATGATCATACATTTTCTGTAAAAATTTGAAACTATTCTCTGCTCCAAGGCTCAACCTGTGCATACACTATCTCTGTACTATAAAACCCCTA
Organism: Manihot esculenta; assembly: GCF_001659605.2. Classification (NCBI taxonomy): domain Eukaryota; kingdom Viridiplantae; phylum Streptophyta; class Magnoliopsida; order Malpighiales; family Euphorbiaceae; genus Manihot; species Manihot esculenta. Next base: position 520,325 of record NC_035161.2, on the reverse strand, counting down.
CTAGAGTTCTCATACATCTCTAGGCGGGTCAACTCATAAAAAAATGTTAAGCTTGGTTTTCAAATCTCATAGAAAAAAACATTTAAACAAACTGACCATGTATAAATAAAAGGGATTACAACTAATAAGTCAAGCACAACTCTATACACTGTACAATATTAACTATCTCTTTATATTTACATGTCCACACTACACTATTACAATCTTAAACTCTTCTTGTATCCAGGTGGTCTCTCTCTGGACTCTGAACCAGCAAAACTGTGGTGGTGGAGGGGGTGAGCTATACTAGCCCAGTGAGTAGAACATAATAAACATGTCAATAAAACATGATCTCATGAAATGCATCATCCACAGGTAAATCACATCATCTCAGAATGGCCGGATCAGAAATCCCTCGAACTGAGTCTGGTCCCCTCAGGGCTATTCCAGAACTCCACATCATCTGGGTACCGTAGTACCAGGTATCTGGTCCCCGCAGGGCTGTTCCAGAACATTCCTGGAGGGCTAATGAATCCCTACTATGTCCATTCAGCACATACGCAATGTACAAGGAGCCATGCCAAGTACAAGGATAATGCAATGCAACACATTTGTGTACACTAATGCAACAGTCCTATATATATCGTGATGCATGAAACATGCTAAAAATGTATAATCCTTTATCAAAAGTTTAAGTTTAGTTCCACTCACCTCTGGTAGACTCTGTACTGACTATGCAGGTCCTGAAGCAGTGCTCACTGCTGATCTCTCTGATTCCTCTGGTCCGTTCCTACACAGGTGGACGCATATGAGGGACTCAATTAACTCTAGAACAACTCTACAAAACTCCCCCAAAAGCCCTCTAAAGGATCCTAAAACAATCACATAAAGCATGCAAAAGAAGGCTGGACAGGGCACTTTCGGCGACAGGTTCGGCGACCGAAAGTCCCCTCCAGAGACGAAACTCATGCATGTTCGGCGGCACCTTCGGCAGCCGAAAGTCTCGTCCAGAGACGAAACTCAACCTTCGGCGGCACTTTCGGCGACCGAACCTTGCCTCCAGAGACGAAAGTCCAAATTTTCAGGGGCAAGCTTTGGCAGCCAAAACTGCCTCCACAAGGGGGTTCGACGGTCGAAACTCCCTTCGGCGGCCGAACCTGGTTTTGCCCGAAGGGCAGAACCCTGCTCTGCTTCATGCAAATCTCCCCCCAAACTTACTCAACATGCATAGCAACTACTCCCAACTAGCACATACCATATATCATGCATAAGGAAGTCTAAAACTCACCTAAAACTCCAACAAACATAACATATAACACTCAAACATGCCTGAACATCAAAATCATCAAAAATCTCCACTAAACCTAAGCATGCATATCTAAACATAAACTCCCATAAATCCATCAAAACTCAAGAAAGGAAGTTCAGGATCTTCACTTACCTCTTCCAAACAAGAGATTAGGCGATCCTAACGTGGAGTTATGAGGAAATCCTCACTCAAAGTCCAAACTTCCCAACTTTGCTCTTTTTGCTCGAAAACTTCAAAAACACACAAAAAATCCATCAAAACTTGAAAGATTTGAGAAAACATAAAAACTCATCCAAGGAAGATCATGGTCTCACCTGGTCTGGAGAAATGGAAAGCAAAACTTATCCATTTGACGGACCTAGGGCCTCTTATAGGTGGTTGGCCAAACCACCTTCGGCGGCCAAACGTGAAACCGAATATCATGCAAGTTCGGCGGCCGAAAGTCTACCTTCGACGGCTGAACCTGGCATTTCTGCCTTGGTGCATTTCCTTCAAAAACTCATTTCCTTAACACTTTAAAACATTAAAACTCTTAAAAATACATGTAGCAAACATAACCCTAACCCTTCTAGATAATTCCAACGTCCCGAATTCCACTGAACGGTAGGAATTCCGATGCCGGACTCTAGCCGGGTATTACAGCAACAGTCCTATATATATCGTGATGCATGAAACATGCTAAAAATGTATAATCCTTTATCAAAAATTTAAGTTCAGTTCCACTCACCTCTGATAGACTCTATACTGACTCTGCAGGTCCTGAAGCAGTGCTCACTGCTGATCTCTCTGATTCCTCTGGTCCGTTCCTACACAGGTGGACGCATATGAGGGACTCAATTAACTCTAGAGCAACTCTACAAAACTCCCCCAAAAGCCCTCTAAAGGATCCTAAAACAATCACATAAAGCATGCAAAAGAAGGCTGGACAGGGCACTTTCGGCGGCAGGTTCGGCGGCCGAAAGTCCCCTCCAGAGACGAAACTCATGCATGTTCAGCGGCAGCTTCGGCAGCTGAAAGTCTCGTCCAGAGACGAAACTCAACCTTCGGCGGCACTTTCGCCGGCCGAACCTTGCCTCCAAAGACGAAAGTCCAAATTTTCAGGGGCAAGTTTTGGCAGCTGAAACTGCCTCCACAAGGGGTTCGGCGGCCGAAACTTCCTTCGGCGGCCGAAACTTCCTTCGGCGGCCAAACCTGCTTTTGCCCGAAGGGCAGAACCCTGCTCTGCTTCATGCAAATCTCCCCCAAACTTACCCAACATGCATAGCAACTACTCCCAACTAGCACATACCATATATTATGCATAAGGAGGTCTAAAACTCTCCTAAAACTCCAACAAACATAATATATAACACTTAAACATGCCTGAACATCAAAATCATCAAAAATCTCCACTAACCCTAAACATGCATATCTAAACATAAACTCCCATAAAACCTTCAAAACTCAAGTAAGAAAGTTTAGGATCTTCACTTACCTCTCCCAAACAAGAGAAATAACAATCCCAACGTGGAGTTATAGAGAAATCTCCTCAAAAATCTCCAAACTTCCAAACTTTGCTCTTTTTGCTCAAAAACTTCAAAAACACATAAAATCCATCAAAACCATGAAAGATTTAAGAAAACATCAAAACTCACCCAAGGAAGATCATGGTCTCACCTAGATCTGGAAAATGAAAAGCAAACTATCCATTTTGACCGACCTAGGGCCCTTTATAGGTGGTTGGCCAGACCACCATCGGCGGCCAAACGTGAAACCGAAAGCCATGCAAGTTCGGCGGCCGAAAGTCCACCTTCGGCGGCCGAACCTGGCTTTTCTGCCTTGGTGCATTTCCTTCAAAAACTCATTTCCTTTTCACTTAAAAACATCAAAACTCTCAAACAACATGTAGCAAACATAACCCCAACCCTTCTAGAAAATTTCGACACCTCGAATTCCGCCGGACGGTAGGAATTCCGATGCTGAACTCTAGCCGGGTATTACATTCTCCCCCCTTAAGAACATTCGTCCCCGAATGTTCCTCAAACAATAGCACATAAAAACACAAAGAAAGGGGAAAACTAACCTTAAAACAGATATGGATACTACTGGAGCATAGACTCCCGTGTCTCCCAGGTGCACTCTTCCAGGTTATGGTGGTTCCACAAGACTTTTACCATCGAAATCTCCTTGTTTCTTAACCTTCTGATCTGAGTGTCAAGAATCCGCACTGGCTGCTCCACATAAGTGAGATCTCCTAGGATCTCTACATCAGGCTCACTAAGAACCTTTTCCGGATCTGACACGAACTTCCGTAGCATAGAAATATGGAAAACCGGATGGATTCTTTCCATAGAAGTAGGTAAATCCAGCTTATACGACACATTCCCGATTCTCTGCAATATCTCAAAGGGACCGATGTATCGCGGAGCTAGTTTACCCTTCTTCCCAAAGCGAACCACCCCCTTCATCGGAGACACCTTCAACAATACCATATCCCCCTCCTGGAACTCTATCTGCTTCCTGCGGATATCTGCATAACTCTTTTGTCTGCTAACAGCTGTTCTGATCCTTTCTCTGATAATAGGCACTAGTTTGTTGGTAACCTCTATTAGCTCTGGCCCTGCAAGAGCCTTCTCTCCTACTTCTTCCCAGCAAACTGGCGTTCTGCACTTCCTCCCATACAGAGCTTCATAAGGAGCCATCCCTATACTGGCATGATGGCTATTATTGTAGGCAAACTCCACCAGAGGTAGATGCTGCCTCCAAGAACCGCCAAAGTCCAAAACACACATTCTGAGCATATCCTCTATGGTCTGGATGGTCCTCTCTGACTGTCCGTCCGTTTGTGGATGGAAAGCAGTGCTAAAATCTAACCTTGTGCCCATAGCTTCTTGCAGACTCCGCCAAAATCTGGAGGTGAACTGGGGTCCTCTATCTGATACTATCGACACAGGAACTCCATGCAACCTTACTATCTCCTCCACATACACCTGCGCTAACTTGTCCACAGAGTAGTTACTCCTGACTGGAATGAAGTGAGCAGATTTAGTGAGTCTATCCACAATCACCCAGATGGAGTCTAGCCTGTTGGACGTCGCCGGTAACCCCACTACAAAATCCATAGCTATATTCTCCCATTTCCACTCTGGAATCGGTAGCGGGTTAAGCATTCCAGCCGGCTTCTGATGCTCTAGCTTCACCCTTTGACAAACCTCGCAGGCTGACACAAACTGTGCTATTTCTCTCTTCATGGCCGGCCACCAATACACTCTTCTCAAATCTTGATACATCTTGGTGGCTCTAGGGTGAATGCTATATCTAGCATTATGAGCTTCTCTCATAATGTCCTCCTTTAAACTGCTGTCATCTGGTACACACAGTCTCTTCCCGTGATGAAGAATCCCCTCACTGTCAAATCTGAACTCTGCACTGTTGCCTGACTGGACAGTCCTGGCAATCTTCACCAATTCAGGGTCTTCGTGCTGTTTCAGAGCCACTTGCTCTAAAAACACAGGTGTAACTCTCATCTGTGCAATCAAAGCACCTGTACCAGATAACTCTAACTGTAGCCCTTCCTCTATGAGCCTGTAAAAGTCCTTTACCACCGGCCTCCTCTCTGCTGAAATGTGGGATAAGCTGCCAAGTGACTTTCGGCTTAAGGCGTCTGCTACAACGTTAGCCTTACCCGGATGGTACTGGATCTTGCAATCAGAATCACTCAGCAACTCTACCCACCGTCTCTGCCTCAAGTCAAGCTCTCTTTGACTCAAGATGTGTTGCAGACTCTTATGATCCGTGAAGATCTCGCATTTAACCCCATAGAGGTAATGCCTCCACATCTTAAGTGCAAAGATAACAGCTGCCATCTCCAGATCGTGTGTAGGGTAGTTCAGCTCATGCTTCTTCAGCTGTCTAGAAGCATAAGCTATCACTCTGTCGTTCTGCATCAACACACAACCCAATCCCACTCGGGATGCATCACAGAAAACTGTAAAATCCTCATCACTAGTCGGCAGAGCTAACACTGGTGCTGAAGTCAACCGTCTCTTCAACTCCTCAAAACTCTTTTCACATTCTTCAGACCACACAAATTTCTGGTTCTTCCTGGTCAGTCTGGTCATGGGAGCCGCAATTCTAGAGAAATCCTGAACAAATCTCCTGTAATAGCCTGCCAAACCCAAGAAACTCTTGATCTCTGTCACTGTAGTGGGTGTAGGCCAATTGGCTACTGCCGCTACTTTCTCGGGGTCCACCGCTATGCCTTCGTCTGACACTACATGACCCAAGAAAGAAATGCTCCTCAGCCAGAACTCACACTTGGAGAACTTGGCATACAAGCCATGCTCTCTCAAAGTCTGTAGGACTATCCTCAAATGCTGGGCATGTTCTTCTGCATTCCTGGAATACACCAAAATATCATCTATAAAGACAATAACAAAGCGGTTCAGGTACTCTCTGAAAACTCTGTTCATGAGGTCCATAAATGCTGCAGGGGCGTTAGTCAACCCAAACGGCATTACCAGGAACTCATAGTGCCCATATCTAGTTCTGAAGGCTGTCTTTGGCACATCCTCTTCCCTGATTCTCAACTGGTGGTATCCGGATCTCAAATCTATATTCGAAAAACAACCTGCTCCTGCCAATTGATCGAATAGATCGTCGATCCTGGGTAGAGAATACTTATTCTTGGTAGCGACTTTGTTCAACTGTCTATAGTCGATACAAAGTCTAAGGGATCCATCCTTCTTCCTGACGAACAACACCGGAGCACCCCATGGTGAAGTACTCGGGCAGATGAAACCCTTATCTACCAACTCCTGCAACTGCTCTTTCAATTCTCTCAGCTCTGCTGGTGCCATCCTGTAGGGAGGAATAGAGATCGGTCTGGTACTAGGCAACAACTCTATCTCAAACTCTATTTCCCTCACAGGTGGTAATCTTGGAAGCTCCTCTAGAAACACGTCTGGGAACTCTCTGACAACCGGTACTGAGGACAGTTCCCTAACTGTTAGTGTATATGCCCTAGGCCATTATCTTGGACCTTTTTGTATGTCGTTTTGGAGGTTTTTATCATTATTATTTGTTTGCATGTTACATAATAATGATTATCATCCCTGGTTACTTATTATTATGTTGATAATAATAAAATATAACTGGTATGGTTATTGATTGATAATCATGAGATGATTATGTATATGTTGATATAAATCAATAATCATAAATACTTGTTAGAGAACAAAGTATTTGATGGATCATTGTCATAAGTGAATCTCAAAGTAGTTATATCTTAATCCTTTGACTTGAGATTGTCATAGTTTCGAACATAAGGACTATTATGTTTTGACATAATCAAACGTTGTCTTTAATCGGACAATCATAAAGGTTATGATTGAACATAATAGAAATTATGTAGAGGGAAATGAACAATCAAGATAGGATTTGTCCCTCTCTATGAGAGAGATATCTTCTGGGCCCCTCGATGAGTGAGACTGAGAAATGCATGGCCGTGCTCAAATGAATTGATAGTGTGATCAATATCATTTGAATTTATCAGTCTACTTAGAGATCGAGAAATCATAAGTTTAAACATTATAAGTTTGACATTGACCATGACTTATGTTCAAACTAGATATCGTGTGACAAAGGGATTAATTCATGTTCTACTTAATAGGCTTTATCGGACTATTGATCCTCATATTAGTTGGGTAGTCATAATGTCTTGCTAGAGGCCACTTATGACTTATAGGCCTTGTTGGACTGGGCCTATTGCCAATTAATATGAGCCTATTGGGTCACACACAAGAACGTTGTTGATGTGCTATATCAATGGGCTAAAAACCCATTAGTATAATTAATAATAATAAAGTGTTATTATTATTAATATTAATTATTAATATAATTAATAATAATAAGTGTTATTATTATTAATATTAATTATTAATATAATTAATAATAATAAGTGTTATTATTATTAATTATTTATTATTATGAGATAATAATATTTAAAGGATCTGCAGTCTATCTGTAAGTGTTACAGATAAAGGACTCTATCACATAAAGATATTTGAGTATCTGCGAGATTGTGATAGTGGGTTCTGAACACAACTCTTTTGGAAAAAGAGTAGTACAACTCTTTTAGGAAAAGAGTTGTAGGAAACCAAAAAGACTGAAATATATATAAATCCTCTTTCTACGAAGAGAGGGTTGACGATGGTTTTGAGAAAACTCAGTCTAAAAGATTGCAGATCGTGGAGCACATAATCTATCCATCTTTGAAAGAGCTAGCACTCTAGAAGAATGTAATACCCGGCTAGAATCCGACACCGGAATTCCTGCCTTCCGACGGAATCTAGGCTGTTGGATCTCTCTAGAAGGGTAAAATGTATTTTTTCTAAATGTTTTTAAGTAATTTTAATGGTTTTAATTAAAAGAAAATTGAGTTTTGAAGAGAAAAGGCCAAGGAGGAAGAACCCAGGTTCGGCCGCCGAAGGTGGGATTCGGCCGCCGAACATTGGGCTGTTTCGGGTGTGCCTTTGGCCTCCGAAAGTTGAGTTGGGCAGAAGCCAGGTTCGGCCGCCGAACCTCAAGTTCGGCCGCTGAACACGGGGGACTTTAGGGTGCTGGTTAGGCCGCCGAAGGTGGTTCAGCCGGTCGCCTATAAAAGGCCTCAGACCAAAAATGGGCGAGTTTTTCTCCCCTTTCTCGGGCTAAGGTGAGTTCATGCCCTCCCTTGGTCGATTTCTTGTTTTTCTTCAATCCTCCCTTAGTTTTCACAAGTTTTATTGTTATTTGAAGAGTTTTGAAGCTTGGATCGAAGATTTGGAGCTTGGAGACCCCGGAGAGAGTTTCCTCCACATCTCCAAGGTTCGGGTCACACAACCCTCGATCTCCAAGAGGTAAGTGTAGATCCTTGTTTCCCTCTATGTTTTAATGAGTTTTAAGTAAGTTTTAATGAGTTTTGATGCATGAGTTTGGGTAGATGAGCATGTTGAGGTTTAGGTGGGTTTTATGCCCAAAGTATGTAAATGTATGCTATTGGATGTTTTTATGATGCTATGTTGTAGTATGAGCTAGTGTATGCATGATTGGGAGAGAGTATGTGAGGATTTGGGGTAGAAATGCATGTTTAAGTTCATGTGGAGGGTTATGTGTTTTTGAGCAATGTTGATTGATTTTATGTGTTTGATGCAATGTGGTTGGGGTTTAAGATAGTCTGGAGCCCCTAGAAGCTTTTATGCATGTTTGTGAGTGTTGTAGAATAGGTTTGTGGTTGATGGATTGGTTTGGGAGGCGAAATGCATGTTGGAGCCGAGTTTCTGCCCTTTGGCAGAAACCAGGTTCGGCCGCCGAAAGGGGTTTCGGCCGCCGAACCCTCTTGTGGAGGCAGTTTCGACTGCCGAAGCCTGCCCCCGAAAGAGAAGTTTCGGTTCTGTTTGGGAGTTTCGGCCGCCGAAGGTGCCGCCGAACCTGCCCGAGTTTCGTCTCTGGAAGGGACTTTCGGCCGCCGAAAGTGCCCTGTCCAGCCTTTTCTTGGGTGTTTTCTATGCATGTTTAAGTGATGTTTAGAGGGGTTTTTGGGGGTATGTTTATGAGTTGTTAGAATGTGTTTGGCACCTCATTCGAGTCCACCTGTGTAGGATCGGACCCGAGAGACCGAGGAGGCCATCAGTGCTAGTTGTTGCAGAGTCAGTTGGCGTCTGCCAGGAGGTGAGTAGAACTAAACTTAATCTTTTATGTAAGAAATCTAATGCCAAAGCATGTTCATGCATCATGATTATATGTAGTAGGTTGTTTGCACTAGTTCACGAATATGACGCATTGCATTATTTCATGTTGATGATGAGGAAGGGTGGACCAAGGCGACTCCAATAGCCCATATCTGTCATTGAGTCTTGGGTAAGTCCTTTGAGAGCCGGACAAGTACATGTAGGAAAGTCCTTATGAGCTCTCTGTGGACTAGGTACCCTGTCATGTATGTTATAGGCCTGTGTGAGCTCCTATGGGGGAGCCGGGCACCGACAGAGGGATTTTTGGGGTCATGTCTATCCTCTGAGAGGAAGGATGCTAGCGCTTACGAGGACTCTCAGAAAACAGTCCGTGGGGATAAGATGCATGTATGAGCCCCGAGACGGATACAGTTATGTGATTACTTGTGATGTGACGCATTCCATGAAAGCATGTAATTAATGAACTGTTTTCCATGTTTCTACTCACTGGGCTTTTTAGCTCACCCCGTTCCCCTAACCCCAGTGTTGCAGGTTGAGGTCGAGTTCAGAAGTCTTCAGGGTAAAGTCAAGGTTAAGTTATGTATGTAATAGTTTATGTTTAGTAGTTTTAGAAGTGGACATGTAATATAAATTGATGTAATGTAATTTAAGATAATGAGATGTAATGGAATGTAATGTAAAGTTATGTTATAGTTTAGTTGTGCTTGGCCCTAAACTTGGTTAGTCCCTTTGTAATACATGATGTTTATGTTTTAATGTTAAGTTATGTATGAACCAAACTTGAGGCATGTAATGTTTACCCCACTGGAGTATTTATGAGGACTCTAGTGGAGGTTTTATGATTTTAGCATGTATGTTTTATGTCAGGATACATGCTCAGGTCAGGTTTGGGTTCAGCAGATGTTCAGTTTACAGGTTTTTATGTTTAAGTTTTAATCATGTATGGGATTTGACCAGGTAAGAGTATGTATGTTAGGCTTGCTACGGGTCCCGGCGGCCTTAAGCCGATCTGGATCCTAGCGCCGGTAACGGGTCGGATTTCCGGATCGTTACAAAGACGTTCATGTGGATACCATAGAGGGTGTTCGTTTGAAAAGGCAGCACCATCAGTCCGCCAGTGTATCTTCCTTACGAGATTAACAGGTTAGTCTCATATCCTTCTTATGATTTAAACGAAGCACTCAGATTCTAGGAAAGGAAATCCAAAATTTTATTTTTCCGCTGCGCAATTGGATTGCAATTAATCAAGGGATTTCCCAACACTAACCTGACTGTTTAGCTCTCTCACATGAGCCAAGAACCCCTGACAACCCCTTCTCAACAACCTACGAGCCTGAAGGGCTGATATTACACCTTTAGATGTCCCCCTCCTGTCTCCTCTGAAGACACACTCTAACCCATCCTGGTCCCTGAAACTGACTACCTTGTCTCTGCAGTTCAAGGTAGCATTATGTGTAGATAACCAATCCATCCCTAGAATGACATCAAAGTCTGTCAACTCTAGAACCACAAGGTCAGCTGGAAGGTATCTACCCTCTATATACACTGGACTGAACCGACAGACTAACTCTGCCAATGATGGGTCGCATTTGGGTCCACTGACCCAGAGAGGACACTCTAACTCGGAGACTATCAGACCCAATCTCTCTGCGGCTCTAGAAGCAATAAAAGAGTGAGAAGCACCGGGGTCCATCAAAGCATACACCTCTGAACACCCAATGAGGAGATTACCTGATACCACAGTTTTAGAAGTGTCTGCTTCTTGCTGAGTCATGGTGAAAATCCGCGCTGGAGCTGACGGACCTGCACCTTGGGAACCCATCCCTGATGAAGAGGCTGCCCCTCTTCCTCTCCCTCTGCCTGTACTCTGAGGTACTGCTGAAGCTGCTGACTGGACCACACTACCAGAGGTCACTTGCTAGGATGGTGCCACCAAAGTTGCCTGAGGGCATTCTCGTGAGAAATGACCGTCCTGCCCACATCTATAGCAGGCTGAAGATCCCCACTGACAAGGTCCTCCGTGTGATCTCCCACATCTCTTACACACTGATCTGCCTATGCCAGCGCTAGAGCCACTACCCATTCCAAGACCTGACTTGACTCTACCCCAGAACTTTCCTCTCTTGAACTTGGATTTCTCTCCCTTCTTGCTGCCAGAAACTGCTGCACTGGGGGCCTTAGTACCTGATGGCTGAGCCACCTGTTGCTTTACTGTTCCCTGTAAAATGGCACTCGCCTCCATCTTTCTGGCTGTATCCACAATAGAGTGGAAACTTTCTTTCTCTGCTGGAAGAATCAAGGATAAATACCTGGGATGAAGTCTGGTGGCATATCTCCTTGCCTTCTTCTGGTCAGTGTCATACGTCTGACCCACAAACAGTAACAATTCCAGGAACTTATCTGTATATTCATCAACACTCATTCCTTCTATCTGCCTTAGCTGCTCAAATTCTACAACTTTCATTTCCCTGGAACTGTCTGGAAAAGCCCACCCAGCAAACTCGTTGGCGAACTCTTCCCATGACATGCTGTCTATCCTGGGGGCCATATAGTTCTTGAACTAGTCTCTAGCCTTCTTACACTTCAATGTGAACCCTGCCATCTCAATGGCTCTGCTGTCATCCGCTCCCAACTCACTGGTTATCATCCTAACTAATCTGAGGTATTCAAATGGATCATCTCCTGTGTTAAACTTGGGAGCATCCAATTTCAGATACTCTGTCATCTTTACTTTTCCTCCCTCAGACGAGCTAGGTTGAGGTGGTTGGACAACATGAACTGCTGGTTCTGGTGGTGGTGGAGGTACTGTTTCTCTGGGTTCTGAGTGTGCTGGACTTGGATGATAAGGTGGAGGTGGATACATATGGTATGGTGGGTAAAAAGAGGCATAAGGCATGTAAGACATATAAGGTGGATGTGGGGTAAAGGTAGAGTAATCCGACGTACCTCCCATCGGATACCCGGGGCCCTGTGGATAGGGTGGATAGCCATACCCTGAGGCCTGGACGCCTCCTTGGGACTCCCCCATGCCTTCTGCAGACATTCCCATACTCATACTTCCATCTCCTTCCTGCTCAACATCTCTGGCCTCTCTCATCTCCTCTGAACTTCCTCCTTTGTCTAAACCCCTTCTGCTCTCATCAGAAGACCTTCTAGGGTCTCTTGATGTTCCCTCCCTGCTGGACCCATGAGATCTTGCCCTTGGCAATGCAGGAGGACGAGCACTTGTACCCTCACTTTCTAGTGGGACTCCAGTCAATCTGGCGGATCGACGAGATCCTCGCATCTTAACTCTCTGGAAAACAGCACATAACACAGCACATCAACATATATAGTCCATGGGTAAAACATGAACCTACAAACATGCAATCACATAAAAGCAATGCACATGCATGAATCATGGCATTCCACACCATCACATAGATAAAACTCACATCCTATCCTAGTGGACATGCTTTCCTATTGTGCTTGACCAACTATGACCTCTATGAGCCCAACTCTAACTCTATAGGTCCGGCCATATGAACCTAGGTGCTCTGATACCAATCTGTAACAGCCCGAAAACCGAACTGTTACCGGCACTAGGATCCAGATCGACTTAAGGTCACCGGGACCCGTAGTAAGCCTACTATACTGTCTGTGTACTTGTGAAATCCCATACATGATCATAAATTTTCTGTAAAAATTTAAAACTGTTCTCTGCTCCAAGGCTCAACCTATGCATACACTATCTCTGTACTATAAAACCCCTACTAGAGTTCTCATACATCTCTAGGCGGGTCAACTCATAAAAAAATGTTAAGCCTGGTTTTCAAATCTCATAGAAAAACATTTAAAGAAACTGACCATGTATAAATAAAAGGGATTACAACTAATAAGTCAAGCACAATTCTATACACTGTACAATATTAACTATCTCTTTATATTTACATGTCCACACTACACTATTACAATCTTAAACTCTTCTTGTATCCAGGTGGCCTCTCTCTGGACTCTGAACCTGCAAAACTGTGGTGGTGGAGGGGGTGAGCTATAGTAGCCCAGTGAGTAGAACATAATAAACATGTCAATAAAACATGATCTCATGAAATGCATCATCCACAGGTAAATCACATCATCTCAGAATGGACGGATCAGAAATCCCTCGAATTGAGTCTGGTCCCCTCAAGGCTATTCCAGAACTCCACATCATCTGGGTACCGTAGTACCAGGTATCTGGTCCCCGCAGGGCTGTTCCAGAACCTTCCTGGAGGGCTAATGAATCCCTACTATATCCATTCAGCACATACGCAATGTACAAGGAGCCATGCCAAGTACAAGGATAATGCAATGCAACACATTTGTGTACACTAATGCAACAGTCCTATATATATCGTGATGCATGAAACATGCTAAAAATGTATAATCCTTTATCAAAAATTTAAGTTCAGTTCCACTCACCTCTGATAGACTCTATACTGACTCTGCAGGTCCTGAAGCAGTGCTCACTGCTGATCTCTCTGATTCCTCTGGTCCGTTCCTACACAGGTGGACGCATATGAGGGACTCAATTAACTCTAAAACAACTCTACAAAACTCCCCCAAAAGCCCTCTAAAGGATCCTAAAACAATCACATAAAGCATGCAAAAGAAGGCTGGACAGGGCACTTTCGGCGGCAAGTTCGGCGGCCGAAAGTCCCCTCCAGAGACGAAACTCATGCATGTTCGGCGGCACCTTCGGCAGTTGAAAGTCTCGTCCAAAGACGAAACTCAACCTTCGGCGGCACTTTCGCCAGCCGAACCTTGCCTCCAAAGATGAAAGTCCAAATTTTCGGGGGCAAGCTTTGGCAGCCGAAACTGCCTCCACAAGGGGTTCGGCGGCCGAAACTTCCTTCGGCGGCCGAACCTGGTTTTGCCCGAAGGGCAGAACCCTGCTCTGCTTCATGCAAATCTCCCCCCAAACTTACCCAACATGCATAGCAACTACTCCCAACTAACACATACCATATATTATGCATAAGGAGGTCTAAAACTCTCCTAAAACTCCAACAAACATAACATATAACACCTAAACATGCCTGAACATCAAAATCATCAAAAATCTCCACTAACCCTAAACATGCATATCTAAACATAAACTCCTATAAAACCTTTAAAACTCAAGTAAGAAAGTTTAGGATCTTCACTTACCTCTCCCAAACAAGAGAAATAACAATCCCAACGTGGAGTTATAGAGAAATCTCCTAAAAAATCTCCAAACTTCGAAACTTTGCTCTTTTTGCTCAAAAACTTCAAAAACACATAAAATCCATCAAAACCATGAAAGATTTAAGAAAACATCAAAACTCACCCAAGGAAGATCATGGTCTCACCTAGATCTGGAAAATGGAAAGCAAACTATCCATTTTGACCGACCTAGGGCCCTTTATAGGTGGTTGGCCAGACCACCTTCGGCGGCCAAACGTGAAACCGAAAGCCATGCAAGTTCGGCGGCCGAACCTGGCTTTTCCGCCTTGGTGCATTTCCTTCAAAAACTCATTTCCTTTTCACTTAAAAACATCAAAACTCTCAAACAACATGTAGCAAACATAACCCCAACCCTTTTAGAAAATTTCGACACCCCGAATTCCGCCGGACGGTAGGAATTTCGATGCCGGACTCTAGCCGGGTATTACAAGTACCACCTCAGGACGAGGGCACGGATGCCCGTCCTCCAGCATTGCCTAGGGCAATGTCTAGTAGGTCCAACAGAGATAGAGCACTAAGAGACCCTAGAAGGTCTTTAGATCTGGGTAGAAGCAGATCAGTGAGGGGAACAGTTCAGGGTGGAATGTCAGAGAATGTGGGGGATGATATGAATGTGGACCAGAGGAGGATGGCAGTCTTGGTATGAGCATGTCAGAAGAGGGCATGGGAGAGTCTCAAGGAGGCACTCAGGCCTCGGGGTTTGTTCAGCCACCCCATTACCCACCCTTTTCTCAGTATCCCGGGTATTCGATGGGAGGTACATCGGATTATCCCAGTTTTAGCCCTTTTCCTTCACAGATGCCATACCCACCTTTCTACCTACCATACCCTCAGTACCCTATGTACCCTCCCCCATCTTATTTTCCAGGTACAACAAACCCTAACCCAGGGGATGTTGCACCTCCTCCACCACCACCAGAACCTACTGTCCCAGAAACCCAAGTACCCAAACCTACCTCATCTGGAGGGAGCAAGGTCAAGATGACCGACTATATGAAGCTGGGTGCTCCTCAGTATGAAACAGGCGATGACCCATTTGAGTATCTGGGAAGGGTCAAGATGATTACAGATGAGATAGGAGCTGATGACAGTAGAGCCATTCAGATGGCTGGATTTACACTGAAGTGCAAGAAGGCCCGTGACTGGTTTAAAAACTATGTGAACCCGAGGGTGGACAGTATGTCTTGGGAATAATTTGCAAACGAGTTCGCAGGATGGGCTTTCCCTGAAAGCTTCAGGGAGCAAAAAATGATTGAATTTGAACAATTGAGGCAGACTGATGAGATGAGTGTGGAGGAGTACACAGACAGATTCTTGAGTTGTTGCCATTTGCTGGGCAGAATCTGGACACGGAACAGAAGAAATCTAGGAGGTACATCATGAGGCTCCACTCCAGGTATTCCTCTTTGATACAGTCAGCAGAGAGGGAGAGTTTCCATGCCATAGTGGATATGGCTCGGAGAATGGAGGCTAGTGCAATTATCAAAGGGAAAGTTAGACAGTCTGTGGCACAACCTTTTGGTTCTAAGATCCCAGGTGGGGGAAAGATAGATCCCTCTTCTGTGGGTTCAACAGCTTCAGGCAGCAAGAGGTGGGGCAGTACCAGCAAGAAGTCTAAAAAGAACAAGTTTTGGAACAAGATGAAATCAGGTCTGGGATTAGGAGGTGGATCAAGCTCAGGTGCAGACAGTGCTTCGTGTGTGAAGTGTGGTAGGCTACACAAAGGGATCTGCAGAGCTGAGATTACAGCCTACTACAGATGCGGGCAAGAGGGACATATGTCAAGGGAGTGTCCTAGAGCAGTTTTTGGGACACAGCCCCAGCAGATAGCTTCTGGTAGTGTGGCTCAGCCAGTAGCTCCAGCAGCGACACAGGCCAGTGGCAGAGGCAGAGGAAGAGGGGCAGCCTCTTCTTCAGCAGGTTTCAGAGGTGAAGGTCCATCAGCCCCAGCACGAATCTTCACTATGACTCAGCAGGAGGCTAACACATCCAACACCGTGGTGTCAGGTAATCTCATCATTGGTTGTTCAGATGTTTATGCCTTAATGAACCCGGGTGCATCTCATTATTTTATTGCTCCGAGAGCCGTGGAGAGGGTAGGATTGATGGTCTCTGGGTTAGAGTGTCCCCTATGGGTCAGTGGACCCAAGTGTGACCCGTCAGTGGCAGAGTCAATTTGCTAGTGTAGTCCAGTTTTTGTTGAGGGAAGATGCCTTTCTGCCGACCTTGTGGTTCTAGACTTGACAGACTTTGACGTCATTCTAGGATGGACTGGTTATCTACCCATGGTGCTACCTTGGACTGTAAGGACAAGGTAGTCAGGTTCAGAAGTCAGGATGGGTCAGAGGTCGTCTTCAGAGGAGACAAAAGGGGTACACCTAGAGGTCTGATCTCAGCTCTTCAGGCTCGTAGGTTGCTTAGGAGGGGATGTCAGGGGTTTCTAGCTCATGTGAGAGAGTTGGATAGTTGTGTCAGAGAGCCCGCCTCAGTGCCTGTGGTTAGAGAGTTTTTAGATGTTTTCCCAGACGAGCTTCCAAGTTTACCACCTGCTAGGGAGATAGAGTTCGAGATAGATGACAGAACGGTTGTCGAAGCCGGTCAAAATAAATAACCTGTTTAACTACCAACAATATTAAAATTGCAGACAGTGGTAAGAGGATCGTATCCACAGGGAATTGATACTCGTTTACCTTCCTTGAATAGACCAAATTAAAGAGAGTAGAAAAGAAAAGAAAGTGCAAGTGCATGTAAGGTAAAAAATGGGGGTTTCAAGATTGATTTGATTAAGCTAAATAAAAGAGCAATTAAAAGTAAGCAGAAAGTAAATTGAGGGTAAAACAATGATGGTAAAAGCTCTAGTTGAAGATTTAGATTCACTTTAGTTGAAGGGATTGATCATTGACTCAAATGTTCCTTTGTTGATTCAATAAATTGGCTATGGAGATTGAAGAAGCTTCTCACATCCATAGTCTCTCTTTTAGATTAAATTAATTAGGGAAAGTCCACCAATCAATTACTAATTAACAATTGCCAAAGAACGTCTTTGAGCCTTAGGCCTTTTGCAAAAGTCAATCGCATAAAGTAATGGAGAGAACCAATTCTAGTCACCCACATGCATGGAGACAACACTAGATCATGCAATTTCCTTGGTTGTGCACCAAGTGTTCTTATGTTCAAACGATTCAAGCAAATACGGACTTAAAATCATTCAAAACAACAATATATCACTTTGCAACAAAAATCAATGGAGATCTTAAATAACAAAGCAATAATATCCTTAAGCATGAAATCACAAGAATATTGAATAACAAAAGGTAAAACAATGAATGTCCAAGTCTCTCAATCCACAACACAACTAAAGCTTCACTTGATCTTCAACTAGAATGAAAGGTTTCATCCACTCATGGCTGAAACAAAAACCATAAAGAAAGGTAGAAGAAGAAAAGAAGAAGCCGAAGGTGGTGGAGGCGCGGCCTTGCTTGATCCGGATGGAGAAGGAGAAGATGAGTCTGAAAGTGTCCAAAAAAATTCGTGGCTGCCAAATAGAGTACCTTTTTATAGAGTTTTGATGCTGCCTAGGTCTTCCTTATTAGTGTAGAGGCTGCCCAAGTTGCTGCCCAAACTCAACTTGCTGCCCAAGTTGTTGCAGAAGAGGAAAGAATCGTAGTGCATGCACTTCAGAAGGCAGGTGCGCGCAGATGGCTTTCAGAATAGGAAAGGAGCGTACCTTGTGTCTGAAAAGGAAGGAAGAGCGATCCAAGGATGCCAATAGAGGAAGAAAAGTCGTGGCTTGCTCTGCAGGAGAGAGGCATGCGCGCGGATAGCACTGAAAGGGCAGGAGGCGCGCGGATCAGGCTTTGCAGAAGAGGTAGGCGCGCGGATGCTTCTGTATAGGAAATATTTGCTGTCCAAACTTCCTATTTAGATGGATCCTCTATTGAATTATGAATCTGGACTGAATGAAGGCCAAGTGCATAGAGATCTCCTTCCTGAATAGAGAGTGGTGCGCAGATCATGTTGCAGAAGGCAAGTAGTGCGCAGTCATTGAATGCAAGAGGGAAAGTGGATCTGCCAAGTCTTTCCTTTTCAGGTGGAGCCTTCGTTTGAATTTTAAACGCTGAACGCAGAAGAGGCAAGTGTGCCTTCATGAGATCTTGCTGCCTAAATTGGAAGATATGACTGCTGCAGTATGTGCACATCTTTGAATAAGGAAAGAAATATCTGCGATTTGAATTTTAAATAATCCTCTGACTGAGCTTTCCTTATTTGCTTTTGCCTCTGCACTTTCCTCATTTGAAGACTTTCCTTTTCTGAAAACTTGCCTTATTTGAAGACTTTCCTTTCTTGGCACACGTTCTAAACAAGGCAGGAAGGATTCTGCAGTTCGAATTTCGGACAGTTTGCTGGCTGCGCTCTTTGACTCTTTCCTTGTTTGGCACTTTCCATATATGAGACTTTCCTTTTCTGGAACTTTCCATATTTGGCACTTTTTGGCAGTTTTAACCACATTTTCTCCAGAATGTCTTTTCACACCTAGTTTCTGCAAAACATGAACAAAACAACCAAATTAGGCAGAAAACGTGCAAATAATTATCATTAAGATCATGATAATATGGCCCAAAATACGCTCTGTCAATAGAACTAGTGCCTGGAACCCGACCGATCTCTATCCCTCCCTACAGGATGGCACCATCTGAGTTGAAAGAGTTGAAGGAGCAGTTGCAAGAGTTGGTAGACAAGGGCTTCATCCGACCGAGTACCTCACCTTGGGGTGCTCCAGTGCTTTTTATGAGGAAGAAGGATGGGTCCCTCAGACTTTGTATCGACTACAGGCAGTTGAACAAGGTCACTACCAAGAACAAGTATCCGTTACCCAGAATCGACGATCTATTTGACCAGCTAGCTGGGGCCGATTGTTTTTCCAAGATAGATCTGAGATCGGGGTACCACCAGCTAAGAATCAGAGAGGAAGACGTGCTGAAGACGGCGTTCAGGACCAGGTATTTGCACTATGAGTTCCTTGTGATGTTGTTCGGGTTAACTAATGCCCCTGCAACATTCATGGACCTCATGAACAGGGTTTTCAGTCAATATCTGGATCACTTCGTTATTGTCTTCATAGATGATATCTTGGTGTATTCCAGAAATGCAGAGGAGCATGCCCATCACCTGAGGACAGTTTTGCAGACCTTGAGGGAGCATGGCTTGTATGCCAAGTTCTCCAAGTGTGAGTTTTGGCTTAGGAGCATTTCATTCTTGGGGCACGTGGTGTCAGAACAAGGTATTGAGGTGGACCCCAAGAAGGTAGAAACTGTAGCTAACTGGCCTAGGCCCACTTCAGTGACAGAGATCAAAAGTTTTTTGGGCTTGGCAGGTTACTACAGGAGGTTCATTCAGGACTTCTCAAAGATTGCTGCTCCTATGACCAAGTTGACTGAGAAGAATCAGAGGTTCGTGTGGACCGACCAGTGTGAGGAGAGCTTTGAGGAACTAAAGAGGAGGTTGACTTCAGCACCGGTGTTAGCTCTGCCCAATAGTGATGAGGACTTCTCAGTTTATTGTGATGCGTCCCGTGTGGGACTGGGTTGTGTGCTGATGCAGAAGAGGGTGATCGCTTATGCTTCTAGACAGCTGAAGAAGCATGAGTTGAATTACCCCACACATGACCTAGAGATGGCAGTAGTGATCTTTGCACTCAAGATGTGGAGGCATTACCTTTATGGGGTTAGGTGTGAGATCTTCACAGATTATAAGAGCCTGCAGTACATCCTGAGTCAGAGAGAACTGAACTTGAGGCAGAGGAGATGGGTAGAACTATTGAGTGACTATGATTGCAAGATTCAGTACCATCCGGGTAAGGCGAATGTTGTGGCAGACGCCCTAAGCCGGAAATCACTTGGCAGTCTATCCCACATTTCAGCAGAGAGAAGGCCGGTGGTGAGGGAATTTCACAGGCTTATGAATGAAGGGTTGCAGTTAGAGTTGTCTGGCACAGGTGCTTTGATAGCCCAGATGAAAGTGTCACCCGTGTTTCTGGAGCAGGTGGCTCAGAAACAACATGAGGACCCAGAGTTGGTCAAAATTGCCAAGACTGTTCAGTCAGGTAAGAGTGATGAGTTCAGATTTGATGATAAGGGGATCCTCCGCTACGGGAACAGGTTATGTGTGCCAGATGATATCAGTCTGAAGGGAGACATTATGGGAGAAGCCCATAATGCCAGGTATAGTGTTCACCCCGGAGCCACCAAAATGTATCAAGATCTGAAAAGAGTATATTGGTGGCCAGCTATGAAGAAAGATGTGGCACTATTTGTGTCAGCCTGCGATGTTTGTCAGAGGGTGAAGCTAGAACACCAGAAGCCGGCTGGAATGCTTAACCCACTACCGATTCCAGAATGGAAATGGGAGAATATAGCTATGGATTTCGTGGTGGGATTACCTGCGACATCCAACAGATTGGACTCCATATGGGTGATTGTGGATAGACTCACCAAATATGCTCACTTCATCCCTGTCAGGAGTGGCTATTCTGTGGACAAATTGGCGCAGGTGTATGTTGATGAGATTGTCAAACTGCATGGGGTTCCTGTGTCAATAGTGTCTGATAGGGGGCCCCAGTTCACCTCCAGATTTTGGCGGAGTCTACAGAATGCTATGGGTACCCGATTAGATTTCAGTACTGCCTTCCACCCACAGACTGATGGACAATCAGAGAGGACCATCCAGACAATAGAAGATATGCTCAGAATGTGTGTGCTAGATTTTGGCGGTTCTTGGAGGCAGCATCTACCCTTGGTGGAGTTTGCCTACAATAACAGCTATCATGCTAGCATAGGGATGGCCCCATATGAAGCCTTGTATGGGAGGAAGTGTAGGTCACCTATCTGTTGGGAAGAAGTGGGAGAAAGGGCCCTTGCGGGCCCAGAGTTAGTGGAGATCACCAACAGGGTAGTGCCCATAATCAGAGAAAGGATCAAGACTGCCACTAGCCGGCAGAAGAGTTATGCAGATGTCCGCAGAAGGCAGCTAGAGTTTCAGGAAGGGGATTTGGTTTTGCTCATGGTGTCTCCTATGAAAGGGGTGGTTCGCTTTAGGAAGAAAGGTAAGATAGCTCCACGGTACATCGGTCCCTTTGAAGTCCTTCAGAAGGTCGGGAATGTATCGTACAAGCTGGACTTGCCTGCTTCGATGGAGAGAATCCATCCGGTTTTCCATGTTTCCATGATACGGAAGTTTGTGTCAGATCCGGGAAAGGTTCTTAGTGAGCCTGATGTGGAGATCCTTGAGGATCTCACTTATGTAGAGCAGCCAGTACGGATCCTAGACACCCAGATCAGGAAGTTGAGGAACAAGGAAATCCCAATGGTGAAAGTCCTTTGGAACCACCACAACATCGAAGAGTGCACCTGGGAGACACGGGAGTCTATGCTCCAGCAATATCCCCATCTGTTTTGAGGTTAGTTCTGTGTGCTCTGTAGTGTATTTTTGTGTATGTATGTTGATGCTATGTTATGCTAGTTGAGGAACATTCGGGGACGAATGTTCTTAAGGGGGGGAGAATGTAATATCCGGCTAGACTCCGGTATCGGAATTCCTACCGTCCGGTGGAATCTTGGATGTCAGAAACCTCTAGAAGGGTAAAATCATGTTTTTGTAAAATGTTTTAATGTATTTCATGTTTTTAAGTAAGAATCAAATTGAGTTTTTGAATGAAAAAGACCATGAAGGTATTTCCAGGTTCGGCCGCCGAACCTCATGTTCGGCCGCCGAACGTTGGATAGTTTGGGAGGCTAGTTAGGCTTCCGAAAGTTGGCTCAGGTTCGGCCGCCGAATCCTCATCTTCGGCCCCCAAACTTGCATGAGTTTAGGAGGCACTTTAGGCCTCCGAAGGTGGTCTGGCCAGCCCCTATATAAGAGCTCCATGGCCGAAACGGGTGAGTTTTCTCTCCATTTTTGGCCACGGTGAGTTCCTACTCTTCCATGGTTCATTTTTTATGATTTTCCCCCGATCTTTCTTGTTTTAACAAGCTTTATGTTGATTTGAAGATTTTTGAACAAAAGAGCAAGTTTTGGAGCTTGGAGACCAAAGAGTGGATTTCTCCCCATCTCCGAGCTAGGATCGTCTCTACTCTAGATCTTCAAGAGGTAAGAGTCGATCTTTAGCTCATTATGTGTTTTAAACAAGTTTTATGCAAGTTTATGGGTAGAAATGCAGGTTAGGAGGTATGTGGAGGTTTATGTATTTTTGGACAATGTATGTTGTGTGAATATGTTTTATGTGTTTTATTTGGGGTTTAGGATAGTTTGAGACCCCTATGAATCAATGTATGTGTTTATGCATGTTGTAGCATAGGTTTGTGCATGTTTGTGAGAATTGGGAGGCATTTGTGCATGAGGGAGCTGAGTTTCGGCCCTTTGGCATAAACTCAGGTTCGGCCGCCGAAGGGACTTTCGGCCGCCGAACCCACTTGTGGAGGCAGCTTTTGACTGCCGAAGCCTGCCCCCGAAAGATGACTTTCATCTCTGGAGGGCAGTTTCGGCCGCCGAAGGTGCTGCCGAACATGCATGAGTTTCGGCTCTGAAGGGACTTTCGGCCGCTGAACCTGCTGCCGAAGGTGCCCTGTAACGACCCGAGAACCGGATCGCTACCGGCGTTAGGATCCAGATCGGCTTAAGGCCACCGGGACCCGTAGCAAGCATAAACATATATACTATTACCTGGTCAAATCCCATACATGATTAAACTTAAACATAAAAACTGAAAACTAAACATACACCAAGCTTGACCTGCATGCTACCTCATAACTGTAAACATAAACTTTCCCATGCTAGAGCCCTCATCAAATGCTCTAGTTGGGTCAACATTACATACATCAAGCCTGGTTCTCAACTCAAAATCTAAAACATTATATAATCATGCATTAACAGGGATTATCCAGACTATAGGGCCAAGCATACTCTAATCCACGAACATTAACTCTACTATCAGTTACATTACCTCTCATTATCTTACAATTACATTACATCAACTTATATTACATGTCCACTTCTAAACTATTACATAACATAAACATAAACTAAACTATACAAGCATAGTATCACTTAATCTTTACCCTGCTGACTTCTGAGCTCTGACTCAAACCTGCAACACTGGGGTTAGGGGAGAGGGGTGAGCTAAAAAGCCCAGTGAGTAGAAACATAAAAAACAGTTTATTAATTACATGCTCTCATGAAATGCGTCACATCACAAATAATCACATAACTGTCTCTTGTCCGTCTCGGGACTCATGCAGATATCTGCTCCCCACGGACCTGTTTCTGAGAGTTCTTTTGCTAGCATCCTTTCCTCTCAAGGATCGGACATGGCCTCAAAATTCCCTCTGTCGGTGCCCGGCTCCCCCAAAGGAGCTCACACAGGACTTTCACATACATGACAGGGTACCTAGTCCACAGAGAGCTCACAAGGACTTTCCTATATGTACTTGTCCGGCTCTCAAAGGACTTACCCAAGACTCAATGACAGATATGGGCTATTGAAGTCGCCTTGGTCCAACCCTCCTGAATCAACATCAAATAATGCAATGCGCCATATTCGTAAAACTAGTGCAATCAACCTACTACATATAATCATGATGCATGAACATGCTTTAGGCATTAGATTTTGTACATAAAAGATTAAGTTTAGTTCTACTCACCTCCTGGCAGACGCTGACTAACTCTGCACAGCTAACACTGACGGCCTCCTCGGTCCCTCGGGTCCGATCCTACACAGGTGGACTCGAATGAGGTGCCAACATACTCTAAACAACTCATAAACGTACCCCCAAAAAACCCTCTAAACATCACTTAAACATGCATAGAAAACACCCAAGAAACAGCTGGACAGGGCACTTTCGGCGGCATCTTCGGCGGCCGAAAGTCCCCTCCAGAGATGAAACTCGAGTAGGTTCGGCGGCATGTTCGGCGGCCGAAGGTTCCCTTGCACTCGAAAGTCAGGCACTTTCAGGGGCACTTTCGGCGGCCGAAACCCCTGGACAGAAACGAAAGTCCCTTCTTCGGGGGCACGTTCGGCAGCCGAAAGGCTGCCTCCCATGCAGGTTCGGCGGCCGAAACTCCTTTCGGCGGCCGAACCTGGTCCCCTCTGGACGACAGGTCCGAATCTGCTCAAGCCAAAACTCACTCAAAACACCCCAAATCCTCACATACTCTCCCCCAATCATGCATACTCACTCCCACATGCATATAGGGGCAAAACTAACTAAAAACCCCAACAAAACATCATAAGAACATACATAAACATACATTGGGCATCAAACCCACATAAACCCTATCATGCATATCTACCCATATTCAAACATCAAATCTCTTAAAACTTACTTAAAACTCAATAGAACATAAAGAAAAGCATAGATCTACACTAACCTCTTGGAGATCGAGGGTTGGTGTGACCCGAACCTTGGAGATGTGGAGGAAACTAACTCCGGGGTCTCCAAGCACCAAATCTTCAATCCAAGCTTAAAAACAACCAAACAACTCATCAAAAC
Source organism: Manihot esculenta (assembly GCF_001659605.2). NCBI lineage: Eukaryota > Viridiplantae > Streptophyta > Magnoliopsida > Malpighiales > Euphorbiaceae > Manihot > Manihot esculenta. The sequence continues at coordinate 495,561 of NC_035161.2, read as the reverse complement.
CTTTGAAAATTGAAAGAAAACATGAAATCGACCAAGGGAGGACATGAACTCACCTTAGCCAGAGAATGGGGAGAAAACTCGCCCATTTTCGGTCTGAGGCCTTTTATAGGCGACCGGCTGAGCCACCTTCGGCGGCCAAACCAGTACCCTAAAGTTTACCATGTTCGGCGGTCGAACTTGAGGTTCGGCGGCTGAACCTGGTTTTTGCCTTTCTCAACTTTCGGAGGCCAAAGGCACACCCGAAATAGCCCAATGTTCGGCGGCCGAATCCCACTTTCGGCGGCCAAACCTGGGTTCTTCCTCCTTGGTCTTTTCTCTTCAAAACTCAATTTTCTTTCGATTAAAACCATTAAAATCATTGTAAAAACATTTAGAAAATACATTTTACCCTTTTAGAGAGATCCTGTAATACCCGGCTAGAGTCCGGCACCGGAATTCCTGTTGTCTGGTGGAATCCGGGGTGTCGGAATTCTAAAAAGGGTAGGATTTATGTTTTACTAGGTGTTATGATGTGTTTAAATGTTTTAAGGTTAAGGGAAGTGAGTTTTGGGTTGAAATGACCTAAGGCAGTTGAGCCAAGTTCGGCCGCCGAAAGTGTTTGGCTTCCGAAGGGAAGTTCGGCCCCCGAATGTTGCATGGTGTTGCATGCGATTGGGCAGCCGACATTGAGTTGGCCAGCCAGCTTTTGGACATCCTTAGTCAGCATTGTGGACAGGTGTCATGTCCAACTTGTTGCCAGAAGCTTGGCCACGTCTCCTATGGTTTATTTGCTGCGTTTGAGCAGCTCATGCAGAGTGTTGCACAAGGGTTTGAATGGTTTGAAGCAAAAGCTAAGTTTGTGAGAGTTTGAGAGTTTGAGGAGAGTTGGTCCGTTTTCCCTTGTTCAGAGTGTGTAGCTTCTTACTACAGGAGGTAAGTGATGTTCTTGAATATGTTTTCTGACGGTTTTAGGGGGATTTGTGGAAGGAGATGCATGTTTAGGTTCTTAATGATAGTTTTGATGAGTTATGCATGTATATATGTTTATGTGTTATGTTTGATTTGTTGTTTGGGGTTATTAGATAGTTTGGGACCCCTGTGGACATATACATGAGTATATGTGCGTTGAGTAGAGGAGGTAGGCATGTTTGGAGAGCTTGAAGGGAAGGAGGAGATGGTTTGCCGTTGAAGCTGAGTTCTGAATGAACTCAGGTTCGGCAGCCGAAAGTTCATTCGGCCGCCGAACCTCTTGCATGGTAGCTTAGGCTGCCACAGCTTGCCCCCGAGTGTTTTTGCATGTTCGGCTCTGTTTGGGGGATTCGGCCGCCGAAGGTGCCGCCGAAGGTGCTTGAGTTTCGTCTCTGGAGAGGACATTCGGCCGCCGAACCTGCCGCCGAAAGTGTTCTGTCCAGCTTTTCTTTTGCATGCTTTGCATGGTTAGTTAAGTGAGTTTCAGGGGATTCTTGGGGAGTTTAATAGAGGTATTGATAAGTTAGTTTGGTCCCTCATTTGAGTCCATCTGTATAGGTACAGACCAGAGGAACCAGAGAGAGCAGCAGTGAGTACTGCTCCAGAGTTTCAGAGCCTGCAGAGTCAGTCAGTCCAGATAGCCAGAGGTGAGTGGAACTAAACTTATGACTTTGAATTGAACTACAAACTGCTTTTAGCATATCTCATGCATCATGATTATGCCATAGGTTGCATTGCATTAGTAGTCACGAATATGTTGCATTGCATTCTTATTTGGTGATGTGAGTAAATGCTGAATGATCCAATAGTCGCAGACAGGAAGACCAGGAGCCTTTGACTACGCCCTGGCACGTATAGCAAAGACCAGGAGCCTTTGACTACGCCCTGGCAGGTATAGCAAAGTCCAGGAGCCTTTGACTACGCCCTGGCAATGGTAAGTTCACAGGTGTTATATACACATATACATATATGACAGGAAGACCAGGTGCTCGATTCTACGCCCTGGCACAGAGTTACTGGGACTATGTGGTGACAGGTTTACTCTTGATGTGGCTTGTCTGTGATATGGTGCATTCCATGAGATCATATTTTACTGAGATGTTTTACTGTTCTACTCACTGGGCTATAGAGCTCATCCCACTCCCTTAACCCCAGTTTTGCAGGTTCAGTATTCAGTGTACAGGGACAGTCCAGCAGAGTACAGGAAAAGTAAAGAGATCTGTAATAGCTTAGAGTGGACATGTAATATTAAAGAGATGTAATAGTTGTTGCTTGACCGAGACCTAGTGATGTATGTGTTGTACATGATCTGTATATGTATATATGTTTTCCTGTATGTGAAAACCAGGCTTAACAGGTATGAGTGAACCCATCTAGAGCAAGCTCTAGTCAGGGATACAGAGTACAGAGTACATGAGTACAGAGTACAGAGATAGTGCATGCACAGGTTAAGCCTTGGGTCAGAAAAGAGTTTTATTTTCACATAAAATGTATGATCATGTATGAGGTTTACAGGTACACAGAGAGTATAGCAGGCTTGCTACGGGTTCTGGCGGCCTTAAGCCGACCTGAATCCTAGCGCCGGTGACGGTCCATTTTGGGGTCGTTACAGATTGGTATCAGAGCCCTAGGTTCACATGATCGGACCTATAGAGATAGTGTTGGGCTCAGACAGGTTAGAAGTGGTCAAGCGCAATAGGAAATCATGTCCACTAGGATAGGGTCTTGAGTCCTATCTGCTATGATATGCCATGAGTGTTGTATGTGTATGATTGATATGTGATGTTATGTGCTAAAGTGGTCTGTTATATGTTGTGTTTCCAGAGTAAAGATGCGAGGAACTCGTCGATCAGCTCGATTGACTGGAGTCCCACCAGAGAATGAGAGACTAGCTGCTCGTCCTCCTGCATTGCCAAGGGCAAGGTCTCAGAGATCTAGCAGGGAAGGTACGTCACTAGACCCTAGAAGGTCTGTCGACGAGAGCAGAAGAGGAACAGCTAGAGGAGGTAGATCAGAGGAAGAGAGGGAGGCTATGGAGACTGATCCGTCTATGGATGAAGGTATGGGAGAATCCGAGGGAGGCGTTCAGGCCTCAGGTTATGGCTATCCATCCTTGTTTCAGGAGCCAGAGTATCCGATGGAGGGTATGTCGGAATACTCTCGTTTTGACCCATATCCGACATACATGCCATATATGCCATATCCTCACTACTATCCACCATATCCGATGTATCCATCTTCCCCTACCCATCCAAGTGCAGCACACCTAGAGCCAAATGAACCAGTACTACCACCAGACCCAGTAGCCCCTGTTGTTGACAGACATGAACCTAGCTCATCTGGAGGTAAAGTCCAAATGACAGAGTACTTGAAATTGGATGCTCCTAAATACAATACGGGAGATGATCCATTTGATTACCTCAGAGCAGTTAGGATGATAACCAGTGAGTTGGGAGCAGATGATAGGAGAGCCATTGAGATGGCAGGTTTCACATTGAAGTGCAGGAAAGCCAGAGAATGGTTTAAGAATTATGTGGAGCCTAGAATGGACAGCATGTCATGGGGAGAGTTCGCCAATGAGTTTGCAGGGTGGGCTTTTCCTGACAGTTCGAGGGAGATGAAAGTAATTGAATTTGAACAGCTGAGACAGACAGACGAGATGAGTGTTGATGAATTCACAGATAAGTTCCTGGATCTGCTTCAGTACGTGGGTCAAGCCTATGATACTGATCAAAAGAAGGCAAGGAGATATACTATGAGACTGCATCCCAGGTATGCTTCCTTGATTCTTCCAGCCGAAAAGGAGAGTTTCCATACGATAGTAGATGCAGCCAGGAAAATGGAAGCTAGTGCCAATAGTCAGAAATAGTCAAAGGCACAGGCTTCGGGTTCTAAGGCCCCCAGTTCAGGTTCTACAGGCAATAAGAGATGGGATAGAGCGAGAGGAACAAGGAAAGGGTTCTGGAGTAAAGTCAAGTCAGGTCTGGGAATAGGTAGTGGCTCAAGCTCTGGCACAGCTCCAGTCTGCAGACGATGCGGAAAACCACATGGAGGAGTTTGTCGGTTGGGATCTACAGCTTGTTTTCGATGTGGACAGGAAGGGCATATTGCTCGGGATTGTCCGCAGATGACTTTTGCACCATCCCAGCAGATGAGTTCAGGCAGTGTGGTACAGCCAGTTGTACGGCCAGCAGCTCCAGTCATGCCTCAGATTAGTGGCAGAGGTAGAGGGAGGGGGGTAGCCTCTACTTCAGCAGCAGGTTCCCGAGGTGGAAATCCGGTAGCCCCAGCACGGATTTTCACAGTGACACAGGAGGAGGCTAACACGTCGAACACAGTGGTGTCAGGTAATCTCATCATTGGGTGTTCAGATGTGTATGCTTTGATGGACCCCGGTGCTTCTCATTCCTTTATTGCTTCGAGAGCCATAGAGAGATTGGGTTTGATCAGTTCTGAGTTAGAGTATCCTCTCTGGGTCAGTGGACCTAGATGTGACCCATCAGTGGCAGTGTCAGTCTGTCGTTTCAGTCCAGTGTTCATAGAGGGTAGATGCCTTCCAGCTGACCTTGTGGTTCTAGACTTGACCGATTTTGATGTCATTCTAGGGATGGATTGGCTATCTGCATATAGTGCTACGTTGGACTGTCGAGAGAAACTAGTGAGTCTCAGAGACCAGGATGGGTCAGAGTGTGTCTTCAGAGGAGACAGGAGAGGTACACCCAGAGGTATGATTTCAGCCCTTCAGGCTCGTCGTTTGCTTAGGAGGGGTTGTCAGGGGTTTCTAGCTCATGTGAGAGAGCTAGATAGTCAGGTGAGGGAACCAGCCACAGTACCAGTAGTTCGAGAGTTTCTCGATTTGTTCCCAGACGATTTGCCAGGACTACCACCTGATAGGGAGATAGGGTTTGAAATTGAATTACTGCCAGGTACTAGACCTATCTCTATTCCTCCCTACAGGATGGCGCCAGCTGAGTTAACAGAGTTGAAAGAACAGTTGCAGGACTTGGTAGATAAGGGTTTCATCCGCCCTAGTACCTCACCTTGGGGTGCTCCAGTGCTCTTTGTCAGAAAGAAGGATGGATCCCTCAGACTTTGTATCGACTATAGACAGTTGAACAAGGTCACTATCAAGAATAGGTATCCCTTACCGCGGATTGATGATCTATTTGACCAGCTAGCTGGAGCAGGTTGTTTCTCGAAAATAGATCTGAGATCTGGGTATCATCAGTTGAGAGTCAGAGAGGCAGATGTGCCTAAGACAGCTTTCCGGACCAGATATGGGCATTATGAGTTCTTAGTGATGCCGTTCGGGTTGACTAACGCCCCTGCAGCATTTATGGATCTCATGAACAGGGTATTCAGTGAGTTTCTGGATCACTTTGTCATTGTGTTTATCGATGATATCTTAGTGTATTCCAGAGATGCAGAGGAGCATGCCCAGCATCTGAGGATCGTTTTGCAGACACTGAAAGAGCATGGTTTATATGCCAAGTTCTCGAAGTGTGAGTTTTGGTTGCGGAGCATTGCCTTCTTGGGACATGTGGTATCAGCAGAGGGTATTGAGGTAGACCCCAAGAAGATAGAGGCTGTAGCTAACTGGCCCAGACCCACGACAGTGACTGAGATTAAAAGCTTTCTGGGACTGGCAGGTTACTACAGGAGGTTCGTTCAGAACTTCTCAAAGATAGCAGCTCCTATGACCAAATTGACTCAGAAGAACCAGAAATTTATCTGGTCAGACCAGTGTGAAGAGAGCTTTGAAGAGCTCAAAAGGAGATTGACAACAGCACCAGTGTTAGCTCTGCCTGTCAGTAATGAAGAGTTCACAGTGTTCTGTGATGCATCTCGAGTAGGCTTGGGTTGTGTATTGATGCAGAATGATAGAGTAATAGCTTATGCTTCTAGACAGTTGAAGAAGCACGAGTTAAATTACCCTACCCATGACCTAGAGATGGCAGCAGTTATCTTTGCACTTAAGATGTGGCGGCATTACCTCTACGGGGTTAAATGCGAGATCTTCACCGATCACAAGAGTTTACAGTACATCTTAAGTCAAAGAGAGCTGAATTTGCGGCAGAGAAGGTGGGTCGAATTGCTCAGTAATTATGATTGTAAGATCCAGTATCATCCGGGTAAGGCGAATGTTGTCGCAGACGCCCTAAGCCGGAAGTCACTAGGCAGTTTATCCCATATAGCAGCAGAGCGGAGACCAGTTGTGATGGAGCTTTATAAGCTCTTTGACGACGGATTACAGTTAGAGTTGTCTGGTACAGGTGCGTTGATAGCACAGATGAGAGTGACACCTGTGTTTCTGGAGCAGATAGCTCAGAGACAGCATGAGGACCCTGAGTTGATGAAAATTGCCAGGACTGTTCAGTCAGGTAATAATGCAGAATTCAGATTTGACAGTAAAGGGATCCTTCGCTATGGGAGTCGACTTTGTGTACCAGATAAGGGCAGTGTGAAGGAAGACATTATGAGGGAAGCTCATAATGCGAGGTATAGTGTTCACCCAGGAGCCACCAAGATGTATCAGGATCTGAAAAGGAGCTATTGGTGGCCAGCCATGAAGAAAGAAGTGGCGCAATTCGTGACAGCCTGTGAGGTTTGTCAGAGGGTGAAACTAGAGCATCAGAAACCAGCAGGAATGCTTAACCCATTACCGATTCCAGAGTGGAAATGGGAGAACATAGCCATGGATTTTGTAGTGGGTTTACCAGTAGCGTCCAACAGGATAGACTCGATATGGGTGATTGTGGACAGACTCACGAAATCTGCTCATTTTCTTCCCGTACGGAGTAACTATTCTGTGGATAAGTTGGCACAGGTCTATCTGGATGAGATTGTGAGATTACATGGAGTCCCAGTGTCTATAATTTCAGACAGAGGACCTCAGTTTACCTCCCGCTTTTGGCGGAGTCTGCAAAGTGCGATGGGCACGAGGTTGGATTTTAGTACTGCTTTCCACCCACAGACTGATGGATAGTCAGAAAGGACCATCCAGACCATAGAGGATATGCTTCGACTATGTGTGTTAGACTTTGGCGGTTCTTGGAGGCAGCATCTACCTTTGGTGGAGTTTGCCTACAATAACAGTCATCATGCTAGCATTGGGATGGCTCCTTATAAAGCTTTGTATGGGAGGAAATGCAGATCCCTTGTTTGCTGGGAAGAGATAGGAGAGAAGGCTCTTGCAGGGCCAGAGTTAGTAGACATTACCAGTAGAATGGTGCCCATGATCAGAGAGAGAATTAGAACAGCTCAGAGTAGACAGAAAAGTTATGCAGACGTTCGCAGAAAGCAGTTAGAGTTTCAAGAAGGTAATTGGGTATTGCTGAAAGTGTCTCCAATGAAAGGAGTGGTTCGTTTTGGGAAGAAAGGTAAATTGGCTCCACGGTACATTGGACCCTTTGAGGTGTTGCAGAGGATCGGAAATGTGTCGTATAAGCTGGATTTACCTGCTTCTATGGAGAGGATTCACCCGGTATTTCATGTTTCTATGCTACGACAGTTTGTGTCAGATCCGAATCAGGTTCTGAGTGAGCCTGAGGTGGAGATTCATACGGATCTCACCTATATAGAGCAGCCAGTGCGGATTCTGGACACGCAGATCAGACAGCTAAGGAACAAGGAGATTCCGATGGTGAAAGTTCTATTGAACCACCATAACCTAGAAGAGTGCACATGGGAGACGCGGGAGTCTATGCTCCAGCAATATCCATATTTGTTTTGAGGTTAGTTTCCTCCTTGTGTTTTTATTTTGTGTTTTAGGAACATCCGAGGACGAATGTTCTTAAGGAGGGGAGAATGTAATACCCGGCTAGAGTCCGGCACCGGAATTCCTGTTGTCTGGTGGAATCCGGGGTGTCGGAATTCTAAAAAGGGTAGGATTTATGTTTTACTAGGTGTTATGATGTGTTTAAATGTTTTAAGGTTAAGGGAAGTGAGTTTTGGGTTGAAATGACCTAAGGCAGTTGAGCCAAGTTCGGCCGCCGAAAGTAAGTTCGGCCGCCGAAAGTGTTTGGCTTCCGAAGGGAAGTTCGGCCCCCGAATGTTGCATGGTGTTGCATGCGATTGGGCAGCCGACATTGAGTTGGCCAGCCAGCTTTTGGACATCCTTAGTCAGCATTGTGGACAGGTGTCATGTCCAACTTGTTGCCAGAAGCTTGGCCACGTCTCCTATGGTTTATTTGCTGCGTTTGAGCAGCTCATGCAGAGTGTTGCACAAGGGTTTGAATGGTTTGAAGCAAAAGCTAAGTTTGTGAGAGTTTGAGAGTTTGAGGAGAGTTGGTCCGTTTTCCCTTGTTCAGAGTGTGTAGCTTCTTACTACAGGAGGTAAGTGATGTTCTTGAATATGTTTTCTGACGGTTTTAGGGGGATTTGTGGAAGGAGATGCATGTTTAGGTTCTTAATGATAGTTTTGATGAGTTATGCATGTATATATGTTTATGTGTTATGTTTGATTTGTTGTTTGGGGTTATTAGATAGTTTGGGACCCCTGTGGACATATACATGAGTATATGTGCGTTGAGTAGAGGAGGTAGGCATGTTTGGAGAGCTTGAAGGGAAGGAGGAGATGGTTTGCCGTTGAAGCTGAGTTCTGAATGAACTCAGGTTCGGCAGCCGAAAGTTCATTCGGCCGCCGAACCTCTTGCATGGTAGCTTAGGCTGCCACAGCTTGCCCCCGAGTGTTTTTGCATGTTCGGCTCTGTTTGGGGGATTCGGCCGCCGAAGGTGCCGCCGAAGGTGCTTGAGTTTCGTCTCTGGAGAGGACATTCGGCCGCCGAACCTGCCGCCGAAAGTGTTCTGTCCAGCTTTTCTTTTGCATGCTTTGCATGGTTAGTTAAGTGAGTTTCAGGGGATTCTTGGGGAGTTTAATAGAGGTATTGATAAGTTAGTTTGGTCCCTCATTTGAGTCCATCTGTATAGGTACAGACCAGAGGAACCAGAGAGAGCAGCAGTGAGTACTGCTCCAGAGTTTCAGAGCCTGCAGAGTCAGTCAGTCCAGATAGCCAGAGGTGAGTGGAACTAAACTTATGACTTTGAATTGAACTACAAACTGCTTTTAGCATATCTCATGCATCATGATTATGCCATAGGTTGCATTGCATTAGTAGTCACGAATATGTTGCATTGCATTCTTATTTGGTGATGTGAGTAAATGCTGAATGATCCAATAGTCGCAGACAGGAAGACCAGGAGCCTTTGACTACGCCCTGGCACGTATAGCAAAGACCAGGAGCCTTTGACTACGCCCTGGCAGGTATAGCAAAGTCCAGGAGCCTTTGACTACGCCCTGGCAATGGTAAGTTCACAGGTGTTATATACACATATACATATATGACAGGAAGACCAGGTGCTCGATTCTACGCCCTGGCACAGAGTTACTGGGACTATGTGGTGACAGGTTTACTCTTGATGTGGCTTGTCTGTGATATGGTGCATTCCATGAGATCATATTTTACTGAGATGTTTTACTGTTCTACTCACTGGGCTATAGAGCTCATCCCACTCCCTTAACCCCAGTTTTGCAGGTTCAGTATTCAGTGTACAGGGACAGTCCAGCAGAGTACAGGAAAAGTAAAGAGATCTGTAATAGCTTAGAGTGGACATGTAATATTAAAGAGATGTAATAGTTGTTGCTTGACCGAGACCTAGTGATGTATGTGTTGTACATGATCTGTATATGTATATATGTTTTCCTGTATGTGAAAACCAGGCTTAACAGGTATGAGTGAACCCATCTAGAGCAAGCTCTAGTCAGGGATACAGAGTACAGAGTACATGAGTACAGAGTACAGAGATAGTGCATGCACAGGTTAAGCCTTGGGTCAGAAAAGAGTTTTATTTTCACATAAAATGTATGATCATGTATGAGGTTTACAGGTACACAGAGAGTATAGCAGGCTTGCTACGGGTTCTGGCGGCCTTAAGCCGACCTGAATCCTAGCGCCGGTGACGGTCCATTTTGGGGTCGTTACAGATCCAACACCCTAGATTCCGTCGGAAGGCAGGAATTCCAGTGCCGGATTCTAGCCGGGTATTACATTCTTCCCCCCTTCAAGAACATTCGTCCCCGAATGTTCCTCAACAAACACATGCATAAAAACATAACATCAAACATACCTCAAGCATACATAACATCAAGCAAGCAGACAAGCAAGCAAGACCTCAAAACTATCTCCAAAAAGAGACACGGCACTGCCAGAGTCAAAACTCCCGGTTCTCCCAAGGACACTCCTCAACTCTGTGGTGATTCTACAGGACTTCACCATCTGAATTTCCTTGTCCCGAAACTGACTAACTCATGTGTCCACGATCCATACTAACTGCTCAACTCAGGTGAGATCCCCCAAGACCTCCACCTCTGGTTCCTCAAGAACCCTACTTGGATCTGACACAAACTTCCATAAAATGGAACGTGGAAATCCGAATGGATTCACTTCCTAAAGAATCACCTTCCCCATAGGAGACACCTCAAGCAATACCTCAACCTCCTCCTGAAACTCAACACTCTTCCACTGTGCTACTCTGATCTTCCTCTGATCCGCAAGGATCCATCCTTCTTCTTCACAACAACCGGCACTAGAACACCCCAAGGAGAGTGACTAGGTCGGATAAAACCCTCATCTACTAACTCCTGCAGCTGCCCACACAACTCCTCTATCTCTGCAGGTGCCATCCTGTAGAGAGGGATAGAGATGGGTCCGGTTCTAGGCGTCCCTTCCATCTCCAAACTCTATCTCCCTCGCTGGTGGTAAACCTGATAGCTCGCCTGGGAAGGCATCTAAAACTCTCTAACTCCTAACACTGAGGCTGGTTCCCTGACTCAACTACTAAACTCTCAAGCAAGAACTAGAACCCTCTGACAACTCCTCCTACGCACTCTACGAGCCTGACGGGCTGACATCAAACCTCTAGACAACTCTACTCTGTCCCCTCAAAGACTACCTCTGACCCATCCTGTCCTCTGAACCTGACTACCTAGTCTCTACAGACCAAGGTAGCACCTCGAGTAGAAAACCAAACCGATCCGAGAGTGACGTCTAGGCAGTCAAGTCTAAGACCTCAAAATTGGCTGGATGGAATCTACCCTCAACTGACACCTGAATTGAACCGGCAGACTGACTCTACCTCAGATGGATCACACTTGGGTCCACTGACCCTGAGAGAACACTCTAGCCTAGAAGTTATCAACCCAACCCCTCGACGACTCTCAGAGCAACTAAGGAAAGAGAAACACCAAGGTTCACAAAAGCATACACATCAGAACATTCAAAGTGAGCGTACCTGACACCACCGTGTTCGATGTGTCTGCCTCCTGCTGAGCCTGAACAAGGATCCGAGCCGGAGCTGACGGACCTCCTCCACGGGAACCTGCTGAAGAAGAGATTGCCCTTCTCCCTCTGCCTCGACCACTAACCTGAAACATGGTCTGAGCTACTGGCTGAGTCACTCTACCTGAAGCTACCCGCTGGGACTGAGCTAACTTGGGCGCAGTGGGACACTCACGTGCCATGTGCCCCTCCTGTCCACATCTATAACATAGATTAGTCCCATACCGACAAACTCCCTTGTGCGGCCTACCGCATGATAGAGCATATTTTAGTCCATATTATCATGATCTTATTGAGGTTTATTTACATCTTTTCTACCTAATTTTGTGGTTTTAATCATGTTTTACAGATATAAGGTGAAAAGAGACAATCCAGAGCAAATGTGCTTAAAACAGCCAAAAAGTGCCAAAAATGGAAAAACCACTTTCGAAGGCACTTTCGGCCGCCGAAAGCCTCGTCCAGAGACGAAAGTCGGGTACCTTCGGCCGTCGAAACCCAAACCTTCGGCCGCCGAACCTCCTCTTTAGCTCCGCAAGTCCAACCTTCGGGGGCAACCTTTGGCAGCCGAAAATGTTCATACACAAGGCAAAATAAGGAAAGAAAAGGCACTTTGAAGACAACACTCTTGAACTTCCTTATTTGGAGCAAAAGTGATCAAGCATGCCAAGTTGTCACATGTGAGGAGCAACTCAAGCAAAGTATTTGAATTCCAAATCTTCAAGATTCATATTCAAACTTTTGAATTAAAAATCCAGCTTGCAAGAGAAGCAAATCTTGAAGATCACATGTTTCCCATTTTATGCCATACACATTCAAAATTCAAAAGGAGGCTCAATCTTCCTATTTAGTGCATGGGCAGCCTCTTGGACTTCTGCAACTTAGGAACATTGGACAGCAACTCCACCACCAAGGGAGGCGCCACCTCCTCTTCTTCCCCAATTTTCGGTTTTTCTTCTTCTTTCTTTTATTTTTCTGTTTTGGTTCAGCCATGAGTGGCTGAAAACCTTATTCTAGTTGAGGATTGGTTGAAACTAAGGTTGTTTAAAGGATTGTGAGATCTGAACAGAAACTTTTGTCTTTGATTTTATTCAATATTCATGCAATTGATGCTTCAATTCCATGATTGCTTTGTTGTTATGATCAAATTGATCACTTGATTATTGATTGCAAGGTAATTGATTGTTGGTTAGGATTGTTTCTTAGTCCGTAATTGCTGGAAATATTCTGACCTAAGAACACTTGGTGTAAAAGCCAAGGAATTGCATGATCTAGCACCATCTCTAAGCCTTTGGAGTAGCTAGGGTTGGATCTCTTTAGTTCTTTATGCAATTGGCAATTGTTTTGATGCCTATGGCCCAAGGGCTTACCTTGGCAATTTGCTAATTAGTAATTGATTAGAGGGCCTACCCTAATTAATTTAATCATAAGAAGAGACATGGTTTTGGTGAGAAGCATATTCCACCACCATAACTAACCTATTGAACCAATCAAGGAAATTCATGTTTCAATGATCAATCCAAACAACCAAGGTGGATCCATATCTTCAACTAGACCTTTTTTATATTGAATTCCCTCTTATTTTAATTAGTTAGTTGCTGGTTTGATTACCTTCAGTAGTTATTTAATTGTTTTTGATAGTTTGTTAGTCACAACACTCTCAAAACCCCCCCTTTTTACTTTCTTGCACTTTAGTTTTGTTTCACTTGTTTTCAATAGTGCTTTTAATTAATTCTCTTGGTCATATTGAGGAAAATAAGTAAGTGACAATTTTCTATGGATTCGATCCTTTCACCACTGTCTACAAGTGTAAATTTATTGATAACCCGAAAGGTTATTTTTGACCGGCTTCGACAACCGCACTGTCAAAAATTGGCGCCGTTGCCGGGGAATTGTTATAACTTGTTTATTTTTCTTTCATGACCAGATCTGAACGTAGGGACACACTGCCCTTTGATCGAGAAATTGAACGCACACTCAAAAGACTAGGAAAGCAGCCTGCCGCACCTTCTGCCCAAACTTCGGCCGCCGAAACCCTCCCACCTTTGGCCGTCGAACCTGCTTCACTCTAGCAACCAGATTTTGCACCAATGGCAGAACCTCAAGCACCAGCTGCTGCCCACAATGGACATGCTGTCCATGACCAATTAATTCCAGAACCTCCAGCAATGAGAGCTCCAATACCAAGAGAAAGAACCATGAGGGAGTTAACAACACCCATTGGTGATCAAGCACCCCTTTGTATCACATATCCACCTATGGCGGTTCCCTTTGAACTAAAAACAGGTTTGATTCATCTTCTCCCTAAGTTTAGAGGATTGCACAATGAGAATCCACACAAACACTTGAAACAATTCACAATTGCTTGTTCAACTATGAGACCTCAAGGTGTTTCTGAAGAATATGTTAAGTTAAAAGCTTTCCCTTTTTCATTAGATGACTATGCTCAAGATTGGTTATTTTATTTGCCACCTGGATCTATCATTTCTTGGGATGATATGGTTAAAACTTTTCTTGACAAATACTTCCCAACATCCAAAACAATTGGCATAATAAGAGAAATCACTAACATAAGACAAAAACCATCTGAGGAATTATATGACTATTGGGAAAGGTTTGAAAGATTGTGTACAGGTTGTCCACAACATGATATGTCAGACAAAGCCTTGATACAGTTCTTCTATGGAGGATTGCTACCCTCAGAAAGAAAGTTTATTAATGTAGCTTGTGGAGGATCCATATTGGAGAAGACACCTAGAGAGATTAGAGAGTTGATCTCCACGTTTTCAGCATCAACAAAAATGTATGATGAGGAAGAGCAACCGCGAGGCAGAGTCAATGAGGTAAGTTCACCCGATATTTCTTCTCAAATCTCCGAACTAACTTCTTGGGTGAAAAATATGGCTACAGGATTTACTCAACAAGCCCAAGCATCCCAGCCACCTAGGCCATGTGGGATTTGTCTATATGTAGGACATCCAACTGATCAATGTCCCACACTCCAAGAAGATCCTCAGCAAGTCAATGCCATGGGAAGATACAACAACCAACCCAGACATGATCCATATTCCAATACATACAATCCAAGTTGGAGAGACCATCCCAATTTCAGCTATGGGAAAGCCAACAATGATCAGAATTACCAAAATTACCAAAGAAATCAAGCCCAACCAGCACCTTCAAATCCAAATCAGCACCTTGAAAAGATGATGGAAACATTGGTAAATGCCATGCAAGGCATGCGACAAGAAATGGGCCAAATAGCTGCATCCATCGGCAAAGCTGAATCCCAAGGTAAGCTCCCTTCTCAAACTGAAACTAATCCTAGACAGAATGTTAGTGCCATCACTTGGAGAAGTGGAAAGGAACTTCAAGATACCACACATGAGCAAGAAAAGCAAGTTGCACAAGAGCCTGCGCAAACTGAAGCAACCCCAGCGCAAGAAGCCAATCAAAAGGTACATTTTCACATCCCACCTCCTTTTCCAAAGAGATTTGAAAGAACACAAAAAGAAAAGGAAGAAAAGGAGATCCTTGAGACTTTCAAAAAAGTAGAAATAAACATACCACTGCTAAATGCTGTCAAGCAAATACCAAGGTACGCAAAATTTCTAAAAGAACTTTGCACCAATAGAAGAAAGCTTGCTGAAAAAGAAAAAGTAAGTGTAGGAGAAGTTGTGACTGCTGTTATCAAAAGAGAACTCCCTACTAAATGCAAAGACAAAGGTATGTTTGCTATCTCTTGCAAAATTGGGAATGTTGGTATTAAGAAAGCCATGTGTGATCTTGGTGCATCCATAAATGTCATGCCTCTCTCCATCTATAATCCCTGAATGCTTGTGCACTGAAAGAAACAAGAGTCGTGATACAACTAGCTGATAGATCTGTGGTATATCCCATAGGTGTTATAGAAGATGTGTTAGTCCAAGTAGATGAGCTCGTCTTTCCTGCTGATTTTTATGTGATTGATACTAAGGAAGATAGTTGCAATACTAGTTCTGATATACTTCTTGGACGTCCTTTCTTAAGCACTGCTAGGACTAAAATTGATGTGCATGATGGTACTTTGACCATGGAATTTGAAGGAGAAGTCATTAAATACAATGTTTATGATGCCATGAAATATCCACATGATATGTCTCCTGTTTGTGGTCTTGATCTTATTGATGACTTGAGCCAAGATGTGTTTGATGAGAATCAAGATGATATCCTTAACAAAGATTTTTGCAGAAATACTGATCAAGTGCAGGAGGAAAGTCTGAAGGAGCCAAAATTGAAAGAAACCATCTGCAGCATCCAACAAATTAAAGTTGCACAGACTGAGCACTTTCGGCCGCCGAACTCGGATTTTCGGCCGCCGAACCCTTCAGACTTTCGAATGCCGAAGACTTCCTCACAGCCTGCTCCGCAAGCCGAAACTGTCTCCGCAAACACAGAATTTCGACCGCCGAACTCCACAGACCTTCGGCTGCCGAACAGAGAATTTCGGCCCCCGAACCTCTCAACACATCTCCCAACACAAGCAAGCTCTTCCACTCCTCCACCAGAATCAGAATTGAAGCCCCTACCAGACCATCTGAAATACATGTACTTGGGACCTAACAAGACACTGCCAGTAATAGTGTCCAAGGAATTAAGCCAACATGAGGAGGCAAGCCTCTTGAAAGTACTTCAAAAACACAAGGGAGCCATAGGATGGACCATAGATGACATCAAAGGTATTTCTCCGACCACATGCATGCACAGAATACACATGGAGGATGAATGCAAGCCAGTTAGAGATGCTCAAAAAAGACTGAATCCTCCTATGATGGAAGTGGTGAAAAAGGAGATAGTCAAGCTCCGAGACGCAGGTATTATCTACCCTATCTCTGATAGCAAATGGGTGAGCCCTGTGCATGTAGTTCCAAAGAAAACTGGAATTACCATTGTTCCAAATGCTGAAGGGGAACTGGTCCCCACTAGAATTCAAAATGGATGGAGAGTTTGCATGGACTATAGGAAGCTCAATGCTGCAACAAGGAAAGATCACTTCCCACTACCTTTCATTGATCAAATGCTAGAAAGGCTTGCAGGTAAGTCTCATTATTGTTGTCTTGATGGTTATTCGGGTTTTTATCAGATTCCAGTCGCTCCAGAGGACCAAGAGAAGACCACCTTCACTTGTCCTTTTGGCACTTTTGCCTTTAGGAGAATGCCATTTGGACTGTGTAATGCACCTGCCACCTTCCAGCGATGCATGATGAGCATATTCTCTGATTATGTGGGTAAGACAATTGAAGTATTCATGGATGATTTCACAGTGCATGGTAACTCTTTTGAGGAATGCCTTGCCAACTTAGAAAAGATCTTACAAAGATGCATTGAGACTAACCTTGTGCTTAATTATGAAAAATGCCACTTTATGGTTAATCAAGGTATGGTACAAGGTCATGTTGTTTCAGCCAAAGGAATCGAGGTAGACAAATCCAAGGTAGACACAATTAAAAATCTACCTTATCCTACAAATGTTAGGGACATTCGGTCATTCCTTGGCCATGCAGCTTTTTACAGAAGATTCATCAAGGATTTTTCTAAAATCACTTTACCTTTATGCAAGTTGCTCCAACAAGATGTAACCTTTGATTTTGATACAGATTGCAAAAAGGCTTTTGACTTAATTAAAGAATTGCTTGTGACTGCACCCATTATTCAGGGGCTTGACTGGAACCTCCCTTTCGAAATCATGTGTGATGCAAGCAACCATGCAGTAGGAGCAGTCTTGGGGCAACGTGTGGGACACTCACCTCACGTCATTCATTATGCCTCTCGTACCTTGGACGCCGCCCAATGCAATTACTCAACAATAGAAAAGGAACTCTTGGCTGTTGTATTTGCCTTAGAAAAATTCAGACCATATCTCCTTGGGACTAAAGTCATTGTCTACTCTGACCATGCAGCCTTGCGATATTTGATCAAAAAGAAGGAGGCAAAACCAAGACTCATTAGATGGATCCTTCTCCTATAAGAATTTGATCTTGAGATAAGAGACAAGAAAGGCAAAGAAAATCTTGTAGCCGACTACCTCAGTCGCCTTCCCTCTAGCTCCACACCTTGTCCAATCAAAGAAGAATTCCCAGACGAACATCTGTTCGTCACTCATTCAGCTTAAAAGGGATCACCCCAAGCACACCACACCTCAGGGGAGTACTCAGTTTCCTTTGTTCTCTCTTCTTTTTCTTTACATTGAGGACAATGCATGATTTAAGTGTGGAGGTGCATATCTCTTTTCCTTTTCTTCTTCTCATTTTTTTTCTTCTTTTTAGTTTATTGCAAAAATTTTCCAAATTTTTTTTTCTCCTTTAGTTTGCATTTAGACTAGCCACAGTTTGAATTTTTAATTTTTGCTTTCAATAACACACACACAACCACAACAATCCTCTTCTTTTTGTTTTGCTCTACTCAAACTAATGAACTATGTTAGATGAGTCTTTCTTTCCATGACCCCATTGATGTGATGACTCTTTAAACTTAAGTTGAATCACTTGCAGTGAGTTGTATTCATCTTTGGGAATTGCTTTCCGAATTGAATCTTGGAGCTTGCCATGGTGAAAAATATACTGATGACCCTCAATCGATTGAGAAAAATTTAAATTGTGTGAATGAACTTAATGTGACTTGATTTAGCAATTGGTGTTGATTTTCCCAAATCATTGAGAGAAAGAAAATTCAGCAAAGGCAAAGACATCAAAAGCACAAATCAAAAACTGTTCCAATGGTCAAAAGACTATGAACAAAGCTAATAGCCACTTGGGCAAGTGACCAACTGAAAATCTAAAAACCTTCACATCAATAGGTTGGTGACTTGTTCAAGCAAGATCTAAGTGCAAAAGCCTGAATAAAGTACTTCAAGGTAAGGGCAAGTCACTCCGAAAGCGAGAAAAAGTCTTAATCAAAACAAATATGTGCATGTATGTCTCTCTTGAGGAAAACAAATCCTAGCCATGGTAAGTAAAGGGAAACAAGGAAAGGAGGTGAGTAACCTTGGTGCATATATTCTTCACTGCAATGCTTCAAAGTAAGGGTCTAGAGTAAGAGCTTAAGTGGTAATAAGGAATAAGTGGTAGAGAAGGCTTATTTGACTATGTTTATTTGTTTGAGGACAAGCAAAAGGTTAAGTGTGGGGGTATTTGATAGAGCATATTTTAGTCCATATTATCATGATCTTATTGAGGTTTATTTACATCTTTTCTATCTAATTTGTAGTTTTAATCATGTTTTACAGATATAAGGTGAAAAGAGACAATCTGGAGAAAATGTGCTTAAAACTGCCAAAAAGTGCCAAAAATGGAAAAACCACTTTCGGAGGCACTTTCGGCCGCCGAAAGTCTCGTCCAGAGACGAAAGTCGGGTACCTTCGGCTGCCGAAACCCAAACTTTCGGCCGCCGAACCTCCTCTTTAGCTCCGCAAGTCCAACCTTCGGGGGCAACCTTTGGCAGCCGAAAATGTTCATACACAAGGCAAAATAAGGAAAGAAAAGGCACTTTGAAGACAACACTCTTAAACTTCCTTATTTGGAGAAAAAGTGATCAAGCATGCCAAGTTGTCACATGTGAGGAGCAGCTCAAGGAAAGTATTTGAATTCTAAATCTTCAAGATTCATATTCAAACTTTTGAATTAAAAATCCAGCTTGCAAGAGAAGCAAATCTTGAAGATCACATGTTTCCCATTTTATGCCATGCACATTCAAAATTCAAAAGGAGGCTCCATCTTCCTATTTAGTGCATGGGCAGCCTCTTGGACTTCTGCAACTTAGGAACATTGGACAGCAACTCCACCACCAAGGGAGGCGCCACCTCCTCTTCTTCCCCAATTTTCGGTTTTTCTTCTTCTTTCTTTTATTTTTCTGTTTTGGTTCAGCCATGAGTGGCTGAAACCCTTATTCTAGTTGAGGATTGGTTGAAACTAAGGTTGTTTAAAGGATTGTGAGATCTGAACAGAAACTTTTGTCTTTGATTTTATTCAATATTCATGCAATTGATGCTTCAATTCCATGATTGCTTTGTTGTTATGATCAAATTGATCACTTGATTATTGATTGCATGGTAATTGATTGTTGGTTAGGATTGTTTCTTAGTCCGTAATTGCTGGAAATATTCTGACCTAAGAACACTTGGTGTAAAAGCCAAGGAATTGCATGATCTAGCACCATCTCTAAGCCTTTGGAGTAGCTAGGGTTGGATCTCTTTAGTTCTTTATGCAATTGGCAATTGTTTTGATGCCTATGGCCCAAGGGCTTACCTTGGCAATTTGCTAATTAGTAATTGATTAGAGGGCCTACCCTAATTAATTTAATCATAAGAAGAGACATGGTTTTGGTGAGAAGCATATTCCACCACCATAACTAACCTATTGAACCAATCAAGGAAATTCATGTTTCAATGATCAATCCAAACAACCAAGGTGGATCCATATCTTCAACTAGACCTTTTTTATATTGAATTCCCTCTTATTTTAATTAGTTAGTTGCTGGTTTGATTACCTTCAGTAGTTATTTAATTGCTTTTGATAGTTTGTTAGTCACAACACTCTCAAAACCCCCCCTTTTTACTTTCTTGCACTTTAGTTTTGTTTCACTTGTTTTCAATAGTGCTTTTAATTAATTCTCTTGGTCATATTGAGGAAAATAAGTAAGTGATAATTCTCTGTGGATTCGATCCTTTCACCACTGTCTACAAGTGTAAATTTATTGATAACCCGAAAGGTTATTTTTGACCGGCTTCGACAACCGCACTGTCACCGCACCTTGCACATCCAGAGCCACGCGAACCAGAGCTCGAACCACCACCAAAATCCCAGACTAGCCTTCAAATTCTGCCAAAACTTCTTCTTCTTTCCCCTCAGGGTTCTGCCCCACTTCTTACCTCTCGTGGCAGCTGTACTCAGAGTGGAGGGATCAACCCCTCCTGAACCCGAGATCCTGGAATCCTGGGTCTGAGCATCTTCCTGAGAATCTCCCATACCTTCTCCATACACAGCCACATCCAAACTCCTATCTCTCCTCTGAACATCCATCTCTAACTCTCTCATACTAGCTGACCTCCTTCTGGTATCCATTCCTTCTCTACTTGCATTGAAAGACCTCCTAGGGTCCCTTGATGTCCTCCATGTACTAACTCCCCACGATTGCGCTCTCGGCAGGGTAGGGGGAAAGGTGTTCATACCTTCCCTCTCAGACGGAACTCCTGTCGATTCCACAGATCGACGAGTACCTTACATCCTGACTCCACTGAAGAGCACACACAAGCATGCAAACAACATCAGTATCATATGGTTCATGCAAAAACACATGAACCCTCATCACATACATAGCATGCATAACATATCATAACATTTATGCACATGCATAAAATCATGGCATATCACATCATCATATCAAGACAGGACTCGACATCCTATCCTAGTGGACATGCTTTTACTCTTGATCTTTCTTAATGGGCTTGCCCTTCTATAACATACTTGAGCCCAACACTCACTATAGGTCCGACCATTTGAACCTAGGGCTCTGATACCACTCTGTAACGACCCGGGAACCGGACTGCTATCGGCGCTAGGATCCAGATCGGCTTAAGGCTGCCGGGACCCGTAGCAAGCCTAAACATACATACTATTACCTGGTCAAATCCCATACATGATTAAACTTAAACATAAAAACTGAAAACTGAACATACACCAAGCTTGACCTGCATGCTACCTCATAACTGTAAACATAAACTTTCCTATGCTAGAGCCCTCATCAAATGCTCTAGTTGGGTCAACATTACATACATCAAGCCTGGTTCTCAACTCAACATCTAAAACATTATATAATCATGCATTAACAGGGATTATCCAGACTATAGGGCCAAGCACACTCTAATCCATGAACATTAACTCTACTATCAGTTACATTACCTCTCATTATCTTACAATTACATTACATCAACTTATATTACATGTCCACTTCTAAACTATTACATAACATAAACATAAACTAAACTATACAAGCATAGTATCACTTAATCTTCACCCTACTGACTTCTGAGCTCTGACTCAAACCTGCAACACTGGGGTTAGGGGAGAGGGGTGAGCTAAAAAGCCCAGTGAGTAGAAACATAGAAAATAGTTCATTAATTACATGCTCTCATGAAATGCGTCACATCACAAATAATCACATAACTATCTCTTGTCCGTCTCGGGACTCATGCAGATATCTGCTCCCCACGGACCTGTTTCTGAGAGTTCTTTTGCTAGCATCCTTTCCTCTCAAGGATCGGACATGACCTCAAAATTCCCTCTGTCGGTGTCCGGCTCCCCCAAAAGAGCTCACACAGGACTTTCACATACATGACAGGGTACCTAGTCCATAGAGAGCTCACAAGGACTTTCCTATATGTACTTGTCCGGCTCTCAAAGGACTTACCCAAGACTCAATGACAGATATGGGCTATTGAAGTCGCCTTGGTCCAAACCTCCTGAATCAACATCAAATAATGCAATGCGCCATATTCGTGAAACTAGTGCAATCAACCTACTACATATAATCATGATGCATGAACATGCTTTAGGCATTAGATTTTGTACATAAAAGATTAAGTTTAGTTCTACTCACCTCCTGGCAGACGCTGACTGACTCTGCACAGCTAACACTGATGGCCTCCTAGGTCCCTCGGGTCCGATCCTACACAGGTGGACTCGAATGAGGTGCCAACATACTCTAAACAACTAAAAAACATACCCCCAAAATCCCCTCTAAACATCACTTAAACATGCATAGAAAACACCCAAGAAACGGCTGGACAGGGCACTTTCGGCGGCACCTTCGGCGGCAGAAAGTCCCCTCCAGAGACGAAACTCAGGTAGGTTCGGCGGCATGTTCGGCGGCCGAAGGTTCCCTTGCACCCGAAAGTCAGGCACTTTCGGGGGCACTTTCGGCGGCCGAAACCCCTGGACAGAAATGAAATTCCCTCCTTCGGGGGCACGTTCGGCAGCCGAAAGGCTGCCTCCCATGCAGGTTCGGCGGCCGAAACTCCTTTCGGCGGCCGAACCTGGTCCCCTCTGGACAACATGTTCGAATCTGCTCAAGCAAAAACTCACTCAAAACACCCTAAATCCTCACATACTCTCCCTCAATCATGCATACTCACTCGCACATGCATATAGGGGCAAAACTAACTAAAAACCCCAACAAAACATCATAAGAACATACATAAACATACATTGGGCATCAAACCCACATAAACCCTATCATGCATATCTACCCATATTAAAACATCAAATCTCTTAAAACTTACTTAAAACTCAATAGAATATAAAGAAAAGCATAGATCTACACTAACCTCTTAGAGATCGAGGGTTGGTGTGACCCGAACCTTGGAGATGTGGAGGAAACTAACTCCGGGGTCTCCAAGCTCCAAATCTTCGATCCAAGCTTAAAAACAACCAAACAACTCATCAAAACCTTTGAAAATTGAAAGAAAACATGAAATCGACCAAGGGAGGACATGAACTCACCTTAGCCCGAGAATGGGGAGAAAACTCGCCCATTTTCGGTCTGAGGCCTTTTATAGGCGACCGGCTGAGCCACCTTCGGCGGCTAAACAAGCACCCTAAAGTTCACCATGTTCGGCGGCCGAACTTGAGGTTCGACGGCCGAACCTGGTTTCTGCCTTTCTCAACTTTCGGAGGCCAAAGGCACACCCGAAACAGCCTAATGTTCGGCGGTCGAATCCCACTTTCGGCGGCCGAACCTGGGTTCTTCCTCCTTGGTCTTTTCTCTTCAAAACTCAATTTTCTTTCAATTAAAACCATTAAAATCATTGTAAAAACATTTAGAAAATACATTTTACCCTTCTAGAGAGATCCAACACCCTAGATTCCGCTGGAAGGCAGGAATTCCGGTGCCGGATTCTAGCCGAGTATTACATGCCCTGTCCAGCCTTCCTTTGCATGATTTCTATGATTGTTCTAAGGTGTTTTAGGGGGTTTTTGGGGAGTATTTTAGAGTCATGTCTATGTATGTCTGGTCCCTCATTTCAGTCCACCTGTGTAGGTTCAGACCCGAGGAAGCGAGGTCCCCAGTAGTGAGTCAGCTGCTTCAGTATTTGGTCAGAGCTAGCCAGAGGTGAGTGGAATAATTCCTTATGATTTATAAGTAAAATAATAAAAGTAATAGCATGATCCACGCATCATGAATGCCATGAGTTATTTAGGGTGTTTGCATTAGAAATCACGAATATGTTGCATTGCATTCTATGTTGTTGTTGTGGATGAATGTTGAATGATCCTTTAGCCCTCACTATGATGAGTTATGAGTATACAGTATGGAAGACCAGGGAGCCCATTCTACACCCCCTAGCACAAGTAAGAGAAAGACCAGGGAGACCCATTCTACGCCCCCCTAGCACTATTGGAAAGAGTTATGTTATGTATGTTAAGTAAGAGAAAGACCAGGGAGGCCCATTCTACGCCCTCCTGGCATTATTGAAAAGTTTCAAGGGCTATAGGTGACAAGTTCATCCTTGATGTGATATAGTTGTGATGTGATGCATTTCATGAAAGCATGAATATTAAAATGATGTTTGTATTATTCTGCTCACTGGGCTCTAGTAGCTCACCCCTCTCCCTTAACCCCCAGGTTTGCAGGTTCGGACTAGATCAGGAAGTCAAGAAGAGTAAAGTTTATGTATGTAATAGTTAGTAAGTGGACATGAGAATAATGGTGATGTAATATTTAGTCTTGAACAGTAATGTAATGATGTATTGAGGATAGAGTTGTGCTTGACCCTAGTATGTTGAGTTGATCCCTTTTAGTAAATGATTTAATGATGTTTTATGTTATCCAAGCATATTGTATGATTATGATACCCCATTGGAGCATTTGATGAGGGCTCTAGTGTGTGGTTTATGTTATGAGTTGTGCATGCACAGGTTATGCTTGAAAAGAGAAAATGAAAATTTTTTACAGGTTATGTTTATGTTTGATCATTGTAACGACCCGAAAACCGGCCTGGTACCTGGACCGCTACTGGCGCTAGGATCCAGATCAGCTTAAGGCCGCCGGGACCCGTAGCAAGCCAAAAGACATGCTAAACCTGCTGAACTCATGGCATAATCCCATACATGGTCAACACATGCACAAACTGTAAAACTTTCTCTTTTCTCTGCTTAACTGAACTCTTACTGATCTGAACTATACGCACTCAAAGAGTGGATACCTGCTGTGGTATTGTAACAGCCCGGAAACCGGCATGGAAGTCGGACCGTTACTGGCGCTAGGATCCAGATCGGCTTAAGGCCGCCGGGACCCGTAGCAAGCCAAAAGGACATGCTATACCTGCTGAACTCATGGCATAATCCCAAACATGGATAACACATGCATAAAAACTGTAAAACTTTTTCTTTTCTTTACTTAACTGAGTTGTACTATATTGAACTGTACGCACTCAGAGAGTGGATACCTGCTGTGGTATCGTACAGTAACTGTAACTGTAAAACATCATACATAAAACATATACTTTGACAAGCCATGGTCATTGGGATTATGCATACTCTACATTCTAGGGCCAAGCACAATACTAACCATTCATAGCTTTATCACTACTCATCTGTACTTAACATGACTTACTTATCATTACATAATCTTTCATTCTTTACATAACTTTACACTATTAAGTTTACATGTCCACTAGCTATTCATACTGTACAATCACCACCTAGCTAGGCTATTACAATAAAAATACCTTCTTCTACCCTTGACATCTCCTGGACAACTTCTAGCCTGCAAAATTGTGAGGGGAGAGGGGTGAGCTACTAGAGCCCAGTGAGTAGAACATACAAGCAGTTCATAAATCATATGCTTTCGTGGAATGCATCATATCACAAGTAAGCACAACACAGAACGGATAGGACCGAGAGTCCCTTTGATCCATGCCCGGCCCTTAAGGCTCCTCGGGACTCCAGTGTACATGCATAGTGCCTGGCCCATGGGCTCCGCAGGACTTCAGTGATCACACAAAGATCATTGGGCTAACGAATCCATAATTATGTCTGTTCCTTTAATCCATAGATCATTTATAATGCGTCACATTCGTGAGTTTCTAATGCACGTAACCTAAATATATTATGATGCATGAAGCATGCTAAAACATTTAATTAAAAATGTAAGGTTAGTTCCACTCACCTCTGGGCTGATGCTCAACGACTGACTCTGACTGCTACTCAAATCCTCGGGTCCAAATCTACACAAATGGACACGAGTGAGGGTCTAAACTAGCTCAATAACATTTCTAAGGACTCCCCATAAACCCCCTAAAACATCCTAAAAATATCACATAAAGCATGCAAGGAAAGGCTGGACAGGGCACCTTCGGCGGCAGGTTCGGCGGCCGAAAGGCAGGTCCAGAGACGAAACTCGCCTACTTTTGGCGGCCAAACCTCTTACTTCGGCAGCCGAAAGTCCTTTCGGGGGCAAGGTTCGGGGGCTGAAGGCACTCCAGAACCGAAAGTCCTCAACCTTCGGCGGCACCTTCGGCGGCCGAAACTCCACTCCAGAGCCGAAAGTCCAAGCCTTCGGGAGCGAGCTTAGGCAGCCGAAGCCACCTCCATAACAGGTTCGGCGGCCGAATCATCCTTCGGCGGCCGAACCTGGTTTCTGCCACAGGGCAGAAACCTGTTCGACTTGTGCACAAACTCCCCCAAACTTGCTCTAACATGCCTCACACACACCACAACTTGCATATATGCAAATATATGCACAAAAGGGGTCTAAAACTAGCCTATAATCCCAACAAACAACACTCAAAGCATCAAATCTCACAACAACACCATCAAACCCTCAAAAACTCTAACCATGCAACTAACCATGAAAACTCCTTAAAACGTCCAAAACTCATGAAAACATGTTAGAAATCTTCATAAACCTCTTGTAAACAAAAGGATAGAACTTCCTAACATGAAGAAATGGAGAAAATCCTCTCCAAATCATCACACCTTTGAAAACTCAACCTTTTTGCTTAAAACCTTTAAAACTTCCATAAATCTTTGTAAAACTATAAAAGATTCAAAGAAAAGCATGAAAATCACTTGAGGAAGGAAGGAGACGCACCTTAGGCGACTGATGGACGAGGAAGCTGTCCATTTTTGCCGACCTAGGGCCCCTTAAATAGTGGCTGGCCAGACCACCTTCGAGAGCCGAACATGCCTCCCTATCCATGCAAAGTTCGGCGGCCAAAGTCCAATTTCGGCGGCCGAACCTGGCAATTTCCTCCATGCATTTTCTTGCCAAAACTCAACTCCTTTAACATTTTAAAATCCATTTAAAATACTAAAAACCTTAAAAACATTTTGAGAACATACTTTTTACCCTTCTAGAGAAAACCGGCACCGGAAATCCCGTCAGAACACTGGAATTCCAGGCCCCACTCTAGCCGGGTATTACATTCTTCCCCCCTTTAAGAACATTCGTCCCCGAATGTTCCTCAAAAAGAAAAGAACCCAAAACAGGCAAACAAGCCTAAATTCTCTTTTAACAGAGATACAAGTGTACTATCACCAGGAATCTCTGATCCTATACTCACAACTAATGTGTCCAGATCCCTTCCTGCTATTCAAATTAGGTGAGATCCTCTATGATCAGCACCTCTGGTCCATTATAACCTGCACTTGGATTTGACACAACTCTCAGCTCCAATCATTCTCTCTTACTCTGTATTCATACTTTTACCATTCTCTCTTTCTCTTTCTAACATTACTCCAATTATTTCTTAAGACTCACCATGCTTCCTTTGCGCTACTCTGATCTTTCTTAATACCTCAATCTCATCTTATAATTTCATTACTGTAACTCTAAACCATTCTATCACTTGTAGCATTACTCATAAATTTCTCTCTCTTTCTTCCTTTCTTTCTTTTTCCTCTTCTTTTCCTCTTTACTTTCTTTCTTTCTTTTCTTACTTTTCTCTTAACTCTTTCTTGCTTCTCTTTTCTTTTCTACCTCATTCTTACTACTCTGTCATAATCTCTAGAGAGATATCACTCATATCAAGTCTTAATCTATTCATACTTACATTACCTCAACTATCCTTAACTTCTGTACTCTTCTTATACTATCTCATAAAAGAATAGAAATCAATATATTCCTAACATCTTTCTTGTCTCCAATCATTACTTTCATTTCCTTTCTATCTCATAAAAATGATAATCAATTCATTTCTTAACATTATTTCTATCTCCAATCAGTACTTCTTTCTTTAACTTTTAACTTTTCTCTTCCCACTGATGCTAAAACTGGGTTTCTAATCTGCTTACTATACTCTTAACAGATCTAGAGCCCTCTGGTACTCTTCCTATGCACCGTACGAGCCTGTTAGGCTGTCATCAGACTTCTAGGCATTCTACTCTGTCCCTTCTGACTGCTATTACCACTGATCCATCCTATACTCTGAATCTGACTACTTTGTCGCTACCGACCAAAGTAGTACCACAAGTAGAAACCCAGTCCACTTCGATAGTGACGTCTAGACAATCAAGTCTACGACCACAAGATCGGGTGGACGGAATCTACCTTAACTACACTGAACTGGCAGACTAACTCTGCCTCAGATGGATCACACTCAGGTCCTCTAACCTATATAGGGCAGCCTAACCTAGAAGTCATCGACCAACCCCTCAACAGCTCACGGAGCAACTAAGGAACAAGGAGCACCAGGGCTAACTAAAACACACATCAGAACATAAAAGAAGGTGTACCTGGCACCACTGGTTCTGATGTGCCTGCCTCTCTGTCTCTGCCTCTTACCTGTGGCTGAGCTAAGTCACCTGGAACTCTCTGCTGAGTTTGCACCCTCCTAGGTGCTATGGGACACTGTCGAGCATAGTGGCCTTCCTGACCACACCTATAACATGCTGTTGTCCCATAACGGCAAATCCCCTGATGCCGCTTCCCACATGTTGTGCATGGATCAATACCCATTCTAGGGTTAACATTACCAGCTACACCCTGACCCTCTCTCTCTAATCTTCTCATCCTTCTAGCTCTCCTTGGAACTTTCTTTCCTCTCTTCCTCTTTGATGTGGCTGAACTCACTATCGAGGAAGCAGTTCCTTCTGCTACTGAGTTAGCAGATCCCACTGTCTGTGCTTCCTCTCGCCTCTCTCCAAAACCCTCATCAGCTGGCACTTCAATATTCATATCCTCAACTCTGTGCTGCGCATCTCTTCCTACATTTCTCACTTCTACTAATCTCCATCCTGGTTCTGACTCTCTTCTATTTACCTCAAAGGATCTCTCCAGACCTCCTGCTAACATCCATCTCCTCATTTCACTAGACTGCTCTCTAGGCAATGGGGAGTAAGCACTGATATCTTCCCCCATAATAGAAGCTCCTGCCAAATCCGTTGAAGGATAGCTTCCACTCATCTCTACTCTACCTCTACTAGCTGAAAAGGGCACACAAACACATTACGTAACATTCCTAGCATCAAATGAGCCACGTGAAAACACATGAGCTCCCATAGCATATATCACATAGCATTAATGCACATGCTTTATATCATGGCATTCCACATCATCCTTAAGACTGGACTTATACTTCCTATCTTAGTGGACATGTTTTCCCTATTGTGCTTGCCCTTACTCTAGTCTCTTAGAGCCCAATACTCTGTAGGTCCATTCACATGAACCAACTGCTCTGATACCACTCTGTAACAGCCCGAAAACCGGCCTGGAAGTCGGACCGTTACTGGCGCTAGGATCCAGATCGGCTTAAGGCCGCCGGGACCCATAGCAAGCCAAAAGGACATGCTATACCTGCTGAACTCATGGCATAATCCCAAACATGGATAACACATGCATAAAAACTGTAAAACTTTTTCTTTTCTTTGCTTAACTGAGTTGTACTATATTGAACTCTATGCACTCAGAGAGTGGATACCTGCTGTGGTATCGTACAGTAACTGTAACTGTAAAACATCATACATAAAACATATACTTTGACAAGCCATGGTCATTGGGATTATGCATACTCTACATTCTAGGGCCAAGCACAATACTAACCATTCATAGCTTTATCACTACTCATCTGTACTTAACATGACTTACTTATCATTACATAATCTTTCATTCTTTACATAACTTTACACTATTAAGTTTACATGTCCACTAGCTATTCATACTGTACAATCACCACCTAGCTAGGCTATTACAATAAAAATACCTTCTTCTACCCTTGACATCTCCTGGACAACTTCTAGCCTGCAAAATTGTGAGGGGAGAGGGGTGAGCTACTAGAGCCCAGTGAGTAGAACATACAAGCAGTTCATAAATCATATGCTTTCGTGGAATGCATCATATCACAAGTAAGCACAACACAGAACGGACAGGACCGAGAGTCCCTTTGATCCATGCCCGGCCCTTAAGGCTCCTCGGGACTCCAGTGTACATGCATAGTGCCTGGCCCATGGGCTCCGCAGGACTTCAGTGATCACACAAAGATCATTGGGCTAACGAATCCATAATTATGTCTGTTCCTTTAATCCATAGATCATTTATAATGCGTCACATTCGTGAGTTTCTAATGCACGTAACCTAAATATATTATGATGCATGAAGCATGCTAAAACATTTAATTAAAAATGTAAGGTTAGTTCCACTCACCTCTGGGCTGATGCTCAACGACTGACTCTGACTGCTACTCAAATCCTCGGGTCCAAATCTACACAAATGGACACGAGTGAGGGTCTAAACTAGCTCAATAACATTTCTAAGGACTCCCCATAAACCCCCTAAAACATCCTAAAAATATCACATAAAGCATGCAAGGAAAGGCTGGACAGGGCACCTTCGGCGGCAGGTTCGGCGGCCGAAAGGCAGGTCCAGAGACGAAACTCGCCTACTTTTGGCGGCCAAACCTCTTACTTCGGCAGCCGAAAGTCCTTTCGGGGGCAAGGTTCGGGGGCTGAAGGCACTCCAGAACCGAAAGTCCTCAACCTTCGGCGGCACCTTCGGCGGCCGAAACTCCACTCCAGAGCCGAAAGTCCAAGCCTTCGGGAGCGAGCTTAGGCAGCCGAAGCCACCTCCACAACAGGTTCGGCGGCCGAATCATCCTTCGGCGGCCGAACCTGGTTTCTGCCACAGGGCAGAAACCTGCTCGACTTGTGCACAAACTCCTCCAAACTTGCTCTAACATGCCTCACACACACCACAACTTGCATATATGCAAATATATGCACAAAAGGGGTCTAAAACTAGCCTATAATCCCAACAAACAACACTCAAAGCATCAAATCTCACAACAACACCATCAAACCCTCAAAAACTCTAACCATCAAACCCTCAACAACACTCAAAGCATCAAAGGACCAGCGCAGCTCTCCTCGCATGGACTCGCCAGCCCATGCAAGCTCACCTTGCAAATGGACCAAAGCACTTCTCCACTCAAGCACATGGTCACTCACACATGGGCCCGCGCTCACACATTCACGCTCAAATAGATCAACTCCCACACGTCTCTTCACGTGGACCATTCCCAATTGCACATGGGCCCCGCCAAATTCACTCCACCATCCACTTCACCAAGCAACGCACCAAGTCCAGCACATGGGCCCGCACCTTCACCAGCACGTGGACCACTCCTCCAGTGGCCCAGAGCCACGCACAATGGACTCCAGCCTCACATGGACCGCTCGCGCACTCAATCCACTCCACCGCGTGGACAGCGTCGGTACTTCCTAATTAGGGCGCTCTCTGCACCTATTTAAATGCTCTTCAGTGCACAATTCAAGGGCAGACTCCAATTCGGCAGTGCTCGGCGCAGGGCAGTGAAGAATTCAATCTCCTTCGGTTCTTTCTTTTTCCTTTTTTATTTTATTTTTTATTTTTTTCTGTTTTTAATTCAGCCAATGAGTGGCTGATTTCTTTCATCTAGTTGAATATTGGTTGAAACTTTAGTTATTTAATGGGTTGTGAGACTTGATCAAATATTGTTTAATTTTGGGAATTCAATATTCATGCAATTTCATATTTAATTCTCATATTATTTTGTTATTGAAATCTACGTTGATTTTTTATTGCAAAATAATTTGTTAGTTTGAATAATTTAAGTCCGTAATTGCTTGAGTTATTCTTACATGAGAACACTTGGGATAAAACCCAAGGAAATTGCATGATCTAGCGTTATCTCCATACGTTTGGGTAGCTAGGATTGGATCTCTCTATTTCTTAATGCAATTGACAATTGTTTTGATGCCTAAGGCCCAAGGACGTTCCTTGGCAATTTGTTGATTAGTAATTAATTAGAGGACGTTCCCTAATTGGTTTAATCATAAGGAGAGATAATGGTGGTGAGAAGCGTCTTCCATCTCCATAAACTAATCTATTGAATTAACCCAAAAGAACAAAGTGTCTGTGATCAATCCCAATGACTAAAGTGGATCCAATACTTCAACTAGAGCTTTCTTATTATTTATTTCTCTTTTATTTTATTATTCGTTTATTTTAATTGCTTTTAGTAGTTTATTAATTAAATCAATCTCAAACCCCCATTTTACTTTTATTGCAATTTATTTTTATCTCATTTTTGGTTTATCTCATTTGATCCCACTTTCAGTATTTATCTCATTTTTAGTTTATTATTGTTTTCTTGGTCTTGATAAGAGAAATAGGTGAGTACTCAATTCCCTGTGGATTCGATCCTTTCACCACTATCTGCAGTTGTAAATTGTTGATAACCAGAAAGGTTATTTTTGGCCGGCTTCGATAACCGCGAGTCAAAAATTGGCGCCGTTGCCGGGGAGTTGATCTAACTTGTTTATTTTTCTTTCAAGGCCAAATCTGCACTCAAGGACATTCTTCCAAAAAAAAAAAAAAAAAAAAGTTTGCACAAAAAGCCTGCCATCGCAGATCTGAATCATGGATGAGGTAAGTACATCTGATCTTGATTCTCGAATTTCAAAACTAACCGCTCTTGTGGATAGCTATACCGTAGGTCGAGCTCAACACTTTCAGCCACCAAGACATGATCCCCACCATGGGTCATACAATCCATATTGGGGAGACCCTCAGAATTATAGCTATGCAAGAGATCAACCAGTTCATGCATATGGAGGATTCTATGAACAGCCAAGACATGATCCCCACCATAACACATACAATCCATATTGGGGAGACCAACCGAACTATGGTTATGTTGAGGCTAATAACTACCAGGATTATCGAGAATATCAAGCCCAACCAGCACCTCCAGTGGACAATAACACTATGAATGAGGTAGTGAAGACCTTACAAATGATCCAACAACAAATGGGTCAAATGGCCACCTCATTAAATGCGATCATGTTAAGAAGAGAGGAAGAGCTTCAAGATGTATGGGATGATGAGGAAAGTTCACAAGTTCAAGAACAAGCTGCTGAAGAAACACAACCAGAAAACTGTTTGTCCAAACAAACTAGTGAAACAGAACCTGTTGATAATTTAGATATCATTGATTGTTTAAGTGAAAATATTTTTTATGTAAATCAAGATGATATACTAAATGATGATCTTTGCAGGAAAGAGAGCCAGAAAGAGCCAGAACTGAAAGAAACTAACTGTTACATCCAACAGGTGGACTGCGAACACGCACAGAACAAAGAAGAGCCAATCGCACCTCTTCAGATCAATCTTGCGCAGTCAGAAGGAACTCCAACTGAACCACCTCAGCTTGGACCGCAGGACAGTCCTGCAACTCTTCTAGTTGCACCTCTTCAACTTCCATTGCCTGAAACCCTCTCCAGTCCTCCATTGAAGACTATTCTTGCGCAAGATGAAAAAACTGAAATTCCTTTCATCCTTCCAATGCAAACAGTCCATGCCCAGGAGGAACAAATGGTAGTCCAATGGCCCAAACCAAAGGACCATGCAGATCAATGCCTTCCCAAACCTCCGGATAAGGTAGAGTTTGTTTTGCCAGATTTTAGTACTAAATTGCAGCTACACATGGAGAAACATGAATTGGAATTCAAAGTTCTGCCCAATCATCTCCAAAGTACAAACATAAAGGCTAGAGGCACACCTCATCTAAAAGAGGAGAAGCTAATCATGTTACTTCATGAGTACATGGAGAAAATAGGATGGTTCATGACAAAATCAAAAGGAGTGCTACACTTTTTGCTCAATGCAGTTGGGACTCTTTTCCCTTCTCCAATTACTTGAGCCTTGATCAAGTGGATCGCACTATGCACACCACACCCAGGGGAGTACTCAGTTTCTTTTGCATTTTAATATTTCCTATACATTGAGGACAATGCATGATTTAGGTGTGGGGGTGCATATTTCTGAATTTTTACTTTTTGAGTTTATTTTTGCTTTGGTTTTTAGTTTGCTTGCATTAGTTGAAATTTTTTCATTTTTGCTTTCAATAACACACACAAATAGCCACAGTTTTTTTTTTATTTACTTTGTTTCTGTTTTTTTTTTAGATGCTTTACTCATCATATAGACTATGTTGGATGAGCTTTTCTTTCCATGACCCCATTGATGTTATGACTCTTTAAACTTATGTTGAATCAATTGCAGTGAGTTATATTCATGTTTGAGAATTGCCTTTTGAATTGAATCTTTGAGCTTTACATGGTGAAAAATATATTGATGACCCTCAATTGATGAGAATAAATTAAAAAATTGTGTGAATGAACTTAATGTGACTTGATTTAGCAATTGGTGTTGATTTGCCCAAATTATTGAGAGAAAGAAAATTCAGCAAAGGCAAAGACCTCAAAAGCACAAATCTAAGACTGTTCCAATGGTCAAAAGACTAAGAACAGAGCTAGTAGCCACTTGGAAAGGTGACCAACTGAGTAACTGGGGGTGGGTATCACAAATATGTACCTTCACGTCAAAAGGTTGGTGACTTCTCCAAGCGAGATCTAAAGTGCAAAAGCCTGAATAAAGTACTTCAGGGTAAGGGCAAGTCAATCCAAAAGCTAGAAAAAGTCTTAACAAATAAATGTGCATGCATGGTCTCTCTTGAGGAAAACAAATCCTAGCCATGGTAAGTAAAGGGAAACAAGGAAAGAAGGTGAGTAATCTTCATGCATATATTCTTCACTGTAATGATTCAAAATAGGGGTCTAGAGTAAGAGCTTAAGTGGAAATAAGGATCTAGAGTGAGAAAGCTTGTTTGACTATGTTTATTTGCTTGAGGACAAGCAAAAGGCTAAGTGTGGGGGTATTTGATAGAGCATAATTTAGTCCATTTTATATTAATATTATTGATAAATATTTACATGATTTCTGCTTAATTTATTGCTTTTAATATTATTTTGCAGAAAATGGTGTAAAAGGACAATTTGGAGAAAAACCCCCTAAAACTGTCTTATTTAGAGCCAAAAAATAATTGGGCAGCAAAAGGACACTTGGGCCCGCACATAGCAGCCCATGGAAGCACTTGGACAGCCCATTCCCGCCATTTTCACGCAAAGGACCAGCGCAGCTCTCCTCGCATGGACTCGCCAGCCCATGCAAGCTCACCTTGCAAATGGACCAAAGCACTTCTCCACTCAAGCACATGGTCACTCACACATGGGCCCGCGCTCACACATTCACGCTCAAATAGATCAACTCCCACACGTCTCTTCACGTGGACCATTCCCAATTGCACATGGGCCCCGCCAAATTCACTCCACCATCCACTTCACCAAGCAACGCACCAAGTCCAGCACATGGGCCCGCACCTTCACCAGCACGTGGACCACTCCTCCAGTGGCCCAGAGCCACGCACAATGGACTCCAGCCTCACATGGACCGCTCGCGCACTCAATCCACTCCACCGCGTGGACAGCGTCGGTACTTCCTAATTAGGGCGCTCTCTGCACCTATTTAAATGCTCTTCAGTGCACAATTCAAGGGCAGACTCCAATTCGGCAGTGCTCGGCGCAGGGCAGTGAAGAATTCAATCTCCTTCGGTTCTTTCTTTTTCCTTTTTTATTTTATTTTTTATTTTTTTCTGTTTTTAATTCAGCCAATGAGTGGCTGATTTCTTTCATCTAGTTGAATATTGGTTGAAACTTTAGTTATTTAATGGGTTGTGAGACTTGATCAAATATTGTTTAATTTTGGGAATTCAATATTCATGCAATTTCATATTTAATTCTCATATTATTTTGTTATTGAAATCTACGTTGATTTTTTATTGCAAAATAATTTGTTAGTTTGAATAATTTAAGTCCGTAATTGCTTGAGTTATTCTTACATGAGAACACTTGGGATAAAACCCAAGGAAATTGCATGATCTAGCGTTATCTCCATACGTTTGGGTAGCTAGGATTGGATCTCTCTATTTCTTAATGCAATTGACAATTGTTTTGATGCCTAAGGCCCAAGGACGTTCCTTGGCAATTTGTTGATTAGTAATTAATTAGAGGACGTTCCCTAATTGGTTTAATCATAAGGAGAGATAATGGTGGTGAGAAGCGTCTTCCATTTCCATAAACTAATCTATTGAATTAACCCAAAAGAACAAAGTGTCTGTGATCAATCCCAATGACTAAAGTGGATCCAATACTTCAACTAGAGCTTTCTTATTATTTATTTCTCTTTTATTTTATTATTCGTTTATTTTAATTGCTTTTAGTAGTTTATTAATTAAATCAATCTCAAACCCCATTTTACTTTTATTGCAATTTATTTTTATCTCATTTTTGGTTTATCTCATTTGATCCCACTTTCAGTATTTATCTCATTTTTAGTTTATTATTGTTTTCTTGGTCTTGATAAGAGAAATAGGTGAGTACTCAATTCCCTGTGGATTCGATCCTTTCACCACTATCTGCAGTTGTAAATTGTTGATAACCAGAAAGGTTATTTTTGGCCGGCTTCGACAACCGCGAGTCACTTCTATACAAGTCTTTTACCCTTTACCTGCAACAACAGCCACTATTCTGCAAAAACTGTGAGGGGGGAGAGGGGTGAGCTACCACAGCCCAGTGAGTAGAACATATAAACAGTTCATAAAATATATGCCTTCGTGGAATGCAACATATCACAAATATTGCACAATAAGCTCCTCCCCGCTAGAGTTCTTGCTAGCCAAACTCTTACCCTAGCGGGTGATTTTAGAGGGTTCGCGAAATGTCCTTCCCCTCAGGGTTAAACATGACCCCAATACTCCCTCTGTCAATACTGGACCCCCGAAGGAGCATAAACAGGGCTTTCCGACATGTACTTACCCAACTGACACAGACTCAATGACAGGCACATAGGTTATTGGGGTCGCCTGGGTCCACCCATCTCATCACATAAACAACATATTATGCAATGTCTCATCTTCGTGCTTTCTAGTGCAAGCATCCTATAAATATCATGATGCATGGAGTATGCTGAAATATTTATTTAAAATGTAAAGGTTAGTTCCACTCAGCTCTGGCTGATGCTCAACAACTAACTCAGAGGCTGTAACTCAAAATCTCGGGTCCAAATCTACACAGATAGACACGAGTGAGGGTCTAAACTAGCTCAATAACATCTCTAAGAACTCCCCATAAACCCCTTAAAACATCCTAAAAATAATCACATAAAGCATGCAAAGAAAGGCTGGACAGGGCAACTTCGGCGGCAGGTTCGACGGCCGAAAGGCAGGTCCAGAGACGAAACTCGTCTACTTTCGGCGACCGAACCTCATACTTCGGCGGCCGAAAGTCCTTTCGGGGCAAGGTTCGGGGGCTGAAGGCACTCTAGAACCGAAAGTCCACAACCTTCGGCGGCACCTTCGGCGGCCGAAACTCCACTCCAGAGCCGAAAGTCCAAGCCTTTGGGGGCGAGCTTAGGCAGCCGAAACCACCTCCTCAGCAGGTTCGGCGGCCGAACCCTCCTTCGGCGGCCGAACCTGGTTTCTGCAACAGGGCAGAAACCCGCTCGACTTGTGCACAAACTCCCCCAAACTTGCTCAAACATGCACTAAACACACCACAACTTGCATATATACTTATATATGCTCAAAGGGGTCTAAAACTAACCTATAACCCCAACAAAACACACTCATAACATTAAATAGCACATAAACACCACAAAACCCTCAAAAGCTCAAAACATGCAACTAGCCATGAAAACTCCTTAAAACCTTCATAAATCATGAAAACATGTTAGGAATCTCCATAAACCTCTTGTAAACAAAAGGATGGAAGTTCCTAACGTGAAGAAATGGAGAAAACCCTCTCCAAATCATCAAACTTCCAAAACTTAACCTTTTTGCTTAAAAACCCTCAAAACTTGCATAAATCTTTGTAAAACTCTCAAAGATTTGAAAGAACACAAGAAAATCACATAGAGAGGAGAGGAGACGCACCTGAGGCAGCTGGGGATTGAAAAACCTATCCCTTGACCGACTGAAGGCCCCCTTAAATAGTGGCTGGCCAAACCACCTTCGGCAGCCGGACGTGCCTCCTAAACCATGCAATGTTCGGCGGCCGAAAGTCCACTTTCGGCGGCTGAACCTGGCAATTCTCCTCAATGAAATTCTTGCCAAAACTCAACTCCTTTAACACTTTAAGAACTATTTAAATACCTAAAACCTTTGAAAACATTTTAAAAACATACTTTTTTACCCTTCTAGAGAAAACCGGCACCTGAGATTCCGTCGGAACACCGGAATTCCAGGCCCCACTCTAGCCGGGTATTACATTCTTCCCCCCTTTAAGAACATTCATCCCCGAATGTTCCTCAAAAAGGGAAAAAAACAAAACCAAACTTAGCAATCAAAACATCAAAACTCTCTCTCTGCCTAGTGTGTCCAAGATCCATCCTAATACTAATCTTAGGTGAGATCCTCTATGAGCATCACCTCTGGTCCACTATAACCTGTGCTTGGATCTGACACAACTCTCAGAACTCTAATCATTCTCATACTCTGTATTCATACTCTTACCATTCTCTAAGATTCACCATGCTTTCACTGCGCTACTCTGATCTTTCTTTCATTACTTCAAATCTAACTCATACCTTCCATTCTTCTAACTCTAAGCCATTCATACTTACAATTCCTCACTTATCCTTAACTTCTGTACTCCTCTTGTACTATCTCATAAAAGAATAGAAATCAATCTATTCCTAACATCTTTCCTGTCTCCCATCATTACTTCCATATAAGATCAAATCTTAATCTAACCTTACTTACCTCACCTCCATCATTCCTCAACTTCTGTACTTCTCATATCCTCTCTATCTCTATCCAGCAGGTAAAAACCTGACAACTAATCTGAGAAACCTCAAATAGCTCTCTGACCACTGATACTGAATCTGATCCTCTAATCTGCTTGCACTCTCTTAGCCAAAAGCTAAAACCTTCTAGCAACCCTTCCTATGCACCATACGAGCTTATCGGGCTGT
The DNA here is from genome assembly GCF_001659605.2 of Manihot esculenta. NCBI lineage: Eukaryota > Viridiplantae > Streptophyta > Magnoliopsida > Malpighiales > Euphorbiaceae > Manihot > Manihot esculenta. Next base: position 456,901 of record NC_035161.2, on the reverse strand, counting down.
CATCAGACTTCTAGACATTCTACTCTGACCCTTCTGACTACTACTATTGATCCATCCTATACTCTGAATCTGACTACTTTGTCACTACCGACCAAAGTAGTACCACAAGTAGAAACCCAATCCACATTGATAGTGACGTCTAGACAATTAAGTCTAAGACCACAAAATCGGGTGGACGGAATCTACCTCAATTGCACTAATCTGGCAGACTAACTCTGCCTCAGATGGATCACACTAAGGTCCTTTGACCTACAAAGAATCGCCTAACCTAGAAGTCATCGACCAACCCCTCAACAGCTCACGGAGCAACTAAGAAAGAACAGAACACCAGAGCTCACTAAAACACACATCAGAACACGAAAAGAAAGTGTACCTGGCACCACTGGTGCTGATGTGCCCGCTCCTCTACCTCTACCTCTTACCTATGGCTGAGCTAAACCACCTAAAACTCTCTGCTGAGTTTGCACCCTCCTAGGTGCCATGGGACACTGACGGATGTAGTGACCTTCCTGGCCACACCTATAGCATGTTGACGTCCCATAACGACATACTCCTTTATGTCGTCTTCCACACCTCATGCATGGAATCACCTCTACTCTAGAATTAGCACCAACACCTGTACTCCCAACCGCTCTTCCTAACCTTCTCCTCCTTAATTTCTTAGAACCTCTAACTCTCTTCTTTCTCTCTGAAGTAGCGATACTCACTAATGAGGAAGCAGTTCCCTCAGCAACTGAATTGGCAGAACCTATTGTCTGCACCTCCACTGATCTCTCTCCAAAACCTTCTTCTGGCACTTCTATCTCCATAGCTTCTACTCTCGGCTGATCCTCTCTTCCTATCTCTCTTACCTCAACTGATCTCCACCTGATCTCTGACTCATCTCTGTTAACCTCAAAAGATCTCTCAAGACCTCCAGCTAACATCCATCTCCTCATCTCACTAGACTGCTCTCTGGGCAAAGGGGAGTAAGCACTGATATCTTCCCCCATAATAGAAGCTCCTGCCAAATCCGTTGAAGGATAGCTTCCACTCATCTCTACTCTACCTCAACTAACTGAAAAGAGCACACAAATACATCACATAACATGTCTAGCATCAAATGAGTCACGTGACAACACATGAACTCCCATAACATATATCACATAAAAAAAATGCAGATGCTTAAAACTATGGCATTCCACAACAATCCTCAACACTGGACTTATACTTCCTATCTTAGTGGACATGTTTTTCCTATTGTGCTCGCCCTTACTCTAATCTCTTAGAGCCCAATACTCTATAGGTCCATTCACATGAATCAACTGCTCTGATACCACTCTGTAACAACCCAGAAACCGGCCTGGTACCCGGACCGCTACTGGCGCTAGGATCCAGATCGGCTTAAGGCCGCCGGGACCCGTAGCAAGCCAAAAGACATGCTAAACCTGCTGAACTCATGGCATAATCCCATACATGGTCAACACATGCACAAACTGTAAAACTTTCTCTTTTCTCTGCTTAACTGAACTCTTACTGATCTGAACTGTACGCACTCAAAGAGTGGATACCTGCTGTGGTATCATACAGTAACTGTAACTATAAAACATTAAACATACAGACAGCCATGTGTAGTGGGATTATCCACACTCTAGGGCCAAGCACAATACTAAACCATTCATAACCAAACTTATCATAACTTACTTACTTTACACTTCTCTATACTATCAAATTACATGTCCACTTACAATACTTATTAAACAGTCACAACCTAACAAAACTATTACATAAGCTGGCTACCTTCTATACAAGTCTTTTACCCTTTACCTGCAACAACAGCCACTATTCTGCAAAAACTGTGAGGGGGGAGAGGGGTGAGCTACCACAGCCCAGTGAGTAGAACATATAAACAGTTCATAAAATATATGCCTTCGTGGAATGCAACATATCACAAATATTGCACAATAAGCTCCTCCCCGCTAGAGTTCTTGCTAGCCAAACTCTTACCCTAGCGGGTGATTTTAGAGGGTTCGCGAAATGTCCTTCCCCTCAGGGTTAAACATGACCCCAATACTCCCTCTGTCAATACTGGACCCCCGAAGGAGCATAAACAGGGCTTTCCGACATGTACTTACCCAACTGACACAGACTCAATGACAGGCACATAGGTTATTGGGGTCGCCTGGGTCCACCCATCTCATCACATAAACAACATATTATGCAATGTCTCATCTTCGTGCTTTCTAGTGCAAGCATCCTATAAATATCATGATGCATGGAGTATGCTGAAATATTTATTTAAAATGTAAAGGTTAGTTCCACTCAGCTCTGGCTGATGCTCAACAACTAACTCAGAGGCTGCAACTCAAAACCTCGGGTCCAAATCTACACAGATAGACACGAGTGAGGGTCTAAACTAGCTCAATAACATCTCTAAGAACTCCCCATAAACCCCTTAAAACATCCTAAAAATAATCACATAAAGCATGCAAAGAAAGGCTGGACAGGGCACCTTCGGTGGCAGGTTCGGCGACCGAAAGGCAGGTCCAGAGACGAAACTCGTCTACTTTCAGCGGCCGAACCTCATACTTCGGCGGCCGAAAGTCCTTTCGGGGCAAGGTTCGGGGGCTGAAGGCACTCCAGAACTGAAAGTCCACAACCTTCGGCGGCACCTTCGGCGGCCGAAACTCCACTCCAGAGCCGAAAGTCCAAGCCTTCGGGAGCGAGCTTAGGCAGCCGAAATCACCTCCTCAGCAAGTTCGGCGGCCGAACCCTCCTTCGGCGGCCGAACCTGGTTTCTGCAACAGGGCAGAAACCCGCTCGACTTGTGCACAAACTCCCCCAAACTTGCTCAAACATGCACTAAACACACCACAACTTGCATATATACTTATATATGCTCAAAGGGGTCTAAAAATAACCTATAACCGCAACAAAACACACTCATAAGATTAAATAGCACATAGACACCACAAAACCCTCAAAAGCTCAAAACATGCAAATAGCCATGAAAACTCCTTAAAACCTTCATAAATCATGAAAACATGTTAGGAATCTCCATAAAGCTCTTGTAAACAAAAGGATGGAAGTTCCTAACGTGAAGAAATGGAGAAAACCCTCTCCAAATCATCAAACTTCCAAAACTTAACCTTTTTGCTTAAAAACCCTCAAAACTTGCATAAATCTTTGTAAAACTCTCATGGATTTGAAAGAACACAAGAAAATCACATAGAGAGGAGAGGAGACGCACCTGAGGCGGCTGGGGATCGGAAAACCTATCCCTTGACCGACTGAAGGCCCCCTTAAATAGTGGCTGGCCAAACCACCTTCGGCAGCCGGACGTGCCTCCTAAACCATGCAATGTTCGGCGGCCGAAAGTCCACTTTCAGCGGCCGAACCTGGCAATTCTCCTCAATGAAATTCTTTCCAAAACTCAACTCCTTTAACACTTTAAGATCTATTTAAATACCTAAAACCTTTGAAAACATTTTAAAAACATACTTTTTTACCCTTCTAGAGAAAACTGGCACCTGAGATTCCGTCGGAACACCGGAATTCCAGGCCCCACTCTAGCCGGGTATTACAATCATGTATGGGATTCAACAGGTATACATGATGTATGTTAGGCTTGCTACAGGTCCCGGCGGCCTTAAGCCGACCTGGATCCTAGCGCCGGTAGCGGTCCGGTTTCCGGATCGTTACAAGCTGGTAGCAGCTGTTGGTGTCATGGCCGTGGGTGCAGTGGTACGGCAGTACTTGTCAGGATCCCTCCGACTCACGTATGCTTTCATAGGTTTAGGTCATTGAAGGAAATCCTTATCTTAAACCGCCATGAGCACTTCGGCTCTAGATGCGTTAAGGGGAGTTATTGCCTTAGGGACCCGAGGTGGATACGCTCTTTGCTCCCTCCTGTCCCAGGGCTGCCTATACACCTCAGGCCCCTTATTCTGTCTCCTCTCTGGTCTCCCTGACCTCTTTTCCTCTAGCGCCTTCCCCGTGTCTGTAGCCTCCCTAACGAACCTGCTGGTTGTCAAGGCGTCATCTTGCCTTATATATTGCTCCGCTCTCTTCATCAGTTCGGCCAGGGTAGTGGGTGGCTTTCCACACAGCGACCCAAAGAACTCAGGGGATGTGGTCCCCTTCTGCATGGTCTCCATAGCCCAGCTTTCATCCAGCTCCAGGATCTGAAGGCTTTTGTATTAAAACGGGCCACATACTCCCTCAAGGACTCACTCTTCCTCTATTGGACGGTCTCCAAATAACTGGTCTTCCTCTCAGCCGGAACCCCCGCTATGAATCGGCTGATGAAAATGTTGGCGAGGTCCCTAAAGCTCCTAATACTCCCCGCCTCCAGGCTGTTGAACCAAGCTCCTGCTGGTCCTGTTAGTGTCGTGGGGGAGACCTTGCACATCAAGGCGTCTGATAGGGTTTGGAGCTCCATAAATGTCTTGTAGTTAAGGATATGCTCTCGTGGGTTCCCTGCTCTGTCATATGTGGCCATCGGTGGGATCATAAACTTTTTGGGGATGGTTTCTTGTTGATTGATCCAGAGAAGGGTGAGGATGTGGGTAGGAGGGTCTGGCTTTTGTCTTTTGCCCCCAGCTCGGCTAAAAGCTGCTCCTTCATTCTTTGTAACTTCTGGTCCACGTCCACTTCCTCCTATCTCAGCCTCTTCTCCAGGCAGTACCCTTCTTCCCACTTTTCACTCTCGGTTCTCCTGGCTGTCCCTGCAGATTAGCTCTCTGCCTGATCATTCTCAATGAGCTCTCTCACCCTTCTCCCTCGGGACCTAGCTGCTGGCAATCAGCTCCTTCGCTCCCTTCTCCAATCCTTCTGCTACTTTGCTGAGGGATCTGATAGTTTAAGGTGGGTTGAGGCTCGGTGGTATGGACCCCTTCAGTTACAGTGTAACAGCCCAGCCCCTTTGCCGGCACTGTTACCGTTCACGGCCCAGGGCTATCCCTCGCCTGGTCTCTTGCCACCCCGGGCTTTCCACTGGCGTCGTGAACAGCTCTTAACATCCATTCACCCTCACGGGTTCCTGGCAGGATTTGTCCCCTTGGGTTCTCGCATCGCATCCTTCCCCAAGTGGATTTGGCCCAAATTTTCCTTTGGAAATTAGGTCGCCTCCCCCACTACTCGAACCCTTGACCTCCCACTTTAAGGGAATAGTTCGAGTAGTGGGGGAGGCGACCTAATTTCCAAAGGGAAATTTGGGCCAAATCCACTTGGGGAAGGATGCGATGCGAGAACCCAAGGGGACAAATCCTGCCAGGAACCCGTGAGGGTGAATGGATGTTAAGAGTTGTTCACGACGCCAGTGGAAAGCCCGAGGTGGCAAGAGGCCAGGCGAGGGATAGCCCTGGGCCGTGAACGGTAACAGTGCCGGCAAAGGGGCCGAGCTGTTACATACAGGGGGTATGTTTAATGGGGTATTGAGACCCCTCTATTGTAGCATCTGCTCCAGCCAGTGGGCAATATTTTGTAGTTGAAGTGCCATGGTTTGAAGTTCTTGGTTGGATATGGTGGTTCTGGATACGTTCCCTGCCAAGCTCGGTGAAGGGTTGAACAACACTGGTGGTTGGTTGGAGGGGGTTGTAGGACTAGAGAAAGAGAACTGCTACCTTTCTTGAGTAGAGCTTAGGTCATTTGGGGTGTTAGTAGTATGATTTTCATTGTGGTTTGCCATGTGGATATCAATGGGTATTACTAGAATGGAACACCGGTGATAAGAAGATCTCCTTCGTTCCCATAGACGACGCTAATTTGATGTTTTGAGATCCAGAAAATAAGGTTTACAGTGGTTGTGTAAGCTTAGATAGAGAGAAAGACGTTCCTCCCTTTTATCATTTTTCCTTTTGTCTGCTAGTGACATCTAACCGCCTCTCTGCTACAGTGCCACCTGTCTCTGTCACTCAGGTCTGTACATGCGGATGTGTCAGAGTCCTTCTCCACACCAGACGCCCATTTAATTCCCCTCGGCGTGTATCCCGACAGGGCTGCGAAGTGATCGAGCCTGCTTTCCTTCCTCTGGTCATATCACCAAGCTGAACTTCCTTCGAAAGGGCCCGCGTGTGAGGTCTGTCCGGCCTGATTCCTTCACTGGACTGAGACGCACAATCTGGGCTGGTTTACTTCAAAAAAGGCCTGGTGAATTTTGGGCTTGTATTCCTCATTAGGACTTGATCTTGCTCTAGGTGCAAAAGGCTCCACGGTCATCGGTTAGTGTTATTATTTTTATTATTGTTTTAATATTAGTTATACATAACTTTGAAATCAATGTAGAAATATTATAATTTTATGTGTAATAATTAAAATTTGAATTAAAATTAAAATTAAAGTAAAATTAAAATAAGAAAAAAATATATTAAAATTGCTTACAACCGTATTAAGATCGGAGTCGAATAGCTCCACTTAAAATCAAAGATGAGTTGGTCGTTACGTGTCCCTAAATGCACAGTAATACTACTTCCGAAAATTCCTTTTCGGAGGAGGGGGAGTAACGAGGGAAAAAATGAATTTTTTTTTTTTAACTTTAAAATACCTATTATATCCTGCTTATTTAATTATAGAGATGATTATGTTATTTTAGTTATTTTTTATTGGGTTTCTTTCTAAATTAAAAGGAAATAAATAATAAATTCATTTATTATATTTTTATGTCTGTTCTCCTTTTTTTTCCTTTATTTCATCATTTCAAATAAAATAAGAAGTGTTTTTTTGAAAGATTTTCTTTCTTTCCATCTCTAATCCAAAATAGTTAAAAGATATCAAGCAAGAGAGTATAATTTTTTTAGTTAATTATACTTTAATCTTTAAATTTAACATAATTAATAAACTATTTTTAAAATTTAATAGTTAAATCTCTTTATAATTAATTCGTCCAAACTCTAATTCTTTTTATTTATTTCTTATCATTAAAAGTGTAAAAAGAAGTTTTTATTACTTTTTTGAAAATTAAAATTATTAAAGAGTTAAAATTCTATCCATTTTTCCTTATTTATTAAAATTTAAACACTTTAATTATTCATTTTTCATTTTTAAAAAATTAAAATACTTAAATGCCTAGTAATTCTTGTCTAGATTATTAAATCCAATTAATTTTTAACATTTGTCCTTCAATTTTCATTTATTGAAATGTTTTGGTATATTATAACTTCAAAACATTCAAAAATGACTTTTTCATTTAATTTTTAAAAAAGGTTTATAAATTCATTCATTTTTAAGATTTATAAGTTCATTTATTTTTGAGTGATATCAAGTAATTTTAAATAATATCAAATAATTTTAAATAGATTGTAAACTCTTATAAAGAATATTTTTTTTAAAAAATTATATTTAAAAAAGTTTGATCATTCATTAAATTAAAGTTAACGTTTGTAATGAATAAAAAAACTATAATTTATTTAGTGAATTAACGTTTATAATGGATAAAAAAACTATCATTTTAAATAAATCAAATATAAAAAAATTATTCAATTTTAAAATATAAGAATGGATCCATTAAATATACTAAAATTTATAGACTAAAATATAATATATATAAAATTATATGTTTCACCCATATTAATAAAGATTTAAATATTCAAGAAAATATTATAGCTATTTAAAATATTTATTTTCTTTTTAACTTGTTAATTAATAAAATTATAAATGAAAAGAATTTTAATATAAAAAATTTATTGTTGTAAAATTAAGTATTCGATTTTTAAAATTATAAATATTAATATGTTAATTACACTAAAATTTATATCAAAGTATAATTTATCCTCATATTTTTATCTCTAGATTTTTCCGACCTTTGTTCTCTTTCTACTTTCCTGAGGCAAAGTATCTATCCTTCTGCCGATAACATGGTCTCTCTTGCTGTTTCTAGACAAAAGAGGCACTTCCCATTGCTCAAAGAGTCAATTTTATTTTCCCTCTTTACTTACAGCGGGTCGCATATTCTAATTTTGTTAGATTTTGTTGATCCGTTTGCAAGCAAAGCTTTCACAGAGAGATTATCATCATTGCATGCTAATTGTTAGGAAAGGCCAACTTTATGATTCGTGTACCAATGTGCATGACGTCGATGGTAACTCCCAAGACCCTAAGTGCCTAAAAGCTCTACCCTTCCTCTTCTGATCGATTTAGAGCTGTAGCTCTTGGTCTTGGTCCTTGGCCACAGTTTTTGATCCTCCATTTTGCATGGTCTAAAACTATCACAAAAAGACATATGAGTATTTTTCCTTGCTTTGGTTGCTCTATGGTCGTTCTTTCTGAGAGGTAAAACCTCTATTTCTGCTTCAATCGTCTAGAACTTCTCCTGGTTGTGCCTTAAAAGATGTTAATTTAGCGTCCCTTCTCGGCTGCTATTGCCTCAACACCAGCAACCGTGTTCCTCAGTTTTGCCAAGTCCTCTTATTGCGGTCGAATACCCATTTTCATTTGTTTGGGTTATGGATTTTAGGACTTCTTTCCCATGTTGGGCTTTTAGCAATTAGATCTTAGTTAGGATTTTCATGCATAGTTCTTGTTTCACGCCATGTATTCTGCCTCACTCTAATGAAGTTAATTCTCAGGCGAAAAAAATAATGGTTTTCGAGAAAGGGCGATAATGAAGTGGTGAGAACAACGGAAGAATGCAAATACTCCCAACAGTAAATGAGGATGGCCCACTCAAAACCACCCTTTTACACATTCCAACACTCTATTGGCTTTTGCAAATATCATTGGCATTTATCAATCTATTCCACTTTATCTTATATATATAAATGTATAACTTGATGTGAACAAGACCCGTGATGAGATAACGTACCGCTCTACAGACTTTGGACACTACCACGTGTCATCCATCTAGCATCGATACACTGTGTGCTGTGTACTTCGGAACTGAAAGCGCACTCGACAAATTCATCCATTGATGGATCGGTTCAGCACGGCCTTGTTGCCAAGTTCAGAAAAATTGAAATCAAACACTTGTGTGTATTGTGTCTTTCGAAACTGAAATCGCACTCAGCAAAATTCATTCATCGATGGATTGGTTCAGCACGGCTTTGTTGCGAATTCAAAAAATTGAAATCAAACATCATGAAGCTAATTGAAATGTAAAATTGAGATCAATTCAACCACAAGAATTTACATAAACAGCCAAAAACATTAAGAACAAAAGCCCCCAAAGAGAGAATCGAGAGAGAGAGAGAGGAAAGTAAAGGAAGAAATTCAGACTCAAAATTTAACATTATTAAGCGGGAGCTCGAATTAAAGGAGGATGTAAAGAGGAAGCAAAGGGAAGGCTGCGTAGAATGAGAAAACGAACTCGCCTTGGGAAAGGGGCTTCATTAAACATGTGCTCGAGTACCCTCGCCAGCAGCGCCGTGTACTCCTCCATAAGCTCCGCTACAATAGCCACCAGTATCATCTTCTTCTTAATTTCTTCTCTGAGAGATAGATATGTATTGTGAGATTTGGTATTTTAGGTTTTCTTCGTCTCTTTTTATTGGGGTTTTGGTTTTGCTAGTTTTTATTGATGTGGTGGCGATTACCACGGCGCCTTCGATAACTTTTCCAGTGTGCTGCTACTTGCCAACCTCGTTTCCCTTCAGCTTCCACGTGGACACCTTTATCATAGGACCACTGTTTTAGTTTTTTCTAGACCATCGTCCTTATCCTCTCCTCCATAACTTTTTATAATTGCTACGGCTAATATTCAAACTCAAGGAACTTTAATATTAATTAGCAAAAGCTTACTGGTCTCTCCTCTCATTTATGACCACCTTTGTGTCTGCTTCACTGTGTTAATCATTTTGTTATGTACACTCAGGATAAAGGTTTTAAATAACAAATTATTTCATTTTATAAAAATACATCCATATTAATTATATTCTTTCCATCATATAATTTTCATTTACATTATTTTTTATATATATTAAAAAATAATACAGACTATCTATTATGAAAAATTTCATTGCTTATAGTCTAAAATTCACACTTTCAACAATAAATTTTTAATGTTCAAGATCTGTCGCTTAAAATTTTATTATTAATTTTTTATGATAAATCTGTAATTCATGAAAATATTTATGATAGATTTTTGATAAATTATTTTGTTAAAAAATATTAGGCGATAAATTTTATTTATCACTAAATCTCTCAAAAACTCTGATAATCTATCTGTCACTGATGATCAAAATTCAGAAAATAGAATTTTACAAGAGTTTCGTAAGTTTAGTTTGAGAGGAGAGTGTTCCTCTCCTTTTATTCTTTTCTTTTATCTGTCAGTGACATGTAACGGTCTTACTGCCATTGGGCCACCTGTCTTTGCCATATGGAAACGGACGTACGAGAATATCAGATCTCTACTCCATGTGTAACGGCCATTTAATTCTCCCCTGGCACGCATGTAGATGGACCCACTAGGTGAATGGCTGGCTACCTTTTCTCCTCCGGGTTGGGCTGGTTGGTGAGATTGGGGCTGAAGCCCAGGGGAGGTCTGACCTTAGGCCCGGAAGAGCTGGGCCGGCCCCAATTGAGTGTCTTTTAGGAGGGGGAGTTCAGTCTTCAAGTCGAGCGGGCTGAACCTGGTTCATGTGGGAGGCTTAAGAGCCTTCAAGTAATTGGCCGTCATCATGGGCCAGGTCTCAAATCGGGGTGGTGAAATCCAGCGGTCATCAATTGCCCCTTTACCTTCCCATCAGTTATTATACGACTGATGAGGGGGTAAATACCGAGAGTCATCATGACCGCGCCGCCCAAGGACCGTTTCCTCAAAACGCCTCTTTGCCTCATTACTGTTTCAAATTTTCAAATTCTCTCTGTCTTCTCAGAACTTCTGCTTTTCTCTGTTCTCTGTGCGCTTCGCCTGCTCTGTTCTTCTGCCCTTTTTTTGCTTTCAAGGTACGCTTCTCATTCTTCCATGGAAGGTCCTAAGCTCCCTGAGGTCTTTAATCTTGAGTCTTGCATCACCCCTTCTACCCTGACTAACTTTTTTTCTCGGAAGTATTTAGACACTCCCCTTTACCATATTCGAGCTCCTTACCGGAATGAGAGGATTGTTCTCCCCGATCCTCCTCCTTTCGGCTTGATAGATCCCTAGAAAGATCTTAGTCTAGTCTTTTTTGTTAAACAACGAGATTTCGGTCTAACTTTCCCCTTCACTCCTTTCTTCACAGAGGTCTTTCAGTATTTCGAGATAACCCCTCGGATGTTGTCCCCTAATTCCATTTTGTTTATGTGTTCCTTCGAATCTATCTGCCTGAACTGGGGGTTAACGCCCACGGCGCGTCTGTTTGTAACCTTTTTCCGTCTCGTTAGGGCAAGTCAGGGCTTCTACTACTTTGCCCCTCGTGGTGGGTTGTCTATCTTCACGGGTTACAAGGATTCCATAAAAGGATGGGTAGAGGGTTTTGTGGTGGTGGAGTTGAAGAAAAACTCTGGTCTGTCCTAGGGGGTGGAACTCGACTGGGAAGATGTATCTTTGGGTTGCAACGACCTGCCCCAATTAAGTCTTACCGAGCAGGTCGGGTTCCTTCAACTGACTTCTGTTGACAAGAAGTATGACGTCGAAAAGTGTACGTTTGCGTCCAATCTTCGGGATATCCAGAGTACTGGTACTTTGTTTCCTTTAACTATTTTGTCTTATCTCTGTGATTTTTACTGAAGGTTGTTCTAACGTGCTCTGGTTTCAAATCTTTGCAACTTCCGACGTGAAAATGGACCAAATCAATCCCCCAACGAACTTCACGCTGTCTCGGAAGAGCATGAGTGCTGCTCTGGATGCCCTCCGAGCTGGGCGGCCTGTATCAAAAGCTACCCAGGAAGTGGCCCAGGTCATCTCTTCCAGGTCGGCAGGACGATCTATCCATCCTGTCCCTGCTTCTTCCCGAGCTCCCAGGCCGAGCTTCAGAGGTGCCAGGTCTTCTAGGCCATTCAACCGCAGCAGGTCGAGCTCGGCCCCTCAGTCTTCCCAAGCCCCAAAGTCCCAACAGACCTCTACTGAGGGGACAAAAAAGGCTCCAAGGGTCACTATCAGGTCGGTGGAGGGTACCGTACTGGTGAGGACGGATCTTGCTCTTCCATCTGAGGAAGTTTCTGAGGGGAGGCTCGAGACCTCTACAACTGTTGATGGGGCCTCTGAAGGCGAGTTGGAGATCATCCCTGCGGGTGAGGGGGTCCAGGGAGCTGCTACTGAGGGCACTCCTATCATTGAAGGCACCCTTATGGAGGGAACTGAGTCCAGGCCGGTTGGGGACGTTCCTACTGGTGCTGCTGAGCAAATTGAGGGCAAGCATCCTCTCCCCTCTGGTGCTCCCATCCCAGCTCCCAAGAGGTCCCGGGTCTCTAGGCGTTCGGCCCCCGCTCTACCTTTGCTCGAGAAGGAAAAGACTCCGGTGCTTCTCCTACTTTCTGCCCCTGATAACGACATCTTAAACGCAGAGGACATCACCCATTAGTCTCCGGCAAGCGTGGTGGCGGAGATACTATGGGAGAGGATGTTCGGTGGGGTCATAGAAGCTTCAGACCCCCGCTTGCTTACTCTCAATAGCCTTTTGGCTAGTTCTACTAGAGAGTAGGTAGCATTCCGATCCCGGACCTGAGGGGAGCTCGGAGACACGGTCAGGGAGATGCTCCTGATGGTAAGTTGTCCCTTCTGATTTTTGTATTTTGTTTTGGGTTCTCTTTGTTTCCTTATCCTAACGGTTTTCTCTTTGTGCTAGGTGATGGGCCTCTTCATGGAGGTGGATGCTCGCGACCAGTCTCTCCAGGAGATGGTAGATCGCCGAATTGAGAAGGCGCGCTTGGAGGAGAACCTATCTGCCACCAGTGATGCCTGGAGCAATCTTGCTGTGGCTCAGGAGCACTCCAAGTCCCTGCAGGCAGAGTTGACATATACCCTGGACGCTCTCCGGAGAGCTGATGAGAAGGCAGCTGCAGCAGAAATCCATTGTGATGAAGCTTTGAAACAGCTGTCTTCTCAGGAAGAGGTCCGGCGGGAGAGGGATGAGGCTGTGAGCCAAAGAGATGAGGCCCGGTCCCAGCACGGGTCGTTGAAGGCAGATTTTGATGTCGTGCTGGCTTAGAAGGACGAAGCCCTAGCTCGGATAGTAGTCCTCGAGCAGGAGCTGAGTAGTCGTGCTGATAATGTCAAAGATTTGAACTTGGTAGTAGAGACAACCACGCTCCAGAACCAGTATCTCTGGCAGGAGGTCGACGCTCTCAAAAAGAGGTGCTCAGCCCTGCTTGAGGATGCTAAGCACGCTGAGGACAGAGTCCAGTTGGAGTGTGATGAGGGCTTGAGGGAGTACAAGGAGTCAGCTGAGCTGAAGAGAGAGATTGAACAGGCCTGTGAAGCTCATCTCCAAACTTATAAGGACTCTTCTGAGTTAAAAGCCAAGATAGCTGAGGCCTGCAAGGAGCAACTTACGGGTATACAAAGCCTCCGACGAGATGAAGAACGCCATATGGCACAAAGGCTTCTGCATGTTCATCTCTGGTTTCAATTGGGGCTTAAGGGAAGCCAGATACACCCCTTCCACCCCATTAGCAGAACTTTGAGCTGCTGAGGTAGACTCTGACGGCGAGGATGTGCTCTACTGGGAGGATGACAGACCCTTGCCCAAGGGAGCTTCTCACACTACAGATGGGTCTCCTGATGAAGATGCCGAGCTGGGGGAGGAAGGTGGAGAGGGAAACAGCCAGTCCACAGAAGCTGATGCCAGACCTCATAGGGAAGATGCAGGGCCCCAAGGAGGGGAAATTGTGCCTTTCGTAGGTAGTAATGTAGATAATAGTGATGTAAATAATGATGTTCCTAAACATGTAAGTCCTTTAAGGACAGTTTTTTCTCCAGTAGTTGTAGATGACTAGGTTGTAATAAATTTTTCTTTTTAATGAAATCCAATTTTATTTCATGTTTATATTTGGGCTATTTCCACTTTTATTTATGTTTCTATCCTTATCAAATTACTTAGTCTATTAAGGGCTTAATATGTTACGAACAAAACATTTAAGCCATGTGCTCCATAATTTTTCTAAGGAATTAACTATCCTGTTTTTCGTTTCTTGCCCCTGAGTCAATCAGGGCTGAAATTCTAGCAATTGATTTGAACTTTTAACTTGTGCATTTTTGTAATCTTGGGACTACATCCTTATTTTTTACCCTGCTAACTCATCAACAAAGTAAGCTCGGACATATAATTTTTGCATACTCAAAGTAAGTAAGGTAATGTACCTTCTTATGATGAATCTGTTCTCCTGAGCTCGTTTTATGTCTTGTGTTGAGTGGGACTGAGGTTTTGGTGTTGTTCGTCAGTTCATACTTTTAACTTGCCCCTTGAGCTTCCTGAGCTCGGCTCTCTTCTTGCTTGGTTTTCCAGGCTCAGATCTGTGCGTCTTAGTTCGCGTTTCAAATCTTTCCAGACCTGCCCTGTTCTTTTTTATTTTTAAGTTTGCTAAGGGTTTGGGCTCTTTTTATCTTGAGTGGGATCTAGGCACTTTAGGCCCGCCTCATTCTTCATCATCTCAGCCGGTTTAATGGTGCCGGGGGCACTTGGGGAGCCCGGTCACCTACCTCATTGAGGTCTTGCGCAAGATTCAAGCTCTGTGGCCTTACTGTAGCTTCGTCATCTCAGCCGGTTTGTGGTGCTGGGGGCACTTGGGGAGCCCGGTCACCTACCTCACTGAGGTCTTGCGCAAAATTCAGGCTCTGTGGCCTTACTGTCGCTTCGTCATCTCAGCCGGTTTGTGGTGTCGGGGGCACTTGGGGAGCTCGATCACCTACCTCACTAAGGTCTTGTGCAAGATTCAGGCTCTGTGGCCTTACTGTTGCTTCGTCATCTCAGCCGGTTTGTGGTGCTAGGGGCACTTGGGGAGCCTGGTCACCTACCTCACTGAGGTCTTGCGCAAGATTCAGGCTCTGTGGCCTTACTATCGTTTCGTCATCTCAGCCGGTTTGTGGTGCCGGGGGCACTTGGGGAGCTCGGTCACCTACCTCACTGAAGTCTTGCGCAAGATTCAGGCTCTGTGGCCTTACTGTCACTTCGTCATCTCAGCCGGTTTTTGGTGCTGGGGACACTTGGTGAGCCCGGTCACCTACCTCACTGAGGTCTTGCACAAGATTCAGGCTCTGTGGCCTTACTGTCGCTTCGTCATCTCAGCCGGTTTGTGATGCCGGGGGCACTTGGGGAGCCCGGTCACCTACCTCACTGAAGTCTTACGCAAGATTCAGGCTCTGTGGCCTTATTGTCGCTTCGTCATCTCAGTCGGTTTGTGGTGTCGGGGGCACTTGGGGAGCCCGGTCACCTACCTTACTGAGGTCTTGAGGTCTTTGTACCTGTTTTCTTTTCTTTTTTGTTCTTTACAATGGAAGCGACATGAGTTGTGGCAGATAATAATAAAAATTGATGATAATAATGGCAAACAGCCTATTTTGATAATGATATTTATTTTATTCCTACTTTTCAAGATACAACAGTTTCTTGTACATTTGTCAAATTTTTAAGGAAAGTACCTCTTCAAGTGCTGTATATTCCAGGCATGAGGCTCTGTGTTCCCTTGCATATCCTCAATTCGATACACCCCGGATTTGACCACTTTGACCACTCTGAATGGGCCCTCCCAGGTCGGTGCCAGCTTACCCACGGCAGCTCTTTTTCCCGTGGCTTTCAAGTTTCTCAACGCTAGGTCGCCCACCTTCAGACTTCTTTCTCTGATCCGTTGATTGTAATAACGAGCTGCCCTCTGCTGATACGCGACTGTACGGATCTGAGCTTCTTCTCTGACTTCCTCTAGGGCATCCAAGTTACTCCTCAGCTTATCATTGTTGGCATTCTCATCATTGAACTGGACTCGATGAGTAGGGACTTGTAGCTCGATTGGAACTACCGCCTCAGTGCCAAATGAAAGTGCAAAAGGCGTCTCTTTAGTGGACGTTCGGGGAGTAGTTTGGAGTGCCCATAGGATACTGTTAAGTTCATCTGCCCAATTTGCCTTTGCACTGTCCAGTCGTTTCTTCAATCCTTGGAGGATAGCTCTGTTAGTGACCTCTGTTTGGCCGTTGGTTTGAGGGTGGGCCACCGAGGAGAATTTATGCTAAATGCCTATATTTCTTGTAAATTCTCTGAAGGCACTGCAATCAAATTGTCTGCCATTGTCTGATATGAGCACCCTCGGTATACCAAATCTACATATGATGCTGCCCCAGACAATGTCTATCATCTTTCTGGCCGTAATTGTGGGGATTGCATTTGCCTCTGGCCACTTTGAGAAGTACTCTACAGCCACCACTACAAACTTTTTCTGTCCCGTGGTCTTGGGAAAAGGCCCCAGGATATTTATGCCCCACTCTGAGAATGGCCATGGGCTGGATATACTGGATTGAGGGGTGGCTGGCACGTTGATGGCGTTGGCAAATCTCTGGCATATATCACATCTTCATAAATTCTTCAACTTCTCTCTTAATAATGGGCCAGTAGTACCCTTGCCTGAAGATTTTTTTTGCCAACGTTCCTGCTCCTTCGTGGGCACCACAAATTCCTCGGTGTATTTCTTCCATCACCCTTACTGCTTCTTCCAGGCTCACACATCGGAGCCACGGGCTAGATTTCCCTCTTCGGTATAACGTTCCCCTCACTGCTTGGTAATTGGCAGCCCGAGCTGCAATCTTCTTGGCCTCAGCTTTATCTTCTAGGAGCTTTCCCTTTTCCAAATATTCCAGGTATGAGGTCATCCAGTTCTGCCCTTCTTCGATCTCCATTACCATGTTTGTCTTTTCAAAAGCAGGAATTTGGACGTGCTGAATGTATACCTCATCTGGGAGCTGCTCCAATTCTTCTATAGACAATCGACTGAGCAGATCCGCCTCTTCGTTCTGTTCCCAAGGTATTCTCTGGTATTTTATTATGATATCTTAGCTTCTGAGTTCGGCCTCTACGGTCTTGGCTTTTGTCAAGTAATTCTGCATGATTGGGTCTCTGGCCTGATATGCCCCCGTTATTTGGTTAATCACTAACTGGAAATCACTATTCACCTCGAGGTCGGTTGCCCCCTACCTCTATTGCTACCAGCATTCCGTTTATCAGGGCCTCATATTCTGCTACATTGTTGAAGGCTCTGAACTCTAGGCGCAGAGCACAGCAAACTTTGAATCCTTCAGGTCCCTTCAACATTATTCCTGCGCCATTGCCCCTAGCGCCAGATGCCCCATCTACATACAGCTTCCAGCTGAACTCTTGAGGGGACCGCCTCTCTCTCCCATTTTCCAATGCTTCCGAAAATGACTTACCCGGTTCCATCTGCTCTTCATTGAAAGAGCACTCTGCTATAAAATCAACAAGGGCTTGAGATTTTATGGTGGTCCGAGGTCGGTATTCTAAGCAGTAAGGGCTGATCTCGATGGACCAAGCGAGCATCCGACCTGAAGTTTTTAGTCTGTGGAGAATCTTCTTCAATGGCTGATCTGTCATCACTACTCCCTTGTGGCTTTCTAAATAAACCCTAAATTTTCTAACTGCCAACAACAAAGCATATGCTATTTTTTCAATGTTCAAATATCTCACCTCGGCATCTTTGAGCACTTTGCTGGAATAGAAAATAAGATTTTGCTCTCCCCCTTCCAACGGGCTGCTGAGTACATGAGGCGAACTGAGGTAGCTTTTGAGCTCTTTGAATGCCTCTCGACAGTCTTCAGTCCATTCAAAGTTCGAAACTTTCCTCAACTTCTTAAAAAACGACAAGCATCTCTCTGCCGACCTTGACATGAAGCGGTTGAGCGCCACCACTATTCCAGTAAGTCTCTGGACGTCCCTTACACAGGTTGGTTCGGGCATTTTTAGGATAGCTTCTACCTTCTCTGGATTGGGCTCAATGCCATTTCCACTCACCATGTATCCCAAGAACTTCCCTCCTCTGATGAAGAAAGCACACTTAGCCGGATTCAGTCTCATTCTATATCGCTCCAATACTCCAAATACCTCCCTCAAGTCTTCTAAGTGTTGTTGAAAGGTCGAGCTCTTTACTACCATATCATCCACATATACTTCGACATTTTCTGCCGATCTGATCTTTGAAGATTTTATTCATTAGCCTCTGGTATGTTGCCCCGACATTCTTCAGCCTGAAAGGCATGGCCTTATAGCAGTAGGTCCCATCTTCTGTTATGAACGAGGTCTTCTCTTCATCCGACCTGTCCATTGGAATTTGGTGATAACCCGACATTACATCCAGAGACGACATATAATCAAAACCGGCAGTAGAATCGACCATTTTATTAATATCAGGGAGGGGATAACAATCTATGGGGCATGCCTGGTTGAGGTCAGTAAAATCTATACACATCCTATATTTGCCATTGGCTTTTTTTACTAATACAGGATTTGTCAGCCATTGCGGGTACATAACCTCTCTAATAAACCCTGCTTCCTCTAGTTTTTGCACCTCCTCCCTAGTGGCCTGTTGCTTCTCTTTTACTACCACCCTTTTCTTCTGCTTCACCGGCCTGGCCTCTGGAAGGATGTTCAGCTTGTGGGTCATCACCTTTGGGTCTATCCCTGGCATGTCAGAAGGCTTCCAGGCAAAGCTTGATGCGTGACCCCAGATCAGGGTCATGACTTCAGTTTTCTGCTCTTCAGTAAGGTCGGTGTTAAGGCTGAAAACCTTGTCTGCCTCTGCTTTCGATAAGGGGAAGGTTTCCAGCTCTTCGACCGGCTCTGTTTTGGCCTCTTTTTTCTCATCTCGAACCTTCAGAACTTCTGAGTCAAACCTCTCCCCTGCTGAGCTCGGCTCTGATACCGTGGCCAGGTACACTGCTCTAGCCTCTTCCTGGCTTCCTCTGACTACTCCCACTCTTGCTTCTGTTGGGAATTTCATAGCCAGATATCTAATGCTGGTTACGACCTCAAAATCAAATAGCACAGGTCTTCCCAATATTGCGTTGTAGTTCAGGGGGAGTTTCACCACTAGAAACACCGCGTAGTGCGTCCGAGCCAGAGGTGCTTCTCCGAGAGTGAGTGCTAGCTTCACCTTTCCCTCCATAGGTACTGGGACTCCTCTGATCCCTTTGACTGGGGCCTAGTCCCGAACCAGCTGCTCCTCAGGGATTCTCATCTGCTGGAAGACCCTATATGGTAATAAATTCACTTTGCTTCCATCGTTGATGAGAACCTTCTTCACTCGGTAGTTGTGGATGACAACCTTGACGACAAGAGCGTCATCGTGAGGCATCTGAACACCCTGGGCATCCTCCGGAGAGAAGGAGATAGTCACTGGAGAATGTTCGACTACCTGCATAACCTCAGCACTGCTGCCCTCCCCGTCTCGGCTTCTCTTCTTTCCCCTCTAGCTCATCCGGCCTTCAGTTCCTCCCACAATCATGTTGATGTTCCCACTGGAACCATCATTTCACCGGTCCTGCTCCCGTCCTCCGTGGTCGTTCTGCCGTAGGGTTCGGCTGAGGCCTCTCTCCCTCTGGTTTCTTCACAAAGTTTCGTAAGTGTCCCCTCTTGATCAGCCTTTCGATCTCACTGATTAGCTGGTAGCAGTTATTGGTGTCATGGCCATGAGTACGATGATACTGACAATATTTGTCAGGGTCCCGCTGGCTAGCCTCTGCTCTCATAGGCTTGGGCCATTGGAGGAACTCCTTGTCTTGAACTGCCACGAGCACCTCGGCTCTAGAGGCGTTGAGTGGAGTCAAATTCTCAGGAACCCGCGGGGGAAAGGTTCTTTGTTCGAGAGCCCGAGGAGGAAGTGGTCTTTGGTCCCTCTGGTCCCATGGCTGTCTATATGCCTTAGGTTTCTTGTTCTGCCTTTTTTCGTGCCTCTCCGGCCTCCTTTCTTTCGGGGCCTTCCCCTTATCCGTCACCTCCCTGGCGAATTTGCTGGTCACTAAGGCGTCGTCTTGCCTTATGTACTTCTCCGCCCTCTTCATCAGCTCAGCCAGCGAGGTGGGAGGCTTCCTGCTTAGTGAGCCAAAGAACTCCGGGGAGTTCGTCCCCTTCTGCATAGCCTCCATCGCTCTGCCTTCATTCAGCTCAGGGATCTACAGAGCCTCCGTATTGAAACGGGCGACATACTCCCTCAAGGACTCGTTCCTCCTTTGCCTGACCGTCTCCAGGTAGCTCGTCTTCCTGTCCGCTGGCACTCCGGCAATGAACCGGCTAATGAAGATATTGGCCAGATCTCCAAAACTTCTGATACTTCCAGCCTCAAGGCTGTTAAACCACGCCCGCGCTGGCCCCAAGAGCGTCGCCGGGAATACCTTGCACATCAAGGCATCTGATAGAGTTTACAGCTCCATGAAGGTATTATAATTGAGGACGTGCTCCCTCGGGTTTCCAAGTCGGTCATAGGCCGCCATGGGTGGCATCATAAACTTATTGGGGATGGTCTCCTGCTGCACCCATTTCGAAAAAGGTGAAGACGTAGGTAAGAGGGCTTGTTTGGGGTCCTTCGCCCCCAGTTCAGTTAGGAGCTGTTCCCTCATTTGCTGCAGTTTTTGATCCACACTTTCTTCCTCCTATCTGGGTCTTTTTTCCAGACGGTACTCCTCCTCCCACGCTTCACTTTTTGTTCTCCTGGTTGTTCCGGCAGAATAACTGTCTGCCTCATCATTTTCGATCAACTCCCTTACCCTTCTTCCATGGACTCTAGCTTCTGGTTCTGCTTCTCCATCGGCTCTTCTGCCCCTTTCTCCGGTTTCTCGGCTGTTTGTTTGAGGAGGGTTGAGGGTAGGCTGGGGTTCATTGGTCCGTGGCTCTTCTACCACCGGCAACACGTTCACTGGGGTGCTAAGGCCCCTCTGTTGCATCATCTGCCCCAGCCAGTGGACAGTGTTTTGTAGTTGAAAGGTTATAGCTTGGAGGTCCTGGTTGGACAAGGTAGCTCCGGGCATGTTCCCTGCCGAGCTTGGGGAGGGGTTGAAGAGGATTGGTGTTTGGTTGTTGGGAGTTGCAGGACTAGAAAAAGAGAACTGTTGGCCCTCCTGGGTAGAGCTCAAGTCATTGGGGATATTAGGAATGTTGTTTTCGTTATGGTTGGCCATTGTGGATCTCAGTGGGTATTTTTAGAGTGGAACTCCGGCGATGAAAAGATCTCCTTCGTTTCCACAGATGGCGCCAATTGATAATCTGAGATCCAGAAAATAGGATTTTACAAGGGTTCTGTAAGCTTAGTGTGAGAGGAGGGTGCTCCTCTCCTTTTATTCTTTTCCTTTGTCTGTCAGTGACGTGTAACGACCTTACTGCCATTGGGCCACATGTCTCTGCCATACGGATACGGACGTACGAGAATATCAGATCTCTGCTCCATGCGTAACGGCAATTTAATTTTCCCCTGGCACGCATGCGGATGGACCCACTAGGTGAATGGGCTGGGTACCTTTTCTCCTCCGAGCTGGGCTGATTGGTGAGATTAGGGCTGAAGCCTAGGGGAGGTCTGACCTTAGGGCTGGAAGAGCTGGGCCGGCCCCAATTGAGTGGCTTTTAGGAGGGGGAGTCCGGTCTTCAGGTCGAGCGGGCTGAACCTGGTTCATGTGGGAGGCTTAAGAGCCTTCAAGTAATGGCCCGTCATCATGGGCCAGGCCTCAGATCGGGGTGGTGAAATCCAGCGGTCATCAGTCACTAATCTATTAAAAATAATTAGTGACAGAAAATTTTCATAAAAAATCCATCGAAATTATGACTATTTTAGCATAATTCGTCACAAATCCATAAAAAATGTTAAGATTATTTATTAAATCTCTCATTAATCTATTGTAAATCCATTAAAAATCAATCACAAAATTATTTATATTTTTAATAATATTTATTATCGTTAATAAAATAACTTTTTTCTATTATTTAGACTTTCTCCATATATTCTAAATAATTTATAACTAAAAAATATATTCGATGTAAATTAAGTTTCATTCATAATCATTATAATTTACGTCCATACCTACAAATGATAACAATGTTTATAAAGTTGAAAGTTTAGAATAAATCCTTAATACTTAATAATGTTCGTAAAATTTAAAACTAATCATTTAATTTGCTGAACCATCTGATAGAAAAGTATAATCTGTAGTTATATTTTGTGGTGGAAATCTTTTTCCGTTCTTCAATGATTTAATATGATTTTTTACTTACTTTTCTATCTGCACTTGCATTTATTCCATGTCTTCTTTCATTTTTATCCCGTTTTCTCTAATATCTTTTCAACATCTTCTAAATCTAAAGAAAACATAGTTTGAGAAAGTCCTCCAGGATGAGTTGATGTGCATGAGAAAAATATAGTTGGAGTTCATGATTTTGCAATATCAGAAAATCCAAAACCATAAACTTTCCCTTTACTGCTTTCAGAAATTTCAATCCACTTATCCAAATCAAATGCAGACAAGCTTTCAGAATTATCGTCAACATTCTCAGCGATGACACGAAATAAGCTTCCTAAGTACAAAAAGAAAATATAATACATATTTCATTAACCATATACAACTAATGATAACATAGCAAATAGAAAAATAATATGATAACAATAAATATTTAGAAATTAACTTACATCAACTCGTCATAATTTCCCATTAATGAAAATACCTTGATTCCTCTTTTTTTGTGTAAGTTGCACGAAATATTTCAAGTTGAGTTAGTGGCCTACCTAACTTCTTTGCCTACAAAAAAGAAATAATTACACAATACAAGATGCACAAATAATTTCTCGTCATCTATATAAAAGCAAAATTTTATAAATAAAAGTAAGAAATATTAGAGTTATATCAATCTATTCTCATGAACATCTACTTTTATTGAACTATTAGAGTATTTCGTAATAGTCCCATCTTCTTCTATGTTTCTATTTGTTTTATTAGCTTTTGATTTCTTTCTCTACTCTGGTATACTCTAATAGGCAACAAGTTCATTCCATATCTTTGCCTCCATCCAATCTGGTCCTAAATTGTGTAGATAAACAATATCTGCATTGTTGTGCTTGTGCAACATTTCATTCCTAACTCTATTCAGAATGTTTCGCAATCTTTCTTTGCCTACCTTTTTCCAAGCAATTCAAACTATATTTTCTTCGCTCTCATCCCATATGTATCGAATATACAAATAATAATCAGTGTTTAGTAAATTTAACAAACTAAAAATGCCTACAAGCAATCTAAGAATATCATTTGTATTTTACCCGGAAAAGTCTGAAGAGCTTGTCTTTTGTCTTTAGATATATTTTTTACTAAGTTTTCCATAGAGCAGTGTAGTGCATCTTAATGTCATTAGTGATTGATCTAATAACTGTAGAATCTAAAAAACTACAATATGAAATATGTATAATGAGTAGTTGTAAGTAATAATACATATTACATTAATAGTAAAAAGCTTTATAGGACTTACACATTTCCTTTCAATTTATCAATTACTGATCGGACGGGTTTGATGGGATAGGATGTCCCAAGTTCAGACCTCTAGTTCGACTAGATGATGATGAGAATGTGTTTGCTTGCCCCCTTAATGCTTGTGGAGTATGCTTCCGTGTTTCTTTTTGCACCTTTGCTACCTCATATGTTTCATTCATAAAGAGCTACTGGACATATCCTCTAACTCTAGATAATACTGCTCTTCGAGGGCATCTAAAAGAATAATTGTCCATAAGTTTCAATTAACAGTAGTGACAAATAATAATAAAATCATAATAAAATATTAAGTCTTTGAAAACATATAAAAATAAATTTATATAATAAGCAATAAATAATATAATATTATATTCTTTATAATGTATCATTCATAATCATTGTAATACCCGGTTAGACTGGGGCCTGGAATTCCGGTGTTCCGACGGAATCTCAGGTGCCGGTTTTCTCTAGAAGAGTAAAAAGTATGTTTTCTAAATGTTTTTCAAATATTTTAAAGTATTTTAAAGTATTTGAAAGTATTAAAGGAATTGAGTTTTCAAAAGAATTTTATAGAGGAATTTGCCAGGTTCGGCCGCCGAAAGGGGACTTTCAGCCGCCGAACTTTGCATGGATTGGGAGGCACGTTCGGCTGCCGAAGAAGGTCTGGCCAGCCTTCTATATAAGGGGCTTTAGGTCGGCAAAAGAAGATATTTTCCGACCCTCAGCCATTCCAGGTACGTCCCTCCTCCTTTCCATGTGACTTCCATGTGTTCTTTCAAATCTTTGAGAGTTTTACAAAGATTTATGCAAGTTTTGAGGGTTTTAAGCAAAAAGGTTAAGTTTTGAAAAGTTTGATGATTTGGAGAGGGTTTTCTCCAATTCTTCACGTTAGGAACTTCCATCCTTTTGTTTACAAAAGGTTTAAGGAGATTCCTAACATGTTTTCATGATTTATGAAGGTTTTAAGGAGTTTTTATGGCTAGTTGCATGTTTTGAGCTTTTGAGGGTTTTATGATATTTATGTGAGATTTGATGTTTTAAGTGTTGTTTGTTGGGGTTATAGGCTAGTTTTAGACCCCTTTTGTGCATATATTTGCAAATATGCAAATGGTTTTGTGTGTGATGCATGTTTGAGCAAGTTTGGGGGAGTTTGTGCACAAGTCGAGCGGGTTTCTGCCCTGCTGCAGAAACCAGGTTCGGCCGCCGAAGGATGATTCAGCCGTCGAACCTGCTGAGGAGGTGGTTTCGGCTGCCTAAGCTCGCTCCTGAAGGCTTGGACTTTCGACTCTGGAGTGGAGTTTCGGCCGCCGAAGGTGCCGCCGAAGGTTGTGGACTTTCGGTTCTGGAGTGCCTTCAGCCCCGAACCTTGCCCCTGAAAGGACTTTCGGCAGCCGAAGTTTGAGGTTCGGCCGCCGAAAGTAGGCGAGTTTTGTCTCTGGACCTGCCTTTCGGCCGCCGAACCTGCCGCCGAAGGTGCCCTGTCCAGCCTTTCCTTGCATGCCTTATGTGTTGTTTTTAGGATGTTTTAGGGGTTTATGGGGAGTTCTTAGAGATGTTATTGAGCTAGTTTAGACCCTTACTCGTGTCCATTTGTGTAGATTTGGACCCGAGGTTTTGAGTTGCAGTTTCAGAGTCTGTTGTTGAGCATCAGCCTAAGGTGAGTGGAACTAACCTTTACATTTTTAAATAAATGTTTCAGCATGCCTCATGCATCATGATATTTATAGGGTGCTTGCACTAGAAAGCACGAAGATGACTAATGCTGATTATGTGATGAGATGGGTGGACCAAGGCAACCCCAATAGCCCATAAGTCTGTCACAGAGTCTGTGTCAATCGGGCAAGTACATCTAGGAAAGCCCTATGTAAGCTCCTTCGGGGGCCCAGTTATTGACAGAGGGAATATTAGGGTCATGTCTAACCCTGAGGGGAAGGACGTTTCGCGAACCCTCTAAAATCACCCGCTAGGGGAAGGGATTGCTAGCGTGAACTCTAGCGGGGAAGAGCTTTTTGATGTGAAATGTTTGTGATATGATGCATTCCACGAAAACATATAATTTATGAACTGTTTTATATGTTCTACTCACTGGGCTCTAGTAGCTCACCCCTCTCCTCCTCATAGTTTTGCAGGTTATTGGTTGATGCTGCAGGAGTCAAAGGTAGAAGTCTTGTATAGAAGGTAGCCAGATTTTGTAATAGTTAGACAGGTTGTGATCTGAACAGTAAGTATAGAAAGTGGACATGTAAATTTGATAATGAAGGGTTATGTAAAGATAAGTAAGTTATGTTAAGTACAGTAGAGCTATGTGATGATAGTAATGTGCTTGGCCCTAGTTTATAGAGTATGGATAATCCCAAAGTGCATGGAGGTCTAAATGTATGTTTATGTTTTAAGTTTTACAGTTACTGTACGATACCACAGCAGGTATCCACTCTTTGAGTGCGTACAGTTCAGATCAGTAAGAGTACAGTTAAGCAAAGAAAAGAAAAAGTTTTACAGTTTTTATGCATGTGTTGTCCATGTATGGAATTACGCCATTAGTTCAGCAGGTATAGCATGTCTTTTGGCTTGCTACAGGTCCCGGCGGCCTTAAGCCAATCTGGATCCTAGCGCCAGTAACGGTCCGATTTCCAGGCCGGTTTTCGGGTCGTTACAATCATCATCTTCTAAGTTCACATCATCATCACTATCAGCACCATCATCTTCTAAATCGTCATCTGAATCTTCAGTGTCCTCTTCGTCTTCCTTTACATCCTCATTTTCATCTTCCACCACTCCAAGTAGTTGTTTCACATGTTGCAATTCATTGACATCCACCTCAACTATAACACGTGAATTAAGTAACATTGTGGAATCATTAAGTTCGGTTGTTGGTATAATTTCTTGAGATCTTGGGACATCATCATCATGATAAGCAACATCAATGGAGTTTTACTCATTTGAATTAATGTTAATCATGAAAGACCCAATGTTGTAAGTGCTCCTAGCTTTGGTTTTGAAAACTATACACCAATCAACTCTTGATTTATTAATTCTAGGATTTTTAATGTAGCAAACTTGATGAGCCTGTTGTGCTAAAATAAATGGATCAAATGATGTTAGCCTTAATTTGACATTGATTTCCACAAGACCATGTTAAGGATGGATTCTTACCCCTCTATAAGTGTCAAACTATTCAAACTTGAAAAAAATTATCTTGTTTCTCTCTCCAGTAATATAATTCTAATACCTCATTCAACAAGCCATAATATTAACTTTTATATTCATTATAACAACTTCCTTTCACCTATATACAATTGTTTAATATTTTTTGTTCTTTGCCATAATCATGTCTATGAAATTTAAATCCATTTACAAAATATCCTATCCTTTATATGATCGTGATTTTCGGCTAGGCCCTTGAGCTATTTGATAAATGCAATCATCATCTTCATTCCTTCTCACCTAATGTTGAAACATTAAGTTAGAAGTCAACTATAATGCACATGTTAAAATCATCACTTGCAATACTTACATACTCTTTTCACTAATTAGCAAGTTCTCACTCTCGCACTTGCTCAACTTGTTGATCACTAATATTTGGTATTGTTTCTCATAAATGAGATCAAACATCCTACACCAAAAAATAAAATTTTTGTATTAAATATATTTTATATAATTAATATATTAATACTTAATTTAAATCACTTACTCAATAAATGGTTCAATTTATGAATAATTCAACAACACATATAAATATGTTGCGCAATACTCTTTATTTGACAATATTTTTCCATGATCAAAATGCCCAAAAGGCCGACCTGCATGAGTGAAAGTCGAAAGGCTTCCCACAGATTCTACATGTCCACCATCATAATTTCTTAGAACTCTATTTAGTCTTGTCAAGATAGATGACTCAAAGTAGTGTTAACAAAAAGATGAAATTTCCAATAAGATATACCTTAACAATTGAACCCTCAACATAATCTTTATTTTTATTTTTGTTTTCTTTAACTCAAAGAGGTACCTAGTAAAAGAATAATTAGTTTGTTAGTTTATTGATTCGACATTTATTTACAATGCATCATATCACTACAAAAAAGTAGACTATCAGTGACAAAATTTTTTGTCGCGATAGTAAAAATCTGTCACTGATACTTTCAGCGACGACTTTTTGACGGACTCAAACCCGTCGCTTAAATTCATGTCGCTAAATTTTTTTCCGACGGATTGCAAATCCATCGGAAATATTGGTGACGGATTTTCGACTAATATGAACTCCGTTGAAAAATTTGCGACGGCTTTCTAATGGATCTGAAATCCATCAGAAACATTTGCGATGAATTCCTGATGGATAATTCTGTCAGAAATTTTTGCGACAAACGTTGTTCGTTGCTAAATTTATTGGAAATTTCAAATCGATCTGATAACTAATTCGTCGCTAATCTGTCGGAAATGATTAGCGATGAAAAATTTTCGTCGGAAATATTAAGACTATTTTAACAAAAGTCGTCGCAAATCCATCGTTAATATTAAGATTATTTTATTAAATCCATCGCAAATCTGTTAAAATTCGAATGCAAAATTATTTACATTTTCAATAATATTTATTATTGTAAATAAAATAATTTCCTACTTTTATTTAGATATTCTCTATATAATCAAATAATTTACAATTAAAAATCATATTTAATATAAATTAAACATCATTCATAATCATTATAATTTATGTTCATAATACTTAACAATATTCATAAAGTTTAAAATAAGTAATACTTAAAGGAATCCCATTCTACTGGATCATAGGCTTTTTCCATGTTTAGTTTCAAAGCCATGACATGAGTTTTACATTTAGAGATATTAATGTGATGAAGAACCTTGTGAGCTATAATAATGTTGTTTTGAATTACCCTAGATGGAGTAAAAGTTTTTTTTTTCTTTTTGATAAATATATTTTTTCTATTAAAAATCCAGAAAAAACTTAATATTACTATTGGTGTCTAACCCATTAATAGATCCTTACAACCATCCTAGACAAAGGCATGGTAAGTGAAAAAAAAAAACCTAGAGAAAATGAAATACAAGTTAAAAATGCATTCAAATTAATCAACCAGGCCGATTGGTTAAAGACGAACAAGTAGACCCACAAAAACACACTTGCACTACAACCTAGTCGACCGCCTTATTAGCAACAATAATTATGAGCAGAAAGGAGATCTGGTCGACTAGAGAAACTACATAGTCAACCGAATCAAGATAAAAATTTAGTAAGGAGAAAAAGAACAGCTTGAATGCATATGCATTAAGACTTGGAAAAAAGCCAAAGAAATCCTCTAATCTTGTTCGGCCGTGATTTGTTATCATTCACAATAGAATTTGCTTCTCTTTATGTGTAAACTATGAAAACCATGAGCAAAGATGACAATGAATTTGAATTGGATTTGTGATATTAGGAGCTGAATCCAAATTTGTGAACCAAGAAATTGCATTTCTTGAATCACGTCCAATAATGAAAGCTTTAGAAGGACAATTCAACTTACAATGGGAAAATGATAAACTTAAAAGCTTTGGCAATTGCTAGGAGCTTTGTTTCATTAGATTCCATAATTCCAACTGGACAAAGAAAAGGCAACTAAAATGATCTTGACATCTCTAAGAACTCCACCAACTGCTTTTTTCCCTAGCTTGGCTAAAGAGGAGGCGTTGACTTTCCATTTTAGGTAGGAAGGAGGAGGGACATACTATGATATAGGTGCTCATTTTTTCAGAGGATTAAACCAATAATCTATTCAATATTGCTCATCGAGTCGCCTCTCCTCTAGATATAAGTTTTTCCACATAGTTTGATTTCAACAAGATTAAGTCCATTAACAAAGGAGCAAAAATTTTCATACCAACTATGGAGACCCTTTTACTCTTCCTATCTAGAGAACTGAAGACCTGAATAAAATCTCCAATTAGGAGAATATGAACTTTGATATTACACAGACGTTGTGAGATTTCTTTCCATAAAAATTGTTGGTCACAAACATCACAATAACTATAGATGAAGGCTAGAATGACTTCAAATAGATTATTAAACCAAAAACAAGGATTCATCTGTCTAAGGAAAGTCAATGATGCAGAACCTTATGGATAAAGTCCAAGAACTCTATGACAAAATGGAATAGCTCTAAAGTTCAACAATAAACTCCTCTCTATGGTACTCCACACAAAGGACAATAAGAAAACCAATAATCGAGGATTAGAGAAATAAGACAAACGCCATAATTGAATTGATAAGTTTACCTTGATTATTGATGCAATTGGAAGAATGAAATTTCACACTCTTATAAGAATAAAAGTAAGCAAATAGCATGAATAATTCTGAATTTTGATTAAAGAAGTTCTTCTTGAAAAAAGAGAAAACTTAAGCTTAAATTCTAAAATCTAATCTGTAATATTTAACTGCCTGCTTGATGTGGGAATGATTCCCATATCGGAAAATTACCAATTGAATTGGTAATATATAAATTCGAGCTTAATACTACTAAATAAATTTGGCTAACCATTTCGAGCTAAGTGAAAAGATGGATCCTAAAGTTATTTGGGTCAGTTTCAGTCGAACTATTACAATTGGTATCCGAGTTACCTTGAGTCAGAAAAATTGTGCAGAGCTAGTGAGCTTACAAGGAAATGGCTTCCTGTGCGAAATGAAGTGGAGCCGCCCGAGATACTAGCAATCACAATACACAAAGGTCCAGTCCTAGCTTAGCAATTGTATCCGATTCAGTTACGACAAGGACATTACAAATTTAGTAGGGTAGAGTGTAATATTCAGGCTTGATGTGGGACAGATTTCCATATCGGCAAATTATCAATTGAATTAGTAATATATAAATTCTAGTTTAATACTACTAAATAACTTAGGTTAACTATTTTGGATCAAGTGAAAAAATGGATCCAAAAATTATTTGGGTCAGTTTGGACTGTGCTGTTACATAATCATCATCCTAAGAGAATAAGGAAAAACTAGACCTAATGTGCCTTTATCAAGGGCTGGTTGAAAACTTACTTCGCCCAACACCCTATGTGTAATACCCGGCTAGACTCCGGTATCGGAATTCTTACCGTTCGGTGGAATCTCGGATGTCGGAAACCTCTAGAAGGGTAAAACCATGTTTTTATGAAATGTTTTTATGTATTTCATGTTTTAAGTAAGAGATTAAATGAGTTTTGTAACAGCCCGGAAACCGGACCGCTACCGGCGCTAGGATCCAGATCGACTTAAGGCCGCCGGGACCCGTAGCAAGCCTATCCTGAACTCTGTGTACCTGATAATCCCATACATGATCAAACAAAAACATAAAACTGAAAAACTTTTCTTTCCTCTACCAGGCTTAACCTGAGCATACATTGCAAAATACTCAGATATGACAATCTGAAACAGCCCTAAGGGCATTTAACCTGTGTATGCAGCAAATTCAAAATCAACAGATAAATTCTATGTTAAGCCTGGTGTAACACATTTCTCATCAAGAAA
The DNA here is from genome assembly GCF_001659605.2 of Manihot esculenta. Lineage (NCBI taxonomy): Eukaryota > Viridiplantae > Streptophyta > Magnoliopsida > Malpighiales > Euphorbiaceae > Manihot > Manihot esculenta. The sequence goes on along the minus strand of NC_035161.2, from coordinate 426,077 downwards.
CATAAAACAGGATCAATGCACAAGGGATTAATCATACACTGGGGCAAAGCACAATTCTAACCATTACATAAAATTACATGCCTATACACTCATCTCTATACATTTACTTCTTTAACTTACATCATGTCCATCACTAAACTATTACACAACCATGACCAAGCATACTCTTACTCTTCCTGACTCCCTGCTATCCCTGGTCCTGCAAAACTGGGGTTAGGGGAAAGGGGTGAGCTAAAAAGCCCAGTGAGTAGAACAATAAAAACATTATTTAAACTCATGCTATCATGTAATGCATCACATCACAACTAATCACATCAAGGATGGAATTGTCGCCCATAACCCTCAACACATCCCAAGGATGTCTAGCCCTGAAGGGCTCCTCAATACTGTCTCAATAACTCATCATAGCATCTCAAGTCCAACTATGCCAGGGGCGATTAGGCCACACCTGGACTACACTTAATAGTCCAACTATGCCAGGGGCGATTAGGCCACACCTGGACTACACTTAAAAGCATATATGACAGGTTACTAGGAGCGACCTAGCCTTTTCTATTCTTTCTATCTCGTCTCATTTCATAGCATGTCATATCCTGTCATAGCATATTAACTCGTCTCATATCATAACATGTAATACCATCTCACGTTGAGGGCTAAAGGTTCATTCAATATCCATCCACACCATCATGATCATATAATGCAATGCAACATATCCGTGGATTCTAGTGCAACAACCTATAATCATGGCAATGGTGATGCATGAATCATGCTAAAAGCATTTATTTCATTAATTAAAAGTATAAGTCTAGTTCTACTCACCTCTGGTTGAACTCAAACTCTGAACACTGCTAAGCTCCTCAAAACCTCAGGTCCAATCCTACACAGGTGGACACAAATGAGGAATCAAACTAACTCAAATCACATCTAAGGAACTCCCCAAGAAACCCCCTAAAACATCCTAAAACTATCACATAAAACATGCAAGGAAAGGCTGGACAGGGCACCTTCGGCGGCAGGTTCGGCAGCCGAAAGGCAGGTCCAGAGACGAAACTCGCCTACTTTCGGCGGCCGAACCTCATCTTTCGGCGGCCGAAAGTCCTTTTGGGGCAAGGTTCGGGGGCAGGCTTAGGCAGCCGAAACTACCTCCACAGCAGGTTCGGCGGCCGAACCCTCCTTCGGCGGCCGAACCCTCCTTCGGCGGCCGAACCTGGTTTCTGCCATAGGGCAGAAACTCGCCCAACACATGCACAATCTCCCCCAAACTTGCTCAACATGCATACCAACACACCACAACATGCATATATACTTATATATGCTCCAAGGGGTCTAAAACTAACCTATAACCCCAACAAACAACACTCAAAATACCAAATCACGCATAAATATATCATAAACCCTTAAAAAACCTAAACATGCAAACTAGCCATAAAACTCCATAAATCCTTCAAAACTCATGAAAACATGTTAGGAATCTTCATAAACCTCTTGTAAACAAAAGGATAGAAGTTCCTAACGTGAAGAAATGGAGAAAACACTCTCCAAACCCTCAAGCTTTTCAAAACACCACCTTTTGCTAAAAACCTTTAAAACTTCCATAAATCTTTGTAAAACTCTCAAAGATCCAAAGAAAAGCATGAAAATCACTTGAGGAAGGAAGGAGACGCACCTTAGGCGGCTGATGGATGGAGAAACTACCCATTTTTGCCGACTTAGGGCCCCCTATATAGTGGCTGGCCAGACCACCTTCGGGAGCCGAACATGCCTCCCAAACCATGCAAGGTTCGGCGGCCGAACTTGCAATTTTCCTAAAAAATTATTTCTTTCAAAACTCATTTCCTTTAAGATCTCAAAAGCATTAAAATGCTTAAAATCATTAAAATACTCTTAAAAACCTTTTAAAAACATACATTTTACCCTTCCAGAATAACCAGTCTCTCGAAATTCTACCGGAGCACAAGAATTCCAGACTGTCTTCTGGCCAGGTATTACATTCTTTCCCCCTTTAAGAACATTCGTCCTCGAATGTTCAACAAAGAGGTAAGAATGAAAAACAAAACAATAAACCTACACTGTCTTCTAACAGAGACACAGGTGCTACCACCCAAAAGAACTCTGATCCTACAGCTCACTGACCAATGTGTCCAAGATCTGTAATGTTGCCAAACTTAGGTGAGATCCTCTCTGATCACCACCTCTGATCCACTGTGAACTCTTTCCGGATCTGACACAACTTATAGAGAACATCTCCCACTGAGCTCCAACTGTCAACCTCAAAAGAAACACTTAAGCAACTCTCCAATCAACTCCCATCACTACTCACTATTTAACACGCTTCCACTGTGCTACTCTGATCTTTCTTTTAATCTTGTCATAACCATATATTCTTATCCATCTTTCTAACTTTATTCCATTACTCCTAATCAAAACTACCTCTTATTTCTCCAACACTGGCAACACTTGAACTTCTGGACTCCACAGATAAAATCTCATAAGACATAATCACTTATCCAGGTAGCACCTCTAATTCCATTATTCTGACTTTAACCATTCTGTTTCCTTTCCTTTCTTCTTCTTTTTCTCTCTGTCCTCCTTCTCTCTATCTTCTTTCTCTAACTCCACCTCTTTAGCAGATAAAAACCTGACAACTCATTTGAAAGCATCTGCCAATAATCTACCAATCACTGATTCTTAAATTGATCCTCAGATCTGTTCTCTAAACTCTCCTCAACTCCAGAACTCTCTAGCAACTCTTCTATGCACTCTATGAGCCTGACGGACTGGCTATAAACTTCTAGGCATCCTACTCTGTCCCCTCAGGAACTAATACTGATCCATCCATTCCTCTAAACTGATCTACTTGACTCTACAGACCCAAGTAGTATCACAAGTAGAATCCAATCCAAACTGAAAGTACGTCTGAACATCCAAGTCCCAGACCTCAAAATCACATGGATGGAGTCTACTCTCGACAACCACAAGGCTGAACTAGCAGACTACCTCTGCTTCAGATGGATCACACCTAGGTCCACTTGACCCAAAGAGGGCAGTCTAACTTAGAAGTCATCGACCAATCCCTCAACAGCTCACGGAGTAACTAAAAACAACCCCAGAGCTCTCTAAAACACACATAAGAACACAGAGAGAAATATACTTGGCATCATTGGTTTTGATGTAACTGCTCCTACAACTCTACTCTGCAACATCACTGGGGCTGCTGACTGAACTAAACCATCACGGTCCCTTCTCCTCCTTCCTCTAATCTTGTGCTATTCATACCCAGATTTTAGATCTATCCCACAAGGAAAACATCCAGCTTCTACTAGCTGGTCCAAGTAGATCATCAATCCAGGTAACAAGCACTTATTCTTGGTAGTAACTTTGCTCGACCATCAAAAGTCAGTACAAAGTTTCCAGGATTCATCCTTCACTTGCTCAAATACAACTCTAGAACACCTCCGGAGAAGGTATCCAGACGGATGAAACCTTTACCTACCAATCTTTGCAACTATTTCCTTAGCTTTTCCAACTTCTTCAGCTCTACAAGCACCATCTAGTAGGGAGGGGTGAAGATGGACCAAGTCTCATCATCACTCAAACTCCAAATCCTAACTCCCTATCTAGTGGTAAACCTGCTAGCTTGTCTGGGAAAACCATCTAAAACTCTTCCTCTCTGACTACAGGTACTAAAGCTGGTTCCCTGACCTGACTACTATGCTCCCCTACCAGAGCAAGAAATTCCTGACAACCTCTCTTGAACAACACACGAGCCTGTAAGGCTGATATCAAGCCTCTGGGTATCCTATACTGTCCTCTCACAGGACCAACTCTGATCCACTCTGACTACTAAACTCAGCTATCTCAACTCTGCCACACAGAGCAGTGCTTCTAGTAGTTAGCCAATCCGCCCTAGAATGACATCAACCAGTCAAATCTAGAACCCAAAAGGTCAGCTGTAAAGCATCTACTCACAACCACTCTAAACTGGACTGACAGACTGACTCTGTCACAGGTGGATCACACTAGGGTCTACCAACCCAAAAGGAACACTCTAACCCAAAAGCTATCAACCCACACCAGCTACGGCTCTCACAACACTAAGGAAAGGAAACATCAGGGTACACTATACACACATCAAAACATAGAGAGTGGACTTACCTGTCACCGCCATGTCCGATGCGCCAGCCTCCTGTTAGGTCACGGTGAAGATCCGTGCCTGAGCCAATGGATCTTCTCCACGGGAACCTGCTGAAGAAGGAACTACCCCTCTTCCTCTGCCTCTGCCCTGCACCAAAACTGGAGCTACTGGTTGAGCTGCACTACCTGACGCCGTCTGCTGGGACTGTACCACCGAAGCTTTAGTGGGGACACTCCCGTGCCAGGTGCCCCTCCTGTCCACATTTGAAACACTCAGTAGTCCCAATCCGACAGACTCCCTTGTGCGGCCTACCACACCTCAAACATCCTGATCTACTTAAACCAGAGCTCGAACCACTACTCATTCCCAGACCAGACTTTGACTTATTCCAGAACTCATACTTCTTCTTCGATCTTCTGAGACCTCTGGTTCCCTTTTTACTCTTGGTGACTGCTTCACTAAGAGAGGGAAGATCAACATTCTTTGTTTCCGGGGTTTTAGAACCCGCGGACTGTGCCACCTGCTGTATAACTAGTCCCTCACGGATGGCATTAGCTTCCATCTTCCGGGCTGCATCCACTATGGAGTGGAAACTCTCCTTTTCTGCAGCTAAGATCAGGGAAGAATACCTAGAGTGAAGCCTCCTAGTATACCTTCTGACTTTCTCCTGATCCGTACTATATGCTTGACCCATGTACTGGAGCAACTCAAGGTACTTATCTGTGTATTCACCTACACTCATGTTCTCTGTTTGCCTTAACTGTTCAAACTCCATCACCTTATGCTCCCTTGAACTATCTGGAAAAGCCCATCCAGCAAATTCACTGGCAAACTGATCCCAAGATAAACTCTCCAACCTCGGGTCCACATGATTTCTAAACCATTCTCTTGCTTTCTTACATCTCAATGTGAACCCTGCCATCTGAATGGCTCTGCTGTCACTTACTCCCAACTCATCTGTTAACATCTTTACCATACTGAGATATTCAAAAGGGTCATCCCCTGTTTCAAACTTGGGACCATCCAACTTCAGATAATCTATCATCTTCACCTCACCTCCAACTGATGGGCTAGGTTTGGATGTTTGAACATCCTGGGTCACTGGTACTACTGGTGGAGAAAAAGGTGTAGCATTCCTCGGGCTAGGGTTTACTGGACTTGAAAAAGAATATGAGGGTGGAAACATAGGGTACTGTGGATATGGTGGATAAAAGGGAGGGTAGGGCACAAAGGTGGAATATGGATTATGACTAAAGGAATCCGATGTACCTCCCATCGAATACCCTGGCCCTTGCGGGTAGAATGAATACTGAGGTGGAACAAAACCCGAGGCCTGGGTGTCTCCCTGAAACTCTCCTACATCCTCACCTGACATGCTCCTGATCCAACTATCCTATAATACCCGGCTAGAGTGGGGCCTGGAATTCCGGTGTTCTGACGGAATTTCCGGTGCCGGTTTTCTCTAGAAGGGTAAAAGTGTGTTTTCAAAAAGGATTTTAAAGATTTTAAAGTATTTTAAAATGTTTTAAAGTGTTAGAGGACTTGAGTTTTGGCAAGAAAATACATGGGGGAAAACTGCAGGTTCGGCCGCCGAAACTGGACTTTTGGCCGCCGAACTTTGCATGGTTTAGGGGGCACATTCGGCTGCCGAAGGTGGTCTGGCCAGCCATTATTTAAGGGAGCCGAGGGGCAGTTTTGGGAGAAGTTTTCCGACTCCCCACCGCCTCAGGTGCGTTCTCCTTCCTCTCCATGTGATTTTCTACATGTTCTTTCTAATTTTTAAGAGTTTTATGAAGATTTAAGCTTGTTTTGAGTATTTTGAGCAAAAAGAGTAAGTTTTGAAGGTGTGATGATTCGGAGAGAGTTTCCTCCATTTCTTCACGTTAGGAACTTCCATCCTTTTGTTTTCAAGAGAGTTATGGAGATTTTTAACTTGTTTTCATGAGTTTTGGAAGTTTGAAGGAGTTTTCATGGTTTGTTGCATGTTTTTAGTTTTTAAGGGTTTGGTGTTGATCTTGTGCTATTTGATGTTTTAAGTGTTGTTTGTTGGGGTTATAGGCTAGTTTTAGACCCCTTTTGTGCATATATTGGCATATATGCAAGTGGTTTTGTGTGTTGTGCATGTTGGAGCAAGATTTGGGGGAGTTGTGCATGAGGCGACCTAGTTTCTGCCCTGTTGCAGAAACCAGGTTCGGCAGCCGAAGGAGGGTTCGGCCGCCGAACCTGTTAAGGAGGTAGTTTCGGCTGCCTAAGCTTGCCCCCGAACCTTGTCCTGAAAGGACTTTCGGCCGCCGGAGGTTGGAGGTTTGGCCGCCGAAAGTAGGCGAGTTTTGTCTCTGGAGAGGGTGTTCGGCCGCCGAACCTGCTGCCGAAGGTGCTCTGTCCAGCCTTTCTTTGCATGCTTTATATGATTGTTTTAGGATGTTTAGGGGGTTTTAAGGGGAGATTCTAGAACTGTGTTTGAGCTAGTATTAGACCTTACTCGTGTCCATTTGTGTAGATTTGGACCCGAGGTTCTGAGCTGTCAGCAGAGTCAGAGTCAGTGTCGAGCAGCAGCCACAGGTGAGTGGGACTAACCTTTACATTTTTAAATAAATGTTTCAGCATACTTCATGCATCATGATATTGATAGGATGATTGCACTAGAAAGCACGAAGATGAGGCATTGCATAATATGTGAATTATGTGATCAGATGGGGTGGACCTAGGCGACTCCATTAGCCCGTGTAACTGTCTCTGCGTCAGGTCAGATGGGTGAGTACATTTCGGAAAGCCCTTTGTATGCTTCTTTGGGGAGCCTGTATTGACAGTGGGATTTTTGGAGTCATGTCCTCCTTGAGGGAAGAGACGTTCGTGTCAACCCTCTAAAATCTCGCTAGGGACAGAGATTGCTAGCATCATATCAATCAGTGATATACCCTAGCGGGCAGGAGATATGTGTAATACTTGTGATGTGTTGCATTCCATGACAGCATATGATTTATGAACTGCTTTATATGTTTCCACTCACTGGGCTCTTGTAGCTCACCCCTCTCCCTTTCCCCTCCCAGTTTTGCAGGTTAGTGGTTGTTGCTGCAGGTATGGGTAGAAGGTTTGTACAGCAGGTAGCCACTCTGTGTAATAGCATAGCTAGGTTGTGATTGTTTAATAGAATTAGTAGTGGACATGTAAATATTAATATTGTAAAGCATTTGAGTTATATAATGATGAGTTAGTCATGTATGGTATAGTATTGTGCTTGGCATAGAGTGTGTGGATAATCCCTAAGTGCATGGCTGTCTGTATGTTTTACAGTTTTCAGATACTGTATGGTACCACAGCAGGTATCACTCTCTGAGTGCATACAGTATGAGTTCAGTTAAGCAGAGTAAGAGAAAGTTTTCCAGTCAGTTGCTTGCATGAGTTGTCCATGTGGGGGATTATTTCATGAGTTCAGCAGGTTTAGCATGTCTTTTGGCTTGCTACGGGTCCCGGCGGCCTTAAGCCGATCTGGATCCTAGCGCCGGTAGCGGTCCGAATTCCAGGCCGATTTCCGGGCTGTTACATATCCTCTCTTCTCTGCTCATCCTCCTCTGACTTCCTCACACTCTCAGACACACCACTCTGAACTATTCCCTTTCTACTATCATCAAAAGACCTTCCAGGGTCCTTTGATGTACCTTCACTACCTGATCCACATAGTCTTGCTCTTGACTCTGCAGGGGAATGGGCATCCATGCCCTCACTCTCAGAAGAAACTCTTGTCAATCGCACAGGTCGACGAACACCACTCATCCTAAACCTCTGAAAACAATAAACAACGCAGAACATTAGCACCAAAAGATCCATGTGAAAACACATGAACCTGCAAGCATATATCACATATCATAAATGCACATGCATAAGTCATGGCATGGCATTACACCTCATAATGCAAGACAGACTCCACAGCCTATCCTAATGGACATGATTTCTCTTACTGTGCTTGCCCCTCTATGACCTCTATGAGCCCAACACACTCTAGGTCCGACCATATGAAACTTGGCTCTGATACTAATCTGTAACAGCCCGGAAACCGAACCGCTACCGGCGCTAGGATCTAGATCGACTTAAGGCCGCCGGGACCCGTAGCAAGCCTATCCTGAACTCTGTGTACCTGATAATCCCATACATGATCAAACAAAAACATAAAACTGAAAAACTTTTCTTTTCTCTACCAGGCTTAACCTGAGCATACATTGCAAAATACTCAGATATGACAATCTGAAACAGCCCTCAGGGCATTTATCCTGTGTATCTAGCAAATTCAAAATCAACAGATAAATTCTATGTTAAGCCTGGTGTAACACATTTCTCATCAAGAAACGTAAAACAGGATCAATGCACAAGGGATTAACCATACACTGGGGCAAAGCACAATTCTAACCATTACATAAAATTACATGCCTATACACTCATCTCTATACATTTACTTCTTTAACTTACATCATGTCCATCACTAAACTATTACACAACCATGACCAAGCATACTCTTACTCTTCCTGACTCCCTGCTATCCCTGGTCCTGCAAAACTGGGGTTAGGGGAAAGGGGTGAGCTAAAAAGCCCAGTGAGTAGAACAATAAAAACATTATTTAAACTCATGCTATCATGTAATGCATCACATCACAACTAATCACATCAAGGATGAAATTGTCGCCCATAACCCTCAACACATCCCAAGGATGTCTAGCCCTGAAGGGCTCCTCAATACTGTCTCAATAACTCATCATAGCATCTCAAGTCCAACTATGCCAAGGGCGATTAGGCCACACCTGGACTACACTTAATAGTCCAACTATGCCAGGGGCGATTAGGCCACACCTGGACTACACTTAAAAGCATATATGACAGGTTACTAGGAGCGACCTAGCCTTTTCTATTCTTTCTATCTCGTCTCATTTCATAGCATGTCATATCCTGTCATAGCATATTAACTCGTCTCATACCATAACATGTAATACCATCTCACGTTGAGGGCTAAAGGTTCATTCAATATCCATCCACACCATCATGATCATATAATGCAATGCAACATATCCGTGGATTCTAGTGCAACAACCTATAATCATGGCAATGGTGATGCATGAATCATGCTAAAAGCATTTATTTCATTAATTAAAAGTATAAGTCTAGTTCTACTCACCTCTGGCTGAACTCAAACTCTTAACACTGCTAAGCTCCTCAAAACTTCGGGTCCAATCCTACACAGGTGGACACAAATGAGGAACCAAACTAACTCAAATCACATCTAAGGAACTCCCCAAGAAACCCCCTAAAACATCCTAAAACTATCACATAAAACATGCAAGGAAAGGCTGGACAGGGCACCTTCAGCGGCAGGTTCGGCGGCCGAAAGGCAGGTCCAGAGACGAAACTCGCCTACTTTCGGCGGCCGAACCTCATCTTTCGGCGGCCGAAAGTCCTTTTGGGGCAAGGTTCGGGGGCAGGCTTAGGCAGCCGAAACTACCTCCACAGCAGGTTCGGCGGCCGAACCCTCCTTCGGCGGCCGAACCTGGTTTCTGCCACAGGGCATAAACTCGCCCAACACATGCACAATCTCCCCCAAACTTGCTCAACATGCATACCAACACACCACAACATGCATATATACTTATATATGCTCCAAGGGGTCTAAAACTAACCTATAACCCCAACAAACAACACTCAAAATACCAAATCACGCATAAATATATCATAAACCCTTAAAAACCTAAACATGCAAACTAGCCATAAAACTCCATAAATCCTTCAAAACTCATGAAAACATGTTAGGAATCTTCATAAACCTCTTGTAAACAAAAGGATAGAAGTTCCTAACGTGAAGAAATGGAGAAAACACTCTCCAAACCCTCAAGCTTTTCAAAACACCACCTTTTGCTAAAAACCTTTAAAACTTCCATAAATCTTTGTAAAACTCTCAAAGATCCAAAGAAAAGCATGAAAATCACTTGAGGAAGGAAGGAGACGCACCTTAGGCGGCTGATGGACGGAGAAACTACCCATTTTTGCCGACTTAGGGCCCCCTATATAGTGGCTGGCCAGACCACCTTCGGGAGCCGAACATGCCTCCCAAACCATGCAAGGTTCGGCGGCCGAAACTCCACTTTCGGCGGCCGAACTTGCAATTTTCCTCAAAAATTATTTCTTTCAAAACTCATTTCCTTTAAGATCTCAAAAGCATTAAAATGCTTAAAATCATTAAAATACTCTTAAAAACCTTTTAAAAACATACATTTTACCCTTCCAGAACAACCAGTCTCTCGGAATTCTGCCGGAGCACAAGAATTCCATACTGTCTTCTGGCCGGGTATTACAAGTTTTTGCATGAAATTAACCTTGGAGGAAGACCCAGGTTCGGCCGCTGAACCTCAAGTTCGGCCGCCGAACATGCATGCACTTCGGGAGTGCTTTAGGCCCCCGAAAGCTTAAGCGAGGGAAGTCCAGGTTCGGCCGCCAAACCTTATGTTCGGCCGCCGAAAATGGCATGCATGCGGAGGCACGTTAGGCCCCCGAAAGTGGCCTGGCCAGCCACCTATAAAGGGGTCTCCATGTCCGAACGGGCGAGATTTTCTCCCCATTTTCGGCCAAGGTGAGTTCTCCGCCGTCCCTTGTTGATTTTGAGCTTGTTCCTTTGAGTTTTCTTGATTTTCATGAAATTGCAACTTGAGTTTTGAAGATTTTGAGCAAAGAATGAGTTTTGGGAACTTGGAGATCTAAGGGTTGATTTCTCCTCATCTTCGAGTTTGGATCGCTTCTCCTCTCGGTTTTCAAGAGGTAAGCCTAGATCCGACCCTTCTTGCATGTTTTAAGTAAGTTTTAAGTTGATTTATGGGGTAGAATGACATGTATAGGTTTATGTTGAGTTTATGAAAAATGTACGTGTTTATGTGTGTTTAATGCAATGTTGTGGGGGTTTAGGCTAGTTGAGACCCCTATGTGCTTGTATGCTTGATTGTGCTTGTTTGGGAGTGTTGTAGAATAGGTTTATGCATGTTTGAAGGGTTTGGGAGGCGTTTGTGCATGTTGGAGCTGAGTTTCTGCCACTTTGGAGGAACTCAGGTTCGGTCGCTGAAGGGACTTTCGGCCGCCGAACCTGCCTGTGGAGGCAGCTTTTGGCTGCCGAAGCCTGCCCCCGAAAGATGACTTTCGTCTCTGGAGGGCAGTTTCGACCGCCGAAGGTGCAGCCAAACATGCATGTTTCGTCTCTGAAAGGGACTTTCGGCCGCCGAAGGTGCCGCCGAAAGTGGCTGAGTTTCGGCTCTAGAGGGACTTTCGGCCGCCGAACCTGCCGCCGAAAGTGCCCTGTCCAGCCTTCCTTTGCATGTTTTCTATGATTGTTTTAAGGTGTTTTAGGGGGTTTTTGGGGAGTATTTTAGAGTCATGTTCATGTATGTTAGGTCCCTCATTTGAGTCCACCTGTGTAGGTTCGGACCCGAGGAACCGAGGACCCCAGCAGTGAGTTAGCTGCCCCGGTATCTTTCAGAGCTAGCCTGAGGTGAGTGGAATAAACCTTACTATTTTAAAATGATGAAAGTTCTAGCATGATTCATGCATCATGAATGCCATGAGATGTATTAGGTTGCTTGCATTAGAATTCACGAATATGTTGCATTGCACATTATGTTGCTGATGTGGGTGGTCGTTAAATGATCCTTTAGCCCTAGTATGATATGTTATGATGTGAAAGTCCAGGTTGAGGCTGCACTATGCCCCTGGCACCATGTAAGAGAAAGTCCGGGTTGTGCCTGCACTACGCCCCCGGCATTATTAGAAATGTATGATATGATCTATGTAAGAGAAAGTCCGGGTTGTGCCTGCACTACGCTCCCAGCATGATTGGATATGTATGAGGGCTATTGGTGACAAGTCTATCCTTTATGTGATTTGTTTGTGATGTGATGCATACCATGAAAGCATGAATTTAACTATATATTGTATTAGTATCCTGCTCACTGGGCTCTAGTAGCTCACCCCTCTCCCTTAACCCCCAGGTTTGCAGGTATGGGCTAGTTCAGGAGGTCAGCAAGAGTAAAGAGAGGTTATGTAATAGAATAGTTGTGGACATGACAATTTGATATGTAATGTAAAGAATAGTATAATGATGTTTATTGATGTTTAGAGTTGTGCTTGATCCTAGTATGTTAGTTGATCCCTTTGGTACATGATCTATAAATGTTTTAAAAATGTTAATGTTATCCAAGCTTAATATATGTTTGATACCCCATTGGAGCATTTGATAAGGGCTCCAGTGTGTGGTTTATGTTATAGTTTTGTGCATGCACAGGTTATGCTTGGAAAAGGAAACAAAAATTTTTACAGTTTGTGTTTATGTTTGATCATGTATGGGATTCAACAGGTAATCAGGATGTATGTTAGGCTTGCTACGGGTCCCGGCGACCTTAAGCCGACCTGGATCCTAGTGCCGGTAGCGGTCTGGATTTTCGAATTGTTACACTATGAAGGTCCTTCTAATGTATATTGGACTTAGATAACATCAACATGAGACCCATAAAGTAAGGGCAGTACATAAAGCCAAAAATTAGGTCCAAACAACTAAACTATCAAATCTAAAGTAAATAAGATAGTATAAACTTAACCCAAATAACTGGATTTACAAAATAAATAATTAAGGCCCAAATAACATGTATAACATGTCCCCTAAAGCTGCCTATGAGTTGTGCACATGCCTTGCAAATGCTCCTTAAGTTGTACATGCATTACACATGTTTCTTCAAATTTGCCCCCTCAGTTTGATGGACTTGCATATCTTCTAATTAGACCCAATAGACTTGAATTTCATAAAAGCCTTCCTTTCATACCTTCTAATTAGGCCCAATGCACTTGAATCTTCACGTTAGGCTTCCATTTGTGTATTTTTGTCCCATAGGCTTGGTTATGGTCCCTAAGCCCATAATTGCAAGTGTTGTACCAAATCTATCCATATGAATTGAGGCATGTTCCAAGTATATTTGGATCATATGAATATGATTTTAAACTTCTTTTAGACCCATTTGAACGATATAAGCTTGTCCCACACCATTATTGTAAATCTGCCCTATTGAATTTGCATCATTCCATCATTCTTTAGAAAAGATTCATCTTTGAATCTTGCTCATGTTCATGTCAGGAATGGAAACTTTAGGTACCAATGCATCTTCAAAAACCTCCTCTTGAATAGGTGGAAATAGTATGAAACTTTCTTCATAGATTTTCTCATTAACAACCTACACATGAAGAACAAAAGAATTAGGCATAATAATGTTAGCATAGAAAGATCATGTGGATGTGAACCATTCTCTTCTACAACTTTTAAAACAGCCCCATTCGCCTTCTCCACCTCATCAATCATGTTCTCCCCATTTCCACCATCATTTGCAACCTCTTCGTTAAGCTCAATTATGGAATTTTCAGCAATAACTTCACTAACCTCATCCATTACAACTTCCTCTTCAATTTCAATCTCTATGGAAGTTGAAATTGAAACTTTAACCTCTTCTTCTCATTTTTGTTCTCTATCATCATCTTTCTTATCTCTTCTCTTTTTTTAGCAATAAACCTTTTCATCTTCAACTTTGCTTCACGTAAAATTCTTTTCATAACCATGAAGCTTCTCAAGTAACAATATGGCTTCTCTAAAGCTATATGTAACTTCCTCATCCATTCGTTTTCTGCAATGCTGAATATAATCCTTATAGTTATTTATCGCAAAATCAAGCATAAGATAAGAAACATTCTCCTTAATCTCCATCTCAAGTTCCTCTCTATCATCTCAATGCTTATTCAAAATCATGGTTAAGAACAAAAATAAAAATCACAAGAAAAAAAAATAGAGTTAGCAGTAAGGAACTCTCTCATGTGTTTGCACTCTTTTACCACTCTTTGCAATTCCTCCAATTGAACTTCAAAACTTAGGCCAACCAACCAACTCAAAATAAGTGCTTAGAAATAACGATTAAAACCCTAAAAAAGAAAAGAAAGCTCAAACACACTAGAAAAAGAAGACACAAGACAAAATGGATGGTAGCACAAGGACAAAACTATATACTACTTAATTATATCAATTTAGAGTGTAAACACAATCAAATAACACTCTACAGTGTAAAGGAAACAAAGATGGAAATGCTAAAACAAAATTCAGCAAACAAGAATTGATAAATAGACATTTTAGGCTAAAATGTAACAATTTGAATTACTACAAAGAAAATCAAATATTGAACCTAAAATATTTCTACCCAACAAAGCAATAAAGCAATAATACCTAAATTAATTATACTAAATCAGAATTCTCATATATAATTATTTTCGAGCTAATTTAATCATTTTGTACTAAAGAAATTTATTTTAAGCTCTAAATATGCACAAGCATGTGTATGATCAAATATGTCATCAAATTAATTAAAACAAGAAAGAGTTAATTCAAACAGCCCTTACAATAATAAGAATCCAAAAATTAGGGCAAAGGAAGCAACTTAGGTACCTCTATCTTTTAGAATGTCTTTAGGCACAATAATTCTCAAGTTCTAATTCAACAAGGACAAGGAAAACAAATCAAACGAGGAGAAGGATTCCTCCAAGTAACATGCCTAGGGTTACCTCTTTCTTCTTCTTTCTCTTTTCAATTTTTTCTTTTAATTTTCTTTTTTTTTTCTCTTTGACATGGAACCCGAATTGATTGAGAAAAAAAATTAACTAATTTAACAACCAGAATTAAATCAACAAACACTCAAATAAGTTTAGATCGTAAACAAATTAAACTAGCACAAGTTCAAGACTCTAAAAATCAACACAAAAGAAAACTCAAATTTAAATCCCTAAACTAAGATAAATTGAAATTTACCTTAACTTTTAGTGCTAGTACCAATTGATGCAGAATCCTATGGATCAAGTCCAAGAACTCTATGAAAAGATGGAATAGCTCCAAAGATCAACAATAAACTCCTCTCTATGGCACTCCACGCAAAGAACAACAAGTGTAACAAGCTAAAAACTGGACAACTACCGACGGTAGGGTTCAAATTTACTTAAGATTACCGGAGCCCATGCAAGCCTACTATACATCCTGTTACATCTGATATAATCCCAAACATGATCTTAAAAAAAGACAAAAGAAAATTTTCATCTCATGAAGCAAAACTCGATATGTGCATACAAATATAACTGAAAACATAAATCCATACTAGAGCCCTCATCAAATCCTGCAGTATGGTCATCATTATATGCCTCAATTTGATTCAAACATAGTTTAAACTTAAAACTTTTACACAAAAAGATTATAAACCAGGGATTATAAAAGAAAAACTCAGGCAAAGCGCAATTCTAAATCACAATATATTATATGTCCATAACTATAACTGTTATATCAGAATTATACCATAAAACATTACTGACCTCTCAAGCTAACTTTGGTGCTACAAACCTGGGGTTAGGGAAAGTGATAAGCTACTAGAGCCTAGTGAGAAGAAACATAATCATAAAAAAGTTTAATAAAATATATGATAATATGAATGAGTCATAATACTAATAATTCACATGAAGATGGACTTGTCACCAGTAACCCTCCATAATTCCAATAGTACCTGGCCCATAACGGGTACTCCGTAGGAATTCTTCTTAAACATAACATAACATATCCATAATGCCAAGGGAACAGAATGACTACCCTGGTCTTTCTCTTATATAATGCCAGGGGTGTAGAATGGGTCTCAACCTGGACTTTCATATTCGTCATAACATATCATAACATACTTGAAGGCTAGTGGATTATCCAATATCCATCCACAAAAAAAATTGACTATGTAATGCATCACATTCGTGAATTCTAATGCAAAATAACCTAATCATATACACATGAAATTCGTGATACATGAACATGCTTAAAATGTTTGATTTCTGATGAGTTGCAAAACTCACCATTTTTTCATTATTTAATTCCATGATTTTGCAATGATTTTAATATAAATAATTAATTTTTACTTGAACTTTGATTTTGGATAGGTTTTTGAGCAGAAATTAACAAAAGGAAAAAAAAGGCTGAATTGGAGGATTTTTGGACTGGGAGGCTACAACCTTGGGCAAGCCTATAGCCC
Organism: Manihot esculenta; assembly: GCF_001659605.2. Lineage (NCBI taxonomy): Eukaryota > Viridiplantae > Streptophyta > Magnoliopsida > Malpighiales > Euphorbiaceae > Manihot > Manihot esculenta. The sequence continues at coordinate 409,836 of NC_035161.2, read as the reverse complement.
AAGGCGATGGGTAGCTCTAGATTTTACAAAAGTGCCATCTCAGTCCGATTTTTCTAGCTATGCAAGGATAAAATTAGCTTCAGATTGGAGCAAATATAATCAGATTAGGATAGGGATAAGATAGAAGTAGTAGAGTTTATTTTAAATTGATAATTTTTATCTTTTTGTTGAGGGAAAAACCTATATAAAGGCTGCCCAAGAATTAAACCTATCATCATATATTTTTTCTCTTCCTCTTCTTTTCTCCATATTCAGCAGCCGTCGCCCCCCCGTTACTACCCCCATGTTGCTGCCTCTTCTTCTTTTTCTTTAGCTTTTTGCAAATTTATTATGACTCTTAGAGGCTAAATAATTCTTTTCAGTCGAAAGTTAATCCAAATTGAGGTTTTATTCAAGTTGTGAGATTATTTGCTTAAATTCTCTTCATTTTATTTCTATTTTCTATTAATTTCTGATTTCAAGGAATATTACCTCAATTGTTGTCCTATTAAGAATTCAAGAGGCCTATTGAATCTCTTAGGAAGACAACGTATTGCTAATTATCCAATTAAATCCGTAATTATTTAATTGGGTTTAATAACAAGTAGCAATTAGCATATTCATTTATGTTAAGAAATTCGTAGATTTGATTTAAATAATTCGCATGCTATTATTGATCAAGTTTGGATTCTTTTCTCTTAAAACAGTTAACTAATTAAATCTACATGCGTATTGGGATTGTTAGTTAATTAGGAATTAATTTAAGAGCGAAACAGATTAATTTAATTATAAGGAAGAATTGGTGGGATTCGCGTGTTTGACCACTATAACCAAACAATAAATAATAAAATAAATTATTTTACTAATCAATGATCAACTGCCAAACCCCTCAATTTGATTACCTTCGGCTGAATTTTAATTTAATTATTTATTTCACAATCTTAATTGCATTGTTTGTTTTTCTTTTAAGTTTTTTTTTTTTTGGCTTGCCCAAGGCAAAATAAATTTCATGAAAAACTCTCTTCTTCTCGCTTTTTGTTTTGAACTATTCTTCTATTTCAATTAGTCATCTAAATTAAATAGAGTTAAGGTCTCTATAGGATTGATGCTCACTTACCTTATCTACAAGTTCTTATTGAATCAAGGGAAGGAAATAAATTTTAAATTGACAAATTTGACACCCGTCAAATTTTAGCACCGTTGCCGAGGATCTTTAACAATTTATTTTTATTTTTATGACCAGATTTGAAAATAGCAGAATTTAGTTTGATCCAGAAATCGAGAAGACTACAAAAAGGTTGAGAAAATCAACCAAGTTGAAAAAATTGCCTAATTCGGGAGCCTTTCAACCATCTGCCTGATCGCCTTTGTGCACTGAAGACACCTCGTCTTCAACACCAACTGAAGAGACATAATGGCCACAGCAGCTGCCGCTGAAGAACAACCCCTATGCATCACATACCCAGTATTGAATGCACCCTTGGAATTGCGAACATGTATGATTCATATGTTACCAAAATTGCAAGGTTTGGAGAATGAAGACCCCATCATAATCTCAAAGATTTTTATGTGGTTTGCTCAAGTATGAGACCATAGGGTATAACTGACGGCAAATAAGGTTAGTAGCTTTTCCTTTCACTTTGATTGAATTCCCTAAGGATTGGTTCTACTATTTGCCCCTAAGTCCAATCACCACTTGAGCACAAATTAGAGACTTATTCTTAGAGAGGTTTTTTCCAACAATCAAAGCATCATCTATAAGAAAGGAAATAAGTGGAATCAAATAAAGAAAAAATGAAACTCTACATGAATATTGGGGAACAATATAAGAAATTAATTGCTAGTTGTCCAAAGCAGCTTAACCTTCATTTCTACGAATGACTTTTGCCATTAGAACAAAGAATGATAGATGCTACCAGTAGAGGTGCCATTTCAGAAATTGAATATGAAGAAGGTAAAACCTTAATCTCAAAAATGGCCGCCAATTCTAGACAGTATGGGCAAGATGATGACATTCCAAGAAATGCCAATGAGGTAAATATTGCATCTTTAGATTCTAGAATTTCACAACTTACTACTGCAATTCAACAATTGGCTGTAGGAAATAATGCACGAACTTATGGTATTTGCAAATGAGTCAAGCATCCCACATGTGTCCTACCCTTCAGGAAGATGTGCAACAAGTTTATGCCATTGGAGATTTCAATGGACAACAAAGGAAGTATGACCCATTTTTAGGCATCTATAATCCGGGGTGGAGAGATCATCCAAACCTTAGCTATGGGTGTAAAACCGGACCGCTACCGGTGCTAGGATCCAGGTCGGCTTAAGGCCGCCGGGACCCGTAGCAAGCCTAACATACATCCTGTATACCTAGTAAATCCCAAACATGATCAAACATACACATAAACTGTAAAAAAATTTTCTTTCCTTTACTAAGCTTAACCTGTGCATGCACAACTCATAAACATAAACCTCACACTGGAGCCCTCATCAAATGCTCCAATGGGGTATCATAACATACATTAAGCTTGGTTAACATAATACATCATTAACTCATTTATAGATCATGTACCAAAGGGATCAACTAACATACTAGGGTCAAGCATAATAATTAATCCTCAAGGACATATCATACATTAATGACTATTCAATAACATACATTACATCGTCTTTCATGTCCACTACTAACTATTACATAGAACATGACTTCTTTACTCTTGACGACCTCCTAGTTTATCCCGTACCTGCAAACCTGGAGATTAAGGGAGAGGGGTGAGCTACTAGAGCCCAGTGAGCATAATACTAATACAATATTTATTAATTTCATGCTTTCATGGTATGCATCACATCACAAACAAATCACGTAAAGGATGGACTTGTCACCGAAAGCCCTCTACATAATCTCATCATGCCAGGGGCGTAGTGCAGGCCACACCTGGTCTTTCTCTCACATATATCATATCATACATATCCAATCATGCCGGGGGCATAGTGCAGGCCACACCCGGACTTTCACTTACATGGTGCCAGGGGCGTAGTGCAGGCCACACCTGGACTTTCTCATCATAACATATCGTACTAGGGCTAAAGGATCATGAAACATCCACCCACATCAACAACATAATGTGCAATGCAACATATTCGTGGATTCTAATGCAACAACCTATATACATGGCAATCGTGATGCATGAACATGCTTAGAAGTTTATTTACTTGAAATAAAAGAGTTGTGTTCTACTCACCTCAGGCTAGCTCTGAGAGACACTGAAGCAGCTAACTCACTGCTGGGGTCCTCGGTTCCTCGGGTTTGAACCTACACAGGTGGACTCAAATGAGGGACCTAACACACATGAACATGACTCTAAAATACTCCCCAAAAACCCCCTAAAACACCTTAAAACAATCATGGAAAACATGCAAAAGAAGGCTAGACAGGGCACTTTCAGCGGCAGGTTCGGCGGCCGAAAATCCCTCAAGAGCCGAAACTCAGCCACTTTCGGCGGCACCTTCGGAGGCCGAAAGTCCCCTCCAGAGACGAAACATGCATGTTCGGCGGCACCTTCGGCGGTTGAAACTGCCCTCCAGAGACGAAAGTCCACTTTCAGGGGCAGGCTTCGGCAGCCGAAACAAGCTGCCACAGGCAGGTTCGGCGGCCGAAAGTCCTTTCGGCAGCCGAACCTAAGTTCTTTCAAAGGGCAGAACTCAGCCTCCACAATGCACATTTGCCTCCCAAACCATACAAACATGCATAAACCTATTCTACAACATGCATACTCACATACATAAGCTCATAGGGGCCTCAAACTATCCTAAACCCCAACCAAAACACATAAAACACATACAAATAACCCACATTGTCCATAAATCCAACATATAACCAAAAACTCAAAACAAGCCTACACATGCATTTTCTACCCCAAAAACTTCAAGAAACTAAATCAAAACATAGAATGAGCTAAAGATTGGCTCCTACCTCTTGAAGATCGAGAGAGAGACGATCTAACTCGGAGATGGGAGAGATCTAACTCCTTGGGTCTCCAAAACTCGTTCAAAGCTCACAACTCTTCAAAACCAAGTTAAAACTTGTTAAAACTCGAAAGATTTGAGGTAAATCAGCAAAAACAACCATAGGAGAGCATGGACTCACCGTTGGCCGAAAATGGGAAGAAAACTCGCCCGTTTCGGCCATGAAGCCCTTATATAGGGGCTGGCCAGATCACCTTCGGAAGCCGAACGTGCCTCCAAAACTCATGCAAGTTCGGCGGCCGAACATGGGGTTCGGCGGCCAAACCTGAGCCACTTTTCGGAAGCCTAACTTGCTCCCTAAACTATCCAACGTTCGGCGGCCGAACTTGAGGTTTAGCGGCCAAACCTGGAAATGCCTCCATGGTCTCCTTCATTCAAAACTCAATTTAATTCTTACTTAAAAACATGAAATACATAAAAACATTTTATAAAAACATGATTTCACCCTTCTAGAAGTTTCCGACATCCGAGATTCCACCGGACGGTAGGAATTCTGATACCGGAGTCTAGCCGGGTATTACATTCTCCCCCCTTAAGAATATTCATCCCCGAATGTTCCTCAACTAGCACAACATAACATCAAACAAAAAAAACATACAACAAAACACAAACACTAACCTCATAAAAGATGAGGATATTGCTGGAGCATAGACTCCTATGTCTCCCAGGTGCATTCTTCGATGTTGTGTTGATTCCAAAGGACTTTCACCATCGGGATTTCTTTGTTTCTCAACTTTCTGATCTGGGTGTCTAGGATCCGTACTGGCTGCTCCACATAGGTGAGATCCTCAAGAATCTCTACATCAGGCTCACTAAGAACCTTTCCCGAATCTGACACGAACTTCCGTAACATGGAAACATGGAAAACTGGATGGATTCTTTCCATCGAAGTAGGCAAGTCCAGCTTGTACGATACATTCCCGACCTTCTGAAGGACCTCAAAGGGACCGACGTACCGTGAAGCTAGCTTACCTTTCTTCCCAAAGCGAACCACCCCTTTCATAGGAGACACCTTGAGCAAAACCAAATCCCCTTCTTGAAACTCTAGCTGCCTTCTACGGACATCTGCATAACTCTTCTGCCGGCTTGCAGCCGTTCTGATCCTTTCTCTAATGATGGGCACTACTCTACTGGTGATCTCTACTAACTCTGGGCCTGCAAGGGCCCTTTCTCCCACTTCTTCCTAGCAGATAGGTGACCTGCACTTCCTCCCATACAAGGCTTCATATGGAGCCATCCCTACGCTAGCATGATAGCTGTTATTGTAGGCAAACTCCACCAAGGGTAGATGTTGCCTCTAAGAACCGCCAAAATCTAGCACACACATTCTGAGCATATCTTCTATTGTCTGGATGGTCCTCTCTGACTGTCCATCAGTCTGCGGGTGGAAGGTAGTGCTGAAATCTAATCTGGTACCCATAGCACTCTGCAGACTCTGCCAAAACCTGGAGGTGAACTGGGGCCCTCTATCAGACACAATAGAAACAGGGACCCCATGCAACCTGACAATCTCATCAACATATACCTGCGCCAATTTATCCACAGAATAGCCACTCATGACAGGGGTGAAGTGAGCAGATTTGGTCAGTCTGTCCACAATCACCCATATGGAGTCTAATCTATTGGACGTTGCCGGTAACCCCACCACGAAGTCCATAGCGATATTCTCCCATTTCCACTCTAGAATCGGTAGTGGGTTAAGCATTCCAGCCAGCTTCTGATGTTCCAGTTTCACCCTCTGACAAACATCGCAGGCTGACACGAACAGTGCCACTTCTTTCTTCATAGTTGGCCACCAATATACTCTTTTTAGATCCTGATACATTTTGGTGGCTCCGGGGTGAACGCTATACCTGGCATTATGGGCTTCTCCCATAATGTCTCCCTTCATACTGATATCATTTGGCACACATAATCTGTTCCTGTAGCGGAGGATCCCCTTATCATCAAATCTGAACTCTTCACTCTTGCCTGACTGAACAGTCCTTGCAATCTTAACCAACTCTGGTCCTCATGCTGTTTCTGAGCCACCTGCTCCAGAAACACGGGTGACACTCTCATCTAGGCTATCAAAGCACCTGTGCCAGACAATTCTAACTGCAACCCTTCATTCATAAGCCTATGAAATTCTCTCACCACAGGTCTCATCTCTGTGGTTATGTGGGACAAACTGCCAAGTGATTTCCGGCTTAGGGCATCTGCCATAACATTTGCCTTACCCGGATGGTACTGGATTTTGCAATCGTAGTCACTAAGCAGTTCTACCCATCTTCTCTGTCTCAGGTTCAACTCTTTTTGACTCAGGATGTATTGCAGGCTTTTATAATAGGTGAAGATCTCACATTTAACTCCATAAAGGTAATGCCTCCACATCTTGAGTGCAAAGATAACCGCTGCCATCTCTAGGTCATGTGTAGGGTAATTTAACTCGTGCTTCTTCAACTGCCTAGAAGCATAAGCAATCACCCTCTCATTCTGCATCAGCACACAACCCAGTCCCACACAGGACGCATCACAATACACTGAGAAGTCCTCATTACTGTTAGGCAGAGCTAACACCGGTGCTGACGTCAACCTCTTCTTTAGCTCTTCAAAGCTTTCCTCGCACTGATCAGTCCACATGAACTTCTGATTCTTTCTGGTCAACCTGGTCATAGGAGCTGCAATTTTCGAGAAGTCCTGAACGAACCTCCTGTAGTAACCAGCCAAACCCAGAAAGCTCTTAATCTCTATCACTGTAGTGGGTCTAGGCCAGTTGGCTACAACTTCCACTTTCTTGGGGTCCACTTCTATTCCATTTTCTGATACAACATGCCCCAAGAATGAAATGTTCCTTAACCAGAACTCACACTTGGAGAACTTGGCATACAAGCCGTGTTCCCTCAAGGTCTGCAAGACTAACCTCAGATGATGGGCGTGCTCCTCTGCATTCCTGGAATAGACTAAGATATCATCAATGAAGACAATAACAAAGTGATCCAGGTACTGGCTAAACACTCGGTTCATGAGATCTATGAATGCTGTAGGGGCATTGGTTAACCCAAACGGCATCACAAGAAACTCATAGTGCCCATATCTGGTCCTGAACGCCGTCTTCTGCACATCTTCCTCTCTTATCCTCAGCTGGTGGTACCCGAAACTCAGATCTATCTTGGAGAAACAACCTGCCCTAGCTAGCTGGTCAAATATATCGTCGATTATGGATAACGGATACTTGTTCTTGGTAGTGACTTTGTTCAACTACCTGTAGTCGATACAAAGTCTGAGGGATCCATCCTTCTTCCTAACAAACATCACAGGAGCACCCCAAGGTGAGGTACTCGGTCGGATGAAACCCTTATCTACCAGCTCTTGCAACTGCTCTTTCAACTCTTTCAACTCAGCTGGTGCCATCCTGTAGGGAGGGATAGAGATCGGTCTGGTTCCAGGCATTAATTCTATCTCGAACTCTATCTCCCTAGCAGGTGGTAAACCTGATAGCTCGTCTGGAAAAACATCTAAAAACTTCCTAACCACAGGCACTGAGGCGGGCTCTCTAACATGACTATCCAGCTCTCTCACATGAGCTAAAAACCCCTGACATCCCCTCCTAAGCAACCTACGAGCCTGAAGAGCTGATATCAGACCTCTAGGTGTACCCCTCTTGTCTCCTCTGAAGACAACCTCTGACCCATCCTGATCTCTGAACCTGACTACCTTGTCCCTGCAGTCCAAGGTAGCACCATGGGTAAATAGCCAATCCATCCCTAGAATGACATCAAAATCTGTCAGGTCTAGAACCACAAGGTCAGCGGAAAGGCATCTTCCCTCAACAAAGACTGGACTACACTGGCAAACTGACTCTGCCACTGACGGGTCACACTTGGGTCCACTGACCCATAGGGGACACTCTAACCCAGAGACCATCAAACCCAACTTCTCAACGGCTCTCGGAGCAATAAAAGAATGAGATGCACCCGGGTCCATTAAGGCATAAATATCTGAACAACCAATGATGAGATTACCTGACACCACGGTGTTGGATGTGTTAGCCTCCTGCTGAGTCATGGTGAAGATCCGTGCTGGAGCTGATGGACCTTCACCTCTGAAACCTGCTAAAGAAGAGGCTGCCCCTCTCTCTGCCTCTGCCACTGGCCTGTGTCACTGCTGGAGCTACTGGCTGAGCCACACTACCAGAAGCTGTCTGCTGGGGCTGTGTCACATAAGCTGCTCTAGGACACTCCCTTGACATATGCCCTTCTTGCCCACATCTGTAGCAGGCTGTCGTCCCAGCCCGGCAGATCCCTTTGTGTGGCTTACCACACCTCACACATACAGCACTGTCTGCACCTGAGCTTGAGCCATTTCCTAATCCCAGACCTGACTTAATCTTGTTCCAGAACTTGTTCTTCTTGGATTTCCTAGTACCTCTGTCCCACTTTTTCTTTTCTCCTGAAGTTGCTGCATTCAGAGAAGAGGAGTCTAACCTCCCCCCACCAGGGGTCTTGGAACCAGAAGACCGTGCCACTGATTGTTTAACCTTTCCCTCGATGATTGCACTAGCCTCCATTCTCCGAGCCATATCCACAATGGCATGGAAACTCTCCCTCTCTGCTGACTGGATTAAGGAGGAATACCTGGAATGAAGCCTCATGATGTACCTCCTAGCCTTCTTCTGTTTCGTGTTAAGATTCTGCCCAGCAAACGGCAACAACTCCAGGAATCTATCTGTGTACTCATCCATGCTCATCTCATCAATCTGCCTTAATTGCTCAAATTCAATCATCTTCAACTCCCTGGAACTATCAGGGAAAGCCCATCCTGCAAACTCATTCGCAAATTCTTCCCAGGACATACTATCCACCCTCGGGTTCACATAGTTTTTAAACCATTCACGGGCCTTCTTGCACTTCAGAGTGAACCCAGCCATCTGAATGGCTCTACTATCATCAGCTCCTATCTCATCTGTAATCATCTTGACCCTCCCAAGGTACTCAAATGGGTCATCACCTATTTCAAATTAGGGAGCACCCAGCTTCATGTAATCGGTCATCTTGACCTTGCTCCCTCCAGATGAAGTAGGTTGAGGTACTTGGGTTTCTGGGACAGTAGGTTCTGGTGGTGGTGGAGGTGCAACATCCCCTAGGTTAGGGTTTGTTGTACCTGGATAGTAAGATGGGGTGGGTACATAGGATACTGTGGATATGGTGGGTAGAAAGGTGGGTATGGCACATGAGAAGGATAGGGGTTAAAGCTGGGGAAATCCGATGTAACTCCCATCGAATACCCGGGATACTGAGAAAAGGGTGGGTATTGGGGTGGCTTAACAAACCCCGAGGCCTGAGTGCCTCCCTGTGACTCACCATGCCCTCTTCTGACATACTCACACCAAGACTGCCATCCCTTCTCTGATCCACATCCATATCTTCCCCCACTTCTACTGACATTCCACCCTGAACTGTTCCTCTTCTGCTTCCATCAAAAGACCTTCTAGGGTCCCTTGATGTCCTTTCCCTGCTAGACCTGCAGGACATTACTCTAGGCAATGCAGAAGGACGGGCATCAGTGCCCTCGTCCTGAGGTGGCACTCCAGTCAATTGTGCAGATCGACGAGTTTCTCTCATCCTATGTACTGAAAAATAACACACAACACATAAAACATTAGCATCAAATGGTTCATGTGAAACACATGAACCCTCATCATACACATCACATACATAGCATACATATCATAGCATTTATGCACATGCATATCATCATGGCATATCACATCATCATATAGACAGGACTCCTTATCCTATCCTAGTGGACATGATCCTTCCAATTGTGCTTGCCCTTCTCAAACATCTATGCCCGACACTCTAGGTCCAACCATATGAACCTAGCGCTCTGATACCACTCTGTAACGACCCGAAAAACCAGACCGCTACCGGCGCTAGGATCCAGGTTGGCTTAAGGTCACCGGAACCCGTAGCAAGCCTAACATACATCCTGTATACCTGGTAAATCCCAAACATGATCAAACATACACATAAACTGTAAAAAATTTTCTTTCCTTTTCCAAGCTTAACCTGTGCATGCACAACTCATAAACATACACCTCACACTGGAGCCCTCATCAAATGCTCCAATGGGGTATCATAACATACATTAAGCTTGGTTAACATAATACATCATTAACTCATTTATAGATCATGTACCAAAGGGATCAACTAACATACTAGGGTCAAGCACAATAACTAATCCTCAAGGACATATCATACATTACATGACTATTCAATAACATACATTACATCGTCTTTCATGTCCACTACTAACTATTACATAGAATATGACTTCTTTACTCTTGACGACCTCCTGGTCTATCCCGTACCTGCAAACCTGGGGGTTAAGGGAGAGGGGTGAGCTACTAGAGCCCAGTGAGCAGAATACTAATACAATATTTATTAATTTCATGCTTTCATGGTATGCATCACATCACAAACAAATCACGTAAAGGATGGACTTGTCACCGATAGCCCTCTACATAATCTCATCATGCCAGGGGCGTAGTGCAGGCCACTCCTGGTCTTTCTCTCACATATATCATATCATACATATCCAATCATGCTGGGGGCGTAGTGCAAGCCACACCCGGACTTTCACTTACATGGCGCCAGGGGCGTAGTGCAGGCCACACCTGGACTTTCTCATCATAACATATCGTACTAGGGCTAAAGGATCATCCAACATCCACCCACATCAACAACATAATGTGCAATGCAACATATTCGTGGATTCTAATGCAACAACCTATATACATGGCAATCGTGATGCATGAACATGCTTAGAAGTTTATTTACTTGAAATAAAAGAGTTGTGTTCTACTCACCTCAGGCTAGCTATGAGAGACACTGAAGCAGCTAACTCACTGCTGGGGTCCTCGGTTCCTCGGGTCCGAACCTACATAGGTGGACTCAAATGAGGGACCTAACACACATGAACATGACTCTAAAATACTCCCCAAAAACCCCCTAAAACACCTTAAAACAATTATGGAAAACATGCAAAAGAAGGCTGGACAGGGCACTTTCGGCGGCAGGTTCGGCGGCAGGTTCGGCGGCCGAAAGTCCCTCAAGAGCCGAAACTCAGCCACTTTCGGCGGCCGAAAGTCCCCTCCAGAGACAAAACATGCATGTTCGGCGGCATCTTCGGCGGTCGAAACTGCCCTCCAGAGACAAAAGTCCACTTTCAGGGGCAGGCTTCGGCAGCCGAAATAAGCTGCCACAGGCAGGTTCGGCGCCCGAAAGTCCTTTCGGCGGCCGAACCTGAGTTCTTCCAAAGGGCAGAACTTAGCCTCCACAATGCACATTTGCCTCCCAAACCATACAAACATGCATAAACCTATTCTACAACATGCATACTCACATACATAAGCTCATAGGGGCCTCAAACTATCCTAAATCCCAACCAAAACACATAAAACACATACAAATAACCCACATTGTCCATAAATCCAACATATAACCAAAAACTCAAAACAAGCCTACACATGCATTTTCTACCCCAAAAACTTCAAGAAACTAAATCAAAACATAGAATGAGCTAAAGATCGGCTCCTACCTCTTGAAGATCGAGAGAGAGACGATCTAACTCGGAGATGGGAGAGATCTAACTCCTTGGGTCTCCAAAACTCGTTCAAAGCTCACAACTCTTCAAAACCAAGTTAAAACTTATTAAAACTCGAAAGATTTGAGGTAAATTAGTAAAAACAACCATGGGAGAGCATGGACTCACCGTTGGCCAAAAATGGGGAGAAAACTCGCCCGTTTCGGCCATGGAGCCCTTATATAGGGGCTGGCCAGACCACCTTCGAAAGCCGAACGTGCCTCCAAAACTCATGCAAGTTCGGCGGCCGAACCTGAGCCACTTTTCGAAAGCCTAAATTGCTCCCTAAACTATCCAATGTTCGGCGGCCAAACCTGGAAATGCCTCCATGGTCTCCTTCATTCAAAACTCAATTTAATTCTTACTTAAAAACATGAAATACATAAAAACATTTTATAAAAACATGATTTCACCCTTCTAGAAGTTTTCGACATCCGAAATTCCACCGGACGGTAGGAATTCTGATACCGGAGTCTAGCCGGGTATTATAATGGGAATAGACAACAAAACTACCAGCAAAGAACCAACTATCAAGCTGCAAAATTAGGTATGTCTTTAGAAGATATTGTTCAATCCCTTGCTTTCTAATAGGAAATGAAATCGAGCATACATAGTTTGGAAAATCAAATGAGCCAACTTGCTACATCAATGAGCAAGCTAGAATCTCAAGAGAAACTGCCCTTCCAAACCATGCCAAATTCAAAACAGAACGCAAGCGCGATTACGTTGTGAAGTGGGAAGGAGTTGGAATCTGCCTGCTCGAAAAGGCTTGCCTAAGGCAGTACGATAGACCAGATGGCAGAAGCAGGAATAGAGATTCCAGCAAAGAACCAGCCCCAAAAATTTGAGGTAGAGTAGCCTCCAATGCAAGTAATACGTCCACCTTTTCCCGAAAGACTTGCTCAATCATAAAGAGAAAAGGAAGAAAAAGAGATCTTAGAGATCTTTCGCAAAGTCTAAGTTAACATACCCCTTCTTGAAACCATAAAGCAAATACCCAGGTACGCAAAATTTCTAAAAGACCTTTGCACTAATAAAAGAAAATTGTATGGGCATGAAAAGATTAAAGTAGGGGAGAATATGTCAGCTGTACTTCAAAGAAAGTTTGCACAAAAATGTAAAGGTAAAGTTATGTTTGCAATATCATGTAAAGTTGGAAACCTTGAAGTCAAGAAGGTAATGTGTGACTTAAGAGCTTCCAAAAATATTATGCGCTATCAGTTTATTTGTCTTTGGATGCAGGTCCTTTAAAACCAATAGGAATCATGCTCCAACTTGCCAATAGATCAATAGTCTATCTCAAAAGCATGTTGGAGGATGTTTTGGTTCAAATGGAGAAATTAATTTTCTCAGCAGACTTCTTTGTCTTAGACATGAAAGATGACATTTCATCCAACTCTACAAATTTGTTGCTAGGAAGACCATTCCTTAGCACAGCTAGGACAAAGATCGATGTGCATGAAGGCACGCCCATGATAGAGTTTGATGGAGAAAAGGTAAAGTTTAATGTCTATGATATAATGAAGTATTTTAACGATAATTTTTCTCTTTATAACATAGACATTGTTGATCCTCTCGCTCAAGAAGCATTTGAATTAAGCAAGAAAGACAAGTTGGAGGTAGTTCTAACAAAAAACTTGACATTGGACTGTCTTGACAATAGCACATCTAAACTCAATGAAGAAATTGAAAAAATAGTCCACTCATTGGACTCTTCAAGCCATAAGGCACCAGAAATTGAGCTAAAAGCACTTCAAGCTCTTTTAAATATGTATTTCTAGGAAGTAATGACACATTTTCAATCATAATCTCCTCCAAATTGAATCCTTTAAAAGCAAAGAAGTTGATATGGGTGTTGAATGAATATGAAGAGGGAAGTGGGTGAAACCTAACATGCCATTGTCCTGCCTAGGACAATAAACAAGGGCACTGCTTGGGAGGCAACCCAAGGTTATAGGCTTGCCCAAGCCTATACAGTCACCAGTGAGTTTCTTTTAATTTTTAGTTTTTAATTTATTCCTATGTTATTTTTGGAGCAGATTAGACCTTCTAGACTTTATGAGACCTTTTTGGTGGTAAGTTACTATTTTTAAAACTGCTCCAAAGGAAGGCAAGTTCTATTCTACTTGGTTTTATTTTTAATAATAATAATAATAATAAATGTAAACTAAACCCATTTTCTTTTTCTTCTTTATTTTTTCTCTTTCTTCCCAAGAATACCTCTTCACGTCTCTTTTCCAAATTGCAGGTTCCTCAAATGGCAAAGACCCAGCCTGATGTTGCTGCCTAGACCGATGCTGCCGCTCAGCCTGAAGGCTACTCCTCATCGCGTTGCCGCCGGACCTCGTCGACAACACCAGCAACCTCGGCGATTGGTTCGCGCACATCTGGCAAATCCACAGTCACATCCCCAATGCCAGCCGTGCCATCCTCACCGATTGTTGAGCCAATAGTGCAGTCCTCGGCACCTTCGCTGCCATTCCTGACGCTGCCATTCTCTTCGCCGGCCATAACCATGCGACAGATGTGCTCGCAGGTGAAAGCTAAGACGCTTGTCTATGAATTGCCCAATGATGATGATGAGGAAGAATGGGAGGTGAAACTTGAGATCCTGAAACAAATCCAAGATAGAAAAATGCAACCTAATACCACAACATTAGTCTTGGAAGCTTCAGAGGACAACAGTGAGGACACAGCCTCAACTGCCAGTGACAAAAGACCAACAGGTCAGGAGGTAGAAGCTACCAGTGAAGAGACTCAGGTTGATTGTCCTCCAAAGAAAAAAATAGAAAAAGAGAATGCCCAGGATAGTTGGTGGGAAGGCAGGACCTACACGAAAACTTCAGCTTTGACGGTGACGATGAGGTTAGAATTTGTGTTTTGTCCTCCAGGTCCTATAATTCCATTGCGATCACGCTTATTTTGGACAGAGGACTAATGAGCCCCAGCTTTCTCAGCAGTACCTCCAGAACCTAGTGATCAAGCTCGCCTAGCCAGAATTAAGGCGAAAATGCACCACATCGATGCCAAGTTAGACACCATTCTCTGTCACTTGGGGTTGCCCATACTCTAGCCACGACCAGTCTATGTTCTAAGCGACTTACTCCTCAGGAGAGTTCTCTTTGACTTACTTTTAATTTATTTGTGAACTTCCCTAGTTGCTTGAATTTTTTCGACATTGAGGACAATGTGAGGAGTAAATGTGTGTGGGGAGGGATATGGTTGGAATAGAAGTGTTTTTGTGATTGATGTGATTGATTGATAACATATTCTGAATGTACGTATATATTTTCTGCTGTGTTTTGAAAATTTTTAATTCTTTCTGCTGTTTTTCTACGTTTTTATTATTTCTATTAGAGGCTTGCCCAAGCCTGTAACACATGATCTGTTTTTCTATTTCTCAGTAGTTTCTCAACACTTGCACTTGCTGAATTGTTTCTCAAATTTAATTTTTCTGATTTCCAGCATTAGAAATAAATAAATAAATAATAAAGTTAATTTTACAGCTCCTTACTTGCCATAAGAAATTGATATGTCCTTTATCATAGAATTCAAGTTTTTATACCATTTGCATGCTTGCTTAAATAGAATAAATTGGTCATTGTTCATTTTATTAGTCTTATTTGTAAGGCTTGTTTTGAAAGCTTATAAAGTATGGTCCTTATTTAATAATTGAGTAATGAATGCATGTTCTTTAAATAAATTGTTGCCCTTTGCTAAGAATAACTTTAAAGACATTGTCTAGACCATATGATTATGTGGAAATTAATGGGTGTCAAAAAGAAAAAAATAGAAAAAGAAAAAGCAAAATAAATGCACTCCTATGACCCACTCCTCTAGTTGCTTGATTAACTGGTTACCAACCCGATGGTCCAAGTAGTGCGGTACTTGGTGACCCTTTAAGATGATTCTGTATGGAAAAATTGGTTTTTGGGAGAGTATCACCCCTTTATGAGCCATTTAAATACTCGCCCCATGCCTTTTAATATGGTGACCATGAGTGGAGCTAGTAGTCACCTAAGCTGCATAACTTGGGGCAAGTGGCTCAGTAACCATTTGTTTCATATTCACTTCATCGATTTCAGGCACCCTCAAGTTTTTAAACTTTGTTGGTCCAGTCAAGAGTTCCTAAGAGTCTATTCTTTCAAAAGGGCAGTTTAATATCATATGACATTCTAATATCTTCTGTGCTTTATATTGAATTGAGGATCAACTTTATGTCTTGAGAAATATATTTTAAACATGAGACTTGTTGAATTGAGCTTTGGTGAAATCAAACTATTTTTGCTATCATCCTATTGCATGGCAATTTGGTTCTTTATTTTGGACAAATTAAATTTCAAATTGGTTAAAGATAGGGCTGTGTTTTATTTTAATTTCTGTACTTGAGGACAAGCAAAGGTGCAAGTGTGGAGGAATCTGCTGAGTTGCAAAATTCACCACTTTTTCATTATTTAATTCCATGATTTTGCTATAATTTTGATATAAATAATTAGTTTTACTTGGAATTTGATTTTGGACAGGTTTTTGAGTAGAAATTAAGAAAAGAAATAAAAAGAGGCTGAATTGGAGGATTTTCTAACTAGGAGGCTACAGCTTTGGGCAAGCCTGTAGTCCAAGGCGATGGGAAGCTCTAGACTTTAGAAAAGCGCCACCTTAGCCCAATTTTTTTTAGCTATGCAAGGATAAAATCAGCTTTAGATTGAAGCAAATACAATCACATTAGGATAGGGATAGGGATAAGATAGGAGTAGTAGAATTCATTTTAAATTGATAATTTTTATCTTTTTGTTGAGGGAAAAAGCCTATATGAAGGCTACCCAAAAATTAAACCTACATTATATATATTTTTTTCTCTTCCTTTTCTTTTCTCCATATTCAGCAGTCACCGCCCCCTCTCATTTCCACCCTTTCTTCTTCTTTTTCTTTAGCTTTTTACAATTTTATTATGGCCCTTAAAGACTAAACAATTCTTTTCAATTGAAATTTAATCCAAATTGAGGTTTTATTTAAGTTGTGAGATTATGTGCTTAAATTCTCTTCATTTTATTTCTATTTTTTGTTAATTTCTTATTTCGAGGAATACCACCTATATTGTTGTCATTTTAAGAATTCAAGAGGCCTATTGAATCTCTTAGGAAGACAAAATATTGCTAATTAATCAAATTAAATCTGTAATTATTTAATTGAGTTAATAACAAGAAGCAATTAGCATATGCATTTATGTTAAGAAATTAGTAGATTTGATTTAAATAATTCGTATGCTATTATTGATCAAGTTTGTGTTCTTCTCTCCTAAAGCAGTTAACTAACTAAATCTACACGCGTGTTGGGTTTGTTAGTTAACTAGGAATTAATTTTAGCGCGAAGCATATTAATTTAATCATAAAGAAGAATTGATGGGATTCGCGTGTTTGACCACTACAACCAAACAATAGATAATAAAATGAATTATTTTTCTAATCAATGATCAACTGCTGATAGAGCCAAATTTAGACCCATTTTCCATATTGATATTTATGTTGATTTACACATTTTCTGCCTAATTTTGTGGTTTTGATCTTATTTTGCAGAAAATGGAGTAAAATGGTAATTTGGCAAAAATGGCCTTAAATCTGCCCAAAAGAGAGCAAAACTGCACAAGCATGGTTTGCCCAACTTGTTTGCCCAAACCAAAGTGAAGCTGAAATAAAGGAGAAAAATTGATAAGCTGACTGACCAAGCTATTTGCCCAAGACTGTTTGGGCAAACAGCGGACCAAGGCAGAGACAACACCAGCGCAGACAGCAGTGATCCCAGACAGCCTGTTTGCCCAAACAACGTCGGGCAAACAGCACCAGCAGGCAGAAAACCAGCAGAATCTGTCAAACTTGGAGACCAAGTCAACACGAATCTCCTTGCACTCCAATCACGTGGGACAGCTCAGCAACACCTAATTACACCTCAGCAAGCTCTCCTACATATTTAGAAAGCCAAGAAATAAAAAGACAAGAATGCCCTTCAAGAAATCCAAGTCCAATTGAGAAAAGGAGTCCCATTCTAAATAGGAACCCTAGGGTAGCCACTCCAGCCTATAAAAGGACCAGCAAACCAGCATAAGAGGCATATCTCCAATCTTGGGGAATCAAGGCCAACAGCTGTGCGCCCCCTGCGCCAGCCCTTTTCCATCCTTTCTTGCTTTCTTTCTTTTATTTTTGTATTAGTTTCAACCATGAGTGGCTGAAACCCTTTTTCTAGTTGAAGAATAAGGTGAAACTTTGGTTGTTTATGGATTGAGAGATCTGAACATGCTGTGTTAATCTTTTATTTATCAATATTTATGCAATTTTATGCTTAAATTCATTGTTGCTTTGTTATTTCAGATCAATAGGGCCCATTGAATCTTGATTGCAAGGTAACAATTTGTTAGTTTGGATAGTTTTTAGTCCGTAATTACTGGAATTATTCAAACACAAGAACCCTTGGTGTAAAAACCTAGGAAATTGCATAATCTAGCAATATCACCATGCGTTTGGGTAGCTAGAATTAGGTCTCTCTATCTCTTAATGCAATTGACAGTTGTTTGTTGCCTATGGTCCAAGGACGTTCCTTGGCAACTTGTTAATTAGTGATTGATTAGAGGACATTCCCTAATTAATCTATGCTTAAGGAGGGATTTGGTTGGTGAGAAGCGTCTTCCACCTTCATAACTAATTTATTGAATCAAATAAAAGAATCTTTGTGTCAATGATCAATCCCAACAACTAAAGTGGATCCAACTCTTCAACTAGGTTTTTCTCATTATTGATTTCTCTTTACTTTATTATTTGCTTTACTTGCTTGCTTTCAATCTTAGTTTAACTCAACAATCTCAAAAACCCCCTTTTTATTTTATTGTTTGTTTATTTACTTGGTCTTGATAAGGAAGATAAGTTAGTATCAATTCCCTGTGGATTCGATCCCTTTGCCGCTATCTACAGTTGTAAAATTGTTGATAAGCAAAGAGGTTATTTTTTACTGGCCTCGACAACCGCGAGTCAAAAATTGGCGCCGTTGCCGGGGAATTGATTTAACTAATTTGTTTTTCTTTCATGACCAGGTCTGGACGCAAGGAAATTCTACCTTACGATCCAGAAATTGAGCGCACATCAAGGCAACTAAGAAAGAGGAACCAAGCCTCTAAGCCATCCACCTCAACAGCTGCTGTCCAAACAGCACCCGTTGAAGCTTCTACTGTCAAAAAAACAACAACTATAGTCAAAAATCCAGAATTTATTGCTGAAACACCTTCTGCACCTACTGTCCAATTTGCTGAAAACAGGGACAGCAACTGCTGTCCACTTGCCGCAACCACACTGCTGAACCAAAATTTACTGAACCAGCAACATTTCTAGCCCAGCCTGTTGCTGAAACAACGGAACCAGAAATATACACTGCAGAAACAGCACCTGCTGTCCAAAAACTAGTGACCCCAAAAATTACCCAAACAGCACAGCCCACTGCTGTGTTTGCCCAAACAGCTGCTGATATGGCAGATTACAACATGCAATCTGCTATTTCTTTTCAGCTTTCTGAACTGACATCTTTTATGAAAGATGTTGCCATAGGACTAGTTCAACAAGCTCAACAATTTCAGCCACCAAGGCCATATGTGGGACACCCAACTGATCAATGTCCTACATTTTATGACCAACCAGCACATGCATTTGGAGGATTCTATGGACAGTCTAGACATGATCCCTACATTGACACCTACAATCCATGTTGGAGGGACCATCAGAACTATGGCTATGACTGGACTGACAACTACCAAAACTATCAAAACTATCAAGCCCAAGCAACACCTCAAAGTTCCAACCTTGATGAGGTAATGAAGACTTTACGAAGTCTCCAACAGCAAATGGGTCAAATGAACACTGAATTGAATGCAATCACATTAAGAAGAGAGGAAGAGTTTCAAGATGATAAAAATTCACAAGTACAAGAACAAGCTGCTGAAGAAAAACAGCTAGAAAACTGTTTGTCCAAACAAACTGGCCAAACAGAACCTGTTGATGGTTTAGATATCATTGATTGTTTGAGTCAAGAAATTTTTGATATAAATCAAAATGATATGCTAACCAATGATTTTTGTAGGGAGGACGGCCAAGAAGATGAAAGAAGCCAAAGAGAGCTGAAATGGATAGCAATGGACTGCTGCTTCCAGCAGACAGACTGCTGTTTGCCCAAACAAACTGGGCAAACAAGCAGACAGAAGGCAGAATAGGCAGACTGCTGTTTGCCCATACAGCAAGCAGAGGCAGAACAGGCAAGCCTCTGTTTGCCCAAATCACTCGAGCAGGCAGATCACTGTTTGCCCAAACCAGTTGAGCAAACAGCTCCGACAGAACACTGTTCACCTGAAAAACCAATAGAAAAGCATCAAGCAGATTGCTGTCTGCCCAAACAACAAGTCAAGTCAGATTGCTGTTTGCCCAAACAGCATGAGAGGGCAGAACTCAGCACAACCAGATTGCTGGAACAGGTAAGTTGCTGTTTGACCAAACCACCAGCAGAGGAAAAGAAGGCAGAAGCTTGTTTGCCCAAACAAGCTATGCAGATTGTACCAGCAGATTGCTGTTTGCCCAAACAGCAAGAGGAGGCAGAAATCTGTTTGCCTAAACAGACTGGACAGACAGATTCGGTTCAAAAGACAGAATACTATTTACCCAAACAGATTATACGGGTAACACAAACAGAAAGTTGTCTGCCCAAACAGACAGCAGAGGGAAAACAGCCAGACAGTAGTTTTCCCAAACTAGTTCAGCAGACAGCCCAAACAGAATGCCTACCCAAACCTCCGGATAAGGTAGAATTTGTTTTGCCTGAATTCAGCACCAAATTGCAGCTACCTATGGAGAAATATGCATTGGAGTTCAAAGTGCTGCCCAATCATCTCAAAAATGCAAACATAAGGGCCAGAAGCACACCTCACCTGCAAGAGGAGAAGCTAATCATGTTATTTCATGAGTACATGAAAGAAATAGGATGGGAGATGACCAAATCAAAAGGCGTGCTACACTTTTTACTTAATACAGTTGGAACCCTTTTCCCTCCCCCAATTAGTTGAGCCTTGATCACATGGAGAAGGTCCAGCTCGTGACCTTAAACAAGGGCGCACCACACAAACCACACCAGGGGAGTACTCAATTTCCTTTGAACTTTAATTTTTCCAATACATTGAATTAGGTGTAGGGGTGCATATTTCTGAACTTTTATTTTTCATTATTTCCAAGTTTTAGTTTGAATAGCCACATTTTTGCTTTTAGCCAAAAAAAAAAAAAAAAAAAAGAGATATGTGATCATTTGCCCAAACAGCTAGGGCAAACAAAAATCAGTTGTGCAGGAACCAGTACCTTAACCCATTCCAGATTTTAGTTCTTTTGCAGGTTGAAACTGCTTATCCAAACTGCTTGCCCACACAAGCTGGGCAAACAGCAGAGATGACTCATAAAAAGGATGGCATACTGTCTGCCCACACAGCAAGTCACCTGTTCGACCAGCTTGTTTGCCCACGCAACTGGGCAAACAACAGGCCTTCACGCAGAATGCTGCAGCATTCCCACCTGTTCGACCAAGCCTGTTTGCCCACGCAACTGGGCAAACAATAGGCCAGTGCGAAGAGAAGACTACCAGACCACACTTCAGATCATTGTGAGACCACATGGTTTGCCTGTAACGACCCGGAAATCCGACCCGTTACCGGCGCTAGGATCCATGTCGGCTTAAGGCCGCCGGGACCCGTAGCAAGCCTAACATACATCCTGAGTACCTGTGGGATCCCATACATGAACAACATAACATAGTCTGTAAAAATTTCTTTCAAGTGTACCCTGTGCATGCACAAAACTATAACATAAACCACTCACTGGAGCCCTCATCAAATGCTCCAATGGGGTATCATGACATACATTAACTTGAATAACATAAAACATCATAAACTTAATCATTAATCATGTATTAAAAGGGATCCACTACAACTGGGTCAAGCACACTAACTCATCCTCTGTAACGACCCGGAAACCGGACCGCTACCGGCGCTAGGATCCAGATCGGCTTAAGGCCGCCGGGACCCGTAGCAAGCCTAACATACATACTATTTCCTGGTTAAATCCCATACATGAATAAAACTTTTAACATAAAAATTGAAACATAACCATCTGCTGAACCCAAACCTGACCTATGCATGCATCCTGACATAACATAAAACATAAAACCTCCACTAGAGTCCTCATCAAATACTCCAGTGGGGTAAACATTACATGCCTCAAGTTTGGTTCACCCTTAACTTAACATTTAAAACATAACATACATCATGTACAACAACAGGGATTAACCAGTCTATAGGGCCAAGCACACATCTAGTCCATAAACATTAACTCTATGATCAGTTACATTACATCATATTACAATCCATTACTTCAAATTTACATTTAATACATGTCCACTCTAACATACTAACTATTACATACATAAAAATATCTGACTTTACCCTTGACGTCTTCCTGGACTACCTCTGACCTGCAATCCTGGGGTTAGGGGAGAGGGGTGAGCTAGAAAGCCCAGTGAGTAGAAACTATAAAACATTACGTTTAAAACATATGCATACATGGAATGCATCACATCACAGCAAATCATATCAAGGATAGAGTTGTCACCGATAGCCCTCTACAAGTCTAAGGTGCCCGACTCTCGTCGGGGCTCCCTAGAACCTCTTCTCAAGATAACATGTCCGACTATGCCAGGGGCGATTAGGCCACCCTGGACTTCTCTATCATCTCATAACATGTCCGACTATGCCAGGGGCGATTAGGCCACCCTAGACTTCTCTGTTACCTCATGACATATTACCAGGGGTGATACGGCCCACTGGTCTTTCTATCTCGTATCATATAGTATCATGTCATATCATACCATCTCATACATATCATCTCATATATATCATCTCATGTCACGTTGAGGGCTACGGATCACTCAACATCCATCCACATCAACAACACATTATGCAGTGCATCATATTCGTGAGTTCTAATGCAACAACCTAAAATATATCATGGCATTCGTGATGCATGAAACATGCTAAAATACATTTAATTTCTCAATTTAAAAGATTTAAGTTAGTTCCACTCACCTCTTGGCAGACGCTGACTGACTCTGCAGCAGCTAGCACTACTGGCCTCCTCGGTCCCTCGGGTCAGGCACTTTTGGGGGCACTTTCGGCGGCCGAAACTCCTGGACAGAAATGAAAGTCCTCCTTCGGGGGCACGTTCGGCAGCCGAAAGGCTGCCTTCCCATGCAGGTTCGGCGGCCGAAACTCCTTTCGGCGGCCGAACCTGGTCCCCTCTGAATGACAGGTCCGATTCTGTCTCGCCACAACCCCACTCAAACAAACCCCAAATCCTCACATACACTCCCCCAATCATGCATACTCACTCCCACATACACATACTAGCTCAAACTTCAACATAACATCAAATAAACATACATTTACATACTTTGGGCATCAAACCCACATAAACCCTAACATTGGGGAAAAACCCCAACACATGCATATCTACCCATAACCTTGCATCAAAACTCATTAAATCTTCGTTAAACATAATAAAAAGCATAGATCTACACTCATCTCTTGGAGATCGAGGGTTGGTGTGACCCGAACCTTGGAGATGTGGAGGAAAACTAACTCCGGGTCTCCAAGCTCCAAATCTTCGATCCAAGCTTAAAACTCTTCAAAATCACAATAAAACTCATGAAAATCTTTGGAAGATTGAAGGAAAACGAGAAATCGACCAAGGGAGGACATGAACTCACCTTAGCCCGAGAATGGGGAGAAAACTCGCCCATTTTCGGCCTAGGGTCCTTTTATAGGTGACCTGCTGAGCCACCTTCGGCGGCCAAACCAGCACCCTAAACTCACCCATGTTAGGCGGCCGAACTTCAGGTTCGGCGGCCGAACCTGGCATTCTATCCTCATGACTTTCGGAGGCCAAAAGTCCATCCGAAACCATCCCATGTTCGGCGGCCGAACATCACCTTCGGCGGCCGAACCTGGGTTCTTCCTCCTTGGCCTTTTCTCTTCAAAACTCAATTTTAAATGCATTAAAACCATAAAAATCATAGTAAAAACATTTAGAAAACTCATTTTACCCCTCTAGAGAGATCCAACACCCTAGATTTTCGCCAGAAAGCAGAAATTCCGGTGCCGAATTCTAGCCGGGTATTACATCCTCAATGACATGAATTACATTACATAACTGTAAACATAATACATTACATTACATTACATTACATAATACATGAATTACTTTACTCTTCTTGACCTTCTGATCTAGCCCGTACCTGCAAACCTGGGGTTAAGGGGAGAGGGGTGAGCTACTAGAGCCCAGTGAGCAGAATACTGAAAACATCATATTAAATTCATGCATTCATGAAATGCATCACAACACAATCATTTCACATCAAGGATGAACTTGTCACCCATAGCCCTTTACTCATTCCAATAGTGCCAGGAGGGCGTAGAATGGGCCTCCCTGGTCTTTCTCTTACATGAACATACATACATGACATTTCCAATAGTGCCAGGAGGGCGTAGAATGGCCCTCCCTAGTCTTTCTCTTACATAGTGCCAGGAGGGCGTAGAATGGGCCTCCCTAGTCTTCAATACCATATCTCATCATACCATAGTGAGGGCTAAGGGATCATTCAACATTCATCCATAACAACAACATAAAATGCAATGCAACATATTCGTGATTTCTAGTGCAAGCACCCTAGATAACTCATGGCATTTATGATGCATGTATCATGCTATTACATTAATTAATTTACTTTTAAAATCTTAAAGAGTCATTCCACTCACCTCTGGCTAGCTCTGACCAGACACTGTAGCTAACTCACTGCTGGGGGCCTCGGTTCCTCGGGTCCGAACCTACACAGGTGGACTGACATGAGGGACCAAACATACATAAACATGACTCTAAAATGCTCCCCAAAAACCCCCCTAGGACATCACAAAATCATCATAGAAAACATGCATGAAATGGCTGGACAGGGCACTTTCGGCGGCAGGTTCGGCGGCCGAAAGTGCCTCCAGAGCCGAAAGTCATGCAGGTTCGGCGACACTTTCGGCGGCCGAAACTGCCCTCCAGAGACGAAAGTCTTCTTTCGGGGGCAGGCTTCGGCAGCCGAAACTGCCTCCAAAAGGGGGTTCGGCGGCCGAAAGTACCTTCGGCGGCCAAACCTGAGTTTCTGCCAAAGGGCAGAAACTCGACTCCCTTCTGCACAAAGCCTCAAAAATCAATCCCAACATGCACAAATCCTATTCTACAACATGCATTCTCAAGCATACAAGCTCCTAGGGGTCTCCAACTAACTTAAACCCCAACTACAACACATCAAAAAACCCACATTGCATAAACATTCAAATTTAACCAAAAACTCATAAAAACTCATTCATGCATTTCTAACCCATAAATCAACTTAAAACTTACTTAAAATATAAAATGAGTTTAAGATCGGCTCTTACCTCTTGAAGATCAAGAGAGAGACGGTCCAAACTCGAGAATGGGGAGGAAATCCGATCTAGAATCCCAAGTCCCAAAAACTTGCTCTTTTTGCTCAAAATCTTCAAAACCCAAGTAAAACTTGTTAGAACTTGATGGATTTGAGGTAAAATAGCTAAAAACAACCACGGGAGGACTTGAACTCACCGTTGGCCGACAATGGGGAGAAAACTCGCCCGTTTCGGCCGAGGTGGCTATTTATAGGGGTTGGCCAGCTCGCCTTCGGGAGCCGAACGTGCCCCCTAAACTCATGCAAGTTCGGCGGCCGAATGTGAGGTTCGGCGGCCGAACCTGAGAAAAGTTTCGAAAGCCTAACTAGCCTCCCAAACTATCCAACGTTCGGCGGCCGAACTTGGGGATTCGGCGGCCGAACCTGGAAATGCCTCCATGGCCTTTTTCATTCAAAACTCAATTTAAATCTTATTTAAAAACAGGAAATACATTAAAACATTTTAGAAAAACATAATTTTACCCTTCTAGAGGTCTCCGACATCCGAGATCCCACCGGACGGTAGGGATTCCGATATCAGAGTCTAGCCGGGTATTACATTCTCCCCCCCTTAAGAACATTCGTCCTCGAATGTTCCTCAACTAACATACATAGCATGGCATCAGTCAACATACACATAACATCAACATAACATACATACCAAGCACATAAAACACAACACTCACCTCAAAACAGATGGGGGTATTGCTGGAGCATAGACTCCCGTGTCTCCCAAGTGCATTCCTCTAAGTTGTGGTGGTTCCAAAGGACCTTTACCATCGGGATTTCCTTGTTCCTCAACTTTCTGATCTGGGTGTCTAAGATCCATACTGGTTGCTCTACATAGGTGAGATCCTCATGGACCTCTACATCAGGCTCACTAAGAACCTTTCTCGGATCCGACACGAATTTCCTTAGCATGGAAACATGGAAAACCGGATGGATTCTTTCCATTGAAGCAGGCAAGTCCAGCTTGTACGATACATTTCCGACCCTCTGGAGAACTTCAAAAGGACCGATATACCGCGGAGCTAACTTACCCTTCTTCCCAAACCGAACCACCCCTTTCATAGGAGACACCTTGAGCAAGACCAAATCCCCCTCCTGAAACTCTAGCTGTCTTTTGCGGATATCTGCATAACTCTTTTGCCGGCTAGCAGCAGTCTTGATCCTCTCTCTGATTATGGGCACTACCCTGCTGGTAAGCTCTACTAACTCCGGACCCGCAAGAGTCCTCTCTCCTACTTCTTCCCAGCAGATAGGTGATCTGCATTTCCTCCTATACAAAGCTTCATATGGGGCCATCCCTATGCTAGCATGATAGCTGTTATTGTAGGCAAACTCCACCAAGGGTAGATGCTACCTCCAAGAACCGCCAAAATCTAGCACACACATTCTGAGCATGTCCTCTATCGTCTGGATGGTCCTCTCTGACTGTCCATCAGTCTGTGGGTGAAAAGCAGTACTGAAATCCAATCTGGTACCCATAGCACTCTGCAGACTCCGCCAAAACCTGGAGGTGAACTGGGGCCCTCTATCCGACACTATAGAAACAGGAACCCCATGTAGCTTGACAATCTCATCCACATATACCTGGGCCAGCTTATCCACAGAATATCCACTCCTGACAGGGATGAAGTGAGCAGATTTGGTGAGTCTGTCCACAATCACCCATATGGAGTCCAATCTGTTGGACGTTGCCGGTAGTCCCACTACAAAGTCCATAGCGATGTTCTCCCATTTCCACTCTGGAATCGGCAGTGGGTTAAGCATTCCCACCGGCTTCTGGTGCTCTAGCTTCACCCTTTGACACACATCACAAGCTGACACGAACAGTGCCACATCCTTCTTCATAGCTGGCCACCAATACACTCTCTTCAGATCCTGATACATCTTGGTGGCTCCAGGGTGAATGCTATACCTGGTATTATGGGCTTCTCCCATAATATCTCCCTTCAGACCGATGTCATCTGGCACACATAGTCTGTTCCCGTAGCGGAGGATCCCTCTATCATCAAATCTGAACTCATCACTCTTGCCTGACTGAACAGTCCTAGCAATCTTGACCAACTCTGGGTCCTCATGCTGTTTCTGAGCCACCTGCTCCAGAAACACGGGTGACACTCTCATCTGAGCTACTAAGGCACCTGTACCAGACAACTCCAGCTGTAACCCCTCACTCATAAGTCTATAAAATTCCTTCACCACCGGCCTCCTCTTTGCTGAAATGTGGGATAAACTGCCAAGTGATTTCCGGCTTAGGGCGTCTGCCACAACATTCGCCTTACCCGGGTGGTACTGAATTTTGCAATCATAGTCACTCAACAGCTCTACCCATCTCCTCTGCCTCAAATTCAGTTCTCTCTGACTCAGGATGTACTGCAGACTCTTATGATCTGTGAAGATCTCACACTTTACCCCATAAAGGTAATGCCTCCACATCTTGAGTGCAAAGATAACCGCTGCCATCTCTAGGTCGTGTGTGGGGTAATTCAACTCATGCTTCTTCAACTGCCTAGAAGCATAAGCGATCACCCTCTCATTCTGCATCAGCACACAACCCAGTCCCACACGGGACGCATCACAATATACTGAGAAGTCATCATTACTGTTTGGTAGAGCTAACACCGGTGCTGAAGTCAACCTCCTCTTAAGCTCCTCAAAGCTCTCTTCACATTGGTCAGTCCATGCAAACTTTTGGTTCTTCTTAGTCAATTTGGTCATAGGAGCGGCAATCTTTGAGAAGTCCTGAACGAACCTCCTGTAGTAACCTGCCAAACCCAGAAAACTCTTAATCTCGATCACAGTGGTGGGTCTAGGCCAGTTAGCTACAGCCTCTACTTTCTTGGGGTCTACCTCAATACCTTGTTCTGACACAACATGCCCCAAGAATGAAATGCTCCTAAGCCAAAACTCACACTTGGAGAACTTGGCATACAAGCCATGCTCCCTCAAGGTCTGCAAAACTGTCCTCAGGTGATGGGTATGCTCCTCTGCATTCCTGGAATACACTAGGATATCATCTATGAAGACAATAACGAAGTGATCCAGATACTGGCTGAAAACTCTGTTCATGAGATCCATGAATGCTGCAGGGGCGTTGGTCAACCCGAACGGCATCACAAGGAACTCATAGTGCCCATACCTGGTCCTGAAAGCCGTCTTCGGTACATCTTCATCCCTTATCCTCAACTGATGGTACCCGGATCTCAGATCTATTTTGGAGAAACAACCAGCCCCAGCTAGCTGGTCGAATAGATCGTCGATCCTAGGCAACGGGTACTTATTCTTGGTAGTGACCTTGTTCAACTGCCTGTAGTCGATACAAAGTCTGAGGGATCCATCCTTCTTTCTCACAAAAAGCACTGGAGCACCCCAAGGTGAGGTACTCGGTCGGATGAAACCCTTGTCTACCAACTCTTGCAACTGATCTTTCAACTCTTTCAGTTCAGCTGGTGCCATCCTGTAGGGAGGAATAGAGATCGGTCTGGTTCCAGGCACTAGTTCTATCTCGAACTCTATCTCCCTAGCAGGTGGTAAACCTGGCAGCTCATCTGGGAAAACATCTAAAAACTCACTCACCACAGGCACTGAGGCGGGCTCTCTGACATGACTGTCAAGCTCTCTCACATGAGCTAAAAATCCCTGACATCCCCTCCTAAGCAACCTACGAGCCTGAAGAGCTGAGATCAGACCTCTAGGTGTACCCCTGTCTCCTCTGAAGACAACCTCTGACCCATCCTGATCTCTGAATCTGACTACCTTGTCTCTACAGTCCAAGGTAGCACCATGGGTAGATAACCAGTCCATCCCTAGAATGACGTCAAAATCTGTCAAATCTAGAACCACAAGGTCGGTGGAAAGGCATCTTCCCTCTATAAAAACTGGACTACATTGGCAGACTGCCTCTGCCACTGACGGGTCACACTTGGGTCCACTGACCCATAGGGGACACTCTAACCCAGAGACCATCAATCCTACCCTCTCCACGGCTCTCGGAGCAATAAATGAATGAGATGCACCAGGATCCATCAAGGCATAAACATCTGAACAACCAATGATGAGATTACCTGACACCACGGTGTTGGATGTGTTAGCCTCCTGCTGAGTCATAGTGAAGATCCTTGCCGGAGCTGATGGACCTTCACCTCTGTGTCCTGCTGATGAAGAGGCTGACCCTCTTCCTCTGCCTCTGCCACTAGCCTGTGTTGCGGCTGGAGCCACTGGTTGCGCCACACTACCAGAAGCTGTCTGCTAGGACGGTGCCACAAAAGCTGATCTAGGACAATCCCGAGCCAAATGCCCCGCCTGTCCGCATCTAAAACATGTGTTTGTCCCCGCCAGACATACTCCCCTATGTGGCCTCCCACATTTCATACATGCTGGAACATCTGCACTTGAGCTCGAGCCACTGCCTAATCCCAGACCTGACTTGATCTTGTCCCAGAACTTGTTCTTCTTGGGTTTCTTGGTGGTACTGCCCCACCTCTTACTGCCTGCAGCAGCTGAACTGATAGCGGAGGGATCTAACTTTCCCCCACCTGGGGCTTTAGAACCAAGAGGCTGTGCCACAGACTGTCTGACCTTCCCCTCAATAATAGCACTAGCCTCCATTCTCCGGGCCATATCTACTATAGTGTGGAAACTCTCCCTCTCTGCTGACTGTATCAAAGAGGAGTACCTGGAGTGAAGCCTCATGATATACCTCCTCGATTTCTTCTGCTCTGTATCTAGATTCTGCCCAGAATATGGCAACAACTCCAGGAATCTATCTGTGTACTCTTCCACACTTATCTCCTCAGTCTGCCTCAACTGCTCAAACTCTATCATCTTCTGTTCTCTGGAGCTTTCAGGGAAAGCCCAACTTGCAAACTCATTTGCAAACTCCTCCCAGGACATGCTATCCACCCTCGGTTTCACATAGTTCTTGTACCAGTCCCGGGCCTTCTTGCACTTTAATGTAAATCCAGCCATCTGGATGGCTCTACTGTCATCAGCCCCTATCTCATCTGTGATCATCCTGACCCTGCTCAGATATTCAAATGGGTCATCACCTGCGTCATACTGAGGAGCATCCAACTTCATGTAGTCTGTCATCTTGGCCTTGCTTCCTCCAGATGAGGTAGGTTTGGGTATTTGGGTTTCTGGGACAGTGGGTTCTGGTGGTGGTGGAGGAGGTGCAACATCCCCTGGGGTAGGGTTTGCTGTACCTGGGTAGTGTGGTGGAGGTGGGTACATGGGGTACTGGGAGTATGGTGGGTAGTATGGTGGGTATGGCATGTGTGGAGGGTAAGGGCTAAAACTGGGGTAATCCGATGTACCTCCCATCGAATACCCTGGATGGTGTGAATAAGGTGGGTAGTGAGGTGGCTGGACAAAACTCGAGGCCTGAGTGCCTCCTTCTGATTCTCCTATGCCCTCTTCCGGCATGCTCACACCAAGACTGCCATCCCTCCTCTGCTCCACATCCATATCCTGAGACATATCTCCCTGAACAGTTCCCCTGACTGATCTGCTTCTACCCAGATCCAAAGACCTTCTAGGGTCTCTAGCTGCTCTGTCCCTGCTGGACCTACTAGACATTGCCCTAGGCAATGCTGGAGGTCGGGCATCAGTGCCCTCGTCCTGAGGTGGCACTCCAGTCAATCGTGCAGATCGACGAGTTCCTCTCATTCTATCTTCTGAAAAAGTAACACACAACACATAAATTCATCAGCATCATATGGTTCATGTGGGGACACATGAACCTGCATCACATACATAGCATACATATCATAACATTTATGCACATGCATATAATCATGGCATATCACATCATATACAGACAGGACTCTACATCCTATCCTAGTGGACATGATTTTTCCTATTGTGCTTGACCTCCTATAACATCTATGAGCCCGACACTCTAGGTCCGACCATATGAACCTAGGGCTCTGATACCACTCTGTAACGACCCAGAAATCCGACCCGTTACCGGCGCTAGGATCCAGGTCGGCTTAAGGCCACCGGGACCCGTAGCAAGCCTAACATACATCCTGAGTACTTGTGGGATCCCATACATGAACAACATAACATAGTCTGTAAAAATTTCTTTCAAGTGTACCCTGTGCATGCACAAAACTATAACATAAACCACTCACTGGAGCCCTCATCAAATGCTCCAATGGGGTATCATGACATACATTAACTTGAATAACATAAAACATCATAAACTTAATCATTAATCATGTATTAAAAGGGATCCACTACAACTGGGTCAAGCACACTAACTCATCCTCAATGACATGAATTACATTACATAACTGTAAACATAATACATTACATAATTTCTCTTGTCCACTCTAACTATTACATGCAGGACTTTACTCTTCTTGACCTTCTGATCTAGCCCGTACCTGCAAACCTGGGGTTAAGGGGAGAGGGGTGAGCTACTAGAGCCCAGTGAGCAGAATACTGAAAACATCATATTAAATTCATGCATTCATGAAATGCATCACAATACAATCATTTCACATCAAGGATGAACTTGTCACCCATAGCCCTTTACTCATTCCATTAGTGCCAGGAGGGCGTAGAATGGGCCTCCCTGGTCTTTCTCTTACATGAACATACATACATGACATTTCCAATAGTGCCAGGAGGGCGTAGAATGGGCCTCCCTGGTCTTTCTCTTACATAGTGCCAGGAGGGCGTAGAATGGGCCTCCCTGGTCTTCCATACCATATCTCATCATACCATAGTGAGGGCTAAGGGATCATTCAACATTCATCCATAACAACAACATA
Source organism: Manihot esculenta (assembly GCF_001659605.2). Taxonomy (NCBI): domain Eukaryota; kingdom Viridiplantae; phylum Streptophyta; class Magnoliopsida; order Malpighiales; family Euphorbiaceae; genus Manihot; species Manihot esculenta. Next base: position 377,848 of record NC_035161.2, on the reverse strand, counting down.
AAATGCAATGCAACATATTCGTGATTTCTAGTGCAAGCACCCTAGATAACTCATGGCATTTATGATGCATGTATCATGCTATTACATTAATTAATTTACTTTTAAAATCTTAAAGAGTCATTCCACTCACCTCTGGCTAGCTCTGACCAGACACTATAGCTGACTCACTGCTGGGGGCCTCGGTTCCTCGGGTCCGAACCTACACAGGTGGACTGACATGAGGGACCGAACATACATAAACATGACTCTAAAATACTCCCCAAAAACCCCCCTAGGACATCACAAAATCATCATAGAAAACATGCATGAAATGGCTGGACAGGGCACTTTCGGCGACAGGTTCGGCGGCCGAAAGTGCCTCCAGAGCCGAAAGTCATGCAGGTTCGGCGGCACTTTCGGCGGCCGAAACTGCCCTCCAGAGACAAAAGTCTTCTTTCGGGGGAAGGCTTCGGCAACCGAAACTGCCTCCAAAAGGGGGTTCGGCGGCCGAAAGTACCTTCGGCGGCCGAACCTGAGTTTCTGCCAAAGGGCAGAAACTCGACTCCCTTCTGCACAAAGCCTCAAAAATCAATCCCAACATGCACAAATCCTATTCTACAACATGCATTCTCAAGCATACAAGCTCCTAGGGGTCTCCAACTAACTTAAACCCCAACTACAACACATCAAACAACCCACATTGCATAAACATTCAAATTTAACCAAAAACTCATAAAAACTCATTCATGCATTTCTAACCCATAAATCAACTTAAAACTTACTTAAAACATAAAATGAGTTTAAGATCGGCTCTTACCTCTGGAAGATCGAGAGAGAGACGGTCCAAACTCGAGAATGGGGAGGAAATCCGATCTAGAATCCCAAGTCCCCAAAATTTGCTCTTTTTACTCAAAATCTTCAAAACCCAAGTAAAACTTGTTAGAACTTGATGGATTTGAGGTAAAATAGCTAAAAACAACCACGGGAGGACTTGAACTCACCGTTGGCCGACAATGGGGAGAAAACTCGCCCGTTTCGGCCGAGGTGGCTATTTATAGGGGTTGGCCAGCTCGCCTTCGGGAGCCGAACGTGCCCCCTAAACTCATGCAAGTTCGGCGGCCGAATGTGAGGTTCGGCGGCCGAACCTGAGAAAAGTTTCGGAAGCCTAACTAGCCTCCCAAACTATCCAACGTTCGGCGGCCGAACTTGGGGATTCGGCGGCCGAACCTGGAAATGCCTCCATGGCCTTTTTCATTCAAAACTCAATTTAAATCTTATTTAAAAACAGAAAATACATTAAAACATTTTAGAAAAATATAATTTTACCCTTCTAGAGGTCTCCGACATCCGAGATCCCACCGGACGGTAGGGATTTCGATATCGGAGTCTAGCCGGGTATTACATTGCCCACGCAAGCTGGGCAAACACCCAAGGCAGCAAAAACGATACAGAAGAAATCTTAAACAGGGCAATACCTTCTTCATCTATATTCAATATTCTATTATGCCCTTTCCATGAAAAATCTTCTTCTTCTCCAAAACCTCTTACTGCTGCATAAACATGGCTAGCATCTTTTGCATTTTTCTACAAGCCCTACTGTCCCAAGACATGCCAGACTGTTAGAGCATCGCACAACCACAACCAGCAGGCCTACCAAGAGCATACCAAGCTGTTTGCCACGCAAGCTAGGCAAACAGCCACATCAGCAGCCCAGATCAGCAGGCCTACCAGCAGATCAGCAAGCCTACTAGCGCGCAACAATATATCAGCACACCAGCAACCAGACCAGCAGCCACCTGCACACAGAAATCCCTAAAGCATCTAGCTATTTGCCCAAACAGCTTGGGCAAACAACCACACCAGGGAAGTATCAGTTTTCCACTTGAACTTTAATTTTCTCATACATTAAGGACAATGCATGAGCTAGGTGTGGGGGTGCATATCTCTGAATTTTGATGCCTCATGCATTCTTTTTTATTTCTTTTATGCTTTAATTTTAATTATTACACATTAGGTGAAATTTTTTCATTTTTGCTTTAAATTTACATTCACACACATGTAGCCACAGTTTTTCTGTTTTGGTTTGCTTTACTCAAATACATAGGCTATGTTGAATGAGCTTCCTTTCCATGACCCCATTGATGTAATAACTCTTTAAACCTAAGTTGAATGAATTGCAGTGAGTTATATTCATTTTTGGGAATTGCTTTCTGAATTGAATCTTTGAGCTTGCCATGGTGAAAAATATATTGATGACCCTCAATTGATGAGAATGAATTGAAATTTGTGTGAATAAACTTAATATGACTTGATCTAAGCAATTGGTGTTGATTTGCCCAAATCATTGAGAGAAAGGAAATTCAACAAAGGCAAAGACCTCAAAAGCACAAATCAAAAAACTGTTCCAATGGTCAAAAGACTATGAATAGAGCTAGTAGCCACTTGGACAAGTGACCAACTGAAAATATAAACTTTCACATCAATAGGTTGGTGACTTGTTCAAGCAAGATTAAAAGTGCAAAAGCCTGAATAAAGTACTTCAAGGTAAGGGCAAGTCACTCTGAAAGCTAAGAAAAGTCTTAATCAAACAAAATGTGCATGTATGATCTCTCTTGAGGAAAATAAATCCTAGCCATGGTAAGTAAAGGGAAACAAGGAAAGGAGGTGAGTAACCTTGGTGCATATACTCTTCACTGCAATGATTCAAAGTAGGGGTCTAGAGTTAGAAGTTTAAGTGGAAATAAGGATCAAGTAGTAAAGAAAGCTTGTTTGACTAAGTCTGTTTGCTTGAGGACAAGCAAAGGGTTAGGTGTGGGGGTATTTGATAGAGCCAAATTTAGACCCATTTTCCATATTGATATTTATGTTGATTTACACATTTTCTGCCTAATTTTGTGGTTTTGATGTTATTTTGCAGAAAATGGAGTAAAATGGTAATTTGGCAAAAATGGCCTTAAATCTGCCCAAAAGAGAGCAAAACTGCACAAGCATGGTTTGTCCAACTTGTTTGCCCAAACCAAAGTGAAGCTGAAATAAAGGAGAAAAAATGATAAGCTGACTAACCAGGCTGTTTGCCTAAGACTGTTTGGGCAAACAGCGGAGCAAGGCAGAGACAACACCAAGCGCAGACAGCAGTGATCCCAGACAACCTGTTTGCCCAAACAACATCGGGCAAACAACACCAGCAGGCAGAAAACCAGCAGAATCTGTCAAACTTGGAGACCAAGTCAACACGAATCTCCTTGCACTCCTTGAGAAAAATCCTTCAAAACGAAGGTAAAAATCCTTGAGAAAACTAGTTAAAGATGGATTTTTATAGGAAAGGGGCACTAGACTCACTTCTGCTTGAAGAGAAAAACCTTTCTCCCTTTCGAGTTGAAACCCTTTTTATAGGTGGATCTGCCAGTTAATGTTTGGCGGCCAAACCTAGAAGGTTCAGTGGTTGAACACTATTTTTTATTTATTTATTAACACTATTGATTTTCGGTTGTCAAAATCGTAAAATATAACCTATTAATAATCAACAATTAAGAACTACAGATAGTGGTAATGGGATCGAATCCACAGGGAATTGACACTTTTGGATTTTTCAATCAATGACCGGGGCAATCAACAATAAAAGTAAATAAGGGGGGTTTTTGATAATAATGAACTATAACTAAAACTAAGGAATATAAGAAAGCAATAATTGAAATAAGAGTAAATCAATGATAAAAAGATTCTAGTTAAAGTATAGGATCCATTTCAGTTTTTGAAATTGATCATCAATACATAAGTACTTTTACAAACTTTAACAAATCAGTTATAGTTATGGGAGACGCTCCACATAACCAATCTCTCCTTAGGTATTAAACTAATTAGGAGATGTTCGCTAATTAATTTCTAGTTAACAAGTTGTCCAAAGAACGTCTTTGTGATCTTAATTCGTCAACTGCCTTAAGTATGAGAGAGACCCAATTCTAACTGACCAACTGCATGGTGAGTTTGAGCTAGATTATGCAACTTCTTAGCTTTTACACTAATTGATACTTGTACTTGAACAACTTAAGTAATTATGGACTTAAGCATTTAAACTAACATTATACTACTTTGAAATCAAGAACAACGAGCCCTATTGATCCAATCATAAAGCAAGAATATGAATAAGAATAGAATTTGCATAAATACTGAAGAATAAAAGATTTAACAAATAAGTTTCAGATCTCCCAATTCACATATAAACTAAAATTTCCCCTAACTTCAACTAGAATATAAGTTTTCAGCCACTCAAGGCTTTTACAATCATGAAACAAAAGAAAAGAGAGAAGATGGAAAGAAAGTAGCTAGGCCAAATTGACTGGGCCGATTGATGCGCCAATGCTGGGCGATTTTCCCTCCTCCCTCGGCTGCTGGTTTGCTAATCCTTTTATAGATGAATAGTAAAACTCTAGATCAGCCCCTTGTGAGATGGAATTCTTCTTCAATTTGGTTTTTAATTCCCTCCTTAATTGTGTTTCTTTATAATTGGACTTTCTTGAGTGAAGGAATTATTTTTAAAGAGTGTTTGATGTGTTTGAAATGGATTAGAACTCTTGAAATTCGATTTGCTATTTTTCCTGTCGTTCTGCACTTTCTGCCTACAATTGTAATATCCGGCATCGGAATCTCTGTAGTCCGGCGGATTTCTGATGTTGGAATGTGTTTTTATATGTTTTTAAGGGTTTTAATGTTTTAAAATTTCTAAAGGAAATGAGTTTTTGAAAAAAAAGCACCTGAGGAAGAAATAGCAAGTTCGGCCGCCGAAGGTGACTTTCGGCCGCCGAACCTTGCATGTTTTCGGCTTCACGTTTGGCCGCCGAAGGTGGTCTGGCCAGCCACCTTTAAATGGTCAAAGGTCGGTGATTTGGATAAGTTTTCCATTTTCTCCACCAGAGGTGAGGCTCTGATTCTACTTAGGAGATTTTTATGCTCCTCCTTAAATCTCTCAAAGTTTTGAAGAGGTTATGTTTGTTTTGAAGGTTTTTAGCAAAGTTTTGAAGTTTGGAGCTTGGAGAGCCAAGATCTTCACATCTCCACGTTAGGATCTCTTGTCCTCAAGTTCTTTAGGAGGTAAGAGTTGATCCTAAGTTTCTTTGATGATTTTTGAAGGTTTTATGGAAGTTTTATGCATGATTAGGTTTAGATGGGGTTTTTGGGAGATGTTGTGTTTAAGCATGTTTGAGTGTTGTTTGATGTGAATGTTTAAGCTTTTAGGAGAGTTTTAGACCTCTTTATGCATGTTTTATGGTATGTGCTAGTTGGGAGTAGTTGATATGCATGTTGAGAAAAGTTTGGGGGAAGTTTGCATGAAACAGGGGAGTTTCTGCCCCTTTGGGCAAAGCCAGGTTCGGCCGTCGAACCCCTTGAGGAGGCAGTTTCGGCTGCCAAAGCTTGCCTCCGAAAATTTGGACTTTCGTCTCTGGAGGCAAGGTTCGGCCGCCGAAAGTGCCGCCGAAGGTTGAGTTTCATCTCTGGACGAGACTTTCGGCTGCCAAAGGTGCCCCCGAAGGACTTTCGGCCGCCGAAGTATGAAGTTCGGCCGCCGAAAGTAGGCGACTTTCGTCTCTGGACAGGACTTTCGGCCGCCGAATCTGCCGCCGAAGGTGCCCTGTCCAGCCTTCTTTTGCATGTTTTATGTGAATGTTCTATGATCTTTTAGGGGGGTTCTTGGGGAATTCTTAAGAGATGTTTTATGTTAGTTTAGTCCCTCATCTGGAGTCCACCTGTGTAGGTTCGGACCAGAGGAACCCAGGAGACCAGCAGAGATAGCTGCTTGGTGATTGTTCAGAGTCTTTTTGAGGTGAGTGGAAATGGATTTAAATGTATATCTAAACTCTTAAAGCATAACCATGCATCATGAGCATTTATAGTAGGATGATTGCACTAGTTTCATGAATCTTGTGCATTGCATAAAGAAAATGTAAAGGAGGTCATGACCTTTCCGTGAGAGGAAGGACGCTTGCGTGAACTCTCGGGGGAAAGACGCTTGCGTGAACCCCATACGGATAAAGCCGAAGATGAGAAATGAATATGTTATGATACATTGCATGAGGCATGTTTTGATTTTCTACTCACTGGGCTAGTTTAGCTCACTCCTCTCCCCTCATCCCAGTCTTTGCAGGTTAGTCCCAGAGTTTAAAGAGAGAGTTACCAGGATATGGAAGAACCATGTAAATATGTAATAGTTAGAGTGGACATGTAATATTAAAGAGATTATAGTGGTTGAAAAATGTATAGACTTGTGCTTGACCAATATAAGAATTGTAATCTTTAGTATACATGATCGCTTTATGTAAATGTTTTTTCTTTATGTATTGAAAACCAGGCTTACACAAAATGTGTTTAGCCCATCTAGAGCATAGATGAGAGCTCTAGTAGGGGTTTTCGGTTCAAACATAGTGTATGCACAGGTTAAGCCTTGGAACGAGAGAAAAGATTTTAATTTTTGCAGAAAATGTATGATCATGTATAGGTTTTCACAGGTACACAGACAGTATGACAGGCTTACTACGGGTCCCGGCGGCCTTAAGCCGATCTGGATCCTAGTGCCGGTAGCAGTTCGGTTTCCGGGCTGTTACAGATTGGTATCAGAGCCCTAGGTTCATATGGTCGGACCTATATAGAGAGAGTCGGGCTCATAGAGGTTTTAGTTGGTCAAGCACAATAGGAAAACATGTCCACTAGGATAGGATGTTAGTCCTGTCTATATGATGATGTGGAATGCCATGGTTTATGCATGTGCATTATTATATGAGATGTATGCTTATGTGTTTTATGTGTTGCTTTTCAGAAAGATAAGATGCGAGGAACTCGTCGATCCGCTAGATTGACTAGAGTCCCACGAGAAAGTGAGGATACAGCTGCTCGTCCTCCTGCTCTGCCAAGGGCAAGGACTCACAGGTCAAGCAGTGAGGGAACATCTAGAGACCCTAGAAGGTCTTCTGATGAGAGCAGAAGGGGATTGGATAGAGGAGGAAGTTCAGAGGAGATGAGGGAAGCCAGAGATGTTGATCAGGGAGAGGGTGGAAGTATGAGTATGGGGGTGTCTGCAGAAGGCATGGGGGAGTCCCTAGGAGGCGTCCAGGCCTCGGGGTATGGTTATCCACCCTATCCACAGGGTCCCGGGTATCCGATGGGAGGTACGTCGGATTACTCTACCTTTACCCCATATCCACCTTACATGCCTTATCCATCCTTTTACCCACCATACCAAATGTATCCACCTCCACCTCATCATCCAAGCACAGCATATCCAGAACCTAGAGAAACAGTACCACCACCACCAGCCCCAGCAGCCCCTGTTGCTGAAACACAGCAACCTAGTTCCTCAGGGGGAAGTAAGGTGAAGATGACAGAGTACTTGAAGTTAGATGCTCCTAAGTTCAACACGGGAGATGATCCCTTCGAGTATCTCAATGCAGTTAGAATGATCGCTAGTGAGCTGGGAGCAGATGATAACAGGGCAATTGAGATGGCAGGGTTCACCTTGAAGTGCAGGAAAGCTAGAGAGTGGTTCAAGAACTATGTGGACCCCAGGAGAGACGGTATGACTTGGGAAGAGTTCGCCAACGAATTTGCTGGGTGGGCTTTTCCTGACAGCTCTAGAGAAAGGAAGATGGTGGAATTTGAACGGTTGAGACAGGCAGAGGGAATGAGTGTAGATGAATACACTGACAAGTTTTTGGATTTGTTTCAATATGTAGGGCAAGCATATGATACAGAGAAGAAGAAAGCGAGGAGATACGCTATGAGACTACACCCTAAGTATTCTTCTTTGATCCTGGTAGCGGATAAAGAAAGTTTTCATTCGATTGTGGATGCAGCGAGAATGATGGAGGCTAGTGCCAGTTTTCAAGAGGCAGATAAGCCGCAGGTAGCCCAGTCCTCCGGTTCTAAAGCTCCGGGTGTAGCTAGTTCAGGGGATAAGAGAGGAGAGAAGGGTAAAGGAAGGAAGGGCAGATTCTGGAGCAGAATGAAATCCGGTTTAGGCATGGGTAGAAGCTCAGGTTTTAGCGCTGACAGACCAGTGTGCCCAAGCTGTGGAAAGCAACATGGAGGAGTTTGTTTGAAGGGGTCTACAGCCTATTACCGATGTGGACAAGAAGGGCATTTAGCAAGGCAGTGTCCTAACATGACCTCTGGGACATCATCACAGCAGGTGACTTCTGGGAGTGTGGCACAGCCAGCCGCTCCAGTTGTACCCCAGAGCAGCAGCAGAGGTAGAGGGAGAGGGTCAGCCTCTTCTTCAGCAGGTTCCCGAGGGACAGGACCGTCGGCCCCAGCACGGATTTTTACCCTGACACAGCACGAGGCAGACACGTCGAATACGGTGGTGTCAGGTAAACTCTTTATTGGGTGCTCAGAAGTGTATGCTTTGATGGACCCCGGTGCTTCTCACTCTTTTGTTGCTTTGAGAGCCGCAGAGAGATTGGGGTTGATAGTCTCCGAGTTAGAGTGTCCTCTTTGGGTTAGTGGACCCAAATGTGACCCATCATTGGCAGAGTCAGTCTGTCGGTTCAGTCCAGTATGTATTGAGGGTAGATACCTTCCAGCTGACCTTGTGGTTCTAGAGTTGACAGATTTTGATGTCATTCTAGGGATGGATTGGTTATCTACGTATGATGCTACCTTGAACTGCAGAGACAGGGTAGTCAGTCTCAGAGACCAGGATGGGTCAGAGTGTGTCTTCAGAGGAGACAGGAGGGGGATACCTAGGGGTTTGATATCAGCCCTTCAGGCTCATAGGATGTTAAGGAAAGGTTGTCAGGGGTTCATAGCACATGTGAGGGAGCTAGACAGTCAGAGTAGGGGACCATCCTCAGTACCAGTTGTTAGAGAATTCCTGGATGTGTTTCCAGAAGAGCTTCCAGGATTACCACCTGATAGGGAAATAGAGTTCGAGATAGAATTGATGCCTGGTACCAGACCGATCTCTATTCCTCCCTACAGAATGGCACCAGCTGAGCTAAGAGAATTGAAAGAGCAGTTGCAGGAGTTGGTAGACAAGGGTTTCATCCGTCCGAGTACTTCACCTTGGGGTGCTCCAGTTCTGTTTGTCAGAAAAAGGATGGATCCCTTCGACTCTGTATCGACTATAGACAATTGAACAAAGTCACTACCAAGAACAAGTATCCTCTACCCAGGATTGATGATCTATTTGACCAGCTGGCAGGAGCAGGTTGCTTCTCAAAGATAGATCTGAGATCTGGTTATCACCAGTTGAGAATCAGGGAAGAGGATGTACCCAAGACAGCATTCAGGATCAGATATGGGCATTATGAGTTCTTAGTAATGCCGTTCGGGTTGACTAACGCCCCTGCAGCATTCATGGATCTCATGAACAGAGTTTTCAGAGAGTACCTGGATCGCTTTGTGATTGTCTTTATAGACGACATCTTAGTGTACTCCAGGAATGCAGAGGAGCATGCCCAGCATCTGAGGATAGTGTTGCAGACTTTGAGAGAGCATGGCTTGTATGCCAAGTTCTCTAAATGTGAGTTCTGGCTGAGGAGCATTTCTTTCTTGGGTCATGTAGTATCAGATGAAGGAATAGCAGTGGATCCCAAGAAAGTAGAGGCAGTAGCCAACTGGCCTACACCCACTACAGTGACAGAGATTAAGAGTTTCTTGGGTTTGGCAGGCTATTATAGGAGGTTCGTTCAGGACTTCTCTAGAATTGCAGCTCCCATGACCAGACTGACCAAGAAGAATCAGAAGTTTGTATGGTCAGAAGAATGTGAAGAGAGTTTTGAGGAGTTAAAGAGACGGTTGACTTCGGCACCGGTGTTAGCTCTGCCGACTGGTGATGAAGATTTCACAGTTTTCTGTGATGCCTCCCGAGTGGGATTGGGTTGTGTGTTAATGCAGAAGGATAGAGTGATAGCTTATGCTTCTAGACAGCTGAAGAAGCACGAGCTGAACTACCCTACACACGATCTAGAAATGGCAGCTGTTATCTTTGCACTTAAGATGTGGAGACATTACCTCTATGGGGTGAAATGTGAGATCTTCACGGATCATAAGAGCCTGCAACACATCTTGAGTCAAAGAGAGCTTAATTTGAGGCAGAGGCGATGGGTTGAGTTGCTTAGTGATTACGATTGCAGGATCCAGTATCATCCGGGTAAGGCTAATGTTGTAGCTGATGCCTTAAGCCGGAAATCACTGGGCAGCTTATCTCATATTTCAGCAGAGAGAAGGCCGGTAGTGAAAGGATTTCTATAAGCTTCTAGAGGAAGGGCTACAATTAGAGTTATCTGGTACAGGTGCTTTGATTGCACAGATGAGAGTTACACCTGTGTTTCTAGAGCAAGTGGCTCTGAAACAACACGAAGATCCTGAATTAGTGAAGATTGCCAAGACTGTTCAAGCAGGTAACAGTGCAGAGTTCGGATTTGACAGTGAGGGGATTCTTCGTCATGGTAAGAGACTGTGTGTACCGGATGACAGCAGGTTGAAAGAAGACATTATGAGGGAAGCTCATAATGCTAGATATAGCATTCACCCTGGAGCCACTAAGATGTATCAAGATTTGAGAAGAGTGTATTGGTGGCCAGCCATGAAGAGAGAAATAGCACAGTTTGTGGCAGCCTGTGAGGTTTGCCAAAGGGTGAAACTAGAGCATCAGAAGCCGGCTGGAATGCTTAACCCGCTACCTATTCCAGAGTGGAAATGGGAGAATATAGCCATGGATTTCGTAGTGGGATTACCGGTGACATCCAACAGGTTAGACTCCATCTGGGTGATTGTGGATAGACTCACTAAATCTGCTCACTTCATTCCAGTCAGGAGTAACTACTCAGTGGATAAGTTAGCGCAAGTGTATGTGGAAGAGATAGTGAGGTTGCATGGAGTTCCTGTGTCGATTATATCTGATAGAGGACCACAGTTTACCTCCAGGTTTTGGCAGAGTCTGCAAGCTGAGATGGGCACCAGATTAGATTTTAGCACTGCTTTCCATCCACAGACAGACGGTCAGTCAGAGAGGACCATCCAGACCATAGAAGATATGCTCAGAATGTGTGTTCTGGACTTTGGCGGTTCTTGGGGGCAGCATCTACCTCTGGTAGAGTTTGCCTACAATAACAGCCATCATGCCAGCCTAGGGATGGCTCCTTATGAAGCTTTATATGGGAGGAAGTGCAGAACCCCTGTTTGCTGGGAGGAAGTAGGAGAGAAGGCTCTTGCAGGGCCAGAGTTAGTAGAGGTTACCAGCAGACTAGTGCCTATTATCAGAGAAAGGATCAGAACAGCTGTCAGCAGACAGAAGAGTTATGCAGACATCCGCAGGAAGCAGATAGAATTCCAGGAGGGGGATATGGTATTGCTAAAGGTGTCTCCGATGAAAGGAGTGGTTCGTTTTGGAAAGAAAGGTAAATTAGCTCCACGGTACATTGGTCCCTTTGAGATTTTGCAGAAAATCGGAAATGTGTCGTACAAGCTAGATTTACCTGCATCTATGGAAAGAATTCACCCGGTATTCCATGTTTCTATGTTAAGGAAATTTGAGTCAGATCCGAATAAGGTTCTTAGCGAGCCTGATATAGAGATCCTAGGAGATCTCACCTATGTAGAGCAGCCAGTGCGGATTCTTGACACACAGATTAGAAAGCTAAGGAACAAGGAGATACCAATGGTGAAAGTCCTTTGGAACCACCATAATTTAGAAGAGTGCACCTGGGAGACACGGGAGTCTATGCTCCAGCAATACCCGTATTTGTTTTAAGGTTAGTTTTTTTTCCCCTTTTATGTGTTTATATGTTTGAGGAACATTCGGGGACGAATGTTCTTAAGGGGGGGAGAATGTAATATCCGGCATCGGAATCTCTATAGTCCGGCGGATTTCTGATGTTGGAATGTGTTTTTATATGTTTTTAAGGGTTTTAATGTTTTAAAATTTCTAAAGGAAATGAGTTTTTGAAAGAAAAGTACCTGAGGAAGAAATAGCAAGTTCGGCCGCCGAAGGTGACTTTCGGCCGCCGAACCTTGCATGTTTTCGGCTTCACGTTTGGCCGCCGAAGGTGGTCTGGCCAGCCACCTTTAAATGGTCAAAGGTCGGTGATTTGGATAAGTTTTCCATTTTCTCCACCAGAGGTGAGGCTCTGATTCTACTTAGGAGATTTTTATGCTCCTCCTTAAATCTCTCAAAGTTTTGAAGAGGTTATGTTTGTTTTGAAGGGTTTTAGCAAAGTTTTGAAGTTTGGAGCTTGGAGAGCCAAGATCTTCACATCTCCACGTTAGGATCTCTTGTCCTCAAGTTCTTTAGGAGGTAAGAGTTGATCCTAAGTTTCTTTGATGATTTTTGAAGGTTTTATGGAAGTTTTATGGGTAGTATGCATGATTAGGTTTAGATGGGGTTTTTGGGAGATGTTGTGTTTAAGCATGTTTGAGTGTTGTTTGATGTGAATGTTTAAGCTTTTAGGAGAGTTTTAGACCTCTTTATGCATGTTTTATGGTATGTGCTAGTTGGGAGTAGTTGATATGCATGTTGAGAAAAGTTTGGAGGAAGTTTGCATGAAACAGGTGAGTTTCTGCCCCTTTGGGCAAAGCCAGGTTCGGCCGCCGAAGCAAGGTTCGACCGCCGAACCCCTTGAGGAGGCAGTTTCGGCTGCCAAAGCTTGCCTCCGAAAATTTGGACTTTCGTCTCTGGAGGCAAGGTTCGGCCGCCGAAAGTGCCGCCGAAGGTTGAGTTTCGTCTCTGGACGAGACTTTCGGCTGCCAAAGGTGCCCCCGAAGGACTTTCGGCCGCCGAAGTATGAAGTTCGGCCGCCGAAAGTAGGCGACTTTCGTCTCTGGACAGGACTTTCGGCCGCCGAACCTGCCGCCGAAGGTGCCCTGTCCAGCCTTCTTTTGCATGTTTTATGTGAATGTTCTATGATCTTTTAGGGGGGTTCTTGGGGAATTCTTAAGAGATGTTTTATGTTAGTTTAGTCCCTCATCTGGAGTCCACCTGTGTAGGTTCGGACCAGAGGAACCCAGGAGACCAGCAGAGATAGCTGTTTGGTGATTGTTCAGAGTCTTTTTGAGGTGAGTGGAAATGGATTTAAATGTATATCTAAACTCTTAAAGCATAACCATGCATCATGAGCATTTATAGTAGGATGATTGCACTAGTTTCATGAATCTTGTGCATTGCATAAAGAAAATGTAAAGGAGGTCATGACCTTTCCGTGAGAGGAAGGACGCTTGCGTGAACTCTCGGGGGAAAGACGCTTGCGTGAACCCCATACGGATAAAGCCGAATGTAACAGCCCGGAAACCGATACCCTGCCGTAACGGCTCCAAACTGTTCGGCGCTAGGATCCAGATCGGCTTAAGGCCGCCGGGACCCGTAGCAAGCCAAACATACCTACTATTACCTGGTCAAATCCCATACATGATTAAAACTTTAACATAAAACCTGTAAAACTGAACATACACCAAGCTTGATCCGTATGCTACAACATAACTGTGAACATAAACTTTCCCCCTGCTCTGCCAAGAGCGCAGTCGTGGGGAGTTAGCAGATGGGGAATGTTCCTCAACTAGTACATACAGAGCATAAAGCATATCATACATATTAAACACATGGCACACATAGATACTAACCTTTTAAAAGAGATGGGGATATTGCTGGAGCATGGACTCCCGTGTCTCCCAGGTGCACTCTTCCATATTGTGGTGGTTCCAAAGGACTTTCACCATCGGGATTTCCTTGTTCCTCAACTTTCTGATCTGTGTGTCAAGAATCCGCACTGGCTGCTCTACATAAGTGAGATCCTCTTGGATCTCCACATCAGGCTCACTAAGAACCTTGCCCGGATCTGACACGAACTTTCTCAACATAGAAACATGGAAAACCGGATGGATTCTCTCCATTGAAGCAGGTAAATCCAGCTTGTACGATACATTCCCAATCTTTTGCAAGACTTCGAAGGGTCCGATGTACCGTGGAGCTAGCTTACCCTTCTTACCAAACCGAACCACCCCTTTCATTGGGGACACCTTGAGCAATACGAGATCCCCCTCCTGAAACTCTACTAGTCTTCTGCGGATGTCTGCATAACTCTTCTGTCTGCTTGCAGCTGTCTTGATTCTTCTCTATCTTCCTCCTCCTCTGCTCTTACTCTTCTCTTCTCATCTTTACTCTCAAGGATCGGACATGACCCCAAAAATCCCTCTGTCGGTGCCCGGCTCCCCCAAAGGAGCTCACACAGGACTTTCACATACATGACGGGGTACCTAGTCCACAGAGAGCTCACAGTGACTTTCCTATATGTACTTGTCCGGCTCTCAAGGGACTTACCCTCTACTCAGAGTTCAGGTAGTAAGAGATGGAGTAACACCAAGAAGCACAAGAAGAACAAGTTCTGGAATAAGCTGAAATCCGGTCTGGGATTTGGCGGTGGCTCGAGTTCAGGTTCAGACGGTGCAGAATGCCAAAGGTGTGGGAAGCCACACAAGGGAAAGTGCCCTGTCCAGCCGTTTCTTGGGTGTTTTCCATGCATGTTTAAGTGATGTTTAGAGGGGTTTTTGGGGGTATGTTTATGAGTTGTTAGAGTATGTTTGGCACCTCATTCGAGTCCACCTGTGTAGGATTGGACCCGAGAGACCGAGGAGGCCATTAGTGCTAGCAGGTGCAGAGTCAGTCGGCGTCTGCCAGGAGGTGAGTAGAACTAAACTTAATTTTTATGCACAAAATCTAATGCCTAAAGCATGAGCATGCATCATGATTGTGTATAGTAGGTTGATTGCACTAGTTCACGAATATGTTGCATTGCATTGTTTCATGTTGATGCTGAGGTAGGTTTGGACCAAGGCGACTCCAATAGCCCATATCTGTCATTGAGTCTTGGGTAAGTCCCTTGAGAGCCGGACAAGTACATATAGGAAAGTCACTGTGAGCTCTCTGTGGACTAGGTACCCCGTCATGTATGTGAAAGTCCTGTGTGAGCTCCTTTGGGGGAGCCGGGCACCGACAGAGGGATTTTTGGGGTCATGTCCGATCCTTGAGAGTAAAGATGAGAAGAGAAGAGTAAGAGCAGAGGAGGAGGAAGATAGAGAAGAATCAAGACAGCTGCAAGCAGACAGAAGAGTTATGCAGACATCCGCAGAAGACTAGTAGAGTTTCAAGAGGGGGATCTCGTATTGCTCAAGGTGTCCCCAATGAAAGGGGTGGTTCGGTTTGGTAAGAAGGGTAAGCTAGCTCCACGGTACATCGGACCCTTCGAAGTCTTGCAAAAGATTGGGAATGTATCGTACAAGCTGGATTTACCTGCTTCAATGGAGAGAATCCATCCGGTTTTCCATGTTTCTATGTTGAGAAAGTTCGTGTCAGATCCGGGCAAGGTTCTTAGTGAGCCTGATGTGGAGATCCAAGAGGATCTCACTTATGTAGAGCAGCCAGTGCGGATTCTTGACACACAGATCAGAAAGTTGAGGAACAAGGAAATCCCGATGGTGAAAGTCCTTTGGAACCACCACAATATGGAAGAGTGCACCTGGGAGACACGGGAGTCCATGCTCCAGCAATATCCCCATCTCTTTTAAAAGGTTAGTATCTATGTGTGCCATGTGTTTAATATGTATGATATGCTTTATGCTCTGTATGTACTAGTTGAGGAACATTCGGGGACGAATGTTCTTAAGGGGGGGAGAATGTAATACCCGGCTAGACTCCGGTATCGGAATTCCTACCGTCCGGTGGAATCTCGGATGTCGGAAGCCTCTAGAAGGGTAAAATCATGCTTTATAAAATGTTTTCATGTATATTAATGTTTTTAAGTATGATTTTATATGAGTTTTTGCATGAAGAATCTTTGGAGGAAAACCCAGGTTCGGCCGCCGAAAGTCAGGTTCGGCCGCCGAACGTGCATGCGTTTTGGAGGCACGTTAGGCCCCCGAAAGCATGAGTGAGGGAAGTCAAGGTTCGGCCGCCGAACCTCATGTTCGGCCGCCGAACATTGCATGGATACGGAGGCACATTCGGCCCCCGAACGTGGCCTGGCCAGCCACTATAAAAGGGTCCCCTTGGTCCGCACGGGCGAGCTTTTTCTCTCCCATTGTCGGCCAAGGTGAGTCTCCACCGTTCCTCCCTCGATCTTGAGTGTTTCCTCTAGATCTTTCATGGTTTTAACAAGGTTTCATCTTGCTTTGAAGTTTTTGAGCTTTTGAATCGAGTTTTGAGCAAGTTTTGAGCTTGGAGGCCCAAGGAGCTAGATTTCTCCCAACTCCAAGTTAGATCGCCTTTACTCTCGATCTTCAAGAGGTAAGAGTCGATCTTGAACTCTTGTAATGTTTTAAATAAGTTTCATGCAAGATTCATGGGATTAAAGGCATGTTTAGTTCAAGTGTAGGTTTATGGGTTTATGTTGTGATTTTGAGCAATGTAGCTTGTTTGTGTATGAATGAAGTGTTGTAGATTGGGTATATGCATGTTTGAGACCCCTAGGAACTTGTATGTGTGCTTTGGTTGAAAAATATGCATGTTTGGAAGGTTTGGAGGCGAAATGTGCAAAGGGAGCCAAGTTTCTGCCCTTTGGCAGAAACCAGGTTCGGCAGCCGAAGGTACTTTCGGCCGCCGAACATGGCTGGGGAGGCAGGCCTTTCGGCTGCCGAAGTTGCCCCCGAAAAGAGACTTTCGTCTCTGTCTGGCACTTTCGGCCGCCGAAGGTGCCGCCGAACCTAGCTGAGTTTCGTCTCTGTCCAGGACTTTCGGCCGCCGAAGGTGCCGCCGAAAGTGCCCTGTTCAGCCATTTCATGCATATTTTCTGTGATGTTTTCATGATGTTTTAGGGGGGTTTTTGGGGGATATATTAGAGTCATGTTTATATATGTTTGGTCCCTCATTGGTGTCCACCTGTGTAGGTTCGGACCCGAGGAACCAAGGACCCCAGCAGTGAGCCAGCTGCTACAGAGTTGTCAGAGTCAGCCAGAGGTGAGTGGGACTATACTTAACCTTTTAACTTAAGATATTAAATATTTTTATCATGCTTCATGCATCATGATTATATTATAGGTTGTTTGCATTAGAATCACGAATTATGTTGCATTGCATTATTATTTGTTGTTGATGGGGGATGGACATTGCACGACTCATTAGCCCTTCCTACGAAGTCCTGTGGTGCCCATAATAGGGCCGGGCAATACGAAGTCCTGTGGTGCCCATAATAGGGCCGGGCATGGAGCTGAGGGATTTTTGGGTCAGTCCGTCCATGATGTGAAATGTTTGTGCAGTGATGCATTCCATGATAACATGTTTTAAAATATTCTTTTTAGAGTTCTACTCACTGGGCATCTAGCTCACCCCTCTCCCCTAACCCCCAGATTTGCAGGTACGGGATAGATAGAGAAGGCTATGAAGAGAATAGTCTGTCACATGTTTGTAATAGATAGATTTGTGGACATGACAAATTTGTAAAATGATGTATAGTTGATTAGTTTTTTTTTTTTTTTTATGTATTAATGTTATTGAGGATAGAGCTGTGCTTGACCATAGTATGTGATAATCCCATTTGTATCTTTACATGATCTTTATGTTATGATGTTTAAGTAAACCAACTCTCCATATGTTGTATAGCCCTTCGAGGCTTATTGAGATCCCACAGAGGGACTTTATTTATGTAAATGATCAGAGTATGCACAGGTTGAGTTGGCGATTGATAGCATGTATGCAAGAAGAAGTTTTAATTTTTATGTATGATGTTGATCATGTATGGGATTATACAGGTGTACAGGTTATATGTCAGGCTTGCTACGGGTCCCGGCGGCCTTAAGTCGACCCGGATCCTAGCGCCGGTAGCGGTCCGGATTTCCGGGGCGTTACACCGAAGATGAGAAATGAATATGTTATGATACATTGCATGAGGCATGTTTTGATTTTCTACTCACTGGGCTAGTTTAGCTCACTCCTCTCCCCTCATCCCAGTCTTTGCAGGTTAGTCCCAGAGTTTAAAGAGAGAGTTACCAGGATATGGAAGAACCATGTAAATATGTAATAGTTAGAGTGGACATGTAATATTAAAGAGATTATAGTGGTTGAAAAATGTATAGACTTGTGCTTGACCAATATAAGAATTGTAATCTTTAGTATACATGATCGCTTTATGTAAATGTTTTTTCTTTATGTATTGAAAACCAGGCTTACACAAAATGTGTTTAGCCCATCTAGAGCATAGATGAGAGCTCTAGTAGGGGTTTTCGGTTCAAACATAGTGTATGCACAGGTTAAGCCTTGGAACGAGAGAAAAGATTTTAATTTTTGCAGAAAATGTATGATCATGTATAGGTTTTCACAGGTACACAGACAGTATGACAGGCTTACTACAGGTCCCGGCGGCCTTAAGCCGATCTGGATCCTAGTGCCGGTAGCAGTTCGGTTTCCGGGCTGTTACAACAATGGTCGATTTGCTAGTGATTTGGGCAAATTGCTTGCTCTTGTCGCGAGTTTGTGCTATCCTACACTGGTTGTCTACGATAGTCGATTTACTCAGTGACTTAGGCAAATCGCCTGCCCCTATCCCGTGTTTGTGTTTTGTGCTAACTGTTAATCGATTTGTCCAGTAATTTGGACAAATCACTGGCCCAGGGTCTAGGCAGTCTTGCTAATCTGTGTGATTTGTCGATTTTGCCAGTGACTTGGGCAAATCGATTCTAGCACATCAAAAACTTGAGTTTTGGCTTCTTGCTTCCATCTACTTGTGCATCCTCCTTGGTCATTCTTGAAGGTGATTTGCCAAATTACTCCGGCCAAATCATCTTTTTATTCATTTTAGGCCATTTTTCACCAAATCTTCATTTTCATCATTTTCTACAAAATATCATTAAAAGCACAAAGTTAGCTAGAAATGTGTAATTTAGCATCAATAATCATAGGAAAAATGTGCCTAATTTATACTTGATCAAATACCTCCACACCTAGCTTCTTGCTTGTCCTTAAGCAATAAATAACTTAGTAAAAAAAACTCCCTTTTCTACTTGATCTTTATTTTCCACTTAATTTATTACCCTAGACTCCTAATTTGAAGCATTGCAGTGAAATGTACATGCACTAAGGTTACTTCTCCTTTCCTTCTTCATTTTACCCATCATGGTTGAGAGTTGCCTTCCTCAAGAGAGAGAGATTTTATTTATTCATGCACAAATTTTGTTTAGTTTGACCATATAGCTTTTGGAGTGATTTGCCCTTCAATTTTAGCACTTTTTCTAGCTTTATGCACTTTTATTCTTGCTTGAAAAAGTCATCAACCTTTTAACGCGAATGTACATATTTGTGATACCCACCCCCAGTTACTCAGTTGATCACTTGTTCAAGTGGCTACTAGCTCTATTCATAGTCTTTGACCATTGGAATAGGTTTTTGATTTGTGCTTTGTGTCTTTGAACTTTGCTGATTTTCTTTACTTTTCATAATGATTTGGGCAAATCAAAACTTTAATTGCTACAAAAGTCATTTTCTATCACACATATTTTCATATTTATTATTCTCTCTTGTGATTTTTGACATGCATCTTTCACCATGACGAGTTTAAAGCTTCAATTCAAAAAGAAACTCCTGAAATGAACACAACTCACTGCAAGTGATTCAACTTAGGTTTAAAGAGTTGGTAAATCAATGGGGTCATGAGAAAGGAGGCTCATTTATCCTAACTATCATACTGAGTAAATCAAGAACATAAATAAAAAATTTATGGATATGTGAAACAAGGAAATTATGAAGAAAAAAAAAACATGTGTGTGTGGAAAGTAAAAGATATGCAAAAAGAAATGAAAATTCAAATGTGTAGGAAATTTAAAGACTAAAACTATATGATCTAAAAAGAAAATAAGAAAATAACTATATGAACAATAAACTAGGAAAATGCACCTCCACACCTATTGATAGAGCATAATTTAGTCCATTTTATATTGATATTATTGATGAATATTTACATGATTTCTGCTTAATTTATTGCTTTTAATATTATTTTGCAGAAAATGGTGTAAAAGGACAATTTGGAGAGAATCCCCTTAAAACTGCTTTAATTGGAGCAAAAGAGAACAAGTCTGCCAAGTGGGATTCAAGTCGAGCTAAATGAGGAAAATATTCAATCCACTTCACTTTGGACGGCCCATTCCCGCACATGGACCCGCTCAACACTCACACGAGACCGCCCACTCAAGCCAAGCACACAGACAGCCCATCCACTTTAACGTGGACCGAGCTCCTCACCACTCACGCTCAACACTCCTTCGCATGGACCATTCACGCACAGGGGAATTCACACAACCCACTCAAGCACATGGCCAACACTTCACCGTGGACAAGCCAAGCACGTGGACCCACCGAGCATTTCACGTGGACCAACCCGCAAATGGACCAAGCAGCCCACTCACGCTCACCATTCAAGCACACGGGACAGCCCACTCACGGACAAGCAATAGAGACACCTAGGGCGCACATCCCTAATGCTATTTAAGGGACACTTAAGCGGCAGACAAGGACAACTTTCAATTCGGCAATTCTGTCAAGACTCGGCGCAAGGGCAGAAGCCAATCTGCACTTCTTCGGTTTCTTTCTTTTTCCTTTTCATTTTTCTATTTTTAATTCAACCAATGAGTGGCTGATTTCTTTAATCTAGTTGAATATTGATTGAAGCTTTAGTTGTTTAATGGGTTGTTAGACTTGATCAAATATTGTTTAACTTTTAGGAGTTCAATATTCATGCAATTTCATGCTTGATTTCCATATTATTTTGTTGTTGAGATCTACGTTGATTTTTTATTCCAAAATAATTATTTGTTAGTTTGGATGATTTAAATTCGTAATTGCTTAGATTATTCTTACATAAGGACACTTGGTGTAAAACCCAAGGAAGTTGCATGATCTAGCATTATCTCCATACGTTTGGGTAGCTAGAATTAGTTCTCTTTATTTCTTAATGCAATTGACAGTTGTTTGTTGCCTGAGGCTCAAGGACGTTCCTTGGCAACTTTTTGATTAGTTATTAATTAGAGGACGTTTCCTAATTAGTTTAATAATAAGGAGAGATAATGGTGGTGAGAATCTTATTCCATCCCCATTGACCAATTTGTTGATTTTATCCCAAAGAGCAAAAGTGTCTGTGATCAACCCCAACAACTAAAGTGGATCCAATACTTCAACTAGAGCTTTCTCATTATTGATTACTCTTTATTTAATTATTTGCTTTCCATTATTATTCTCATTATTAGTTACAACAATCAATCTCAAACCCCCCCTTTTGTTATTTTGCTAACAGTTTTTTATCCCAATTTCAATTTATCTCGTTTTATCCCGCTTTCAGTTTTTATCTCATTTTTAGTTTATTATTGTTTCAGTTTTTTTTCTTGGTCATAAAAAGAGAAATAGGTGACTTCTCAATTCTCTGTGGATTCGATCCTTTCACCACTATCTGCAAGTGTAAATTTATTGATAACCAGAGAGGTTATTTTTTACCGGCTTCGACAACCGCGATCACCTATCCTAGGCATTGTCCTCAATGCAAACTCCCTGGGGTGTTGATTTGGCCAAATCAGTGGCCAAATCAGGGTTGCTGGTGGTCTTCTGGCAGGAAATGTTGCACCAGCTGCTGTAACATGCTCTCTATATGTATAATCTGAGAATCTATCCTGTTAAGGCGAGCCTTTGTGGAATGGTCAGCTGCTGGAGGGTCTGCTGGTTGCTGTGCTTCGGTTCGTGTGGTGGTGTTTTTGCGAAACACACACTCATGGCATGGAATGACTAGACCTGCAGGTGCAAGAGAGAAAATTCTGCCAACCTTATGAAGCAACCCTATGTCGTCTAAGACACGTAAGTAAAGTGGGGTTGGCTCGCCGGTTAGGCGGAGGTCAATGTGCTCAGGATGCAAAATGTGCAAATTAACCACAAGTAAGGTGATGATATGACCGAGATTTAAAGGTCGATGATAGGTGAGTATGCTAGAGACTTGTGTGGTAATCCAAAATCCAAAATTCAACTTCTGCCTATATACCATGCTCCAATGAATATAAAGTTCTATTTTTGTGAGTATGTTTGTTGCGTCCTTGCGTCCAGAAAGGGTATATGCAAGAAATCTATGCAAATATTTTAAGCAAGGATTACTCAAATATAAATCTTTGGACCTGGTGGCAGAATAAAGATTAGGGGGATTGTGAGTATGCATTCGTCGTGCATGAGCATACTTAAAAGGTTTGGTTTCTTTAAAATAATAGATAAGTTCAGTTCTACTCACCTCTGGCTGAAGCTCGCCTAAAACTGAAGCAGTTATCTCATTGTAGGCCTCTACGATCTCTTAAGTCCGATCCTACATAAATGGACTTAAATGAGGGACCAAACATAACTTTTACATAACTTTTACAATACTCAAAACAACCCCCCAAGAAACCCCTAAAAACATACCAGATCATACATAGAAATCAAGCAGAAAAAAGTTAGGTAGGGGACTTTCGGTGGCAGGTTCGGCGATAGAAGGTCCCTCACAGATCTGAATGTCGAAACCTTCAGAGGCAGGTTTGGCGGCTTAAAGCCCTTCACAGATCCAAAAGTCAAACCTTCGGGGGCAGGTTCGGTAGCCTAAAGCCCTCCACAGATTCGAAGGTCAAACCTTCGAGGACAGGTTAGGCAGCCAAAAGGCTGCCTCCACAAGCAGGTTCGCCGGCCAAACCTGAGTTCTTCAGCAAGGCAGAACCCAATTCTACCCTAAACATGCAGCCTCCAAAAAGCCTTCAAACACACGTGCAAAAGCTCAGAAACCAAAGCACACCCTCAACATGCAACATCAACAACTCGGGAGAAAACACCCAATAACAACCCTAAGCTCAACCTTTCAACTTAGAAGAAAATTTAACTTGCATGCATCAACAAACCACCCCCCCCCCCCTAAAACGTCTAAAACTTGCTGAAAACTTTAGAAAATAGGAAAAGGTGAAAATCAAACTTACCTCTTGAAGAACAGCAAGGTGACAGCAAGCTAGGGGTGGGCTTGGAGATGGAGAGATGAGTTTCGAGGGTTCCAAGAGCTAGGGTTCCGAAAAGCAACTTAAACTTCAAAATAACAATAGAAAAACATGAATTCTTTGAGGGATTTGAAGAAATTTCAGCAAAAAGCCAAAGATGTACATGAAATCTCCTTTTCCAGAAACTGAGAAAGAAAACTCGTATTTTCGGGTTGATGGCTTTTATAGGTGGCTGAGGAAACCACATTTAGTGGCTGAACTTGAAGGTTCGGTGGCTGAACTTGAAGGTTCGGTGGCTGAACTTGAAGGTTCGACGACCGAACCTTGGGATTCCTCTAAAACTCTTTTCTCTTTTCTTTCTTTTAACACATTTCAAATAAAAATTCAAATTCATTTTTTGAAAATCCTATTTTACCCTTCTAAAGATTTCAACTTCGAGATTTCGGATTCCAATAGAGATTCTGTCAGAAAGTGGGAATTCTGACGCTGGAGTTTAGCTAGGTATTATAGTTAATTTAGGCAAATCAAATTCTGCCTTTTCCGGCGATTTGGAAAAATCAACTCTGCTAGGCAATTTTGTCTGTCTGTCGATTTGGCCAGTGACTTGATCAAATCGATGCCCTGGGTCATCACTTGGCAGTTTCTCCTCAACAACCTGTTTTTTTATTTGGGCAAACCTATGCTCAGATCTGTCACTTTGAACCTCTTTTCCACTTCTCAATATGATGGCACTAGCATTTTTTTTTGGGTTAATCTCTGTTTGGGAAGGTAATTTCCCTTGTGATTCTAGCTTACTCATAGAGGTGGCCATTTGACTCCTTTGCTATTCAAGGTTTTGCACTGTGTTTGCCAAAGGTTTTACGATCTCTTCAAGAGGCATATTAGATTTCTAAGGTGCTACTTGGGCTGTATTTCTTTGTTGATAATTTTGATGTTGATTTGCCCTAGCATAACTGAAGTTCGGATGCTCCCTCCATCCTGGATTGTAAGTGTTAGAGTAAGGATCGTACCTTCATTGGCCATTAAATCCTCCAATTGCATTTACTTGCTGGTCCTCTTCTTGAAGGGTAGGACATAGATCAGTTGGATGTCCTATGTTTGCACATATTCCACATGGCCTTATTTGTTGAATTTGTTGAGCTTGTTGGGCCTGTCCTACAACAAGGCTATAGACAGTAGAGGTTAGATCAGAGATTTGAGAAGCTAAAAAAGATGTACTTACCTCATTTACTCTGCTTGGTAGCTGTCTTTGGTCTCAATATTGCTTTGAAGCTGCTGCCATTGTCGAAATTAGTTCCCTTATGGCTTAAGGTGTTTTGTCTTCAGTCGATCCTCCACATGCTGCATCAATAAATTTTCTTTTCGAAGGTAACAAACCTCTATAGAAGTATTCTATGAGTGATTTGTCTAAAATATCATGTTGAGGGCAGCTTGTGCATAATCTTTTGAATCTCTCGCAATATTCATATAATTCTTCATAATCTCTTTACTTTATACTACTTATTTCTCTCCGGATGCCAATGGCTTTTGAAGTAAGAAACTATTTGCTCAAGAATGCTCTTACCATACTAGCGCATGAGGTGATGGATCCGGGTGGCAAATAGAGCAACCAATCTTTGGCATAATCATCAAGTGAAAAAGAAAAAGCTCTAAGTTTAACATATTCTTCAGAAATACCTTGAAGTCTCATGGTTGAGCATACGATATGAAATTCTTTTAAGTGCTTATGGGGGTCCTCATTTTCCAAACATCTAAATTTTGGAAGGAGATGTATGAGACCTATTTTTAACTCGAAAGGTGCTGTCGAAGGTGGATAGGTGATCAAGTGATGCACAAGGGTGCTTGATCACCCACGGGTGTGGCTAGTTTGCGAAGCGTCCTTTATTGTTGCATTAGGGCTCTTATTTCTGCATTTTCAGCTTCGATTTCTGCATAGATAGTAGCTGATTCAACTGGTACTCGATTTTCTAGTGTAGCAGCTTGCATATTGACTTCTAGTGCTGGTTCTATCACGGCTACAGCAGTAGGTTGGTGACTCGCGGTTGTCGAAGCCGGTCAAAATTAACCTTTATGGTTATCAACAATTTACAACTGCAGATAGTGGTGAAAGGATCGAATCCACAGGGAATTGAAAACTTACCTATTTTCCTTGTCAAGACCAATAAAATAAACTAAAACGAAAAATAAACTGAAAGAGATGAACTGAAACGAGATAAACGAGATAAACTGAAAGTAAAATGGGGGGTTTTGAGATTGATTTAATTAAGCAACTACTGAAAGCAATAAAATAAGCGAATACTAAAATAAAAGAGAAATAAATAATGAGAAAGCTCTAGTTGAAGACATGGATCCACTTTGGTTGTTCGGATTGATCATTGAAACTTATGTTCCTTAGGTTGATTCAATAGATTAGTTATGGAGATGGAAGACGCTTCTCACCACCATGTCTCTTCTTATGATTAAATCAATTAGGGAACGTCCTCTAATTAATTACCAATTAACAAATTGCCAAGGAATGTCCTTGTGCCTTAAGCATCAAACTACTCAAACGCATGAGATGTTGTTAGATCATACAATTCCTTAGTTGTTATACCAAGTGTTCTTATGTTTGAACAATTCAAGCAATTACAGACTTAAAATTATCCAAACTAACAATTAATTACCTTGCAATCAAGAATCAAGTGGCCAATTTGATCAAAACAACAAAGTAATAATAGAAATCAAGCATGAACTGTATGAATATTGAATAACCAAAAGACAAACAATGTGTGTTCAGATCTCACAATCCATTTAAAAACCTTAGTTTCAACCAATCTTCAACTAGATAAAAAGGTTTCAGCCTCTCATGGCTGAAACAAAAATAAAAATAAAAGAAAAGAAGAAAGGTAGAAGAAGAGATGTGGCCACTTGCAATCCCGTAGGTGTCTCCAAAGGGGAGTTGAAAAAGCATGGGGAGGCTCCTTATGTGTCTTTTTATAGTTGAAAGTGTTGCCCTATGTCTCCTTGCTGCCCAAGAGGTGCTTGCTGCCCAAGTTGTGTCTAAAAAGGAAAGAATCGTGTTTGGTGCTTCAGAAGAGGAAGGTGGCGTGCGAGTGACTCTGCAGAGGGAAAGAGGCGTGCGCTTATCTTTAGATTAGGAAGGAGGCTCGGATCATGCTTCCGGAATAGGAAGGGGACGTGGCTTGAGCTTCAAAAGGAAAGAGGAGCGTGCCAAGGCTTCAGAAGAGGGAGGTGTGCGTGCGTGAGGCTCTCTGGAAGGAAGGTGTGCACGCGGATTGCTTTCCTGAATAGGTGTGCGCGCGAATTCTCTTGCAGAAGAAGAAAGATATCCGTCCAGTCTTTCCTTTTTAGGTGGAGCCTTCGTTTGAATTTTGAATGCTAAATGCAAAAGAGGCAAATGCATCTCCTTGAAATCTTACTGCCTAAATAGGAAGATTTGACTGCTGCAGTGTGTGCACATCTTTGAACAAGAAAAGAAAGATCTGCAGTTTGAACTTCAAATAATCTTCTGACTGAGCTTTTCTTATTTGCTTTTGCTTCTGCACTTTCTTTATTTAAAAACTTTCCTTTTCTGAAACTTTCCATATTTGCAAACTTTCCGTGTTTGGCTTCACATTCTGAATAAACATTCTGAATAAGGAATGAAGGATCTGCAATTTGAATTTCAAAGAATCTGTTGATTGCGCTTTCCTTTTCGGACACCTTCCTTATCAGAAAACTTTCCTTATTTAGCACTTTCCATATTTGAAAACTTTCCTTTTTTGGCACTTTCCATATTTGGCACTTTTTGGCAGTTTTAAGAGTATTTTCTCCAGATTATCTCTTTACACCTAATATCTGCAGAACATGATTAAAATCACAAAATTAGGTAGAAATGGTGTAAATAAACATCAAGAATATCATGATAAAATTGACTAAAATATGCTCTATCAGTTGGTCAGCAAGTTGTGCAACAAAATGTATGGCAGATTCCAGATTAGTTGCTATCGGTTTTGAGGCTTGATTCCTCGAGTTTGCTTGTCTTCTCAAGTTCCTTATTCTGCGTTCAATTTCTGGATCGTAAAGCAAGTTTTCTTTACGTCTAGCCCTAGTCATGAAAAGAAAATACGTTAGTTAAATCAATTTCCCGGTAACGGTGTTAATTTTTTGATGTGCGGTTGTCGAAGCCGTAAAAAATAACCTATTAATAATCAACAATTAAGAACTGCAGATAATGGTAATAGGGTCGAATCCACAGGAAATTGACACTTTTGGATTTTACAATCAATGACCGGGGCAATCAACAATAAAAGTAAATAAGGGGGGTTTTTTATGATAATGAACTATAACTAAAACTAAGGTAATATAAGAAAGCAATAATTGAAATAAGAGTAAATCAATGATAAAAAGACTCTAGTTGAAATGTAGGATCCATTTCAGTTTTTAGAATTGATCATTGATACATAGTACTTTCATGAACTTCAATAAATTAGTTATAGTTATGGGAGATGCTCCACATAACCAATCTCTCCTTAGGTATTAAACTAATTAGGAAACATTCGCTAATCTAATTAATTCCTAGTCAACAAGTTGTCCAAAGAACGTCTTTGGGATCTTAATTCGTCAACTGCCTTAAGTATGAGAGAGACCCAATTCTAACTGACCAGCAGCGTGGTGAGTTTGAGCTAGATTATACAACTTCTTAGCTTTTACACTAATTGTTACTTGTGCTTGAACAACCTAAGTAATTACAGACTTAAGCATTCAAGCTAACATTATACTACTTTGAAATCAAGAATAACAAGCCCTATTGATCCAATTACAAAGCAATAATATGAATAAGAACAGAATTTGCATAAATACTGAAGAATAAAAGATTTAACAAATAAGTTTCAGATCTTCTAATTCACATATAAACTAAAATTTCCCCTAACTTCAACTAGAATATGAGTTTTCAGCCACTCATGGCTTTTACAATCATGAAACAGAAGAAAAGAGAGAAGAAGGAAAGAAAGTAGCTAAGCCGAATTGACTGGGCCGATTGATGCGCCAATGCTGGGCGATTTTCCCTCCTCCCTCGGCTGTTGGTTTGCTGATGCTTTTATAGATGAACGGAAAAAACCTAGATCAGCCCCTTGTGAGATGAATTCTTCTTTAATTTGGTTTTTAATTCCCTCCTTGATTGTGTTTCTTCATAATTGGACTTTCTTGAGTGAATAAATTCTTTTTGCAGAGTGAAGAAATTAAGATGAATAGAAATTAAGAACAACTATAACAACTTTAAATAAACCTCAATTTGATTAATTTTCAATTGAAAAGTGTGTTTAGCCTGTAAGAGCCATAACCAAATTGCATAAAAATAAAAGAAGGAGAAGGGAAATTCGGCCAAAGAGGAATCAAAAGGGAGTGTAGAGATGATGAAAAAAGGTGATTTTCTACTTCTAGAGCAGCCTTTATATAGACTTTTCCAAACAAAAAGATAATTATTCATAATTTAAAAAAAAAGTAAAATTAATCTACTAATCCTAATTTAATTGTGTTTGCATCTATGTGAAACTATTTTGAACTCTATACAAAACAAAAATCCTGCAATATGTCCGTCAAGCTTGGATTACAGCCTTGGGCAAGGCTATTCCTTCTAGTCAGAAAAAGCTCTAAAACAACTTCTTTTGGTTCCTTTTCTCATTTTATACTCAAAGTCTGTCCAAAATCAAAATACAAGTAAAAAAATCAATTGTTTATATCAAAATCATAGCAAAATCATGGAATTTAATATGGTAAAAGTGGTGAATTTTGCAACTCATTAGATTTTTCCATACTTGCACCTTTTCTTATCCTCCAACATAGAAATTCAAATCCTTAAAAGCAATAAAAATATAGCCCTATCCTTAACCATTTGAAACTTAATTTATCCAAAGTAAAGAGGCAAATTGTCATGCAATAAGATAATAGCAGAAATAGTTTAATTTTACCAAAGTTTATTTCAACAAATCTCATCTTTAAAACGTATTTCTCATGACATAAAGTTGGCCCTCAATCCAATTTCAAGCACACAAAATATTTAGAATGTCATTAATATTAAACTATCCTTTTGAAAGAATAGAGTCTTTAGAAACATTTGACTAGAGCAACAAAATTTAAAGACTTTAGAGAGTTTGTTCACACTTCCTCCTATATCTTGTCTGAAACCGATAAAGTAAACGTGAAATAAATGGTTACTGAGCCACTTATTCTAGGTTACTCAGCTCATGTGGCTACTAGCTCCACTCATAGTCATCTAACTAAAGCCATGGGGCCAGTTTTTAAATAGCCCAAAAGGAGTGATACTCTCCCAAACACCAATTTTGTCATACAGAATCACTTTAAGGGGTCACCAAATACTGCACTACTTAGACCATCGGGTTGGTAACCAAATAACCAAATGTAACAGCCCGATAACCGAACTGCTACTGGCACTAGATCCAGATCGACTTAAGGTCGCCGGGACCCGTAGTAAGCCTGCTATACTGACTGTGAACCTGTGAAATCCCATACATGATCGTACATTTCTTTTTAAAATTAAAAACTTTTCTCTGTTTTCAAGGCTCAACCTGTGCATGCACAATCTCTGTACTATAAAACCCCTACTAGAGCTCTCAAACATCTCTAGGCGGGTCATCTCATAAGATGTTAAGCCTGGTTTTCAAATCTCATAGAAGTATATCAAAATAAACAGACCATGTATATATCAAAGGGATTACAACACATAAGTCAAGCACAATTCTACACACTATACATCATCAACTATCTCTTTATATTTACATGTCCACACTAGTCTATTACATTCTCAAATTTCTTCTCTTGTACCCAATGGTCTCCCTCTGAACTCTGGACCTGCAAAACTATGGTGGTGGGGGGTGAGCTATACTAGCCCAGTGAGTAGAACATATATAAAAACATGTTAAGAAAACATGATCTCATGAAATGCATCATCCACAAGTAAGTCACATCATCTAAGAATGGACGGACCAAAAATCCCTCGAATTGAGCCTGGTCCCCGCAGGGCTGTTCCAGCACTCCACATCATCTGGGTACCTTGGTACCAGGTATCTGGTCCCCGTAGGGCTGTTCCAGAACCTCCTGTGAGAGCTAATGTATCCATACTTGTCCATTCAAACATGTACGCAATGTACAAGGAGCCATGCCAAGTACAAGGATAATGCAATGTGTCATCTTCGTGTATACTAATGCAAACAATCCTATATTCATCATGATGCATGAAACATGCTAGAAATATGATGCTTTATCAAAACTTAAGTTTAGTTCCACTCACCTCTGGTAGACCCTGAACTAACTCTGCAGGTACTGAAGCAGTGCTCACTGCTGCTCTCTCTGATTCCTCTGGTCCGTTCCTACACAGGTGGACGCATATGAGGGACTCAATTAGCTCTAGAACAACTCTATAAAACTCCCCCAACAGCCCTCTAAAAGATCCTAAAACAATCACATAAATCATGCAAAAGAAGGCTGGACAGGGCACTTTCGGCGGCAGGTTCGGCGGCCGAAAGCCCTCTCCAGAGACGAAAGTCGCCTACTTTCGGAGGCGGTTCGGGGGCTAAAATCACTTCAGAGCCGAAAGTCTATAACCTTCGGCGGCACTTTCAGCGGCCGAACCTTGCCTCCAGAGACGAAACTCGATTTTCGGAGGCAAGCTTTGGCAGCCGAAACTGCCTCCACAAGGGGTTCGGCGGCCGAAACTCCCTTCGGCGGCCGAAACTCCCTTCGGCGGCCGAAACTCCCTTCGGCGGCCGAACCTGGTTTTGCCCGAAGGGCAGAACCTGCTCTGCTTCATGCAAAACTTCCCCCAAAACCTACTCAACATGCATAGCAATTACACCCAACTAGCACATACCATATATCATGCATAAAGGGGTCTAAAACTCCTTAAAAACTCCAACAAACACAACACATAACACTCAAACATGCTTGAACACCAAAGATCACCAAAAACCTCCTTAAACCTAAACATGCATAACTAGCCATAACCCCCATAAATCTTTCAAAAACTAAGAAAGGAAGCTCAAGATCTTCACTTACCTCTTCCAAACAAGAGATTGGATGATCCTAACGTGGAGTTATGAGGAAATCCTCACTCAAAGTCCAAACTTCCCAACTTTGCTCCTTTTGCTCAAAAACTTCAAAAACACATGAAAATCCATCAAAACCATAAAAGATTTGTGAAAACATCAAAACTCACCCAAGGAAGATCATGGTCTCACCTGGTCTGAAGAAATGGATAGCAAAATATCCACTTAAACCGACCTAGGGCCTCTTATAGGTGGTTGGCCAGACCACCTTCGGCGGCCAAACGTGAAACCAAAACTCATGCAGTTTCGGCGGCCGAAAGTCCACCTTCGGCGGCCGAAACTAGCTTTTCTGCCTTGGTGCATTTCTTTCAAAAAACTCATTTCCTTTTCTCTTAAAACATTAAAACTCATAAAATAACATATAGCAAACACAATCCCCAGCCCTTCTAGAAAATTCCGACACCCCGAATTCCGCCGGACGGTAGGAATTCCGATGCCGGACTCTAGCCGGGTATTACATTCTCCCCCCCTTAAGAACATTCGTCCCCGAATGTTTCTCAAACAATAACACTGAAAACATACAAAAAAGGGGAAAACTAACCTTAAAACAGATAGGGATATTGCTGGAGCATAGACTCCCGTGTCTCCCAGGTGCACTCTTCCAAGTTATGGTGGTCCCACAAAACTTTTACCATCGGAATCTCCTTGTTCCTTAGCTTTCTGATCTGGGTGTCAAGAATCCGCACTGGCTGCTCTACATAGGTGAGATCTCCTAGGATCTCTACATCAGGCTCACCAAGAACCTTACTCGGATCTGACACAAATCTCCGTAGCATAGAAACATGGAAAACCGGATGAATCCTTTCCATAGAAGTAGGTAAATCCAGCTTATACGACACATTCCCGATTCTCTGCAATATCTCAAAGGGACCAATGTATCGCGGAGCTAGTTTACCCTTCTTCCCAAAGCGGACCACCCCTTTCATTAGAGACACCTTCAGTAACACCATATCCCCCTCCTGGAACTCTATCTGCTTCTTGCGGATGTCTGCATAACTCTTCTGTCTGCTAACAGCTGTTCTGATCCTCTCTCTGATAATAGGCACTAGTCTGCTGGTAACCTCTACTAACTCTGGCCCTGCAAGAGCTTTCTCTCCTACCTCTTCCCAGCAAACAGGCGTTCTGCACTTCCTCCCATACAGAGCTTCATAAGGGGCCATCCCTATGCTGGCATGATGGCTGTTGTTGTAGGCAAACTCCACCAGAGGTAGATGCTGCCTCCAAGAACCGCCAAAGTCCAAAACACACATTCTAAGCATGTCTTCTATGGTCTGGATGGTCCTCTCTGACTGTCCATCCGTCTGTGAATGGAAAGCAGTGCTAAAATCTAACCTTGTGCCCAAAGCCTCTTGCAGACTCCGTCAAAATCTGGAGGTGAACTGAGGTCCTCTATCTGATACTATTGACACAGGAACTCCATGCAATCTCACTATCTCTTCCACATACACCTGCGCTAACTTGTCTACAGAGTAGTTACTCCTGACTGGGATGAAATGAGCAGATTTAGTGAGTCTATCCACAATCACCCAGATGGAGTCTAACCTATTGGACGTCGCCGGTAATCCCACTACGAAATCCATAGCTATATTCTCCCATTTCCACTCTGGAATAGGTAGCGGGTTAAGCATTCCAGCCGGCTTCTGATACTCTAGCTTCACCCTTTGGCAAACCTCACAGGCTGCCACAAACTGTGCTATTTCTCTCTTCATGGCTGGCCACCAATACACTCTTCTCAAATCTTGATACATCTTAGTGGCTCCAGGGTGAATACTATATCTAGCATTATGAGCTTCCCTCATAATTTCCTCCTTTAAACTGCTGTCATCTGGTACACATAACCTCTTCCCATGACGAAGAATCCCCTCACTGTCAAATCTGAACTCTGCACTGTTGCCTGACTGAACAGTCCTGGCAATTTTCATCAACTCAGGGTCTTCGTGCCGTTTCAGAGCCACTTGCTCTAGAAACACAGGGGTAACTCTCATCTGTGCAATCAAAGCACCTGTACTAGATAACTCTAACTGCAGCCCTTCCTCTAAAAGTCTGTAGAAATCCTTCACCACTAGTCTCCTCTCCACTGAAATGTGGGATAAGCTGCCAAGTGACTTCCGGCTTAAGGCGTCTGCTACAACATTAGCCTTACCCGGATGATACTGGATCCTACAATCATAATCACTAAGCAACTCTACCCACCGTCTATGCCTTAAGTTAAGCTCTCTTTGACTCAAGATGTGTTGCAAACTCTTGTGATCCGGGAAGATCTCACATTTAACCCCATAAAGATAATGCCTCCGCATCTTAAGTGCAAAGATAACAGCTGCCATCTCCAGATCGTGTGTAGGGTAGTTTAGCTCGTGCTTCTTCAGCTGTCTAGAAGCATAAGCTATCACTCTGTCCTTTTGCATCAACACACAACCCAATCCCACTCGGGATGCATCACAGAAAACTGTGAAATCCTCATCACTAGTCGGCAGAGCTAATACTGGTGTTGAAGTTAACCGTCTCTTCAACTCCTCAAAACTCTCTTCACACTCTCCTGACCACACAAACTTCTGATTCTTCCTGGTCAGTCTGGTCATAGGAGCTGCAATCCTAGAGAAATCCTGAACAAATCTTCTATAATAGCCTGCCAAACCAAGAAACTCTTAATCTCTGTCACTGAAGTGGGTGTAGGCCAGCTGGCTACTGCCTCTACTTTCTTGGGGTCCACTGCTATGTCTTCGTCTGATACTACATGACCCAAGAAAGATATGCTCTTCAGCCAGAACTCACACTTGGAGAACTTGGCATACAAACCATGCTCTCTCAAAGTCTGTAAGACTATCCTCAGATGCTGGGCATGCTCTTCTGCATTCCTGGAATACACCAATATATCATCTATGAAGACAATAACAAAGCGATCCAGGTATTCTCTGAAAACTCTGTTCATGAGATCCATGAATGCTGCAGGGGCATTGGTCAACCCAAACGGCATTACCAGGAACTCATAGTGCCCATATCTGGTTCTGAAAGCGGTCTTCGGTACATCCTCTTCCCTGATCCTCAACTGATGGTATCCGGATCTTAGATCTATCTTCGAAAAACAACCTGCTCCTGCTAACTGATCGAATAGATCATCGATCCTGGGTAGAGGATACTTATTCTTGGTAGTGACTTTGTTCAACTGTCTATAGTCGATACAAAGTCTAAGGGATCCATCCTTCTTCCTGGCAAATAACACTGGAGCACCCCAAGGTGAAGTACTCGGGCGGATGAAACCCTTGTCTACCAACTCCTGCAATTGCTCCTTTAGTTCCCTCAGCTCTGCTGGTGCCATCCTGTAGGGAGGAATAGAGATCGGTCTGGTGCCAGGCAACAACTCAATCTCGAACTCTATTTCCCTAACAGGTGGTAAACCTGGAAGCTCTTCTGGAAACACGTCTGGAAACTCTCTGACAACTGGTACTGAGCACGGTTCCCTAACCTGACTATCTAGCTCTCTCACATGAGCCAAGAACCCCTGACAACCCCTCCTCAACAACCTACGAGCCTGAAGGGCTGATATTACACCTTTAGGTGTCCCCCTCCTGTCTCCTCTGAAGACACACTCTGACCCATCCTGGTCTCTGAGACTGACTACCTTGTCTCTGCAGTTCAAGGTAGCATTATGCGTAGATAACCAATCCATCCCTAGAATGACATCAAAGTCTGTCAACTCTAGAACCACAAGGTCAGCTGGAAGGTATCTACCCTCTATACACACTGGACTGAACCGACAGACTGACTCTGCCAATGATGGGTCACATTTGGGTCCACTGACCCAGAGAGGACACTCTAACTCGGAGACTATCAAACCCAATCTCTCTACGGCTCTAGAAGCAATAAAAGAGTGAGAAGCACCGGGGTCCATCAAAGCATACACCTCTGAACACCCAATGAGAAGATTACCTGACACCACAGTGTTAGAAGTGTTTGCTTCTTGCTGAGTCAGGGTGAAAATCCGTGCTGGGGCTGACGGACCTGCACCACGGGAACCCATCCCTAATGAAGAGGCTGCCCCTCTTCCTCTTCCTCTGCCTGAGCTCTGAGGTACTTGTAACGACCCCAAAATGGACCGTCACCGGCGCTAGGATTCAGGTCGGCTTAAGGCCGCCAGAACCCGTAGCAAGCCTGCTATACTCTCTGTGTACCTGTAAACCTCATACATGATCATACATTTTCTGTGAAAATAAAACTCTTTGCTGAACCAAGGCTCAACCTGTGCATGCACTATCTCTGTACTCTGTACTCATGTACTCTATACTCTGTATCCCTGACTAGAGCTTGCTCTAGATGGGTTAACTCATACCTGTTAAGCCTGGTTGTCACATACAGGAAAACATATATACATATACGGATCATGTACAAACCAAACATCACTAGGTCAAGCAACAACTATTACATCTCTTTAATATTACATGTCCACTCTAAGCTATTACAGATCTCTTCACGTTTCCTGTACTCTGATGGCCTGTCCCTGTACACTGTACACTGAACCTGCAAAACTGGGGTTAAGGGAGTGGGATGAGCTCTATAGCCCAGTGAGTAGAACAGTAAAACATCTCAGTAAAACATGCTCTCATGGAATGCGTCATAACACAGACAAGCCACAACAAGAGTAAACCTGTCACCACATAGTCCCAGTAACTCTGTGCCAGGGCGTAGAATTGAGCACCTGGTCTTCCTGTCATATATGTATATGTGTATATAACACCTCTGTACTTACCATTGCCAGGGCGTAGTCAAAGGCTCCTGGTCTTTGCTATACCTGCCAGGGCGTAGTCAAAGGCTCCTGGACTTGCTATACCTGCCAGGGCGTAGTCAAAGGCTCCTGGACTTGCTATACCTGCCAGGGCGTAGTCAAAGGCTCCTGGACTTCCTGTCTGAGACTATTGGATCATTCAGCATTCACTCACATCACCAAATAACAATGCAATGCAACATAGTCGTGAATACTAATGCAATCAACCTATGGCATAAACATGATGCATGAGATATGCTCAAAAGCAGTTTGTAGTTCAATTAAAAGTCATAAGTTTAGTTCCACTCACCTCTGGCTCACTGGACTGACTGACTCTGCAGGCTCTGAACCTCTGGAGCAGGACTCACTGCTGCTCTCTCTGGTTCCTCTGGTCTGTATAAACACATAAAGACTCAAATGAGGGACCAAACTATCATAAGACTACCTCTCTTACACTACCCAAGAAACCCCTTCATCTCACTCTAAAACTCATGCAAAACATGCAAAAGAAAAGCTGGACAGAACACTTTCGGCGGCAGGTTCGGCGGCCGAATGTCCTCTCCAGAGACGAAACTCAAGCACCTTCGGCGGCACCTTCGGCGGCCGAATCCCCCACACAGAGCCGAACATGCAAAACTCGCGGGGGCAAACTGTGGCAGCCTAAGCCACCATACAAGAGGTTCGGCGGCCGAATGAACCTTCGGCTACCGAACCTGAGTTCATCCAGAACTCAGCTTCAACGGCAAACCATCTCCTCCTTCCCTTCAAACTCTCCAAACATGCCTACCTCCTCTACTCAACTCACATATACTCATGTATATGTCCCCAGGGGTCCAAAACTAGCTACTAACCCCAAACAACAAAACAAAGATAACACATCAACATGTCTACATACATAAATCATCAAAAACTACCATGAATAACCTAAGCATGCTTCTCCTTCCTTTAACCCTTCAGAAAAACATATAAACAGGGTCTAAAACTGCCCTTACCTCTGGAAACAGGAAGATACACCCACTGAACAAAGGAAAACAGATCAACTCTCAACATCTCAAAAGCGTAACTTTTGTTTCTCTCAACTCTCAACACCTTTGCTGTAAGAACAACCAAAAACATGTACAGATGAGTCATAAGAGACGTGGCCATTCCATAGCAAGAATCTGAGGCCAACACTTGTCAAAAAACATGACTCAGCTCACTAGCCAACTCATCGTCGGCTGCCCAATCACATGTAAGACCATGCAATCGTTCGGGGGCCGAACTTGCAAGCCGAACATTGGGCACTTTCGGCGGCCGAACTTATCTTCGGCGGCCGAACTTGGCTCCTCTGCCTTGGTTCATTTCAACTCAAAACTCAAAACTAAAGAACTGTAAAACCATAAATCACCTCATAACACATAGAAACCATAACTCCTACCCTTATAGAATCCCAACACCCCGGATTCCATCAGACAAAAGGAATTCCGGTGTCGGATTCGAGCCGGGTATTACAGTACTGCTGAAGCTACTGACTGGACCACACTACTAGAGGTCACCTACTGGGATGATGCCACTAAAGTCGCCTGAGGGCATTCTCGTGAGAAATGACCCTCCTGCCCACATTTATAGCAGGCTGAAGATCCCATCTGACAAGGTCCTCCATGTGGTCTACCACATCTCCTACACACTATTCTGCCTGAACCAGCACCAGAGCCACTACTCATTCCCAGACCTGACTTGCCTCTGCTCCAGAACTTTCCTCCCTTGAACTTGGACTTCTCTCCCTTCTTGCTACCAGAAGCTGTTACACTGGGGGCCTGAGAACCCGCAGGCTGTGCCGCTTGCTGCTTTACTGATCCCTGTAAAATGGCACTCGCCTCCATCTTTCTGGCTGCATCCACGATAGAGTGGAAACTCTCTTTCTCTGCTGCAAGAATCAAGGAGAAATACCTAGGATGAAGTCTGGTGGCAAATCTCCTTGCCTTCTTCTGGTCAGTGTCATATGCCTGACCCACAAACGGTAACAGTTCCAAGAACTTGTCTGTGTATTCATCAACACTCATTCCTTCCGTCTGCCTTAGCTGCTCAAATTCCACCACTTTCATCTCCTTGGAACTGTCTGGAAAAGCCCACCCAGCAAACTCATTGGTGAACTCTTCCCATGACATGCTGTCTATTATGGGGGCCACATAATTCTTGAACCAGTCTAGCCTTCTTACATTTCAAAGTAAACCCTGCCATCTCAATGGCTCTGCTGTCATCTGCTCCCAACTCACTGGTTATCATCCTAACTGATCTGAGGTATTCAAATGGATCATCTCCCGTGTTGAACTTGGGAGCATCCAATTTCAGGTACTCCATCATCTTTACTTTACCTCCCTCAGATGAGCTAGGTTGAGGTAGTTGAACAACTGGGGCTGCTGGTTCTGGTGGTGGTGGTACTGTTTCTCTGGGTTCTGACTGTACTGGATTTGGATGATAAGGTGGAGGTGGATACATGTGGTATGGTGGGTAATAAGATGGATAAGGCATGTAGGGCATATATGGTGGCTGTGGGGTAAAAACAGAGTAATCCGACGTACCTCCCATCGGATATCCCGAACCTGGTGGAAAGGATGGATAGCCATGCCCCGAGGCCTGGGTGCCTCCTTGGGACTCCCCCATGCCTTCTACAGACACTCCCATACTCATACTTCCATCTCCTCCTTGATCAACATCTCTGGCCCTTCTCATCTCTTCTGAACTGCCTCCTCTGTCTAAGCCCCTTCTGCTCTCATCAGAGGACCTTCTAGGGTCCCTTGATGTTCCCTCCCTGCTTGACCTGTGAGATCTTGCCCTTGGCAATGCAGGAGGACGAGCACTTGTTCCTTCCCCTTCTGATGGGACTCTAGTCAATCTGGCTGATCGACGAGCTCCTCGCATCTTAACTCTCTGGAAACAACACATAACATAACAGAGCACATCAGCACATATAGTCCATGAATAAAACATGAACCCTCAAACATGCAATCACATGTAAGCAATGCACATGCATAAATCATGGCATTTCACATCATCACATAGATAAGACTCACATCCTATCCTAGTGGACATGTTTTCCTATTGTGCTTGACCAACTAAACCTCTATGAGCCCAACTCTATCTCTATAGGTCCGACCATATGAACCTAGCTGCTCTGATACCACTCTGTAACAGCCCGGTAACCGAACTGCTACTGGCACTAGGATCCAGATCGACTTAAGGTCGCTGGGACCCATAGTAAGCCTGCTATACTGACTGTGAACCTGTGAAATCCCATACATGATCGTACATTTCTTTTTAAAATTAAAAACTTTTCTCTATTTCCAAGGCTCAACCTGTGCATGCACAATCTTTGTACTATAAAACCCCTACTAGAGCTCTCAAACATCTCTAGGCGGGTCATCTCATAAGATGTTAAGCCTGGTTTTCAAATCTCATAGAAGTATATCAAAATAAACAGACCATGTATATATCAAAGGGATTACAACACATAAGTCAAGCACAATTCTACACACTATACATCATCAACTATCTCTTTATATTTACATGTCCACACTAGTCTATTACATTCTCAAATTTCTTCTCTTGTACCCAATGGTCTCCCTCTGAACTCTGGACCTGCAAAACTGTGGTGGTGGGGGGTGAGCTATACTAGCCCAGTGAGTAGAACATATATAAAAACATGTTAAGAAAACATGATCTCATGAAATGCATCATCCACAAGTAAGTCACATCATCTGAGAATGGACGGACCAAAAATCCCTCGAATTGAGCCTGGTCCCCGCAGGGCTGTTCCAGCACTCCACATCATCTGGGTACCTTGGTACCAGGTATCTGGTCCCCGTAGGGCTGTTCCAGAACCTCCTGTGAGAGCTAATGTATCCATACTTGTCCATTCAAATATGTACGCAATGTACAAGGAGCCATGCCAAGTACAAGGATAATGCAATGCGTCATCTTCGTGTATACTAATGCAAACAATCCTATATTCATCATGATGCATGAAACATGCTAGAAATATGATGCTTTATCAAAACTTAAGTTTAGTTCCACTCACCTCTGGTAGACCCTGAACTAACTCTGCAGGTACTGAAGCAGTGCTCACTGCTGCTCTCTCTGATTCCTCTGGTCCGTTCCTACACAGGTGGACGCATATGAGGGACTCAATTAGCTCTAGAACAACTCTATAAAACTCCCCCAATAGCCCTCTAAAAGATCCTAAAACAATCACATAAATCATGCAAAAGAAGGCTGGACAGGGCACTTTCGGCGGCAGGTTCGGCGGCCGAAAGCCCTCTCCAAAGATGAAAGTCGCCAACTTTCGGCGGCCGAACTTCATGCTTCGGCGGCCGAAAGTCCTTTCGGGGCAAGGTTCGGGGGCTAAAATCACTTCAGAGCCGAAAGTCTATAACCTTCGGAGGCACTTTCGGCGGCCGAACCTTGCCTCCAGAGACGAAACTCGATTTTCGGAGGCAAGCTTTGGTAGCCGAAACTGCCTCCACAAGGGGTTCGGCGGCCGAACCTGGTTTTGCCCTAAGGGCAGAACCTGCTCTGCTTCATGCAAAACTTCCCCCAAAACCTACTCAACATGCATAGCAATTACACCCAACTAGCACATACCATATATCATGCATAAAGGGGTCTAAAACTCCTTAAAAACTCCAACAAACACAACACATAACACTCAAACATGCTTGAACACCAAAGATCACCAAAAACCTCCTTAAACCTAAACATGCATAACTAGCCATAACCCCCATAAATCTTTCAAAAACCAAGAAAGGAAGCTCAGGATCTTCACTTACCTCTTCCAAATAAGAGATTGGATGATCCTAACGTGGAGTTATGAGGAAATCCTCACTCAAAGGCCAAACTTCCCAACTTTGCTCCTTTTGCTCAAAAACTTCAAAAACACATGAAAATCCATCAAAACCATAAAAGATTTGTGAAAACATCAAAACTCACCCAAGGAAGATCATGGTCTCACCTGGTCTGAAGAAATGGATAGCAAAATATCCACTTAAACCGACCTAGGGCCTCTTATAGGTGGTTGGCCAGACCACCTTCGGCGGCCAAACGTGAAACCAAAACTCATGCAGTTTCGGCGGCCGAAAGTCCACCTTCGGCGGCCGAAACTAGCTTTTCTGCCTTGGTGCATTTCTTTCAAAAAACTCATTTCCTTTTCCCTTAAAACATTAAAACTCATAAAATAACATATAGCAAACACAATCCCCAGCCCTTCTAGAAAATTTCGACACCCCGAATTCCGCCGGACGATAGGAATTTCGATGCCGGACTCTAGCCGGGCATTACACCAAATGACTAGAGGAGTAGGTCATAGGAAAGCAATTTTTCTGGTTTTGCTTTTTGCCTTTGCAATTTTTTTTCCTTTCTTTTTCTGGATGACACCCTTTAATTTTAACATAAACATATGGTCTAGACAATATCCTTAAATTCACTCTTGACAAAGAGTAGCAATTCATTTAAAAGATCGTGCATTCATTATCTAACAATTAAAATACGGACTATACTTCATGAACTCTCAAAATAAAACTTAAAAACAAAACTAACAAAATGAACAAGGATAAATTTACTTTGTTTAGGCTAGCATACAAATTGATAAAAACTTGAATTTTTTGATAAGGACATATCAATTTCTGATGGCAAATAGAAATTGTAAAAATAATTTTTTTTCTTTTTTTAATTAAACCTCATAACACTGAGAAATAGAAAAATTAAAATAAGAGAATTGAAAAAAATGACAAATCAGCAACCGCAAGTGTTGAGAAACTGCTGAAAAAGTACAAGTGCTGAAAAACTGCTGAAAAACAGAAAAACAGAGCAAGTCATTCAAGCATGGGCAAGCCTTTAACAGCAAGCAGAAAAATTTGTGCAGAATAACAGAAGAAAAAAAATACAATAGAAACAAAACATAGTATGTAGAATCAGCCCTTATGGCAATCACAAAGAAACACTTTTGTGTCAACTTTTCTCCCCCCTACACTTACTTCTTACATTATTCTCAATGTGGAAAAAATTCAAGTAACAGTGAAGCTCATTATAAATAAATTAGCATAAATGAGTAAAAAGAAACTTCCTTGAGTAAATTGCCTCCAGAACTTCAGGCTGATGGTGGTTGGGGTATAGGCAACCTCAATTAAGAGAGAATGACATCCAATTTAGCATTAATGTGGTACATTTTTGCCTTAATTCTGGCTAAGCGAGCTTGATCATCAGGTTCTGGAGGTGCTGCTGAGGTGGCTGGGGCTGACTTGTCCTCTATCCGAAATAAACTCGATCGTGGTGGAATGATAGGACTTAGATGACAAATTTTGAGTTATTGCGGAGAATATTAGGATTAGGTTATGGGTTCGAGCCTTCCACATCTCATTTTACCTTTTCTCAACTTTTTTTTTATTTTTTAATCTTAACCATCCATCTAGAATAAATCTCAGCCGTTAATTTCCTAACTATATATATTATTTCTAATTACAAACCCTAGCCATACATTTACTCCTTTAGCTGCCTCTCTTCTTCCCTCCTCTCCTCTTCATCGCAGCTAACACAACAAGGCAAACACGATGCCATCACACTCATTCAACCGTCTCTCTTCTTCCCTCCTCTTCTTTCATTGCGCCTAACATAGCAGCAAGGCAACCATCGTGCTGTCGCACAACACCACTATCACGCTGTCACATAGCACCACCATCGTGCAGCAACATCATCGTACCATTGCGCAGCACTCTCATGCTGTTCCACAGCAGAATCATCGTGTTGTCGCACAATCGCATTGTTGCACCATTGAGCAACAACATCCTCGCGCCATCATGTAGCAACTTTGTCTAACAGCAACATATCTCAAGGATTCCTTCCCGTAGCGTTTTACTTTGTTATTTGAATTTAAAACATTGTTGTTTTTTTTTTCAATTTGTAATATAAATTTTGATTGTTGAGATTTGATATTGAATTAGTGTTAATATTTTTATTATTATTATTATATATTTAATTAGTGTGGTGAATATAAGAGGAGGAGGAGGAGGAGGAGCAGGAGCTGGTGGGGAAGGGGAAGGGAAGAAGAAAATCGATTATCGAATCAAATTAAATTGATTTATTTCGATTTGATTTGATTTAATTCGATTCGATTGTATATATAATTCAATTTGATTCGATTTTAATTATTAATTAAAATTTAATTTTTAATTTTTTTTAATTCGCTTAGTCTTATATCTTATTTTAAAATGAAATATATTATATTTTTTAATTTATATAAATAAATATAAACTAATTTTTAAAACGAAATAAAAGCATAAAGCATATTTAGATAAAAGTGTTTGCATATTAAAAAAAAAAAAGAATAAAAGTGGCACGTTCAAATTGATAAATTAGGTTTAATTACTTAAAAGTTAAAAAACGCTTCATCAAATAAGTCAAATTGGATTGACTCAATTAAAACAAGTTCACATTCACCATGAACAATCATTTGTCAATCATTTTTCTTTCAACATTTTCATTGGAAGTCGTGAAATTGAATTTCATCTATCGAATAACCCAATTCATATGGCTTATCATAAATACTTTACTCGTTTTAAAAATAATTGTAATTTTTGTTTTGCATCTTAATTTAAAAATAGAGTAATTGTGTTAATTTCACTAAAATCTTTCATGGTTCAGATTAGCTTTCGATGGGATGTGAGCTGCACACAATTCAGCTTTTTTTTTTTTTTTTCCTTTTTTTCCTAGCCCAGACACGTTTATTAGCAACTATATATTTTACACAGTTAAAAAAATATTTCTTCCAAAAAAAAAAATTCTAACTAATGCATTGATATTTATATATCATGCAATGCATTTGAATTGTTATTTTTTTAAATTAGTTGCCAATAAATATTAAACTTAAGAAAAATTTAGATTGCAAATAGGAAAAGAAAAACGTGTATTATGTGAGGAGAAAAATGGGAAATAGAAAAAAAAAAAAGAGAAAAATTGTGACTGGAAGAAAGGCAGCCCACGTCTCATAAAAAAGGTAATCAAAGAGTGGGAAGCAAATTTTTCAAAAATTAAAATTGAAAACTAAAATTAAAAAATAATAAAAAATAATAATAATAAATTAAAAATTAAAAATATCACTTTCGACTTTTATTTGATTCAAACTTTAATAAAATTTATTATCAAATATTGATTTTTATTAAATTTCAATTTCTTTTTCTTTTGAATTCACCTTTCTAAATTTAAAACTTTAATTTTTTTCTTTTACCTTAATTTTTATTAAATTATTATTTTAATTTTAATTAAACAAATGAAAGAAAAAATTTATTTTAATTTTAAATTTTATTGTACTTTTAAATCCTAACTTATGATTATTTTGATACTTTTTATTTCTATCTATTAGAAAGTTTGTTAAACAGTAATAAAGATTGATTTATGTTTAAACTTACCCAAACCAATTCTAACACTTGAAATGCGTTTGAAAATAGTAGAAAATACTATAATATTGACTTTTTCTTTTTTGAAGGTCAGTCCCTGAATCTACACATTCAAACTAAAATTACAATCCTAAGTCCCAGTAGAATTTCTCTAAAAAAAAAGGTACCTACATGAAGCCCATAACACCGCGAGTAAGAATATAATTTTATTTTATGAAAAACGCGAATCTAAGGGTTTGAAAACTCACCATCAACTTTATGGTCTCTAAAATTTTTTGGTATAAAAAAATTATGAGAT
Source organism: Manihot esculenta (assembly GCF_001659605.2). Lineage (NCBI taxonomy): Eukaryota > Viridiplantae > Streptophyta > Magnoliopsida > Malpighiales > Euphorbiaceae > Manihot > Manihot esculenta. Next base: position 333,334 of record NC_035161.2, on the reverse strand, counting down.
TGATGTCTACACGTGTAATACCCGGCTAGATCAGACATCGGAATTCTTACCGTCCGGTGGAATTCGAGGATGTTAGAGGTTTCTAGAAGGGTAGAGTGAAGGTTTTCTAAAAGATTTTTAAGAGTTTTTAAGGTGGTGACTCAAACCGGATTGAGTTTTGAAGAGAAAGGACAAAGGAGACTTTTGTCACTTTCGGCCACCGAAGGTTAAGTTCGGCCGCCGAAAGTGATAGAGTTTCGGCCCCCGAAGGTTAAGTTCGGCCCCCGAAAGTTGCATGGTTTTGCATGCAGTTTCGGCAGCCGAAGCTGGGGTGGTCGGCTAAGCTGTGCATGCTCCTCAGTCCGTGATTTGGCCAGCTGTTGCCTCCAGATCATGGCGAGGGGGTTAAGCCACGTCTCCCTTGACTCATCTGCAAGCTTTAATCAGCTTATGCAGAGGGTTTGGTCATTTGCCAAAGGGTTTGAAGGTTTTTGAGAGAAAACGAGAGAAAAGTGAGTTTTGGTGGTTTGAAGCTGGAGAGGAGAAGTTGCTGAGTTCAGTTGTTCCAGCTTCTGTCTTCAAGAGGTAAGGGAAGTTTTTAGTTGTTTTAATGAGTTTTTACCAGCTTTTAAAGAGGGAGTAAAGAGTTTATGCATGAGTTGCATGCTTAAGTTAGTTTATGTGTTTTGATTGATAAAGCATGATTATGTGTTATAGTTTCTGTTTTGTTGGGGTTAATAGGTAGTTTTGGACCCCTTTGGTCATATACATGAGTATATGTGAGTTGAGGAGTAGAGTTATGCATGTGTTGAAGGTTTGGAAGGGTTGGAAAGCTTGCTGGCGCGTGAAGCTGAGTTTCTGGATGAACTCAGGTTCGGCAGCCGAAGGAGGAGTTCGGCCGCCGAACATGCCCAAGGTTCGGATCTGTTCTGGACATTCGGCCGCCGAAGGTGCTGCCGAAGGTGTTCTGTCCAGCCTTCTTTTGCATGTTTTATGTGATTGTTTTGAGAGGTTTTAGAGGGATTCTTGGGAAGATGTTTAAGAGTTATGATAGAGTATGTTTGACACCTCATTCGAGTCCATTTGATTCAGGACTGGACCCGAGAGATCGAGGAGGTCATCAGAGTTAGAGATTGCAGAGTCAGTTCAGTATCTGCTAGAGGAGCAGAGGTGAGTAGAACTAAACTTAATGTTTTATATTAAAGTAACAGATTGCTTGTTTGAGCATAGTTCATGCATCATGGATGCTATGATTTATATCAGGGTGATTGCATTAGAATCACGAAGATGTTGCATTGCATAGTTATTATATGAGTTGGGTAAATACTGAATGATCCAATAGTTCCCAGACAGGTATAGAGAATCCAGGACCCCATTCCATGGCCTGGAAGATTAAAAAGTATGCATGGTCATAATTATAAAGGAAAGTCAGGACCTCATCACTGGCCTGACAGATTAAAATGAATATACGTTGCATGTATGCATGACAGGAAGACCAGGACCCCAGTCGATGGCCTGGCACGATACAGATACTGGGACTATGTGGTGACAGGTTTATTCATTGATAGTGAGGATTGGACCAAGGCGACATCAATAGCCCGTCGAGGGAGTTTTGAGGTCATGTCTAATCCAAGATGTGAAATGTTTGAGTTGTGACACATTTCATATAAAGTATGTATGAATGAACTGTTTTCAGTGTTTCTACTCACTGGGCTTTAGTAGCTCATCCCTTTCCCTTAATCCCAGTTTTGCAGGTTTCAGAGTAGTTGGGAAGAGTAGGAGCATCAGAGTATATGCTAGAAGATTGCATGTGTAATAGTATAGTATGGACATGATGTAAAATAAAGAGATATTGTAAAATGATGTAATAGATAGTCAGTCAGTGTGTATATGAGATAGAATGTGCTTTTGCCTATAGTATGAGTATGTTGATCCCTTGAGTATATACATGTATCCTGTTTTATAGTTTCTTGATGAGAAATGAGTCAGACCAGACTTAATAGATGTTGTGTTTCGAAAACCCAGTGACATATATCAGATACAGAGGAAAGACCAGGTTTGATTCCTATGATCCACAGAGAGGCCATTGGGGAAGACCGGGTTTGATTCCTGCGACCCTATGGTAGCCAAGTTAACTTATGATATGCTGACCCTTACAGAGTGGGCTCTGTGCTGCTGTGCGCACAGTGCATGGAGGTTACTTGGTAGAGCATCACTGGTTAGCCCCTGAGGGGTAGTTCAGACTAGTATATCTGAACATTGGTTCATATGATTGGACCTACAGAGTGTTTTAAAGGTTAAGTCTGGTAGTTTTGAAAGAAAAGTTTTACAGATGTCGGATCATGTATGGGATTTTAACAGGTACACAGAGTTCATAGCAGGCTTACTACGGGTCTAGGCGGCCTTAAGCCGATCTGGATCCTAGTGCCGGGCGGTTCGGGCCGTTACAGAGAGGTACCGGTTTCCGGGTCGTTACAGATTGGTATCAGAGCATAGGTTCCTCAAAAGTACGATGTTTTACATTGGAAAGAGGTTGGTCTCGAGGTTATAGAAAGGCAAAGCACAATAAGCAGAATCATGTCCACTAAGATAGGAAGTTGTTTGCATGCTGATGTGAAATGCCCATGAGTATAAGCATGAGTATTAATGTTCTGTTCTACATGCATGTATATGATATAGGTTCATGTGTTTTCATATGAACATGTGTGCTCAAGATTGTTTCTATATGTTTTGTTCTTCAGGAAAGCTAAGATGAGTAGTTCTGTGGAAGTAGATCCTTCTGAGAGATCTTTTGAGGAAAGTAGAGAAGGACTGAATCTAGAAAGAGTATCAGGAGACCAAAGAAGAGATATAGGTGTACAGGTGAATATGAAAGAAGAAAATGTTCAGACTCAGAAGACTGAAATGTCAGGTGGAGGAAAGAGTGAACCTTCTACTTGGAGTACAGCTACCTCGAGAGGAGTGAAGTGGGGAAGAACTTTGAGTAAGAAAAAGAGCAGGTTTTGGAAGAATTTAAAAGTTAGTATGAGTTCTGGTCAAGGTAAACCAAAGTGTGAGAGATGTGGAAAATTGCATAGAGGAGTTTGTTTAGCAGGGACCACAGCTTGCTATAGGTGTGGACAGGAGGGGCATATGATACGTGAGTGTCCCACAGGTAGAGTAGCTCAGGATAGTAGGCAAGGAAGAGAGGTTGATACATCTGAGACAGAGCTGCCAGGTATGTTCATTCAATTTTTCTTTAAATGATCTGCGGTGTTTATTTTTGTAGACCATAGTGAAATTATGCTAAGAGTAAGAGTATAAGGAAGAAGGATAGAGTAAGAAAGTCAGAGAACAGAATAAGTTACAGAAAAAGTAAAGTAAGATTAAGCAGAAAACAGAACAAGAGACAGAGAAGTAAGAATGAGTGCAGAAAGAGATTAGAGATAGTCTGGGATTAGTGGTAGTTGAGGCAGAGGAAAAAGGGTGAGCCTTTTCTTCAGTAGGATTCCCGAGGGAAGTTCCATTAGCTTTAGCTTGGATCTTCACCCTGACCCAGTAGGAGGCTAACACATCATACACGGTGACGTCAGATACGTTCACTTAGAAGTGTTTAGATGTGTGTGCTGTTGGTTTTAGACCTCAGTGTTTCGCTTTCCTTGTTGTTTATGAGCCATTGATATAGTGGGTTTGATGATTTCTGAGCTTAGAATGTTTTCTCACGGTCAGTGGACCTAAGTGTGATCCATCTGATGCAGAGTCAGATAGTACAGTTTAGAGTTTATAGTGAGTAGATGCTATCCAGCTGACCTTATGGTTCTAGGGGTGACTGATGATGTCAACCTAGGGCGTATTGGCTAGCTACTCATAGTACTACCTGTGTCCACAGAGACAAGGTAGTAGAGTTCAGAGCTAAGGATGGATCAGAGATAGTCCTATAGAGGACAGGGTACAGAGTATAAGAGATGCTCAGAGGTTTGATATCAGTCCATCAGGCTCATAGGACTCAAGAAAGGTTATCAGAGGGTTCCGGCTCTTGTGAGCAGATATAACAGTCAGGACAGGGAATCAGCCTCAGTGCCCATTCCTAGTGAGTACTAGATGTTTCCCAGCCTAGCTGTCAGGTTTCCCATATGTCAGGGAGTCAGAGTTGAGAATGGGAGTGGTGTCTGGACACAGAACCATCTTATTCTTTTCTTCTACCCGACAGGATGGTACCTGCAGATAGAGAGACAGAGAGAGAGAGTAAGAATAGTAGCAAAGTTAGATAAAGGTTTTATCTAACCTAGTACCTTACCCTGGAATGTTTCCAGTATGGTTGCGGGAAACGAAAGATAATTCCTTAGGAATTGATTATTAGTGACAGTTACTCCTAGGTAGAGTTAGTGGTCTAATAGAACAGTTAGTAGAGCCAATTCTGTTCTAATCAAAGAAGATTGGATTACAGATTGGTATGATCAGAGTACAGATTGGAGTAATACCTGTTGCGAGTAGATTAAATCAGTTTAGTAAAGAAGACGAAAGGCGGGCAAGGATTAGGAGTACAGGTTGATATCAGATTGGTATCGAACCTCCTGATTGGTAGAAAAGATTGGTGATCTATAACTAGTTGTGATTCCAGTGTGATTACGGCTTCATATCATTATAGATTGGTATCTGTTAAGCATTAAAAAGTGAGAGTTTTCACAAAGAGATTAGTTTAGTTAAGAGAAAGAGAAGAGTAAGGATCAGAGTAGCGCAGCGAAAGCTGTGGAGTTCAGAAAAAGGTTATGAGTATGAACTCAGATCAGTAGAGTAGAGGTATAGATTTTCTCTTTAGAGAAAAGTGATAAGCTTTCCTTGCTTATTTGTTTGTTTTTTTTACATTCGAGGACGAATGTTTTATAAGGGGGGAAGATTGTAATACCCGGCTAGATCAGACATCGGAATTCTTACCGTCCGGTGGAATTCGAGGATGTTAGAGGTTTCTAGAAGGGTAGAGTGAAGGTTTTCTAAAAGATTTTTAAGAGTTTTTAAGGTGGTGACTCAAACCGGATTGAGTTTTGAAGAGAAAGGACAAAGGAGACTTTTGTCACTTTCGGCCCCCGAAGGTTAAGTTCGGCCGCCGAAAGTGATAGAGTTTCGGCCCCCGAAGGTTAAGTTCGGCCCCCGAAAGTTGCATGGTTTTGCATGCAGTTTCGGCAGCCGAAGCTGGGGTGGTCGGCTAAGCTGTGCATGCTCCTCAGTCCGTGATTTGGCCAGCTGTTGCCTCCAGATCATGGCGAGGGGGTTAAGCCACGTCTCCCTTGACTCATCTGCAAGCTTTAATCAGCTTATGCAGAGGGTTTGGTCATTTGCCAAAGGGTTTGAAGGTTTTTGAGAGAAAACGAGAGAAAAGTGAGTTTTGGTGGTTTGAAGCTGGAGAGGAGAAGTTGCTGAGTTCAGTTGTTCCAGCTTCTGTCTTCAAGAGGTAAGGGAAGCTTTTAGTTGTTTTAATGAGTTTTTACCAGCTTTTAAAGAGGGAGTAAAGAGTTTATGCATGAGTTGCATGCTTAAGTTAGTTTATGTGTTTTGATTGATAAAGCATGATTATGTGTTATAGTTTCTGTTTTGTTGGGGTTAATAGGTAGTTTTGGACCCCTTTGGTCATATACATGAGTATATGTGAGTTGAGGAGTAGAGTTATGCATGTGTTGAAGGTTTGGAAGGGTTGGAAAGCTTGCTGGCGCGTGAAGCTGAGTTTCTGGATGAACTCAGGTTCGGCAGCCGAAGGAGGAGTTCGGCCGCCGAACATGCCCAAGGTTCGGATCTGTTCTGGACATTCGGCCGCCGAAGGTGCTGCCGAAGGTGTTCTGTCCAGCCTTCTTTTGCATGTTTTATGTGATTGTTTTGAGAGGTTTTAGAGGGATTCTTGGGAAGATGTTTAAGAGTTATGATAGAGTATGTTTGACACCTCATTCGAGTCCATTTGATTCAGGACTGGACCCGAGAGATCGAGGAGGTCATCAGAGTTAGAGATTGCAGAGTCAGTTCAGTATCTGCTAGAGGAGCAGAGGTGAGTAGAACTAAACTTAATGTTTTATATTAAAGTAACAGATTGCTTGTTTGAGCATAGTTCATGCATCATGGATGCTATGATTTATATCAGGGTGATTGCATTAGAATCACGAAGATGTTGCATTGCATAGTTATTATATGAGTTGGGTAAATACTGAATGATCCAATAGTTCCCAGACAGGTATAGAGAATCCAGGACCCCATTCCATGGCCTGGAAGATTAAAAAGTATGCATGGTCATAATTATAAAGGAAAGTCAGGACCTCATCACTGGCCTGACAGATTAAAATGAATATACGTTGCATGTATGCATGACAGGAAGACCAGGACCCCAGTCGATGGCCTGGCACGATACAGATACTGGGACTATGTGGTGACAGGTTTATTCATTGATAGTGAGGATTGGACCAAGGCGACATCAATAGCCCGTCGAGGGAGTTTTGAGGTCATGTCTAATCCAAGATGTGAAATGTTTGAGTTGTGACACATTTCATATAAAGTATGTATGAATGAACTGTTTTCAGTGTTTCTACTCACTGGGCTTTAGTAGCTCATCCCTTTCCCTTAATCCCAGTTTTGCAGGTTTCAGAGTAGTTGGGAAGAGTAGGAGCATCAGAGTATATGCTAGAAGATTGCATGTGTAATAGTATAGTATGGACATGATGTAAAATAAAGAGATATTGTAAAATGATGTAATAGATAGTCAGTCAGTGTGTATATGAGATAGAATGTGCTTTTGCCTATAGTATGAGTATGTTGATCCCTTGAGTATATACATGTATCCTGTTTTATAGTTTCTTGATGAGAAATGAGTCAGACCAGACTTAATAGATGTTGTGTTTCGAAAACCCAGTGACATATATCAGATACAGAGGAAAGACCAGGTTTGATTCCTGTGATCCACAGAGAGGCCATTGGGGAAGACCGGGTTTGATTCCTGCGACCCTATGGTAGCCAAGTTAACTTATGATATGCTGACCCTTACAGAGTGGGCTCTGTGCTGCTGTGCGCACAGTGCATGGAGGTTACTTGGTAGAGCATCACTGGTTAGCCCCTGAGGGGTAGTTCAGACTAGTATATCTGAACATTGGTTCATATGATTGGACCTACAGAGTGTTTTAAAGGTTAAGTCTGGTAGTTTTGAAAGAAAAGTTTTACAGATGTCGGATCATGTATGGGATTTTAACAGGTACACAGAGTTCATAGCAGGCTTACTACGGGTCTAGGCGGCCTTAAGCCGATCTGGATCCTAGTGCCGGGCGGTTCGGGCCGTTACAGAGAGGTACCGGTTTCCGGGTCGTTACAACACGAGCTCTCGAAGAGTATAACACGATGGTGACTTCAGATTTTTGATAGGATGTCTGGTGTGGGAGAAATCTTAGAGAGAAGGTAAAAAAGTCATAAACTTTGAATATTTGATTTCTGCAAACCAAGCGACAATAGTAAACAGTCTGGGTATCTATGCAAAACTCGTAAGGAGAGAAATATAAAGAGACCAATATTGCTTGAAATGGTGGTCGAGAGAGGGAGAAATCGAAGAGAGAGAGAGAAGATACAAAGAAGGATGTCGTCGCGTAGAGGAAAAAAAAGGGTGAGGTTGGTTCGATTTGATCAATCTGATTTGATCGATTCAATTCAATCAGTCTAATTCGATCAGTTTGATTCAATCAGTTTGATCCATTTCTTTTTCAATTATAAAATTTTATTTATGGTCTTTTAGCTCTACACTAGTACCATAAATAAATTTAGAAAAAATCCATAAAATTTCGTAAAAGTCTGATAATTTTTTTAGAACATTAAAATAATTTAAAAACTTTAAAATTTTTATCAATAATAAAATAAAATAAGTAAAGAAAATTTGGATTGTTACATTATGGATCTTGTCAATATCAGTTAACTTCATCAATTCGAATACCTTAATCACTCTCTTCAACAATTTATCTACAATATCAGCATCTAAAGAGCCTTCAAAATATATGCTCCTAAACGTCTACCGCGATCCACTATCTCCCATGGGTCTCCAGGCTTGGAGGTGACAACTGCTAAAACTATTTGTGTGACAAAAGCACCAAGATCTGTATTTAACTAAAAACAAACTGCTGGTGCTACAGGTGGAAATAGAGGTGCAACAGGAGGTACAACTATAGGTGCTGGAGGAGGTGGTGGTGGTGTAGCTAGATATGCCCCTGATATACTATGAGAAGCGAAATCTTCATGCTCATCTCTAGTCTCAGGTAAGACGTGATCTCCCATCCTTTCAAGAGGTAAAGAGGTGTAAATGCATGATCCTTATGAGGTCGACTAATAGAGCATAATTTAGGCCAATTTATCATGACATTATTGATGTTTATTTACACTTTTTGTGTCTAATTTTTTGATTTTAATCTTCTTTTATAGAAAATGGTGTAAAGAGATAATTTGGTGAAAATGCCCCTAAAACTGTCTTAAATGGAGCAAAGGAGAGCAAGCATGCCAAGTGCAACTTGAAATGAGCCAAATAAGGAAAGTAATTTGAAATTCAAATTTCGAATCCTCAAGAAAATTCAAAATTCAAAATCAAGATTCAGCTCATTATGGAAAGTGCTAAATAAGGAAAGTGGCAAATAAGGAAAGTGCAGTCAACATGGCAATTTGAAATTCAAAATCTTAAAGAATCATTTTCCTTATTAAAGAAGCCAAATCTTCAAGAAGCACATTCAGATTTTGAAATTCAAAAATCAGCTTGTCAAAGAAGCCCAAGAAAACATACTTGCCCACTAAGTCTTGCACATTCAAAATTCAAAATTCAAAGTGAGGCTCCACCTCATTAATGTGCAGGATATGGGCGGCACTTGGGCAGCACATGGATATCAACTTGGGCAGCAGCTAGGGCATCACAAAAACCTTATAAAAGAGTCTCTAAGGCTGCCGCACACCCCAAGGAACTTCAAGACACAATTCGGCCAAGAAGGGCCAATCGGCCGCCCATCTCTCCAAGGCTCCAATTCGGTTTTTCATCTTCTTCTTTCCTTTTCTTTTCTTGTTTTTGTTTCAGCCATGAGAGGCTAAAACCTTTTATTCTAGTTGAAAATTAGGTGATGCTTTAGTTGTTTTATGGATTGAGAGACTTGATCAAACATTGTTTATCTTTTGGTTGTTCAATATTTATGCAATTTCATGCTTGATTTCAATATTGCTTTGTTGTTTAGATCTATGTTGATTCTTAATTGCAAAGTAATAATATGTTAGTTTGGATGATTTAAGTCCGTAATTGCTTGGATTGTTCAAACATAAGAACACTTGGTGTAAAAACTAAGGAAGTTGCACGATCTAATGTTGTCACCATACGTTTGGGTAACTAGGATTAGATCTCTCTATTTCTTAATGCAATTGACAGTTGTTTGTTGCCTGAGGTCCAAGGACATTCCTTGGCAACTTGTTGATTAGTGATTAATTAGAGGACGTTCCCTAATTGGTTTAATCATAAGGAGAGATAATAGTGGTGAGAAGCTTCTTCCATCTCCATAACTAATCTATTGAATCAATCAAAAGAACATAAGTGTCAATGATCAATCCCAACAACTGAAGTGGATCCAATTCTTCAACTAGAGCTTTCCTATTATTGATTTCCCTTTATTTTTATTATTAACTTTATTTATTGCTTTTAATATTAGTTTACTGCAATCAATCTCAAAACCCCCCTGTTTACTTTCAGTTTATTTGCTTTCATTTTATTCTTCTCTTTCAATTTATTTTTGTTTCAGTTTATTTTCTTGGTCTTGAAATGAAAAATAGGTGAGTATCAATTCCCTGTGAATACGATCTTTTCACCACTATCTACAGTTGTAAAATTGTTGATAACAGAAAATGTTATTTTTGACCGGCTTCGACAACCGCGATCATCGACCAATATTAACTAGTCTAACTCTACCAACACCATGGCCACAATTGGCACCACAACCTCTACCACCTACTTTTGGCAGCATTGTCCTACAAATGAAGATGACAAAGATATATCAAGATATGATGAAAAGACATCGACACAATAAAGGTCTGCAAAATCTATAAACCTTTGCTCTGATACTATTAAATGTCACACCTTGCCCCTAACATCTACAGAGAAATGTGACAAGATAGGCTGACAGAGTTTTCCATGAAAATATGCTAATTAACATGATAACTTGTTGAATTCTAGAAGTTATACATATATGTGGAAAATAGATCCATGCCAAACATTCATAATTGTCACAACGACATTCCTATTCTCTCTGTGAGGATCAAAAATAATATCTATTTAGTGCTCCCTAAATAATACTAGCAACCTAGGAAAGTATAGATGTATATACATTCAACCCAAAATAATTAAAGTTTACAAAATGAATTCTAGTTGGCCCGACCTCCACTAGACTGTACAGCTGGTGAAGTGGATGCAAGAACAAGTTCAAAAATAAGACTGCTAACTTAGATCACTAAAAAGAATATGAAATATTAAAATATGAGGGGTGAGTATGACTACTCAGTGAGCGGATAAATAAATATTAAAGGGAGAATAGATAAGATTTTGGTACTTAATTGTACCACATAAATATACTAAAATAAGTCAGTTGGATAAATATAATCATTTAAAATAACATTGTTAAGCTGAAATACAATCTGTTGAAGTCATTTATTCAATAAAATAAAATTTGTAAAGGATCTGATATACTCATAATATGCCTCTTATAGATAATGTTGGCATCTCAAGTGCAATAAATAAAAATGCTGACAGCTTGAGAGTAATGCTCACATTTTAGGCTCTATGATGATAATATTGATCCAAAAGCAAATAAAATTATGCTAGTCATACATATGTGCAGAGCTACTCCCAAAGGGCGACCGCTCAATATACGCCCCAAAGGCTATATGTATATTAAACGCTGGTCCCAAAGACAGTATAAATATAAACTGAACTAAGAATGAATCACCTGCTGATGACCGCTAGGTTTCGTCACCCCGGTCTAAGGCCAGGCCCACGAAGGCAGTCCATGGTCCAAAGGCTTCAATTCCTCCTTCAAAAGCTAGGTCCAGCTCGTCTGATCATAGGGCCGGACTCCTTCTGGGCCCCCAATCAAGCCGGCCCTGTCCTCTCGGTCCAGCAATCAGGCCCTCTCTGAACTCAACCTTAGCCCTATTATCCAATCCAGCCCGGAAAGAGGGAAATGACCAACCCGCCCCGCTGGTGGGTCCTCCCGCACATGCGCCGGAAGAGAATTAAATGGCCGTTACGCATGCAGCAGGAGCCTGATATCCTCGTACACACATATCTGTATAGCAGAGACACGTGGCCCAATGATAAAAACTTTGTTGTACGTCGCTAGCAGACGAAAGGAAAGAAATAAAAGGAGAAACCGTCTCCTCAAAGAGTAGCTCTTAGCAAGATTAGCAATACCCTTGTAAAACCCTAATCTCCGGATCTCAGATCATCAATTGGCGCTGTCTGTGGGAAACGCAGTTGATCTTTTCGTCACCTGAGTTTCCATTCTTACAATACCCACTGAGATCCACGATGGCAAACCATAATGAAAACAACAACCTTAACACTCCCAATGAACTGACCTCTGTCCAAGAGGGGCAACATTTCTCTTTTTTCAGTCCTGCCACTCCAAATAATCAACCATCCGTTTCTTCCAATCCCTTGCCGAGCCTGGCAGGGAACGTACCCACCGCTGCCTTGTCCAACCAAGATCCCCAAACCATCGCCTTCCAACTACAAAACACCGCCCATTGGCTGGGGCAGATGATGCAACAATAGAGCCTCAGTACCCCAGCAAATGTACTACCAATGGTAGAAGAACCGAACCAACGAACCCCGGCTACCTTCAACCATCCCCAGACAAACGGGCAAGAAACCAGAGAAAGGGGAAAGAAGATTGCTGGAGACGAAGGGTCGGGAGCCAGGACTCGTAGCAAGCGGGTATCAAGACAACAGGGAGACGGTAAAGGAGGATCAAATGTCTGGGCTGATCAAGGTGGACGAACTCGGACTATGTAAGTCGTTCAACTTGAAGACAAGGACCACCAATGGTTCCATTAGACAAAGCATTGAAAGGATGCCTGATCGAGGTGTCGAGAAGTCCGCATAGGCAAGTCTTAGCTCGGACGCTTAGAGGTTGGACGGATCGGCTAAATTGCGGGATCGACAATCTTTCAATCTCTGGTTGAACAAGCCTGTCGTAACACCAGGATGCTTGACGAAGGTATTAAGGGACCTGCGCCGTGAGAGCAGAGTAATGAGAACTGCACTTATCATCATAAACCCGCACCCACTCACCGCATTTTGGATAATCGCACCAATCGATACTGAAGTAAGGTACACATAATTTGCCACGTGTTGTTAGCACAATTACATGATTGGAAGAATTTACACATGACAGTTATTGAATCTCGAAGTTACATGAGTTAATATGTACATTTATATGAGGTATGGAATTGAGCGATATACGTGATATATTATTGATGGAGAAATATTATCGAAATTAATAATGAGCATCCTCATTATACTCACCCTTTGCAAGCTTTTATTCTGCAGGAAAAGCCTGAATCTCACCATAAACCGACCTGAGACATGAGGACCTCAGGGAAGAAAAAGTCCAATATCCCGAAGATCTCCTGGCACCAAAGGCCGGGATCCCCAAGATCTCCCGGAGCGAAAAAGTCCAGGATCCCAAAGATCTCCTGGCACCAAAGGCCGGGATCCCCAAGATCTCCCGGAGCGAAAAAGTCCATGATCCCCAAGATCTCCTGGCACCAAAGGCCGGGATCCCCAAGATCTCCCGGAGCGAAAAAGTCCAGGATCCCCAAGATCTCCTAGCACCAAAGGCTGGGATCCCCAAGATCTCCCGGAGCGAAAAAGTCCAGGATCTCCAAGATCTCCTGGCACCAAAGGCCGGTGTAATACCCGGCTAGAGTCCGGCACCGGAATTCCTGTTGTCTGGTGGAATCCGGGGTGTTGGGATTCTATATAAGGGTAGGAAGTATGTTTTCTAAGTGTTATGATGTGTTTTCTGGGTTTACAGTGTGATAGTTTTGAGTTGAATGAACCAAGGCAGAGGAGCCAAGTTCGACCGCCGAAGATAAGTTCGGCCGCCGAAAGTGCCCAATGTTTGGCTTCCGAAGTTCAGGTTCGGCCCCCGAATGTTGCATGGTTTTGCATGCGATTCGGCAGCCGAAGCTGAGTTGCTTAGCCAGCAGTTTTGTATCCCTTAGTCAGCATTTTGGACAGGTGTTATCACCAGATCATGTCCAGAAGTTGGCCACGTCTCCCTTGGTTTATTTGCTGAGGTTAAGCAGCTCATACAGAGTGTGTGATAGTTCACAAGGTTTTGTATATTTTGAGGGTTTGACTGTTTTGCAGCAAAAAGCTAAGTTTGTGAGAGTTTGAACGTTTGAGGAGAGTGAATCCGTTTCCCTTGTTCAGAGTGTTCATCTTCTTGAGGAGGTAAGTGATGCTCTTGAACATGTGTTTATGTTTTCTGAAGATGTTATGGCAGTTGTGGAGAGAGATGCATGTTTAGGTGATAAAGGGTGGTTTTGATGATTTATGTATGTATAGATGTTTATGTGTTATGTTTGTTTTGTTGTTTGGGGTTATTAGATAGTTTTGGACCCCTGTGAACATATACTTGCGTATATGTGAGTTGAGTAGATGAGGTATGCATGTTTGGAGAGATTGAAGGGAAGGAGGAGATGGTTTGCCGTTGAAGCTGAGTTCTGGATGAACTCAGGTTCGGCAGCCGAAGGTTCATTCGGCCGCCGAACCTCTTGCATGGTGGCTTAGGCTGCCACAGCCTGTTTTGCATGTTCGGCTCTGTTTGGGGGATTCGGCCGCCGAAGGTGCCGCCGAAGGTGCTTGAGTTTCGTCTCTGGAGAGGACATTCGGCCGCCGAACCTGCCGCCGAAAGTGTTCTGTTCAGCTTTTCTTTTGCATGTTTTGCATGAGTTTTAGAGTAAGAGTAAAGGGTTTCTTGGGTAGTTTAAGAGAGGTATTCTTAAGATAGTTTGGTCCCTCATTTGAGTCTTTTTGTGTTACAGACCAGAGGAACCAGAGAGAGCAGTGAGTACTGCTCCAGAGTTTACTGAACCTGCAGAGTCAGTCCAGAGCCAGAGGTGAGTGGAACTAAACTGATGACTTTTAATTGAACTACAAACTGCTTTTAGCATATCCCATGCATCATGTTTATGCCATAGGTTGATTGCATTAGTATTCACGAATGTGTTGCATTGCATTGTTATTTGATGATGTGAGTGAATGCTGAATGATCCAATAGTCTCAGACAGGAAGTCCAGGAGCCTTTGACTACGCCCTGGCAGGTATAGCGAAGTCCAGGAGCCTTTGACTACGCCCTGGCAAGTATAGCAAAGTCCAGGAGCCTTTGACTACGCCCTGGCAATGGTAAGTACAGAGGTGTTATATACACATATACATATATGACAGGAAGACCAGGTGCTCGATTCTACGCCCTGGCACAGAGTTACTGGGACTATGTGGTGACAGGTTTACTCTTGATGTGGCTTGTCTGTGATATGGTGCATTCCATGAGAGCATATTTTACTGAGATGTTTTACTGTTCTACTCACTGGGCTATAGAGCTCATCCCACTCCCTTAACCCCAGTTTTGCAGGTTCAGTGTACAGTGTACAGGGACAGTCCAGCAGAGTACAGGAAAAGAAAAGAGATCTGTAATAGCCTAGAGTGGACATGTAATAAGAGTTGTAATAGTTGTTGCTTGACCTAGTGATGTATGTTTTGTACATGATCTGTATATGTATGTATGTTTTCTTGTATGTGAAAACTAGGCTTAACAGGTATGAAATAACCCATCTAGAGCAAGCTCTAGTCAGGGATACAGAGTACAGAGTACATGAGTACAGAGTACAGAGATAGTGCATGCACAGGTTAAGCCTTGGTTCAGAAAAGAGTTTTATTTTCACAGAAAATGTATGATCATGTATGAGATTTACAGGTACACAGAGAGTATAGCAGGCTTGCTACGGGTTTTGGCGGCCTTAAGCCGACCTGAATCCTAGCGCCGGTGACGGTCCTTTTTGGGGTCGTTACAGATTGGTATCAGAGCCCTCGGTTCACATGATCGGACCTCTAGAGTCAGTGTTGGGCTCAGACAGGTTAGAAGTGGTCAAGCACAATAGGAAATCATGTCCACTAGGATAGGGTCTTGAGTCCTATCTGCTATGATATGCCATGAGTGTTGTATGTGTATGATTGATATGTGATGTTTATGTGCTAAAGTGGTATGTTATATGTTGTGTTTCCAGAGTAAAGATGCGAGGAACTCGTCGATCAGCTCGATTGACTGGAGTCCCACCAGAGAATGAGAGACCAGCTGCTCGTCCTCCTGCATTGCCAAGGGCAAGGTCTCAGAGATCTAGCAGGGAAGGTACGTCAATAGACCCTAGAAGGTCTGTCGACGAGAGCAGAAGAGGAACAGTTAGGGGAGGAAGATCAGAGGAAAGGAGGGAAGCTATGGAGATTGATCAGTCTAGAGATGACAGCATGGGTATAGGCAGTTTTGAGGAAGGTATGGGAGAGTCGCAGGGAGGTGCTCAGGCCTCAGGTTTTGGCTATCTATCCTTGTTTCAGGAGCCAGAGTATCCGATGGAGGGGATGTCGGAGTACTCGAGTTTTGTGCCATATCCTCCTTACATGCCTTATATGCCTTATCCGTACTATCCACCATATCCTATGTATCCCTCTTCCCCTATACATCCAAGTGCAGCACACCTAGAGCCAAATGAACCAGTACTACCACCAGAACCAGTAGCCCCTGTTGTTGACAGACATGAACCTAGCTCATCTGGAGGTAAAGTCCAAATGACGGAATACTTGAAATTGGATGCTCCTAAATACAACACGGGAGATGATCCATTTGATTACCTCAGAGCAGTTAGGATGATCACCAGTGAATTGGGAGCAGACGATAGGAGAGCCATTGAGATGGCAGGTTTCACAATAAAATGCAAGAAAGCCAGAGAATGGTTTAAGCATTATGTGGAACCTAGAATGGACAGCATGTCATGGGGAGAGTTCGCCAATGAGTTTGCAGGGTGGGCTTTTCCTGACAGTTCGAGGGAGATGAAAGTAATTGAATTCGAACAGCTGAGACAGACAGATGAGATGAGTGTTGATGAATTCACAGATAAGTTCCTGGATCTGCTTCAGTACGTGGGTCAAGCCTATGATACTGATCAGAAGAAAGCAAGGAGATATACTATGAGACTTCATCCCAGGTATGCTTCCTTGATTCTGCCAGCAGAAAAGGAGAGTTTCCATACCATCGTAGACGCAGCCAGGAAAATGGAAGCTAGTGCCAATATTCAGAAACAGGCAAAGGCACAGGCTTCGGGTTCTAAAGTCCCCACACCAAGCAGTAAAAGATGGGATAGAGCGAAAGGAACAAAGAGTAAGTTCTGGAATAAAGTCAAGTCAGGTCTGGGAATAGGTAGTGGCTCAAGCTCTGGCACAGCTCCAGTCTGCAGACGATGCGGAAAACCACATGGAGGAGTTTGTCGGTTGGGATCTACAGCTTGTTTTCGATGTGGACAGGAAGGGCATATTGCTCGGGATTGTCCGCAGATGACTTTTGCACCATCCCAGCAGATGAGTTCAGGCAGTGTGGTACAGCCAGGTGTACGGCCAGCAGCTCCAGTCATGCCTCAGACTAGTGGCAGAGGTAGAGGTAGAGGGGTAGCCTCTACTTCAGCAGCAGGTTCCCGAGGTGGAAATCCGGTAGCCCCAGCACGGATTTTCACAGTGACACAGGAGGAGGCTAACACGTCGAACACAGTGGTGTCAGGTACTCTCATCATTGGGTGTTCAGATGTGTATGCTTTGATGGACCCCGGTGCTTCTCATTCCTTTATTGCTTCGAGAGCCATAGAGCGATTGGGTTTGATCAGTTCTGAGTTAGAGTATCCTCTCTGGGTCAGTGGACCTAGATGTGACCCATCAGTGGCAGTGTCAGTCTGTCGTTTCAGTCCAGTGTTTATCGAGGGTAGATACCTTCCAGCTGACCTTGTGGTTCTAGACTTGACAGATTTTGATGTCATTCTAGGGATGGATTGGTTATCTACATATAGTGCTACGTTGGACTGTCGAGAGAAGTTAGTGAGTCTTAGAGACCAGGATGGGTCAGAGTGTGTCTTCAGAGGAGACAGGAGAGGTACACCCAGAGGTATGATTTCAGCCCTTCAGGCTCGTCGTTTGCTTAGGAGGGGTTGTCAGGGGTTTCTAGCTCATGTGAGAGAGCTAGACAGTCAGGTGAGGGAACCAGCCACAGTACCAGTAGTCCGAGAGTTTCTCGATGTGTTCCCAGACGACTTGCCAGGACTACCACCTGATAGGGAGATAGGGTTTGAAATTGAATTACTGCCAGGTACCAGACCTATCTCTATTCCTCCCTACAGGATGGCGCCAGCTGAGTTAGCAGAGTTGAAAGAACAGTTGCAGGACTTGGTAGATAAGGGTTTCATCCGCCCTAGTACCTCACCTTGGGGTGCTCCAGTGCTCTTTGTCAGAAAGAAGGATGGATCCCTCAGACTTTGTATCGACTACAGACAGTTGAACAAGGTCACTATCAAGAATAGGTATCCCTTACCTCGGATTGATGATCTATTTGACCAGCTAGCTGGAGCAGGTTGTTTCTCGAAAATAGATCTGAGATCTGGGTATCATCAGTTGAGAGTCAGAGAGGCAGATGTGCCTAAGACAGCTTTTCGGACCAGATATGGGCATTATGAGTTCTTAGTGATGCCGTTCGGGTTGACTAACGCCCCTGCAGCATTTATGGATCTCATGAACAGGGTATTCAGTGAGTTTCTGGATCACTTTGTCATTGTGTTTATCGATGATATCTTAGTGTATTCCAGAGATGCAGAGGAGCATGCCCAGCATCTGAGGATCGTTTTACAGACACTGAGAGAGCATGGTTTATATGCCAAGTTCTCGAAGTGTGAGTTTTGGTTACGGAGCATTGCCTTCTTGGGACATGTGGTATCAGCAGAGGGTATTGAGGTAGACCCCAAGAAGATAGAGGCTGTAGCTAACTGGCCCAGACCCACGACAGTGACTGAGATTAAAAGCTTTCTGGGACTGGCAGGTTACTACAGGAGGTTCGTTCAGAACTTCTCAAAGATAGCAGCTCCTATGACCAAATTGACTCAGAAGAACCAGAAGTTTATCTGGTCAGACCAGTGTGAAGAGAGCTTTGAGGAGCTCAAGAGGAGATTGACAACAGCACCAGTGCTAGCTCTGCCTGTCAGTAATGAAGAGTTCACAGTGTTCTGTGATGCATCTCGAGTGGGATTGGGTTGTGTATTGATGCAGAGTGATAGAGTAATCGCTTATGCTTCTAGACAGTTAAAGAAGCACGAGTTGAATTACCCTACCCATGACCTAGAGATGGCAGCAGTTATCTTTGCACTTAAGATGTGGCGGCATTACCTCTACGGGGTTAAATGCGAGATCTTCACTGATCATAAGAGTTTACAGTACATCTTAAGTCAGAGAGAGCTGAATTTGCGGCAGAGAAGGTGGGTCGAATTGCTCAGTGATTATGATTGTCAAATCCAGTACCATCCGGGTAAGGCGAATGTTGTCGCAGACGCCCTAAGCCGGAAGTCACTAGGCAGTTTAGCCCATTTAGCAGCAGAGCGGAGACCAGTTGTGATGGAGCTTTATAAGCTCTTCGATGAGGGATTACAGCTAGAGTTGTCTGGTACAGGTGCGTTGATAGCACAGATGAGAGTGACACCTGTGTTTCTGGAGCAGATAGCTCAGAGACAGCATGAGGACCCTGAGTTGATGAAAATTGCCAGGACTGTTCAGTCAGGCAATAGTGCAGAGTTCAGATTTGACAGTAAAGGGATCCTTCGCTATGGGAGTCGACTTTGCGTACCAGATAAGGGCAGTGTGAAGGAAGACATTATGAGGGAAGCTCATAATGCGAGGTATAGTGTTCACCCAGGAGCCACCAAGATGTATCAGGATCTGAAAAAGGTCTATTGGTGGCCAGCCATGAAGAAAGAAGTGGCACAATTTGTGACAGCCTGTGAGGTTTGTCAGAGGGTGAAATTAGAGCATCAGAAACCAGCCGGAATGCTTAACCCATTACCGATTCCAGAGTGGAAATGGGAGAACATAGCCATGGATTTTGTAGTAGGTTTACCAGTAGCGTCCAACAGGATAGACTCGATATGGGTGATTGTGGACAGACTCACGAAATCTGCTCATTTTCTTCCAGTACGGAGTAACTATTCTGTGGATAAGTTGGCACAGGTCTATCTGGATGAGATAGTGAGATTACATGGAGTTCCCGTGTCTATAGTTTCAGACAGAGGACCTCAGTTTACCTCTCGCTTTTGGCGGAGTCTGCAAAGTGCGATGGGCACGAGATTGGATTTTAGTACTGCTTTCCACCCACAGACTGATGGACAGTCAGAAAGGACCATCCAGACCATAGAGGATATGCTTCGACTATGTGTGTTAGACTTTGGCGGTTCTTGGAGGCAGCATCTACCTTTGGTGGAGTTTGCCTACAATAACAGCCATCATGCGAGCATCGGGATGGCTCCTTATGAAGCTTTGTATGGGAGGAAATGCAGATCCCCTGTTTGTTGGGAAGAGGTAGGAGAGAAGGCTCTTGCAGGGCCAGAGTTAGTGGACATTACCAGTCGAATGGTGCCCATGATCAGAGAGAGAATCAGAACAGCTCAGAGTAGACAGAAAAGTTATGCAGACGTTCGCAGGAAGCAGTTAGAGTTTCAAGAGGGTACTTGGGTATTGCTGAAAGTGTCTCCAATGAAAGGCGTGGTTCGTTTTGGAAAGAAAGGTAAATTGGCTCCACGGTACATTGGACCCTTTGAGGTGTTGCAGAGGATCGGAAATGTGTCGTATAAGCTGGATTTACCTGCTTCTATGGAGAGAATTCACCCGGTATTTCATGTTTCTATGCTACGACAGTTTGTGTCAGATCCGAATCAGGTTCTGAGTGAGCCTGAGGTGGAGATTCATACGGATCTCACCTATATAGAGCAGCCAGTACGGATTCTGGACACGCAGATCAGACAGCTAAGGAACAAGGAGATTCCGATGGTAAAAGTTCTATGGAACCACCATAATCTAGAAGAGTGCACCTGGGAGACGCGGGAGTCTATGCTCCAGCAGTATCCATATTTGTTTTGAGGTTAGTATCCTCCTTGTGTTTTATTTTGTGTTTTAGGAACATCCGAGGACGAATGTTCTTAAGGGGGGGAGAATGTAATACCCGGCTAGAGTCCGGCACCGGAATTCCTGTTGTCTGGTGGAATCCGGGGTGTTGGGATTCTATATAAGGGTAGGAAGTATGTTTTCTAAGTGTTATGATGTGTTTTCTGGGTTTACAGTGTGATAGTTTTGAGTTGAATGAACCAAGGCAGAGGAGCCAAGTTCGGCCGCCGAAGATAAGTTCGGCCGCCGAAAGTGCCCAATGTTTGGCTTCCGAAGTTCAGGTTCGGCCCCCGAATGTTGCACGGTTTTGCATGCGATTCGGCAGCCGAAGCTGAGTTGCTTAGCCAGCAGTTTTGTATCCCTTAGTCAGCATTTTGGACAGGTGTTATCACCAGATCATGTCCAGAAGTTGGCCACGTCTCCCTTGGTTTATTTGCTGAGGTACAGAGTGTGTGATAGTTCACAAGGTTTTGTATATTTTGAGGGTTTGACTGTTTTGCAGCAAAAAGCTAAGTTTGTGAGAGTTTGAACGTTTGAGGAGAGTGAATCCGTTTCCCTTGTTCAGAGTGTTCATCTTCTTGAGGAGGTAAGTGATGCTCTTGAACATGTGTTTATGTTTTCTGAAGATGTTATGGTAGTTGTGGAGAGAGATGCATGTTTAGGTGATAAAGGGTGGTTTTGATGATTTCTGTATGTATAGATGTTTATGTGTTATGTTTGTTTTGTTGTTTGGGGTTATTAGATAGTTTTGGACCCCTGTGAACATATACTTGCGTATATGTGAGTTGAGTAGATGAGGTATGCATGTTTGGAGAGATTGAAGGGAAGGAGGAGATGGTTTGCCGTTGAAGCTGAGTTCTGGATGAACTCAGGTTCGGCAGCCGAAGGTTCATTCGGCCGCCGAACCTCTTGCATGGTGGCTTAGGCTGCCACAGCCTGTTTTGCATGTCGGCTCTGTTTGGGGGATTCGGCCGCCGAAGGTGCCGCCGAAGGTGCTTGAGTTTCGTCTCTGGAGAGGACATTCGGCCGCCGAACCTGCCGCCGAAAGTGTTCTGTTCAGCTTTTCTTTTGCATGTTTTGCATGAGTTTTAGAGTAAGAGTAAAGGGTTTCTTGGGTAGTTTACGAGAGGTATTCTGAAGATAGTTTGGTCCCTCATTTGAGTCTTTTTGTGTTACAGACCAGAGGAACCAGAGAGAGCAGTGAGTACTGCTCCAGAGTTTACTGAACCTGCAGAGTCAGTCCAGAGCCAGAGGTGAGTGGAACTAAACTGATGACTTTTAATTGAACTACAAACTGCTTTTAGCATATCCCATGCATCATGTTTATGCCATAGGTTGATTGCATTAGTATTCACGAATGTGTTGCATTGCATTGTTATTTGATGATGTGAGTGAATGCTGAATGATCCAATAGTCTCAGACAGGAAGTCCAGGAGCCTTTGACTACGCCCTGGCAGGTATAGCGAAGTCCAGGAGCCTTTGACTACGCCCTGGCAAGTATAGCAAAGTCCAGGAGCCTTTGACTACGCCCTGGCAATGGTAAGTACAGAGGTGTTATATACACATATACATATATGACAGGAAGACCAGGTGCTCGATTCTACGCCCTGGCATGGTGCATTCCATGAGAGCATATTTTACTGAGATGTTTTACTGTTCTACTCACTGGGCTATAGAGCTCATCCCACTCCCTTAACCCCAGTTTTGCAGGTTCAGTGTACAGTGTACAGGGACAGTCCAGCAGAGTACAGGAAAAGAAAAGAGATCTGTAATAGCCTAGAGTGGACATGTAATAAGAGTTGTAATAGTTGTTGCTTGACCTAGTGATGTATGTTTTGTACATGATCTGTATATGTATGTATGTTTTCTTGTATGTGAAAACTAGGCTTAACAGGTATGAAATAACCCATCTAGAGCAAGCTCTAGTCAGGGATACAGAGTACAGAGTACATGAGTACAGAGTACAGAGATAGTGCATGCACAGGTTAAGCCTTGGTTCAGAAAAGAGTTTTATTTTCACAGAAAATGTATGATCATGTATGAGATTTACAGGTACACAGAGAGTATAGCAGGCTTGCTACGGGTTCTGGCGGCCTTAAGCCGACCTGAATCCTAGCGCCGGTGACGGTCCTTTTTGGGGTCGTTACAGCCGGGATCCCCAAAATCTCCCGGAGCGAAAAAGTCCAGGATCCCCAAAATCTCCTGGCACCAAAGGCCAGGATCCCCAAGATCTCCCGGAGCGAAAAAGTCTAGGATCCCCAAGATCTCCTGGCACCAAAGGCCAGGATCCCCAAGATATCCTGGAGCGAAAAAGTCCAGGATCCCCAAGATCTCCTGGCAACAAAGGCCGGGATCCCCAAAGATCTCCCGGAGCAAAAAAGCCCGAGATCCCTAAAGACCTCTCGGTGACTTAAGCAAAAATAACTCATAAGAACATAGTCCCGACCTCCCTAAGGGGGCCCAGGACCTAAAGAGGGCAAAAAATGGCGTGCCGACCTCAAAAAGACGCTAAAGCAAAAACAAAAGGCTCAAATTCGAACTCGGATCGCGGGCTGATAAAACTCCAACCTCCAGAAAGGATCTCGAGTCCCAAGGTACAAAAACTTCGATCTCACGACAGTCCAAAATGCCAAAGCGTGTGCTGGCCCTTAGAGCTCGGATCGCAGGCTAGCAAGACCTCGATCTCGTAAAGTAATTAGCATATAAATAAGCCATTTCAACGACTGTATTGTGTAAAAGCGACCTGCTAAAAAGGCCAAAGCACAATGCCGGGCTCAAAGAAAACGAACTCAGTACTGGTAAAATCAATAGACAAACCCAATTAAAACAAGGTATCTGAGCTCGCAATAAAGACAAGATCATAAGTCAAAAACAGAAATGCTCTCAGGATAATAAGAAAAACTTGCAAATCAGAAGCTTAATAAGACTCCTAGCCCAGGTCAGTCCGGATAGCAGAGTCCGAGTAGAAAATAATAATGACGCCCTGTAACGACCCGGAAATCCGACCCGTTGCCGGCGCTAGGATCCAGATCGGCTTAAGGCCGCCGGGACCCGTAGCAAGCCTACATACCTCCTGTAAACCTGTGGGATTCCATACATGAACCATAAAACATATACTGTAAAAATTTTTCTTTAACTTTTTCCAAGTATACCTGTGCATGCACAACTCATAACTATAAACCTCACATTGGAGCCCTCATCAAATGCTCCAATGGGGTAACATAACATACATAATACTTGGATATCATAAAACATCATAGAAAATCAAACATCATGTATTAAAGGAATCCACTACAACTGGGTCTAGCACACTAACTCATCCTCAAAGACATAATTACATTACATAACTGTTAAACATAATACATTACATAATTTTCTCATGTCCACTTCTGACTATACTATTACATAAACAACTTTACTCTTCTGGATTTCCTGGTCTAGCCCGAACCTGCAAACCTGGGGGATTAGGGAGAGGGGTGAGCTACTAGAGCCCAGTGAGCAGAATATAACAAATATCATAATTTTATTTCATGCTGTCATGAAAATGCAACACATCACATACATATCACATCAAGGGTGAACTTGCCACCAATAGCCCTCAATACTTTCCAATAGTGCCAGGGAGGCGTAGAATGGGCTTCCCTGGTCTTTCTCTTACTCATACTGATATACATAACATTTCCAATAGTGCCAGGGAGGCGTAGAATGGGCTTCCCTAGTCTATCTCTTACTCTATGCCAGGGAGGCGTAGAATGGGCTTCCCTGGTCTTTCCAACCACAATACATCATACTCTGGTGAGGACTAAAGGATCATTCAATATTCACCCACATCAACAATCTAAAGTGCAATGCAACATATTCGTGATTTCTAATGCAAACATCCTAAAATAAGCTCATGGCATTCATGATGCATGGGTCATGCTGTTACTTTCATTAATTTACGTTTTAAAACATCAGGAGTTATTCCACTCACCTCTGGCTAGCTCTGACCAGACACTGCAGCTGACTCACTGCTGGGGGCCTCGGTTCCTCGGGTCCGAACCTACACAGGTGGACTGAAATGAGGGACCAAACATACATAAACATGACTCTAAAATACTCCCCAAAAACCCCCTAAAACATCACAAAATCATCATAGAAAACATGCATGAAATGGCTGGACAGGGCACTTTCGGCGGCAGGTTCGGCGGCCGAAAGTCCCTCCAGACCCGAAAGTCAGGCAGGTTCGGCGGCACCTTCGGTGGCCGAAACTGCCGGACAGAAACGAAACTCAAGTTTCGAAGGCAGGCTTCGGCAGTCGAAACTGCCTCCACAAGGGGGTTCGGCGGCCGAAAGTTACTTCGGCGGCCGAACCTGAGTTTCTGCCAAAGGGCAGAAACTTGGCTCCCTTGTGCACACAGCGTCCAAAACCAAACCAACATGCATAAATCCTATTCTACAACACTCACAACAAGCACACAAGCATATAGGGGTCCCAAACTATCCTAAACCCCAACCACATTGCATTAAAACATACAAACATCAACATACATTGCTCAAACATTCAAAAATAACCAAAAACTCAAACAAGCCTATACATGCATTTCTACCCCAAAAACTTGTATAAAACTTACTAAAAACATAAAAGGGTTGTAGATCGGTGCTTACCTCTTGAAGATCGAGAGGAAGAACGATCCAAAACTTGGAGATGGGAGAAATCTAGCTCCTTGGGTCTCCAAGCTACAAACTTGCTCTATTTGCTCAAAAACTTCAAATCAGTAAAAAGCTTGTTAAAACAAGAGAGATTGGGGAAAAAATCATAAAAAATGGACCAAGGGAGAGTAGGGACTCACCGTGGCCGAAAATGGGGAGAAAACTCGCCCGTTTCGGCCATGGAGCCCTTTTATAAGGGCTGCCCGACCACCTTTCGGCAGCTGAACGTGCCCCCTAATCTCATGCAAGTTCGGCGGCCGAACATGAGGTTCAGCGGCCGAACCTGAGAAATCTTTCGGAAGCCAAAATAGCCTCCCAAACTATCCAACGTTCGGCGGCCGAACTTGGGGATTCGGCGGCCGAACCTGGAATTACTTCCTTGGTCCTTTTCATTCAAAACTCAATTTAAATCTTACTTAAATACAGGAAATACATTAAAACATTTTAGAAAAACAAAATTTTACCCTTCTAGAGGTCTCCGACATCCGCGATCCCACCGGACGGTAGGAATTCCGATACCGGAGTCTAGCCGGGTATTACATTCTCCCCCCTTAAGAACATTCGTCCCCGAATGTTCCTCAACTAACATACAAAGCATGGCATCAATCATCATACACATAAAAACAACTAACTCTCACCTCAAAACAGATGGGGGTATTGCTGGAGCATGGACTCCCGTGTCTCCCAAGTGCATTCCTCTAAGTTGTGGTGGTTCCAAAGGACCTTTACCATCGGGATTTCCTTGTTCCTTAACTTTCTGATCTGGGTGTCCAAGATCCATACTGGCTGCTCCTCATAGGTGAGATCCTCATGAATCTCAACATCAGGCTCATTGAGAACCTTTCTCGGATCCGACACGAACTTCCGTAGCATGGAAACATGAAAAACCGGATGGATTCTTTCCATTGAAGCAGGCAAGTCCAGCTTGTACGATACATTCCCGACCCTCTGGAGAACCTCAAAAGGACCGATATACCGTGGAGCTAACTTACCCTTCTTCCCAAACCGAACCACCCCTTTCATAGGAGACACCTTGAGCAAAACCAATTCCCCCTCCTAAAACTCTAGCTGTCTTCTGCAGACATCTGCATAACTCTTCTGCCGGCTAGCAGCAGTCTTGATCCTTTCTCTGATTATGGGCACTACCCTGCTAGTAAGCTCGACTAACTCCGGACCCGCAAGAGTCCTCTCTCCTACTTCTTCCTAGCAGATGGGTGATCTGCATTTCCTCCCATACAAACCTTCATATGGGGCCATCCCTATGCTAGCATGATAGCTGTTATTGTAGGCAAACTCCACCAAGGGTAGATGCTGCCTCCAAGAACCGCCAAAATTTAGCACACACATTCTGAGCATGTCCTCTATCGTCTGGATGGTCCTCTCTGACTGTCCGTCTGTCTGTGGGTGGAAAGTAGTACTGAAATCCAACCTTGTACCCATAGCACTTTGCAGACTCCGCCAAAACCTGGAGGTGAACTGGGGCCCTCTATCTGACACTATAGAAACTGGAACCCCATGCAACTTGACAATCTCATCCACATACACCTGTGCCAGCTTATCCACAGAATAGCCACTCCTGACAGGGATGAAGTGAGCAGATTTGGTGAGTCTGTCCACAATCACCCATATGGAGTCCAATCTATTGGACGTTGCCAGTAACCCCACTACGAAGTCCATAGCGATGTTCTCCCATTTCCACTCTGGAATAGGCAGTGGGTTAAGCATCCCCGCCGGCTTCTGGTGTTCTAGCTTCACCCTTTGACACACATCGCAAGCTGATACAAATAGTGCCACATCCTTCTTCATAGCTGGCCACCAATACACTCTCTTCAAGTCCTGATACATCTTGGTGGCTCCAGGGTGAATGCTATACCTGGTATTATGGGCCTCTCCCATAATAGCTCCCTTCAGACCGATGTCATCTGGCACACATAATCTGTTTCCATAACGGAGGATCCCCTTTTCATCAAATCTAAACTCACCACTCTTGCCTGACTGAACAGTCCTGGCAATCTTGACCAACTCTGGGTCCTCATGCTGTTTCTGAGCCACCTGCTCCAGAAACACGGGTGACACTCTCATCTGGGCTACTAAAGCACCTGTGCCAGATAACTCCAACTGCAACCCCTCACTCATAAGTCTATGGAACTCTTTCACCACCGGCCTCCTCTCTGCTGAAATGTGGGATAAACTGCCAAGTGATTTCCGGCTTAAGGCGTCTGCCACAACATTCGCCTTACCCGGATGGTACTGAATCTTGCAATCATAGTCACTCAACAGCTCTACCCATCTCCTCTGCCTCAAGTTCAGTTCTCTCTAACTCAGGATGTACTGCAGGCTCTTATGATCTGTGAAGATCTCACACTTAATCCCATAAAGGTAATGCCTCCACATCTTGAGTGCAAAGATAACTGCTGCCATCTCTAGGTCATGTGTGGGGTAATTCAACTCATGCTTCTTCAGCTGCCTAGAAGCATAAGCGATCACCCTCTCATTCTGCATCAACACACAACCCAGTCCCACACGGGACGCATCACAATATACTGAGAAGTCATCATTACTGTTTGGCAGAGCTAACACCGGTGCTGAAGTCAACCTCCTCTTAAGCTCCTCAAAGCTCTCTTCACACTGGTCAGTCAATAAAAACTTCTGGTTCTTCTTAGTCAATTTGGTCATAGGAGCAGCAATCTTTGAGAAGTCCTGAACGAACCTCCTGTAGTAACCTGCCAAACCCAGAAAACTCTTGATCTCAATTACAGTGGTGGGTCTAGGCCAGTTAGCTACAGCCTCTACTTTCTTGGGGTCTACCTCAATCCCTTGTTCTGACACAATATGCCCCAAGAATGAAATGCTCCTAAGCCAAAACTCACACTTGGAGAACTTGGCGTACAAGCCGTGCTCCCTCAAGGTCTGTAAAACTGTCCTCAGGTGATGGGCATGCTCCTCTGCATTCCTAGAATACACTAGGATATCATCTATGAAGACAATAACGAAGTGATCCAGATACTGGCTGAAAACTCTATTCATGAGATCCATGAATACTGCAGGGGCGTTGGTCAACCCGAACGGCATTACAAGGAACTCATAGTGCCCATACCTGGTCCTGAAAGCTGTCTTCGGCACATCTTCATCCCTTATCCTCAACTGATGGTACCCCGATCTCAAATCTATTTTAGAGAAACAACCGGCCCCAGCTAGCTGGTCGAATAGATCGTCGATCCTAGGCAACGGGTACTTGTTCTTGGTAGTGACCTTGTTCAACTGCCTGTAGTCGATACAAAGTCTGAGGGATCCATCCTTCTTCCTAACAAAGAGCACTGGAGCACCCCAAGGTGAGGTACTCGGTCGGATGAAGCCCTTGTCTACCAACTCTTGCAACTGCTCTTTCAACTCCTTCAACTCAGCTGGTGCCATCCTGTAGGAAGGAATAGAGATCGGTCTGGCTCCAAGCACTAATTCTATCTCGAACTCTATCTCCCTAGCAGGTGGTAAACCTGGCAACTCGTCTGGGAAAACATCTAGAAACTCTCTGACCACTAGTACTGAGGCGGGCTCTCTGACACTACTATCCAGCTCTCTCACATGAGCTAGAAACCCCTGACATCCCCTCCTAAGCAACCTACGAGCCTGAAGGGCTGAGATCAGACCTCTAGGTGTACCCCTGTCTCCTCTGAAGACGACCTCTGACCCATCCTGACCTCTGAATCTAACTACCTTGTCCTTGCAGTCCAAGGTAGCACCATGGGTAGATAACCAGTCCATCCCTAGAATGACGTCAAAATCTGTCAAATCTAGAACCACAAGGTCGGCGGAAAGGCATCTCCCCTCTATAAAAATTGGACTACACTGGCAGACTGCCTCTGCCACCGACGGGTCGCACTTGGGTCCACTGACCCATAGGGGACACTCTAACCCAGAGACCATCAATCCTACCCTCTCCATGGCTCTCGGTGCAATAAAAGAATGAGATGCACCCGGGTCCATTAAGGCATAAACATCTGCACAACCAATGATGAGATTACCTGACACCACGGTGTTGGATGTGTTCGCCTCCTGCTGAGTCATGGTGAAGATCCGAGCTGGAGCTGATGGACCATCACCTCTGAAACCTGCTGAAGAAGAGGCTGACCCTCTTCCTCTGCCTCTACCACTGGCCTGAGTTGCTGCTGGAGCCATAGGCTGAGCCACACTACCGGAAGCTGTCTGCTGGGACTGTGGCATCTGAACTGCTCTAGGACACTCTCTAGACATGTGTCCCTCTTGCCCACATCTGTAGCAACCTGTTGTCCCAAAACGGCAGATTCCTCTGTGTAGCCTCCCACACTTTGCACATGCAGCACTGTCTGCGCCTGAACTCGATCCTCCTCCTAAACCCAGACTTGACTTAACTTTATTCCAAAACTTATTCTTCTTAGACTTCTTGCTGGTACTGCCCCACCTCTTACTGCCTGAAGCTGAAGAATCCACAGTAGAGGGATCCATCTTTCCCCCACCTGGGGTCTTGGAACCAGAAGGCTGTGCCACGGACTGTCTGACCTTCCCCTCAATAATAGCACTAGCCTCCATTCTCCGGGCCATATCCACTATGGTATGGAAACTCTCCCTTTCGGCTGACTGTATCAAAGAGGAGTACCTGGAGTGAAGCCTCATGATGTACCTCCTTGATTTCTTCTGCTCTGTATCCAGATTCTGCCCAGAATATGGCAACAACTCAAGAAATCTGTCTGTGTACTCATCCACAGTCATCTCATCTGTCTGCCTCAGCTGCTCAAACTCTATCATCTTCTGCTCCCTAGAGCTTTCAGGGAAAGCCCAACATGCAAACTCATTTGCAAACTCCTCCCAGGACATGCTGTCCACCCTCGGGTTCACATAGTTCTTGTACCAGTCCCGAGCCTTCTTGCACTTTAATGTAAACCCAGCCATCTGAATGGCTCTACTGTCATCAGCCCCTATCTCATCTGTGATCATCTTGACCCTCCCAAGATACTCAAAAGGGTCATCTCCTGTGTCATCCTGAGGAGCACCCAACTTCATATAGTCTGTCATCTTGACCTTACTCCCTCCAGATGAGGTAGGTTTGGGTGCTTGGGTTTCTGGGACGGTAGGTTCTGGTGGTGGTGGAGGAGGTGCAACATCCCCTGGGGTAGGGTTTGCTGTACCTGGATAACATGGTGGAGGTGGGTACATAGGATACTGGGAGTAGGGTGGGTAATATGGTGGGTATGGCATGTGTGGAGGGTAAGGGCTAAAGCTAGGGTAATCCGACGTACCTCCCATCGAATACCCGGGATGGTGTGAAAAAGGTGGGTAGTGAGGTGGCTGAACAAAACTCGAGGCCTGAGTGCCTCCTTCTGACTCTCCTATGCCCTCTTCTGGCATGCTCACACCAAGACTGCCATCCCTCCTCTGCTCCACATCCATATCCTCAGACATATCTCCCTGAACTGTTCCCCTGACTGATCTGCTTCTACCCAGATCCAAAGACCTTCTAGGGTCTCTAGCTACTCTGTCCCTGCTGGACCTGCTGGACATTGCCCTAGGCAATGCTGGAGGACGGGTGTCAGCGCCCTCGTCCTGAGGTGGCACTCCAGTCAATCGTGCAGATCGACGAGTTCCTCTCATTCTATCTTCTGAAAAGGCAACACACAACACATAAAATCATTAGCATCTTACGGTTCATGTGGGGACACATGAACCTACATCACATACATAGCATACATATCATAGCATTTATGCGCATGCATATAGTCATGGCATATCACATCAGCAAATAGACAGGACTCTACATCCTATCCTAGTGGACATGATTTTTCCTGTTGTGCTTGACCTACTATAACCTCTATGAGACCGACACTCTAGGTCCGACCATATGAACCTAGGGCTCTGATACCACTCTGTAACGACCCGGAAATCCGACCCGTTACCGGAGCTAGGATCCAGATCGGCTTAAGGCCGCCGGGCCCCGTAGCAAGCCTATATACCTGTGCATGCACAACTCATAACTATAAACCTCACATTGGAGCCCTCATCAAATGCTCCAATGGGGTAACATAACATACATAATACTTGGATATCATAAAACATCATAGAAAATCAAACATCATGTATTAAAGGAATCCACTACAACTGGGTCAAGCACACTAACTCATCCTCAAAGACATAATTACATTACATAACTGTTAAACATAATACATTACATAATTTTCTCATGTCCACTTCTGACTATACTATTACATAAACAACTTTACTCTTCTGGATTTCCTGGTCTAGCCCGAACCTGCAAACCTGGGGGATTAGGGAGAGGGGTGAGCTACTAGAGCCCAGTAAGCAGAATATAACAAATATCATAATTTTATTTCATGCTGTCATGAAAATGCAACACATCACATACATATCACATCAAGGGTGAACTTGTCACCAATAGCCCTCAATACTTTCCAATAGTGCCAGGGAGGCGTAGAATGGGCTTCCCTAGTCTTTCTCTTACTCATACTGATATACATAACATTTCCAATAGTGCCAGGGAGGCGTAGAATGGGCTTCCCTGGTCTATCTCTTACTCTGTGCCAGGGAGGCGTAGAATGGGCTTCCCTGGTCTTTCCAACCACAATACATCATACTCTGGTGAGGACTAAAGGATCATTCAATATTCACCCACATCAACAATCTAAAGTGCAATGCAACATATTCGTGATTTCTAATGCAAACATCCTAAAATAAGCTCATGGCATTCATGATGCATGGGTCATGCTGTTACTTTCATTAATTTACGTTTTAAAACATCAGGAGTTATTCCACTCACCTCTGGCTAGCTCTGACCAGACACTGCAGCTGACTCACTGCTGGGGGCCTCGGTTCCTCGGGTCCGAACCTACACAGGTGGACTGAAATGAGGGACCAAACATACATAAACATGACTCTAAAATACTCCCCAAAAACCCCCTAAAACATCACAAAATCATCATAGAAAACATGCATGAAACGGCTGGACAGGGCACTTTCGGCGGCAGGTTCGGCGGCCGAAAGTCCCTCCAGAGCCGAAAGTCAGGCAGGTTCGGCGGCCGAAACTGCCAGACAGAAACGAAACTCAAGTTTCGGGGGCAGGCTTCGGCAGCCAAAACTGCCTCCACAAGGGGGTTCGGCGGCCAAAAGTTACTTCGGCGGCCGAACCTGAGTTTCTGCCAAAGGGCAGAAACTTGGCTCCCTTGTGCACACAGCCTCCAAAACCAAACCAACATGCATAAATCCTATTCTACAACACTCACAACAAGCACACAAGCATATAGGGGTCCCAAACTATCCTAAACCCCAACCACATTGCATTAAAACATACAAACATCAACATACATTGCTCAAACATTCAAAAATAACCAAAAACTCAAACAAGCCTATACATGCATTTCTACCCCAAAAACTTGCATAAAACTTACTAAAAACATAAAAGGGTTGTAGATCGGTGCTTACCTCTTGAAGATCGAGAGGAAGAACGATCCAAAACTTGGAGATGGGAGAAATCTAGCTCCTTGGGTCTCCAAGCTACAAACTTGCTCTATTTGCTCAAAAACTTCAAATCAGTAAAAAGCTTGTTAAAACAAGAGAGATTGGGGAAAAAATCATCAAAAATGGACCAAGGGAGAGTAGGGACTCACCGTGGCCGAAAATGGGGAGAAAACTCGCCCGTTTCGGCCATGGAGCCCTTTTATAGGGGCTGCCCGACCACCTTTCGGCAGCCGAACGTGCCCCCTAATCTCATGCAAGTTCAGCGGCTGAACATGAGGTTCGGCGGTCGAACCTGAGAAATCTTTCGGAAGCCAAAATAGCCTCCAAAACTATCCAACGTTTGGCGGCCGAACTTGGGGATTCGGCGGCCGAACCTGGAATTACTTCCTTGGTCCTTTTCATTCAAAACTCAATTTAAATCTTACTTAAAAACATGAAATACATTAAAACATTTTAGAAAAACAAAATTTTACCCTTCTAGAGGTCTCCGACATCCGCGATCCCACCGGACGGTAGGAATTCCGATACCGGAGTCTAGCCGGGTATTACACGCCCAGGACGAAATCATATATAGAATTCAAGGATTTACCCCCCCATCACCCATGGAGTAACTACTGAGGAGGTAAAGGGGGCTCAAGAGGAGAACAATATCCCAAAGCCGGTCAAGTGGATGCTAAGCCGGCCCCGTTTAAAGAGGATCTGAGCGATATAAAACCTAAAAGTATCGACCTGGGGCACGTAGATATGAGTAAAAGATCAAACAAAATGAGAACTGAGTCCGGAGCCGAGCTCGGAAAGCCCAAAGGCAAACTAAAGGCTACTAACCCCATGAGTCAAGGGGAAATCCAATGGCATAAGCAGACAAGGTCCCGACCTCGATTCCCAGTTAAGCAGAACTCAAAACAAAAAGTCAGCCCTGCTCATCACCTTAAAAAGTACATAATCTAAATTGTGTAAAGGATATATACCCGTGCTCATATTAACGATATCCTTACAAGGATCATAAAAACTCATAAATTAAAATGTCAGTCCACTATCGAAAATCGAGCTCATAGTTAAGGCTAGTCCAGCTCGGAGAAAGCTTCGAGATAGTAATACCTTAGTGAAAGGGAGAAATTTAAAAGTTCAGTCAGCTGATAGAATTTTAGTCCTGACGGGCTTAAAGGCAAAGGAAACAGTATAGTCGATCCTTCAGGAAAATCACTAAGGCGTAAGATTTAAGTGCTTGTTTCCTAAGTCTTTTAAATTAAGAGTGAGGTTTTGACGGACTACGTTTATCCATGAAGACGGAAAAATAAGCAAAGACAAAAAATGAAGTAAGTATGAACAGAAAACCAAGTCTTATTAAAGAAGGAGAAGATTTTCAATCTAATCGTCTACACAGGCAGGGGGAAAAATAGTCCTTAAGGGACTTATATTCCTAGGTACATCGTCACCTGCATTATCTTTATCTACATTTGTACTATTATCATATGGGAAAGATCGGGCGCCCTCCTGCTCAGACCTCCCTGTGCCTACGAAAGGCACAATCTCCAACCCCTCAGGTCCAACTTCCTCAGAAGCCTCATCATCCCCCTCATCGGCCTTAGAATCCTCACAAGGGAGGCCTGCTGAGGCATGAGAAGTTCCTTTAGGCAGGGGCAGATCATCCTCCCCATAGAAAACTGTCTTGCCATCAGAGTCCACCTCGGCCGCTCGAAGCTTGGCTAGCGAGGTGGAAGGAGCCTGTCTAGCCTCTTTTAAACCGCGATTGAAGCCAGAAACGAACATGCGGAAGCCCTTCTTCCAGATAGCCATCTTCATTTCATCAGAGGCTTGGTACTCCGCAAGTCGTGCCTGGCAGGCCTCAGCTATCTCAGCTTTCAAATCAGGAGAGTCCTTGTAAGCTTGGAGACGAGCTTCACAGGCCCATTCAATCTCCTCCTTGAGCTCAGACGACTCCTTATACTCCTTTAAGCGCTCTTCGCACTCCAACTGGACTCTGTCCTCAGCCCGTTTGGCATCCTCAAGCAGAGCCGAGAACCTTTTCTCCAGAGCTTGGACCTGTTGGCAGAGCTACTGATTCTGAAGCTTAGATTCCTCTGCCTCTGAGGCCAAGGCCTTAGCATCGCCAGCCTGTTTGCTCAGCTCCTGCTTTAGAACCACGATGCGAGCTAAGGCTTCACTCTTTTGAGCCAGCGTGGAATCAAATTTCGCATTCAGCTGCTCAAGCTGGCGCTGGACCTCCTCTTTCTGCTTAATGGCCTCATCCCTTTCACGAAGGGCCTCTACCGTAGAGGACAGCTACCTCAAAACTTCTTCACAGCGGACCTCAGCCGCAGCTGCCCTCTCGTCAGATTCCTTAAGAACCCTTCGAGTGCGAGACAATTTCACTTCCAGGGACTGGGCGTGCTTTCGAGCCGCTGCAAGGTTGCTCCTGGAATCGCTGGTTGCAGACAGGTTTTCGTCCAGACGAGCCTCTTCAATTTGACGGTTAACGGATTCCTGAAGAGAGATGTCACAAGCGTCCGCCTCCATAGAGAGGCCCATCACCTAATGCAAGAAAGAAGACGACCTTAAGGAAAAAGAAATCAAGGAAATCAATGCGAAAACAAAAGAGATAATTTACCATCAGGAGCATCTCTCTAATCCTCTCTCCGAGCTCCTCTCGGGGCAGAGACCGGAGGGCTGCCTGTTCTCGGGTAAAGCCAGCCAAATGGCGTGTCAAAGCAAGAAGACGAGAGCCTGAGGCATCCCTGACTCCCCCGAACATCCGCTCCCGTAAGATCTTCGCTACAACGCTTGCCGGGGATTGATGCGTAATGTCCTCTGCGTTCAGAATGTCATTATCCATGGCAAATAGCAGAGGCACCACGGGAGTCTTCGCCTTCTCCAGAGGGGGCTGTAACAGCCCGGAAACCGAACTGCTACCGGCACTAGGATCCAGATCGACATAAGGTCGCCGGGACCCGTAGTAAGCCTACTATACTGTCTGTGTACCTGTGAAATCCCATACATGATCATACATTTACTGTAAAAATTAAAACTTTTCTCTGCTCCAAGGCTCAACCTGTGCATGTGCAATCTTTGTTCTAAAACAATCCCTACCAGAGCTCTCATCCATGCTCTAGGCAGGTTACCTCATCTGTATGTTAAGCCTGGTTTTTAAATGTAATAAAATACATTAAACAAACTGATCATGTGCATACAAAAGATTACAACTCAACTACGTCAAGCACAATTCTATACACTGTACAATACAAACTATCTCTTTAATTACATGTCCATACTAGCACTATTACAAAACCTTAACTCTTCCTGTACCCAACTGGTTCCCCTCTGGACTTTGAACCTGCAAAACTGTGGTGGTGGAGGGGCTGAGCTATACTAGCCCAGTGAGTAGAATATATACATGTTAATAAAATATGATCTCATGAAATGCATCATCCACAAGTAATCACATATCTCGGAATGGACGGATCAAAATTCCCTCAAATTGAGCCTGGTCCCCGTAGGGCTGTTCCAGAACTCCACATCATCTAGGTACCATAGTACAAGGTATCTGGTCCTCGTAAGGCTGTTCCAGAACCTTCCTGGAGGGCTAGTGAATCCCTGCTATGTCCATTCAACACATACGCAATGTACAAGGAGCCATGCCAATTACAAGGATAATGCAATGCCACATAATAGTGTGAACTAATGCAAACAAACCTATAATCATCATGATGCATGAAGCATGTTAAGATGTAAATTCCTTTTGAAAATTTAAGTTCAGTTCCACTCACCTCTGGTCTGACTCTGAACTGACTCTACAGGTTCTGAAGCAGTGCTCACTGCTGTTCTCTCTTATTCCTCTGGTCCGCACCTACATAGGTGGACGCATATGAGGGACTCAATTAACTCTAGAACAACTCTATAAAACTCCCCCAAAAGCCCCCTAAAAGACTCCAAAACAAACACATAAAACATGCAAAAGAGGGCTGGACAGGGCACTTTCGGCTGCAGGTTCGACGGCCGAAACACCCCTCCAGAGATGAAACTCATGCATGTTCGGCGGCACCTTCGGCGGCCGAACCTTGCCTCCAGAGACGGAACTCAATTTTCGGAGGTAGGCTTTGGCAGCCGAAACTGCCTCCACAAGGGGTTCGGCGGCCGAAACTCAAGCTTCGGCGGCCGAACCTGGTTTTGTCCGAATGGGCAGAACCTCCCCTACTTCATGCAAATCTCCCCCCAAACCTATTCAACATGCATATCAACTACTCCCAACTAGCACATACCATATAACATGCATTAAGAGGTCCAAAACTCACTGAAAACCTCAACAAACACCACAAACAACATCAAAACATGCTTATACACCAAAATCAACCAAAACCCTCAACTTAACCTAACCATGCATATAACCCCACAACTCCCATAAAACCATCAAAACTCAAGTAAAAAGGATTAGGATCTTCACTTACCTCTTCTAAACAAGAGATTGAACGATCCCAACGTGGAGTTTATGGAGAAATCTCCTCACAAATCTTCAAACTTGCTCTTTTGCTCAAAAACTCTAAAAACATATAAAAACTCTTAAAACTTTGAAATAATTGAAGAAAACACAAAGATCACCCAAGGAAGATCATGATCTCACCTCTGTGAGTGGGAAGAAACGAAAATCTTATCCTTTCACCGACCTTTGACCCCCCCTTTATAGATGGTTGGCCAGACCATCTTCGGCAGCCAAAAGTGCTCCCGCATGTCATGCAGTTTCGGCGGCCGAAAGTCCTCCTTCGGCGGCCGAAACTGGCTTCTCTGCCTTGGTGCATTTTCTTCCAAAAACTCATTCCTTTATACTTAAAAACATCAATTACTTAAAACAACATGTAGCAAACATAACCCCATCCCTTCTAGATAATTCCGACATCCCGAATTCCACCGGTCGGTAGGAATTCCGATGCCAGACTCTAGCCGGGTATTACAGGGGCAGAGGAGGAGCTGCTCTCCTTGAAGCTCGAGCTTTCTTTGAAGGAGGAGCCGAGGCAGGTTCCTCAGAGGAAGGAGGACGCTTGATCCCGATCTCCTTTCCCATACCTTCCGAGGCAACTGACACCTCCCCCTGTAGGAGGATTTTATCCACAGGCTTGGACTTAGTTCCCTCAATGGCAGGAGCATCGTCAGCATCATTTCCTTGATCATCCTCATCCACAAGGATGACCTCCACTCTTCCTTCTGGAGCTTTCTCCCCAGTAGCGGAGACCCCAAGTTTTGTCTCCGGAGCTCCCACCGGAGGAAGGACAGGATCCATTCTCGCCGGTTCAGCATCCCCAGCCACTTCAGAGATGGCCGTTGGAACCTCTTCCGTCCCCTCAGTAGAAGCACGTCGGAGTTGGGGGGCTTGAGAAGATGGGAGATCCGAGCTCGACCTAGCGCGGCGGGAGGCCCGAGATGACTTGCTACGTCGAGAGCTCGGCCTGGGGGCCCCGAAAGAGATAGGAGGAGGAAGAGGTCCACTACCCATCCTGACGGTAATAATCCAGGCCACCTCCTCGGTAGCCTCTGACACCCGTTGCCCAGCCCGGAGGGCGTCCAGTGCAACATTCATGGTTTCCCTGGACAGAACTAGGTTCTTTGGGGGCTTGATCTGGTCCATCTTGATGTCAGAAGCTGTAAAAAACACAAAACCAGAATAAATTAGCGCAATCTTTAGTGGAAGTCACTAAGAAGAGACAAAACAGCTAGACAAACCAATACCCGCATCCTCGATATTCCTAATATTGGACGCGTATAGGCACTTTTCAACGTCATACTTCTTCTCTGCAGAAGTCAACTGGGGCAGATCGTTACAGCCCAAAGGAACATCCCCCCAGGGGAGATCAAACTCCCAGGCTAGCCCCGTCTGCTTCTTCAGCTCTACCACCAGGAACCCCTCCACCCAACCCTTAATGGAGTCCTTATAGCCCGTGAAGATGGACAAACCTCTAGGAGGGGCAAAGTAGTAAAATTTCTGGCTTGCCTTAACCAGCCTAAAGAAGCTGACGAACAGACAAACTGTGGGCATAAACCCCCAGCTTAGGCATACCGATTCAAAGGAAGACATGAAGAGAATAGAGTTGGGGGTTAGCATCCTAGGGGTAATCCCAAAATACTGGAAAACCTCGTTGAAAAATGAAGAAAAGGGGAAGGATAAACCGTACTCCCACTACTTAATGAAGAAGACCAGACTGTTGTCTTGCTAAGGGTCAACTAGGCCAGGAGGAGAAGGATCAGGGAGAACGATCCTCTCATTCCGGTGAGGAGCCCGGATATGATAAAGAGGGGTGTCTAGGTATTCCCTAGAGATGAAACTCCTAATGTTGGACGGGGTAATGCTAGATTCTACGTTAACAACGTCGGGAAGACTAGAGCTATCCATGGCAGAAAAGGAGGCGTACCTGGGAAATAGTTAGGACGGAGGAGCAGGAGAAATCGAAGGAGAACAGAAAATAGGAGAGAGCAAGCGTTCCCAGAAGACAGAGAGAATTCAAATGCGAAACGGTAATGAGACAAAAAGGCGTTTAGGCGTCTTAAGGGAAACTGTCTATAACAGCCCGAAAACCGGCCTGGAATTCGGACCGCTACTGGCGC
Source organism: Manihot esculenta (assembly GCF_001659605.2). NCBI lineage: Eukaryota > Viridiplantae > Streptophyta > Magnoliopsida > Malpighiales > Euphorbiaceae > Manihot > Manihot esculenta. The sequence continues at coordinate 294,318 of NC_035161.2, read as the reverse complement.
TAGGATCCAGATCGGCTTAAGGCCGCCAGGACCCGTAGCAAGCCAAAAGACATGCTAATCTTGCTGAACTCATTGCATAATCCCAAACATGGTCAACACAAACATGCATAAACTGCAAAACTTTCTTTCTCTGCTTAACTGAACTCATACTAATCTGATCTGTACATACTCAAAAGAGTAGATACCTGCTGTGGTATCGTACAGTAACTGTAAACTATAAAACATGAATCATACATTCAGACAGCCATGCACTTTGGGATTATCCACACTCTATAAACTAGGGCCAAGCACATATCTATCATCACTTATCTGACTCATACACTTTACCATTCTTTACATACTTAAGATTACATTTACATTCACATTCACATGTCCACTACTACTCGTGCTATACAATCACTACCTATTACTATTACACAACTGACTACCTCCTGTACAAATCTTCTACCTATAATCTGCAGCAACAACCACTAACCTGCAAAACTGGGAGGGGAAAGGGAGAGGGGTGAGCTACAAGAGCCCAGTGAGTGGAAACATGTAAAACAGTTATAAAATATATGCCTTCGTGGAATGCAACACATCACAAGTATTGCACAACATCCATTTCCCCGCTAGGGTATATCTGTTAAAATGCTAGCAATCCTCTTTCCCTAGCGGGTTTTTAGAGGGTTCACGTAAACGTCCTTCCCTTCAGGGTTAGACATGACCCCAAAACTCCCTCTGTCAATACTGGGCCCCCCAAGGAGCATACACAGGGCTTTCCGACATGTACTTGCCCAACTGACCTGACACAATGACAGGAACATAGGCTATTGGGGTCGCCTGGGTCCACCCATCCTCATCACATAAATCACATATTATGCAATGTCTCATCTTCGTGCTTTCTAGTGCAAACACCCTATAAATATCATGATGCATGAAATATGCTGAAACATTTATTTAAAAATGTAAAGGTTAGTTCCACTCACCTCTGGCTGATGCTCGACTACTAGCTCTGAAACTGCAACTCAAAACCTCGGGTCCAAATCTACACAAATGGACACGAGTAAGGGTCTAAACTAGCTCAACAACAATACTAGAAACTCCCCTTAAACCCCCCTAAAACATCCTAAAACAATCACATAAAGCATGCAAAGAAAGGCTGGACAGAGCACCTTCGGCGGCAGGTTCGGCGGCCGAAAGGCAGGTCCAGAGATGAAACTCGCCTACTTTCGGCGGCCGAACCTCAAACTTCGGCGGCCGAAAGCCCGTTCGGGGGCAAGGTTTGGGGGCTGAAAGGCACTCCAGAACCGAAAGTCCACAACCTTCGGCGGCACCTTCGGCGGCCGAAACTCCACTCCAGAGCCGAAAGTCCCAGCTTTCGGATGCGAGCTTAGGCAGCCGAAACCACCACTCAACAGGTTCGGCGGCCGAACCCTCCTTCGGCGGCCGAACCTGGTTCCTGCAACAGGGCAGAAACCAGCCCAACTCGTGCACAACTCCCCCAAACTTGCTCCAACATGCACAAAACACTACATAACTTGCACATATACTTATATATGCACAAAAGGGGTCCAAAACTAGCCTATAACCCCAACAAACAACACTCAAAGCATCAAATCTCACATAAACACCATCAAACCCTCAAAAACTCTAACCATGCAACTAACCATGAAAACTCCTTAAAATTTCCAAAACTCATGAAAACATGTTAGAAATCTTCATAAACCTCTTGTAAACAAAAGGATAGAAGTTCCTAACGTAAAGAAATGGTGAAAACCCTCTCCAAATCATCACACTTTCAAAACTCCACCTTTTTGCTTAAAAACCTCAAAACTAGCATAAATCTTTGTAAAACTCTCAAAGATTAGAAAGAACACGTAAAAATCACATGGAGAGGAAGGAGAACGCACCTGAGGTGGTGGGAAGTCGGAAAAACTCTCCCAAAACTGCCCTTCGGCTCCCTTAAATAGTGGCTGGCCAAACCACCTTCGGAAGCCGGACGTGCCTCCTAAACCATGCAATGTTCGGCGGCCGAAAGTCCAGTTTCGGCGGCCGAACCTGGCAAAATCCTCCATGCAATTCTTGCCAAAACTCAACTCCTTTAACACTTTAAAACCTTTTAAAATACTTAAAAACCTTTAAAAACATTTTGAAAACATACTTTATACCCTTCTAGAGAAAAACCAGCACCGAAAATTCCGTCGGAACACCGGAATTCCAGGCCCCACTCTAGCCGGGTATTACATTCTTCCCCCCTTTAAGAACATTCATCCCCGAATGTTCCTCAAAAGGAAAAGAACAAAACAGGCAAACAAGCCTAAACTCTCATCTAGCAGAGATACAGGTGTATTACCACCAAGAATCTCTTATCTATACTCACAACTAATGTGTCCAGATCCCTTCTGCTACTCAACTTAGGTGAGATCCTCTATGATCAACACCTCTGGTCCACTATAACCTGTACTTGGATCTGATACAACTCTCAGAACTCCAAACATTCTCATACTCTTACTATTCTCTCTCTCTAACATTACTCCAATTACTTCTTAAAACTCACCATGCTTCCTCTGCGCTACTCTGATCTTTCTTAATACCTCAAACTCTTCTTATAATTCCATTCTTTTGACTCTAAACCATTCTACTACCTGTCTCAATCTCCCTCTCATACTCTTAACTCTGTACTCCTCTTATACCATCTCTCAAAAGAATAGGAATCAATCCATTCCTCTCTTACTCTAATCAGCAGGTAAAAACCTGACAACTTATCTGAAAAACCTCAAATAACTCTCTGATCTCTGATACTGAAACTGAATCTGATCCTCTAGTCTGCTCTACTAATCTCTCTCTCTCTCAGCCACAAGCTAAAGCCTTCTAGCAGAACCTTCCTATGCACCGTACGAGCCTGCTAGGCTGTCACTAGACTTCTAGGCATTCTACTCTGCCTCTCCTGACTACCACTAATGATCCATCTTGCCTCTGAATCCAACTACTTTGTCGCTACCGACCAAAGTAGTAAAACAAGTAGAAACTCAGTCCATACCGAAAGTGACATCTAGACAGTCAAGTCTACGATCCCACAATCCTGTGGATAGAATCTACCTCAGTCAACACTGACCTGGCAGACTAACTCTGCCTCAGATGGATCATCCTAAGGTCCACTAACCCCAAAACAGCCTAACCTAGAAATCATCGACCAACCTCAACAGCTCACGGAGCAACGACCCTCCTGGCCACACCTATAGCAAGCTGTCGTCCCATAACGACATACTCCTCTATGTCGTCTTCCACACCTCTCACATGGCACCAACTCCCCTCTAGGGTTAACACCAACACCTGAATCCTCAACTGCTCTTCCTAACCTTCTCCTCCTCGATCTCCTGGAACCTCTGACTCTCCTCCTCCTCTCTGAAGTGGCTGTACTCACCAATGAGGAAGCAGTTCCCTCAGCAACTGAATTGGCAGAACCTACTGTCTGCGCTCCTACTGATCTCTCTCCAAAACCTTCCTCTGGCCTATCTACCTCCATAGCCTCCACTCTCGGCTGATCCTCTCTTCCTACCTCTCTTATCTCTACAGACCTCCATCTGACCTCTGACTCCTCTCTGACCCTCTCAAGGGATCTCTCAAAGCTCCTCAAAATCCACCTCCTCACCTCACTGGACTGCTCCATGGGCAAAGGAGAATAAACACTGTCATCTTCTCTCAAAGGGGAAACTCCTGCCCAACCTGAGTCTGTAGGAGCACGGCTACCACTCATCTCTACTCTACCTCTACTAGCTGAAAAGAACATATAAAACACATCATATAACATATAGCACATAGTAATAATGCACATGCTTACAATCATGGCATTCCACATCATCCTCAAGACTGGACTCATACTTCCTATCTTAGTGGACATGTTATGCTTATTGTGCTTGCCCTCTCTATGACCACCTCTTTCCGATGTGAGATACCCTGCTCAACACACCGTACTCCTGAGGCCCTATGCTCTGATACCACTCTGTAACAGCCCGAAAATCGGCCTGGAATTCGGACCGCTACTGGCGCTAGGATCCAGATCGGCTTAAGGCCGCCGGGACCCGTAGCAAGCCAAAAGACATGCTAATCCTGCTGAACTCATGGCATAATCCCAAACATGGTCAACACAAACATGCATAAACTGCAAAACTTTCTTTCTCTGCTTAACTGAACTCATACTAATCTGATCTGTACATACTCAAAAGAGTAGATACCTGCTGTGGTATCGTACAGTAACTGTAAACTATAAAACATGAATTATACATTCAGACAGCCATGCACTTTGGGATTATCCACACTCTATAAACTAGGGCCAAGCACATATCTATCATCACTTATCTGACTCATACACTTTACCATTCTTTACATACTTAAGATTACATTTACATTCACATTCACATGTCCACTACTACTCGTGCTATACAATCACTACCTATTACTATTACACAACTGACTACCTCCTGTACAAATCTTCTACCCATAATCTGCAGCAACAACCACTAACCTGCAAAACTGGGAGGGGAAAGGGAGAGGGGTGAGCTACAAGAGCCCAGTGAGTGGAAACATGTAAAATAGTTATAAAATATATGCCTTCGTGGAATGCAACACATCACAAGTATTGCACAACATCCATTTCCCCGCTAGGGTATATCTGTTAAAATGCTAGCAATCCTCTTTCCCTAGCGGGTTTTTAGAGGGTTCACGTAAACGTCCTTCCCCTCAGGGTTAGACATGACCCCAAAACTCCCTCTGTCAATACTGGGCCCCCCAAGGAGCATACACAGGGCTTTCCGACATGTACTTGCCCAACTGACCTGACGCAATGACAGGAACATAGGCTATTAGGGTCGCCTGGGTCCACCCATCCTCATCACATAAATCACATATTATGCAATGTCTCATCTTCGTGCTTTCTAGTGCAAACACCCTATAAATATCATGATGCATGAAATATGCTGAAACATTTATTTAAAAATGTAAAGGTTAGTTCCACTCACCTCTGGCTAATGCTCGACTACTAGCTCTGAAACTGCAACTCAAAACCTCGGGTCCAAATCTACACAAATGGACACGAGTAAGGGTCTAAACTAGCTCAACAACAATACTAGAAACTCCTCTTAAACCCCCCTAAAACATCCTAAAACAATCACATAAAGCATGCAAAGAAAGGCTGGACAGAGCACCTTCGGCGACAGGTTCGGCGGCCGAAAGGCAGGTCCAGAGACGAAACTCGCCTACTTTCGGTGGCCGAACCTCAAACTTCGGCGGCCGAAAGCCCTTTCGGGGGCAAGGTTCGGGGGCTGAAAGGCACTCCAGAACCGAAAGTCCACAACCTTCGGCGGCACCTTCGGCGGCCGAAACTCCACTCCAGAGCTGAAAGTCCCAGCTTTCGGATGCGAGCTTAGGCAGCCGAAACCACCACTCAACAGGTTCGGCGGCCGAACCCTCCTTCGGCGGCCGAACCTGTTTCCTGCAACAGGGCAGAAACCAGCCCAACTCGTGCACAACTCCCCCAAACTTGCTCCAACATGCACAAAACACTACACAACTTGCACATATACTTATATATGCACAAAAGGGGTCCAAAACTAGCCTATAACCCCAACAAACAACACTCAAAGCATCAAATCTCACATAAACACCATCAAACCCTCAAAAACTCTAACCATGCAACTAACCATGAAAACTCCTTAAAACTTCCAAAACTCATGAAAACATGTTAGAAATCTTCATAAACCTCTTGTAAACAAAAGGATAGAAGTTCCTAACGTAAAGAAATGGAGAAAACCCTCTCCAAATCATCACACTTTCAAAACTCCACCTTTTTGCTTAAAAACCTTAAAACTAGCATAAATCTTTGTAAAACTCTCAAAGATTAGAAAGAACACGTAAAAATCACATGGAGAGGAAGGAGAACGCACCTGAGGTGGTGGGAAGTCGGAAAAACTCTCCCAAAACTGCCCTTCGGCTCCCTTAAATAGTGGCTGGCCAAACCACCTTCGGAAGCCGGACGTGCCTCCTAAACCATGCAATGTTCGGCGGCCGAAAGTCCAGTTTCGGCGGCCGAACCTGGCAAAATCCTCCATGCAATTCTTGCCAAAACTCAACTCCTTTAACACTTTAAAACCTTTTAAAATACTTAAAAACCTTTAAAAATATTTTGAAAACATACTTTATACCCTTCTAGAGAAAAACCGGCACCGGAAATTCCGTCGGAACACCGGAATTCCAGGCCCCACTCTAGCCGGGTATTACAATGTCCTTGGGCGGCGCGATCATGATGATTTTCGGTATTTACCCCCTCATCAGTCGGATAATAACTGCCGAGAAGGGAAAGGGGCAATTGATGACCGCTAGGTTTCGTCACCTCGATCTAAGGCTAGGCCCACAAAGGCAGTCCATGGTCCAAAGGCTTCAATTCCTCCCTCAAAAGCTAGGTCCAGCTCGTCTGATCACAGGGCCGGACTCCTTCTGGGGCCCCCAATCAGGCCGGCCCTATCCTCTTGGCCCAGCAATTAGGCCCTTTCTGGACTCAACCTTAGCCCTATTATCCAATCCAGCCCGGAAAGAGGGAAATGACCAACCCGCCCTGCTGGTGGATCCTCCCGCACACGCGCCAGAAGAGAATTAAATGGCCGTTACGCGTGCAGCAGGAGCCTATATCCTCGTACGCACATATCTGTATAGTAGAGACACGTGGCCCGATGATAAGAAATTTGTTGTACGTCGCTAGCAGACGAAAGGAAATGAATAAAAGGAGAAACCCTCTCCTCAAAGAGTAGCTCTTAGCAAGATTAGCAATACCCTTGTAAAACCCTAATATCTGGATCTCAGATCATCACCTGCCATCAAGGTGCTATCTAATCTATGCATATACAGAATGTAGTCGGCTATTTATTCAGCTATAATATAAATTTCTTTTCATTTATTTGAAGCATATAAATTTACCATTATCTATTCTAATTTTCTATAATAAAATATCACATATAGATATACATTAAATAAAATATAAGTATTATAAATTTATCCACTCACCTGTATTGAAAACAGAACAAAATCTAGGTAGCTGGAGCACCCCTAGAATCTAGAACAAGGGTTGAATCATCTCCTAGAATTATAGAAAATATAATGCATCAAGAATAGGAATTGAAATCCTATAATGCAAAAGTGGAACATGAAATATATAATTAATTTTCAAAAATTCTAATAAAAATTTGGCAGCATTCCAACGTAAACTAGACTTTGCCCCAAATTTTCACAAGCTCATTCAACTCAACAACCCTCAATATTCATCACAAATAATTCAAAATGCCCTTTCAGAGCCTTCAACTACATATATATAAAATTCCATCATTCTCTATTTATCTCTAATCTTCCATTCTAACCATATATTTCTTTTCTTTTAATACACACACTTAATTTCTTTCCAACATTAAATTTCAAATTTTCTAATATCAATATATATCCTAATAATTATCATAGATTGAAGATTACCCAATACATATTTTTATTCTAACAATACAATAACTATTTAAGAAAATAAACCTCAAATCCCTAATACACAGTGAAATCCTTCTTTTAATATCTTCCTTTTATAAAAATTAGGAATCTATTATAATAAAAATAACTCATTGAACAAAATCCCTAAACAAAAAATAATCAACTCATAAATCAATGTTTAACTCTCTATAATCTCAAATCATAAAAATCACCATGTAATATATTAAGAAAATACATAAAACTTAGGAAATCTACAAAGAAAATGAGAGAAATTTATCTAGTAAAGCTTGATGCCCAAGAGAGAGAAAAATGGATTTTATGTTACGGTTTTTTATTGAAAGAAACTAAAATAAAAATTGATTTAGAACTTTGGTTTAGACTGAAGGGTTAAAATGGAATATGGAGAGGAGTTGAAGAATTAAGAATAGAAATTTAATAAATTAAAAAAAAAGGAAGTGGGAAGGGGGAATTATAGGTATCATGGAGATATGTTGGTTTGTGTTTGTTTTACGGCAACTTTGTATTGAGACTCCCCATATTAAGGGAGGGCGAGCCTTGAGGGTGTACTGAGTGTTATAGCAAATGGAGCTTCCTTCATAAGCTAGATTGTATTTTCTATTTATAGAGTCCTTGTCACGTGGACCTATCTCATAGTGATAGCTCAAGACTTATGTTAGGCGCTTGTTATGTAGCGTCAGTATGTTTCCCTCTTCAATCAAAACACTTATGCTTCAAGGAGATATTACTTTGAACAAAAATAATTGTTGAAATATTTTTCAAGAAGATTTCATTTTTTTCTAATAGAAGATAGTCAGAAAAACTTCCAAAGATAGAAGAAGAAGAAGACTACTAGTTGAAAAGAGAAAGTACCTTCAAAGAGTAAAATTATGAGAGATATGGACTAAAATAAAAATCATTATTCAAATGTAATTTTAGGAGATAGAAATTTATTGTTCCTTTTGAGTTGTCCTACTCCCATTGGTCCAATTTAAATATACAGCATAAAGGTTATAGATTTCTTATTCATATCCTTAAAATAACACATAAGTTATCTCCAAGATAGTTTAGGGTTTTTGATCCCTTAAACTACCCTTAAAAAAATTTAGAGATTCCCAACCCCTAAATTGTCCTAAAGTGATTTAGTGCTTCTCAATCTCTAAATTACCATTACAAGAAATTTATTTAATTTTGGAAATATTTTATCCAATAATCTTTTGAGAGAAATCATGTGCATCATATACATATTACATTTTAATCATTAATTAAATTAGTTTAATTACTATTAAGTTAATTAATCAACTACAATAATTCATTGATCTTATTAATGAATTTTGGATTTAATCAATACTTGATTTTTACCTAATAAATTTCTTGAAGAATTTGGAGGAAAATTTCTCTCTTGAAAATCTATACCACATAAGGAATAAATATTTTGCATCATTTATTTAAATAACACCATCATATTGAATTTAGTTCAAATTCATGCTAGGAACTTTGCAAAAACATATTACCGATAAATTCATTAATTTATCAAGTAATTAACTCTTTAATCAATCAATAGCTTAGCTCATTGAGGCCAACCTCTTTGTATGTCTACTCAGATTTATTAACTAATTTAAAATGGATATTGAAACTCTTTTTTTAATCAACTCAAAATGATATTTATAGAAATTCCAAGTTCCTATATATTATAGCTAGATCTAACATAATATGTCATGACTATCTAATTAATAATAGATATTTCATAAGTTTTTTTTTTTTTTTTAAAATCCTCAATTATAAATTCTCATGCACTCATATTCTTTCATTTTAAAATCTCAATTCAAGATACGGTCATATTAAGTTAACCCTAACACTCTAAATCATGTGAACAACATATAAACCTATTGTTGATTAATAAGACTTAGGACAATATTTTTCCACTTAAGTCAAACTATCCTAATTAGAAACTTTCTTTATTAAGAACAATTAATATAGTTATAGGTTTCATTATTTACGCTGGATAATGAATCCCTTGTTGACTCATCATTACATATAATTAACTTGAACCAACACTCATTATATGCCTACATATGGTACAAGTATCTAAGCGGTATCAAACTCGAATCATCCATCATAAGGCAAGCATTATCTTAAGTCTAAAAATCATATGAACTATTATAATATTGACAAGTGAACATTAACAAGTGTAAACTTTGTGTGTTCTTCTTCATAATGTCACATATACGGATCACTTATTATTATAAATGCCCACAATTTTTTTAGACATCCTATGTCCTACAGCAAGTGAGACGTCATTCTATAATCATTAGCATTATCAACTATTCAGTAAAGACAAACATAAGTGACAATCTAATCTAAATGAGTCATGATCAGTGAGATGTTCTACGATTATGAACAGTTTATAGTCATTCTTATAATATTGTTCTGTCATAATTATTCTTAACTCTTTAGAAATGATATGTCTACCAAATGGTAATGTGATAGAACTTTATCTTTAATTAAACACATTCAATATTAAAATAAAAGAACCATTGTATTGCCTTTGAAATGTGAAAACTATAAAGATGTGATGCGAAGCAATTAGTCTTGAATTTTATGGAAGACCTAGACTAGGCCTAATTTCTGCTGCCGACGTCCGTTGGAAGCCCACAATAGCTTTTCGGAAAGGAAATTTTGAGACGGATGACTTTCAAAAGTGTGATAAGGGCCATAAGCTTATCACAAAGTTTGAAGCCCAAATTCCACCGTTTAGGGGGTCAATTTTACATTTTAATTATTTTTTTGAATTTTTTATAATTTTTCGCATTAGAATTTTATTATTATAAATAGTCCTTTTCTTGGCTGTTTGAGGATTTTTCAATTTTTGAGAATTCAATAAGAAATTTTGGCTTATAGTTTTTTATTTTCTAAATTTCGTCTTAATCAAATAATACTGATTAAAAATCTTGACCGAGTCTAAACAGTCCTATTTCAAGATATGATACAAATATATGGCTTTAAGGCATATGCATCTAACACAAACCTGTGTTCTTGGCTATTCTAGCAAAATCCATACATTTTAGCAATTAATTAAAATAGAAAACAACAGAGGGTTGCCCATGTTTTGCTTACAAACATGGGTAGACCCATGTCCTTCTCTATTACAAAATTGGCTCAATTTTGTTAAAATATGGGTTGAAGTGCAACCTATGTGATTGCATGAGGACATGTTTTAACCCTATGGCCTTGTGTTTACCAAATCAACTTGTGCTCAAAATTGCACATACTGATTAGGTGTTCTTAATCTAAGTAAGTATTTTAACTTTTGGTGTGCGTGTCCTTTGAATGTGGAATTAATCGGGACTTCAAAATGTAGTCCCTCTAATTTCAGTCCACATGAGCAAGCCTCTCTAAGATTCTAAGCTTGTAATAGCTCTTTTTTTCCTAAGATATTCAAAGTTGCTAACCTTTGAAGAAGAAGTAGGCAACCAATACTTCAAGCTATAAAGGTGATGAGCAATCCTTTCTTCAATAAGCTCCACTAAATTTAACTTTTTAGTGATAAAAGTAAGAGAAAAAAAGTAAGGCTAGTGTTGTGTGTTATTAGCTCATACAAGAGAAACATGGCATAAATGAAAAGAACAGAAAAAATGTGTTTTCTCTTCATTGACTTGGCTATTTATATGAAACATATACTTAAGAAGACATTTGTCTTCCTCAGTGTTATTACCATTCCAAATGGTGACTCATAGCATAAACAAGTTTCAAGATCAACTTAATTGACCTTTCCTTAATCAATCGTAAATCTCCCTTACATGGAGTGGAAGAATAGGCTTAAACCATTTAGCCTATAAGGCTTCTTCAATCAAGGCCCATGTGAGGCCCACTTACATATGTCTCTTAAACCATAGGATTACCAATTTGTTAGCCGTCAATATCCCTTAGCAAGCAATTGGGCAACATCACCGCCGAATTTTCGAGAAATGCTATATTTATCCCCATCCCTTTTATAGTATAAAAGAGAAAGAACTACAGAGGTAAAGGTATGCTTCCCTCATATAAAAGCTCTAAGCACTTCATTGCATTCATTCTCTTCTCTAGTATTTTGACCTGAGCGTCGAAGTGGCTGTCGTGGGCACCCACCTTCACCTCACATTCGCTTCCTTGCAGGTTCAACCAATCACAGCGCAGCTCTACTCCAGCCACGTCATCAATCTAATCTCTACATCATTTAGTTTCATTGCCGAGAAATCTAGTGGACTCTCTCTATTCATTTGGATTTACACCAGACATTTTGTTCCTTTTTCTCTCTTTAAAAAAGAAACTCTTTCCCTTTATCTCTTGAAATGGCCAAAATTGTACATGTTATATCAGGAGAACCTGACAAAGGCAAAGGGAAAAACAAGCGTGTAGCAGAGGATGTCCTATCTATTAGTCAAGACCCATGAACCAAGCAACAGGTAAGCTTTGATCCTTCTAACAAAGCGATCAGTTTCTTCCAAAATGACCCGCTGGTTGTTAAAATCCTCTTAAACTAGTACGAGATAAGGCGATTTTTTATGGATACAGGTGGTTCTGTTAACCTTCTCATCCTAAATGTTTTTAACAAGTTAGGTTTAGACAAAAACAACCTTGTCAGAGTTTCCTATCCTTTAGTGGGATTAGGAGATACGACCATAGCAGTATTAGGTACCATCAACCTTCCCCTGGTATTAGGTGATGAAAGGTATAGGCGAGAGTTGTATGCAGAATTCACAGTGGTAGATATCCCATTTACATACAATATACTCGGTCGTCCAATCCTGAATTGTCACGGTATCGTTATTAACATGGGTGCTATATGTCTTAAGCTTCCAGCTCCAGGGGGAGTCGTCGTGGTCCAAGGTAATTCGAGGATGGCCAAAGAAGGTTACCGACACCCAGCAAAAAAGCCTCAAAAAAGTAACTATGCCCATCGACTTACTGGAGAAACTGGAATCTCACATGAAGTCAAAACCAACAGACCCGATAGTGGATGTCCAGATAGGTAAGGAGCAAAAGTTATGGTTCAGCACTGCATTGATCGGTGAAACAAAGGCTCATTTAATAGAGTTCCCAAAAGGTTGAGTAACCATTTTTGCTTGGTCTTTAAAAATACTCGGCTCTCATCACCCATAAGCTATCTATTGACAAAACCGTCAAGCCAATTCAGAAAAGAAAAGAAAGTTTGCAATAGAAAGGCAGCAAGTGATCAAATGAGAGGTTGATAAGCTTTTAAGTGCAGGATTAATAAAGAAAGTCCAATATCCCACTTGGTTGGCTAATGCGGTCTTGGTAAAGAAAGCTAACGGAAAGTGAGGATTTTACTGACCTAAATAAAGCATGTCCAAAAGATCATTACCATTACCGTCCATCGACACGTTAGTAGACTCAACCTCAGGCCATCTAGTGATTTCCTTCCTTGATACTATTTCAGGATACCACCAAATCATGATGGACACCGAAGATGCAAAGAATATTGCATTCATAATAGATGAAGGAGTTTACTGCTTCAAAGTAATGCCTTTTGATTTAAAAAATGGAAGGGCATTGTACCAAAATTTGGTGTCAAGAATCTTTAAGGACATGGTGGGATCAACCGTCAAAGTGTATGTAGACGACATGATACTAAAGAGTCGAAAATTGGAAGACCATCCGAAAGACATCTGAAAGGTCTTTGATGTCATGGACAAGGCGGGTATGAAGCTGAACCCTGAAAAGTGTACTTTCAGGGTAAAGGCTAGGAAATTTCTAAGGTATATAATCTCAAAGAGAGGCATAGAGACCAACCCAGAGACAATCAGTGCTATCCAAAACATGGAAGCACCTATGACCACTAATGAAGTGCAAAGGTTGAATGGGCGAGTCATGGCCTTGGATTGTTTCATATCTGGTTAAGCTAGAAGGTGCCTCCCGTTCTTCAAAGCCTTAAAGGGAAAAGGTAAGTTTGAGTGGGAGGAAGAGTGTGAAGAGGCATTTCAAAATTTAAATACCTTTTCATCATCTCCTCCATTGCTAAGCCCGTTTGTTAAAGGAGAAATTTTATTTCTGTACTTGTTTGTTTTGCAGGAAACAGTTTGCTCAGTGCTCATTCGCGAATAAAATGGAGAGCAGTGTAATACCCGGCTAGACTCCGGTATCGGAATCCCTATCGTCCGGTGGGATCTCGGATGTCGGAGGCCTCTAGAAGGGTAAAATTATGTTTTTCTAAAATGTTTTCATGTATTTCATGTTTTTAAGTAAGAAATTAAATGAGTTTTTACATGAATCAACCTAGGAGGAAGACCCAGGTTCGGCCGCCGAACCTTGTGATTCGACCGCCGAACATGCATGCCTTCGGAGGGACTTTAGGCCCCCGAAAACTTGAGTGAGGGAAATGCAGGTTCGGCCGCCGAACTTCAAGTTCGGCCGCCGAACATTGCATGCATGCGGAAGCACGTTCGGCTCCCGAAAGTGGCCTGGCCAGCCACTATAAAGGGACCCCTTGGTCTGAACGGGCGAGGTTTTCTCCCCATTTTCGGCCAAGGTAAGCTTCCGCCACCCTCATGATGATTTTGAGTTCTTCCTTCCAATCTTTCATGATTTTTACAAGTTTCCACCTTTGTTTTGAAGATTTTTGAACTTTAGAGCAAGTTTAAAGCTTGGAGACCCAAGGAACTAGATTTCTCCCATCTCCAAGATTAGGATCGTTCTTCCTCTCGATCTTCAAGAGGTAAGCTTCGATCTACACTTCTTTTATGTTTTAGTTGAGTTTTATGCAAGATTTGGGGGTGTAGATGCATGTTTATGTTTATGGGTCATTTTCGAATGATTTGAGCAATGTATGTTGTTTTGTTGTGTTTGATGCAATGTGGTTGGGGTTAAGGGTAGTTTGAGGCCCCTTGATGCTTGTATACTTGCTTGGGAGTGTTGTAGAATAGGTCTTTGCATGTTGGATGAATTTTGGAGGCTGTTGTGCAGGAGGGAGCCGAGTTTCTGCCCTTTGGCAGAAACCAGGTTCGGCCGCCGAAGTGACTTTCGGCTGCCGAACCCCTTTGTGGAGGCAGTTTCGGCTGCCGAAGCCTGCACCCGAAAGAGAACTTTCGTCTCTGGAGGGCAGGTTTGGCCGCCTAACCTGCATGACTTTCGTCTCTGGAGGCACTTTCGGCCGCCGAACCTGCCGCCGAAAGTGCCCTGTCCAGCCATTTCTTGCATGACTTCTATGATGTGTTTGAGGTGTTATAGGGGGTTTTTGGGGAGTATTTTAGAGTCATGTTTATGTTGTTGGTCCCTCATTTGAGTCCACCTGTGTAGGTTCAGACCCGAGGAACCGAGACCCCCAACAGTGAGTCAGCTGCTTCAGAGTCTCTTCAGAGCTAGCCAGAGGTGAGTGGAATAACCCTTTAAATTTTAAAGCAAATTAATGAAAGTTTTAGCATGATTCATGCATCATGAATGCCATGAGATATAATAGGTTGTTTGCATTAGAATTCACGAATATGTTGCATTGCATAAATTGCTGTTGTTGTGGATGAATGTTGAGTGATCCATTTAGCCCTTGTATATCATGATGACCCATGTAAGTCCAGGTGTGCCTGCTACGGCTCTACGCCCCTAGCACTATGACAGCCTATGGAAGTTCAGGTGTGCCTGCTACGGCTCTACGCCCCTGGCATAACTATGTAGTATAGGGGGCTAAATGGTGACAAGTTCATCTGTGTTGTGGAATGTTTGTGTTATGGCGCATACATGAAAGCATAAGTTTTAAATAAATGTCTATATTATTCTGCTCACTGGGCTCTAGTAGCTCACCCCACTCCCTTTATCCCCCAGGGTTGCAGGTACAGGATAGATCAGGAGGTCGGCTAGAGTGAAACTATGTTATGTTGTAATAGATAGTAGTGGACATGAAAATAATGAAAGGAATGTACTATGGTATTGTAATGTATAAAATGATGTAATGTTGTATTGAGGATTAGAGTAGTGCTTGACCTAGTATGTGGAGAATCCCTTTAACGTATGATTTTCAATGAGTAATGATGTTAATGATTATGTTTATCCAAGCTTTTATGTATGATGATGATACCCCATTGGAGCATTTGATGAGGGCTCCAGTGTGCGGTTTATGTATAGTAATGTGCATGCACAGGTTTTGCTTGGATAAAAGAAAGAAAATTTTTACAGGTTTTGAATATATTGTTCATGTATGGGATTCCACAGGTTTTCAGGATGTATGTTGGCTTGCTACGGGTCCCGGCGGCCTTAAGCCGATCTGGATCCTAGCGCCGGTAACGGGTCGGATTTCCGGGTCGTTACAGAGTGGTATCAGAGCCCTAGGTTCATATGGTCGGACCTAGAGTGTTGGGCTCATAGATGTTCTAGAAGGTCAAGCACAATAGGAAAATCATGTCCACTAGGATAGGATATAGAGTCCTGTCTATATGATGATGTGATATGCCATGATGATATGCATGTGCATAAATGCTATGATGTGATGATATGTATGAGATGAGGGTTCATGTGTTTCCACATGAACCATATGATTGCTAATGATTTGTATGTGTTATGTGCTGTTTTTCAGAAGATAGAATGAGAGGAACTCGTCGATCTGCACGATTGACTGGAGTGCACCTCAGGACGAGGGCACTGATGCCCGTCCTCCAGCATTGCCTAGGGCAATGTCCAGTAGGTCCAACAGAGACAGAGCAGCTAGAGACCCTAGAAGGTCTTTGGATCTGGGTAGAAGCAGATCAGTAAGGGGAACAGTGCAGGGAGGAATGTCTGAGGATATGGAAGTAGACCAGAGGAGGGATGACAGTCTTGGTGTGAGCATGCCAGAAGAGGGCATGGGAGAGTCTGAAGGAGGCACTCAGGCCTCGGGGTTTGTTCAGCCGCCCCACTACCCATCTTATTCACACCATCCAGGGTATTCGATGGGAGGTACATCGGATTACCCTAGTTTTAGCCCTTACCCTTCACATATGCCATACCCACCTTACTACCCACCATACTCTCAGTACCCTATGTACCCACCTCCACCTCCCTATCCAGGTACAGCAAACCCTACCCCAGGGGATGTTGCACCTCCACCACCACCAGAACCTACCGTCCCATAAACCCAAGTACCCAAACCTACCTCACCTGGAGGGAGCAAAGCCAAGATGACTGACTATATGAAATTGGGTGCTCCTCAGTATGACGCAGGTGATGACCCTTTTGAGTATCTGAGCAGGGTCAAGATGATCACAGATGAGATAGGGGCTGATGACAGTAGAGCCATTCAGATGGCTGGGTTTACATTAAAGTGCAAGAAGGCTCGGGACTGGTACAAGAACTATGTGAACCCGAGGGTGGATGGCATGTCCTGGGAAGAGTTTGCAAATGAATTTGCAAGTTGGGCTTTCCCTGAAAGCTCTAGGGAGCAGAAGATGATAGAATTTGAGCAGTTGAGGCAGTCTGATGAGATGACTGTGGATGAGTACACAGACAGATTCCTGGAGTTGTTGCCATATTCTGGGCAGAACTTAGACACAGAGCAGAAGAAATCCAGAAGGTACATCATGAGGCTTCACTCCAGGTATTCCTCTTTGATACAGTCAGCAGAGAGGGAGAGCTTCCACACCATAGTGGATATGGCTCGAAGAATGGAGGCTAGTGCAATTATTGAGGGGAAGGTCAGACAGTCAGTGGCACAGCCTTCTGGTTCCAAGACCCCAGGTGGGGGAAAGATAGATCCCTCTTCTGTAGGTTCTGCAGCTTCTGGCAGTAAGAAGTGGGATAGAGGCCACAGGAAGTCCAAGAAGAATAAGTTCTGGAACAAGATCAAGTCAGGTCTGGGTTTAGGCAGTGGCTCGAGCTCAGGTGCAGAGGTTACAGCATGTATGAGGTGTGGGAAACCACACAAGGGAGTATGTCTGGCGGGGAAAAACACATGTTTCAGATGCGGACAAGCAGGGCATTTGGCTCGGGATTGTCCTAAGGCAGTTTTTATGGCACCGTCCCAGCAGACAGCTTCGGGTAGCGTGGCACAGCCAGCAGCTCCAGCCACAACACAGGCCAGTGGCAGAGGCAGAGGGAGAGGGTCAGCCTCTTCATCAGCAGGATACAGAGGTGAAGGTCCATCAGCCCCGGCAAGGATCTTCACTATGACTCAGCAGGAGGCCAACACATCCAACACCGTGGTGTCAGGTAATCTCATCATTGGTTGTTCTAATGTGTATGCCTTAATGGACCCGGGTGCATCTCATTCTTTTATTGCACCGAGAGCCGTGGAGAGGGTATGATTGATGGTCTCTGGGTTAGAGTGTCCCCGGGTTAGAGTGTCCCCTATGGGTCAGTGGACCCAAGTGTGACCCGTCAGTGGCAGAGTCAGTTTGCCAGTGCAGTCCAGTCTTTATAGAGGGAAGATGCCTTTCCGCCGACCTTGTGGTTCTAGATTTGACAGATTTTGACGTCATTCTAGGGATGGATTGGTTATCTGCCCATGGTGCTACCTTGGACTGCAGAGACAAGGTAGTCAGGTTCAGAGATCAGGATGGGTCAGAGGTCGTCTTCAGAGGAGACAAGAGGGGTACACCTAGAGGTCTGATCTCAACTCTTCAGGCTCGTAGGTTGCTTAGGAGGGGATGTCAGGGGTTTCTAGCTCATGTGAGGGAGCTAGATAGTCATGTCAGAGAGCCCGCCTCAGTGCCTGTGGTTAGGGAGCTTCCAGATGTCTTTCCAGACGAGCTGCCAGGTTTACCACTTGCTAGGGAGATAGAGTTCGAGATTGAGTTAATGCCTGGTACCAGACCGATCTCTATCCCTCCCTACAGGATGGCACCAGCTGAATTGAAAGAGTTGAAGGAACAGTTGCAAGAGCTGGTAGATAAGGGTTTCATCCGACTGAGTACTTCACCTTGGGGTGCTCCGGTTTTGTTTGTGAGGAAGAAGGATGGATCCCTCAGACTTTGTATCGACTACAGACAGTTGAACAAGGTCACTACCAAGAACAAGTACCCATTGCCAAGGATCGATGATCTATTTGACCAGCTAGCAGGAGCAGGTTGTTTCTCCAAAATAGATCTGAGATCTGGGTACCATCAGTTGAGGATAAGGAATGAAGATGTGCCAAAGACAGCTTTCAGGACCAGGTATGGGCACTATGAGTTCCTTGTGATGTCGTTCGGGTTTACCAACGCCCCTGCAGCATTCATGGACCTCATGAACAGAGTTTTCAGCCAGTATCTGGATCACTTCATTATTGTCTTCATAGACGATATCCTAGTGTATTCCAGGAATGCAGAGGAGTATGCCCATCACCTGAGGACAGTTTTGCAGACCTTGAGAGAGCATGGCTTATATGCCAAGTTCTCCAAGTGTGAGTTTTGGCTTAGGAGCATTTCATTCTTGGGGCACGTGGTGTCAGAACAAGGTATTGAGGTAGACCCCAAGAAGGTTAAGGCTGTAGCTAACTGGCCTAGACCCACTACTGTGACAGAGATCAAGAGCTTTCTGGGTTTGGCAGGTTACTACAGGAGGTTCGTTCAGGACTTCTCAAAGATTGCTGCTCCTATGACCAAGCTGACCAAGAAGAATCAGAAGTTTGTATGGACTGACCAGTGTGAGGAAAGTTTTGAGGAGCTTAAGAGGAGGTTGACTTCAGCACCGGTGTTAGCTCTGCCAAACAGTGATGATGACTTCTCAGTGTATTGTGATGCGTCCCGTGTGGGACTGGGTTGTGTGCTGATGCAGAATGAGAGGGTGATCGCTTATGCTTCTAGGCAGCTGAAGAAGCATGAGTTGAATTACCCCACACATGACCTAAAGATGGCAGCAGTTATCTTTGCACTCAAGATGTGGAGGCATTACCTTTATGGGGTTAAGTGTGAGATCTTCACAGATCATAAGAGCCTGCAGTATATCCTGAGTCAAAGGGAACTGAACTTGAGGCAGAGGAGATGGGTAGAGCTGTTGAGTGACTATGATTGCAAGATTCAGTACCATCCGGGTAAGGCGAATGTGGTGGCAGACGCCTTAAGCCGAAAATCACTTGGCAGTTTATCCCACATTTCAGTAGAGAGGAGGCCGATGGTGAAAGAATTCCATAGACTTATGAGTGAGGGGCTACAGCTGGAGTTGTCTGGCACAGGTGCCTTAGTAGCTCAGATGAGAGTGACACCCGTGTTTCTGGAGCAGGTGGCTCAGAAACAGCATGAGGACCCAGAGTTGGTCAAGATTGCCAGGATTGTTCAGTCAGGCCAGAGTGATGAGTTCAGGTTTGATGATAAGGGGATCCTCCGCTACGGGAACAGATTGTGTGTGCCAGATGACATCGGTCTGAAGGGAGATATTATGGGAGAAGCCCATAATACCAGGTATAGTGTTCACCCTGGAGCCACCAAGATGTATCAGGATCTGAAGAGAGTGTATTGGTGGCCAGCTATGAAGAAGGATGTGGCACTGTTCGTGTCAGCATGCGATGTGTGTCAGAGGGTGAAACTAGAGCATCAGAAGCCGGCTGGAATGTTGAATCCACTACTGATTCCAGAGTGGAAATGGGAGAACATCGCTATGGACTTTGTAGTGGGACTACCGGCGACATCCAACAGATTGGACTCCATATGGGTGATTGTGGACAGACTCACCAAATCTGCTCACTTCATCCCTGTTAGGAGTGGCTATTCTGTGGATAAGTTGGCGCAGGTGTATGTGGATGAGATTGTCAGACTGCATGGGGTTCCTATTTCTATAGTGTCTGATAGAGGGCCCCAGTTCACCTCCAGGTTTTGGCGGAGTCTACAGAACGCTATGGGTACCAGATTGGATTTCAGTACTGCCTTCCACCCACAGACAGATGGACAGTCAGAGAGGACCATCCAGACCATAGAGGATATGCTCAGAATGTGTGTGCTAGATTTTAGCGGTTCTTGGAGGCAACATCTACCTTTGGTGGAGTTTGCCTACAATAACAGCTATCATGCTAGCATAGGGATGGCTCCATATGAGGCTTTGTATGGGAGGAAGTGCAGGTCACCTATCTGCTGGGAAGAAGTAGGAGAGAGGACCCTTGTAGGTCCAGAGTTAGTAGAGCTTACCAGCAGGGTAGTGCCCATAATCAGAGAGAGAATCAAGACTGCTGCTAGCCGATAGAAGAGTTATGCAGATATCCGCAGAAGGCAGCTTGAGTTTCAGGAGGGGGACTTGGTTTTGCTTAAGGTGTCTCCTATGAAAGGGGTGGTTCGGTTCGGGAAGAAGGGTAAGTTAGCTCCACGGTACATCAGTCCTTTTGAGGTCCTTCAGAAGGTTGGAAATGTGTCGTACAAGCTAGACTTGCCTGCTTCAATGGAGAGAATCCATCCGGTTTTCCATGTTTCTCTATTACGGAAGTTCGTGTCAGATCCGAGAAAGGTTCTTAGTGAGCCTGATGTAGAGATCCATGAGGATCTCACCTATGTAGAGCAGCCAGTGCGAATCCTAGACACTCAGATCAGAAAGCTGAGGAACAAGAAAATCCCGATGGTGAAAGTCCTTTGGAACCACCACAATATCGAAGAATGCACCTGGGAGACACGGGAGTCTATGCTCCAGCAATATCCCCATCTGTTCTGAGGTGAGTGTTAGTTGTTTCATGTGTTTGTATGTATGCTATGTTGTAAGTTATGATTGATGCCATGCTTTGTATGTTAGTTGAGGAACATTCGGGGATGAATGTTCTTAAGGGGGGAGAATGTAATACCCGGCTAGACTCCGGTATCGGAATCCCTACCATCCGGTGGGATCTCGGATGTCGGAGGCCTCTAGAAGGTAAAATTATGTTTTTCTAAAATGTTTTCATGTATTTCATGTTTTTAAGTAAGAAATTAAATGAGTTTTTACATGAATCAACCTAGGAGGAAGACCCAGGTTCGGCCGCCGAACCTTGTGATTTAGCCGCCGAACATGCATGCCTTCGGAGGGACTTTAGGCCCCCGAAAACTTGAGTGAGGGAAATGCAGGTTCGGCCGCCGAACTTCAAGTTCGGCCGCCGAACATTGCATGCATGCGGAGGCACGTTCGGCTCCCGAAAGTGGCCTGGCCAGCCACTATAAAGGGACCCCTTGGTCCACACGGGCGAGGTTTTCTCCCCATTTTCGGCCAAGGTAAGCTTCCGCCACCCTCATGATGATTTTGAGTTCTTCCTTCCAATCTTTCATGATTTTACAAGTTTCCACCTTTGTTTTGAAGATTTTTGAACTTTAGAGCAAGTTTAAAGCTTGGAGACCCAAGGAACTAGATTTCTCCCATCTCCAAGATTAGGATCGTTCTTCCTCTCGATCTTCAAGAGGTAAGCTTCGATCTACACTTCTTTTATGTTTTAGTTGAGTTTTATGCAAGATTTGGGGGTGTAGATGCATGTTTATGTTTATGGGTCATTTTCGAATGATTTGAGCAATGTATGTTGTTTTGTTGTGTTTGATGCAATGTGGTTGGGGTTAAGGGTAGTTTGAGGCCCCTTGATGCTTGTATGCTTGCTTGGGAGTGTTGTAGAATAGGTCTTTGCATGTTGGATGAATTTTGGAGGCTGTTGTGCAGGAGGGAGCCGAGTTTCTGCCCTTTGGCAGAAACCAGGTTCGGCCGCCGAAGTGACTTTCGGCCGCCGAACCCCTTTGTGGAGGCAGTTTCGGCTACCGAAGCCTGCCCCCGAAAGAGAACTTTCGTCTCTGGAGGGCAGTTTCGGCCGCCGAAAGTGCCGCCGAACCTGCATGACTTTCGGCTCTGGAGGCACTTTCGGCCGCCGAACCTGCCGCCGAAAGTGCCCTGTCCAGCCATTTCTTGCATGACTTCTATGATGTGTTTGAGGTGTTATAGGGGGTTTTTGGGGAGTATTTTAGAGTCATGTTTATGTTGTTGGTCCCTCATTTGAGTCCACCTGTGTAGGTTCGGACCCGAGGAACCGAGACCCCCAGCAGTGAGTCAGTTGCTTCAGAGTCTCTTCAGAGCTAGCCAGAGGTGAGTGGAATAACCCTTTAAATTTTAAAGCAAATTAATGAAAGTTTTAGCATGATTCATGCATCATGAATGCCATGAGATATAATAGGTTGTTTGCATTAGAATTCACGAATATGTTGCATTGCATAAATTGTTGTTGTTGTGGATGAATGTTGAGTGATCCATTTAGCCCTTGTATATCATGATGACCCATGTAAGTCCAGGTGTGCCTGCTATGGCTCTACGCCCCTGGCACTATGACAGCCTATGGAAGTCCAGGTGTGCCTGCTACGGCTCTACGCCCCTGGCATAACTATGTAGTATAGGGGGCTAAATGGTGACAAGTTCATCCGTGTTGTGGAATGTTTGTGTTATGGCACATACATGAAAGCATAAGTTTTAAATAAATGTCTATATTATTCTGCTCACTGGGCTCTAGTAGCTCACCCCACTCCCTTTATCCCCCAGGGTTGCAGGTACAGGATAGATCAGGAGGTCGGCTAGAGTGAAACTATGTTATGTTGTAATAGATAGTAGTGGACATGAAAATAATGAAAGGAATGTACTATGGTATTGTAATGTATAAAATGATGTAATGTTGTATTGAGGATTAGAGTAGTGCTTGACCTAGTATGTGGAGAATCCCTTTAACGTATGATTTTCAATGAGTAATGATGTTAATGATTATGTTTATCCAAGCTTTTATGTATGATGATGATACCCCATTGGAGCATTTGATGAGGGCTCCAGTGTGCGGTTTATGTATAGTAATGTGCATGCACAGGTTTTGCTTGGATAAAAGAAAGAAAATTTTTACACGTTTTGAATATATTGTTCATGTATGGGATTCCACAGGTTTTCAGGATGTATGTTAGCTTGCTACGGGTCCCGGCGGCCTTAAGCCGATCTGGATCCTAGCGCCGGTAACGGGTCGGATTTCCGGGTCGTTACAAGCAGAGTCTGGTGTATATGCCAGCCAAGTATTGAAAGGGGCGGAGCTAAATTACCCTTCTCTCAAAAAATTAGCATTTGGAGTTCTAATGTCAACTACCAAACTACGGCCATAATTTGAGTCACACACCATCAAAGTCAAGAAAGTTCTACATAGGCTAGAACTGTCAAGGCGATTATCCACTTGGGCAGTAATATTGCCAGCCTATGATATTAGGTATGTTCCTGAAAGTAATGAAAGCACAGGTGCTAGCCGATTTTGGTGCAGAAATGACTACACTGTTAGAAACTTCAGAGTCCCCCGACTCAACTATAGAGGAATGGAAAGTTTAGATAGTTAGAGCTTGCGGAGCTGGGGGTTCTGGAATCGAGATGCTTTTGCAGTCTCAAGCCTGAATAAAACTTTGGTACGCGGTAAAGCCCGCTTTCAGTGCCACCAATAATGTGGCTGAATATGAGGCTATGATAATGGCTCTAAGAATCATCAAGGAGCTAGGTATACAAAAATTCATTATTTTTAGTGACTCACAATTGGTTGTTAATCAGTGCTAGGGACAATTCAGAGTCCAATAACCAAATATTATCAAATACGAGGAAAAGGTTTGGTTCTTAATGGAGCGAATCAAAGAAGGATGGGGCAGCTGCGGACTTTGCCAGGTGGCTAGAGGCAAAAATGAAAAGGCATATCTTTTAGCTAAAATGGCAGTGGCAGATGAATAATACTTGACTCAACTGTTTCAGTTTGAGAAATTACATACCCCGGCAACAGAGGCGGAATAGACTTTTCCTATAGAAGAGGGGGAGTTATGCATGACACCTGTATACAAATTTTTGACACAAGATGACCTTCCAGCCAATGAGTTATCAACTAAACAGGCAATAAGGAAGTCTTCTAAATATGCACTAATTGATGGTTGGCTATAGGAGGTCCTTAACACAACCATGGCTACGATGTGGCATAAAGGAAGAAGGCCAGGAAATCCTAAAGGATATCCATGAAGGTGATTGTAGGAGTCATGAAGGAGCTCGAACAATGTAATACCCGGCTAGACCCCGGCATCGGAATCCGTACCTTTTGGGCGGGTTCTCTGTGGAATACAGAATTTCACGGGATGACGGATTATTCTAGAAGGGTAAATTAGAGGTTTTCCAAATCTTTTTATGTGATTTTAATGTTTTAAGTTAAGAAGAATTGAGTTTTGGAAAAGAAAAAGGCCAAGGAGATTTTACCAGGTTCGGCCGCCGAAGGTGATGTTCGGCCGCCGAAAGTTGCATGGTTTCGCATGCACGTTCGGCTGCCGAAGGAGAGGCGGCTGGCCACCTATTTAAGCCACTTTGACCGGAAACAGGGGTGTGGAACCCCCTGTTTTGAGCCAAAGGTAGGCTTTTACTCTCCTTGGTGTGTTCTTGTGAGATTTCTTTAAATTTTGCATGTTTTTACATGTTCTAAACTTTGTTTTAGAATTTTGAAGCAAAAAGAGCAAGTTGAGCAACTTGGAGAATTTGATTGGTTTTCCACCCATCTTCAAGTTAGGACCATTAATCCTCTCGTTCTTCAAGAGGTAAGCATGGATCCTCCTCTCCCCTTTATGTTTAAAGTATGTTTTAAGAGTTTTTGGGAGTTTCATGGTTAGATATGCATGGATCTAGGTTTTTGTATAAGTGTGGAGTTTATGCTTTATATGATGATTTAGTGTGTTTGTTGGAGTTTAAGTTAGTTTTTAAGCTCCTTTATGCATGGTTATTGATAGTTGCATGTTTTGGAAAGTTGGCTTGCATGTTGATAGGTTGTGTGAGGTTTTGGAGGCTGTGAGGTGTGAGTTACCCGAGTTTCTGCCTTCTGGGGAAACTCAGGTTCGGCCGCCGAAAGTGGACTTTCGGCCGCCGAATCCCTTGTGGAAGCAGTTTTGGCTGCCTAAACTTGCCCCCGAAAGTGGACTTTCGTCTCTAGAGGCAAGTTTCGGCCGCCGAAGGAGAGTGACTTTCGTCTCTGGAGTGGACTTTCGGCCGCCGAACCTTGCCCCCGAAAGTGCCTGACTTTCGTCTCTGGAGGGGGGTTTCGGCCGCCGAAAGGCCTCTGTCTAGCTTTCCTTTGCCAATTTTTCCATGCATGTTTATGATGTTTTAGGGAGATTTTGGGGAGATGTTTATAGTTATGTTAGAGTATGTTCGGTACCTCATTTGAGTCCACCTGTGTAGGTACGGACCCGAGGAACCAAGGAGGCCCACAGAGTTAGATTTACAGAGACAGTTCAGCTATTGTTAGAGGTGAGTGGAACGAAACTATGTTTTAAATAAATGAATGTTTCAGCATGATCCATGCATCATGAATGCCATGTTTATAGTAGGATGTATTGCATTAGTGACCATGAAGCTGTTGCATTGCATAACTATGTGATATGATAATGATGTGGATGGACCCAGGCGACCCAATAGCCCTATGGAAAGACCTGGCTAGGCCAGGCATTACGAAGTCCTGTGGTGCCCTTCATGGTGGCCGGGCAAATAGCTTAGGGATTTTTGAGGTCATGTCCATCCGTTATGTGAGTTATTTGTGATGTGATGCATTTCATTTGGCATATGTATTTAATGTTTTTATATAGTTCTACTCACTGGGCTTAGTAGCTCACCCATCTCCCTAACCCCATGTTTCAGGGCCTCAGAGGAAAGTCAGAGTTTCAACAAGGGTACAGTTAGGCTTGTATAGAGAAGTGGACATGTATTGTATGTAGGAAAGAAATGTAATGGTTATGAATATGTTGTAAGATATTGTAATGAGATTGGAGTTAAAGATTTGTGCTTAGTCCTATAGTATGTTGTATCCCTCTTGTACATGATCAGTATTTTTATGATTTATGATGTTTATCTTTATGATAACCACTGAGCTTGACACTTTTATTATGATCCATCTAGAGTATTTGATGAGAACTCCAGTAGGGTGATTATATTTACAGATATAGTACATGTACAGGTCAAGCTGAATTAATGAAAGTTCAAAATTTTTATGGAAATGTATGATCATGTATGGGATTTATCAGGTACTCAGAGTGCATAGTAGGCTTGCTACGGGTTCCGGCGGCCTTAGGTCGACCTGAATCCTAGCGCCGGTAATGCTCCAGTTTCCGGGCTGTTACAGATTGGTATCAGAGCCCTAGGTTCACATGGTCGGACCTATAGAGTGTTTTGGGCTCATAGAGGTCATAGAAGGGCAAGCACAATAGGAAAATCATGCCCACTAGGATAGGATGGAGAGTCCTGTCTTGATGATGTGTGTGTAATGCCATGATTTTATCCATGTGCATTTAATGATATGATATGCTATGTATGTTATGAGGATTCATGTGTTTTCACATGGATCATTTGATGTTAATGTTTATATGTGAATGTTATGTTTTCAGAAGGCAGTATGAGAGGAACCCGTCGATCTGCTAGATTGACTGGAGCTCCACCAGAGAATGAGGGCATGGATGCCCGTCCCCCTGCTTTGCCGAGGGCAATGTCTCAGAGGTCAGGAAGCGAAAGATCATCAAGGGACCCTAGAAGGTCTTTGGATGGAAGCAGAAGAGAAACTGAGCAAGGCAGAAGGTCTAGTGATGAGGGGGAGCCTATGAATGTTGATCAAGGAAGAGATGGAGGGTTAGGTGTTGGCATGTCAGAAGAGGATGTGGGATCATCTCATGGAGGCGCTCAGGCCTCGGGGTATGGTTATCTGCCCCAGTTTCAGCCTTTTCCACAAGGCCCAGGATATTCGATGGGAGGTACATCGGATTATCCCAGTTTTAACCCGTATCCCACTTATATGCCTTATCCACCTTTCTACCCACCATACCCCCAGTACCAAATGTATCCACCTTCACCCTTCTACCCTAGTCCAGCATACTCAACTCTAGGAAGTTCTGCACCTCCTCCCCCACCACCAGCAGAACCAGTAGTCCCTGTTGTCCCAGTATCTCAGCTTGCCCCACCTGAGAAGAGTCAGGTGAAGATGACTGATTACTTGAAACTGGATGCTCCTAAGTATCAGACTGGGGATGATCCATTCGAGTACATCAAAGCAATGAAGATGATAGCAGATGAATTGGGGGCAGACGATACCAGAGCCATTTAGATGGCTGGGTTCACTCTAAAGTGTAAGAGAGCAAAGGAGTGGTTTAATACCTATGTGGACCCTAGAGTGGATAGCATGTCTTGGGAGGAGTTTGCAAACGAGTTTACTGGATGGGCTTTTCCCGATAGCTCCAGAGAACTGAAGATGATAGAATTTGAGCAGCTAAGGCAAACTGAAGATATGAGTGTGGATGAGTATACTGAGAGGTTCATGGACTTGCTGCAGTATGTGGGTCAGGCCTATGATACAGATCAGAAGAAGGCCAGGAGGTATGCTATGAGGCTCCATTTCAGATACTCCTCCTTGATCCAGGCAGCGGAGAGAGAGAGCTTCCACACTGTGGTGGATATTGCACGCAAGATGGAGGCCAGTGCCATTAGTCAGGGAGCAGTTAAACAGCAGGTGGCACAACCTTCAGGATCTAAGACCCCAAGAAGGGGCAAGACAGACCCCTCTTCTCAGGATGTAGCAACTTCTGGGGGTAAGAAGTGGACTGGTTCCAGTAAGAATCCAAAGAAGAACAAGTTCTGGAACAAGTTGAAGGCAGGTCTGGGACTAGGAAGTGGCTCGAGTTCAGGAGCAGAGGCTTCAGTATGTATGAGATGCGGTAAGCCGCATAAGGGAATGTGTCGGGCTGGGACGACAGCATGTTTCAGGTGCGGTTAAGAGGGACATATGGCTCGGGAATGTCCTAGAGCAGCTTTTTCAGCACCGTCCCATCAGGCAGCTCCAGACAGTATGGCTCAGCCGTCAGCTCCAGCCACTACTCAGGGAAGAGGCAGAGGGAGAGGAGCAGCCTCTTCTTCAGGTTCCCGAGGTGCAGGTCCGTCAGCTCCAGCACGGATCTTCACCATGACTCAGTAGGAGGCTGACACATCTAACACCGTAGTGTTAGGTAATCTCATCATTGGGTGTTCTGATGTGTATGCTTTGTTAGACCCTGGTGCTTCTCATTCTTTCATTGCTCCAAGAGCCATAGAGAGACTGGGTTTGATAACTTCTGGGTTAGAGTGTCCTCTTTGGGTCAGCGGGCCCAAGTGTGATCCATCAGTGGCAGAGTCAGTCTGCCGGTTTTGTCCAGTGTTCATAGAGAGTAGATGCCTTCCAGCTGACCTTGTGGTTCTAGAGTTGACGGATTTTGATGTCATTCTAGGGATGGATTGGCTATCTGCTCATGGTGCTACCTTGGACTGTAGAGATAAGGTAGTTAGATTCAGAGATCAGGATGGATCAGAATTTGTCTTCAGAGGAGACAAGAGGGGCACGCCGAGAGGTTTGATATCAGCCCTACAGGCTCGTAGGTTGCTTAGGAGGGGGTGTCAGGGGTTTCTGGCTCATGTGAGAGAGCTAGATCATCAGGTTAGGGAACCTGCCTCAGTGCCTGTTGTCAGAGAATTTCTAGATGTGTTCCCAGACGAGCTTTCAAGACTACCACCTGATAGGGAGATAGAGTTTGAGATAGAGTTAATGCCTGGTACCAGACCGATCTCTATCCCTCCCTACAGGATGGCACCAGCAGAGCTAAAGGAATTGAAAGAGCAGCTTCAAGAGTTGGTAGATAAGGGTTTCATCCGACCGAGTACCTCACCTTGGGGTGCTCCAGTGCTGTTTGTTAGAAAGAAGGATGGATCCTTAAGACTTTGTATCGACTACAGGCAGTTGAACAAAGTCACTACCAAGAATAAGTATCCTCTACCCAGGATCGATGATCTATTTGACCAGTTAGCTGGAGCGAGTTGTTTTTCTAAAATATATCTGAGATCGGGGTACCATCAGTTGAGAATCAGGGAAGAGGATGTTCCAAAGACAGCTTTCAGGACTAGATATGGGCATTATGAGTTCCTGGTCATGCCGTTTGGGTTAACTAACGCCCCTGCAGCATTCATGGATCACATGAATAGGGTTTTCAGACCGTATCTGGATCACTTTGTTATTGTCTTCATTGATGATATCTTGGTGTATTCTAAAAATGCAGAGGAGCATGCCCAGCATTTGAGGATAGTCCTGCAGACTTTAAGAGAGCATGGCTTGTATGCCAAGTTCTCTAAGTGTGAATTCTGGTTAAGGAGCATTTCTTTCTTGGGGCATGTAGTGTCAAACCAAGGAATATCAGTGGACCCCAAGAAGATAGAGGCTGTAGCTAACAGGCCTAGACCCAGCACAGTGACAGAGATTAAGAGTTTTCTGGGTTTGGCAGGTTATTACAGGAGGTTCGTTCAGGACTTCTCCAGAATTGCAGCTCCTATGACCAGATTGACCAAGAAAAATCAGAAGTTTGTATGGTCTGACGAATGTGAAGAAAGCTTTGAAAAGCTAAAGGAGAGGTTGACCTCAGCACAGGTGTTAGCTCTGCCTGCTAGTGATGAAGACTTCACAGTTTTCTGTGATGCATCCAAAGTGGGACTAGGTTGTGTGTTAATGCAGAATGACAGATTGATTGCTTATGCTTCTAGACAGCTGAAGAAGCATGAGATGAACTATCCTACACATGACCTTGAGATGGCAACTGTTATCTTTGCACTCAAAATGTGGAGGCATTACCTCTATGGGGTTAAATGTGAGATCTTCACTGATCATAAGAGCCTACAGCATATTTTGAGTCAGAGAGAATTAAATCTGAGGCAGAGAAGATGGGTTGAGCTGCTTAATGACTATGATTGTAAGATACAGTACCATCCGGGTAAGGCAAATGTTGTAGCAGACGCCTTAAGCCGGAAATCACTAGGCAGTTTGTCCCACATCTTAGCAGAGAGGAGACCGGTGGTAAAGGAGTTTTATAGGCTTATGGAGGAGGGGTTACAGCTTGAGTTGTCTAGTACAGGTTCTTTGATAGCACAGATGAAAGTTTCACCCGTGTTTCTGGAGCAGGTGGCTCAGAAACAGCTTGAGGACCCAGAGTTGGTTAAAATTGCCAGAGCTATTCAGTCAGGCAATAATGATGAGTTCAGATTTGATGATAAGGGGATTCTCCGCTACGGGAATAGATTGTGTGTACTAGATGATGTTGGTCTGAAAGGAGACATTATGGGAGAGGCCCATAATGCTAGATACAGCATTCACCCTGGAGCCACCAAAATGTATCAGGATCTGAAAAGAATTTATTGGTGGCCAGCTATGAAGAGAGAAGTGGCACTGTTCGTGTCAGCCTGCGATGTATGTCAGAGGGTGAAGCTAGAGCATCAGAAGCCGGCTGGAATGCTTAATCCACTGCCAATTCCAGAGTGAAAATGGGAAAATGTAGCTATGGACTTTGTAGTGGGGTTACCGGCAACGTCCAACAGACTAGACTCCATATGGGTGATTGTGGACAGACTGATCAAATCTGCTCACTTCATTCCTGTTAGGAGTAACTATTCTGTGGACAAGTTGGCGCAGGTGTATGTTGAGGAAGTTATCAGACTGCATGGGGCTCCCGTTTCTATAGTGTCAGATAGGGGACCCCAGTTCACCTCCAGATTTTGGCGGAGTCTGCAGAATGCTTTGGGCACAAGATTAGACTTCAGCACTGCTTTCCATCCACAGACTGACGGACAATCAGAGAGGACCATCCAGACTGTAGAGGATATGCTCAGAATGTGTGTGCTAGATTTTGGCGGTTCTTGGAGGCAACATCTACCTTTAGTGGAGTTTGCCTACAATAACAGCTATCATGCTAGCATAGGGATGGCTCCATATGAAGCTCTTTATGGGAGGAAATGCAGGTCACCAGTTTGTTGGGAAGAGGTTGGAGAAAGGTCCATAGCAGGACCTGAATTGGTAGAGATTACCAATAGAGTGGTGCCCATTATCAGAGAGAGACTCAGAACTGCTGTCAGTTGGCAGAAAAGTGATGCAGATGTCCGCAGGAAGCATGTAGAGTTCCAGGAGGGTGATCTGGTATTGCTGAAAGTGTCTCCAATGAAAGGGGTAGTTCGGTTTGGTAAGAAGGGTAAACTAGCTCCACGGTACATTGGGCCATTTAAGATTTTGCAGAGGGTCGGAAATGTGTCATACAAGTTAGATTTACCTGCCTCCATGGAGAGAATCCATCCGGTCTTCCATGTTTCCATGATACGGAAATTTGTGTCAGATTCGAGTAAGGTTCTTAGTGAACCAGATATGGAGATCCTTGGAGATCTCACTTATGTAGAGCAGCCAGTTCAGATCATTGACACTTAGATCAGGAAGTTAAGGAACAAGGAGATCCTGATGGTGAAAGTCCTTTGGAACCACCATAATCTTGAAGAATGCACTTGGGAGACACGGGAGTCTATGCTTCAGCAGTACCCCTACCTCTTTTGAGGTTAGAGTTTGTGTGCCTTCTTGTATGTTTATATGTTATGTTACTGCTATGGTTTTTGAATGCATGTTATAGTGAGAAACATTCGGGGATGAATGTTTTTAAGGAGGGAGAATGTAATACCCGGCTAGACCCCGGCATCGGAATCTGTACCTTTTGGGTGGGTTCTCTGTGGAATATAGAATTTCACGGGATGACGGATTATTCTAGAAGGGTAAATTAGAGGTTTTCTAAATGTTTTTATGTGATTTTAATGTTTTAAGTTAAGAAGAATTGAGTTTTGGAAAAGAAAAAGGCCAAGGAGATTTTACCAGGTTCGGCCGCCGAAGGTGATGTTCGGCCGCTGAAAGTTGCATGGTTTCGCATGCACGTTCGGCTGCCGAAGGAGAGGCGCCATGCCACCTATTTAGGCCACTTTGACCGGAAACAGGGGTGTGGAACCCCCTGTTTTGAGCCAAAGCTAGGCTTTTACTCTCCTTGGTGTGTTCTTATGAGATTTCTTTAAATCTTGCATGTTTTTACATGTTCTAAACTTTGTTTTAGAATTTTGAAGCAAAAAGAGCAAGTTGAGCAACTTGGAGAATTTGATTGGTTTTCCACCCATCTTCAAGTTAGGACCATTAATCCTCTCGTTCTTCAAGAGGTAAGCATGGATCCTCCTCTCCCCTTTATGTTTAAATTATGTTTTAAGAGTTTTTGGGAGTTTCATGGTTAGATATGCATGGATTTAGGTTTTTGTATAAGTTTGGAGTTTATGCTTTATATGATGATTTAGTGTGTTTGTTGGAGTTTAAGTTAGTTTTTAAGCTCCTTTATGCATGGTTACTGATAGTTGCATGTTTTGGAAAGTTGGCTTGCATGTTGATAGGTTGTGTGAGGTTTTGGAGGCTGTGAGGTGTGAGTTACCCAAGTTTCTGCCTTCTGGGGAAACTCAGGTTCGGCCGCCGAAAGTGGACTTTCGGCCGCCGAACCCCTTGTGGAACCAGTTTCGGTTGCCTAAACTTGCCCCCGAAAGTGGACTTTCGTCTCTGGAGGCAAGTTTCGACCGCCGAAGGAGGGTGACTTTCGTCTCTGGAGTGGACTTTCGGCCGCCGAACCTTGCCCCCGAAAGTGCCTGACTTTCGTCTCTGGAGGGGGGTTTCGGCCGCCGAAAGGCCTCTGTCCAGCTTTCCTTTGCCAATTTTTCCATGCATGTTTATGATGTTTTAGGGAGGTTTTGGGGAGATGTTTATAGTTATATTAGAGTATGTTCAGTACCTCATTTGAGTCCACCTGTGTAGGTACGGACCCGAGGAACCAAGGAGGCCCACAGAGTTAGATTTACAGAGACAGTTCAGCTATTGTTAGAGGTGAGTGGAACGAAACTATGTTTTAAATAAATGAATGTTTCAGCATGATCCATGCATCATGAATGTCATGTTTATAGTAGGATGTATTGCATTAGTGACCACGAAGCTGTTGCATTGCATAACTATGTGATATGATAATGATGTGGATGGACCCAGGCGACCCAATAGCCCTATGGAAAGACCTGGCTAGGCCAGGCATTACGAAGTCCTGTGGTGCCCTTCATGGTGGCCGGGCAAATAGCTTAGGGATTTTTGAGGTCATGTCCATCCGTTATGTGAGTTATTTGTGATGTGATGCATTTCATTTGGCATATGTATTTAATGTTTTTATATAGTTCTACTCACTGGGCTTAGTAGCTCACCCGTCTCCCTAACCCCATGTTTCAGGGCCTCAGAGGAAAGTCAGAGTAATGGTTATGAATATGTTGTAAGATATTGTAATGATATTGGAGATAAAGATTTGTGCTTAGCTCTATAGTATGTTGTATCCCTCTTGTACATGATCAATATTTTTATGATTTATGATGTTTATCTTTATGATAACCACTGAGCTTGACACTTTTATTATTATCCATCTGGAGTATTTGATGAGAACTCCAGTAGGGTGATTATGTTTACAGATATAGTACATGTGCAGGTCAAGCTGAATTAATGAAAGTTCAAAATTTTTATGGAAATGTATGATCATGTATGGGATTTATCAGGTACTCAGAGTGCATAGTAGGCTTGCTACAGGTTCCAGCGGCCTTAGGTCGACCTGAATCCTAGCGCCGGTAATGGTCCAGTTTCCGGGCTGTTACAGATTGGTATCAGAGACCTAGGTTCACATGGTCGGACCTATAGAGTGTTTTGGGCTCATAGAGGTCATAGAAGGGCAAGCACAATAGGAAAATCATGTCCACTAGGATAGGATGGAGAGTCCTGTCTTGATGATGTGTGTGTAAAGCCATGATTTTATCCATGTGCATTTAATGATATGATATGCTATGTATGTTATGAGGATTCATGTGTTTTCACATGGATCATTTGATGTTAATGTTTATATGTGAATGTTATGTTTTCAGAAGGCAGTATGAGAGGAACTCATCGATCTGCTAGATTGACTGGAGCTCCACCAGAGAATGAGGGCATGGATGCCCGTCCCCCTGCTTTGCCGAGGGCAATGTCTCAGAGGTCAGGAAGGGAAAGATCATCAAGGGACCCTAGAAGGTCTTTTGATGGAAGCAGAAGAGAAACTGAGCAAGGCAGAAGGTCTAGTGATGAGGGGGAGCCTATGAATGTTGATCAAGGAAGAGATGGAGGGTTAGGTGTTGGCATGTCAGAAGAGGATGTGGGATCATCTCATGGAGGCGCTCAGGCCTCGGGGTATGGTTATCTGCCCCAGTTTTAGCCTTTTCCACAAGGCTCAGGATATTCGATGGGGGGTACATCGGATTATCCCAGTTTTAACCCGTATCCCACTTATATGCCTTATCCACCTTTCTACCCACCATACCCCCAGTACCAAATGTATCCACCTTCACCCTTCTACCCTAGTCCAGCATACTCAACTCCAGGAAGTTCTGCACCTCCTCCCCCACCACCAGCAGAACCAGTAGTCCCTGTTGTCCCAGTATCTCAGCCTGCCCCACCTAAGAAGAGTAAGTGAAGATGACTGATTACTTGAAACTGGATGCTCCTAAGTATCAGACTGGGGATGATCCATTCGAGTACATCAAAGCAGTGAAGATGATAGCAGATGAATTGGGGGCAGACGATACCAGAGCCATTTAGATGGCTGGGTTCACTCTAAAGTGTAAGAGAGCAAAGAAGTGGTTTAATACCTATGTGGACCCTAGAGTGGATAGCATGTCTTGGGAGGAGTTTGCAAACGAGTTTGCTGGATGGGCTTTTCCCGATAGCTCCAGAGAACTGAAGATGATAGAATTTGAGCAGCTGAGGCAAACTGAAGATATGAGTGTGGATGAGTATACTGAGAGGTTCATGGACTTGCTGCAGTATGTGGGTCAGGCCTATGATACAGATCAGAAGAAGGCCAGGAGGTATGCTATGAGGCTCCATTTCAGATACTCCTCCTTGATCCAGGCAGCGGAGAGAGAGAGCTTCCACACTGTGGTGGATATTGCACGCAAGATGGAGGCCAGTGCCATTAGTCAGGGAGCAGTTAAACAGCAGGTGGCACAACCTTCAGGATCTAAGACCCCAGGAAGGGGCAAGACAGATCCCTCTTCTCAGAATGTAGCAACTTCTGGGGGTAAGAAGTGGACTGGTTCCAGTAAGAATCCAAAGAAGAACAAGTTCTGGAACAAGTTGAAGGCAGGTCTGGGACTAGGAAGTGGCTCGAGTTCAGGAGCAGAGGCTTCAGTATGTATGAGATGCGGTAAGCCACATAAGGGAGTGTGTCGGGCTGGGACGACAGCATGTTTCAGGTGCAGTCAAGAGGGACATATGGCTCAGGGAATGTCCTAGAGCAGCTTTTTCAGCACCGTCCCATCAGGCAGCTCCAGACAGTATGGCTCAGCCGTCAGCTCCAGCCACTACTCAGGGCAGAGGCAGAGGGAGAGGAGCAGCCTCTTCTTCAGGTTCCCGAGGTGCAGGTCCGTCAGCTCCAGCACGGATCTTCACCATAACTCAGCAGGAGGCTGACACATCTAACACCGTGGTGTTAGGTAATCTCATCATTGGGTGTTTTGATGTGTATGCTTTGTTAGACCCTGGTTCTTCTCATTCTTTCATTGCTCCGAGAGCCATAAAGAGACTGGGTTTGATAATTTCTGGGTTAGAGTGTCCCCTTTGGGTCAGCGGGCCCAAGTGTGATCCATCAGTGGCAGAGTCAGTCTGCCGGTTTTGTCCAGTGTTCATAGAGAGTAGATGCCTTCCAGCTGACCTTGTGGTTCTAGAGTTGACGGATTTTGATGTCATTCTAGGGATGGATTGGCTATCTGCTCATGGTGCTACCTTGGACTGTAGAGATAAGGTAGTTAGATTCAGAGATCAGGATGGATCAGAATTTTTCTTCAGAGGAGACAAGAGGGGCACGCCGAGAGGTTTGATATCAGCCCTACAGGCTCGTAGGTTGCTTAGGAGGGGGTGCCAGGGGTTTCTGGCACATGTGAGAGAGCTAGATCATCAGGTTAGGGAACCTGCCTCAGTGCCTGTTTTCAGAGAATTTCTAGATGTGTTCCCAAACGAGCTTCCAGGACTACCACCTGATAGGGAGATAGAGTTCGAGATAGAGTTAATGCCTGGTACCAGACCGATCTCTATCCCTCCCTACAGGATGGCACCAGCAGAGCTAAAGGAATTGAAAGAGCAGCTTCAAGAGTTGGTAGATAAGGGTTTCATCCGACCGAGTACCTCACCTTGGGGTGCTCTAGTGCTGTTTGTTAGAAAGAAGGATGGATCCTTGAGACTTTGTATCGACTACAGGCAGTTGAACAAAGTCACTACCAAGAATAAGTATCCTCTACCCAGGATCGATGATCTATTTGACCAGTTAGCTGGAGCGAGTTGTTTTTCTAAAATAGATCTGAGATCGGGGTACCATCAGTTGAGAATCAGGGAAGAGGATGTTCCAAAGACAGCTTTCAGGACTAGATATGGGCATTATGAGTTCCTGGTAATGCCGTTTGGGTTAACTAACGCCCCTGCAGCATTCATGGATCTCATGAATAGGGTTTTCAGACCGTATCTGGATCACTTTGTTATTGTCTTCATTGATGATATCTTGGTGTATTCTAGAAATGCAGAGGAGCATGCCCAGCATTTGAGGATAGTCTTGCAGACTTTAAGAGAGCATGGCTTGTATGCCAAGTTCTCTAAGTGTGAATTCTGGTTAAGGAGCATTTCTTTTTTGGGCCATGTAGTGTCAAACCAAGGAATATCAGTGGACCCCAAGAAGATAGAGGCTGTAGCTAACTGGCCTAGACCCACCACAGTGACAGAGATTAAGAGTTTTCTGGGTTTGGCAGGTTATTACAGGAGGTTCGTTCAGGACTTCTCCAGAATTGCAGCTCCTATGACCAGATTGACCAAGAAAAATCAGAAGTTTGTATGGTCTGACGAATGTGAGGAAAGCTTTGAAAAGCTAAAGGAGAGGTTGACCTCAGCACCGGTGTTAGCTCTGCCTGCTAGTGATGAGGACTTCACAGTGTTCTGTGATGCGTCCAGAGTGGGACTAGGTTGTGTGTTAATGCAGAATGACAGAGTGATTGCTTATGCTTCTAGACAGCTGAAGAAGCATGAGATGAACTATCCTACACATGACCTTGAGATGGTAATTGTTATCATAAGAGCCTACAGCACATTTTGAGTCAGAGAGAATTAAATCTGAGGCAGAGAAGATGGGTTGAGCTGCTTAGTGACTATGATTGTAAGATAAAGTACCATCCGGGTAAGGCAAATGTTGTAGCAGACGCCTTAAGCCGGAAATCACTAGGCAGTTTGTCCCACATCTCAGCAGAGAGGAGACCGGTGGTAAAGGAGTTTTATAGGCTTATGGAGGAGGGGTTACAGCTTGAGTTGTCTGGTACAGGTTCTTTGATAGCACAGATGAAAGTTTCACCCGTGTTTCTGGAGCAGGTGGCTCAGAAACAGCATGAGGACCCAGAGTTGGTTAAAATTGCCAGAGCTGTTCAGTCAGGCAATAATGATGAGTTCAGATTTGATGATAAGGGGATTCTCCGCTACGGGAATAGATTGTGTGTACCAGATGATGTTGGTCTGAAAGGAGACATTATGGGAGAGGCCCATAATGCTAGATACAGCATTCACCCTGGAGCCACCAAAATGTATCAGGATCTGAAAAGAATTTATTGGTGGCCAGCTATGAAGAGAGAAGTGGCACTGTTCGTGTCAGCCTGCGATGTATGTCAGAGGGTGAAGCTAGAGCATTAGAAGCCGGCTGGAATGCTTAATCCACTGCCAATTCCAGAGTGAAAATGGGAAAATGTAGCTATGGACTTTGTAGTGGGGTTACCGGCAACGTCCAACAGACTAGACTCCATATGGGTGATTGTGGACAGACTGACCAAATCTGCTCACTTCATTCCTGTCAGGAGTAACTATTCTGTGGACAAGTTGGCGCAGGTGTATGTTAAGGAAGTTATCAGACTGCATGGGGCTCCCGTTTCTATAGTGTCAGATAGGGGACCCCAGTTTACCTCCAGATTTTGGCGGAGTCTGCAGAATGCTTTGGGCACAAGATTAGACTTCAACACTGCTTTCCATCCACAGACTGACTGACAATCAGAGAGGACCATCCAGACTATAGAGGATATGCTCAGAATGTGTGTGCTAGATTTTGGCGGTTCTTGGAGGCAACATCTACCTTTAGTGGAGTTTGCCTACAATAACAGCTATCATGCTAGCATAGGGATGGCTCCATATGAAGCTCTTTATGGGAGGAAATGCAGGTCACCAGTTTGTTGGGAAGAGGTTGGAGAGAGGTCCATAGCAGAACCTGAATTGGTAGAGATTACCAATAGAGTGGTGCCCATTATCAGAGAGAGACTCAGAACTGCTGTCAGTCGGCAGAAAAGTTATGCAGATGTCCGCAGGAAGCATGTAGAGTTCCAGGATGGTGATCTGGTATTGCTGAAAGTGTCTGCAATGAAAGGGGTGGTTCGGTTTGGTAAGAAGGGTAAACTAGCTCCACGGTACATTGGGCCATTTGAGAATTTGCAGAGTGTCGAAATGTGTCATACAAGTTAGATTTACCTGCCTCCATGGAGAGAATCCATCCGGTCTTCCATGTTTCTATGATACGGAAATTTGTGTCAGATCCGAGTAAGGTTCTTAGTGAACCAGATATGGAGATCCTTGGAGATCTCACTTACGTAGAGCAGCCAGTTCGGATCATTGACACTCAGATCAGGAAGTTAAGGAACAAGGAGATCCCGATGGTGAAAGTCCTTTGGAACCACCATAATCTTGAAGAATGCACTTGGGAGACACGGGAGTCTATGCTTCAGCAGTACCCCTACCTCTTTTGAGGTTAGAGTTTGTGTGCCTTCTTGTATGTTTATATGTTATGTTACTGCTATGGTTTTTGAATGCATATTATAGTGAGAAACATTCGGGGATGAATGTTTTAAGGGGGGGAGAATGTAATATCCGGCTAGACCCCAGCATTGGAATCCGTACCTTTTGGGCGGGTTCTCTGTGGAATACAGAATTTCACGGGATGACGGATTATTCTAGAAGGGTAAATTAGAGGTTTTCCAAATGTTTTTATGTGATTTTAATGTTTTAAGTTAAGAAGAATTGAGTTTTGGAAAAGAAAAAGGCCAAGGAGATTTTACCAGGTTCGGCCGCCGAAAGTTGCATGGTTTCGCATGCACGTTCGGCTGCCGAAGGAGAGGCGGCTGGCCACCTATTTAAGCCACTTTGACTGGAAACAGGGGTGTGGAACCCCCTGTTTTGAGCCAAAGGTAGGCTTTTACTCTCCTTGGTGTGTTCTTGTGAGATTTCTTTAAATCTTGCATGTTTTTACATGTTCTAAACTTTGTTTTAGAATTTTGAAGCAAAAAGAGCAAGTTGAGCAACTTGGAGAATTTGATTGGTTTTCCACCCATCTTCAAGTTAGGACCATTAATCCTCTCGTTCTTCAAGAGGTAAGCATGGATCCTCCTCTCCCCTTTATGTTTAAAGTATGTTTTAAGAGTTTTTGGGAGTTTCATGGTTAGATATGCATGGATTTAGGTTTTTGTATAAGTGTGGAGTTTATGCTTTATATGATGATTTAGTGTGTTTGTTGGAGTTTAAGTTAGTTTTTAAGCTCCTTTATGCATGGTTATTGATAGTTGCATGTTTTGGAAAGTTGGCTTGCATGTTGATTGGTTGTGTGAGGTTTTGGAGGCTGTGAGGTGTGAGTTACCCGAGTTTCTGCCTTCTGGGGAAACTCAGGTTCGGCCGCCGAAAGTGGACTTTCGGCCGCCGAACCCCTTGTGGAAGCAGTTTCGGCTGCCTAAACTTGCCCCCGAAAGTGGACTTTCGTATCTGGAGGCAAGTTTCGGCCGCCGAAGGAGGGTGACTTTCGTCTCTGGAGTGGACTTTCGACCGCCGAACCTTGCCCCTGAAAGTGCCTCTGTCCAGCTTTCCTTTGCTAATTTTTCCATGCATGTTTATGATGTTTTAAGGGGGTTTTGGGGAGATGTTTATAGTTATGTTAGAGTATGTTCGGTACCTCATTTGAGTCCACCTGTGTAGGTACGGACCCTAGGAACCAAGCAGGCCCACAGAGTTAGATTTACAGATACAGTTCAGCTATTGTTAGAGGTGAGTGGAACGAAACTATGTTTTAAATAAATGAATGTTTCAGCATGATCCATGCATCATGAATGCCATGTTTATAGTAGGATGTATTGCATTAGTGACCATGAAGCTGTTGCATTGCATAACTATGTGATATGATAATGATGTGGATGGACCCAGGCGACCCAATAGCCCTATGGAAAGACCTGGCTAGGCCAGGCATTACGAAGTCCTGTGGTGCCCTTCATGGTGGCCGGGCAAATAGCTTAGGGATTTTTGAGGTCATGTCCATCCGTTATGTGAGTTATTTGTGATGTGATGCATTTCATTTGGCATATGTATTTAATGTTTTTATATAGTTCTACTCACTGGGCTTAGTAGCTCACCCCTCTCCCTAACCCCATGTTTCAGGGCCTCAGAGGAAAGTCAGAGTTTCAACAAGGGTACAGTTAGGCTTGTATAGAGAAGTGGACATGTATTGTATGTAGGAAAGAAATGTAATGGTTATGAATATGTTGTAAGATATTGTAATGAGATTGGAGTTAAAGATTTGTGCTTAGCCCTATAGTATGTTGTATCCCTCTTGTACATGATCAATATTTTTATGATTTATGATGTTTATCTTTATAATAACCACTGAGCTTGACACTTTTATTATGATCCATCTAGAGTATTTGATGAGAACTCTAGTAGGGAGATTATGTTTACAGATATAGTATATGTGCAGGTCAAGCTGAATTAATGAAAGTTCAAAATTTTTATGGAAATGTATGATCATGTATGGGATTTATCAGGTACTCAGAGTGCATAGTAGGCTTGCTACGGGTTCCGGCGGCCTTAGGTCGACCTGAATCCTAGCGCCGGTAATGGTCCGGTTTCCGGGCTGTTACAAATAATCTCTTAGAAAGCATTTAGACAAGGGTACTACTGGCCATTGGTAATGCAAGATGCGAAGTGGCTTGTCTAGAAGTATCAAAGATGCCAAGTACATACAAACATCCCAAGGACCACCCCAGGAGAAATGCAAGAGGCTATTGGAAGCCCTTGGCCTTTCTTTTAGTGGGGGATGGAAATACTTGGCTCGTTCCATAAAGCAACTAGGTCAAGGAAGTTTGTAATCATGATGGTGGATCATTTCAGCAAATGAGCAAAAGCTAAGGCATTGCAATCCATCACCACCCAACAAGCAATTTCCTTCGTCAGCAAAAAATATTCACCCGATTCGAGATACCAAGGATAGTGATCACTGAAAATGGGACTCAGTTTGCAAGCTCCAGGTTTAAAGACATTTGTAAGAAATGAAAAATTGACTTGAGGTTTAGCTCATCCTATCAACCTCAAACCAATGGTATGACAGAGGTAACAAACAAGACCATCTTGCAGGGGCTAAAGAAAATATTCGACCAAGCCAAGGGCAGCTGGGCTGAAGAGTTATCTCATATACTATGGGCATACAGAATTACTCCCAAAACAGCTACGGGAGAAACGCGTTTTTCCTTCGTATATGGGGTGGAGGCAATCATCTCCATAGAAATCCAAGTAAGCAGCTTCAGGGCACAACACCCTGCAATTTCAAGAAATCTAGAGGAGATTCAGTTCAACTTGGACCAAGCCAAGTTCTTACGAGAAAAGGCTGAAATTAGAATGGCAGTTTACTGAAACAGAATGTCTGAACTGTTTAACAATAAATTCAGGCCACGAGCTTTTAATGTGGGGGACTTAGTCCTCAAAAGAATAGATATAACAAGTGGCAATACTAGGTTTGGTAAGCTGAGTGAGAATTGAAAAGGACTATTTAAAATCTTAAAGGTTATTTATCCAGGGTCATATAAGCTAACCAAGTTAGATGGTCAAGTCATTCCCCATACTTGAAATATCTGTAATTTGAGAAAGTTTTATAAATAACAAGTGAACGAAGTATTTCTTTTAGATGTTCAGTAATAAGGAATGCAGGGATTCCCTTCCTTAGAGGATTTAAGTAGACAAGAAAAGGCCATAAGGCAATTTTCGCTAGGTCAAGTCACAAGGCGGTTTTTGCCAAACGATTCGAGTGTTAGTCCCAAAACAAGGCCACAAGGTAGTTTTCGCTAGGCCAAGTCACATGGCGGTTTTTGCCAGACCATTAGAACGTTGGTCCCACTAAACAAGGTTAGTTGCAATCCCTAGAGCTAAGTAGAATGCTTGTGCCTTCATGAAGACTCATAGTGCCGAAAAAATGTTATGGCCAGGCTGGTTGCAGCCCCTAGATCTAAGCAGTATGTTGGCAGCTTCATGAAGACCCTTCAGCTGCCCTTCGTAGACTATGATGATATCCTCCACACAGACCTGGTTATTCTCAAGAAGAGAAGAAAAAGACCCCCTATCCATGCCTCCTACAAACGACAGTCACAAACACAAAAAAGAGGAAGGAGGATTCTTATACAGTGGCAGAGCCGGCAAAACTTTTAATATGGCTTGAAAAATGAGGCCACCATCATGACCAAGGGAAGACAAAACGACACAAATAGTAAAAGCCCATCAAATCATACCACGTAACTAGAAAGACAAACTATCATCTTCGAATCTAAGGAATCGAAGACAAGTAGGGGGGCATCTAATGCTACATAACAAGCGCCTAAAGTAAGCCTTGAGTTGTCACTATAAGATAGATCCACGTGGCAAGAACTTGATAAATAGAAAATGCAGTCCATCTTATGGAGGAACCTCTGGATGCCATAACACCCAGTACACCCTCAGACTCGCTCTCCCTCAATAGGGTGAGTCCCGGTATAAAGTTACCATTAAACAGACACAAACCAGCATATCCCCATGATACTTGTAATCACATGATTACCAACTTATTAGCTAGCAATATCCCTTAGCAAGCAATCGAGCCACATCATCACTGGATCATCAGAAAATGCTATATTTATCCCCACTTCTTTTATAGTATAAAAGAGAAAGAACTACAGGCAAAGGTACCTCACACAAAAGCTCTAAGTAATTTATTGCATTTATTCTCTTCTCCAATATTTTAACTTGAGTGTTAGAGTGGCTGCCGCGGGACACCCACTTCCACCTCACATTCTCTTCCTTGTAGGTTCCAACCAATCATAGCGCAGCTCTACTCCGGCCACTTCATCAATCTAATCTCTGCAATATCACACACCATCATAAAATAGAAGAGAAAAACCTTCATCCATCTTGCTTGTGTAGTTCAGCCATGGCTTGATGGCATTTTGAAGTTTTGGTTCATTAATTTGAAGCTTGTGGATCGTCTTCCCATGTGGACAAGGTGAAGGATCAACATTTGAAGGTCGAGTTCATAAAGCTTTAAGGAGCTCTAAAGGAAACTAAGGCTAAATGTGCTTTAGAATGGGCCCTAATTGCTTTTTCATCTAAATGGCTAAGGGAAATTTTATTAGGCTATAACATATATTATATGTTGGATTGCTTGCTTGTGTTTGATTGTCAAAAATCAAAGATTAAGTATTGAGCATGAAATCCTAATTTAATTAGGAGAAAATTTTTAAAATATGTAATTTTTCTCAACATGTGTTTTATTGTTTCCATTGCATTATTTGGGTGAAATTATGATTGCCTTCAGTTTGATCTATGTATTGGTATGCAACATAATTTTGACTCATGTTATACTGTGTTCTAAAAAATAATAAAGATTGTGGCTAAACTCATTTGCAACATTGAATTGAAGGGTCTAATTGCCATTTTCATCATTTATATTGAATTAAAATAAGATTTCAATGACATTAGTGGTTAAAAC
Source organism: Manihot esculenta (assembly GCF_001659605.2). Classification (NCBI taxonomy): domain Eukaryota; kingdom Viridiplantae; phylum Streptophyta; class Magnoliopsida; order Malpighiales; family Euphorbiaceae; genus Manihot; species Manihot esculenta. The sequence continues at coordinate 250,186 of NC_035161.2, read as the reverse complement.
ATGTGGTGTTTGTGTCATTTTAACCTCATGCTTTTTATTCGTTGTTTGAATATTTTTAAGCATGATCGGTGATTATAAACTTTATTAGACCTCAATATTAATTGAGCGTTTTATACATTGTTTGAATATTTTTAAGCATGATGGGTGATTATAGACTTTATGAGACCCCAATATTGATTAAGCGTTTCTTGTGAAATGGGTTTTTGTAGTATAGGATATTATTTTATGAAGGGCTTGTAATTATTTTGCCCCATAGTTTGTATCATAATTTCCTTATATTCAATTGCCTTTAAGGATTATGATGTGATAATCATGGACGCTTGAAGATTAAAGTAGGCACAACTCATGTGGAGGCGAATAGTAGGATAGCTTAAGGAGTCAATGTTTAAGTAATTTCTATGTTGTGCTCGAGAGAAAAATATCGATCAATAGATGGTCCTTTACCTATAGCTATTTCCATGCATTAGAATTTAGTTTTATTTCACTGCTATCGGCTACAAGAATTTTCCAACCTGCAAATACAATCATACTTATTAGTTTCAAAATGAGGTAAACAAGATTGTTGACATACACTGCAATTTTCTTCTGCTTGAGGAGGTTTAACAAATACACATAGTACCTTGTCACCTACTGCATCTTCTATAAAAATAAGATCACCAAACATTCCACTAATAATCTCTCACACGGTTGTTTTCTTATTAATGAAAACAATACCATGTCTTATTATAATTTTCAAATAATGATCCATATGTTTTGAGTATTACTATTGGAGGCTAGATCCTATACAAATCTTCATGGAGAAAAATGGAAGGTGGCAACGTACTTGTAGGAGGCGGTAAAGCTGGGAAAAGGGAAAAGAAAGGGATGGGAGAACAAGAGGTGGAGGTAAGGGTATATTAGGCATTAAATGTATTGTCTCTCTTTAGATAAATAAAATTAATAATGAATTAAATTAAAATAAACGAGGGGACCTTTAATTTTGATAAGAGTGGAGCGAAAATCTTTCTAGTTATATTCTATAAGAATAAAGGCACAGAAAAAGAATTATTGTTGAGAAAGGTGGAAAGAAGGACACCTAAGTGAATTTGGTTACAATAAAAAAAATCTAGTCAAGGACAACAAAAGGAGTTAGCATGCAAAATTAGTAGAGATTTCTGATTTAAAAGAGTGTAGAAAGTTATTCTACATGTCAGTCGTCTCTTAGGAGCTAATTTTAGCCTTATAATTTTTCTTGTTTCTGCCAATCACATTGTTCAAGCACATTGAACCTTGAATGTAAACTTTTTTTTATAAAAATTTTATTATTTAATTTCTATAATATGAAAAAACTCATTAATTAATTTTTTAATTTTAAAAAATATATTAAAATATCTTTAAAATTTTAAAAAATCTATTAATTAGTTATTCCGTTAATTTTAACTTTCAAATATTTTATTATTTAATTTTTAAATTATTAGTTGATTTTTAATTTTATATAAATATATATTAATTAATCCTTCTATAATTAAAAGATTTTAGATATTTTTACGATAGTTAACGGTTAAAATTAATGAAGAACAAATTTATAAACTTTTTAAATTCTCAATAATATTTTAAGATATTTTTTAAAATTAAAAGACTAATTAATGAATTTCTTTATTTATAACTTTTTTGTAATCATTTTGCTTGCACGGGATGGTTCCGAGCTGAAATTTTCTAATCATAGGTGTTCCGGTTCAAGAAGTTCTCAGCTCAAATTAGTTCTGATTCCAAACGGTTTCAATAAGAAAAAGTTGAAAGCGGTTTCAAGTAAGTTTCGAAGATTTAAGTTTTTAAGCTATAATAATATTAATATTTTATACAATATATATATATGTTTATAAAATTTGGATTTATTAATATATTATTTACTTTTATATACATATATAAGTTAAAAGAAAAAAAAAACTAAAATTTCAAATCGGGCTTTCTAATTCAAACCTATGGTTAAAACCAACTGATTTCAAGTCATTTTAGGTCCTGGTTCAAGGAAGGGGAACCGACAATAGCCTACTAATAGATGGTGTATGTTCTGTTTAAGAACCGAAACTAATTGACTGATTTGATTTTTGATTTGATTTTGGGTTGATTCACAGTCTAAACGGCATGCGCGGGAGGTCAAGATCAATTATGGATGGAGTAGAAGAAATGGTTTAGTATGATAAAAAGTTTATAGCTACTTTAGTGAAAGGGAAAGGAATTAGCGAAGTCGGGGATTCACCTGTACAAACTCTATTCCAAATACATTAACAAATTCCTTTGCAAAAATACCCACGTCAAAAATAAATACTACAAACCTTATTACAAGTAGACACACCATCCATAGCTAAGAAATTACAAATTTCAAGTTTTGATGCTATAGATTGAACAGTTTTTTGAAATCTAGAATATACCAGAAGAACTTGAGGTGTCGATAGCTATAATTAGGGTATGGAAGGAGCGTTGTAGCACTTGTTCCATTGGTTGTGGTAGAGGAATCATTACTGGCATGGGAACAACTTTGCAAAGAAATAATCCAACCATTTAGTGATGAAATATGTGAAAATCCATACGATCATTTAGTGGCCCTAAAACAAAGTTATGATGGCTAATATGTCGATGAACTTGTAGCTTTGAGCCTTGCTTTTATCTGATGTAAAAAATAAGCGATGCTTCGGATTTTTCCTTGAATGGATTAAGATAAGAAAAAATGTGTATGCTCCCATGCAACTATTGATGACATGGAGCAATTAGTCTTAAATTTTACGGCAGACTTGGACCGAACCTAACTTTTATTGTTGACGTCCGATAAAAATCCATAATAGTTTTTCAAAAAGAGAATTTCGAAATGCACGACTTTCAAAAGTGTGACGAGCACCACAAGTCCGTTACAAAATTCGATATGGAAATTCTATCGTTTAGATGGTCAATTTTGCATTTTAATTTTTATATAATTTGAGTATTTTCGTATTTTTGCTTATTAGGGTTTTGTTTCTATTATAAATAATCTCTCATAACTATTAAAAACTCATTTTTTCAATTTTTGAAGAATTTCAATAAGATTTTTAGTTTTTTAATCTATCTTTTTTCTTATTTCATTTTAATCAAACGATATTAATTAGAACTCTTGATAGAGTCTAAATAGTCCTTTATCAATTGATCTATATAAAATTATGAAGCTTGCTTAGAAAATTAAACAGTAGCGTTGCTCTTCGTTTAAAAACAGAAACACAAGTTAGGGAAATGAAGAGATCAAGCATAAAATTCTTCTCTTGGCCTAGGACAAAAATCCTCTTCTTTACAAGCACAAAGGCTTTGGTTTGGAATGCAGGCCTTTCGAAATTTGGATGCGCCTTTCCTTAAATCACCAGATAATTCAGCTCATAGTAAAGACAAAATAGTAACCTACCATTAGACTTTCCACTTGAACAATGACAGCGAAAATAGAAAATACGAACTTTAGGTAAAATTACCATTTTAAAAGATTTTGGTCCTAATAAAATGTGGTGGTCTTTGAAATTAAACAATCATCAAGTATTCATAATTAACTATCAATACAATAATTTTGATTTGATATAAGATCAAACCTGTTAGCATTTTGTTCGAAGAGAAGAAGTTAAAAGAAAAGATTATTCTAAAGCATGTTTAAGATCATTACCTCTTGTAGACCTTTTAAGATGGAATGCAAGACTTCCAATGGCAAATCTTCTAAAGCTAGTCCACACCATTAATCTCTAACACCTTGATATGAAGAGATGAAGCTTCTACCTTCTTCTTGGTTAGGCCAAATCTTCCTTCAAAGATAGTAGAGATGTCCTCTTAATACTTGATGGATTCAAATGCAATTTTCTCTTTCAACTAATAATTTCTTTGAGAGCTCCGATAGGGAAGGAGAAATTTTCTCTCTCTTGAAAATGGTTGTCGTCCACCACAATGAAGAAGAAGATTGCTTCTTCATTTTGTCGAGAGATGGAAAAGGTATGGCCCCAATAACTCTTATTTTTGAGTTGTCAAAATCTCATTGGTCTATGTCATAGGATTACTATTAGGGTTTAGGATTTTTTTCTCTAACCCTTAAAGTAGCTTTTCAAACTTTAACTCCCTAAAATTATCTCCTAAAACTCTACCCTCCTACAATATCCCTAGGCTCTAAATTAAATCCCTAAAACTATTTCTAAATTCATTTAGGGATTAGAAACTCCTAAATTATACTTGGGATGTTTAGGATAAATGAATTGGATTCTTTTTTATACAATTAACATGTAACTATTATATATCATTAATCTTTGATTAAATAAATTTAATCACCATTGAATTAATAATAAACTAATCATATCAATGAAGTTATAACAAAATTATGAAATATCTATTTTCTTTCTCTTCCATGCCATAGGTGGAATTTATTTATCACATGAATAAAATATAGACTTGCATAGCTCATGTTGAATTTAATTCAAATCATACTTGGAATTTTTGCAATCACATTGCAAACTAAATACCTTAATTAATTAATAAAGTAACTTAGTTTGTGAAAATTGAGGTTATGTGTGCGACTCCTTGAGTTCATAATTAATTGGCAATGGAATTAAGAACACTTTCTTGTTAGTCCAAAATAACATTTCAAATATTTTTTAGGTTTCTAAAATCATAGTTAACATCTAGCCATCATGGCTATCTAATTAATAATGGATGTATTTATTTTATTCCTTTTAAACCTTGATCATAAATTACCATGAACTAAATTTTTTTTTTTTTATAGAATCTCGGTTCGAGCTAAGTTCACAGTAATGTCAAATCCCAATACATCAGATCATAGGACTAATATTTGATTTCAATTCTTGATAAATTGGCTTACAATAGAAAATTCTTTTTTTATCAAGTCACAGTATCTTAGCCAAGAACTTTAGATATCAAGAATAATTAATCACGTTTAAAGAATTCTACCTGTTTATCCAGGATAAAGAATCTCATCTTACCTAACATCTTAGTACCATATATAGCTAATTTGAGCTAACACTCATCATATACCTATACATATATAGTATAAGTGTATAAGTGGTATTAAACTCAAATTACATATATATGAAATAAATTTTATCTTAAGTCTAAGGATTATGTGCAATATTATGACCTAGACAGGTGAATAATGACAAGAGTAAACTTGTAGTGTTCTTCATATAAATTTCACTAGTTTCTATCGCTAATCATCATAAACGCCTACATGTTTGCCTAGACATCCCATGTCATATAGTATGTAACTCACTATTCTACTCTCATTAGAATCTCTAAACTAATCGGCAGAGACAGACATAGGTGACAATCTAAACTAAAAAATCATGAAAAATGAGACATTCTACAATTACGAACCAATTTATAGTTATTTGCATAAGAATGTTCTATCACACTAATTCTTAATAACTCTTTAAGAATGGAATATCTAACAAAATGCTAGTGGAATAGTTCAACTATTTATTAAACAACATTTAATATAAAATAAAAATAACTATTCAATTGCAAATGGAATATTTAATTACAAAACTATGAAACAAAATAATACTCTAGGTGTTAGTAAACCAAGAGATTACTGCAACCCAAAACACACAGCAAAAAATAAAAAATATTTATTTCCCTCTTAGGATCTAAGTGCTTCGTTTATTTCGAAAAGAATGATATGAGACTAACCTGTTAGACTCGAAAAGAAGATAAAATTTCGTACTCAATGTGCTGCTTTTGAAACGAACACCCTCAATGGTATCTACACGAACGTCTTTTAAATCATACATGTTCGTAATTCCAAAGGTGCATTCAGTACTGGGTATGTGATGCAAAGGGGTTACTCTTCAGCGACATCTCTTTAGTTTGTGTCAATTGGAGGCTCAGTTGGTGTTGAAGATGAGGTCTCTTCAGTGCGTAAAGGTGATCGGGCAGATGGCTGAGAGGCTCCCGAATTGGCCTGTTTTTGCAACTTGGTTGCTTTTCTCAATCTTTTTGCAGTCTTCTTGATTTCTGGATCAAACTGAATCCTGCTATTCTCAGATCTGGTCATAAAAATAAAAACAAATTGTTAGACGTCCTCAGCAACGGCGCCAAAATTTGACGGGTGTCAAATCCGTCAATTTAAAATTTACTTCCCTTTTCTTGATTGATAAGAACTTGAAGATAAGGTGAGTGTGTAATACCCGGCTAGACTCCGGCATCGGAATTCCTACCGTCCGGTAGAATCTCGGATGTCGAAAACCTCTAGAAGGGTAAAATCATGTTTTTATAAAATGTTTTAATGTATTTCATGCTTTTAAGTAAGAATTAAATTGAGTTTTGAATGAAGGTGGAGGCATTTCCAGGTTCGGCCGCCGAACGTTGGATAGTTTAGTGAGCAAGTTAGGCTTCCGAAAGTGGCTCAGGTTCGACCGCCGAACCCCATGTTCGGCCGCCGAACTTGCATGAGTTTTGGAGGCACGTTCGGTTTCCGAAGGTGGTTTGGCCAGCCCCTATATAAGGGCTCCATGGCCGAAACGGGCGAGTTTTCTCCCCATTTTCAGCCAACGGTGAGTCCATGCTCTCCCATGGTTGTTTTGATTGATTTACCTCAAATCTTTCAAGTTTTAACAAGTTTTAACTTGGTTTTGAAGAGTTGTGAGCTTAGAACGAGCTTTGGAGACCTAAGGAGTTAGATCTCTCCCATCTCCGAGTTGGACCGTCTCTCTCTCTATCTTCAAGAGGTAAGAGTCGATCTTTAGCTCATTGCATTTTTTATTAAGTTTCATGAAGGTTTTGGGGTAGAAAATGCATGTGTAGGTTTTTATTGAGTTTTTTATTTATGTTGAGTTTTTGGACAATGTGTGTTGTTGGTATATGTTTAATGTGTTTTGGTTGGGGTTTAGGATAGTTTGAGGCCCCTATGAGCTTATGTATGTGTGTATGAATGTTGTAGAATAGGTTTATGCTTGATTGGTTGTTTGGAGGCTTGAAATATGCATGTTGTTGTGTTTTTCCGTTTCTGGGAGAAACCAGGTTCGGCCGCCGAAAGAGGGTTCGGCCGCCGAAAGAGGGTTCGGCCGCCGAACCTGCTTGTGGCAGCTTGTTTCGGCTGCCGAAGCTTGTCCCCGAAAGATGAGTTTCGTCTCTGGAGGGCACTTTCGGCCGCCGAACATGCATGAGTTTCGTCTCTGGAGGGGACTTTCGGCCACCGAACCTGCCACCGAAAGTGGCTGAGTTTCGACTCTGGAGGGACTTTCGGCCACCGAACCTGCCGCCGAAAGTGCCCTATCCAGCCTCCTTTTGCATGTTTTCTATGATTGTTTTAGGGTGTTTTAGGGGGTTTTTGGAGAGTACTTTAGAGTCATGTTCATGTATGTTTGGTCCCTCATTTGAGTCCACCTGTGTAGGTTCGGAACCGAGGAACCGAGGCCCCCAGCAGTGAGTCAGCTGCTTCAGTGTCTAGTCAGAGCTAGCTCGAGGTGAGTGGAATAACTACTTATGTTTTAAAGAAAAATAATGAAAGTTTTAGCATGATTCATGCATCATGAATGCCATGAGATATATTAGGGTGCTTGCATTAGAAATCACGAATATGTTACATTGCATATTATGTTGTTGATGTGGATGAATGTTGAATGATCCTTTAGCCCTCACTATGATATGATATGATACGGCATGGAAGACCAGTGAGGCCCATTCTACGCCCCTAGCACGATGTAAGAGAAAGACCAGTGAGACCCATTCTACGCCCCTGGCAGTATGGAAATGTTATGTTATGTTTATGTAAGAGAAAGACCAGTGAGGCCCATTCTACGCCCCTGGCACTATTGGAATGTGTAGAGGGCTATTGGTGACAAGTTCATCCTTGATGTGATATGGTTGTGATGTGATGCATTTCATGGAAGCATGGATTATAATGTAATGTTTTTGCTATTCTGCTCACTGGGCTCTAGTAGCTCACCCCTCTCCCTTAACTCCCAGGTGTGAAGGTACGGGATAGACCAGGAGGTCGTCAAGAGTAAAGAAGTCATGTTCTATGTAATAGCTAGTAGTGGACATGAAGTTAATGTAATGTATGGTATTGAGTAATCATGTAATGTATGTTATGTCATTGAGGATTAGTTATGGTGCTTGACCCTAGTATGTACAGTGGATCCTTTAGGTACATGATCTATCAAATGTTTTTATGATGTTTTATGTTATCCAGGCTTAATGTATGTTATGATACCCCATTGGAGCATTTGATGAGGGCTCCAGTGTGAGGTTTATGATTATGAGATGTGCATGCACAGGTTGAGCTTAGAAAAGGAAAGAAAATTTTTTACAGTTTATGTGTATGTTTGATCATGTATGGGATTCAATAGGTTTACAGGATGTATGTTAGGCTTGCTACGAGTCCCGACGGCCTTAAGCCGATCTGGATCCTAGCGCCGGTAGTAGTCCGGTTTCCGGGTCATTACAGAGTGAGTATCGATCCCACAGAGACCTCAAATCTGCTTAATTTAAATGACCAAATTAAAATAGAGAAATAGTTTAATACGAAAAAGTAAGAAGAAGAGAGTTTTCTTTTTTATGAAAGTGGTTGTGCCTTGGGCAAGCCAATAAAAATAAACTTAAAAGAAAAAATAAATAATGTAATTGAAAATTGAGAAACAAATAATTAATTAAAATTTTTAGCTGAAGGTAATCAAATTGAGGTGTTTTGCAGACGATCATTGGGTAGAAAAAATAATTCATGTTATCATCTATTGTTTGGTTATAGTGGTCAAACACGCGAAACCCACCAATTCTTCCTTATGAATAAATTAATTCGCTTCGCGCTTAAATTAATTCCTAGTTAACTAACAACCCCAACACGCGTGTAGATTTAATTAGTCAACTGCGTTAAAAGAGAAGAATCCAAACTTAATCAATAAAAACACACATTTTATTTAAATCAAATCTGTCAATTTCTTAACATAAACTAATATGTTAATTACTACTTGTTATTAATCCAATTAAATAATTACGGATTTAATTAGATTAATTAGCTATAAGGTTTTCCCAAGAGATTCAGTAAGCCTCTTGAATTCTCAAAAAAAAAAACAATGGAGGTGGTGTTTCTCGAAATCAGAAATTGACAAAAAATAGAAATAAGATGAAGAGAATTGTAGTGCATAACCTCACAACTTGAACAAAGCTCAATTTAAATTAACTTTCAACTGAAAATACATTGTTCAGCCACTCATGGTTATAATAAAATTATAAAAATTAAGCAAAAGGAGAAGAAGAAGAAAAGAAGATGAAGAAGAAGGTGGGGGCAGCAAGAGAGGAAATGAGAGTGAGAGGTAGAATATGATTCCCTAGGTTTAATGCTAAGAGTCTTTACATAGGCACAAAAAAATAAAACTTAATAATTTAAAATAAAATCTACTATTTCTATCTTATCTCTATCCTAATCTGATTGAATTTGATTCAACTTGATCCATTTGAAGCTGATCTTATCCTTGCTTAGATGGCAAAATCTATCTTATTTCCCTATCGTCTTGGTCTACAGGTATGGTCAAGGTTGTAACCACAAAAATCCTTTAATTCAGCCTTTTTTTGTCCATTTTCTCAACTTCTATTCACAAATCTGTCCAAAATTAAATTAAAATTAAAATTAAATATTTATATTAAAATTATAGTAAAACCATGAAACTAAATGAGGAAAAAAATTGTGAATTTTGCAACTCATCAGTTTTTATCCTTCTAGAGTGCTAACTCTCTCAAAGATGGATAAGCAATGTGCTTTTCCAATCTGCAGCTCAAAACGATTTCTCCAAAAACGTTACCCCCACAATTCACAGCAGGAGTTTTATACGCTTTAAGTCTTTTTGTTTTCCCACAATTCTTTTTGCAAAAGAGTTATGTTTATCACCCACTATCACAATCTCGCAGATACTTAAATATCTTACATGACAGTTTATTTTGATAAGGAAAACTAAAAATATTTTATCTGTAACAGTTACAGATAGACTGTAAATCTTTTTAAATATTATTATCTTATAATAATAATAATTAATATTAATAATAATAACATATTTATTATTATTAATTACACTAATGGGCTTTTAGCCTATTAATATGACATAGCACATCGACAACGTTCTTTTGTGTGTGATCCAATAGTCTCATATTAATTGGCAATAGGCCCAGTCCCACCAGACCCATAAATCATAAGCGGCCTCTAGCAAGATATTATAACTACCCAACTAATATGAGAATCGATAGTCCGATAAAATCTAATAAATAAAACATGTATTAATCTCTTTGTCACATAATATCTAGTTTGAACATAAGTCATAGTCAATGTCAAACTTATAATGTGCAAACTTGTGATTACTCGATTTCTAAGTAGACTGATAAAATCAAATGATATTAATCACACTATCAATTCATTTGAGCACGGCCATGCATTTCTCAGTCTCACTTATCGAGGGGTCCAGAAGATATTTTTCTCAAAGAGAGGGATAAATTATATTTTGATTGTTCAATATCCTCTACATAATTTCTATTATCCTCAATCATAACCTTTATGATTGTCCGATTAAAGACAATGTTTGGTTATGTCAAAATATAACAGTCCTTATGTTGAAAACTATGACAATCTCAAGTCAAAAGATTAAGACATAACTACTTTGATATTCACTTATGACAATAACTCATGTAGTGATCTCAATGTGGGTTCATCCAATACTTTGTTCTCTAACAAGTATTTATTATTATTGAATTATACCAACATATACATAATCATCTCATGATTATCAATCAATAATCATACTAGTTATGTTTTATTATTATGAACACAATAATAAGTAATCATGAATGTTAATCATTATTATATAACATACAAACAAATAATAATGATAATAAAACCTCTTTTAATTAATAACCAAAATGACATACAAAAAGGTCGAAGATAATAGCTTAGGAAAAATACACTAACATTAAGGCATATATCTCTAATATGCAGAACACTCATCTCAATCAGATGAGGACCCAACAACACTTTCACTAACAATATTAGGAGATCAAAGTAAAATATTGTGTTTTAAGTGTAAACAACCCTATTGTCCTTTGCTTGAATGCCCAAGCAAGTGTGTGGGCAATGCAGGAATGCACTCTAACTTGTTACCGTCTCATCTTCCCATAACACTACCATAGAACTCAAATTTTTTATTTGCTTGGTGAAGAGTAAAGGAAAGTAGGAGTTGCCACCCTAATGAGAATAGGGATAAAGAGAAAGATATGGTCTGAGCAACTTACTCTATAGGTTGCTTCCTAAGAGTTTTAAGGAGCCTAGACATCACCTCCTCCATCTTGTCATTTAGGGTCTCATCCAATATCTCCTTGATTATGGCTTGGATGTCCACTCTTTCAAACATCCTAACTTTGGGGACTGACTCTTCGGCTTGCTCGGTACTAGTGGGTATTGCCTATTACCTTTTATTATCCAACTAATTGGATTCGAAGTGCTAATGGTTCATTTTGGAGCTATAATGGTTGTACATCACAAGGGATTTGTATGATGAATGTATTAATGTGAAAGCATAAATGGAATTCTTTACTTGTTTATGGATTGTAGCTTCGCTACTCGGGCTCTGAAATAATCTTGCATGTCTTCTTAGGCTTTCTTCAATCAAGCAGAGATCTACTCTTGCCTCATTAAAGAATAGAAATGCTTTAGTTCCTATCTATCTAGCAATTATCTTGAAGCTTAAATCTCTTAAATGAGGCTGTGAAAATGGGCCAGGGTTTGAAATCAAACTATAGGACTATAGAAATGAGAAAACTACCATCACCATCCTTATCCCTCCATCATTCACTTATAAAATGGATAGGTACCTTTGAACATCTAGAACTTCATATTCTTAAGGCTCATTAGTACACTAGGCTTGCATCAATGGGGGATTATAGCTCAAGATAGTTCCTCTCAACTCAGTAAACAATGCTACCTATCATAAACGTTGGATATTAAGTGGACTTCCATTCACCCTCTTGGAGATGCAACGGCCTTAGCCTTTCTTGCCATGTGTTAAATGGCTTTGCATTTAACTTGTAAGTCCATATCTATTTCATCTTCCTATGAACTTATATATCTAACACATAGGATAGATGATCAACATATAACATGTATACAGGGTCCTAAGGCCATATGTTTCTAAGACTAACATGGTTCATCCTTATACTTTGTCGCGGCTTAGTAGATGGCTCCCGCCATGGCAAGGACCCTTAGTGATAGGCCTCCCATTACCAAATAGATGGAAGATGAAGGTGCAAACGACTATCCAAGATCCTTTTTATATATCTAAGGTACAAGTCCTTCAAGTTGTGATGTATAGTAATTTGCACTAACTCGAATGGAACTAGTACCTCCACAACAGACACCATGTCGTTAAAGGCTTAATAATGCTCATATGTGTTAGTACTCGTTAAATGCAAGAGATTTACTCAAAAATACAAAACTAGAATATAAGAACCATATAACGTTACTTTCTTTGATCCCCAATGGAGTTGCCACTGTAGGCGATATGGGAATGCATTCCAATTGGTTAAGGTCTCATCTTTTCATAACATTGTAACCGTCAGCTGCTCTCACATCAACGAATTACGGCAATTTGAAATTGTATATAATAGTTAGGACGAAACTACTAAATAACTTGGGTTAACCATTTTGGGACAAGTGAAAAGTGGATCCAAAATTTATTTGGATCAGTTTGGACCGGGCTGTTTCAAACATTACCACAGGATCTAGATTTTTTATTTGCTCGATGAAAAACAAACAAAAGTAGGAGTCGCCACCCTAATGAGAATAGAGACAAAGAGAATGACATGGTTTGAGCAACTTCCCCCTAACAAAGGTCCACCTTTATAATCTATAATCCAATGGTTTAGGTTTAGAATAATAAGTACGAGAGAGGGAAGGTATTAGGCACCCTTCTTCCTTAGAATTGATTGTTAAGAACTAGCACCAAGCCCATACAGATGTTTCTTATATTGTCTTAGAGTATTTAATAGAAAATCTCAAATCAAGCAAATGCATTCTAATATCAAATAAGCATACATTGTATATGAATTCAATAAGTCTAAGCATTTGAAGTTTCTACTTCACTTAAAGTGAGATGATTATCAAGTTGCCTTAGTTACATATTTCTATGCTTAATTACATGCCATTATTTTCTTACACACAAGTGGGGTTCCTAAACATACGTGGTTTCTAAGTTGATTTTCAGCACATAATAAAAAAGGGTCTGCTAGTTTTCTAAACATTTATTTTAAGCCCTTTTTCTTGTTAACTTCCTGTAAAATTTTACTACTTAGACATTTTCATAATAAAGTAAAACATAACCTTAATCATACCAACCATGTATCTAACATGTAAAATTATTTTTAGAATTACCAAGTGAGTTTCTAAGTTTACTAAGTCCATGTTACATGTATATTAAGGTGAGGAAAGCGATTAAAAGTATCCAAAGAATGGGAGGAAGAGAAAAGAGTTACAATCCCAAAGTCCTAAAGAAAGGATTGAGGAGAAAAGAGTTAATTACAATCCTTAAAAATAATTAAAATAATTAAAGAAGACTAAAATCCTATTACAGGCCTATTAGAGAATACCCTTTGCAAAGAGCCTTCAAGATTAGGCTCCTCCATGAGCTCCTAGAGCAAACCCATTGACTTTCCAAGAGTGACAAGCCTCTATGCAAAAGGTTAATAGATTCAACCAAGGTGATGGTCTCGGTTAAGGAGGACACTTTTCTTCTTTGGTGCAAATCCATTCCAATAAACTTACTAAAAGGATAAAATAAAAAAAAGGCAAGCAAATAATAAAAATAATTAAATTTCAACAGCAAACAAATAAGGAAAAGGAAATTAGACAAATAAGGAATACTGATGGAAATAGGAAAGTAATCGCTTTCCCACAAGGAAATGAATTTTCGGTAAACCAAGCAAAAGGGGGAAGCCTAGCCTCAATCTACCTCTTTTCTGATACACAACAATATGTTAATAAGTTAACATAAAGATCTAAGCGTAGAAAATTAAAAAAGCAAAACAAAAGAACATAAGAATAAATAAGAAAAGCCTACTGCCTAAGTATACCCGATTAGACAGACTCTGGCACCAATAAATAAAATGATGGAAAAAATAGCAAAATAATCTGGAAAAATATAAAAATTTTAGAAATACACTAAAATATAGGACTGAAAAAAAAAATCAACCAAAAAGAATTTATAAAACTCGAGTTATGGCTCGCACAGGGTTGTTGTTCTAGAAATTGGCAAATTCTAAATATTGATTTTGAATTTGATATGAAATGTATTTAAAGGCCTAAACATGAAAAATTAAAATGATAAAAGTTTTAGTAAACTTTTCAAAATTGATTTTAGAATTAAAAATAACCTGATTTAATGAGGTGAGGGTCAATTTTTAGGTCATAGAAGTTGCACTACTTGTTGGTACTGACTATAGTAATGCTAGTTTACTTCTTAACTTTCAAAAAACAAATAATAACTAATTAATGAAAAATTATATTAAATAAAATAATATATGAAAATCGTAGAAAATTTAATAAAGAATACAATAAAAAAATATTTTAGATGGCATTGCCTCTGTCATTCAAGATGGAAAACTCAAACATAAAGGGTGCCACTATACTTTCATGCATAAAATTGTGTTGCCTTTAAATATCACATCAAACTTGAAGGAGGATGTGCCCAACACAACAAATTAAATCAAAAAACATAATATATGATGTTAATATGCCATGCTTTATTATTATTGAAAATATTTACCTTGAAACAATATAAAGAGAAAGAAAGAAAGAAGAAGAGGAAGAGCAAAGGAGGGGCTGCCACACTCTTTGAAATGTGGGGTTGCTTAGAGTTCTTAGTTTCTTATTTAGGGGAGATAGAGAGAATTTTTAGAGTGATGGGAGAAGGTAGCCAACTACTTGAGAGTATTTTTGGTTACTTGGTTGCTTGATGATTGATCATACTAGGGTTTAAAGAATATGATGCTTAAATAGGATGGAAGGAATCCTATTCAAACAAGGAAAGGAAATTCTCCTTCTTACCCTAAGTGACCAACCATATGGAATTTTTAGGGCTAATTTTGGTTCAATTATATTTCAATTATTTTCCACAAAATCCTTCCATGAGTTATGAAAATTAAAATTGAGACTCACGTTCCTCTGTTGCCCGAATGGGCTAAGGTGCAAGGTATATTCACCTAACCTTTTATTTTTTCAACCTAAACCCACTAATCCTAAGACCAAAAAGGACCATAAACCTCATGGAAAAGGCCTAGAAAAATAAAAGAGACTCATAGAGCATGCCTTTTATCAAATGACCTAAAGTTCAAGCTCAATTCTCTCTATTTTTTAATTTCTCGCCTCATTCTTTATTTTTTATTTTTTATGGCATAAAACATCATATAGTAGCTCCCTAACTCACTTCACATGTTTTGGAACTAGGTGTGATTATCATCATTAGGCTCTTAGTGGTTTAGATGTACATGCACATGTGGTACGAAAACCAGAGGTTTACAAAATGATTAAGAGATCTAATTCCAGTTGAACATTAGTATTTAATAAGGGATGGGAACCTACTAACATAAAGGAAGAGAGTAGTACTAGGATCATCATAGAGATGGACAAAGCCCATTTTACCCGATTAGAGTTACCATTTTTTTCAATAAGGGGTATTTAACATACACATTGTGAAATTACAGAGGCATATCATTGATCAGTGGTGGTTCTAGCAGATAGTGGTTTAAGCCATAATTTTATGTCTCCTAATCTGGTTTAGTGACTATAGTTTTTGATCACTAACATCCTTTGAATGAAAAATTAGGTGATGGATGCAATGTAACTCCAACATAATTATTTTAAGCATATAGAATATAAAATTGTTTTACTATATTATAGATATTGATTGCTATATATTTCTATTTGGGGATCGATAGCGTCTTTATAGAGGGACACTTTTTTGAATCAAACTCCAGTGTTGATGTGAGCTGTAATGAAAAAAGGAGGTGTACATTATGTTGCTATTTTGTGGCCCATGGAAACATAAGTTACTATCAATAAAGCCAAAGATGACTTATCTTTTATATAACAGAAGTATGCAAATATGAGAATGCCTTCAATAAAATTAAAGAGTTACCACCTTAAAGGCAACTTGATCATCAAATATCTCTCAAACTTGATGTTGGGCCAATATTGTTTCGACTCCAAAGGTAAGGTTATGCTCAAAAGGATGAAACTAAGAGTCTGGCTCATAGATGCTTTCAACCACAATAAGACATCCTATAACACTTATCTATTTTCTAGCTTAGTGCTATTAGTAAGAAGAATGATGGCAATTGATAGTTTTACATGGACTTTTGATCATTAAACAAAGTAATAGTTCCACATAAATATCAAATTTCAATGTCTCAAGAATTGTTAGATGAAGTACATGGAGCTTGATAATTTTTAAAACTAGGCTTAAATTCGAATATCATCAGATAAGGGTAGTTGCTCTAGATATTCATAAGACAGGCTTTATAACTCATTCAAAACACTACAAAAGTCTAGTTATGCCTTTTGAACTTATGAACACACCAACAACTTTTTAACTATTAATGAACGAAATCTTCTACCTTATCTATGGAAATTTATTTTTGCATTTTTTGACAATATTCTAGTTTATAATAAAGAGTGAAATTTGATCGGAAGCATATGCAAATAGTGTTTGAGATGTTAGAAAAATAATTTTTATGTGTTCATATAAGAAATGTTCTTTTGTTAAACGTTCAATGGAATACTTGGGACATAATTTTAGATAAGAGAATGGAGATGGAACATAGAAAGATATTAACCATAATTAAATGGCCAGTACATAAATTAATAAAAGCAGTTTGAGAATTTCTTAGGATCATAAGATATTATCAATTAATAATTCATAAAAAACTATTGATACATAGCATGACCTATTACTAATTTGCTTAAAAAGGAATTTCAAGTTCATTTCAGCAAGACAAGGAAGCCTAACGCTCATTCATAATCCTCACGAAGTTACATATGCAACTGTGTCTTCTCTAGTTCTTATAATACTTGATGTTTCTTTACTATTTTATGGTGGAATGTGATGCATTATGGCGTTGAGTGGGAGTTGTACTTATGCAATGAAATAACATAAAAAATTATATTTTAGCAAAGTGATTTCAAGCAAGTCCATTACCAAACTTTCCTATGAGTGAGAATTAATGGCTCTTATATTAGCAATTCCATGCTAGACAGATTTAATTAAGAGAAAATTCACAATTACGACATATCAAAGGAGTTTAAGACACCTTTACTATAGCAAACTAGTGTTGGTTTTGAGAATTAGAGTATTATTGATTTTGAGATGAGAGCAAGAAGAGATAAGACAATATTGTTATTTTATTCATTGAAATATGAATATATAGAGAGAAAATATAACAAAAAAAATCTTAACAAAAATATTTACTAAATCATATCTAAACTCATAAATTATCTAAATCTTTATTTAAAATTTAAATTTTATCCTATGTTCATAATTTGACTTATTATCATAAAATCATAACATATTCTTTAAAAGCAAAAGAAGCATATTTCAACACTCCTCGTGTTTTTTGTTGTAGATGATCTCAATTTTGTGACATTGTCGATCTCTTCATTAGCATTATATTTTTATTTGCATTTTATGGACATGTTTAGATCCCTTCGCATTAGCATGCGCATTGACATCGGCATTAGCATGCGCATTGGCATGGGCATTAGCATTAGCATGGACGTTGGCATTGGCATTGATGTTGTAACTATTTTGGATTTGTTAGCATGGATTTATTGGGGAATAGGTTTATTATGGTCTACGCTTATTATGGCATGGAATAATTTTTCTTGTTTTCTAACTTGATTTTTTTTTCTTTATATGGCATTTTTTTAGCTTCCATCTTCTTCTTTTTTTCTCATTTTGAATCTCTCATAAATCCTTAAGGAATATCTCTAATATCAATTGTTCATTTTTGATAGAAAAGGGAAAAAAGATGTAGCAGTGTTGTTATTTTATTCATTAAAACATTGATATATATAGAGAAAATATAATATAGAATCTTAACAAAAATATCTAGCAAATCAAATTTAACTCATAAATAATATAAATCTTAACTTAAAATATAAATATTATGCTATCTTCATAATTTGACTTATTATTCTGAAATTATAACATATCTTTTGGAAGGAGAATAAGTATATTCTAACACTCTTAACAAAAATCTTATTCTAAAGCAACAATAAAATTTAAAATTAAAAAACTTGACTTCTTCAAATATGGTTCATCATCCTATCCATTCATATTATATCTTCAGCAGCAACTGATTCATAACTTTAACACTCCTCCTAAATGAGATATTGTATGGAATTTTAAATTTTATTTTAAGTATGACCTGGTCATAATATAAAAATTATTTATAATCATTGTTATAATATAATGGATATGTTATAATATCACAATAATATCTTCTAGTCATGGTATTGGCATAATTTATTATCTAATACAATTTATTATCTGGCATAATTTATTGTCATTTACATGACATGTTTCTCTTTTCAGAAAAGCTCTTCCTCCTCCCGTTGTTGATCCATGGCGACCTTGACTTCAATATCTTTTTGTTGTGTTTTTCATGCTCTTTTCATATATATGACCAATTTGATCAAATTTATTACAATTAAAGTGTTAGAATATATCTTTTCTACTTTCAAAAAATATATTATGATTTTAGGATAATAAGTCAAATTATAAAGAAAGGATAAAATTTAAATTTTAAGTTAAGATGTAGATTATTTATGAGTTTGGATATAATTTTATGGATATTTATTAAGATTTTTTGTTATATTTTCCTTATGTATATTCATATTTCAATGAATAAAATGATGATATTGTTATATCTCTTTTTCCTCTCCTCCCAAAAATCAACAATTAGTACATCGGCACAACAATACTATCTCTCAATTAATGGGATATAAATATTGTCTAATAAAGTTTTGGATGCTTTATCTCGAAATGGAGAGAAAGTAGAATTGAAGCCATTTTAGTACCGGATAAGTTGATTGAGAACAAATTAATCAAGAAGTATTCTGTGATGAGCAATTAAGGAAATTCATCAATGAATTGCAAGTAGGAATAGCTCATTATGCTAATTTTCAATTACTCCATAACATATTATATTGTAAGGGAAGGTTAGTTCTACTTGCTCATTCTTCGTGAATTTTGAAATTAATTTCAGAGTTCATTTTAGATCAAAAGAAGGTCTTTATAGGGCTTATCATACTTATTAACAGACGACCTCTAATTTCTATTGGAAAAAAATAATAACAGCTATTTAGAAATATGTAGCAGCTTTCTATATGTGTTAAATACATGAATATGAAACACAAACCTCAATTAGCCTATTACAATCGCTTTCCAACCTAGCAACCATTTGGAGGACACTTCTATTGATTTCATTACAGGTTTGCCTAAATCAAATGGTGCAGATTGTATTCTGGTGATAGTAGGACTCTTTATACTTCTCTAAGTTAGGACCCTTTATACTTCTCCATCATCCGCGTACTTCTAAGACAGTGGCGAAGATTTCTACTAAGGAAGTGGTAAGGATACATGAAGAGTTGAGGACAATTATATATGATAAGATTCTATATTTTTTTTGTAAATTTTGGAGTAGTTCTTTTTTTTTTTCCAAGATAATTAAGATTCAATACAGTTTACGGATTGCTAATGTATTTACAGTCTTTGTCTTTTAAACAACATAGAAGATGGCCAAAATGGTTTTTCTGGACAACTTATTATAGTATAATACAAGTTTCCAAGCATACATTGGTAAGACAACTTTTGAAGTCTAGAAGGCAGGGAGATTAGGGTGGAGGTTGTTTCTCAATCTTCATCATGCTAAACAACTAATGAAGAAAAGAGCTCATAAGCATTTAGAATTTGTTATTGGCATCTTATCTTCCTTAAATTAAGATCTCATAAGCAACGTTTAGTGGTTACAAGAAAGTTGCCTAAGTTGTCAATAAGAATTGAGATATTAGTATATATGTTGATTTACAAAAAAGTCCCTGAAAATGACCAAACTCATAAATTCATCCCTCACTAAAGTTCTAATAATACATTAGTTGTAAATTTTGATTCAATATGGCTGTGTCATACACATCACTTGGATATTTTTTACAAAATAAACTAATATAGGCTACATAACAAGAGAAGTCATCCAATATTTGTCCACTTTATGATTACAGACGCGCAAGGATTTGAATGAAGTCTATAAAACTACCCTCTTCTTACCAAGTTAGGATTCTATACCATTACAAGCATTTCCAAATTCCAAGAAGAAGTACAAACAAGATAAGAACTAGTACAACTCCCAGAATATATACTGATGACGAGCTGTGCCCATGGTCTTCAGGAGCCGAATCAAGAAATGCTGATGATCCTATCTCGCCGCCCCCAGATTTACCAGTGTGTTTCACCCTTGACCTCAAATTTGACGAAGATTCCCTGGCAATTTCTATGCCCTTGTCAGAATTATGCAATTGGCTTTCCGCCAGCAACTTATCTGAATCCGGATTATATCCTGCATCTCTTGCCTGCATCAAATGATAACACAGACTCAATAATTGTTGCGTGCATCTCACATGACTTTTCACATGCAATCACTTTAATACACTTACCTCGGCTACTGCTGATTGCACTTCATCTTCCTCTTCATCTTCATCTTCATCTTCCTCTTCATCTTCATCTTCATTATGATTTTTATCTTTCTCCAATCTGTTTCCGTGAGGAACAGCAGAAAATTCCTTCTGCAAGCGGAGTCTTCTAGGAGCAGTTCCTTGAATGGCAAAGCCATCTGTACAAGGACGCACCTGAGGCTGGCGGGCTCTAATCTTGATTCCAGTACCACCGACAGCACTGTCATGGTTCATAGGATTCATTAGCCTGCTTGATTCATCCATACTATTGAATACACCAAAAGATGAGCCCACTGCAGAAATGGCAAATTGAGTATCTTGTCCAACAGAATTTGCAAGGCCACCAGCATTTCTACTTCCAAGTTGTCCATCAAAATCGAAGGACGATGCTTGAGCTCCCCAAGATCCAAATGAAGCTTGCATCTGCAATAAATCCTTGTTATAATAGCACAATAAGGCTCCCAAATACAAGTTGATTAACGTCTTCAATTTTCTTCAAAGCTAGCAAATGCCCTTGGGATTAAGACTAAGTTTAACCAAGTTAAAATCGGCCAAAGGCCAGTTCAGAGCCGGAACCAAAACTGGTTCAACTGGAAATGAAACTGGACCAAAACAAGTCAAAAATGGATTGAAAAATTTGGCATTGAACCACATTAACTGGTTCAGCTCCAGATAAAACAGGATTTTTTTTTTCTTTAACAATAAAAATTTTGGAAAAAAATATCAGTGGTTGGATATGATCAAAATTAAAATTGGAGCCAAACTGGAAATAGCCATCAAATAAAGTATATCAAACAGCTTAAATTGCAATATTAAAAAAAAAGTAAAATTTCCAAACAATTATAGAATTCAACATTCAAAAAAGCACAGGAGCTAAACAAAAGCCAAACACAAGCTGCCAAACTTGACGTTAGAAAGCTACCATAAGACCATATCTTTACCTGGACTTGAGCCATTTCTGTGTCAGCTCCATGGCATATGCCACTATCCATAACACGGAAGTTAACTGGTGGTCTATGCCCAGATAAATCAGTCTCACTTCCAACAGCAGGATTCTTCTGGCTAGTTGATTCTTCGCCAGAAAAGTCATCGTTGTTATTGAAGACCTCACCCAACAACTCTGTTAAGGAGACATCAGGTTCACTAGTTCCATCCAGAAAATGGAAACCATTATGATCATTGCCGAAATCGGCATAAGGAGAATCCATGTAGTGTGCTATGTCTTCTTGGATTTGTGGTTGCATCGGTGAGAACACTTTGCAATCAATTTCACCAGGTGTAGCCCCAAATTGACAAGAATTTTCTTCTAGCTGTGGATGTACCTAAAGAGAAAAGGCCCAAAAAAAAATGAATAATACACATTCTCAAGACATTAATCCCAAAAAAAAAAGCAGAAATGTCAACTATAAAATGCCACGCAACAGAATCCAGATCTCATCACCATAGTTGTCATTTCTGCTACATGATCTTCAACATCTGAAAGACTATTGCAGCAGCTATCAACAGGTAGCAAAGCACTAGGGGTTGTCATGTTATCTGTCTCATCTATCAGCCACCTTCCTATACCTTCAGATGGTTTTCTTGGTTGTACAGCAGATGTTGCTGTTTCTTGAACTAGATCTGATGATGTATCATCAGGTGAGGACTTAGAAGTGGTAAGTGAATATCCACTTTGGTCTACTTCATCATATTTCACAATTTCAATCTTCTCTTCTGGCTTCCGGAACAAGCGACAGAGGACAAAAGCACCCTATACCAGGTGAAGGAAGAAAACAATGAGTTAGAAACAAATAATAATAATAATAATAATAATAATAATAATAAGGTATCCACATCATTATCATTAGCTCAAGCATTTCTGTCAGTATATGCATCATGCAGGAGAGGGGGAAAAAGGAGGATCCCCAGATAACTCTGGAAAATGAATTATGTGAGAGAAAAGGCACCAAAAACCAGCTCAGGATTTCAATGTATATCATTTGCTATCAACACTGCCCCAACAACATCGTACTTACCTCTTTATAATCAGATCTTTTTCCCCTTGACAAAGTTATCTAAACTAAGAGATGGTTGTAGGTTTAACAATAGTAGGTGACTTTGCCATATTTGTTTTATACTTTTTCCCTATGATTAATAATAGACAGACTATATTACTTTATAAGCGTAGATAGAAATCAGGAGAACACAGATGAAAAGCAAGAAACATTTTTAGACAACTCAACTTGACAACCAATTTCTTGGGAACTACACACAAAAACTTGTGCTTCATATGAAAATCATGAGCTGAAAAAACAAGTTCACAATTATGCAACCAACAAATGTAACTAAAAGTAAAATGAGGAGGTGGTAAAGTTGTTTGATTGATGATATGCACCATATGAAGCTCTAAATATTATAGGTAAGGTTGGAAATAGAGTGCAAAGAAACAAAATGGAACAATATAATCATAATGAAGGTATTTACTCAAAAGAACAGTGAAGGTAAACAAGGAAGCCAATTGTAATATAATTTGAAGAAAAAATAATTTAAAAAAGAAAGAATAAAAGTTGAGGAGGGGAACCTGGCCAGGGGCAGAACCATCAAGATCTTTAAGGGTAGCCCGGTACTCGTGCATAATCCAGTTGGTTCGCTCACCTTTTGGAGCACGGCCTCTATAAAAAACCAAGGTTTTTTTCATGCCAATGGAGGTGGGATTGCAGCCTGACTTTCGAGCTCTTATGGTGCGATCCTTGCCCGTTGCTTTCCAGTAGCCCGCGTCCGTAGCCCGATTGGAACGTTGGCCGTTGGGATACTTCCGGTCACGTGGGCAAAAGAAGAACCATTCTGGATCATCCGTCTTAATGACAGATAACCCTGACCACAAAATTGCAGAAATTTGAGCAAATCATCCACTTATAAATTATACTAATAAACTAAATAAACCCTAAACTTCAACATTAGTAAAAGATCATAGGAATAATTAGTCAAAATTAGAGGAATCTTGCTGATTAAGAAAACTGACAAATGTACAAAAGAAGAAAAAAAAAGGGAAATTATTCATAAGGAATAAAGGAAAGAAAATTGATCAAAGATTCAGAAATGTTCCCTGATTATTTATCATTTTCTTTTGATTAAACAAAAAACAAGAAAGAAAATTAGCAGGAAAAATATACATAAATTACATAAAAAGGGTTTTTCTGCTATCCTTTTTTCTATCTAGAGTGGTGAAAGTAAAAGACGAACCAGGCAAATCCCAGGGCTCCCATTTGCAAACGTCGACCTCGGGGATGACCTCGACCTCAGAATTGCGGCCGTTAATCTTGAGCCTAAGGTAGTGGTTGATGAGCTCTTCATCAGTTGGCCGGAACCTAAACCCCAGAGGCAGTGATTCCATCGATAAAACTCCCATTTTTTTCTCTTCTTCTACTATTTCCAGTACTAAATTCCAGTGAAAAATTGGTGATGCAACAGAGGCTTTTCAGCTTTCTTAGCTTCGACGTCTATGATCTCAATCTTATACTCCGTTCTCACTGAAATAATTTGTTTGCAGCCTATGGAATCACAACGCGGAAACTTCATGTCGTCGTGGTGCACTATGACTGGTTAAATGACAATATCTAGTTGAGTTTTACTATAGTGACGACCGCTTTCAATAATTTCCTGCTAAAGCTAAAAAGTGTATACTTCCCCCTCTGCCCTGCCTTGGCTACGTTCTCGAGTGCCGTGGATTTTCGGCTTCCTTTCAGCCGAGAAAAATATTTTAAGTATTTAAATTTCTAACCTCATTCAAATTAAGTGGTGTATTAAACTAATAGTCAATTAACGCGTTGTAGGTATTATTAATATTAAAGTTAAAAATTAATTTTAATTACTCTTTAATAAAATAAATGTGCTATTTTATAATATTAAAAAAATAATTTATTAATTATAAAATTATCACTTGAAAGATTATTTAGCAAGCTTTACAGAAAAATATTAAAAGATAATAAAAATAAATTTAACATAAAATGGATTAAATTATAACTTTTTGTATTAGCATAAATAATAATTAAAATCACATTTTTTTAATTCTCTTAATTATTATCTCATGTGAATTCTTCAATTATTATAAATTAAAATAAAAACTTAATTGATTAAAAAAATGAATCTTGTCACCCAAATTGTTAATCTAGGGATCTAAAATTGAATTCTGAAGAAAATAAAAAAGAAAAAAAAATAATTGCAAAATTATGAAATGATCAGAGTTCATTTTATGTAAATGTGAATTTATATATAAGTAAAAATTTATATTTATATTTGAGAAAACAATATATTTATAGCTCATATTCTGCAATTATATTACTTTATTTAATATTTTAATAATAATTTAAAAAACAATTTAAATTAAAATATAAAATTTAGTATTTTTGAATCATTGTATAATCCAAAGGCATATTTAATTTCTTGCACCAAAATAAAGAAATCAAGCTGCCCATTTTACAGTTTCCAAAACCGTTTATAACCCTGACTTCTTATGCAATCGACGGCCCAATGGTTCCTTAAATTTAGCATTATGTTATGCCAACTTTACTTTTTCAATGAAATATTCCAAAAAAAAAAAATCCTAAATTTTTCATTTTTATTATTGCTCCTGCATTTTTTAAAAAACATTAAAATATAATATATTTACTTGTACGTTAATATGGATGCGACATCTTTTTGCAAAGCAATATTCCCACTTTTTCCCCCCTTTCGTCTGCCCCTGTTATTTAACAGATGGATTCACGTGCTATAGTTTTTTTTTCAAGTTATTATTTAATAATTATAGTATAAAAAAATAATTAATTAGTCTCTTAAAATATTACATTAAAAAAATTATAAAATCAATTAATTAATTCTTTCATATTTTATAAACTTATTAGTAAATGATCCTTTAATTCTTTTATGTTTTAAAAACTCATTAGTAAGTGATAGTTCAGTTAAAATGTTTTAAAATTTTAAAAAATTTAATAATTAATTCTTCAAATGTTTTACAGATTTTTTAATGAAATAATTATTTAAAATTTTAAAAATATTTTAATATATATTTCAAAAATATAAAACTAAATTAAAAATTTTTTCATAATATAAAAAATTAAATATAATTTTTACTTTTTCACTCCAAATCTCCAAAAATCAAAAAAAAAAACCAAATATTTACTATAATTCACCGCACTTGAAAACACCACTTATATTATTATTGTTATATGGAAAACCAGACCCAACAGCTAGGGGTGTAAATGAGCCGAGCCGTTCGTGAGCTATTCGAGGTTCGATTCGATAAAAGCTCGACCGAGCTCGACTCGATTTCTAAACGAGTCAAGCTCGAGATTAATTTTTAGGCTCGCTCGTTAAGGCTCGTAAGCTCGACTCGTTTCTAAGTTCATGAGCAGGCTCGCGAATAGACTTGTGAACAGTCTCGTTAAGTAAACTGAAATTACTATCATAAGAGAAATAAACTAAATCCTGCATATACTTTCATGAGTCAAATCTGAATTTTTTAAAATTCATCTCTATATACCTTAGTTATACTCTTAAACTTGCATATATTTAGATCATTAAGATTTAAAAACTCATTTTTATAAGTTTACATGCTAATTTATAGATGTACTTATTTATCTAAAATTATTTTAGTTTTAAACTTATTAGTTTTAAACTAAAACTCATTATACATTTAAATAAATTAAATTATTCGTGAACTATTTGAGACTCAGCTCGATAAAAGCTCGACTCAGCTCGATAAAAGCTCGACTCGTCTAAGCTCGTTTGCTAAACGAGCCAAGCTTGAACTTATTAATACTCGGCTCGAGTTCGATATGAGTAAAGCTCGAATTCGGCTCGAGCTCGAAAAAATTTTAACGAACCAAGCTTGAGCTCTTCATAGCTCGGCTCGGCTCGATTCGTTTACACCCCTACCAACAGCCGATTCCAGACCAGAACCACCGGTTCAATTGACTTTAGGATTCAGATTGATTTCAATTTGATATTATTCCAACTGAAAGCGATTTCCACCTATAATGATTCCCTTTGAATATTTCAATTCGGAACAATAAAATTCCAATTCAATCCTGATTTGAAAACAATAATATTAAAATACAATACATAAAATATTGATTTACAAGATACAAGTTTATAAAAACTTTTTATTCAATTTCTAATATAAATAGATTAAAAGAAATCAATATAAATTTTCTTAAAAAAAAAAAAGAATAAGCTAGTTTCAATTTAGAACATTCAATTCGAAACTAAGCTTTTACGATGATTTCAATTCAAGTTCAAAAAAGAAGGAATTGAAACCGGCGTCCTAGATCCCGATTCCAAGTTGATTCATGAACCGCATCAGTCTAATTGACAGTTTGAACCGATCTATGGCTAAATTTATGAATTTTGAATTTGAAAAGAATTCAGAGAAAAATTAGCTCATTTTTTCTGTCACCCAACAAAGACAGCCTCTAGGACATAGCTCCCAAGGTGCCATCCTTCATTAGTCAAATTTTAAAGAATTCAAGTTTGGTTTATCAAATATTTTTCAAACTTGAAATCAGTCATTTCAAATCCAAAATAAATATCAATAAACTCAAATTTGATTCATCTAGAAAATGGGCCAAAACGAGCCAAACTTTTATTGAATAAAATACATGAGCAGCTCGACTTCACAACGTCAATGAATTTTATGTTAAAAAATACTAAATTTAAAACTAAATAATTTTAGGTACAAGAACATATTCAAAAAGCCGCTCATGGCCCTATTAAACAAATGAACTCTTACTGACCAAAAAAAACAAATGAACTCTTGAATCTCATTGAGATGAATATCTGTAAGCTCAAATTTTTAAGAGACATAAAAATTAGGCTCGAGCATAACTCATTGAAAAAGTGCATACATCTAACCGAGCTTTTATCTAGCCGAGTCTTAAATAGTTGACAAGCAACTTGGTTCATTACGTCCTAATTATTGCTCTTAGTAAAAGGTCAGCCTCATTTGAAATGGATTATGAATTCTAAAAAAAACTTGCCTACACCGAGTTTACATAAACTCAAAGCATAAATTTGTAATGGAGTCCACATAACAATTATAATTTATAAAATCCCATATATTTACTGCTCTAGGTTCATGCTGGCAACGTCTAGGTAAGAGTTTCCCTATATTGTTATGCTCCACAAATGACCTTCTAAATCAATATCTCCAACAATTCTAGCATCTTTCTTTCAATATGCATCAACAAATAAACTTAGTGCACAACTTATTCAAATCAGTATACAAAGACTGAAAAAGATATCCAACATAGCAAGGATGCAATAGAGCAAATCAATATTCAGAACAACAAAAGGTGCTTTTAGATTATCAACAAAAAAAGAAACTGCACTAATACTTGACTATTGTAAGATAGCTAAGTCTAAAATCTATTTTAAATTCAACTAAATAAGTTAAGAGTTTCTATACAGATTACCTACAAAGCGGGATGGTACCCGACATTCACATTAGCATCCACCCTTTCAACTACTCTCCTGAAACTCCACTCACGGCAGAATTCCAGGGCTAGCCGAAGTGCAGTTCCAAGTCCAAGAATGACAATAACACCTGCAAAAGCCTCTTAGTTTCAAAATCAATAAGCATATTCTCTATTTCATAATATATGGATTTGCATATCAAGAAGGATCAAGATGTTCATTTACCAAATATAATGTTAACAGGCAGAGCAGAAACACCAAGCGTAATGGATATCAGAACATCCAACAAGAGACCACCAATAAGAATTGTGCATGCTACCCAAAGTGGACTAAAACAACCCTGTTTCAGAGATGAGGCCACAACACAGTGAACAGTATTTTCCTCAAAAATAAGTATAAGCATACAGTCAGTATATTAACCACATTAACCTCCTTACCCTTTCAGGATCTCGTGGTCTAAAGGTTGGGTCGATCCTCCAAACCCAGTAATTTGCCTGCCGCATGAAACACAAGGGAAAAAAAAAATTGTACTACAAATAGCACATCAAAGCCTATCAACAAACTCAATATCCAAATTGACTTCTTTGGTTTTTCAAAATTCATAGCAAACAAGTAATGCTTGTGCATCAGCAGAAGGCAGTCTGGACAATTAGCTGATGGACCGATCTCATTTCAATAAGCAGAACCTTTCCCACACACTATAATTCCCATTTTTTCCAGTTTCTTCAAAATATGCCACTTAGCTTAACATTCAGCACTTTAATTAATTAGGAAAATAGCATTCCACGTTTGACAGAAGAATTATATTTTGCAAGCCAAGTTTTAGCCCAGCTGAGGCAGACTCAAAGAGATTATAGCATCACACCAAAAAAACCCAATAAATTCATCAAATTTAGACTAGATAAAAATTGTAGAGGCCACCCATAGACATTTATCATACTCTTAAAGGACATCCAACACAGAATACCTACACTTGTCTGAGATTCCGGAGGTGACACATTCACAGCTACCTCTCTGCATAGAGAAGTTAAATCCCATTGAGACATTCTTCAGAGCTTTGCTAACTTAAAAACCGCAAATAGTCATTGTAAATAACTTACTGGCATATCTCACACTTGTTTGATCCTCTTGTACGAAACCAAGTATCTATACATGAGCGGTGGGCTTTAGCAAGACCACCTTTACATTTGCATCCAAGATCTATAAGAACTTCCTCCTTCTCCTGCTGACAAACTCTGAAGAACAACATAAAAAGTAACCTAGGTTATTGCTCACATATGTTCCAGTTAATTTTTAATCTTTGTTACGTGCCTCATGGTTCTGTTTTGACTTTTAGTCATAGTAAAATGCAATGGCAATAGATCTCCTCTTTATCAAATACAGCATCATCACATCAATAACAATAAGCTTTTTGTATTAACCACCAGAATAAAGCATCTGCAAAAGGTTCCAGAAAATCTATATGTTTGTGTTGCAGGAGCAAAATGAAGAATTCTCTAAGTAAAAATACTCAAAAGGATACTACTAATAGGGTAACAATTAGGCTGAAATGGAATGACAATGGAAAACTATCTAGCAAAACACAAAATTTAGAGGCCCCCGATTGACAAGATCATTTTCATTTGACCCAATTTTTTTTCCTCTTATCATGCAGGAAAGATAAGAAAATTTCAGGGTAGCACACATTCTCTAAAATTTCTTTTAGATTCAATATCATAGGTGATGATAGAACTAGAATAGATATTTTCTATTTCCTACTCATACCAGCCTATATCCTTGTTTTTCTATGGATCTCTAATTCTACACCCCCCCCCCCCCGCCCAAATCTGATATTATGGTGCCGGTATAGACCGAAATTCCATTATGTTAATAACTTTTCTTCATGAGGCAAGCAAGAGCAAGTATAAGGAAATACAAAGGACAAATTGCAGTTCGTTAAAGGGAAAGAAGACTATAAGGAGTACCTGCACTGTTCATGGGAGCTTGCAGACCTCGACAAGTATCCTTTTTTGGGAGAATCCACACTGGGCAATTCTTTCTTAGCCGGGTCCGCATGAGCCTCAGCATTAGAAACTACAATAGTGAGAATTGTGGGATCAGGCTCAAGGGTAGAATTCTTTGATGGGGACCCATCACTGCGATGTTGCGGCAAGATTTTGGGGTTGTCCTGCTTCTCAAGGTCGAGCTCAGGTGAGAGTGAATTACCACACTGGTTACTACCAGTTGTGGTGCTTTCTTTATTGAAGCCATAATCATTCTGCATCTGATCCCAATTGATCCCAAGCCTAGAAAACAAGACTTCACTTGCTTAAAAAAAATGGAAATTAGGCTTCTTTCCCAAAACGTAATAATGTCAAAGACATCAAATTTTTCGAAGTCTGAAGGAGAATAAGAAAAGGAATTCACTTGTTGAATTAAAATGAAGCATCAAACAGGAAAAAAAAGTAACAATCAATTCAAGAACTCGTTAAAAGAAGGACCCAGATGAAAATTGCATGGTAAGAAGACAACAGTTGAAGTGATTTTCTCCATTGCATAAGAGAAAGGAAGCAGGAGAAACGAAAGTGCGTACCTTGGAGAGTAGAGACTGGTTTTGGTTCGTAAAAGACGGAAGAAATTGCTTAATTTGGTACTAAATTTGATAATTAAACTTGGGGTTGGTCATCGAAATGGAAATGGAAAAGGAAACCGAAGAGAGAAAATCTGAAAAAGGAAAGTCCATCGCCTGGAAGAGAGATGAAGATTTGAGAATATAATTAAGGGAAAATTACTATTAATTACTTTATTATTTTATTTAAAAAAAAATTATCTCTTTTCTAATGGAATTTTTTTAGCTTTTTTTTTAAATTAATTTTAAGTAACTAAACAGTTGAAGACTTGAAAATTAAAAAAATTGTATAATTATTAATTTATTTCTTTAAATTTTGAGGAAAAAAAACTATTTAATTTCAATTTAAATATTATTAAAATCTTTTTACTGGGATTGCAAATTTTAGATGATAAAAGAATTTAAAAAAGAGTATTTATTCTCTCTTATCATCTTTATCCTAATATTAGTATATAAAAAATCGAAAAAAAAAAATTACAGAATCTACATGCTTGCAATACCCTCTGCCCATTTCATTTGTGTCAAGCCGTCTCTCACCATTCAAATTTTGACGGCGACACCTAGCAGTCGTTGAGAGTGAGCAGACCTCCATTAGAATGTTAATTCCTATGAACTTGTAACAGCGGCGAATGATAGTTTTGAGAATCACAACAAGAAGAGATAGATCAACTGTTGGAAGGGCACGAGACCATTGACATTGAACTTGTAATAGCATGGGCTTTGTTTCTCAACCGATAAAAGCAAAAATAGCTGACGAGTGATTAGTAATTGTTAGAATGAGTATTTTATTAATTTTCTCTTTTAAGTGAAATTAAGAGTTAATACTTATAGATGTAAAAATATTCCTACAAATCATTTTACTATTTAATTAATTGAGTTAATGCGAATATGATTTGATTTTAATCTAGTAAATTTGTCTAATACTTTAAAGGATATTAGAGGTTGATTTTCTATCATTAAGAGATCATGTCCAATCTGCATTTTTAAAAACTTCAATTCGGAAGTGACCATATTAGGAGTAAAGAAACCATTTCTTTGCGTAGACTTTAGATATCTCAATATGCAAAAGAAAGTATGCATATGAGTATTGCAAGGGTGATACATGAATTGGTTGACTAAGCGAACAGTATATGCTATATATGATCGAGCGTGTGAGAAATAAATCAACCTTCCTACTAATTTATTAATTTTTCAATATCCACAAGTTTTTGCTTGCATTTTGTAAGTACTTTTAATGGGAGATTTAACTAGTTTACATCCCAACATACTAGTTTCTTCAAAAAGATCCAAAATGTATTTTCTTTGGAAGATAAAAATCCCTTTTTTTCTAATCTAACCACCTCAATACCTAGAAAATATTGAAGTTTTCCTAGATTTTTTATTTCAAATTTTTGAGTCAATAAACTTTTTAGTTGAGTCATTTCCTCTTTATCATCACCTGTCACCACTATATCATCAACATACACAATAAGAAAGATGATCTTACCTTTGTGATGTTTAATAAACAGAATGTAATCTACACTGCTCTGTTGCTAACTAAAGGACATTATGGCTCTGCTAAACCTGTCAAACCAAGCTCTGAGAGATTGTTTTAGTCCATACAAAGTCTTTTTTAATTTGCACACTTTTCTCTGTGTCTCCTCACCATCAAACTCAGGAGGGATCTCTATGAACACCTCTTCCTCTAAATCTCCATGGAAAAATGCATTTTTCACATCGAACTGCAGTAAATCCTAGTCTAAGTTAGCTGCACAAGATAATAAGACTCTGATTGAGTTCATTTTTACAACTGGAGTAAATGTCTCTAGATAATCCACTTCATAGGTTTGGGTGAAATCTTTAGCAACTAATTTGGTCTTAAACCGTTCAATTGTGCTATCAGCTTTGTGTTTCACTGTGAATACCCACTTATAGCCAACTAGTTTCTTCCTAGGTGGGAAAGAGACAAGCTCTTATATTTCATTTTTTGCCAGTACTTTCATCTCTTCAATCATTGCTCCCTTCCATTTAGGATCTCCGACAGCTTCCTTCCAATTCTATGGAATAGACATAGAGGAAATAGACAAGCCAAAGACTCTATTAGAAAGAGACAAGGATTCATAAGAAATAAAGTTAGAAATATGATATTTAGTATAAGATCTAACACCTTTTATTTGTGCAATAAGTTTATCTAAATCATTGGAGCATTCAAGAGTTGAGGGTGACTCACCAAAAGAAAAGAAATATTCTTGACTCTAAGTAGGCTGCATAATGACTTCTTTTGCCTTGTCTCTCCTTGAATATCTCCTCAAATTCGTCTTATCCAAGCATCCAATTCTCTCCTAGTGATAAGACGTCTCCCTCTTTCTACTAAAACTCTCTTTCTGAACTAGATTATTCGGAATCACTAAATTCGGAATCACCGCTTCTTACTCATTATTCTCCCTCTAAAGAGGTAAGTGGGTGGTCCTGGAATAGACTTTAGTTTCTCTGAAGGTAACATCCATATTGACAAAGTATTTCCTAGATTGAGGGTCATAATACCTGTATCTCTTCTGTGGAAGAGAATACCCAACAAACACATATTTAAGGGTTTTGGGGTCCAACTTTCCCACTATCCTAGTATGGTCAAAGCAAACACACCCAAATACTTTGTGGAATAATTTATGAATTCCTTCCTTGTAGAACCTCCAAAGGACACATAAAGTCAAGGGCTTTGGGGGCATTCGATTGATAAGATAAGCAAATACAAGAACTGCATCTCTCTAATATGCTTTGGGTAGGTTCATGGTGAACAAAAGAGATCGAGCTACCTCTAATAGAT
This sequence comes from Manihot esculenta, assembly GCF_001659605.2. Lineage (NCBI taxonomy): Eukaryota > Viridiplantae > Streptophyta > Magnoliopsida > Malpighiales > Euphorbiaceae > Manihot > Manihot esculenta. Next base: position 216,580 of record NC_035161.2, on the reverse strand, counting down.
CCCTATTTTTCCTTTCAGCAACCATATTTTATGCACTAGTATAAGGACAATTTGTCTAGTGTACTATCCCATGGGACTCCAAATAAGCAAAAAACCTACTATCCATATATTCTCTTCCATTGTCAGTTCTCAAAATTTTCTTAGTCTCAAACTGAGTACAAATCATCTTTGTGAAATGATTGAAAACAAGAAAAGACATCACTTTTCGCTTTAATCAAATATACCAAAGTCATCCGAGCGTAACAATCAATAAAAGTGACAAACCATTTATTACCAAATAAGGAGACAATTTGAATAGACCCCCAAACATTAGAATGAATAGTCACAAAAGGAATTTAACTTTTATTATGACTCAAAGGATCGGAAGTTCTAGTGTGCTTAGCATACTCACAAGCATCACAAAATAATGAACCAAACTGAGTTCTAGCAAATAAAGTAGGATAAAGTTTTTCTAAGACAAAACATTATAGATGCCCTAAGCGCCTGTACCATTGTATTATTTCATGATTGATATCCTTATTTTCTCTAAAACAGACTTGAGATATTGTACAATCTAGATCACCCCAACACGCATGTAGATTTAATTAGTCAACTGCATTAAGAGAGAAGAAGCCAAAATTGATCAATAAAAAAATACATTTTATTTAAATTAAATCTACTAATTTCTTAATATAAACTAATATATTAATTGCTATTTGTTATTAATCCAATTAAATAATTACGGATTTAATTAGATTAATTAGCAATATGTTGTCTTTTCAAAAGATTCAATGGGCCTTGAATTCTCAAGAAAACAACAATGGAGGTAATATTCCTTGAATTCAGAAATTAACATAAAATAGAAATAAGATGAAAAAAAATTAAAGCACATAACCTCACAACTTGAATAAAACCTCAATTTAATTTAACATTCAATTGAAAATAATTGTTTAGCCTCTAAAGGCCATAATAAAATTGCAACAACTAAGGAAAAGAAAAAGAAAAGAAGAAGAAAAAGAAAAGAATTAGATGGAGAGGAAGATGGGGGCGACAGCAAGAGAGGAGAAAAGGGAGAGGAGAAAATATAATGCCTAGGTTTAATTTTAGAAGCCTTTGTATAGGCACAAAAAGATAGAATTTAATAATTTAAAATAAACTCTACTACTCTTATCTTATCCCTATCCTAATCTGATTGTGTTTGATCCAACTTGAAACTTATCTTATCCTTGCTTTGGTGGCAAAATTTGCTGAGGTGGCGCTTTCTGAAACTTCCCATCGCCTTGGGTTATAGGTTTGGCCAATGTTGCAACCTCCCAATACAAAAATCTTTTAATTCAGCCTTTTTTCATTCATTTTCTCAACTTCTGCTCAAAAACCTGTCTAAAATTAAATTTCAAGTAAAATTAAATATTTATATCAAAATTACAGCAAAATTATTGAATTAAATAAGGAAAAAATTATGAGTTTTACAACTCATTAATGAGTAATGTAAATGGGGCTCTTAGATCTTCAATTAAGAAAAAATTGATTAAAGTAATGAAAGAGAAAGTGGAGTCAATAAAATTAAATAAAGTTTAGTAATTAATAGAGTTTCCACTAGGATATAAAGCAATTGAGAATAGGTAGATTCTCAAAATTAAACATAAAGTTAATGATAATATATAGAGATATAAAGCTCATTTGGAAGCCAAAGGGTGCACAGCAGAAAGGAATAGATTATGAAGAAACTTTTTTACTGGCTATAAGATTCACCTTGATGAAATTAATTTGGCATTAGTTGCTAATTTCAATCTTAAATCATTTAAATGTGAAGACTGCTTCTCTCAATGAATAATTAGAACAAGAACTTTACATGAAATAACCCATAGGTATCATCACAAATGCCCAAGAGTACAAAATATGTAGACTATTAAAGTCAATTTAAGGTCTTAAATAATTTTCAAATTAGTGGTATATTAGATTTCATAATGTAATAATGTCTTATATTTTCACTATGATCAATGAGGATCATTATGAATATACCAAAACATCTAATGACAAATTAGTAATTTATTATTTTATGTAGATGACATACTAATAGTTAGAAAAGATAGTGAGCATATTGCAACCGCTAAAGAATGGTTTTCATATAATTTTGAGATGAAGGATATGGGGAAAGTTACATATATTTTTGGAGTTAAGATTCTAAGAGATCACTCAAGAAGGTTATTGTCTATTTTCCAAGAGCAATATGTCATGAAAATCTTATAGCGATCTAATATGCAAGACTTTAAATTTATAGATACTTTTATTTTCAAAAGAAAACTTTTAAGTCAAAGATTATGTCCTGAGACTCTAGAAGAGAGAGCTTAAATGAAAAATATTTCATTTGCTAGTGTACTTGAGAGTTTAGCATATGCTATGTAGTGGATGAGACCTAATATTTTATAAAGTGAGCATAGTAAGTTGATATCTATCTGACCCTGGGTAGGCATACTGAAAAGTAGTGAAAAGAATATTGAGATATCTTAAAAGCATATTAGATACATTTATTATGTTATCAAGAAAATAGTTTGCAATTGGAAGGTTACACAAAAGTAGATTGGGAAGTTTTAGATTCGTATAAGTATATCTTCAATTATGTCTTTTTACTAAATCATAGTATCATATCATGGAATAGTAAGAAATAATAATGTATAATACTATTTAATATATTAGGGATATAGTTGCACATAAAGTGAACAATAAATGCATTTATTCACATAAAATGACTTCATACTAAATGAAGCCTAGAATTGAAGATATTTTGTATAGGTATGTGATATCATTGAGTTTGTATAAAGATTAATTTATTGAGTTAATAGTATTCAAAATAGTATTTTAATAGTGCAATTTATACATGATATTTTTGTAACAACCAGAAAACCGGATCACTATCGGTGCTAAGGTTCAGTCGATTTAAGGTCGCCGGAGCCCATAGTAGGCCTACTATACATCCTGTTACATCTGATATAATCCCAAATAAGATATTAAAAACGTAAATAAAAATTTACATCACATGAACCAAAACTCGGTATGTGTATACATATATAACTGAAAACATAAACCCATACTAGAAGCCCTCATCAAATACTCCAGTATGATCATAAAAAAATACTACAGTTTAGTTCAAACATACCTTAAACTTAAAACTTTTACATATAAAGATTATTGGCAAAGACACCATAGAAGAAAAATTTGGGCAAAACACAACTCTAAACAATAATATATTACATGTTCACAACTGAAATATTACATAAGAGCTATACTAAAGAACATTGCTGACTTCCCGAGCTAACTCTGTTCTTGCAAACCTGAAGTTAGAGGAAAGGGATAAGCTACTACAGTCTAGAGAGTAGAAACATAATATAAAATAGTTTAATAAATATATAATCATATGAATGCATCATAAGACGAATAATTCATATCGAAATGGACTTGTCACCAGTAATCCTCCATAATACTAATAGTGCCCACCCCACAATGAGTGCTTCTTATAACTTCCTCTTCAATATAACATAACACATCCATATTGCTAGGGACGTAGGATGAGCACCCTGATATTTCTCTCACATAGTGCCAAGGGTGTAGAATGGGTGTCGACCTGGACTTCTGCATCCATCATAATATATCATAATATGCTCAAGGGCTAGTGGGTCATTCAACATCCATCCACAATAACAATTAATTATACAATGCATCATATTCATAGATTCTAATGCAAAACAACCTATTCATATACACAATGACATTCGTCATGGGTGAGCAAGCTTAAAACATTTGATTTCTTTTAAAATAATAGTTTAGTTTAATTCTGCTCACCTCTACCTGATGCAAACCTAACTTTAAATCATTTATCTCACTAGTGGCCTCTACTGTCTTTCAAGTCCAGTCTTATATAGATGAAATTAAATGAGAGACCAAACATAATTTTTACAACTCTTAAAAGTACCCAAAAGACCCTTAAAAGCATATAAGAAAGCATATAGAAAACATGCTAAAAATGGTTGCATAGGGTACTTTTGGCAGCAAGTCCGAAGGCCTAAAATCCCCTTATAAATCTGAAAATAAAACTTTCAGAGGCAGATTAGGCTGCTAAAAGGGTAACCTTCACAGGTAGAATCGACAGTTGAATCTGATTTTGGTGGCCAAATCTGGATTCTTCTGCAATGTAAAACCCAATTCTACCTTATGTCAACAGTCTCCAAAATGCAACTAAACTCCTCAACAACACAAAGGAACACACAATATTGACTTACAAGGTTTAGAACGACTCAAGCAATATCAAAACACTAACATGCAACCAACAAGCAAGGATTAATCACAAATTCAAAACTTAACTTAAAACTACTCAAAACTTTTACGTGCAAAGCCAAAACACTTAAAATCAACCTACATTCTATGCCTTAAAATTATAAGAGCAACAAAGAGGCAAGATTAAGCTTACTTATGGGAAAAAACAACACCAGCAGAAGATCTAAGAATAGAGGAAGAAACAAACTTGTGAATCAAGCCAAACATTGTAAAACTTTAAATTCCTGAGCTAAAAATCTTTAAACCAAAAGATAAAACATGAATTTTTTAAGGTTTTTAAGGGGGTTTACAGTGAAATTACCAAAGCATTTCATAAGCTTACCTCTGCTTGAAAATGGAGAAAATATCTCTCTATTTTCATATTGAGCTTAATTTACAGGTGAGCTGGAAAAGGCACATTCGGCGGCTGAACTTTAAAATCCTCTAAAATATTTTTTTTAAACATATTTTTAAAATACTTAAAATTCATTTTATAAAAATCTATTTTACCCTTTCAAAATTTTCAGTTTCGAGATTCTGGATTTCAATAGAGGTTTCGTTGAAAAGGTAGAATTCTGATACCGAAGCTTAGCAGGATATTACAGTTTTATATAAGAGGATCTGATTATGAAAAGAATGTCAGAACAAATAAAAAATGTCTCCTCACACAACATTAATTTCATATTTAGTGAGATAATAAAATATAAAAAATTATAAGTTTTCTTTTATATATAGATAAAACCTTGCTAAAAAACTTATAATACTGAATGTTATCTCAAAAAAGTATTGAGATTAATTATTAGAGATTAATATGTTATTTTTATTTACATTGATCTTATATGAATAAGTTATATTATCTATCTTTACAGTCAAATAAAATTCTAATAGAACGAGTAGTTTGGAGAACTCAAATTTAAACATTAGTGTTAAAAATTGCTGAAGAGCACAATCCAAGTTTTCACGGGAGAGTTCTAGGCTAAAATATTTATCAATAGACTTGTTGTAGTGACCTTCTCCAAAATGCCTAATTTATAAATATTTCCATCTAAGTCCAACTGGCATGTTCCAATTATAACTTGCCTTCATTTTTTTTTTTTTTTTATCATGGCCTTATATTCTTTTTTGAGTCTCAAACATTTTTAATGTTTTGGGACTTAGTCTTCAACATGAATGGGTCTTTGTTTCTAAGCCTCCATCTTTAAGCTTTAGGACCTGGGCCGTAGGTCTTGAATTTTCTTGGTGGGTCTGGCCCGTAATTGCTAGCCCAACTTGACAGGAAAATTCTTAAACCTTGGATTTTAATGGGTTGGAAATTCATGTTAGAAATTGTTGAGGTCCAAGTCTTCATAGGAGAGTGTTAGGCTAAAATATTACTCAATGGGCTTGTTATGATGGCTTTCTCTACCATTTTGGTTTGAACTCCATCTTAATTATAAACTCTTCTTTTTCCAAGTCATTTTACAATGTGGGATTTGTTTCCACTTCTCCAATAATTAGGTATGCTCATATTATCTTTTGTTTGATATTTTGAATAGAGACATACACTCTATTGAAAATGAAAAAAATATCATAGCATGCGATTAATACAACATGTGCTCATAGGAAAAGATAGAAATAAAAATACAAACGATGATTTCTGCTCATTAATGTGTGAGATCCTAAATATTATAAATAATCTTACTAATATCTTCATTACTCTAATATTTTATTTAGAACTTATTTTAAGTTTGTTACTTTAAAATATTATTAAATAATTCAATATGGTGAGATATTTATAAAATAAACTGAATTAAGATAAGAAAAAAAATCATATGGAAGTATCACAATATGTCTGTATCTCATTGATTAGGGGTGAGTATTCGATCGGTTCGATTCAAAATCGAATCAAATCGAATAAACCGAAAACTGAAATTTTAGTATTTATAAAAACCGAACCGAATCGATTCTGGTCAGAAACCGAATTGAATCGAACCGGTCTGATTCGGTTCGATTCGGTTCAGTTTGATCAGTTTCGAATTTTAATAAATTTTTTATTTTTTACACTTTATTTTTAGTATTTTAAAATTTAATTAAAATATTTTAATCTTAATATAATTTAATTTCTCTATATTATTGAAAAAACATATTATTATCACTAATCGGTTCGGTTCGGTTTTTTCGGTTTTTTTCTGATCAAAATCAACCGAACCGAAATAACCTAAATTTTTAAAATTAAAAATCGAACCGAACCGAAATGAATAAAAAATCAAACTAAATTTTCGAATTAATTCGGTTCGATTGATTTTTTCGGTTTAAACCGTATTCTGCTCAGCCCTATCATTGACTGGTTAATTATATTTATTTATAAATAAAACATAACTATGAACACAAAAAAGTAATTGAAATCATATGGATAATTTAATGTGATAAATGATTTAAGGTATTTTATACTATAATTATTTTAAATTTCACTATTAACGCAGTTTATATTATCCTAATAAATATATAACATTTGAATTCTTAAAGTATATATTGATCACACAATTTATTTTTCAAATATAAAAATTTCAGTGTATATAATAATGTACCCTATTATATATGAACGGGGATGAAAGAAAATTGTCCAACCATAATTGAATTTAACAGATAAAATCTAAGAAAGAAATAAAATTCAATACTTTATTTGGAAATATCTATATAGATTCTCACTTATTAAAAAATTAAAAAAAATTTAAAAAAAGAAAAGTAGTGGGCATTTCGGTTCCATATAAATATTTTTTTTTATTTTTCTTTCTTAAAATTTTCTGGTATTTTTTCTTGATAAAATCACAACTTCATTTTAAGAAAAGAGATGAGGAAATTAAGAGGGATTCATTTTAAATTTATTCCTTTAAATCTTATTTGATTAATAAAATAAATCTATAATTTTTAAACTTTATATTTTTAATTAAAATAAATCATTATATTTTTATAGATTAGTCCCTGGTACAAATTGATCTCGTTGTTTATTAGATTTTAATATTTTCTATGCGAAAAATATTAAAATAAAAATTCTCACATCTCCATTTTCCCCTAATTAAAAAAAAAAACTGTTGAGAAAGAAAAAGTTAGATGGAAAAAATATTTTAAATTTGAAATTTAAATATATATTGGCCAAAATTTTTTATTTAATTTAATTTTATTAATTAATTTCTAAATATACGATATTATATTTAATAGATATGTGAAATTAATTTATAAAAAAATATATGTATTTATTTATAAATAATTATAATATTTGAAAATTAATTTATAAAAATATAAAAATAAATAATTATAATTAAAAGAGACTATTTTATTATAAAATAAAATTTTATAACTAAATTTATAAATATATATAAATTATATGCTTTATCAAACTTTAAATATTAAAATATAATTAACTTTAATTAAAAAATATTTTTAATTAATTTTTAAATATCACATTAGCATCTTTAATGTGTTAGAGATAAAAGTGAAATCACATTATTCGAATTCTATTTAAAAGAAAAACGAAACCAAGTGATTTTTTCATATTTATCTCAAAAATAAATAAAACTTAAAATAACATTTCTCAGAAAAATACACTTGAAAATAGTGTACTGAATGTATCTAAGATAATCTGAATATGAACCGAGTTAGGGTAAAAAACAGGAAGTAAATAATTGAGACTCCCAAACTTTACGTTGTTATTCCAATGGTATAAATTTACAAATAACAATAAAATTTCAACAGTGAAATATATAGTATCTGCCTGAAATTCCATTTCTTGTACTAATGAGTTCCCATCCGCAGCATCTAATTGATCATACAATAATACTATTGTAACCAAATTTTATTGAAAAGCTGTGAGCTAAGCAGAAAAGGTTTGGTTTAGGAAACAAGAGGGAGACACGTAGAAATTTGTCTTCTAATTAAGGACACCTGGAATCACAAGAGACAGTCATCACTTGTAATTGTGACTCTTGTTCTTTCATCTCTTCAGCTTCTTGAGCAACTTTTATTGCATGATTCTGCATCTCCTTGTTCTTACCCCACAGCAGAAAGTAAAGTCCAATAATGACAATGATGGATCCCAGCAAGCTGGCAGTTCGATTTTCAATTAGTGAAAAATTAAACAATAAACAATTATTTTCCCTATCGATCCCACGGTAGGTCTATACTTATTTTTATATAAATTAAGAAAATTTAGTTAATATCGTTAAAATAATAAATTTTATTTTATTTTTTAATATATTTTTTACTCATATTATTTTATTATTAAATTATTTTTATAATTAATACTATTTTTGTCCTCTAATATTTATGGCTTAAAGGTTTATTTACTTAAATTAATAAAATTAATTAATATTTTTAATTAAAAAAATATAATAATTTATTTAAAATATTCTTTTACATAATTATATTTTTATTAAATATAAATATTTCTTTTCCATAATTTTTATACATTTTACTTTTTCACACATATTAAAAAATATAATTTTCTTTATTAACTTTTCAATTATATCCAACTTAAATATAATAATTTTTATTAAATACTTTCATATATTTTACTTTTTCACACATATTAAAAAATATAATTTTTTTATTAATTTTTCAATTATATTTATCTTAAATATAATAATTTTTATTAAATATTAATAAATATTTTAAAAAAATTTTAAAAATAAAATAAAATTATAATAATCGATTTATATACTGTATAATTAAAAAGTAAAAATAATTTTAAAATAATAAAAAATTAGTAATATCTAATTACTTAAAAATTAGTAAGAATATATATGGAAAATAATAATTAATGTTAATTTGAAATTCTCAAAATAATAAATAAGATAGTTATTGTGGAGGGAAATAATAAATTTTATTTTTCAACACATTAAATAGAAATAAATTAAAAATTAATAAATAAGTTCCTAAAGAATGGTGAAATATAATTTTGAAATAAATAACGAAGAAAAATAATTTATATTTGTAAGAAGAATGAAATAACTATTTTAAAAACACAATTCTAATTCACCTATAGAGAAAAGAAGAGGAAGTCTATAATCAATTTTGGTGTAACGATTTTTCTTTTAGATGCTAATTACAACACTACGATTTTAACCAGCTCAAATAACTTTGAGGCATTCTTATTTACTGCAAAAAATTAAATTAAATTATTTTAGTATTTCTTAGTTATTGCTATAAAAATATTTTAAACATTTCACTTTTCACCAATATAGGAATTCGTGGAATGTTGCATTTAATTTAACAGTAAGTAATTTCCATGGCAACTTTCTATTAAGTAATTTCTAAGAGTAAAAAGAACAAATTAAAAACAAAATAAAATAAAACCAAAGTACCCAAATCAAAAAACCTTATTTTTATTTTATTATTTTTTGAAAATGATGAGATTTTTAAAGTCATAGAAGCAAATCAACAAAAAATCAAAGAAAGAAGAAGAAGAAGAGTTGCCCACCTGCCTAAATGGAGATCCTCATGCAAGATAGGGATATCAAACATGGCTGCCATTATTTGAACGAGGGGACTGAATGCTGAGGTGAATACAGGACCCCTTTTCTTTACACACCATGACATCCCCACATAGCACAGTCCTGATCCCACCATTCCCTGCACGACCCAACTAATCCTTCATCACTAAAACTTCGCCGCTAAATGTGTAAAATTGGCCGCTCTATTATACCACAGTAACAGCAATGTTTTTTTGTTTTTTTTTTTGACATAACAGTAACAGCAATGTTAAAAGTTTTGGTGATTTTTAATATTTAGTGGTGAAATTCTAGTGCTTCTCTATAAATTTTAATGCTTTTTTTTTTCCACTGAAATTCGGTCATAAAAGGCTCAATTTTTTATGGTGAATAATTGAAAAGGGAAGGGAAAGTATGTACATACGGCATATAGGACAGTGATGATTTCTAATTTTCCCTTGAGAACCCAGATAGAAAAGTTCCTTTCAGTGGACAAGCATAAGATAGCTGACTGAATGGCACCGAAGAAGGACATAATGGCAGTACTGGAATATTGGCAGGGGTATCTCTTGCCAATATTTGATTGAAGAAGAAACCATGAAGACCACAAAAGGGTTCCCACAATCAAAGCTACACAGCCAATCGTCCATCTTTCTGCCTTTTTGGAATAACTTAGCTTGATACTGTGTTCCATGGCTTGAGGTATACTTACAGTCGTCTGTGATTGCGGACGGTCAAATAAAGGCATTCCCTTGTAAAGAGTCAACACCATGGCTCCTCCAACACACACAACAGTTCCCACTATTTTAGCTCTCCCGCTATTGGATTTTATATCTACACTCTCCATCCTGCAGTATCATTCATGTAACAGCAGTCAGATAAATATAAAGATGTTCGATGAAGAAGCTCGCAACTTCTGAAGAATCATGAAACTGAGGGGCTGGTGATAATTTGTTCATATGGTACCGGAATGGCAATGCCATTATAAATGTGATCACAGGCACAATGTTGATGAAGGCACATGAAAACGTAGCAGATGTGTATTGAATACCAATAAGGAAGAACAATTGAGTTAGTGATGCCCTACAAGAAAATATTTGTTTGTCATGAGAATCTGAGAAAAAGCACTAAAAGATGGAAAATCTACGTTGTTTATGTTATATAATAATACGGACCCGACAATTGCACTCACGAAGAGGTAACATAAGATGCGAAAGGTAAGCTTTGGTCTGGTAGTCCTGCAAGCAAGCTTAACAAACTAATTATTTAAGTACATGAAGCTATGAACTAATTTAAATCAGCTGCATATTTGTCTGTTCACAGTAAAGATATATGTATACAATACAAGCTTTTGGTATAAAACCAAGTGTCCCCAGCCCACCAAGCTGAGAATAAATCCTGTACACACCCATCAATTCACTAAGGCTAAAATGCTCCTACCGAGTACTCATCCTCACACTTGTTGGTTGTCGAGATAAAGTTTTATCACTCAAATTCGGAAAAAAAAAAAAAAAAAAAAAGGATAAGTAGAAATGATGACTGAAAAGCTCCTACCTTTCCCAGAAGTAGCCGATGGGGCCTAAGAAAGCAGCAGAAATTGAGAGGCGGTATGTGATAAGGACCAAATGATTAATACCCTCGTCAAGGACTTTCTTAAGAAGAATATTCACAATGGCGAAGGCAAAATCAACTGTCAACATAGCAAAGAAAGGTTTCCATTCTTCGCAACTCTTTATAGCAGCCATTGAATTCAGCAGTATGAGAGAAGAAGAAGAGGAAGAAGAGCAATAAACGCTCCAATACGTAAAAAATTTTTTCTCTTGTATCAAATAGCACATCCATCTTAGCCAGACATCTGTTGCTCTAAATAAATGGACTCCGGAATAAGTGGGAACAAAGCAAGATTAAATTCTTCAAATCACATCAATGCTTTAAGCAACCAACTTTGACAATAGTTTAATATATATTCTCTTCTTTTTTGCTTTCTTTTGACTGATCCTTTCCAACAAATGGAGATTATATGGGAATCAATTGCCAGGTTGACACTAAATAGTGAGCATCAATGCGTGATCTCATCACCAGAAGTTCTGCTTATTGGCCACGAGTTTTTTCTTTCCTTTTTTTCCTTTTCTTCACTTGCATTCTAGGCTTTACCTGGATGATGTTGTTAATATTAGTTAAAGCATTTTTCCTCCATTTGATTATCTGTTTCTACGATATATAGCTCACTTGGCATCTTTTTGAGTGGAGGCATACTCTTCTTCCTCCCCTGTACACAGCATCTAATACTTATCTTTGAAACAGTAGAAGTAGTAGGTAGCTTTCTTATTCATCCTGCAATTTGGAAGCTAAGCAAGAACAATATGTCAAATCTTAATTTCTGCTTATGAAAAATATGGAAGGATGGTGAAAAACCAAGTACCAAATACGATATATCCTAGTGTTTGTTCTTTGATGTATCTTCAAGAAAAAGGAAAAAGAAAATTATCTCAATCTTTGGATTGATCAGTACTTGATATTCTTCTCTATTGAAATTCCTGGATATATAAATAGATCAAGAGGGAAAAAAAAGTTCTACGCTTTTGAAGCTATGGTGATTATATAGTACAAACTGTGGAGTATTTTACACCAATGAGTAGAAGATTCTCTTTGATGGGGAGGCTACACCATTGCCAAATTTAAGAGAATTTATGGGAAAGAGAGGGAGATCAGGTTAAGGTCCACTAGTCCATTCACCCACCAATTATTAATCAACATTTCAGATTCTATATTCCAAATTACCACTTTTTGGAACAGCCACCACCATTCGTTTACTTATCTTCTTACAGCCGTACTATTTACCCTTCAATGCCTGCGGCCTGCTGCGTTGGCCCCACCCCCAACAACTTGCTTTATTTCTGCAAAATAAAGCATCATAATTAAATTTTTATACACCTATGGCATATGGCATTTATACGGTTGATTAAGTGGGCTGATGAATTGATCCCCATTTTTTTTGTTCGCGATCAAAATAATATTTTATGACGCAATTTTATAATACGTGTGAAATTATTGGAGAAATATATTGAGATAGAATTTGAAAGTTTTGAATATAGTTTTAAATAATTAGAATTACGGTTTTTAAAAAGTTCATGACAGTTAAACTCTTGAAATAACGGTGCTAAAATTTTATTATTGTAATGGTCATTACGGTCATTATGCAATAGTAACATCCATTATAGGCCGTGAAATAATAGCTATAACGACCATTATTTTTCTTTTCACGGTAGGAATTTTCATATAAGTTTTTTTTTTCTTTCTTAACACTCCTAGTAACATGAATATGAATTATTGGAGGATTCTTCCAAGGCCGTCTTCATTCATATCCATATTCCAAAGCAAAAATCTTAAAAAAATTCATATTTTTCTCAAATTAGCAGTCTATATTTACTTATATCGATTAAATTTTTCTCAATTCTCTCAAAATTTTCTCAAACTTTACTATCTTTTTAGTGTTATTTGATATATTCATGATATATTTATAACTTAATTTTGTATTCATTTGATATATTTCTACTTGTTATTAAGTTGTATAGTTTAGTTTTGATTATATTTTTATATGTTTTAATTTAATGAACTTTGTAAATTTATTAAAAAAATTTGCGCCATCGCGATTTGAAATCATAGTTTTATGAGATTATATCAAATTATTTTCCATCATGATAATCAAAATTTATCTCTATTTTACTTCTAAAATTAGATCTTATTTGGTTCAAATGTATTAGTTAATTAGGTTGGATAAGTAAATTATTTTCACTCCATTAAGTGGAAAAATCAATAAGAAATGTCTACCAAACAGAAACAATTTTTACATTTTTTAAAATCTTCAAATTTCTTAGTTGAATTACCCCAATCAAATAAGAATTTAGACTATACGATTAAACCACATTAAATCACTATATCTATTTTTTATTTTTTTATCAATCATGTTTGTTTAAAGTGGTGTGATACTAGTATTTTGTATTTGTTTTAATATATGCATTATATATACTTGCTTTTTTATTTTTTAATATGCAAATGTATTATAACTTAATTGATTTACTTTTTAAAACTCTCAGGAGCTCTAGCCTTCAGCAATTTAAAAACAACCGAATGGGTAGGGCATCAGCCTTGTCCAACTGAAATTTCACTGCACTTATGCTCTGCTGCAGTGCAGAGAATATTCTTGGTGATTGTGGCTTTCATTTTCGAGCTTATTCACTAACTGTAACTAAAGAGAGTTTAAAAAGGATTTTTAACCCTTAATCAGAGGATCATTCTGATGATAAATTCATGTCTTTGTGGTTATATAAAAAATCTTTATAAATACAAAATAGATTTCAAAACCTGCTCGACATGTATTTATATTTGAAAAGTTAAGATCATCAACACAATTCTTTAATTTGTAGGAAAACAATTTTTATTGGTATGGGTAAATAACAACCAAATACCAAGAATATTAATATAAAAAAATATAAAAATATTAGATTATATAGATACAATCGAAATTAAAATAAAAAATAAATAAAGAGATTGAATCATATACCACAATTAAAACATTAAACTAGCAAAAAAATTTTAAAAAATAAAATGTAAACATATCTAATCAATTCTAAAAAAAAGAGATAAAAAATATAGATATAAATAAAATAAAATTTTATAGATCATCTCTTGTCTTTTACACTATCTTTTTTTACTATTCGCTATCAATTCTTATATTTTTTATATTTGTGTATATAATAAAAAATTCTAAATAAAATACTAAGTATAATACATAAATATAAAAATTTAAATTAATTTTAAGTAAGTATAAAATGAATTAAAAGTTATTTAGTCTCGTTTTAATGGATCGAACTGTTATATAATAAATCATCTTGAGATCTTAATTCTATGTTATTAATTACCCACAAACTTCTGCAAATGCCTGAGTGTCCAATTGAATAGCATAGCTAGCTAAAGCTAGCTAGAATGGAGGTCCTAAGCTCAACGCAAAACGAGTAGAATGATAAGATGTATATTTTACCTATTTAGTACACATTCTATTCTATTTTATTAAATTGGAGTTGATTATGTTGAATTATGAATATTTATTTTTTTTTGATATTGACAGATTTTATACTTTTTTGAAAAAAAAAAGCTCTTAATTGAAAGATTTAGGCAGAAATTAGAAGTGGAGTTGCAAGGCGGACCTCAGACAAAGCCATTCTCGAACAAGGCGGACCTCGCAAAACAGACCTTAGGCAAGACAGACTTTGGGCACTTGAAACAACCCGGCCCAAACTAGCCCAAATAACTTTTGGACTCGCTTTCCACTCGGCCCAAAATGGTTAACCCAAGTTATTTAGTAGTTTCGTGCTAGCTATTATATACAATTTAGATTTTCTATAATATGACGATGTGGGACGAAAGCCGCAAGCAGGCAACTGACCGTTACACTCGGTCCCGCTAAATTTGCAATGTCCTCATCGCAACTGGATCAAATACAATTGTTAACCAGGACTAGACCCTTGGATATTGTGGTTCGCTAGTACCTCGGGCGACTCCACCTCATCTCACATGGGTAGCCCTTTCTTCGCAAGTCCACTAGCTCTGCACAATTTGTCTGACCCAGGGTGGCTCTGATACTAACCGTCTACTTGCTGCTTCCGTCTCAAATCGTCAAATTATAGAAAATCTAAATTGTATATAATAGCTAGCATGAAACTACTAAATAACTTGGGTTAACCATTTTGGGACAAGTGAAAAGTGAGTTCAAAAGTTATTTGGACCAGTTTGGGCCCGACTGTTTCAATTGGTATCAGAGTCATCCTGGGTCAGACAAATTGTGCGGAGCTAGTGGGCCTGCGAGGAAAGGGTTACCCATGAGAGACGAGGTGGAGCCGCCCGAGATACTAGAGAACCACAATACCCAAGGGTTCGGTCCTGTTAGCAATTGTAACCGATTCAGTTGCGACAAGGACGTCGCAAATTTAGCGGGACCCGAGTGTAACGGCCAGCTGCCTGCTTTCGGTGCAGAATCCATCCCACATTAGAAGATGATGGAAAATTAGAATTGTATATAATAGCTAGCATGAAACTACTAAATAACTTGGGTTAACCATTTTGGCTCAAGTGAAAAGCGGATCCAAAAGTTATTTGGGCCAGTTTAGGCCGGGCTGTTTCAATTGGTATCAGAGCCACCCTGGGTCAGACAAATTGTGCAGAGCTAGTGGACCTACGAGGAAAGGGCTACCCGTGAGAGACGAGGTAGAGCCGCCCGAGGTACTAGCGAACCATAATATCCAAGGGTTTGGTCCTGATTAGCAATTGTATCCGATTCAATAGCGATGAGGACGTCACAAATTTAACGGGACCGAGTCTAACGGGCAGCTGTCTGCTTGCGGCTTCCGTCCCAGATCGTCATATTATAGAAAATCTAAATTGTATATAATAGCTAGCACGAAACTATTAAATAACTTGGGTTAACCATTTTGGGCCAAGTGAAAATTGGGCCCAAAAGTTATTTGGGCCAGTTTGGGCCGGGCTGTTTTAGCTTGCTCGTGCGATATCAACATGATTTCCATATCGGATTATCAATTAATTGTAGAAACCAGTTTGGAAAGAAATGATTTCAAAAAGATCAAGAAATTAGGAATTGTAACTCCCCTTTTAAAAGGATTCTTCTTTTATTTCTCTTTAGGTTAGGATTACCCCTTTAAAAAAGTGAAGGTTCTTTGAACTGAGGAGTCAGAGTTTTTCAAAGAGTTTTTGATTGACAGTTTTGGAGTTTAAACATGAGTTTCAGTATCCAAACTCTTGTATCTAGTTAGAAAATTTTCGAGATATAATTTACAAGGATTGTGAGATCAAATCAATCTTAATTCTCCTTCACATTTTTGGTTTCTATATTATTCCTTTTATTCTTGAGATTATTATTTGTTTAGTTGATGCAGTCTGGCCAATTGTTTAATTGAATGAATATTATACAGTAATTTGGATTCATTAAGTCTATAATTTCTTGTGAGTTTGATACTAGTGACAAATAATACTTTATTGTGGAATAACGTATTCTGATTTCACAGTCGCACTAGAGTGAACTTCTTGATTGGAGTAAGGTCTTCCTAGTTCTTAATGTCGTTATCAAATTAAATCTCATTTAGCTTTAATCATGTGGTTTGTTTATTGATTAAGGCTGATTAGTGATCTGATCCTTTTTATCCTATTATCTAAGAGAAGATTAGATTGTCAGACCATATCAATAACTATAACCAGCTGACAAAAAATTAAGACATCCTTGCATTTATGATCAATCCAGAGAATTAACATGATAATCCAGAAGCTAGATGTTTTCTTACTTTGATTAATCTCTTTAATTATTTGCTTCTTTATTAGTTTACTTTTGCATATGGTTAAATCTATTCAATCCAAACTCTCCTTTATTTTTATACTTTAATTTGCTATGTTGAGAAGCAGGTTGACAGGTTGTCAGGGCAACCATCAAGTCGGTTAATCGACAGGTCGTCAGGGCAGTCTTTGGTTTAGTCATCAGTCAGGTCATTTGGTCAGTTGGTCATCAAGTAATTGGGTCATCGATCGTCGGTCGTCAGGTCATTAAGTAGTCGATTATCAAGTCACAAGTAGGTTGTTAAGACGGTCATTAGGTCGATAGTCATTTGGTTGATAGTCGTCAATCGATCGGTCGTCTTATCGATAGTTTGTGGTCAGCCATTGTATCGTCAGGTCATCAGTTTAGTAGTAAGGTTGTTAGATTGTGGATCTACTATGAAGACAGGTCGGTCATAAGGTCGTCAGGTCGACAGGTCAAGTTGATAGGTCATTAAGTCATTAGATCAGTCATCAGGTCATTAGTTTGGTCGTCATTAGGTTGGTCATCAGATCGTGAGGTCGTCATTCATCTTCTTCCACATCTGTTCTCACAGAAAATAGTAGTTAACTCGTTCTTTATAGATTCGACCTTATTCACGATATCTGCAGCTCATAATTGATTAGAAGAGGATGATTTATTTTTGTTAGATTCGACACCCACCAAATTTTGTCACTGTTGCCGAAGAACGATGTTTAACTCATTTTATTTTTGTAATGATCAGGTTTGATCAAGTAGAAGCGCTTCTTTTCATTGAGAAAACTGCACGAAGCTTGAATAAAGAAGCAAAGCTGAAATAGATCATTGGTAGCACATTTGGAACAGCAGACGCAAGAACACTAATGGTTGGTGTTAAATTTGTCAATTTAATTTTACTTTCCTTTTTCTGATTAATATAAACTTGTAGATAGGATAAGTGAGTATCGATTCCATAGAGATCTTAAATCTGTTTAATTTAGATGATCAATTGAAATAGAAGAGTAGTTTAATACAAAAAGTGAGAAGAATAGAGTTTTTGATAAAACTGGTTTTGCCTTGGGCAAGTTAAGGAAAATAAACTTAAAAAAAAAAAAAATAATGCAATTGAAAATTAAAAAATAAATAATAAATTAAAAACTTCAGCTGAAAATAATTAAATTGAGGTGTTTTGCAATTGATTATTGGTTAGAAAAATACTTCATGTTATTATTTATTGTTTGGTTATAGTAGTCAAACAAGCGAATCTCACAAACTCTTCCTTATTATTAAATTAATCCACTTTGCGTTTAGATTAATTCCTAGTTAACTAACAATCCCAACACGCATGTAGATTTAATTAATCAAGCTACATTAAGAGAAAAGAACTCAAACTTGATTAATAAAAATACGCGATTTATTTAAATCAAATCTACTAATTTTTTTAATATAAACTAATATGTTAATTGCTACTTGTTATTAATCAAATTAAACAATTACGAATTTAATTGGATTAATAAGTGATCAAGCACAATTTAGCCACATTTTTATCATAATTATTATTGTTTATTTACACATTTTTTTGGTTAATTTATGGTTTTTATCTTGTTTTTACAGAAAAGGAAGAATTTGAAAAATTGGAGAAAAAGTGCAGAAAATTGACAGAAAAGTGATTGGGTCAGTGATTTGCCCAGTGATCTGCCCAGATCAAGCTGAAGCAGAAAACTGGAGGCAACAGGCAAAAGTGATATGGGCAGTGATTTGCCCACGACACTCGAAGAAACTGGGCAAATCACTCGCAGAGGCAGAGAGGACTGACTCACAGAAAAGTGATTGGGTCAGTGATTTACCCAAAACACTCAAATCACCAGGCAAATCACTTTGACAGCAGAAACTGACAGAAGAGCGGGAAATTGGGAAGAAAACAGAAATCAGAATTTTCAGAAGTCCAAATCCAACCCAATCACTACCAACATAAAACCAAGAGCCACGAAAGAGCTTCTCATCCAAGGAATTCCAATTGCAATTAAATTCAACATCATAAGAGGAGTCAAACACCAAATCAAAAAGGGATTTTGAAACCCTAGATGGATGAAATTCTGCAGCTATAAAAAGAGAGCCTCAAAACCAGCAAAATCATCTTCTGATCAGCAACTCAACTCGTCAGAAACTCTCCAGAAATTTTGCAGCTTCTTCCCTTTTCTTTTCTTTTTCATCTTTTGTGTATTTAGTCTACCATGTGTGGCTAATTTTCATCTTTTCTAGTTGAAGTTGAGAATATTCAGATTTGTGATGAATTGGGAGGTTTAATACTCCATTGTTGAACTCTTGTTTATTTCAATATTTATGCAATCTGATCTTTTCCATAATTATTACTTTGCTTTTAGAATCAATAAGGGCCCATTGCTTTTAAATTGCTTAAGTGATAAATTGTTTGAATGATTTAGGTCCGTAATTGCTTAAATTGTTTGAACATAAATATAATCAATTGCATAACCTAGCCTTGACCACGCGGTTGGCAAGGGTAGAATTGGGTTTCTCTAAGTCTTAATGCGATCAACGGTTGTTCGATGCTAAATGCCCCAAGGACGTTCCTTGGCAACTTGTTGATCAGTGTTTGATTAGCGAACGTTTCCTAATCAAACTAGAACTAAGGAGGAATTTGGATTGTGAGAAGCGTCTTCCACAACCAAAACTGATTTATTGAAATCAAATAAGAGTCTTTAATAATCAATGATTAATTCTGAACAAACTGAATCAGACTCACACTTCAGCTAGAATCTCTTTCTCATTGAAATTCCTTTTCAATTAAATTATTGTTCTCTTTTGCTTTTAGATTTTAACTCATCAAAACAAACCCCCCTCTTTTACTTACTTGTTATTACTTGCCTTAGTCATTATTAGGAAGATACTTGGTGTCAATTCCCTGTGGTTCGACCCTATTGCCACTATTTACAAATTTATTTGTGATTGATAATAGGTTATTTTTGACGGCTTCGACAACCGCTTATCAAAAATTGGCGCCGTTGCCGGGGAGTTGATTTAAACTAACGTATTTTCCCTTTATGACCAGGTCTGGCCGTAAAGACACTCTTCTTTACGATCCGGAGATTGAAAAAACTGCCAAGAGCTTAAGGAAGCAAGCAAATTTGAGGAACCAAGCCTCAAAACCATCTTCATCAACAACTCCACCTCACAGACCACCTACTGCCCCTGCTGAAGAAATTTCTGCACCAGCAGAAACTTCCATCACCGCACCTACTACTACTGAATTTGCACCAGAAATTGAACTTCTGGTTATGGCAGAAAATCCAGCAATGGCAGCACCACCTGCTGCACATGTAGAAGCTGAAATACAAGCTGGAAACGTGCCCATCCAAGCACCTTAGCCACGGGAAAGAACTCTCGGAGAGTTAGCTGAACCAGCAGGAGATCAAGCACCCTTATGCATTGAATATCCCCTATTGACAGCACCATTCGAACTAAGGACAGGTCTGATTCATCTCCTTCCTAAATTCAGAGGCCTAGAAAATGAAGATCCTCACAAGCATTTGAAGGCATTCCACGTTGTGTGCTCAACCATGAGACCCCAAGGCATTCCAGAAGACGATATCAAGCTTAGAGCCTTCCCTTTTTCCCTTGAAGACTATGCCAAAGAATGGCTATTCTACTTGCCACCCGGATCCATCACATCATGGGCTGATATGGTAAGAGCATTCTTGAGAAAATTCTTTCCAACCTCAAAAGCCATAGGCATCCGTCGAGAAATAAGTGGCATAAAGCAAAAGCACTCTGAAGGCTTGTATGAGTACTGGGAGAGGTTCAAAAAGTTGTGCACAAGCTGCCCTCGGCATGATATTTCTGACCAATCTCTCATTGAGTACTTCTATGGAGGTTTGCTACCCTCAGAGAGAAAATTTATTGACGCAGCCTGTGGAGGAACAATTGAAAAAAAATCACCTCGAGAGATGAGGGACTTAATATCCTCCATGGCTGCAGCTTCTCAACAATTTGGAGACCAAGAGCTGCCAACAAGGAATGTAAATGAGGTGAGTACTTCCATTTTATCATCCCAACTTTCTGAACTCACCAATGCTGTCCGTAGCCTTGTTGTGAGTCAAACCCAACAAGTCCAGCAGATTCAGCAGCCCAAGACATGTGGAATATGTGCCAACAACCACCCAACTGATCTATGTCCTTCCCTTCAAGAGGAGGACCAGCAAGTCAATGCTGTTGGAGGCTTCAATGGGCAAAGAAGGTATGATCCTTATGCAAATACTTATAATCCAGGCTGGAGGGACCATCCAAATTTCAGTTATGCAAGGGGAAACCAATACCCAAGCTACCAGCAAAGGAACCAAGCTCAAGCTGCACCTCAGAACTCCAATGAATCTCTTGAAGAGATTGTGAAGAATTTAGCAAGTACCGTGCAAAATCTTGAGAAACAAGTGAGCCAAATGGCCACTTCAATGAGCAAATATGAGTCTTAAGGGAAGCTACCCTCCCAAACTGAGATAAATCCAAGGCAAAATGCTAGTGCCATCACATTGAGGAGTGGAAAGGAGTTACAAGACAATAGGGCTGAAAAATTGCAAAAACAGGGCATGGAAGAAATTCTGCCAGAAAGTGATCAGGGCAGTGATTTGCCCAATTCACTAGTAGAAACTGACCCGATCGCTGGTCAAACTGAGCTGTCCAGCAGTGATCTGCCCAAACCACCAGAGAAGGCAGAAAGTGATTTGCCCAAATCACCAGAGAAGGCAGAATCCAGTCAAAGGCAGAAACAGCAACCAGCAAAGAGATTCAAGGTACCTCCTCCCTTCCCAAAGAGATTTGCAAGGTCCCAAAAGGAGAAAGAAGAAAAAGAGATACTTGAGACACTTCGCAAGGTGGAAATCAACATTCCCCTACTTGATGCTGTAAAGCAAATTCCAAGGTATGTCAAGTTTCTCAAAGAGTTATGCACCAACCGAAGGAAACTTGCTGAACGTGAAAAGGTAAGTGTGGGGGAGTGTGTCTCAGCTGTCATTCAAAGAAAACTTCCCACCAAATGCAAGGATAGAGGAATGTTCGCGGTTTCATGCAAAATAGGCAATGTGGGAATAAAGAAGGCCATGTGTGACCTTGGAGCTTCAATAAATGTCATGCCTCTTTCCATTTTTAACTTGTTGAATGCAGGTACACTCAAGGGCACCAGCATTATGATCCAATTGGCTGATCGATCTGTTGTCTACCCCAAGGGAGTGCTAGAAGATGTGTTGGTGCAAGTGGACCAATTAATCTTTCCAGCAGATTTTTATGTTATTGACATGGAGGAAGACAAGAGCAACACCACCTCTGATATCCTACTTGGAAGACCATTCTTAAGTACAGCAAGAACAAAAATTGATGTGCATGATGGCACATTGACTATGGAGTTTGAAGGGGAAGTTATCAAATTTAATGTTTATGATGCCATGAAATTCCCCAATAATGTTTCTCCTGTTTATGGCCTTGATGTTATTGATGATATAAGTCAAGAATGTTTTGATTTTGAACAAGAAAATTTACTTTATGATGGCCTTTGCAGGGAAAGAGAAGTGGACAGCAACATCACTGAAGCAGAAAAAACAGCAATCTGCTGTAACTTGCTGGATATGGGTGATTTGCCCAGTGATTTGCCCACATCGCCAGATAATCTGCTCAAATCACAGATCAAATCACTGGAGCAGACAGACTTGACAGGGAGTGATTTGCCCACATCACTAGATAATCTGCCCAAATCACAGCCCAAATCAGACAACAATCAGACAGAAAACCAGCAGACAGAGGAAGCACCAGAACTGAAACCCTTGCCTAGCCACCTCAAATATGCATACTTGGGAGCTGGAAATACACTTCCAGTAATTATTTCCAACCAGCTCAGCCAAGAAGAAGAGGGTAAGCTCTTAGATGTGTTGAGGAGGCACAAGAAGGCAATTGGGTGGACCTTGGAGGACATAAAGGGTATCTCACCATCAACATGCATGCATCGGATACTTATGGAGGATGAGTGCAAACCTGTTCGTGAGGCACAAAGAAGGCTGAATCCACCAATGATATAGGTTGTGAAGAAGGAGATAGTGAAACTCCTAGATATTGGGGTCATATACCCCATTTCTGACAGTAAATGGGTGAGTCCCATTCATGTGGTACCAAAGAAGACTGGGATTACCATTATCCCTAATTCTGAAGGAGAGCTAGTACCCACTCGTGTGCAAAATGGGTGGAGAGTTTGCATGGACTACAGGAAGCTCAACACAGCCACAAGGAAGGACCACTTTCCCTTGCCATTTATGGATCAAATGCTTGAAAGACTTGCTGGAAAAAGTCATTACTGCCTCCTAGATGGATATTCGGGATTTTATCAAATTCCCGTTGCACCCGAAGATCAAGAGAAGACCACTTTCACATGCCCATTTGGCACCTTCGCATTTAGGAGGATGCCCTTCGGTCTTTGCAATGCACCAGCCACTTTCCAAAGGTGCATGATGAGCATTTTTTCTGACTATGTGGAGAAGATCATTGAAGTTTTCATGGATGACTTTACGGTGTATGGCAACTCATTCCATGAATGCCTAGCCAACTTGGAGAAGATACTTCAAAGCTGTTTGGAGACAAACTTGGTTCTCAATTATGAGAAGTGCCACTTCATGGTCAGCCATGGCTTAATCTTGGGCCATATTGTTTCAGAAAAAGGGATTGAGGTAGACAAAGCCAAAATTGACACCATCAAAAATCTGCCCTATCCAACCAGCATTAGGGAGATTAGATCATTCCTTGGACATGCTGGTTTTTATAGGAGGTTCATCAAGGATTTTTCCAAGATAACTCAGCCTTTGTGCAGGTTATTACAGCAGGATATCCCATTTGAATTTAATGACAGCTGCAAAACAGCCTTTGATTTGATCAAATCACTGCTAATTTCTGCCCCAGTCATCCAGCCACCTGATTGGACCCTTCCATTTGAGATCATGTGTGATGCCAGCAACTTTGCTGTAGGAGCAGTATTAGGACAGCATAAAGGTAACTCTCCTCATGTCATTCACTATGCCTCACGCACCCTAGATGCTGCACAATGCAATTATTCAACCACGGAAAAAGAGTTGCTGGCTGTTGTCTTTGCATTGGAGAAGTTTCGGTCCTATCTACTTGGGACCAAGGTGATCATATACTCAGACCATGCTGCATTGAGGTATTTAATCAAGAAAAAAGAGTCCAAACCAAGGCTAGTACGTTGGATATTGTTGCTACAAGAGTTTGACTTGGAGATTCATGACAAAAAGGGAAAAGAGAATCTTGTGGCTGACCACCTCAGCAGAATTTTTTCAGAAATGGAGCCATGCCCCATCAATGAGACCTTCCCTGATGAGCACCTCTTTGCTGTCCAAGAAGAGGAACCATGGTATGCTGATATTGTTAATTTCCTTGCCACAGGTGATTTGCCCACTGATTTGCCCAAACACATGAGAGACAAGATCAAGAAAAATGCAAGGTATTATGTGTGGGATGAACCTTACCTATGGAAGCATTGTGCAGACCAAGTGATCCGAAGATGCATCCCAAATCATGAGATTTCTTCTGTCCTAACTTTCTGCCACTCTTACAGTTGTGGGGGACACTTTGGGCCACGCAAGACAGCCTTGAAATACTTGAAAGTGGGTTATTTTGGCCTAACCTCTTCAGAGATTCTTATTTATTTTGTAGGTCATGTGCAAGATGCCAACAAACGAGAAACCTTGGCAACCGAAGTGAAATGCCACAAGCCCCCATCATGGTGTGTGAAATCTTTGACATATGGGGCATTGACTTCATGGGACCATTCCCACCTTCCTTTGGCAATACCTACATACTTCTTGCTGTAGATTATGTGTCCAAGTGGATTGAGGCCAAAGCAACAAGGGCTGATGATGCAAAAACAGTGTGTGATTTTGTAAAATCCCACATTTTCTCAAGATTTGGACTGCCCAAGGCCATAATCAGTGACCGAGGCACCCATTTTTGCAACAAGTTGGTAGAAACTCTCTTAAAGAAGCACCATGTCATCCATAGAACCTCTACCGCCTATCATCCTCAAACAAATGGGCTGGCTGAAGTGTCAAATAGGGAGATCAAGTCCATCTTGGAGAAAACAGTCTGCCCAAGTCGCAAGGACTGGAGTGTGCGCCTAAATGATGCCTTGTGGGCATATAGAACAGCATATAAAACTCCAATTGGGATGTCTCCATATAGGCTGATTTATGGGAAAGCATGCCATCTACCTGTGGAACTTGAACACAAAGCCTATTGGGTTGTGAAGAGCTGCAATCTTGATGAAAAAGAGGCTGGAGTTCACAGGAAATTGCAAATCCAAGAGCTTGAGGAGATTCGGCGTGATGCATATGAAGCCTCATTGGATTATAAAGCAAGGACCAAAGCCTTCCATGACAAAAACATCTCCAGAAAACACTTCCAGGTTGGTGATAAGGTTTTGCTTTTTGATTCCAGGTTCAAATTATTCCCTGGAAAGCTTCGGTCTAGGTGGATTGGGCCATTCTTGGTTGAGCATGTCTATCCACATGGAGCTGTTGACATACGGAGCCCACAAACAAGCAAAGTTTTCAAAGTTAATGGGCATCGTTTGAAGAGATTCTATGAAGGTTTTACTGTCCATGTTGTGGAGGAGGTTCCCTTGGATCCCCCTTCCCAAGACTGCTGAGCAAGACACTGAAGTCCAGCCCACGACAGAAAACAGGGCGCTACTGGGAGGCAGCCCAGAGACAGTGATTTGCCCAGTGATTTGCCCACTGCTTGCCCAAATCGCCGGGCAAATCGACTGAATGTACCATAGTCACAAGTGATCGGGGCAGTGATTTGCCCATTTGCCCAGATAATTTGACCAGATCACCGGTCCAATCGCACATCAAGCACATCATCAGCAAAGGGCGTGAACAGTACCAGCCCAGCAACTGCAAAGGAGGAGTGATCTGGCCAAGTGATTTGCCCAAATCACTGGTCAAATCACCCTGTCAAGAATCCAGAGGGCCAACATTAAATGATCAGGGCAGTTCACATACCCAAATCACTTTAAGTAGTCTTTTCTTTTATTTTTTACTTTTTACGCAATTTACTACTTTTATCTCTTCTTCTTCTTCAAGATTTCTCTCCTCCGACCACCACTCACCCACCGGCAAACTCAAGACCACCATGGTCCGAATTAAGATGAAGGCCACCGGCGGACCGTTCATGTGGAAGAAACTAGGGCTGCCGAGACCCATCCCCTCCGACAGTGACGATGAAGCGTGGGACACCACTCCACCAGCCACCACCAGCACCGAAACGCCACCGGCTACTGAAACAGCGACCGGACGCACCGACTCACCGGCCGTCCAGACATATCGCCGGCAAAAGAAACGGCAAAGAACGCCGCCACCACCATCCACAATAGCCCCAACGGCAAACCCTGCCGGCGAAATGCTACCTGAAGCCACCACTTCCTCCGGCCACGGCCAGAAACGACCAAGAACACAGTCGCCACCTCCACCGCCGAGATCAGAGCCAGAACCCACCATTGTCATACATTCCGCAGGACACAAGGAAAGTGGTACGCCCAGAAATTTCACCAGCAATATGCCCAGCGATGTGCCCACTGATGCGCCCACGGACTTGCCAAGTGATATGCCCAGCGATGTGCCCACTGATACACTCAGTGATATGCCCAGTAATCTGCCCAGCGATTTGCCCAAGCCAGCATACCCAGATCACATCGTTCAGGCCCTAACATTCAACAAAATTTCTGAGCGAACCAGGCTGATTAAAATTTCATCTCTACCCTATCACCCAGGTAAGTATATCCACCATAGCACCCTTGGAGCACTGAGACTCCATTCCCAGGTACGTTCCCTCATTTCTGCTATTTGCTGGGACACCTTCTTCTTCCTACGCATGCCCTCTTTCCTTGAACTCACACATGAGTTCTTCACCACATTTTATTTTGATAAACCTGCCATGCACAACCTACACACACCAGACACTATTGGATTTAGGTTGTTGGGGAAGCGATTTCGCTTATCCCTGTAGGAATTCGGCATTGCCATGGGCTGTGAATGCCCACAGTCCACCTGGGACTTCCCTGCTGAGTTTGATCCGAGCTCTGTGTACTTGGAATTAAGTGATAATCCACCAGACTCATATTCACCCACCAGGTCCAAGGACCTTTACCTCAAAAACCCCAGCCTGAAATACTTCCATAGATTCCTGGCTTATACATTTTCTGGGAGGAAGGATGCTTCCAACATCCTGACCAGGACTGAGTTATACATCCTTTGGTGCATGAACACACACAGGAAAATACATTTTGGATACTAGGTTGCCACCCAACTATCCAGCATCATTCAGTATAACAGGCCACTGATTTTTGGCCCCTTGATCACTGCAATTGCAGTGAATCTCAAATTATTGCACCCAGCACATACTGACCTTTCCCCCACTTCCAAGACAACCCCCTTGGACCTACGCACATTAGATGACATGGGGTTGCTTTGCAAAGTGGGGGACATTTTTTCAATTTCACCTGCAGGTCCAGTAACACCATGCCATGAGCGCATTTTCAGGAGGAAGAAAGCCAATAGCATCAGCACCCAGCAGCCAGCCTCCACAGTAGAACCAGTAGATGGGTCAACACAGGCAATAGGGCAGGAACCAGCAAACGAGCCACCTCCAGCAGCCCCCCAGCAGGATGCCCCTTAGCCACCTGAAGACGAAGCCCCCAACCAGAAAGTAGAGGCTCATCTCAGTAGGATTGAAGACCGAATGCAAAGGATGGAGCACTTGTTGGACCTGCTGGTGGACCATTTTCTGCCCCAGCACCGTGACAGATAGCGATTTGCCCAGTGATTTGCCCAGTGCTTGCCCAAATCACTGGTCAAATCACCCACAGGCCAGGAAGTCCCTTTCCCTTTTCTCCTTCATTTCTCTATACATATATTCAAACATTGAGGACAATATTTGGGATAGGTGTGGGGGTACTGGAGAGTATTTATTCACTGATCACACCATCTTTTGATTTCTTTTTGATTTCTTTTTGTTTCTTTTTGTTTCTTTTTGCATTATTCCTACCCCTTTTTGCACACATCAGAATGTTTTTCACTTTTTACACACACACAGAATTTTGACTTGGCTTTTGTTCTACTCAACATAGATAACAAGGTTAAAAGAGTTTCCTTATCTCATGACCCATTGATTTGCCACCCCTTTAAGCTTAAATTGAATCATTCACAGTATGTTACCTTCACTTAGGGAGTTTTTCTCTTGAATTGAATCCTCAAATTTGCTAAGGTCAGGGGAAATAAAAATACAAATACATGCAAACACAAAGTTAGTTGACACAACGGTTGTCGAAGCCGGTCAAAATAAATAACCTGTTTAACTACCAACAATATTAAAATTGCAGACAGTGGTAAGAGGATCGTATCCACAGGGAATTGATACTCGTTTACCTTCCTTGAATAGACCAAATTAAAGAGAGCAGAAAAGAAAAGAAAGTGCAAGTGCATGTAAAGTAAAAAATGGGGGTTTCAAGATTGATTTGATTAAGCTAAAGAAAAGAGCAATTAAAAGTAAGCAGAAAGTAAATTGAGGGTAAAACAATGATGGTAAAAGCTCTAGTTGAAGATTTAGATTCACTTTAGTTGAAGGGATTGATCATTGACTCAAATGTTCCTTTGTTGATTCAATAAATTGGCTATGGAGATTGAAGAAGCTTCTCACATCCATAGTCTCTCTTTTAGATTAAATTAATTAGGGAAAGTCCACCAATCAATTACTAATTAACAATTGCCAAAGAACGTCTTTGAGCCTTAGGCCTTTTGCAAAAGTCAATCGCATAAAGTAATGGAGAGAACCAATTCTAGTCACCCACATGCATGGAGACAACACTAGATCATGCAATTTCCTTGGTTGTGCACCAAGTGTTCTTATGTTCAAACGATTCAAGCAAATACGGACTTAAAATCATTCAAAACAACAATATATCACTTTGCAACAAAAATCAATGGAGATTTTAAATAACAAAGCAATAATATCCTTAAGCATGAAATCACAAGAATATTGAATAACAAAAGGTAAAACAATGAATGTCCAAGTCTCTCAATCCACAATACAACTAAAGCTTCACTTGATCTTCAACTAGAATGAAAGGTTTCAGCCACTCATGGCTGAAACAAAAACCATAAAGAAAGGTAGAAGAAGAAAAGAAGAAGCCGAAGGTGGTGGAGGCGCGGCCTTGCTTGATCCGGATGGAGAAGGAGAAGATGAGTCTGAAAATGTCCAAAAAATTCGTGGCTGCCAAATAGAGTACCTTTTTATAGAGTTTTGATGCTGCCTAGGTCTTCCTTATTAGTGTAGAGGCTGCCCAAGTTGCTGCCCAAACTCAACTTGCTGCCCAAGTTGTTGCAGAAGAGGAAAGAATCGTAGTGCATGCACTTCAGAAGGCAGGTGCGCGCAGATGGCTTTCAGAATAGGAAAGGAGCGTACCTTGTGTCTGAAAAGGAAGGAAGAGCGATCCAAGGATGCCAATAGAGGAAGAAAAGTCGTGGCTTGCTCTGCAGGAGAGAGGCATGCGCGCGGATAGCACTGAAAGGGCAGGAGGCGCGCGGATCAGGCTTTGCAGAAGAGGTAGGCGCGCGGATGCTTCTGTATAGGAAATATTTGCTGTCCAAACTTCCTATTTAGATGGATCCTCTATTGAATTATGAATCTGGACTGAATGAAGGCCAAGTGCATAGAGATCTCCTTCCTGAATAGAGAGTGGTGCGCAAATCATGTTGCAGAAGGCAAGTAGTGCGCAGTCATTGAATGCAAGAGGGAAAGTGGATCTGCCAAGTCTTTCCTTTTCAGGTGGAGCCTTCGTTTGAATTTTAAACGCTGAACGCAGAAGAGGCAAGTGTGCCTTCATGAGATCTTGCTGCCTAAATTGGAAGATATGACTGCTGCAGTATGTGCACATCTTTGAATAAGGAAAGAAATATCTGCGATTTGAATTTTAAATAATCCTCTGACTGAGCTTTCCTTATTTGCTTTTGCCTCTGCACTTTCCTCATTTGAAGACTTTCCTTTTCTGAAAACTTGCCTTATTTGAAGACTTTCCTTTCTTGGCACACGTTCTAAACAAGGCAGGAAGGATTCTGCAGTTCGAATTTCGGACAGTTTGCTGGCTGCGCTCTTTGACTCTTTCCTTGTTTGGCACTTTCCATATATGAAACTTTCCTTTTCTGGAACTTTCCATATTTGGCACTTTTTGGCAGTTTTAACCACATTTTCTCCAGAATGTCTTTTCACACCTAGTTTCTGCAAAACATGAACAAAACAACCAAATTAGGCAGAAAACGTGCAAATAATTATCATTAAGATCATGATAATATGGCCCAAAATACGCTCTGTCAAATACCCCCACACCTAACCTTTTGCTTGTCCTCAAGCAAACAAACACAATTGAACAAACTCTCTTCACTTAGATCCTTTATGTCCACTTAAGCTCTTACTCTAGACCCCTATTTTGAATCATTGCAATAAAGAATGTATGCATCAAGGTTACTTACCTCTTTCCTTGTTTCCCTTTACTTACCATGGCTAGGATTGGTTTTCCTCAAGAGAGAGATCATACATGCATTAGTTCTTGTTCATTCAAAGACTTAATCTAGCTTTCAGAGTGGCTTGCCCTTACCTTGAAGTACTTAATTCAGCCTTTTTGCACTTTAAACTTGCTTGGAAAAGTCACCAACCTTTTGACGTGAAGGTACATATTGGTGATACCCACCCCCAGTTACTCAGTTGGTCACCTGTCCAAGTGGCTACTAGCTCTGTTCATAGTCTGTTGACCATTGGAACAGTTTTCACATTGTGCTTATGAAGTCTAGGCCTTTTCTGAATTTCTTTTCTCAATGATTTGGGCAAATCAACACCAATTGCTAACAAGTCACATTAAGTACATTCACACAATTTCAATTTATTCTCATCAATTGAGGGTCATCAGTATGTTTTTCACCATGGCAAGCTCAAGGATTCAATTCAAAAGCAATTCCCAAACATGAATACATCTTATTGCAATTGATTCAACCTAGGTTTAGAGAGTTATTATATCAATGGGGTCATGGAGAGAAAGTTCATTCAACATAGTTTGTTCAGTTTGAGTAAAGCAAATCAAGAAGAAGATTGTGGATGTGTGTGTTATTGAAAGCAAGAAAAACGAAAAATTTTAAAAAAAACTGAAAGCAAAACGCAAACTGAAAGGAATAACTGAAAGCAAAAAAAACGCAATCTGAAAGGGAAAAATGTGTCTAAAGCAAAAATTAAAATGTCGTACCCCCACACCTAAATCATACATTGTCCTCAATGTAATAGAAACATTAAAGAACAAAGAAACTGAGTACTTCCCTTGGTGTGGTTGGCATGGTGCGATGAGCCTATTCAGAGTGAGTGACGATCTAGTGGAATTTCTTCCACTAGTTGTACTTTGAATCCTTCGTAGTAAGGCTTCAGGCGATGGCCATTCACCTTGAACTGCTTTCCTGTATCTATACTGCGAATGTCTACTGCTCCATGAGGGTAAGTGTACTCAACAATGAATGGTCCAATCCACCTAGATCGTAGCTTCCCTGGAAACAGTTTCAAATGAGAATCAAAAAGTAAGACTTTATCACCAACCTCGAAGTGCTTCCTTGAAATTCGGTTGTCATGGGAGGCCTTGATCTTGGTTTTGTAGTCCCACGAAGTGTCATATGCATCTCTTCTTATCTCTTCTAGCTCTTGCAGTTGCAACTTGCGATGGTGTCCAGCTTCTTTTAGATCCATGTTGCAATTCTTGACAGCCCAGTAGGCTTTGTGCTCTATTTCAACTGGAAGGTGACATGCTTTTCCATAGACCAGTCTATAAGGAGACATACCTATGGGTGTTTTGTAGGCTGTTCTGTATGCCCACAAGGCGTCTTCCAGTTTTGTACTCCAATCTTTTCTGCTAGGTGACACGGTTTTTTCTAGAATGGCTTTGATCTCTCTGTTGGACACTTCAGCTTGTCCATTAGTCTGCGGATGATATGCGGTGGATGTTCTGTGCACCACATTGTGCTTCTTGAGAAGATTTGCAACGACCTTGTTGCAAAAGTGGGTGCCTCTGTCACTGATGATTGCCTTGGGAACTCCATGCCTAGCAAAAATGTTAGTTTTTACAAAATCAACTACTGCCCTTGCATCATCTGTCTTAGTTGCTTTGGCCTCCACCCATTTGGACACATAGTCCACTGCAAGAATGATGTAAGTGTATCCAAAAGAAGGTGGGAAGGGGCCCATGAAATCTATGCCCCATACATCAAATACCTCACAAACCATGATGGGGTTTTGTGGCATTTGGCTTTTGTTGCCAAGATTTCCTGTTTGTTGGCATCTACCACATGTCCTGCAAAACAGATTAGCATCTCGAAAAAGAGTAGGCCAAAAGAATCCACATTCAAGTATTTTATGAGCTGTTTTTCGTGGTCCGAAATGGCCACCACAACTGTATGAGTGACAGAATGTGAGTACTGAAGCGATTTCTTGATCTGGAATGCATCTCCTTATCATCTGATCAGAACAATGTCTCCACAGGTATGGTTCATCCCAAACATAGTACTTTGCATCATTCTTTATTTTGTCTCTTGTGTGCTTGGGCATGTCAGAAGGTAGATTACCTGTAGCAAGGTAGTTTACAATATCTGCGTACCATGGTTCATCATCCTGGGTGTGGTGGACCTGCTCATAGAGGTCATTCTCACTCTCTTCAGACTTCAGAATTTGTTGTGAAGGGGATTCTGTTTGTTCATGAACCATTTGCGCTGGAGCTGGAGGCAGAAGATGTTGCGGAAGTGGCTCAGGAGGCGCCGATTGAGGCATTGAGGAGTTCGGCGGCCTAAGGATGCCTTTCTGCGAAAGCTGAAAGGTCTTCTGCGATTGGTCCTGCAGTCCTTTCTGGAGTGGTGCGATTTCCACCTGTTCTTCCTGCAGTGGTTTGCAGCTCAGCTCTTGAATGCTGCAGACGGTTTCTGTCAATTCTGGCTCTTCATTTTTCAGATCAGATTCCCTGCAAAAGTCACGGTTTAGCACATCAGCATGATTCTCATTAAAAATCTGTTGACTCAAACAATCAATCATGTCTAAACCATAAACAGGGGAAAAATCGTGGGGAAATTTCATTGCATCATAGACATTAAATTTGATTACTTCCCCTTCAAATTCCATGGTCAAGGTACCATCGTGCACATCTATTTTGGTTCTGGCAGTGCTCAAGAAAGGACGTCCAAGAAGGATGTCTGAAGATGTGCTGCAGCGGTCTTCCTTAGTGTCAATCACGTAAAAGTCTGCTGGGAAGACAAGCTCATCTACTTGCACTAGAACATCTTCGAGCACACCTTTTGGGTATACCACAGATCTGTCAGCTAGTTGAATTACAACTCTAGTTTCCTTCAGTGCACCTGCATTCAGAGAATTGTAAATGGACAGGGGCATAACATTTATCGATGCACCTAGATCACACATAGCCTTTCTAATCCCAACATTTCCTATCTTACAAGAGATTGCAAACATGCCCTTGTCCTTACACTTGGCTGGAAGTTCTCTTTTAATGACAGCTGTCACAACTTCACCTACACTTACCTTTTCCCTCTCTGCCAGCTTCCTTCTGTTGGTACATAGTTCTTTCAAAAATTTCGCGTACCTGGGAATCTGCTTCACAGCATCTAGCAGAGGTATGTTGATCTGCACCTTCCTGAAGGTGTCAAGGATCTCCCTTTCCTCTTTTTCTTTCTGTGCTTTCTCAAATCTCTTCGGAAAAGGGGGAGGGATCTGAAAACGTACCTGGGGGTCATCCTTTTGCGCAGAAGGTGCTTCAGTTTGTGCAGGAGGATGGCTAGCTGGCTCAGGTGGATGTTGCGCAGGGGTGGTTTCAGCTGAAACCTCTGATTCTTGCGCAGGAATGGTTTCTGGCTCATCTGTCTTGGCATGTTGGAGCTCCTTCCCACTTCTCAGTGTTATAGCATTCACATTCTCTCTAGGATTGTCTTCTGTTTGAGAAGGTAACTTACCTTGAATGCCAGATCTGTTCATTGCGGATGCCAACTCCCCGATCTGCAGTTGCAGCACTTGTATCGTCTTTGTCAACTCCCCAAGGGCATGGTCTGAATTTGCAGGTGTTGGTTGGACTTGATTCCTGGGGTTGATCTGATTGTTTGTCCTGGCGTAACTGAAATTGGGATGGTCTCTCCAACCTGGGTTATATGTGTTAGAATAAGGATCACGTCTTACCTGATTGTTGTACCCTCCAATTGCATTAACGTGCTGGTCCTCTTCTTGAAGTGTGGGACATTGATCAGTTGGGTGTCCCACATAGGCACATAAACCACATGGTCGAAGTTGCTGAGGCTGTTGGACTTGATGAACTTGTTGAGCTTGGCTAAGGAGAAGCTTTTCCACAAGACAAGTTAGCTTTGAAACTTGAGAATCAGAATTACTTACCTCATGGATCCCTCTTTGCATCTGCTTTTCCTCCCCATATTGCCTAGATGAGGCTGCAAGAGTGGAGATCAGCTCCCTCATCTCTCCAGGTGTCTTGTCCTTGATGGATCCCCCACAGGCTACATCGATGTATCTCCTTTCTGATGACAACAATCCTCCATAGAAATATTGTATAAGGGACCTGTCTGTCATATCATGTTGTGGACAACCTGTACAAAGCCTTTCAAACCTTTCCCAATAGTCATATAAATCTTCAGCAGGTTTCTGTCTTATGCTAGTTATTTCTCTTATTATGCCAATTGATTTAGATGTTGGGAAGTATTTGTTCAAAAAGGTTTGAACCATTTCTTCCCAAGAATTAATAGATCCAGGTGGCAAATAGAATAACCAATCTCTAGCAAGGTCCTCAAGAGAGAAAGGAAAAGCTATTAATCTAACATGTTCTTCAGTAATTCCTTGAGGTCTCATGTATGAACAAATAATGGTGAATTCCTTCAAGTGCTTGTGTGGGTTTTCATTTTCTAATCCTCTAAATTTTGGGAGAATATGAATCAAACCTGTTTTGAGCTCAAAAGGAACGGTCAGAGGTGGATAATTGATGCACAGAGGTGCTTGATCACCTGTTGGGGCTGCCCATTCTCCCATGGTTCTTATTCTTGGCTCTGGGGCCCTTACGGCTGGATTTCCTTGAGGTATTTCCTCACGGACAGCATGTTCAGCATCTACAGCAGGTGGTGCCACGTTTTCAGCCATTTCAGATGGTTCAGGATGCGTTGGAGTGGTTTCAGAAGGCTGATCTGCGATTTCAAGGTGTCTTTGCGCAGATCCGGATTGCGCAGTCCTCAAATGTGTACCTATTTGCTTACCTAATCTCCTGATTGTGCGCTCAATTTCTGGATCGTAAGGTAGGATTTCCTCGCGTCCAGATCTGGTCATAAAAGAAAGAAAATAAACAAGTTAGACAATTCCCCGGCAACGACGCCAATTTTGACACAACGGTTGTCGAAGCCGGTCAAAATAAATAACCTGTTTAACTACCAACAATATTAAAATTGCAGACAGTGGTAAGAGGATCGTATCCACAGGGAATTGATACTCGTTTACCTTCCTTGAATAGACCAAATTAAAGAGAGCAGAAAAGAAAAGAAAGTGCAAGTGCATGTAAAGTAAAAAATGGGGGTTTCAAGATTGATTTGATTAAGCTAAAGAAAAGAGCAATTAAAAGTAAGCAGAAAGTAAATTGAGGGTAAAACAATGATGGTAAAAGCTCTAGTTGAAGATTTAGATTCACTTTAGTTGAAGGGATTGATCATTGACTCAAATGTTCCTTTGTTGATTCAATAAATTGGCTATGGAGATTGAAGAAGCTTCTCACATCCATAGTCTCTCTTTTAGATTAAATTAATTAAGGAAAGTCCACCAATCAATTACTAATTAACAATTGCCAAAGAACGTCTTTGAGCCTTAGGCCTTTTGCAAAAGTCAATCGCATAAAGTAATGGAGAGAACCAATTCTAGTCACCCACATGCATGGAGACAACACTAGATCATGCAATTTCCTTGGTTGTGCACCAAGTGTTCTTATGTTCAAACGATTCAAGCAAATACGGACTTAAAATCATTCAAAACAACAATATATCACTTTGCAACAAAAATCAATGGAGATTTTAAATAACAAAGCAATAATATCCTTAAGCATGAAATCACAAGAATATTGAATAACAAAAGGTAAAACAATGAATGTCCAAGTCTCTCAATCCACAATACAACTAAAGCTTCACTTGATCTTCAACTAGAATGAAAGGTTTCAGCCACTCATGGCTGAAACAAAAACCATAAAGAAAGGTAGAAGAAGAAAAGAAGAAGCCGAAGGTGGTGGAGGCGCGGCCTTGCTTGATCCGGATGGAGAAGGAGAAGATGAGTCTGAAAATGTCCAAAAAATTCGTGGCTGCCAAATAGAGTACCTTTTTATAGAGTTTTGATGCTGCCTAGGTCTTCCTTATTAGTGTAGAGGCTGCCCAAGTTGCTGCCCAAACTCAACTTGCTGCCCAAGTTGTTGCAGAAGAGGAAAGAATCGTAGTGCATGCACTTCAGAAGGCAGGTGCGCGCAGATGGCTTTCAGAATAGGAAAGGAGCGTACCTTGTGTCTGAAAAGGAAGGAAGAGCGATCCAAGGATGCCAATAGAGGAAGAAAAGTCGTGGCTTGCTCTGCAGGAGAGAGGCATGCGCGCGGATAGCACTGAAAGGGCAGGAGGCGCGCGGATCAGGCTTTGCAGAAGAGGTAGGCGCGCGGATGCTTCTGTATAGGAAATATTTGCTGTCCAAACTTCCTATTTAGATGGATCCTCTATTGAATTATGAATCTGGACTGAATGAAGGCCAAGTGCATAGAGATCTCCTTCCTGAATAGAGAGTGGTGCGCAGATCATGTTGCAGAAGGCAAGTAGTGCGCAGTCATTGAATGCAAGAGGGAAAGTGGATCTGCCAAGTCTTTCCTTTTCAGGTGGAGCCTTCGTTTGAATTTTAAACGCTGAACGCAGAAGAGGCAAGTGTGCCTTCATGAGATCTTGCTGCCTAAATTGGAAGATATGACTGCTGCAGTATGTGCACATCTTTGAATAAGGAAAGAAATATCTGCGATTTGAATTTTAAATAATCCTCTGACTGAGCTTTCCTTATTTGCTTTTGCCTCTGCACTTTCCTCATTTGAAGACTTTCCTTTTCTGAAAACTTGCCTTATTTGAAGACTTTCCTTTCTTGGCACACGTTCTAAACAAGGCAGGAAGGATTCTGCAGTTCGAATTTCGGACAGTTTGCTGGCTGCGCTCTTTGACTCTTTCCTTGTTTGGCACTTTCCATATATGAAACTTTCCTTTTCTGGAACTTTCCATATTTGGCACTTTTTGGCAGTTTTAACCACATTTTCTCCAGAATGTCTTTTCACACCTAGTTTCTGCAAAACATGAACAAAACAACCAAATTAGGCAGAAAACGTGCAAATAATTATCATTAAGATCATGATAATATGGCCCAAAATACGCTCTGTCATTAGTGTAACTCCCTAAGAGCTGATTTGCCCAAACTATCATGAAAAACCAGCATAAAGCACAAATCGTAAACCTGTTCCAATGGTCTAAGACTATGAACTGAGCCTAATAGCCACTTGGAGAAGTGACTGACTGAGTAACCGGGGGTGTATCACCCATGTACACAATCGCGTAAAAAGGTCAGTAACTTTTTCAAGCAAATAAGTTTTGATGGTCTAGACTATGAACAGAGCTAGTAGCCACTTGAACAAGTGACTAACTGAGTAACCGGGGGTGTATCACCCATGTACACAATCGCGTAAAAAGGTTAGTGACTTTTTCAGGCAAGGATAAGAATAAGTGCTGCTGAAAATAAAAATAAAAATTAAATAAAAAGGAGAAAGAGAGAAGGTGGCAAGTCACTCCTAGGGGTTGCATTAAACCTAACATAAAGGAATAAGCACGATTGAGACAAAAACCTTTCTCTTGACCATGGTAGGTGAAAGGAAACAAGGAAAGGAGAGGATGACCTTAGTGCATGTATTCTATACTGTGATACTTCAATTTAGGAGTCTAGGGGGGGCTGATTAAGTGGTACTTAGGCTCAAAAGGAAAAGGAGCTTGATTGACTAAGTTATTTGTTGCTTGAGGACAAGCAAAAAGCTAGGTGTGGGGGTATTTGATCAAGCACAATTTAGCCACATTTTTATCATAATTATTATTGTTTATTTACACATTTTTTTGGTTAATTTATGGTTTTTATCTTGTTTTTACAGAAAAGGAAGAATTTGGAAAATTGGAGAAAAAGTGCAAAAAATTGACAGAAAAGTGATTGGGTCAGTGATTTGCCCAGTGATCTGCCCAGATCAAGCTGAAGCAGAAAACTGTAGGCAACAGGCAAAAGTGATATGGGCAGTGATTTGCCCACGACACTCGAAGAAACTGGGCAAATCACTCGCAGAGGCAGAGAGGACTGACTCACAGAAAAGTGATTGGGTCAGTGATTTGCCCAAAACACTCAAATCACCAGGCAAATCACTTTGACAGCAGAAACTGACAGAAGAGCGGGAAATTGGGCAGAAAACAGAAATCCAAATTTTCAGAAGTCCAAATCCATCTGTAACGACCCGGAAACCGGACCGCTACCGGCGCTAGGATTCAGGTCGGCTTAAGGCCGCCAGAACCCGTAGCAAGCCAAACATACATCCTGTGAACCTGTTTAATCCCATACATGGTCAACAACATACATAAAAATTAAAAACTTTTCTTTCATTCAAACATTTCTTTGCCAAGCCTAGCCTGTGCATGCACAAACATAACATAAACCTCTCATTGGAGTTCTCATCAAATACTCCAATGGGGTAACATAACATAACATAGGCTTGGATTACATAGGCATCATAAAAACATTATATCTCATACAAGACCATGTGTACAGGGAATACAACAGACTCTAGTCAAGCACATTATCAAACTTACATTACATTACATCTCATACTTTTACATTTACAACAAACCATGTCCACAGCTAAGCTATTACATAAACTTCTCTTACTCTGCTGACTTCTCTATCTACTCTGCACCTGCAAGACTGGGGTTAGGGGAGAGGGGGTGAGCTATAAAGCCCAATGAGCAGAAACTAAAAACATTTGCTTTAATTCCTCCATTTTTAGGTATATTATTATTCATTTTATTATTATTATTGTTCCTCCATTTTTAGGTATATTATTATTTAACTTTTTTCTTTCTTTTCTTATTCATGCTTTCATGAAATGCAACACATCACAGCTAATCACATAAAGGATGGTATTGTCACCATTAGTCCTCAACATCTCCAAATGCCAGGGGCGTAGAATGGGCCTCGCTGGTCTTTCTCTTACATAGTGCCAGGGGCGTAGAATGGGCCTCGCTGGTCTTCCATATCATATCATCATAACATAACCTCAGAAGACTATGGATCACCCAACAACCATCCACATCAACATCAATTTATGCAATGCAGCATATTCGTGAATTCTAATGCAAACATCCTGAAATATTGCATGGCATAATGATGCATGGGCAATGCTTTATGATTCATTCATTTATTCATTTACTTTACTTTAAAACTTAAGAGGTTGTTCCACTCACCTGGTGACTGAAGCTTTAACAACGAACTCTGAACGACTATCTCACAACCGGGGGTCTCGGTTCCTCGGGTCCGAACCTACACAGGTGGACTCAAATGAGGCACCAAACAACAAGAACATAACTCTAAACATACCCCCAAAAACCTCCTAAAAACACCTCAAAACATCCCTAGAAAACATGCAAGAAAAGGCTGGGCAGGGCACTTTCGGCGGCACCTTCGGCGGCCGAAAGTCCCTCCAGAGCCGAAAGTCAGGCAGGTTCGGCGGCACCTTCGGCGGCCGAAACTCCCAGACAGAGACGAAACTCATGCATGTTCGGCGGCACCTTCGGCGGCCGAAAGTCTCGGACAGATCCGAAACTCCAACTTTCGGGGGCAGGCTTCGGCAGCCTAAAGCTGCCTCCCAAGCTGGTTCGGCGGCCGAAAGTCCCTTCGGCTGCCGAACCTGGTTTCTGCCAAAGGGCAGAAACTTGGTTTCAAACAAGGCTTTCGGGGGCCAAAGGCGCTCCCCAAAACCTATCCATTTTCGGCGGCCGAACTTAACTTTCGGCGGCCGAACCTGGTAAAACCTCCTTAGGCCTTTTTCATTCAAAACTCATTTTCCTTTTTACTTAAAACATAAAATACCTTAAAAACATTTCATAAAACATGGTTTTCCCCTTCTAGAGGTTTCCGACATCCGAGATTCCACCGGACGGTAGGAATTCCGATACCGGAGTCTAGCCGGGTATTACACCAACCCAATCACTACCAACATAAAACCAAGAGCCACGAAAGAGCTTCTCATCCAAGGAATTCCAATTGCAATTAAATTCAACATCATAAGAGGAGTCAAACACCAAATCAAAAAGGGATTTTGAAACCCTAGATGGATGAAATTCTGCAGCTATAAAAAGAGAGCCTCAAAACCAGCAAAATCATCTTCTGATCAGCAACTCAACTCGTCAGAAACTCTCCAGAAGTTCTGCAGCTTCTTCCCTTTTCTTTTCTTTTTCATCTTTTGTGTATTTAGTCTACCATGTGTGGCTAATTTTCATCTTTTCTAGTTGAAGTTGAGAATATTCAGATTTGTGATGAATTGGGAGGTTTAATACTCCATTGTTGAACTCTTGTTTATTTCAATATTTATGCAATCTGATCTTTTTAATTATTACTTTGCTTTTAGAATCAATAAGGGCCCATTGCTTTTAAATTGCTTAAGTGATAAATTGTTTGAATGATTTAGGTCCGTAATTGCTTAAATTGTTTGAACATAAATATAATCAATTGCATAACCTAGCCTTGACCACGCGGTTGGCAAGGGTAGAATTGGGTTTCTCTAAGTCTTAATGCGATCAACGGTTGTTCGATGCTAAATGCCCCAAGGACGTTCCTTGGCAACTTGTTGATCAGTGTTTGATTAGCGAACGTTTCCTAATCAAACTAGAACTAAGGAGGAATTTGGATTGTGAGAAGCGTCTTCCACAACCAAAACTGATTTATTGAAATCAAATAAGAGTCTTTAATAATCAATGATCAATTCTAAACAAACTGAATCAGACTCACACTTCAGCTAGAATCTCTTTCTCATTGAAATTCCTTTTCAATTAAATTATTGTTCTCTTTTGCTTTTAGATTTTAACTCATCAAAACAAACCCCCCTCTTTTACTTACTTGTTATTACTTGCCTTAGTCATTATTAGGAAGATACTTGGTGTCAATTCCCTGTGGTTCGACCCTATTGCCACTATTTACAAATTTATTTGTGATTGATAATAGGTTATTTTTGACGGCTTCGACAACCGCTTATCAATAAGCAATATGTTGTCTTCCTAAGAGATTCAATGGGCTCTTAAATTCTCAAGAAAATAACAATGGAGATAGTGTTTCTCGAATTTAGAAATTAATAGAAAATAAAAATAAGATGAAAAGAATTGAAGTACATAACCTCACAACTTGAATAAAACCTCAATTTATATCAACCTTCAACTGAAAATAATTATTTAGTCTCTAAAGACCATAATAAAATTGCAACAACTAAGAAGACAAAGAAGAAAAGAAGAAGAAAAAGAAAAGAAGAGGATGGAGAAGAAGAAGGGGGCGGCGGCACCAAGAGGAGGGGGAAAGGAGAGAATATGATATTTAGATTTAATTCTAGGAGCCTTTATATAGGCACAAAAAGATAAAATTTAATAATTTAAAATAAACTCTACTACTGTTATCTTATCCCTATCCTAATCTGGTTGTGTTTTATTCAACTTAATCCAACTTGAAGATGATCCTATCCTTGCTAGGTGGCAAAATCTACTGAGGTGGTGCTTTCTGAAGCTCCCCATCGCCTTAGGCTACAACTTTGGTCAAAGTTATAACCTTCTAGTCCAAAAATCTTTTAATTCAGCCTCTTTTCGTTCCTTTTCTCAACTTCTGCTCAAAAACCTGTCCAAAATTAAATTTCAAGTAAAAATTTGAATATTTATACCAAAATAATAGCAAAATTATAGAATTAAATAAGGAAAAAATTGTGAGTTTTGCAACTCATCAACTAATTACTGGAGAAGAAACATTAGCTGAAGATACTCTGACCATTGAAGAAGAATCACCACCAACAGTTGTGAATTATCTTGAACCACCATTAAGGAACCAACCCTTCATAGCTGAAGAAAGAACCTTTGGGAATTAGCAACAGACTAATTGACGAAGCGCCCCTTTGCATAAATTACTCGCCTCTACTGTAGACTTTGAACTGAAGTCTGGACTGATACACATTCTATCCAAATTCAATGGGAAGAAAAATGAGTATCCCTATAAATATCTCAAGACATTTCATGTTGTTTTCCTAAGCATGAGACCACAAGGAGTAACCAAGGAGCAAATTAAATTACGTGCTTTTTCATTCTCTTTAGAAGATGCAGCTAAAGATTGGTTGTTTTACTTGCCCTCTTGATGGATGTCAAAGCTACAAAAAATAACCTATTAAATATAAACAAATATAAATTACCTATATTAATAATAGGATCGAATCCACATGGAATTGATACTATGACTTTCCAAATAATGACTAGGTCAAATAAGCAATGAAAATAAAATAAGGGGGGATTTTGATGATGAACTAAAATAAAGATTAAAGTAATGTAAGAAAGTGATAATTAAAAGAGGAAAAAATCAATGAGAACAAGCTCTAGTTGAAGTGTGGGATCCATTTCAATTTGGAAATTGATCATTGATACAAAGATACCTTTATGAACTTCAATAAATCAGTTATAGTTATAGAAGACGCTCCACATAACCA
This sequence comes from Manihot esculenta, assembly GCF_001659605.2. Taxonomy (NCBI): domain Eukaryota; kingdom Viridiplantae; phylum Streptophyta; class Magnoliopsida; order Malpighiales; family Euphorbiaceae; genus Manihot; species Manihot esculenta. The sequence continues at coordinate 173,529 of NC_035161.2, read as the reverse complement.
ATCTCTCCTTAGGTATTAAATTAATTTGAAAACGTTCATTAATTAATTCCTAGCCAATAAATCGCCCAAAGGACGTCTTTAAAATTTTAATTTATGAACTGCCTTAAGTATTAGAGAGACCCAATTCTAACTGACTAGTGTCGTACTAAGTTTGAGTTAGAATATGCAACTTCTTAGTTGTTACACTAATTGTTACATGTGTTTGAATAACCTAAGCAATTACGGACTTCAAGCATTCAAAATAACCATATACTACTTTGAAATTAAGAACAACGAACCCTATTGATCCAATGACAAAGCAATAATAATATGAAGAATAGAATTTGCATAAATGTTGAAGAATAAAAGATTAATAATGGAGTTTAGATCTCTCAATTCATATAGAAACTGAAATTTCTCCCTAACTTTAACTAGAAATAAAGTATTTAGCTACTCATGACTTGCAAAGAAAATACAAAAGAGAAAAGAGATGAAGAGGCAGATTCGGTGTTGTCCAGTATACGATCCCCCCTACGGTTGCCCTTAATGTTTGCTTAAATAGGCATTAAAACCCTAGCAAAAATCCTTTTAGAATAGTAATTCTTCTTTGATTTGATTTTGGATTTCTTCCTTAAATGTGTTTCTTCATGAATAGAATTCTTTGATTTAAGGAAGACTTTGTGCCGTATGTTTGAGGAAATTCTAGAGTGGGTCCTGCGGTTTTAAGTTGAAGACCAGGTCTCTAAATTTTCAAATTTAGAATTTTTCCCGCCTGTCATTGATTCTATGCAATCTGTCAATTTGCCCAGTTGATTTGGGCAAATCATTTTGGGCAAATCACTATTTAAGAGCTGTTTATGTAAGTTTGGATAGTTTTGGGTTTCTGTGCAATCTTCTGGCCAATCTAACGATTTGCCTAGTTGATTTGGGCATCGTTCTGGGCAAATCACCGTTTGCAGGTCTGGTCAGTTTCGGGTTTCTGTGCAATCTTCTGGCTCTGTGAAGTACACTAGAAGGTTTGCCCAAATCACACGGTCAAGTCAGTTTCCACACTTTTAAGCCATTTTTCATCAAATCTTCTTTTCTTTATGTTTTTCTGCAAAATATGACAAAAATTATAAAATTAGCTAGAAAATATTTAATTTAGTGCAAATAACAGTAGGAAAAATGTGTCTAAATTATGTTTGATAAAATATCCCCACACCTAACTTCTTGCTTGTCCTCAAGCATAAGACAATCTAGTCAATCAAAACTCTCTTTTCTACTTGATCCTCTTGTCCACTTAATTTACCACCCTAGACTCCTAAACTGAAACATTACAATGTTGTGTACATGCACTAAGGTTATCCCTTCTTTACTTGTTTCCTTTTACCCAGAGTGGTTGAGAGTTGCCTTCCTCAGGAGAGATATTTTATATTTCCATTCATGCACAAATTTTGTTTAGTTTGACTATACAACTTTTGGAATAATCTGCCCTCGCCATTCCAACACATTTTTAGCTTTATGCACTTTATTCTTGCTTGAAAAAGTCATCAACTTTTTTACACGAAGGTGCATATTTGTGATACCCACACCCAGTTTGTAACATCCTCAAACCCATAGCTAGAGTGGTGCCATCATTAGGTATGAGTTAGGCTATTTCACTACTAGAGTAAGTGGCATTAGGGGAGATGCTAGCTTAACTCTAATATGCTAATAATTGAATCATAGAAAACTCAAATATAGAAACGGATGTATACAGAAATAAAGTAGACAATGTGATTAGCAAGTCGGGAACGAGTCATTTTCGGGAGGTGCTTAGGGTTTCCCGACGTGCTTGCTTTAGGTGCTTGATTAAATCCGTCATGCTTGCTTAAGTAAAAAGGACTTCTAAAGGCTAAATGTATAGTTTAGTAGGTCAATCTATGATTATTGAAAGTTTGAAAACTAAATTGAAACATGGTAAAGAGTTTAGTAGGTCAAAGTATAAATATGAAAAGTTAAAAGATGATGTGTCACCTAATTATGCATGCAAGAATGACAAAGCAAAGTAAAAAAGGTGGGTTGTTGACTCGCAGTTGTCGAAGCCGGTCAAAAATAACCTTTATGGTTATCAACAATTTACAACTGCAGATAATGGTGAAAGGATCGAATCCACAAGGAATTGAAGACTTACCTATTTTCCATATCAAGACCAATAAAATAAACTGAAATAAAAATAAACTACAAAAGAAGAAAACTGAAAACGAGATAAACTGAAACGAGATAAAACTGAAAACGAGATAAACTTAAATGAGATAAAACTGAAATGAGATAAAACTGAAAGAGAAATAAACGGAAAGCAAAATAAACTAAAACGAGATAAAACTGAAACCAACTAAACTGTAAGTAAAATGGGGGGGTTTGAGATTGATTATAGTAACTAATAATGAGAGTAATAATAGAAAGCAAATATTTAAAATAAAAGAGTAAATCAATATGAGAAAAGCCTATTTGAAGATATGGATCCACTTTGGTTGTTTGGGTTGATCATTGAAACTTAAATTATCTTGATTGGTTCAATAGATTAGTTATGGGGGTGGAAGACGCTTCTCACCACCATGTCTCTCCTTATGATTAAATTAATTAGGGAATGTCCTCTAATTAATTACTAATTTACAAATTGCCAAGGAACGTCCTTGGGCCATAGGCATCAAAACAATTGTCAATTGCATAAAGAAATAGAGAGATCCAATCCTAGCTACCCAAATATATGGAGATAACGCTAGATCATGCAATTTTCTTGGGTTTTATCCCAAGTGTTCTAAGGTCAGAATATTTCCAGCGATTACGGACTAAAAATAATCCCAACTAACAATCAATTAACTTTGCAATTAAAATCAAGTGGCCAATTTGATCAAAACAACAAAGTAATCATATAATTAAAGCATCAATTGCATAAATATTGAACAAAACCAAAGACAATAATTTATGTTCAGATCTCACAACCCATTAAACAACCTTAATTTCAACCAATCCTCAACTAGAATTAAAGATTTCAGCCTCTCATGGCTGAAACAAAACTAAAAATAAAAGAAAAGAAGAAAGGTAGAAGAAGAGATGTGAATTTCGTAGGTGTCTCCCAAGGGGAGCTTAAGGGCCCTGTAGAGGCTTCCTATGTGGCTTTTTATAGTTGAAAAGTGTTGCCCTAGGTCATACTCATTGCCCAAGAGGTATTTTCTGCCCAAGATGTGTCTGAAAAGGAAAGAATCGCGCTTTTCGGCTTCAGAAGGAAGGCTGCGCGAAAATGCACTGCGGAAGGAAGTTGGTGCGCGCGGTTTGGTCTCAGAAAGGGAAGGAGGCGCAGATTGTGCTTCCTAAATAAGTTTAGATGCTGACCTTGCTTCCTAATTAGTGTAGAGGCTGCCCAAGATGCTGCCCATGTGCAACTTGCTGCCCAAGTTGTTGCAAAAGAGGAAGGTGGTGCGCAGATGGCTCTCAGAAGAGGAAAGCGTGCAGATTGTTTCTGAATAGGAAGGATGCACGAATTTTGATCTTCAAAGGGGAAGATATGCTTGTCCATACATTCCTTTTTAGGTGGAGCCTCTTTTGAAATTTGAATATTGAATGCAGAAGAGGAAGAGCATCTTTTTGAGATCTTGCTGCCTAAATAGGAAGATATGACTGATGCAGTGTGTGCACATCTTTGAACAAGGAAAGAAAGATCTGCGATTTGAATTTCAAATAATCTTCTGACTGAGCTTTCCTTGTTTGCTTTTGCTTCTGCACTTTCCTCATTTGAAAACTTTCCTTTTCTGAAAACTTTCCTTATTTGGAAACTTTCCTTATTTGGCACTATTTGGTAGTTTTAAGAGCATTTTCTCCAGATTGTCTCTTTACACCTAATATCTGCAAAACATAATTAAAACCACAAAATTAAGCAGAAAAGATGTAAATAAACATCAAGAACATAATGATAAAATGGACTAAAATATGCTCTATCAAATACCCCCACACCTAGCCTTTTGCTTGTCCTCATGCAAATAAACATAGTCAAATAAGCTTTCTTTGCTACTTGATCCTTATTTCCACTTAAGCTCTTACTCTAGACACCTATTTTGAATCATTGCAGTGAAGAATATATGCATGAAGATTACTCACCTTCTTTCCTTGTTTCCCTTTAATTACCATGGCTAGGATTTGTTTTCCTCAAGAGAGACCATACATGCACATTTTGTTCAGATAAGACTTTTTCTAGCTTTCAGAGTGACTTGCCCTTACCTTGAAGTACTTTATTTAGACTTTTGCACTTTAGATCTTGCTTGAAAAGATCACCAACCTATTTTTGATTTGAAGGTTTTTATTTTTCAGTTGGTCACCTATCCAAGTGGCTACTTGCCTTGTTCATAGTCTTTTGACTATTGGAACAATTTTCAATTTGTGCTTTTGAGGTCTTTGCCTTTGCTGAATTTTCTTTCTCTTAATGATTTGGGCAAATCAACACCAATCGCTAAATCAAGTCACATTAAGTTCATTCACACTACTTTAATTTATTCTCAATCAATTGAGGGTCATCAATATATTTTTCACCATGGCAAACTCAAAGATTCAATTCAAAAGGCAATTCTCAAGCATGAATATAACCCACTGCAATTGATTCAACATAAGTTTAAAGAGTCATCACATCAATGGGGTCATGGAAAGAAAAGCTCATCCAATATAGTTCATATGATGAGTAAAGCATCTCAAAAATGGAAACAAAATAAATAATAAAAAAAAACTGTGGCTATCTGTGTGTGTTATTGAAAGCAAAAATGAAAAATTTCAACTAATGCAAGCAAACTAAAAATCAAAGCAAAAATAAACTCAAAAAGTAAAAATTCAGAAATATGCACCCCCACACCTAAATCATGCATTGTCCTCAATGTATAAGAAACATAAAAGAACAAAGGAAACTGAGTACTCCCCTGGGTGTGGTGTGCATGGTGCGATCCACTTGATCAAGGCTCAAGTAATTGGAGAAGGGAAGAGAGTCCCAACTGCATTGAGCAAAAAGTGTAGCACTCCTTTTGATTTAGTCAAAACCCATCTTATTTTTTCCATGTACTCATGAAGCAACATGATTAGCTTCTCTTCTTTCAGATGAGGTGTGTCTCTAGCCCTTATGTTTGCATTTTTGAGATGATTGGGAAGCACTTTGAACTCCAATTCATGTTTCTCTATGGCTAGCTGCAATTTAGTACTTAATTCAGGCAAAACAAACTCTACCTTATCCGGAGGTTTGGGAAGGCATTGATCCGCATGGTCCTTTGGTTTAGGTGCTTGGAGTACCATTTGTTCCTTGTGGGCATGGGCTGGTTGCATTAGATCTATGGCTGAATTGGTTTCAATTTACTCCTTCTGCGCAAGATCTGACTGAAAGGGAGGATTGGAGGAGCTCATCTGCGATGGAAACTGAAAGGACGCATCTAAAAGGCTTTCAGGTACTCCTTTTTGCGCAAGATTGGTCTGAAGAGGTGCGATTGGAAGTGTTGTAGGACTGTCTTGCGCAAGGTTGATCTGCGCACCAAGCTGAAGTGGTGCGATCTGCTTCTGTTCATTCTGCGCATGGCTGCAGTCCACCTATTGGATGCAACAGTCAGTTTCTTTCAATTTTGGTTCTTCCTGACTTTCATCATCTTCTTGGCTAGCCTCCCTGCATGAATCATTGGTTAGAATATCATCTTTTATATCAAAATTATCTTTGCTCAAACAATCAATGATATTTGAATTATCAACAAGTTCTGTTTGATCTGTTTGTTGGGACAAACAGTGTTCTGGTTGTGTTTCTTCAGCAACTCGTTCTAGCACTTGCCATCTTTCATCAGCTTCACGCTCTTCCTCTTTTCTTACCATGTCTTCTCTCCATTTGGCGGCTACTTGATCCACTTCCTGTTGGAAATTGTGCAAAGTTTCCAACATCTTACGAAAATTAGTTCTGGGATCTTGAGGTATTTCTTGGGCTTGATAGTCTTTGTAGTAGTTAGCCCCTTTATAGCCATAATTTGGTTGGTCTCCCCAACATGGACGTACTTCAAGAGCTTGTTCAGCTTAGTCTATAATAAAACTTCTTGCAGCAGCGATTTGTTCATAAAGTTCTGCAAGGAGAAAAGGTGTACTTGCCTCGTCCATGATTTAGATTTGCGATGGTGACTTCTTCAGAGGCAGATTCAGTGGTGCTTTTTTTTTATTTATTTATTTTTTTTGTCCTGAAAGAAAAACAAATAAGTTAAATCAACTCCCCGGCAACGGCGCCAATTTTTGACTTGCGGTTGTCGAAGCCGGTCAAAAATAACCTTTCTGGTTATCAACAATTTACAACTGCAGATAGTGGTGAAAGGATCGAATTCACAGGGAATTGAAGACTTACCTATTTTCCTTATCAAGACCAATAAAAAAAACTGAAATAAAAATAAACTACAAAAGAAGAAAACTGAAAATGAGATAAACTGAAACGAGATAAAACTGAAAACGAGATAAACTTAAATGAGATAAAACTGAAATGAGATAAAACTGAAAGAGAAATAAACGGAAAGCAAAATAAACTAAAACGAGATAAAACTGAAACCAACTAAACTGTAAGTAAAATGGAGGAGTTTGAGATTGATTGTAGTAACTAATAATGAGAGTAATAATAGAAAGCAAATATTTAAAATAAAAGAGTAAATCAATATGAGAAAAGCCTAGTTGAAGATATGGATCCACTTTGGTTGTTTGGGTTGATCATTGAAACTTAAATTATCTTGATTGGTTCAATAGATTAGTTATGGGGGTGGAAGACGCTTCTCACCACCATGTCTCTCCTTATGATTAAATTAATTAGGGAACGTCCTCTAATTAATTACTAATTAACAAATTTCCAAGTAACGTCCTTGGGCCATAGGCATCAAAACAATTGTCAATTGCATAAAGAAATAGAGAGATCCAATCCTAGCTACCCAAACATATGGAGATAACGCTAGATCATGCAATTTTCTTGGGTTTTATCCCAAGTGTTCTAAGGTCAGAATATTTCCAGCAATTACGGACTAAAAATAATCCCAACTAACAATCAATTAACTTTGCAATTAAAATCAAGTGGCCAATTTGATCAAAACAACAAAGTAATCATATAATTAAAGCATCAATTGCATAAATATTGAACAAAACCAAAGACAATAATTTATGTTCAGATCTCACAACCCATTAAACAACCTTAGTTTCAACCAATCCTCAACTAGAATTAAAGATTTCAGCCTCTCATGGCTGAAACAAAACTAAAAATAAAATAAAAGAAGAAAGGTAGAAGAAGAGATGTGAATTTCGTAGGTGTCTCCCAAGGGGAGCTTAAGGGCCTTGTAGAGGCTTCCTATGTGGCTTTTTATAGTTGAAAAGTGTTGCCCTAGGTCATACTCACTGCCCAAGAGGTATTTTCTGCCCAAGATGTGTCTGAAAAGGAAAGAATCATGCTTTTCGGCTTCAGAAGGAAGGCTGCGCGAAAATGCACTGCGGAAGAAAGTTGGTGCGCGCGGTTTGGTCTCAGAAAGGGAAGGAGGCGCAGATTGTGCTTCCTAAATAAGTTTAGATGCTGACCTTGCTTCCTAATTAGTATAGAGGCTGCCCAAGATGCTGCCCATATGCAACTTGCTGCCCAAGTTGTTGCAAAAGAGGAAGGTGGCGCGCAGATGGCTCTCAGAAGAGGAAAGCGTGCAGATTGTTTCTGAATAGGAAGGATGCACGAATTTTGATCTTCAAAGGGGAAGATATGCTTGTCCATACATTCCTTTTTAGGTGGAGCCTCTTTTGAAATTTGAATATTGAATGCAGAAGAGGAAGAGCATCTCTTTGAGATCTTGCTGCCTAAATAGGAAGATATGACTGCTGCAGTGTGTGCACATCTTTGAACAAGGAAAGAAAGATCTGCGATTTGAATTTCAAATAATCTTTTGACTGAGCTTTCCTTGTTTGCTTTTGCTTCTGCACTTTCCTCATTTGAAAACTTTCCTTTTCTGAAAACTTTCCTTATTTGGAAACTTTCCTTATTTGGCACTATTTGACAGTTTTAAGAGCATTTTCTCCAGATTGTCTCTTTACACCTAATATCTGCAAAACATAATTAAAACCACAAAATTAAGCAGAAAAGATGTAAATAAACATCAAGAACATAATGATAAAATGGACTAAAATATGCTCTATCAGTTGTCTTCTTCACCCACACCATTGCCGTAGGTCATTCCATTTTCAAAGAAGAAATTTTGCTTTTCTTTCTCCCACCAAATCCAAGGCAAAACCTCACCAAAACAACTTCTTCCTTTAATCAAAATTTACCCTAAGACCAAATGTAATACCCGGCTAGAGTCCGGCATCGGAATTCTACTTTCCGGTGGAGTCCAGGATGCCAAAAGTCTCTAGACAGGTTAGATTTATGTTTTTCTACCATGTTTTGATATGTTCATAAGTTTGAATGCATAAGGAAATGAGTTTTTGAGTGAAATGAACCAAGGCAGAAAAGCCAGGTTCGGCCGCCGAAGGTGAGGTTCGGCCACCGAACATGCATGGCTTTCGGTTTCACGATAGGCCGCCGAAGGTGGTCTGGCCAGCCACCTATAAAAGGCCCTCAGTCGGTTGAACGGATAAGGCACGCCGATTCCTTTCAATTTCTGAGGTGAGACTCTGTCCTTCTTGAGTTTTTTTCATGTTTTCATTACATCATGCAAAGATTTGATTGATTTTTATGTTTATTTGAAGGTTTTGAGTTAGAAACTTGAATTTTGAAGTTTGAAGAGTTTTGAAGGAGAGTTGCTCCAAAACTCCACATTAGGATCGTTCATCTTCTTGGTTTCAAGAGGTAAGTGAAGATCCTGAACTTGTTTGTATGTTTTCATGAGGTTTTGGGGGAGAGTTGCATGAATAGGGTTATTTGTGAGGTTTTGAGGAGTTTGTGAGTAAAGCTTGTATATGTGTTGTATGTGTTGTGTTCTTGGGGTTTTAAGGTAGTTTTTGACCCCTTTGAGCATATACTTGGGTGTATGCATGTTGAGGAATGGAGGTGGTTAAGATTGGGATGGTTTTGTGTTTTTGGCGAGAGGCAGAGCAAGTTTCTGCCTTGCTGATGAACTCAGGTTCGGCAGCCGAAGGTACATTCGGCCGCCGAACCCCTGAGGAGGTGGATTCGGCTGCCCAAGCTTGCCCCCGAGCCTTTGGACTTTCGGCTCTGAAGGGGAGTTTCGGCCGCCGAAGGTGCTGTCGAAGGGTAGAGACTTTTGTCTCTGGAGTGCCTTTCAGCCTCCGAAACTTGCCCCCGAAAGGGTTCGGCTGCCGAAAGTAGAGATTCGGCCGCCGAAGGTGCATGAGTTTCGTCTCTGGAGAGGACTTTCGGCCGCCGAACTTGCCGCTGAACGTGTCCTGTCCATCCTTCCTTTGCATGCTTTGCATGGATGATTAGAGTGAGTTTAAGGGGATTCTTGGGGAGTGTATTAGAGTTGGTCTTGAGTTTGTTTGGTCCCTCATTTGAGTTTATCTGTGCCTACACAGACCAGAGGAACCAGAGAGAGCAACAGTGAGTACTGCTCCAGCGTTTTCAGAGCCTGCAGAGTCAGTCCAGATAGCCAGAGGTGAGTGGAACTAAACTTATTTCTTTTACTTGAGAAATGAAATGCTTTTAGCATCATTCATACATCATGAGTATGCAGTAGGTTGTTTGCATTAGATTCCACGAATATGTTGCATTGCATAGTTATTTGTTGATGTGGGTGAATGCTGAATGATCCAATAGTTCCAGACAGGAAGTCCAGGACCCCATTCTACGGCCTGGCAAGTATAGGAAAGTCCAGGACCCCATTCTACGGCCTGGCAGGTATAGGAAAGACCAAGTGCCCAGTCTATGCCCTGGCAAATGGTAAGTATAGGTGTTATATACACTTATACATATACAAGATAGGAAGACCAGGACCGCAGTCTACGGCCTGGCACGGTTTACTGGGACTATGTGGTGACGGGTTTACCCTTGATGTGGATTGTCTGTGTTATGATGCATTCCATAAGATCATGTTTTAATGATATGTTTTACTGTTCTACTCACTGGGCTATAGAGCTCATCCCACTCCCTTAACCCCTGTCTTGCAGGTTCAGTGTACAATGTACAGGGGAAATCCAGCAGAGTACATGAAGAGAGAAGAGTTTTGTAATAGCTTAGAGTGGACATGTAATATTAAAGAGATATACTAGTTGTGTTTAAAGTTGTGCTTGACTTAGTTATGTAGTGTTATAAATCTTGTATTATGTACATAATCTGTATATGTAAATGTTTGAGAGAGTATGTGAAAAACCAGGCTTAACAGGTATGAGTTAACCCATCTAGAGCCAGCTTTAGTCAGGGGTACAGAGTACAGAGTACAGAGTACAGAGATAGTGCATGCACAGGTTAAGCCTTGGTTTAGACCAGAGTTTTTATTTTCACAGAAAATGTATGATCATGTATGAGACTTACAGGTACACAGAGAGTATAGCAGGTTTGCTACGGGTTCTGGCGGCCTTAAGCCGACCTGAATCCTAGCGCTGGTGACGGTCCATTTTGGGGTCATTATAGATTTGGTATTAGAGCCCTAGGTTCATATAGAGAGAGTGTCGGGCTCATAGAGGTAGAAGTGGTCAAGCACACTAGGAAATCATGTCCACTAGGATAGGGTGTTGAGTCCTATCTGTTTGCTGATGCTATGCATGTGCATTATTGCTATGTGAATTTTTCTAAGCTAAAGTGCTACGTTATGTGTTGTTTTCCAGAGTGAAGATGCGAGGAACTCGTCGATCAGCTCGATTGACTGGAGTCCCACCAGATAGTGAGAGAATAGCTGCTCGTCCTCCTGCATTGCCAAGGGCAAGGTCTCAGAGATCTAGCAGGGAAGGTACGTCAATAGACCCTAGAAGGTCTGTAGACGAGAGCAGAAGAGGAACAGCTAGAGGAGGGAGATCAGAGGATGTGAGGGAAGCTATGGAGGTTGATCAGTCTAGAGATGAAAGCATGGGTGTAGGCAGATCGGAAGAAGGTATGGGAAAGTCTCAGGGAGGCGCTCAGGCCTCAAGTTATGGCTATCCATCCTTTCCTCAGGACTCAGAGTATCCGATGGGAGGTACGTCAGAGTACTCTAGTTTTGTCCCATATCCTCCATATATGCCATATATGCCTTATCCTCATTATTATCCACCATATCCTATGTACCCACTTTCCCCTACCCATCCAAGTGCAGCACACCCAGAGCTAAATGAACCAGTACCTCCACCACCACAACCAGAACCAGTAGCCCCTGTTGTTGACAGACATCAACCTAGCGTATCTGGAGGTAAAGTGCAAATGACAGAGTACCTGAAATTGGATGCTCCTAAATACAACACGGGAGATGATCCATTTGAATACCTCAGATCAGTTAGGATGATAACCAGTGAATTGGGAGGTGATGATGGTAGAGCCATTGAGATGGCGGGGTTCACACTGAAGTGTAAGAAAGCTCGAGAATGGTTCAAGAACTATATGGAGCCCAGGATGGATAGTATGTCATGGGGAGAGTTCGCCAATGAGTTTGCAGGATGGGCTTTTCCTGACAGTTCTAGAGAGATGAAAGTAATAGAATTTGAACAGTTGCGACAGACAGATGAGATGAGTGTTGATGAATTCACAGATAAGTTCCTGGATTTGCTTCAGTACGTGGGTCAGGCCTATGATACTGATCAGAAGAAGGCAAGGAGATATACTATGAGACTGCATCCCAGGTATTCTTCCTTGATTCTTCCAGCAGAGAAGGAGAGTTTCCACTGTAACAGCCCGAAAACCGGTACCCCTCTGTAACGGTCCAAACTGCTCGGCGCTAGGATCCAGATCGGCTTAAGGCCGCCAGAACCCATAGCAAGCCTAACCTGAACTCCAATCATCCCATACATGATCCGACTCGACTACTAGCCTTTCAAACTTTTTCTGTAAAACTACCAGACTTAACCTTAAAAACAATCAGATATACCAATCTGAAATAGCCCCCTGGGCTTACACCAGTAACTCTGTCCGTAGAGTCACGGGGCTCAAACCCGATCTTCCCTCACGGTCTGGTCTCGGGTCAAGGGAATCAAACCCTATCTTCCCTCACAGTTAAATTTCACTGGAGTTTTCGCAACACAACATGTATTAGGCCTGGTTTGACTCATTTCTCATGAAGAAACTGAAAACAGGATACATGCATACACAAGGGATAAACAATCACTAGGCAAAGCACATTCTCAACCATATCATACTGACTTACTAGCTATTACATGCCTGTACATATATCTCTTTAATTTACATCATGTCCACACTATTCTATTACACATGCAGTCCTTTAATCAACACTCTGCTGTTGCACTTTCCAGCTAACTCTGAATCTGCAAAACTGGGATTAAGGGAAAGGGATGAGCTTCTAAAGCCCAGTGAGTAGAAACACTGAAAAACAGTTCATTAATACACAATTACATGAATGTGGCACAACACAAACATTCCACATCTCGGATTTAGACATGACCTCAAAACTCCCTCTGTCGGCACCCGATTCCCGTAGGAACTCACACAGGTTTTTCACTGCCATGACAGATCGTGGGCTATTGATGTCGCCTTGGTCCAATCCCCATTATCAGTAAATAATGCAATGCACCATATTTGTGATTCTAATGCAATCACCCTAATACATAACATGGCAGTCATGATGCATGAACGATGCTAAAGCATTCCATTTTCTCAGTATAAAAGATTAAGTTTAGTTCTACTCACCTCTGTTCCTCTAGCAAAAGACGGAACTGACTCTGCAACACCTACCACTGATGACCTCCTCGATCTCTCGGGTCCAATCCTATACAAATGGACTCAAATGAGGTGTCAAACATACCCTAAACAACTCATAAACAACTCTTAAACCGCTTCCCAAAACCCCTCTAAAAGCTCATAAAACAATCACATAAAGCATGCAAAAGAAAAGCTAGACAGAACACTTTCGGCGGCAGGTTCGGCGGCCGAATGTCCTGTCCAGAGCCGAAACTCGCATACTTTCGGCGGCCGAATCTCCACTTTCGGCTGCCGAACCCTTTCGGGGGCAAGGTTCGGGGGCCACAACACACTCCAGAGACGAAAGTCTCTAACCTTCGGCGGCACCTTCGGCGGCCGAATCCCCCAAACAGAGCCGAACCTCAAAAACACTCGGGGGCAAGCTGTGGCAGCCTAAGCCACCAAGCAAGGGGTTCGGCGGCCGAATGCTCCTTCGGCTGCCGAACCTGAGTTCTTCAAGAACTCAGCTTCTCCCGCAACCTAGCTCCTCCATCCTTTCTACCTCTCTAAACATGCATAACTCCATTCCTCAACACCTCAACACACATATACTCAAGTATATGAACAAAGGGGTCCAAACCTACCTAAAAACCCCAACACAACAACATATCATAACACAGAACATGCTTACAGCAATAAAACATCAAAACTAAACTTTAAACCTATATATGCAATTCTACCCTCAACCTCTTGAAAAGCTGTTACAAATCATTAAAACAAGTGTAAAAGCTTCTCTTACCGCCTGAAACCAGAAACTGATCAACCTGAACCTAAGGATATGCACCACCTTCCCTACAAACTCTTCAAAACACCAACCTTCACTTGTTTTCACTTAAACCCTCAAAACCATAAAACAACTCATAAAATCTTTAACAAAACTAAATAAGTGACGCATGAAGGACGTGGCCTCACCTCAGGAGTGAAAGGAAATGAAATCTATCCATTTCACCGACTGGAGGCACTGAAATAGAGGGCTGGCCGACTCACCTTCGGCTGCCAAACCTGCATGCAAAACCATGCAACGTTCGGGGGCCGAACATGACCTTCGGAAGCCGAATCTATAGCACTTTCGGCGGCCGAACATTACCTTCGGCGGCCGAACATGGCAAAAGTCCCCATAGTCTTTTCTCTTCAAAACTCAATCCACAACTCATTCAAACCCTTGAAAAACTTAAAAACATTTTAGCAAACCATTTTCTTACCCTTCTAGCCAACTCCGACATCCTCGAATTCCGCCGGACGGTCAGAATTCTGATGCCTGATCTAGCCGGGTATTACAATCTTCCCTCCTTACAAAACATTCGTCCTCGAATGTTAAAAACAACCAATGAAAACAGTCACATAAGCAATCAAGACCTCAACCTATTCCTGAAGTCCACAGCTTTCGCTGCGTACTCTGATCCCTATCTTATTTCTCTTTATCGTTTCCTCTTCTATCTTTCACATTCTAACTCTCAACAGATCATACTCAAAGCTAGGAGCTACCTAGGAAAACCACAATCAATTCTTACTCCTTGTTCTACTAGATCAATCCTAACTAGGAATACCTCGTAACCACTTACAGGTACTATAATAGCTCACGGATTCATCCTTCGTTTCCCACCACAACTCTGGAACATTCCAGGGTGAGGTATTAAGTCAGATAAAACCCCTTAGCCACCAAACCTCTGTACTACCCTTTACTCTCTCTTTCTCTCTGCAGGTGCCATCCTGTAGGGGAAGGAAAAAAAAAGGTTCCGCGTCCAGACACCACTCCTATTCCATACTCTGACTCCCTGACAGATGGGAACCCTGACAGCTCGCCTGGGAACATCTAGTCCTTATGAATAACGGCATTGAGGCTGATTCCCTGACCTGACTGCTAAATTCGCTCACAAGAGCTAGAACCCTCTAACAACCTTTCCTGAAAAACTATGAGCCTGTGGGCTGACACTAACTTCTAGGCACCCCTATACTCTGTCCTCTCAAAGGACTAACTCTGATCCATCCTAGCCTCTATACTCTGAACTCTCCTACCTTGTCTCTGCAGACTCAGGTAGTACCATGAGTAGCTAGCCAATCCGCCCTAGATTGACATCACTAGTCAACTCTAGAACCATAAGGTCAGCTGGATTGCATCCACTACTCTCAACACACTCTGAACTGAACCGACAGACTAACTCTGCCACAGATGGATCACACTCGGGTCTACTACCCAAAGAAAACGCGCTAAGCCCAGAAGTCATCAAACCCACCCTATCAATGGCTCACAAACAACAAGGAAAGCGAAACACTAGGGTCCAAAACAAAGCATACACCTCCAAACACTTCCAAGTGAACGTACCCGACGTCACCGTGTTCGATGTGTTAGCCTCCTATGAAATCAGGGTGAAGGTCCAAGCCAAAGCTAACGGAACTTCCCTCGGGAATCGACAGAAGAAAAGACTGACACTTTTCTCTGCCTCAACTACCACCTATTCCCAGACTGACTCCTTATTCCTTCTCGAAGCTATCTTACTTACTCTAATATCCTCTGTTATTCTCACCTCAACCAATATCCTACTAAAGTCCACAAAAACATACACATCAAAAGTGTACATACCTGAAACCACTGGGTCAAATGTGGCTGCCTCCTGCTGAACAGCTCTACCCGAAAATGTCTGCTGGGACTGAGCCATCCAAGGCGCAGTAGGACACGCACGTGCTATGTGCCCTTCCTGTCCGCACGTAAAACAAGCTGTTGTCCCTGCAAGACAGACTCCCTTATGCATCCTTCCACATCTCACACACGCTAGTCGCAATCGCTTCCACAACCTACCCTTCCTAGTCCTACCCCACTCCTCTTTCTTTGACCTTCTAAGACCTCTGACCTTTTTCTTGCTAGTGCTTCCCCATTTCACTCCTTTTGAGGTAGCTGTACTCCAAGTAGAGGGATCATTCTCTTCGATACCTGAAATCTTAGAATTTTTTGTCTGAGTATCTTCTACAGACTCTTCATCCATATTTACCTGCAAACCTACCTCCCTTTTCTGCACATCCACTTCCATCTCTTTCCTATCTCCAGATACTCTCCCTAGATCCATTCCTTCCCTGCTTCCATCAAAAGACCCTTCAGACGGATCTGAATCAATCTGAGGACTACCACCACTCATCTTAG
The DNA here is from genome assembly GCF_001659605.2 of Manihot esculenta. Classification (NCBI taxonomy): domain Eukaryota; kingdom Viridiplantae; phylum Streptophyta; class Magnoliopsida; order Malpighiales; family Euphorbiaceae; genus Manihot; species Manihot esculenta. Next base: position 157,600 of record NC_035161.2, on the reverse strand, counting down.
CCCTTCTGAAAACACAAAACACAAATAGACAAATATTAGCACACAGATAGTTCATATGAAAGCCACATGAACGTACAACAAATACATGCAATCATGACATGTCACATCATCATGCAAAACAAAACTTAACACCCTAGGGGACATGATTTTACTTATTGTGCTTGCCTTTCTATGACTGAATCATCCTCTTTCCGATGTGGGATCTCAAATCTTTGAACAAAAATGCTCACACACCGTACTCATGAGGAACCTATGCTCTGATACCATCTGTAACAGCCCGGAAACCGGTACCCCTCTGTAACGGTCCAAACTGCTCGGCGCTAGGATCCAGATCGGCTTAAGGCCGCCAGAACCCGTAGCAAGCCTAACCTGAACTCCAATCATCCCATACATGATCCGACTCGACTACTAGCCTTTCAAACTTTTCTGTAAAACTACCAGACTTAACCTTAAAAACAATCAGATATACCAATCTGAAATAGCCCCCTGGGCTTACACCAGTAACTCTGTCCGTAGAGTCACGGGGCTCAAACCCGATCTTCCCTCACGGTCTGGTCTCGGGTCAAGGGAATCAAACCCTATCTTCCCTCACAGTTAAATTTCACTGGAGTTTTCGCAACACAACATGTATTAAGCCTGGTTTGACTCATTTCTCATGAAGAAACTGAAAACAGGATACATGCATACACAAGGGATAAACAATCACTAGGCAAAGCACATTCTCAACCATATCATACTGACTTACTAGCTATTACATGCCTGTACATATATCTCTTTAATTTACATCATGTCCACACTATTCTATTACACATGCAGTCCTTTAATCAACACTCTGCTGTTGCACTTTCCAGCTAACTCTGAATCTGCAAAACTGGGATTAAGGGAAAGGGATGAGCTTCTAAAGCCCAGTGAGTGGAAACACTGAAAAACAGTTCATTAATACACAATTACATGAATGTGGCACAACACAAACATTTCACATCTCGGATTTAGACATGACCTCAAAACTCCCTCTGTCGGCACCCGATTCCCGTAGGAACTCACACAGGTTTTTCACTGCCATGACAGATCGTGGGCTATTGATGTCGCCTTGGTCCAATCCCCATTATCAGTAAATAATGCAATGCACCATATTTGTGATTCTAATGCAATCACCCTAATACATAACATGGCAGTCATGATGCATGAACGATGCTAAAGGATTCCATTTTCTCAGTATAAAAGATTAAGTTTAGTTCTACTCACCTCTGTTCCTCTAGCAAAAGACGAAACTGACTCTGCAACACCTACCACTGATGACCTCCTCGATCTCTCGGGTCCAATCCTATACAAATGGACTCAAATAAGGTGTCAAACATACCCTAAACAACTCATAAACAACTCTTAAACCGCTTCCCAAAACCCCTATAAAAGCTCATAAAACAATCACAGAAAGCATGCAAAAGAAAAGCTAGACATAACACATTCGGCGGCAGGTTCGGCGGCTGAATGTCCTGTCCAGAGCCGAAACTCGCATACTTTCGGCGACCGAATCTCCACTTTCGGCTGCCAAACCCTTTCGGGGGCAAGGTTCGGGGGCCACAACACACTCCAGAGATGAAAGTCTCTAACCTTCGGCGGCACCTTCGGCGGCCGAATCCCCCAAACAGAGCCGAACCTCAAAAACACTCGGGGGCAAGCTGTGGCAGCCTAAGCCACCAAGCAAGGGGTTCGGCGGCCGAATGCTCCTTCGGCTGCCGAACCTGCGTTCTTCAAGAACTCAGCTTCTCCCAGAACCTAGCTCCTCCATCCTTTCTACCTCTCTAAACATGCATAACTCCATTCCTCAACACCTCAACACACATATACTCAAGTATATGAACAAAGGGGTCCAAACCTACCTAAAAACTCCAACACAACAACATATCATAACACAGAACATGCTTACAGCAATAAAACATCAAAACTAAACTTTAAACCTATATATGCAATTCTACCCTCAACCTCTTGAAAAGCTGTTACAAATCATTAAAACAAGTGTAAAAGCTTCTCTTACCGCCTGAAACCATAAACTGATCAACCTGAACCTAAGGATATGCACCACCTTCCCTACAAACTCTTCAAAACACCAACCTTCACTTGTTTTCACTTAAACCCTCAAAACCATAAAACAACTCATAAAATCTTTAACAAAACTAAACAAGTGACGCATGAAGGACGTGGCCTCACCTCAGGAGTGAAAGGAAATGAAATCTATCCATTTCACCGACTGGAGGCACTGAAATAGAGGGCTGGCCGACTCACCTTCGGCTGCCAAACCTGCATGCAAAACCATGCAACGTTCGGGGGCCGAACATGACCTTCGGAAGCCGAATCTATAGCACTTTCGGCGGCCGAACATTACCTTCGGCGGCCGAACATGGCAAAAGTCCCCATAGTCTTTTCTCTTCAAAACTCAACCCGCAACTCATTCAAACCCTTGAAAAACTTAAAAACATTTTAGCAAACCATTTTCTTACCCTTCTAGCCAACTCCGACATCCTCGAATTCCGCCGGATGGTCAGAATTCTGATGCCTGATCTAGCCGGGTATTACATCCACTCTATTGTGGACGCAGCCAGGAAAATGAAAGCAAGTGCCAATATTCAGAGACAGGCAAAGGCACAGGTTTCAGGTTCTAAGGCCCCCAGTACAGCGGCTTCAGGTAGTAAAAGATGGGAAAAGGCAAAAGGAACAAAGAATAAGTTCTGGAGTAAAGTCAAGTCGGGTCTGGGAATAGGTAGTGGCTCAAGCTCTGGCGCAAGCAGTCCAGTATGTAGGAGATGTGGGAGACCACACAAGGGAGCTTGTCAGTTGGGATCTTCAGCCTGCTTTAGATGTGGACAGGAAGGGCATTTTGCTCGGGAATGTCCTCAGGTGACGTTTGCACCATCCCAGCAGATGAGTTCAGGCAGTGTAGTACAGCCAGCAGCTCCAGCCGTGCCTCAGAGTAGTTGCAGAGGTAGAGGGAGAGGGGCAGCCTCTACTTCAGCAACAGGTTCCCGAGGTGGAAATCCGGTAGCCCCAGCACGGATTTTCACTGTGACACAGGAGGAGGCTAACAAGTCGAACATAGTGGTGTCAGGTAATCTCATCATAGGGTGTTCTGATGTGTATGCTTTGATGGACCCCGGTGCTTCTCATTCCTTTATTGCTTCGAGAGCCATAGAGAGATTGGGTTTGATCAGTTCTGAGTTAGAGTATCCTCTCTGGGTCAGTGGACCTAAGTGTGACCCATCAGTGGCAGTGTCAGTCTGTCGTTTCAGTCCAGTGTTCATAGAGGGTAGATGCCTTCCAGCTGACCTTGTGGTTCTAGACATGACAGATTTTGATGTCATTCTAGGGATGGATTGGTTATCTGCATATAGTGCGACTTTGGACTGTAGAGAGAAGAGAGTTAGTCTCAGAGACCAGGATGGGTCAGAGTGTGTCTTCAGAGGAGACAGGAGGGGTACACCTAGAGGTTTGATTTCAGCCCTTCAGGCTCGTCGTTTGCTTAGGAGGGGTTGTCAGGGGTTTCTAGCTCATGTGAGGGAGCTAGATAGTCTGGTTAGGGAACCAGCCACAGTACCAGTAGTTCGAGACTTTTCAGATGTGTTCCCAGATGACTTACCAGGATTACCACCTGATAGGGAGATAGAGTTTGAAATAGAATTACTGCCTGAGACCATACCTATCTCTATTCCTCCCTACAGGATGGCACCAGCAGAGTTAAAGGAGTTGAAAGAACAGTTGCAGGAGTTGGTAGATAAGGGTTTCATCCACCCTTGTACCTCACTTTGGGGTGCTCCAGTGCTCTTTGTCAGAAAGAAGGATGAATCCCTCAGACTTTGTATCGACTACAGACAGTTGAACAAGGTCACTACCAAGAATAGGTATCCACTACCTAGGATTGATGATCTATTCGACCAGCTAGCCGGAGCAGGTTGTTTTTCGAAAATAGATCTGAGATCCAGGTATCATCAGTTGAGAGTCAAAGAGGCAGATGTGCCAAAGACAGCTTTCAGGACCAGATATGGGCATTATGAGTTCTTGGTGATGCCGTTCGGGTTGACTAATGCCCCTGCAGCATTCATGGATCTCATGAATAGAGTTTTCAGTGAGTTTCTGGATCACTTTGTCATTGTTTTCATCGATGATATTTTAATGTATTCCAGAGATGCAGAGGAGCATGCCCAGCATCTGAGGATAGTTCTGCAGACACTGAGAGAACATGGTTTGTATGCCAAGTTCTCGAAGTGTGAGTTTTGGTTAAGGAGCATTTCCTTCTTGGGACATGTAGTATCAGCAGAAGGGATTGAGGTAGACCCCAAGAAGATAGAGGCTGTAGCGAACTGGCCCAGACCCACTACAGTGACTGAGATTAAAAGCTTTTTGGGACTGGCAGGTTACTACAGGAGGTTCGTTCAGGACTTCTCAAAGATAGCGGCTCCTATGACCAAATTGACTCAGAAGAACCAGAAGTTTATCTGGTCAGACCAGTGTGAAGAGAGCTTTGAGGAGCTCAAGAGGAGATTAACATCAGCACCAGTGCTAGCTCTGCCTGTTAGTAATGAGGATTTCACAGTCTGTGATGCATCTCGAGTGGGATTGGGTTGTGTTTTGATGCAGAGTGATAGGGTGATTGCTTATGCTTCTAGACAGTTAAAGAAGCACGAGTTGAATTACCCCACCCATGACCTTGAGATGGCAGCAGTTATTTTTGCACTCAAGATGTGGAGGCATTACCTCTATGGGGTGAAATGCGAGATCTTCACTGATCACAAGAGTCTACAGTACATCTTGAGCCAGAGAGAGCTGAATTTGAGGCAGAGAAGATGGGTAGAATTGCTCAGTGATTATGATTGTAAGATCCAGTATCATCCGGGTAAGGCGAATGTGGTGGCAGACGCCCTAAGCCGGAAGTCACTAGGCAGTTTATCCCATATAACAGTAGAGCGGAGACCAGTAGTGATGGAGCTTTATAAGCTCATTGAAGAAGGGTTACAACTTGAGTTGTCTAGTACGGGTGCGTTGATAGCACAGATGAGAGTGACACCTGTGTTTCTAGAGCAGATAGCTCAGAAACAGCATGAGGACCAAGAGTTGATGAAAATTGCCAGGACTGTTCAGTCAGGCAACAGTACAGAGTTCAGATTTGACAACAAAGGGATCCTTCGCTATGGAAGTCGACTTTGTGTACCAGATAGTAGCAGTCTGAAAGAAGACATTATGAGGGAAGCTTATAATGCGAGGTATAGTGTTCACCCAGGAGCCACCAAGATGTATCGGGATCTAAAAAGGGTATATTGGTGGCCAGCCATGAAGAAAGAAGTGGCGCAGTTCGTGACAGCCTGTGAAGTTTGTCAGAGGGTGAAACGAGAACATCAGAAGCCGGCTGGAATGCTTAACCCACTGCCGATTCCAAAGTGGAAGTGGGAGAACATAGCTATGGATTTTGTAGTGGGCTTACCGGCAGCATCCAATAGGATAGACTCTATATGGGTGATTGTGGACAGACTCACAAAATCTGCTCATTTCATTCCAGTTAGGAGTAACTATTCTGTGGATGAGTTGGCACAGGTATATCTGGATGAGATAGTGCGATTACATGGAGTTCCAGTGTCTATAGTCTCAGTTAGAGGACCTCAGTTCACTTCCAGGTTTTGGCGAAGTCTGCAGAGTGCAATGGGCACGAGGTTAGATTTTAGCACTGCTTTCCATCCGCAGACTGATGGACAGTCAGAGAGGACCATCCAGACTATAGAGGATATGCTCTGAATGTGTGTGTTAGACTTTAGCGGTCCTTGGAGGCAGCATCTACCTCTGGTAGAGTTTGCCTACAATAACAGCCATCATGCTAGCATAGGGATGGCTCCATATGAAGCGTTGTATGGGAGGAAGTGTAGATCACCTGTTTGCTGGGAAGAGGTAGGAGAGAAGGCTCTTGCAGGGCCAAAGTTGGTAGAGATTACCAGTAGAACAGTGCCCATGATCAGAGAGAGGATCAGAACAGCTCAGAGTAGACAGAAAAGCTATGCAGACGTATGCAGGAAACTGTTAGAGTTCCAGGAGGGTAATTGGGTATTGCTAAAAGTGTCTCCACTGAAAGGAGTGGTTCGTTTTGGGAAGAAGGGTAAGTTAGCTCCACGGTACATTGGACCCTTTGAGATTTTACAGAGGATCGGAAATGTGTCGTATAAACTGGATTTACCTACTTCTATGGCGAGAATTCACCCGGTATTTCATGTTCCTATGCTACGGCAGTTTGTGTCAGATCCGAATCAAGTTCTTAGTGCGCCTGATGTGGAGGTCCTTGGAAATCTCACCTATATAGAACAGCCAGTGCGGATTCTTGACACACAGATCAAACAACTAAGAAATAAGGAGATTCTGATGGTGAAAGTTCTGTGGAACCACCATAATCTCGAAGAGTGCACCTGGGAGACGCGGAAGTCTATGCTCCAGCAATATCCATATCTGTTTTGAGGTTAGTTTCCTCCTTTTTATGTGTTAGTTATTTGTTTTCGGCACATTCGGGGACGAATGTTCTTAAGGGGGGGAGAATGTAATACCCGGCTAGAGTCCGGCATCGGAATTCTACTTTCCGGTGGAGTCCAGGATGCCGAAAGTCTCTAGACGGGTTAGATTTATGTTTTTCTACCATGTTTTGATATGTTCATAAGTTTGAATGCATAAGGAAATGAGTTTTTGAGTGAAATGAACCAAGGCAGAAAAGCCAAGTTCGGCCGCCGAAGGTGAGGTTCGGCCGCCGAACATGCATGGCTTTCGGTTTCATGATAGGCCGCCAAAGGTGGTCTGGCCAGCCACCTATAAAAGGCCCTCAATCGGTTGAACGGATAAGGCACGCTGATTCCTTTCAATTTCTGAGGCGAGACTCTGTCCTTCTTGAGTTTTTTTCATGTTTTCATTACATCATGCAAAGATTTGATTGATTTTTATGTTTATTTGAAGGTTTTGAGTTAGAAACTTGAATTTTGAAGTTTGAAGAGTTTTGAAGGAGAGTTGCTCCAAAACTCCACGTTAGGATCGTTCATCTTCTTGGTTTCAAGAGGTAAGTGAAGATCCTGAGCTTGTTTGTATGTTTTCATGAGGTTTTGGGGGAGAGTTGCATGAATAGGGTTATTTGTGAGGTTTTGAGGAGTTTGTGAGTAAAGCTTGTATATGTGTTGTATGTGTTATGTGTTTGGGGTTTTAAGGAAGTTTCTGACCCCTTTGAGCATATACTTGGGTGTATGCATGTTGAGGAATGGAGGTGGTTGAGATTGGGATGGTTTTGTGTTTTTGGCGAGAGGCAGAGCAAGTTTCTGCCTTGCTGATGAACTCAGGTTCGGCAGCCGAAGGTACATTCGGCCGTCGAACCCCTGAGGAGGTGGCTTCGGCTGCCCAAGCTTGCCCCCGAGCCTTTGGACTTTCGGCTCTAGAGAGGAGTTTCGGTCGCCGAAGGTGCCGCCGAAGGGTAGAGACTTTCATCTCTGGAGTGCCTTTCAGCCTCCGAAACTTGCCCCCGAAAGGGTTCGGTTGCCGAAAGTAGAGATTCGGCCACCGAAGGTGCATGAGTTTCGTCTCTGGAGAGGACTTTCGGCCGCCGAACTTGCCGCCGAACGTGTCCTATCCAGCCTTCCTTTGCATGCTTTGCGTGGATGATTAGAGTGAGTTTAAGGGGATTCTTGGGGAGTGTATTAGAGTTGGTCTTGAGTTTGTTTGGTCCCTCATTTGAGTTTATCTGTGCCTACACAGACCAGAGGAACCAGAGAGAGCAGTAGTGAGTACTGCTCCAGCGTTTTCAGAGCATGCAGAGTCAGTCCAGATAGCCAGAGGTGAGTGGAACTAAACTTATTTCTTTTACTTGAGAAATGAAATGCTTTTAGCATCATTCATACATCATGAGTATGCAGTAGGTTGTTTGCATTAGAATCCACGAATATGTTGCATTGCATAGTTATTTGTTGATGTGGGTGAATGCTGAATGATCCAATAGTTCCAGACAGGAAGTCCAGGACCCCATTCTACGGCCTGGCAGGTATAGGAAAGTCCATGACCCCATTCTACGCCCTGGCAAATGGTAAGTACAGGTGTTATATACACATATACATATACAAGACAGGAATACCAGGACCCTAGTCTACGGCCTGGCACGGTTTACTGGGACTATGTGGTGACGGGTTTACCCTTGATGTAGATTGTATGTGTTATGATGCATTCCATAAGATCATGTTTTAATGATATATTTTACTGTTCTACTCACTGGGCTATAGAGCTCATCCCACTCCCTTAACCCCAGTCTTGCAGGTTTAGTGTACAGTGTACAGGGAAAATCCAGTAGAGTACAGGAAGAGAGAAGAGTTTTGTAATAGCTTAGAGTGGACATGTAATATTAAAGAGATGTACTAGTTGTGTTTAAAGTTGTGCTTGACTTAGTTATGTAGTGTTATAAATCTTGTATTATGTACATGATCTGTATATGTAAATGTTTGAGAGAGTATGTGAAAAACTAGGCTTAACAGGTATGAGTTAACCCATCTAGAGCCAGCTCTAGTCAGGGGTACAGAGTACAGAGTACAGAGTACAGAGTACAGAGATAGTGCATGCACAGGTTAAGCCTTGGTTCAGACCAGAGTTTTTATTTTCACAGAAAATGTATGATCATGTATGAGACTTACAGGTACACAGAGAGTATAGCAGGCTTGCTACGGGTTCTGGCGGCTTTAAGCCGACCTGAATCCTAGCGCCGGTGACGGTCCATTTTGGGGTCGTTACACCATGAGCTAAAGGAACAGCCATATATTGAAAGAATTAAAGAAGAAAAGTTTAGGGTTCCATATACATCAAGCTTGAAAATCAAAGGTGAGCTTAGAAATGTGAAGGAAATGGCATCTTCTCATTTCTTCATGCATGAATTTGAATTATAAAGCTTTAATTTACAATTTATTCAATCCTTTCCTAAGACATAAATCTACCTAGGTGAAATAACATCAAAGGGGAAGGAGATAGCTAGAGATTAGAAAAGGAAAAGAAAAGAAGAAATTCAAGAAAGGTTTGGTGTTTATTTGATTTTCTGTTTTCCTTGACTTTTCTCATGGACATATGAAGTTGGAGATTGATTTTACTTGCTGTAAATGTTGCTTTGATTGTATAAATATGTTATATGAATGTTAAAATGGTGTTTGAAAGGCTTAGAGTAAAGAAACTTAACATGAGAGCTAAAAGTGCAAATCTAGCAGAATAGGTTTGAATAGGGCAGCTTGTGTTAACAAGTTCATAACTTATTGTGCATTTATTGAAATTAGGCCTAAGATATATCAAATGAAAGCTGAGAAAAAGATCTAAAACTTTTATGAATCGATCAAATTCTGAATCTATAGGTAAAATGATAAAAATTTCAAGTAAACTTAAACTGGACACAGAGTTAGTGCATCCGGGATAGTGTGTATTAATTATACCATAACTAATTATGTACTCAGTGAAATTTATTAAGACTAGTGACAAATAAATCTTAAGAAGTATACCTAAAATTTTATAGAAGATACTTAAGCTTGAATATGTATGAAAATGCATAAATTTGATATGTTTTATAATACTATAAACAAGTACCAATACTGGACTGATTAAGACCTTATTGAGCAGCTTGTAAATAAAAATTCATAACTTGAGCTAGAGTAGTCAGATTTACATGAACTATAACTTGTTAGAAAGATAAGACAAAAATATACATTTTTTATGAAGAAATTGAAGTTAAATTATAACTCTAAACTGCTTGAAATATTTATGCAATACATGGCAGAATGCAGTTTTCTCAAATTGGAATGTTATGTTGACAAAGTCTTGCACTATTTGCCATGAGTTTCTCATCATGTTAACTTTGACACATGATTTATTATGTTGGAAATGAATTCAAATAGCTCCAAATGATATGCATTTACACTGAATTGATGATACTCGGATATATTATACTTAGTTTATTTTCACGCATTTATCTTACGGACTTGTTCACACTTATGGAGATGATCATTTTTATGAGCTCTTTCTGCGTGTGCTGCTCCCTCGAACTTGTCCGGGCTGCCAGCTCAGACACTTTATTACTGGGATTTTTCAGGAGTTTCTTGCCAATGAGCCTATCAATGTTACGAGCTTGGTTTTTGTACTTAGCCTACTTTTATCACAAATGCTCATGAGCTCGGATACTGTTTGTTATTTTTGGCTTATTTCATGATATGATTTAAAGTCTGCAACTCATTTGATCTGAGAGCCTGGTTACTTTTTTATCCCGAGATCATTTTTGTGCGTGTTAGGCTGTGAGCTCGTCCGAGCTGTGAATTCGACCATTTTTTGTGTTTTGGTTATTTTTGCACGTTTAAGGCCTGTGGGCCCATTTGAATGGGGAGCTCGATTTTCTATTATTTTTCATACTTAGCTTATTTTGTCAAGTTCTCATATGTCATGAGTTCATCCGAACTGTGGGCTTGGTTCTTTATTTTTGCTTAGGCTTTTTTCATGTGCCTATGGCCTGTGAGCCTGTCCGTGCTATAAGCTTGGGAGTTCGGAATTTTGTTTCCTACACTTAGGTGCCCTGAGCTCTTTTGTGAGGTGGATCTCAATTTCCTACTTATGCGCTGAGCCTTATATGGGCTATGTTTTGGTCTGATTGTTTGCTTGTTTAGCTTTGGTTTTTCATTTGAGGTGGGGCTCAAGGCCTTTATTTCTCCTTTGTTGACCTTTATGCTCTCAGCCGGTTTCGTGGCACCGGTGGTCCTTTTTCGAGACCGGTCACCCGCCTCACTGAGGGTTCCTTCCTCTCAGCCGATTTTGTGGTGCTGGCAGTCATTTTCCAATACCAGTCACCTACCTCATTGAGGGCTTCTTCCTTCTCAGCTCGGTTTTGTGGTGCCGGCAGTCATTTTCTGAGACCAATCACCTGCCTCACTAAGGACTTCTCCTTCTCAGCTCGGTTTTGTGGTGCCGGTGGTCATTTCTCGAGATCAGTCACCTACTTCACTGAGGAGTTCTCATTCTCAGCTCAGTTTTAAGGTGTCGGCGGTCATTTTTTGAGCCGAGCACTACCTTATTGAGGACTTCTATACCTATTTTGGGAATACTCAAGATATAGGGAACAAAGGCAGCATTTCTCATTTATATGAAGTACAAATTTTTACATTGCACATTCTTATAAGGAAAATACCTCTTCAGGCACTAGATATTCCACGTGTGAGGCTTCGAGTTTCCTTTCAGGTCTTCAATTCAGTATACCCCAGGCTTGACAACTTTGGTTATCCTGAAGGGACCTTTCCACGTTGGTGCCAATTTTCCCACTACTGCTCTCTTTCCCGTCACCTCCAGTCTTCTTAGGGCCAGGTCTCCAACTTTCAGGCTCTTTTCCCTAACCTTCTAGTTGTAGTAACGGGCTGCCTTTTACTGATAAGCAGCGGTGCATACTTGAGCTGCCTCTCTGATTTCCTCTAGGGCGCCGAGGTTGCTTCTTAGCTTCTCCCCGTTGGTGTCCTCATTGCTGAATTGGACACGGTGAGAAAGGATCTGTAGTTCTACAGAGTCTACCGCCTCGGTGTTGAATGCCAATGCGAATGGTGTTTCCTTCGTCGGCATCTGAGGGGTAGTCTGGAACTCCCATAGGATGCTGTTGAGCTCGGCCACCCAATTCTTCTTCCCTCCATCCAGCCACTTCTTCAGTCCTTGAAGGATTGCTCGGTTTGTTACTTCCGTCTGGCCATTTGTTTGGGTGTGGGGTACCGAGGAGAACTTATACCAGATGCCCATGTTCTTCGTGAAATCCCTGAAGGACTTGCAGTCAAATTGCTTGCCATTATCGGATATAAGTGTCCTAGGTATCCCAAATCTGCAGATGATGTTGCCCCAGACGAAGTCTATCACCTTGCATGCTGTAATGGTGGGCACGGCCTCAGCCTCAAGCCACTTGGAGAAGTACTCCGCCGCTACTATCACAAATCTCTTCTATCCTATGGTTTTAGGGAAAGGGCCTAGGATGTCTCTTCCTCAGTGTGAGAATGGCCAAAGGCTGGATATGCTAGACTATGGTGTGGTCGGGCTGTTTGTAACACCCCTTACCCTATCAAGTGTAGATAAAGCAAGGTCTGTCACAAACTATACCTTTTAGAGATATTCAGACTAAACAATTTCCTTTATCTGTAAATATCAAGTTTTAGATAGTCCAAGTAAATTGTACCTGATATGTAACCTCAAATATATATAGCATGTATCGGTAGCAGTACTGCGAACTCTATATGATTATATGGCATGCCATACCCTTAAACTAACCTCGACTCCTATTACGTTTACCAGGGCCAAGTATCATTAATTTAGTGTAAATGCATATCATTTGAAGCTATTTGAATTCATTTCTAGAATATATAATTCATATGTCAAAGTTAACAAGATAAGAAATGCGTGGCAAATGGTACAAAACTTTGTCAACAAAGCATTCCAATTTGGGAAAACTGCATTCAACCATATATTTCATAAACTTTTCAAATAGTTTAGAGTTACAATTTGACTTCAGTTTCTTCATAAAAAATGTACATCTATGACTTATCTTTCCAACAAGGTATAATTCATGTAATTCTGATCACCCTCGCTTAAGTTATGAATTTTTCTTTACAAGCTGCTCAATAAAGTCTTAATCAGTCCAATATTGGTACTTATTTATAGTATCATAAAACTTATCAGATTCATATATTTCCATACAAATTCAAGCTTAAGTGTCTTCTAAAAAGTTTTAGATATAAGTTTTAGAATTCCTTTGGCACTGGTCTTAATAAATTTCACTGGGTACATAATTAGTTATGGTACAAGAAATACACCCTGTTCCGAATGCACTACCACTGTGTCCAGATCTTTGTCTCAGATTTCATTTGATATATCTTAGGCCTAATGGCAATAAATACACAATAAGTTATGAAGTTGTTAATACAAGCTGCCCTGTTACAACCTATTCTGCCAGGTTTACACTTGTAGCTCTCATGTTAAATTTCTTTACTCTAAACCTTTCAAATATCATTTTAACATTTATATAACATATTTATACAATCAAAGCAACATTTCCAGCAAGTAAAATCAACTCCTAATTTCACTCTTGTTCATGGCAGAATCAAAGGAAAATAGAAAATCATACAAACACCAAACCTTTCTTGAATTCCTCTTCCTTTTCCACTTCTACTCTCTAGCTATCTCCTTTCCCTTGGATGTTCCTTTACCTAGGTCAATTTATATCTTAGGGAATGATTGAATAAATTGTAAATTAAAGCTTTATAATTCAAATTCATGCATGAAGAAATGAGAAGATGCCATTTCCTACACATTTCTAAGCTCACCTTTGATTTTCAAGCTTGATGTATATAGAACCCTAAAATTTTCTTCTTCACTTATTTCAATATATGGCTGTTCCTTTAGCTATTGATCTTAGGGAAAATTTTTGTTAAAGAAAGAAGTTGATTGGGTGAGATTTTGGCTTAGCTTTGGTGGGAGAAAGAAAAGCAATTCTTTTTCCTTGAAAATGGAGTGACCTACGGCAATGAAATGGTGGAGAAGACAACCCACCTTGTTTTAACTTTGCTTTGTCATTCTTTCATACATAGTTAGGTGACACATGGTGGGTAAACTTAATTTTATCTTTTAACTTTCCATATTCACACTTTAACCTACTTAACTTTTTACCATGTTTCAATTTAGTTTTCAAACTTTTAATAATCATAGATTGACCTACTAAATTATGCTTTTAGCATTTATAAGTCATTTTCACTTAAGCAAGCATGACAGATTTAACCAAGCACCTCAAGCAAGCACTCGGGAAACCCTAAGCACCTTCCGAAAGTGACTCGTTCTCGACTTGCTACTCACACTGTCTATTTTATTTCTGGATACGTCCGTTTCTTTATTTGCGTTTTCTATGATTCAGTTATTAGCAGCTTAGAGTTAAGCTAGCACCTCCCCTAATGCCACTTACTCTGTAGTGAATTAGCCTAACCCATACATAGTGATGTCACTACTCTAGCTATGGGTATGAGGATGTTACACTGTTGATGGCATTAGCAAATCTTTGGCATATGTTGCAACTTCTAACGAATTCTTCTGCTTCTTTTTTTACCTTGGGCCAGTAGTACCCTTGCCTGAAAATTTTGTTTGCCAACATGCTAGCTCCTTCATGTGCTTCACAGATTCCTTGGTGTGTCTCCTCAATTACCCTGGCTACTTCTTTAGGACCCACACATCTGAGCCATGGGCTGAATTTTCTCCTTCGGTATAAGGTTCCTCTTACCGCCTGATAATTGGCTACCTGGGCTGCAACTCTTCTTGCTTCCGTTTTATCCTCAGGTAGCTTCCCAGTCTCTAGATCCTCAATTTGCATTATGGTGGTGGGCTTCTCGAAGGTGGGGACATTTATGTACTGTATGTACACCTCATTTGGGAGTTGTTCCAATTCTTTCTCGGATAACTAGCTAAGTAGATATGCTTCTTCATTCTCCTCTCTGGGTATCCTCAGATATTGTACAACAATTCCCCTTTTGCTGAGCTCAGCTTCCACATCTCGTACCTTGGCTAGGTATTTCTGCATGACGGGGTCCCTTGCTTGGTATGCCCCAGTTATTGATTTATTACTAGCTGGGATTTACTGCTTATTTTGAGGTCGGTTGCCCTACTTCCGACGCTATCAACATTCCATTTATGAGGGCTTCGTATTCTACCATGTTATTAGAGGCTGTAAACTCTAGGAGTAGGGTGTAGTAGATCTTGAATCTCTCTGGGGCCTTCAGAAGTATTCCAGCTGCACTGCTGATAGAGCATATTTTAGTCCACATTATCATGACCTTATTGGTAACCCTTTGCTCTGTTCTTACTGTTCTGTATTGAAGGAGCACTCAGCTATGAAGTCAGCCAGGACCTGGGCTTTGATGGTTGTCCGAGGTCGGTATTCAAGGCTGTATGGGCTAATTTCGACAGACCAGGCAAGCATCCATCTTGAGGTTTCAAGTTTGTGTAGGATTTTCTTTAGGGGCTGATCTATCATCACAACTCCCTGGTGGCTTTCAAGGTATACTCTGAATTTCCTCACCGCCAACAATAAGGCAAACACTAGCTTCTCTATGTTCATGTACCTGACCTCGACATCTTTGAGCACCTTGCTAACATAAGAGATTGGCTTCTAATCTCCTCCTTCTCTCACCAGTACAGCACTTATGGCTTGTTGTGAGGCTGGTAGATATATAAAGAGTTCTTCCCTGGCTAGTGGGCTGCTGAGCACATGCGGTGAACTGAGGTATTACTTGTGGTTTTTGAAGGCCTCTTGGCAATCCTCTGTCCATTTGAAGTTTGGGACTTTCCTTAGCTTTTTGAAGAATGGCAAGCACTGTTTCGCTGACTTTGACATGAATCGGTTGAGTGCTACCACCCTTCTTATGAGCTTCTGTACATCCCTTACACAGGTCGGCTCCGGCATCCTCAATATGGCTTCCACATTCTCCGGGTTTGGCTCAATGCCCTTCCCACTAACCATGTAGCCCATGAACTTTCCTCCTCTGATAAAGAAAGCTCACTTCACCAGAATCAGCCTCATTCTATACTGTTCTAGCACCCTAAATACTTCCTTCAGGTCGGCCAAGTGCTATTGGAAGGTCTAGCTTTTTACCACCATGTCATCCACATACACTTCTACGTTTCTCCCTATCTGACCCTTGAAGATTTTATTCATTATTTGTTGATATGTTGCCCCTGAATTTTTCAGTTCGAAGGGCATGGCCTTATAGCAAGTAGGTCCCATCTTTGGTTATTAACGAGGTCTTCTCTTCATTCGACCTGTCCATAGGAATTTGATGATAACCAGACATAGCATCAAGGGACGACATGTAATCAAAACCGGCCATAGAATCGACCGTTTTATTAATGTCGGGAAGGGGATAACAATATTTGGGGTAAGCCTGGTTCAGGTCGATGAAGTCTATACACATTTGGTACTTGCCATTGGCTTTTTTAACTAACACAGGGTTTGCTAACCACTGTGGATACATCACTTCCCTAATGAACTCAGCCGCCTCTAATTTTTGAACTTCTTCTCGAGTGGCTTATTGTTTCTCCTTCTCGCACACTCTTTTCTTCTGCTTTATTGGCTTTGCTTTAAGGAGGACATTGAGCTTGTGGGTCATCACCTCGAGGTCTATTCCTGGCATGTCAGAAGGCTTCCAGGCAAAGCTTGAGGCATGCCCTCTGATAAGAGCCATCATTGCTTCTTTCTGGTCTCTGTCAAGGCTCGCGTTGAGGCTAAAGTCTTTGTTAGCTTCTTCCTCAGATAATGGAAATGTCTCTAGCTCATCAACGGGCTCCGTCCTAGCCTCCTCCTTTTCATCTCGAACCTCCATGACCTTTAGATTCACCTCTTCAAACGTCGTGCCTAATTCTACCACCATGGCTAGATACACTGCCCGAGCTTCCTCCTGTCGTCCCCGGACTACCCCCACCCCTGCCTCGGTTGGAAACTTCATGGTCATGTACCTGATGCTGGTTACTGCTTCAAAATCAAACAGTACTAGCCTTCCTAGAATTGCATTATAGCTTAATGGGAGCTTCACCACCAAAAAGATCGCATAGTGAGTGCATGATAGGGGTGATTCTCCCAACGTCAGGGCCACCTTCACCTTCCCTTCTGACAGGAGCGGTTGTCGAAGCCGGTCAAAAATAACCTTCTTGGTTACCTACAAATACAACTGTAGACAGTGGTGAAGGATCGTATCCACAGAGAATTGATTACCTATTTATTTATCTTAATCAAGTGAAAGCAAGTGATTGCAAATAGAACAAAAGTAAAGTGCAAGGAAAGTAAAAAGGGGGGTTTTGAGATGATTTGATTAACAACTAATGAAAGTAATTAAAACAGCAAGTAATAAAAATAAAAGAGGAAATTAATAAGAGAAAGGTCTAGTTGAAGATATGGATCCACTTTGGTTGTTTGGGTTGATCATTGAAACATGGTTATCTTGATTAACTCAATAGGTTGGTTATGGGGGTGGAAGACGCTTCTCACCACCATGTCTTTCCTTATGAACAAATTGATTAGGGAACGTCCTCTAACCAATTACTAATCAACAAATTGCCAAGGAACGTCCTTGGGTCATAGGCATCAAAACAATTGCCAATTGCATGAAGAACAAGAAAGATCCAAATCCTAACTACTCAAACGCATGAGATGTTGCTAGATCATGCAATTTCTTGGTTTTTTACACCAAGTGTTCTTAGATCAGAATATTTTCAGCAATTACGGACTAACAAATATCCTAATCAATAATTAATTAACTTTGCAATCAAGAATCAAGTGGCCAATTTGATCAAAACAACAAAGCAATCTTTAGAATTAAGCACAATTGCATGAATATTGAATAAACCAAAATCAAACACTTTATGTTCAGATCTCACAACCTTTTAAACAACCTTAGTTTCAACCAAACTTCAACTAGAAAGAGGGTTTCAGCCACTCATGGCTGAACCAAAACAGAAAATTAAAGAAAAGAAGAAAGAAGAACCGAAATTGAGGGGAGAAGCCCCTTGGAGTGTGGCTGCCCTTGCTTGGCCGAATTTGGAGATTTGAATTGTGTCTCTTCTTGTGTTCTTGAGGCCTTTAAATAGGTGTTGAGAGGCTGCCTATTTCCTTTTTAGTATCCATGAGTCTTTTGGAGACTTCCCAAAGTGCCCTTGGTGAGTTATGTGCCTTCTTTGTGTATGGGTGAAAGCAAAAACGTGGAGCATGCAAGTGGGGGCTCTTTAGTCTTTTAATTGCTGTCCAAGATCTTCAAGATACTGCCCAAGGTGTGTCCAAGAGGCTGCCCACGTTTTTGGAGTGTGCCCATTCACTAAAGAGGAAGGTGGAGTCTTTTATGGAAACTTGAATGTGCATGGCATAAAGTGGGAAACATGTGATCTTGAGATTTGGCTTCCTTAATGAGTGGGATCTTGAAATCCAATATCTGAATATGAATCTTGGAGATTTGAATTTCAAAATACTTTCCTTCTTTGGCTCTTCAATTATGGCAGCTTGAGATGTGGCTTCTAGAATAAGGAAAAGGCAACTTGGTGATTTGAAATTTGAATTTCAAATTGCTTTGGCTGAATGTTCTTTCCTTCTTTGCCACTTTCCTTATTTAGAACTTTCCATATTTAGCTTGACATGATTTCAACTTTGCAGGCTTGCTCTCTTTTGCTCCAAATAAGGCAGTTTTAGGGGTATTTTCTCCAAAGTGTCCTTTTACACCATTTTCTGCAAAATAATATTAAAAGCACTAAATTAAGGAGAAATCATGTAAATATTTATCAATAATATTAATATAAAATGGACTAAATTATGCTCTATCAAATACCCCCACACTTAAGCTTTTGCTTGTCCTCAAGCAAATGAACATAGTCAAATAAGCTTTCTTTGCTCTAGATCCTTATTTCCACTTAAGCTCATACTCTAGACCCCTATTTTGAAGCATTGCAGTGAAGAATATATGCATGAAGATTACTTACCTCTTTTCCTTGTTTCCCTTTGCTTACCATGGCTAGGATTGGTTTTCCTCAAGAGAGACATGCACATTAATTTGTTAAGACTTTTTCTAGCTTTTGGATTGACTTGCCCTTACCTTGAAGTACTTTATTCAGGCTTTTGCACTTTAGATTTTTGCTTGGAAAGGTTACCAACCTATTTTTGATTTGAAGGTTTAGATTTTCAGTTGTTCACCTATCCAAGTGGCTACTAGTCTTGTTCATAGTCTTTTGACCATTGGAACAACTTTTGAATTGTGCTTTTGAGGTCTTTGCCTTTGCTGAATTTTCTTTCTCTCAATGATTTGGGCAAATCAACACCAATTGCTAAATCAAGTCACATTAAGTTCATTCACACAATTTCAATTTATTCTCAATCGATTGAGGGTCATCAATATATTTTTCACCATGGCAAACTCAAAGATTCAATTCAAAAGGCAATTCTCAAACATGAATATAACTCACTGCAATTGATTCAACATAAGTTTAAAGAGTTATCACATCAATGGGGTCATGGCAGGAAAAACTCATCCAACATAGTTCATCAGTTGAGTAGAGCAAAACAAAAAGAAAGAAGAAGGTTGTGGTTGTGTGTGTGTTATTGAAAGCATAAAAATAACAAAAATGAAAAATTTTTGCCTAATGCAAGCAAACTAAAGATTAAAGCGAAAATAAACTTAAAAGTAAAAATTCAGAGATATGCACCCCCACACTTAAATCATGCATTGTCCTCAATGTATAAGAAACATAAAAGAACAAAGGAAACTGAGTACTTCCCTGGGTGTGGTGTGCATGGTGCGATCCTCTTGATCAAGGCTCAAGTAATTGGGGAAGGGAAAAGAGTCCCAATTGCATTGAGCAAAAAGTGTAGCGCTCCTTTTGATTTGGTCATGAACCATCCTATTTTCTCCATGTACTCATGAAGTAACATGATTAGCTTCTCCTCTTTTAGATGAGGTGTGCCTCTAGCCTTTATGTTTGTACTTTGGAGATGATTGGGCAGAACTTTGAATTCCAATTCATGTTTCTCCATGTGTAGCTGCAATTTAGTACTAAAATCTGGCAAAACAAACTCTACCTTATCCGGGGGTTTGGGAAGACATTGATCTGCATGCTCCTTTGGTTTTGGCTCTTGCAACGCCATTTGTTCCTTGTGAGCATGGGCTGTTTGCATTGGATGAATTGTGTAATTGGGTTCAGTATCCTCCTTTTGCATAGGACCTAACTGAAGTGGAAGACTGATCTGTGTTGGAATCTGTGGAACAAGGTTCGGCGGCCGAAGGACGTCTTGCTCAATGTGTTCCTGAGGTGGTGCAACAGAATCTGGTGTTTGAAGGGCAGTAGGGTTCGGCGGCCGAAAGTTGTCCATGTTCGGTGGGCGAATGTCTTCTGTTTGCACAACCTCAATCTGCTGGATGCTGCATGAATCATTGGTTAGAATATCATCTTTTATATCAAAATTATCTCTACTCAAACAATCAATGATATTTGAATTATCAACGAGTTCTGTTTGATCCGTTTGTTTGGACAAACAGTATTCTGGTTGTGTCTCTTCAGCAGCTTGTTCTTGAATTTGCCAACTTTCATCTTCATCCTCCATATCTTGAAGTACTTGCTCTCTTCTTAACATGTTTGCTTTTAATGATTTGTTCAATTGATCCTGTTGCTGTTGGATACTCTGCAGAGTCTTCATAATCTCATCAGGATTGGAACTTTGAGGTTCTGGTTGGGCTTGATATCCTTGATAATCCTGGTAGTTGTTAGCTTTTGTATAACTGAAGTCTGGATAGTCTCTCCAACCTGGATTGTATGTGTTATAGTAGGGATCATGTCTTGGCTGTCCATAGGGTCCTTCAAATGCAAGTGCTTGTTGGGCCATTTGATCTACTTCGTGTTGGATACGTTGCAAAGCCTTTAATTTCTCATAAAGATCAGTATTGAAACCTTGAGGTTTTGGTTGGGCTTGTTCAGCTTGGCCTATAACAAGAATTCTCACAGCAGAGATTAGTTTAGAAAGTTGAGAACAGCGAACAGATGTACTGACCTCAGCCATGATTCTGATCTGTGATGGTGATTGTGCCTTTGGTGAATTTCTCTTTATTTTTTTTTTTATGTTCAGATATGGTCCTGAAAGACAATAAACAAGTGAAATCAATTCCCCGGCAACGGCGCCAATTTTTGACAGGAGCGGTTGTCGAAGCCAGTCAAAAATAACCTTCTTGGTTACCTACAAATACAACTGTAGACAGTGGTGAAGGATCGTATCCACAGAGAATTGATTACCTATTTATTTATCTTAATCAAGTGAAAGCAAGTGATTGCAAATAGAACAAAAGTAAAGTGCAAGGAAAGTAAAAAGGGGGGTTTTGAGATGATTTGATTAACAACTAATGAAAGTAATTAAAACAGCAAGTAATAAAAATAAAAGAGGAAATTAATAAGAGAAAGGTCTAGTTGAAGATATGGATCCACTTTGGTTGTTTGGGTTGATCATTGAAACATGGTTATCTTGATTAACTCAATAGGTTGGTTATGGGGGTGGAAGACGCTTCTCACCACCATGTCTTTCCTTATGAACAAATTGATTAGGGAACGTCCTCTAACCAATTACTAATCAACAAATTGCCAAGGAACGTCCTTGGGCCATAGGCATCAAAACAATTGCCAATTGCATGAAGAACAAGAAAGATCCAAATCCTAACTACTCAAACGCATGAGATGTTGCTAGATCATGCAATTTCTTGGTTTTTTACACCAAGTGTTCTTAGATCAGAATATTTTCAGCAATTACGGACTAACAAATATCCTAATCAACAATTAATTAACTTTGCAATCAAGAATCAAGTGGCCAATTTGATCAAAACAACAAAGCAATCTTTAGAATTAAGCACAATTGCATGAATATTGAATAAACCAAAATCAAACACTTTATGTTCAGATCTCACAACCTTTTAAACAACCTTAGTTTCAACCAAACTTCAACTAGAAAGAGGGTTTCAGCCACTCATGGCTGAACCAAAACAGAAAATTAAAGAAAAGAAGAAAGAAGAACCGAAATTGAGGGGAGAAGCCCCTTGGAGTGTGGCTGCCCTTGCTTGGCCGAATTTGGAGATTTGAATTGTGTCTCTTCTTGTGTTCTTGAGGCCTTTAAATAGGTGTTGAGAGGCTGCCTATTTCCTTTTTAGTATCCATGAGTCTTTTGGAGACTTCCCAAAGTGCCCTTGGTGAGTTATGTGCCTTCTTTGTGTATGGGTGAAAGCAAAAACGTGGAGCATGCAAGTGGGGGCTCTTTAGTCTTTTAATTGCTGTCCAAGATCTTCAAGATACTGCCCAAGGTGTGTCCAAGAGGCTGTCCACGTTTTTGGAGTGTGCCCATTCACTAAAGAGGAAGGTGGAGTCTTTTATGGAAACTTGAATGTGCATGGCATAAAGTGGGAAACATGTGATCTTGAGATTTGGCTTCCTTAATGAGTGGGATCTTGAAATCCAATATCTGAATATGAATCTTGGAGATTTGAATTTCAAAATACTTTCCTTCTTTGGCTCTTCAATTATGGCAGCTTGAGATGTGGCTTCTAGAATAAGGAAAAGGCAACTTGGTGATTTGAAATTTGAATTTCAAATTGCTTTGGCTGAATGTTCTTTCCTTCTTTGCCACTTTCCTTATTTAGAACTTTCCATATTTAGCTTGACATGATTTCAACTTTGCAGGCTTGCTCTCTTTTGCTCCAAATAAGGCAGTTTTAGGGGTATTTTCTCCAAAGTGTCCTTTTACACCATTTTCTGCAAAATAATATTAAAAGCACTAAATTAAGGAGAAATCATGTAAATATTTATCAATAATATTAATATAAAATGGACTAAATTATGCTCTATCACCTTCTACTGCCACTGGAGTTCCCCTTATCCCCTTGACCGGGGCTTGATCTCTCACCAGCTGCTCCTCTGGTATGTTCATATGCTGAAAGACTCTATAAGGCAACAGGTTCACTTTACTTCCATCGTCTACCAGGATCTTGCAGACCTTGAAGTTATGAATGACGACCTCAATGACTAAGGCGTCATCGTGGGGCATCTGGATCCCGTGAGCATCTTCAGTAAAAGAGATGGTCATAGGGGAGTGCTCTACTATCTACAGGACTTCATTACTGCTCCCCTCTGCATTTAGGCTTCTCTTCTTCCCTCTCCTGCTCATCCGACCTCCAGTTCCTCCCACGATCATGTTAATGGTTCCACGAGTCGTCATTCATTGGCCCTGCTCCTAGTCTATGGGGTCTCTCCGCCACTGCGTTCTGCTGGGGCCTCTCTCCTTCTAGTTTTTTCACGAAGTTCCGGAGGTGCCCCCTCTTGATCAGTCTTTCTATTTCATTGATTAGTTGGTTGCAGCTATTGGTATTACGGCCGTGTGTCTGGTGGTATTGGCAGTATTTATCTGGATTCCTCTGGCTGGCATCAGCTCTCATGGGCTTAGGCCATTGGATGAAGTCTTTGTCTTGTACCGCCAGAAGCACTTCGTCTCTAGATGCGTTCAGAGGAGTGATTGCCTCAGGGATCTGGGGCTGATATGCCCTCTATTCTCTCCTATCCTAGGGCTACCTGTTCATCTCAGGCCCCTGATTCTGCTTTCTTTCTTGCCTTTCAGGTCTTCTCTCCTCTGTGACCTTTCCCCTCTCTCTAGCCTCCCTGGCAAACCTGCTGGTAGTTAAGGCATCATCTTGCCTTATGTACTTCTCTTCTCTCTTCATCACCTCTGCTAGGGTGGTGGGCAGCTTCCTGCATAGCGACCCAAAAAACTCAAGGGATGTAGTCCCCTTTTGCATGGCCCTCCACTGCTATTACCTCATTTAGCTCAGGGATTTGCAGAGCTTCCGAGTTGAACCGGGCCATATATTCTCTCAGAGATTCATTCCTCCTTTGTCAGACCATCTCCAAGTAGCTGGTCTTCCTCTCAGCCAAGACCCCTACAATGAATCGGCTGATGGATATGTTGGCTAGGTCTGTAAAGCTCTTAATGCTCCCTACCTCTAGGCTATTAAACCACACCCTAGCTAGTCTTATGAGGATGGTGGGGAAAACATTACACATTAGGGCGTCCGAGAGAGTTTGGAGCTCCATGAATGTCTTATAGTTCAGGATGTGCTCCCAGGGGTTTCCTGCACCGTCATAAGCCGCCATTGGTGGCATCATGAACTTTTTCGGGATGATTTCCTGCTGGATCCACCTTGAGAAGGGTGAAGATGTGGGTAAGAGGGCTTAGTTGTTATCTTTTGCCCCCAGCTCAGCCAGGAGTTGTTCCTTCATTCTTTGCAACTTCCAGTCTACATTTGTTTCCTCCTGCCTTGGCCTTTTCTCCAGGCGATATCCTCCATCCCACTCTTTGCCTTCAGTCCTCCTTGTTGGCCCAGCAGAATAGCTTTCTGCTTTATCGTTCTCAATGAGCTCTCTCACCCTCCGACCCCTGGCTCTGACTGCAGGCTAATCTTTCCTAGTGGCCCCTCCACTTCTTTCTCCCATTCTGTAGCTACTTTGTTGGGAGATTTGATAATTGAAAGTGGTTTGGGGTTCAGTGGCATTAAAGCCTTCAGCTACAGGGGTACTGACTCGCGGTTGTCGAGGCCAGTCAAAAATAACCTTTCTAGTTATCAACAATCTTACAACTGTGGATAGTGGTGAAAGGATCGAATCCATAGGGAATTGAAAACTTACCTATTTTCCTTGTCAAGACCAAGAGAACTGAAACAAAAATAAACTGAAAGAGAAGTAAACTGAAACGAGATAAACTGAAAGCGAAACAATTGACAATAAAAGTAAAGGGGGGGGTTTGAGATTGATTTAATTGATCTAAAACTGAAAGCAATAAAAGTAAAGCGAATAATAAAAATAAAGGGAAATCAATAATGAGAAAGCTCTAGTTGAAGAATTAGATCCGCTTCAGTTGTTGGGATTGATCATTGACACTTAGTTTCTTTTGATTGATTCAACATATTAGTTATGGAGATGGAAGACGCTTCTCACCACCATTATCTCTCCTTATGATTAAACCAATTAGAGAACGTCCTCTAATTAATCACTAATCAACAAGTTGCCATGGAACGTCCTTGGGCCTCAGGCAACAAACAACTATCAGTTGCATTAAGAAATAGAGAGATCTAATCCTAGTTACCCAAACGTATGGTGACAACACTAGATTATGCAACTTCCTTAGTTTTTACACCAAGTATTCTTATGTTTGAACAATCCAAGCAATTACGGACTTAAATCATCCAAACTAACATATTATTACTTTGCAATCAAGAATCAACGTAGATCTAAATAACAATGCAATATTGAAATCAAGCATGAAATTGCATAAATATTGAACAACCAAAAGATAAACAATTTTTTATCAAGTCTCCTAATCCATAAAACAACTAAAGTATCACCTAATCTTCAACTAGAATAAAATGTTTCAGCCTCTCATGGCTGAAACAAAAATCAAAAATAAAAGGAAAGAAAAGAAGAGAGAAGGAACCGAAGAAGAGTGGTCTTGCACCTTTGGTGTGGCCGAATGTTGTCTTGAATGTGGAGAGCGGATGTGCGGCAATTGAAGAGATATTTAAATAGAATAGAGGTGCCGCCCTAGGTCTTAAAGTGGCTGCCCAAGTGCTGCCCATGTCTTGCCGCCCATGTGAAGTTATGAGGTGGGAGGCGTGTGGCTTGGTCTTCATGTGCAAGGAGTGGCGTGTCTTCAAGTTGCTTGCTGCCCTAGCCTTTACTTGCTGCCCAAGTGTCTTCAAGATGCTGCCCCAGTTGCCTTTCACATTATTATTGCCGCCCATATCCTTGCAATTAATGAGGTGGAGCCTTTCTTTGCAATTTGAATTTTGAATGTGCATGGCATGTGTGGCACGTGTGGCATGTGTGACTTCTTTGACTTCTTTGGCAAGTTGAATTTGAATTTCAAAATCTGAATGTGCATCTTGAAGATTTGGCTTCTTGAATAAGGAAAAGGATTCTTGAAGATCTTGAATTTCAAACTGCTCTTTTGACTGCACTTTCCTTATTTAGCACTTTCCTTATTTGCCACTTTCCTTAATGAGCTGAATCTTGAATTTGAATTTTGAATTCTCTTAAGGATTTGAAATTTGAATTTCAAATTACTTTCCTTATTTGGCTCCTTTCAGTTACACTTGGCATGCTTGCTCTCCTTTGCTCCAATTAAGGCAGTTTTAAGGGCATTTTCTCCAAATTGTCTCTTTACACCATTTTCTGCAGAATAAGATTAAAACCAAAAAATTAAGTAGAAATAGTGTAAATTAATATTAATAGCATCATAATAAAATGGACTAAATTATGCTCTATCAAATACCCCCACACCTAGCCTTTTGCTTGTCCTCAAGCAAATAAACATAGTCAAACAAGCTCTCTTTGCTACTTGATCCTTTATTTCCACTTAAGCTCTTACTCTAGATACCTATTTTAATCATTGCAATGAAGAATATATGCATCAAGGTTACTCACCTTCCTTCCTTGTCTCCCTTTACTTACCATGGCTAGGATTTATTTTCCTCAAGAGAGAGATCACACATGCACATATCATTTGTTCAATTAAAACTCTTTCTAGCTTTCAGAGTGATTTGCCCTTACCTTGAAGTACTTTATTCAGCCTTTTGCACTTTAATCTTGCTTGAAAAAGTCACCAACCTTTTGACGTGAAGGTATATATTTTTGATACCTACCCCCAGTTACTCATTTGGTCACCTGTCCAAGTGGCTACTAGCTCTGTTCATAGTCTTTCAATCATTGGAACAATTTTCAATTTATGCTCATAAAGTCTAGGCCATTGCCAAATTTCTTTAATCAATGCATTGGGCAAATCAACATTAATTGCTAAAACAAGTCATGTTAAGTTCATTCACACAATTTTCAATTCATTCTCTCTAATGAGTGTCATCAATATATTTTTCACCATGGCAAGCTCAAAGATTCTATTCAAAAGGCAATTCCCAAAATGAATACAACTCACTGCAATTGATTCAACATAAGTTTAAAGAGTCATCACATAAATGGGGTCAAAGAAAGAAAGCTCATCCAACATAGTTTATGAGTTTGAGCAAAGCATATCGAAACACAAAAAGGAAGAAGACTGTGGTTGTGTGTGTTATTGAAAGCAAAAATGAAAAATTGAAAAAAATCACACTGAAAATGAAAATAAAAATTCAAACTGAAAATCAAAACAAAAATAAACAAAAATAAAGATTCAGAAATATGCACCCCCATACCTAAATCATGCATTGTCCTCAATGTATTGAAAAAATTAAAATGCAAAAGAAAACTGAGTACTCCCCTAGGTGTGGTGTGCATGGTGCGATCCACTTGATCAAGGCTCAAGTAATTGGGGAAGGGAAAAGGGTCCCAACTGAATTGAGTGAAAAGTGTAGCACTCCTTTTGATTTGGTCATAACCCATCTTATTTCTTTCATGTACTCATGAAGTAACATGATTAGCTTCTCCTCTTTCAGATGAGGTGTGCCTCTAGCCCTTATGTTTTCATTTTTTAGATGATTGGACAACACTTTGAACTTCAATTCATATTTCTCCATAGGTGACTGCAATTTGGTACTGAATTCAGGCAAAACAAACTCTACCTTATTCGGAAGTTTGGGCGGGAATTGATCTGCATGCTCTTTTGGTTTGGGCGCTTGGAATTCCATCTATTCCTTGTGTATAAGACCTGTCTGCGTTGGATGTGTGGTGAGCTGAAGAGACTGCGATGGAAGTTGAAAGGACGCCTGCGATGGAAGCTGAAGAGGCGTCTAGTTCTGCGATTCCTTCTCTTTTTGTGCATGGTCAATCTACGTTTGGTCCATCTGCGGAATGCAGTGGGCTTTTGCTTTCAGTTTTGGGTCTTTTTGGCTTTCTTCATCTTTTTGGCTAGCCTCCCTGCAAAAATCATTGTTTAGCATATCATCTTGATTCATATAAAAAATTTCTTGGCTCATATAATCAATGATATCTAAACTATCAACAGGTTCTGTTTGATCAGTTTGTTTGGACAAACAGTTTTCTGGTTGTGCTTCTTCAGCAGCTTGTTCATGTACTTGTGAAATTCCATCATTAGCCTCTACATCTTGAAGTTCTTCCTCACTTCTTAACATGGTTGTACTTACAATTTGTCTGGGATCCACCTCTATTTGCAATGGCAACTCCCACTGAGATTCGAGCTTGCTCACTAAGGTGGCCATGTGCTCCATTTGCTGTTGAAGATTTTGCAAAGTCTTCACTACCTCATCAATACTAGTATTGGAACTTGGAGGTGCTGGTGGGGCTTGATATCCTTGATAATTTTGGTAGTTGTTAGCCTCTGCATAACTGAAGTCTGGATAGGTTCCCCAATCTGGATTGTATGTGTTATAGTATGGATCATGTCTTGGCTGTCCATAGAATCCTCCAAATGTATGTCTAGGCTGACTATTGAATCCTCCAAATGCATGCACTAGTTGGTCATCCTCATAAAGTATAGGACATTAATCAGTTGGATGTCCTACATATGCGCAAATCCCACATGGTCTGATTCGCTGAAACTGTTGAGTTTGTTGAGTTCGTCCTATGACATAACTTTTCACAATAGAGGTTAGTTTAGAAAGTTGAGCAGAGAGAATAGATGTACTTACCTCAGCCATGAATCAGTTTCTTGAGTTCAGATCTGTTCATGAAAGAAAAACAAATAAGTTAAATCAATTCTCCAGCAACGGCGCTAATCTTTGACTCGCAGTTGTTGAGGACAGTCAAAAATAACCTTTCTAGTTATCAACAATCTTATAACTGTATATAGTGGTGAAAGGATCGAATCCACAGGGAATTGAAAACTTACCTATTTTCCTTGTCAAGACCAAGAGAATAAACTGAAACAAAAATAAACTGAAAGAGAAGTAAACTGAAACGAGATAAACTGAAAGCAAAACAACTAACAATAAAAGTAAAAGGGGGGGGGGTTTGAGATTGATTTAATTGATCTAAAACTGAAAGCAATAAAAGTAAAGCGAATAATAACAATAAAGGGAAATCAATAATGAGAAAGCTCTAGTTGAAGAATTAGATTCGCTTCAGTTGTTGGGATTGATCATTGACACTTAGTTTCTTTTGATTGATTCAACAAATTAGTTATGGATATGGAAGGCGCTTCTCACCACCATTATCTATCCTTATGATTAAACCAATTAGGGAACGTCCTCTAATTAATCACTAATCAACAAGTTGCCAAGGAACGTCCTTGGACCTCAGGCAACAAACAACTGTCAATTGCATTAAGAAATAGAGAGATCTAATCCTAGTTACCCAAACGTATGGTGACAACACTAGATCATACAACTTCCTTAGTTTTTACACCAAGTGTTCTTATGTTTGAATAATCCAAGTAATTACGGACTTAAATCATCCAAACTAACATATTATTACTTTGCAATCAAGAATCAACGTAGATCTAAACAACAAAGCAATATTGAAATCAAGCATGAAATTGCATAAATATTGAACAACCAAAAGATAAACAATGTTTGATCAAGTCTCCCAATCCATAAAACAACTAAAGTATCACCTAATCTTCAACTAGAATAAAAGGTTTCAGCTTCTCATGGCTGAAACAAAAATCAAAAATAAAAGGAAAGAAGAGAGAAGGAACCGAAGAAGAATGGTCTTGCGCCTTTGGTGTGGCCGAATGTTGTCTTGAATGTGGAGAGCGGATGTGCGGCAATTGAAGAGATGTTTAAATAGAATAGAGGTGCCGCCCTAGGTCTTCAAGTGGCTGCCCAAGTGCTGCCCATGTGCTGCCCATGTCTTGCCGTCCATATGAAGTGATGAGGTGGGAGGCGTGTGGCTTGGTCTTCATGTGCAAGGAGTGGCGTGTCTTTAAGTTGCTTGCTGCCCTAGCCTTTACTTGCTGCCCAAGTGTCTTCAAGATGCTGCCCCAGTTGCCCTTCACATTATTCTTGCCGCCCATATCCTTGCAATTAATGAGGTGGAGCCTTTCTTTGCAATTTGAATTTTGAATGTGCATGGCATGTGTGGCACGTGTGGCATGTGTGACTTCTTTGACTTCTTTGGTAAGCTGAATTTGAATATCAAAATCTGAATGTGCATCTTGAAGATTTGGCTTCTTAAATAAGGAAAAGGATTCTTGAAGATCTTGAATTTGAAACTGCTCTTTTGACTGCACTTTCCTTATTTAGCACTTTCCTTAATGAGCTGAATCTTGAATTTGAATTTTGAATTCTCTTAAGGATTTGAAATTTGAATTTCAAATTACTTTCCTTATTTGGCTCCTTTCAGTTGCACTTGGCATGCTTGCTCTCCTTTGCTCCAATTAAGGCAGTTTTAGGGGCATTTTCTCCAAATTGTTTCTTTACACCATTTTCTGCAGAATAAGATTAAAACCACTAAATTAAGCAGAAATAGTGTAAATTAACATTAATAACATCATAATAAAATGGATTAAATTATGCTCTATCAGGTACGTTCAACGGGGTATTTAAGGCCCCTCTGTTACAGCATCTGCCCCAGCCAGTGGACAGTATTTTGTAGCTGAAGAGCCATGGTTTGGAGCTCTTGATTAGATAGAGTTGTTCTGGGTATGTTCCCTGCCGAGCTCAGCAAGGGATTGAACAATACAGGTGGTTAGTTTGATGGCGTTGTGGGACTAAAAAATGAAAACTGCTGAGCTTCCTAAGCGGAGCTCAAGTCGTTTGGGGTGTTGCTAGTGTGATTTTCGTTGTGGTTAGCCATGTAGATCTCAGTGGGTGTGATGGAAATGGAAACTCCGGTGACGAAAAGATTTCCTTCATCCCCACAGATGGCGCCAATTGATGTTCTGAGATCTAGAGAAAATAGGATTTACAAGAGTGTGTGCGAGTTTAGTCTGAGGGATCACGTGTTCTCCCTTTATTCCTTTGTTACTTTGTCCTCTAGTGACGTATAACCGCCATCCTACTACAGTGCCACCTGTCCCTATCACGCAGTCCTGTACGTACGGATGTACCTGCTAACTCATGCTTGTCAGGCAGCGATTTAATTTCCCTCCGGTGCGCATGCTGGTATGGCCGGGGCGTAGTCGGGTATGTTCTCGTGCTTTCCGTCACATCACTGGTGCTAGGGCCTCTTTTGAGGGGTCCATGTCTTGAGTCAATCCGGCCTCTTTCAATCACGGGCTAGGTGGCGCGCTGATGGGTTGGCCTGGTTGGTGGGTTCTACTGGGTTTTGGACCTATTTCTCTTTTCTTGGGCTCGCGCCTCAGCCCAGATACCAGAAACCTGGTAGTCATCAAAAAGTTTGCTGGACAATCTCACAACAACTATAAACGATTTTGATCGAGTAAAAATAGTCATTTGAAGATAAAGTTTTTTAAAAATTAAATAAACGAAAAATAAAATTTTCGTAGCTCTATTTATTCACATGTTTAGGGAGGGTGAATCGATGGATTTGAACAAAAATTAGTTTTTTGGTCCAAACCCATGCGTATGAGCCTTACTCCTCTTACTAGCTCTTTACAAGTCCAATAGCAAAAAACCATTTATAAACCAAAGGAAATGTTTGTATTTTTTCTACGTGGGATAAAAAGCTTTTAAGATATAATTTCTTTTGGATGTTTTATGAGGCAGGTTTATTGTAATGACCCGAAAACCGGACCGCTACCGGCACTAGGATCCAGGTCGACTTAAGGTCGCCGGGACCTGTAGCAAGCCTGCTATACTGTCTGTGTACCTGTAAAATCCCATACATGATCATACATTTTCTGTAAAAGCATACAACTTTGCTCTATACCAAGGCTCAACCTGTGCATGTACTATCTCTGTACTACAGAACCCCTTACTAGAGTCATCATTGCTCTAGACGGGTTAAAACTCATACTATGTTAAGCCTGGTTCTCATACTCATCAAGCAAACACATTTACATAAACCAACCATGTATACAAAAAGGGATTTACAATACAAATGGGTCAAGCACAATACTAGACAAAACTATAACATCTTTTTACAAATTACATGTCCACACTATGCTATTACAAAACTCTTTACTCTTTCTGTACTCTTCTGACTCTCCCTGTACTCTGCTCCTGCAAGACTGGGGTTAAGGGAGAGGGGTGAGCTATACTAGCCCAGTGAGTAGAACAGTAAAACATGTTAATTAAACATGCTCAAATGAAATGCATCATATCACAGACAATTCACAGCAAGGATGAATGTGTCACCAATAGTCCCGACATCCTATACTCGTGCCAGGGCATAGAATGGGCACCTGGTCTTCCTGTTTTACCTGATAACTCGTGCCAGGGCGTAGAATAGGCACCTGGTCTTCCTGTCTTACCTGATAACCCGTGCCAGGGCGTAGAATGGGCACCTAGACTTCCTCATAACTCGTGCCAAGGCATAGAATGGGCACCTGGTCTTTCTCAGAGACTAATGGATCACTCACATTCCATCCACATCAATAACATAAAATGCAATGCAACAGCTTCGTGAATTCTAATGCAATCAATCTATTGCATACTCATGGTGCATGAAACATGCTAAAAACTTTTGCTTACTCATATTAAAAAGATTTAGTTTAGTTCCACTCACCTCTGGCTGACTCTGAACTGACTCTGAATACTCTGAAGCAGTGCTCACTACTGCTCTCTTTGGTTCCTCTGGTCCGTTCCTACACAGGTGGACTCAAATGAATGACCAAACTAGCTCAAGAACAACTCTATAAAACTCCCCAAAACCCCCCTAACACATCCTCAAAGAATCAAGAAAAACATGCAAAAGAACGCTGGACAGGGCACTTTCGGCGGCAGGTTCAGCAGTCGAAAGTCCCTTCCAGAGACGAAACTCAAGCACTTTCGGCGGCACCTTCGGCTGCCGAAAGTCCTCTCCAGAGACAAAACTCATGCATGTTCGGCGGCACTTTCGGCGGCCAAAACCCCTCCAGAGCCGAACGTCCAAACTTTCGGGGGCAAGCTTGGGCAAGCTTAGGCAGCCGAAACCACCTCCTTAGCATGTTCGGCGGCCGAACCCTCTTTCGCCGGCCGAAACTGGATTTTCCAATGAGGCAGAAACTTGTTCTGCTTCATGCAAACGTACCCAATCTTCACTCAAACATGCAAACCACAATTCCACAAGTTGCATATACACAAGTATAGGCACAAAGGGGTCCAAAACTAACGTAAAACACCAACATTTATCACAACCAAACACATATACATGCTTTGACCACAAATCAACCAAAACCTCAACTTACCCTAAACATGCATCTCTACGCAAAAACTCCATAAAACCTTCATAAATCATGAAAAGAAGTTCAGGATCTTCACTTACCTCTTACAAACAAGAAGATAAACGATCCCAACGTGGAGATATAGAGAAACTCTCCCTCAAAGTCTCCAAACTTCTAAACTTGGGTTTTTTGCTCAAAACCTTCAAACAATCATAAAAACTCATCAAAACTTTGAAAGATTTGGAGAAAACATGAAGATCACCCAAGGAAGATCACGGTCTCACCTCTGTCAATGGAAATGGAAGAAGCTTATCCATTTCACCGACCTAGGGCTTTTTATAGGTGGCTGGCTAGACCACCTTCGGCGGCCTAACGTGAATCCAAACTCATGCATGTTCGGCGGTCGAACTTTCACCTTCGGCGGCCGAATTGCATTTCTTCCTTGGTGCTTTTCTTTCCAAAAACTCATTTCCTTTACACTTTAAAACATTAAAACTTACTAAAACACTTGAAAAAAACATAAATCTTACCCTTCTAGAGGATTCCGACATCCTGGATTCTACAGGAAAGTAGAATTTCGATGCCGGACTCTAGCCGGGTATTACATTCTCCCCCCTTTTAGAACATTTGTCCCCGAATGTTCCTCAAACAAATAAACACATAAAAAGGAGGAAGACTAACCTTAAAACAGATATGGATATTGCTGGAGCATAGACTCCCGTGTCTCCCAGGTGCACCCTTCTAGATTGTGGTGGTTCCAAAGGACTTTCACCATCGGAAGTTCCTTGTTCCTTAGCTTTCTAATCTGCGTGTCTAGGATCCGCACTGTCTACTCTATATAGGTTAGATCTCCAAGGATCTCTACATCAGGCTCACTAAGAACCTTACTCGGATCTGACACGAACTTCCGTAGCATAGAAACATGAAACACCGGGTGAATTCTCTCCATAGATGTAGGTAAATCTAGCTTATACGACACATTCCCGACCTTCTGTAAGATCTCAAAGGGTCCAATGTACTGTGGAGCTAGCTTACCTTTCTTCCCAAAACGAATCACTGTGCCACTTCTTTCTTCATAGCTGGCCACCAATATACTCTTTTCAGATCTTGATACATCTTGGTGGCTCCAGGGTGAACACTATACCTTGCATTATGAGCTTCCCTCATAATGTCTCCCTTCAGACTTGTGTCATCTGGTACACATAGGCGATTCCCATAGCGGAGGATCCCTTGGTTGTCAAATCTGAACTCTGCACTATTGCCTGACTGAATAGTCCTGGCAATTTTCACTAACTCAGGGTCCTCATGCTGTTTCTGAGCTACCTGCTCCAAAAACACAGGTGTCACTTTCATCTATGCTATCAACGCACCTGTACCAGACAACTCTAGCTGTAGCCCTTCATCGATGAGCTTATAAAACTCCATCACCACTGGTCTTCTCTCTGCTGCTATATGGGATAAACTGCCAAGTGATTTTCGGCTTAGGGCGTCTGCCACAACATTCGCCTTACCCGGATGGTACTGGATCTTGCAATCATAGTCACTGAGCAGTTCTACCCACCTTCTCTGCCTCAAATTCAGCTCTTTCTGACTCAAGATGTACTGTAAACTCTTATGATTTGTGAAGATCTCACATTTAACCCCATAAAGGTAATGTCTCCACATTTTGAGTGCAAAGATGACTGCCGCCATCTCTAGGTCATGGGTGGAGTAATTCAACTCGTGCTTCTTCAGCTGTCTAGAAGCATAAGCAATCACCCTGTCATTCTGTATCAAAACACAACCCAATCCCACTCTGGACGCATCACAGAACACTGTGAAGTCCTCATTACTGATGGGCAGAGCTGACACCGGTGCTGATGTTAATCTTCTCTTTAGCTCTTCGAAGCTCTCTTCACACTGGTCCGACCACACGAACCTTTGATTCTTCTTAGTCAGTTTCGTCATAGGAGCAGCTATCTTTGAGAAGTCCTGAACGAACCTCCTGTAGTAACCTGCCAGACCCAAAAAGCTTTTGATCTCTGTTACTGATATGGGTCTAGGCCAGTTAGCTAGAGCCTCTATCTTCTTGCGGTCTACCTCAATACCTTCTGCTAATACCACATGCTCCAAGAATGAAATGCTCCTCAACCAAAACTCACACTTAGAGAACTTGGCATACAAGCCATGCTCTCTCAGAGTCTGCAGAATTGTCCTCAGATGATGGGCATGCTCCTCTGCATCTCTGGAATACACTAAGATATCATCGATGAAGACAATAACAAAGTGATCCAGATACTCACTGAAAACTTTGTTCATGAGATCCATGAATGCTGTAGGGGCGTTAGTCAACCCGAACGGCATTACTAAGAACTCATAATGCCCATATCTGGTCCTGAAAGCTGTCTTTGGCACATCTGCCTCTCTGACTCTCAACTGATGATACCCGGACCTCAGATCTATTTTAGAAAAACATCCTGCTCCAGCTAGCTGGTCAAATAGATCGTCGATCCTAGGTAGGGGATACTTATTCTTGGTAGTGACCTTGTTCAACTGCCTGTAATAGATACAAAGTCTGAGGGATCCATCCTTCTTTCTGACAAACAGCACTGGAGCACCCCAAGGTGAGGTACTAGGACGGATGAAACCCTTATCTACCAACTCCTGCAATTGCGCTTCCAGCTCTTTTAACTTTGCTGGCGCCATCCTATAGGGAGGAATAGAGATAGGTCTGGTACCAGGCAGCAATTCTATTTCAAACTCTATCTCCCTATCAGGTGGTAGTCCTGAAAGCTCGTCTGGAAAGACGTCTGGAAATTCTCGGACTACTGGTACCGAGGTTGGTTCCCTAACCTGACTATCTAGCTCTCTCACATGAGCTAGAAACCCTTGACAACCCCTCCTAAGCAAACGACGAGCCTGAAGGGCTGAGATCAACCCTTTAGGTGTGCCCCTCCTGTCTCCTCTGAAGACACACTCTGACCCATCCTGGTCTCTGAGACTAACTACCTTGTCTCTACAGTCCAAGGTAGCACCATATGTAGATAGCCAATCCATCCCTAGAATGACATCAAAATCCGTCAAATCTAGAACCACTAGGTCAGCTGGAAGGCATCTACCCTCTATGAACACTGGACTGAAGCGACAGACTGATACTGCCACTGATGGGTCACATTTGGGTCCACTGACTCAGAGAGGACACTCTAACTCAGAGATCATCAGACCCAATCTCTCCACGGCTCTCGAAGCAATAAAGGAATGAGAAGCACCGGGGTCCATCAAAGCATACACATCAGAACACCCAATGATGAGATTACCTGACACCACTGTGTTCGACGTGTTTGCCTCCTCCTGAGTCATAGTGAAGATCCGTGCTGGGGCTACAGGACCTCCACCTCGGGAACCTGCTGTAGAAGAAGAGGCTGACCCTCTCTACCTCTGCCACTACTCTGAGGCATGGCTGAAGCTGCTGGCTGAGCCACACTACCAGAAGTCATATGCTGGGATGGTGCCATGAAGGTCACCTTAGGACATTCCCGAGCAAAATGCCCCTCCTGCCCACAGTTAAAGCAGGCTGTAGATCCCAACCGACAAACTCCCCTGTGTGATCTCCCATATCTCCCATATACTGGACTGTCTGTGCCAGAGCTTGAGCCACTACCCATTCCCAGACCAGACTTGATCTTGCTCCAGAACTTGTTTTTTTTACCTTTTGTCTTCTCCCATTTCTTGCTGCCTGAAGTTGCTGCACTGGGGGTCTTCGAACCCGAAGGCTGTGCCACTTGCTGTTTTACTGTCCCCTGAATGATGGCACTTGCCTCCATCTTCCTGGTTGCATCCACAATAGAGTGGAAACTCTCTTTCTCTGCTGGAAGAATCAAGGAGGAATACCTGGGATGAAGTCTCATAGTATATCTCCTTGCCTTCTTCTGGTCAGTGTCATAAGCCTAACCCACATATTGTAGCAGTTCCAGGAACTTATCTGTGTATTCATCTACACTCATCTCCTCGGTCTGCCTCAACTGCTCAAATTCTATCACTTTCATCTCTCTAGAACTGTCAGGAAAAGCCCACCCAGCAAATTCATTGGCGAACTCTTCCCATGACATGCTGTCCAACCTGGGGTCCACATAATTCTTGAACCACTCTCAGGCTTTCTTGCATTTCAGTGTGAACCCTGCCATCTCAATGGCTCTGCTATCATCAGCTCCTAACTCATCGGTTATCATCTTAACCGTTCTGAGGTACTCAAATGGATCATCTCCTGTATTGAATTTGGGAGCATCCAACTTCAGGTACTCTGTCATTTTCACTTTACTTCCCTCAGATGAGCTAGGTTGAGGTACTTGGACAACAGGGGCTACTGGTTCTGGTTCTGGTGGTGGAGCAGAAGGTGCTGTATCACTTCGATCTGGGTATGCTGAACTGGGATGGAAAGGTGTGGGTGGATACATGGGATATGGTGGGTAAAAAGGAGAATAAGGCATGTAAGGCATGTAGGTAGGATATGGGATAAAACCAGAGTAATCCGACGTACCCCCCCATCGGATACCCCGGGCCTTGTGGAAAGGGTGGATAGTGGGGTGGATACCCAAATCCTGAGGCCTGAGCGCCTCCTAGAGATTCTCCCATACCCTCTTTAGATCTGTCCATACCCGTGCTTTCCTCTCTGCCCTGATCCACATCCATAGCTTCCTTCACTTCCTCTGACCTTCCTCCTCTATCTGTTACTCTTCTGCTCTCGTCAAAAGACCTTTTAGGGTCCCTTGATGTACCCTCCCCGCTTGATCTCTGAGACATTGCCCTTGGCAATGCAGGAGGACGAGCATCTGAACCCTCACTCACTGGTGGGACTCCAGCCAATCTTGCAGATCGACGAGTTCCTCTCATCTTAGCTTACTGGAAAACAACACATAACAGCACACATCAGCATATAAACATCACATAATAACAATGCACATGCATAACTCATGGCATTACACATCATCATATAGACAGGACTCTACATCCTATCCTAGTGGACATGATTTCCTATTGTGCTTGACCAACACTTTATGAGCCCGACACTCTCTCTATAGGTCCGACCATATGAACCTAGGGCTCTGATACCAATCTGTAACGACCCAAAAATCGGACCGCTACCGGCGCTAGGATCCAGGTCGACTTAAGGTCACCGGGACCTGTAGCAAGCCTGCTATACTGTCTGTGCACCTGTAAAATCCCAAACATGATCATACATTTTCTGTAAAAGCATACAATTTTGCTCTGTACCAAGGCTCAACCTGTGCATGCACTATCTCTGTACTACAGAACCCCTTACTAGAGCCATCATTGCTCTAGACGGGTTAAAACTCATACTATGTTAAGCCTGGTTCTCATACTCATCAAGCAAACACATTTACATAAACCAACCATGTATACAAAAAGGGATTTACAATACAAATGGGTCAAGCACAATACTAGACAAAACTATAACATCTTTTTACGAATTACATGTCCACACTATGCTATTACAAAGCTCTTTACTCTTTCTGTACTCTTCTGACTCTCCCTGTACTCTGCTCCTGCAAGACTGGGGTTAAGGGAGAGGGGTGAGCTATACTAGCCCAGTGAGTAGAACAGTAAAACATGTTAATTAAACATGCTCAAATGAAATGCATCATATCACAGACAATTCACAGCAAGGATGAATGGGTCACCAATAGTCTCGACATCCTATACTCGTGCCAGGGCATAGAATGGGCACCTGGTCTTCCTGTTTTACCTGATAACTCGTGCCAGGGCATAGAATGGGCACCTGGTCTTCCTGTCTTACCTGATAACCCGTGCCAGGGCGTAGAATGGGCACCTAGACTTCCTCATAACTCGTGCCAGGGCATAGAATGGGCACCTGGTCTTTCTCAGAGCATAATGGATCACTCACATTCCATCCACATCAATAACATAAAATGTAATGCAACAGCTTCGTGAATTCTAATGCAATCAACCTATTGCATAATCATGGTGCATGAAACATGCTAAAAACATTTGCTTACTCATATTAAAAAGATTTAGTTTAGTTCCACTCACCTCTGGCTGACTTTGAACTAACTCTGAATACTCTGAAGCAGTGCTCACTACTGCTCTCTTCGGTTCCTCTGGTCCGTTCCTACACAGGTGGACTCAAATGAGGGACCAAACTAGCTCAAGAATAACTCTATAAAACTCCCCAAAACCCCCCTAACACATCCTCAAAGAATCAAGAAAAACATGCAAAAGAAGGCTGGATAGGGAACTTTCGGCGGCAGGTTCGGCGGCCGAAAGTCCTTTCCAGAGACGAAACTCAAGCACTTTCGGCAGCACCTTCGGCTGCCGAAAGTCCTCTCTAGAGAAGAAACTCATGCATGTTCGGCGGCACTTTCGGCGGCCGAAACCCTCCTCCAGAGCCGAACGTCCAAACTTTCGGTGGCAAGCTTGGGCAAGCTTAGGCAGCCGAAACCACCTCCTTAGCATGTTCGGCGGCCAAACCCTCTTTCGGCGGCCGAAACTGTATTTTCCTGTAAGGCAGAAACTTGTTTTGCTTCATGCAAACGTACCCAATCTTCACTCAAACATGCAAACCACAATTTCACAAGCTGCATATACACAAGTATAGGCACAAAGGGGTCCAAAACTAACGTAAAACCCCAACAAACATCACAACCAAACACATATACATGCTTTGACCACAAATCAACCAAAATCTCAACTTACCCTAAACATGCATCTCTACCCAAAAACTCCATAAAACCTACATAAATCATGAAAAGAAGTTCAGGATCTTCACTTACCTCTTACAAACAAGAAGATAAACGATCCCAACGTGGAGATATGGAGAAACTCTCCCTCAAAGTCTCCAAACTTCTAAACTTGGGTTTTTTGCTCAAAACCTTCAAACAATCATAAAAACTCATCAAAACTTTGAAAGATTTGGAGAAAACATAAAGATCACAAAAGGAAGATCATGGTCTCACCTCTGTCAGTGAAAATGGAAGAAGCTTATCCATTTCACCGACCTAGGGCCTTTTATAGGTGGCTGGCCAGACCACCTTCGGCGGCCTAACGTGAATCCAAACTCATGCATGTTCAGCGGCCGAACTTTCACCTTCGGTGGCCGAACCTTGCATTTCTTCCTTGGTGCTTTTCTTTCCAAAAACTCATTTCCTTTACACTTTAAATCATTAAAACTTACTAAAACACTTTTAAAAAACATAAATCTTACCCTTCTAGAGGATTTCGACATCCTGGATTCCACCAGAAAGTAGAATTCCAATACCGGACTCTAGCCGGGTATTACATTTATATTGTTTTGTTAGAGAGTTGCCTTGATCTACCTATTATCAGTTTTTATGTGTTGATGTGTGCTCTTGCATGTTGTGTTTGGCTTTTGCAGGGTCTTCTTCTTCGCTCATCAGGACTATTTGCATCGCTCCCTTCGACGACTGCCTTCTTTGGTGCTTTTGGAGTATGGTACTTTCTCTAGGACGCTCATGATGCTCTCTATGGGTTGCTCTAATCCCTGGCGCTCTGCTTCTCCTTCTTCTTTCTATCGACCTTGCTCTACTACTAGCTAACAACTTAATCTCAAGCATCGGTGCTAGAGCGGTTAGCTTTGCTTTGTCTTCCTCTGAGCTCTTCATCCTTCTTTTGCTTGGTTTCTTATAAGAAAGGGACCTTTCTCCATGCTCTCTCCAATGATCAAAGCCTCTCCGATATTGTCTGCGCTTTGTGTCACGGTCCAAGTGTGGTGAGACCAAAAGAGCTAAGTACGGCACGGTTTGAGTAGTTTTTGGATTGGAATCGCCCAACACGTAACATTTGTTGTTTGCCTCCATGTGGCGCTTAGGGACTATACCTCCTTTAGTTTTTCGATTTGTTTTCTTCATTAGGTCGAAGCTCCACTTTACCGGTTCTAGGATTCTGGATTGTTCTAGGGGTGTGGATGGTTTTTTTCTTGTAATGGGTGTTATTTCAGGTCTTGAGCCTTGTAAATTATTTCCTACTTAATTAATGGAAATCTTCCATCTTTGAGGGAAAAAAATAGTTCAGATATTTAAGTGTGTATTTAGCTAATATTTTAGTACATAATGAAATTATGCATACACTAATTACCTAACAATAATAATAACGAAAATGATGATGACGATGATCATTTAAAACCAACCTAACCATCTTATCATTGCCAATGGGATTGAAGAGAGAAAAGAAAAAGCTGTAATCTTTTTAGATTATAGTAGAATGGAATTATTCCTCTCTAGAAATCACCATACATCTTAAAAACTAAAGCAGCAGTGTTTTATTAACTTTGTCAAGCTCGCACGGTCACTATCTTGCCTGCTTTCCGACAAAAAGAACCACGCGTTGAGAACAAAGAAATATTTGTATTACAGCATCAATGTCACTGACTAGGTCAACCTAATCCAAGAAATATTGGATCTTTTATGATCTCAGTCTTTGTTTTTCTTTATGTCTCGATCACACTACTTAGTACCGTGGGAAATGAAGTGTATCGTACTAATATTCTTGTGATTTTCCATATTCGCAACGGTGAACTCAAGGCAGGCATTTATCTTTTATTTCTTCAATTGAGGACACACTGCATGGCACGCACCTTTTATGAACCTAAATTCTAATTATAATGATTTCCTCTGAGATGGACTATGTGGGAATTTAACATTTGACTGAAATTTCATTCTTGTACTCTGAAAAATATAACTGAAGATGCTTTAATGATAAGGCATACTGTAATCCTGGTACTGAGATCATTGTGCAGGACAATTTTCCAAGATGAACTTGTGATCAATCCACTTTATAAAATATGTGCTTGTCTCTTTCAGATATTAAAGCATCCAACCAGATTGAATAAGGCCTGTTACAGAAATATGCAGGCGAATTGGACTGTCAAAGGCACAATTCTTTC
The DNA here is from genome assembly GCF_001659605.2 of Manihot esculenta. Lineage (NCBI taxonomy): Eukaryota > Viridiplantae > Streptophyta > Magnoliopsida > Malpighiales > Euphorbiaceae > Manihot > Manihot esculenta. Next base: position 115,898 of record NC_035161.2, on the reverse strand, counting down.
AAGAGTAATTCATTTTTATTGCTCCAACAATGGCGTTCGAAAGACAAGTTCAAGGTTGCTTCTAATTGCCAATTTGATAAGATAGTAATCAAACTTATGATTCAAAATTTAGCTCAAACAGAAGCAATAGCATGATAGAAACAGAAAGCAAATTTCGTTAATAATTTTTGAAATTTAGAATATTATGTTTTAAACCGTGAAGTACGGATTCTGAACATGTATACAATGGGTGTTTAAATGGAAACAAGAAAAAAGAATGATGGGTTTTTTGTCAATTTAGGGGTAATAGACTTTTTATTTGCGGATTTAGGGTCAGAATAGAAATATTTGCGGATTTGGAGTTGAGACGACAGGTGGCAGCCAAAAAATTTGTTTGGTGCCTGTCAAACAGGCGCCAGAGCCTGGCGCGACTTTAAGTGGCGCCAAGCTATTATTATTATTTTTTTAAAATGGTTTGGCGCCACTCACAATGGCCAGGCCATTACTTTTTTTTTTTTTTTTTGTAAGAATGGCCTGGCGCCACTGTGAGTGGCGCCAGGCCTTATTTTTTTTTTTAAATTTTTTAATTATTAAAATATTATAATTATATTAATTAATATATTATTTTTATATTATATTTTTTATTATAATAATATTTTATAATATATTTTATTAATTTAATATATTTTTATAATAATATTATAATTAAATAATATTAATTATAAATTTATTTACTTCTTATTAAATATATATAAAAATATTAAATTAAATAATTAATAAAAAAATAAAAAAATAAATTAATATAAATATTTAAAATTATAAAATTTAAATTTATTTTTATTAGACTACTATGGTGCCGCCGTACATAATCACAGAATAATATTAATTTTATAATAATGTATATAATCACATAATAATATTAATTTTATAATACTAAAATTATAAAGAGTCAGTAATATTTTTAGTTTAAATATTAATAATAAAATATATTAAATATTAATATATAAAATATATATTAATATTTGATAAAATAAAATTATACGGATAATTAATTTATCATGCGATTAAATTAATTAATTTATTTTTTTTGATAAATTATAAATAATTTAATATTTTTATATAATATCTAATAGCAAAATAATACAATAATTTTAAATATTTTATGCGTTTAAATATTTTTATATATAGTCCGTTTGTTATTAATTTTTATAGTACTCTTATATATTAAAAATATTTTTATAAAATATGATAATTATTTATAACTGATTTTAGTAATTTATAGAGTTATAAAATAACAGTATTATGTGATTAAAAAATTATTGATACTATTTAATCACAGTATTATTATATTAATTTATTAAAATAATAAAATAATATTATTGTATTAATTTATTAAAATAATAAAAAATATTAAATAAATATATACAATATTATTAAATTATTTTTATATATGTAATTGCAATTGAATTGTTTTTATATCTCTAATCACAATATAATATTAATTTTATAATTTATCAAATATTAATATATTAAAATTATAAAAAAATATTTATTATTATAAAAATATAATATAAATAATATTATTAAATTAATATAATATAATTATTTTATTATAATATATTAATAATTAAAAAAATAAATACATTGCGCCACAATAAGTTATTATTTATTTTTTATTTTATTTGTAACAGGTGAGGCCATGATTTAATTTTTTATTATTAAAATATTATAATTATATTAATTAATTAATATATTATTTTTATATAATGTTAATTTAATAATTTTATTTATATTATATTTTTATATAATAATTAAATTTTTTTATATTATATTTCATAACTCTCTAAAATATTAGGACTATTAATATTATTCTGTGATTATATACGAGTGAGAGTACAATAAAAATAAATTTAATTTTTATAATTTTAAATATTTATATTAATTAATTAATTATTTATTTATTTATTATTATTTAATTCAATTTTTTTTGTATATATATTTAATAATAGTTAAATAAATTTATAATTAACATTATTTAATTAGAATATTATTATAAAAATATATTAAAATTAATAAAATATATTATAAAAAATTTATTTTAATAAAAAAATATTTATTAAGTTAATATAATATAAAATTAACATATTAATTAATATAATTATAATATTTTATTAATTAAAAAAATTTTAAAAAAATATGAAGGCCTGGCGCCACTCACAATGGGGCCAGGCCATTCTTATAAATAAAAAATAAAAAAGTAATAGCCTGGTCCCATTGTGAGTAGGGGTGAGTATTCAGTCGGTTTGGTTTAAGATCAAATCGAACTGAATAAACCGAAAACTGAAATTTGAGTATTTATAAAAATCGAACCAAATCGATTTTGGTCAGAAACCGAATCGAACTGAACCGGTCTGATTCGGTTCGATTCGGTTCGGTTTGATCGGTTTCGATTTTTAATAATTTTTTTATTTTTTACACTTTATTTTTAATATTTTAAAATTTAATTAAAATATTTTAATCTTAATATGATTTAATTTCTATATATTATTGAAAAAATATATTATTATTACTAACCGGTTCGGTTCGGTTTTTTCGGTTTTTTTCTGATCAAAACCGAACCGAACCGAAATAACCGAAATTTTTGAAATTGAAAACCGAACCGAACCGAAATATATAAAAAACTGAACTAAATTTTCAAATCGGTTCGGTTCGGTCGGTTTTTTCGGTTTGAACCGAATACTGCTCACCCCTAATTGTGAGTGGCACCGGGCCATTTTAAAAAAAAAAATGATAGTCTGGCGCCTGTTTAACAGTAGTCAAGCAAGTTTTTTTGTTACCACCTGTCATCTCAACCCTAAATCCACAAATATTTTTATTTTAACCTTAAATCCGCAAGTAAAAAGTGTTTCACCCCTAAATTGACAAAAAGCCCAAGAATGATTGGCCAAAGCCAGCTTGAATGTTGCTGGTTCTTTCATGAACAATACAGAAAAATAAAAAGTTACTTTAAAAAACATAACAGTAAGCGATCAGCCTGGTCCTAGCACTGAGGACCCATAAAGGAGAGAATCCCAAGAGCCATTAACCCCAGCCCAGCCGCTGTTCTCGCAGTGCACGAATTGTTGCTCGGACAACAAGACACCATCTGCTATTCCATCAATTTGAGAAATAGGCAAGCTCATCACATTCATTCCACCAATCCTGCTTGTTTGTAACTCAACTGTGCATGGATTATTGGAATATGGTATATCAATTGTTGGTTCAGTAGCCACAGAAAGTTGCCATGTGGAAGTAGTAGTAGCGGTAGTTTCAGCATCAGAGCCAAAGGCAGCAGCACTCTCAGGAATATGATTCATCTGTGTAGGCCAGGAAGCTACTTCATATGCTGGTTCGTTAGACCACACAGCGTTTGTGGGAGCAGAAGTTTGGCAGAGTTGATTCCACTGGGCCGGAAGATGACCAGTCACCATGTTACCGTGATCTGAAAGAAGATCCGCCTTACTGAACCCAGCCGGGTTACCACTGCAAGAACCCTGATTAGGGTTCAGAGTTCCAAGTCCAATCGCATGAGGAACGTTTTCACCAGTTGATGCCATGTCTTTCTTAACATTACCTGCAAATTGCATTCCAGAAGAGCAACTAACAGGTGGAAGAACACGCAGTCCCTTTCCATCAAACAGCTTGGCCTTTAGTGCTCCAAGAATCCCTTCTTCTTCAATCCCCGACCCGCAAACATCCTCAAATGAGAAGGGCTCAATTTTATCCGCAGCACCTGCAAGGCCACCTCCAGAGTTTAAAGCTGGTAGAGGCAATTCAAAGTTGGTGCGGGCGTTATCACCACGCAAGGCCCGAGCTGCATCATCATAAGCTCGGGCTGCATCCTCTGCGGTATCAAATGTTCCAAGCCAAAGCCTAACCTTCTGCAAGGAATCCTTAATCTCTGCCACCCACCTTCCGGAAGGTCTCTGCCTGACTCCAACGAACCTGTGGTGTCCTCTTGATGATGACTTCTTTCTTCCTCGAAAACCATCAACCGAAATCCCCATGTTTCCCTCCTCCCCGCACGTACTTTATCAAACCATACCAGTGACAAGGGTCTGGTTTTTTTATACTGGCGAAACCCTGAACAGGAATCTGCAGATTCCATGTCTGGACAAGCAAGTAAATGGCAATTCAGCTGGTTAATAAATTAGATTAATTGAACGTCGCTATTGCAGGCCATGTTGTTTATATCGACCTAGTATTAAAGTATCTGTATCATTCATGAAAAATATAATAGATTTAAAATATAAATGTGAATCCACGTATTTAATAGATAAATCTAACTATACATATTGTGTTAAAAAATATTCCATAAGCATAATTGAAAGAGAAAATATCTGCTTAACTTGGATTGTTTTAATCAATCATATAGTAAAATTATCAAGATCTGGTGTGGTGGTGACGAGGCTGATGTTCCCTTAATTTTACATCGAATTATCTTCCATCCATTTGAATGAAAAAAAAAAAAAAAAAAAAAAAAAAAAAGAGGCGTGTTTGGTAGATGTCTAAGCACCCAGTGTCAAATTAACCATCGTGATTAACTAAATAATTCCCTTTGTTTCGACCAAAATAATAATAATAACAATTCCTTTTCTTTTTTAAGCTGCAATAATTCCCTTTGTTGATGGAGTTGAAGGTGGAGTGTGTCCTGACGCCTATGACATAACTCCCACGTCCTTGTGACGATTTTCTTTTTCTTTTTTTTTTATCCTTCAGAAATCGTTAAATGATTAGATACATGGGTTTCAACATTCAATTAATTTCCTATATTAGGGGATAGATTTTAAAGACTACCCTTCAATTGAAGAACTTATATTATAAGATTATAATTTAATATAAGATAATTTATATGAAATAACAAGTCAATAAGTTACTAGTTTACAAGGTTTTTTACTGATTGCTATAACAGATCTACATTATTTGCTTTGACAGATCTATATTAATTTTCTCTCATTTTTTTATTCTCTAACCATTATCATTTTTTCTATTCTCTATATCTTTCTTTTTGTCCCTCTCTCTTCATCATTTCTAAACTCTAATTTCAATCATTCTAGTTTAATATTTTTCTAAAACCCTATTTTTTCTTTTTTCGATATGGCTCAACTACCAAGTGCCGATGATTTGATCGCACAGCTTACAGCCCAATTAGATCAGGCGGAGTTACAAGGGAGGATCCTTATTGGTGAAGGAGATGGCAATACTAATGTAGGGCAGCATGGAGAATAGGGATTTTGTGTAGTGGGTCATCTCTTTTCTGATAGGGCTGTTATCTTTGATGCTTTCCAACATACAATGGCTACTACTTGGAGGCCTGATCGTGGGATGTCCGTCAAAGATCTAGGCAATAATGCCTTCGTTTTCCAATTTTTCCATACCTACGACCTTATAAAGGTTTTGAATGATGGTCCATGGAGTTTTATGCAACATCTATTAATTTTGAAGGAGCTAAAACCGCGAGAAGACTCTAGAGCTATTGAACCAACGCGTATGAAGATATGGGTACAGGTGCATAGTTTACATAGTGGGTTTATGTCTGAAACTATTGGTGAGTATATGGGGAGTTTTTTCTCGTTGGATAAGAAGAATTTCACTGGTTTTTTGAAAGAATACATGCGGGTTAGGATTAGCATAGATGTCTGTCAACCATTGAATTGGAAGATGCAGTTGTCTAAGAGGGGTGTAGATTGGTTTTGGGCGGACTTCAAATATGTAAGGCTTCCCACCTTTTGTTATTTCTGTGGAGTGATCGGATATACTGATAGATATTGTTCAAAACTTTATGATCTACTGATAGAGCATAATTTAGACCATATTATCATGATGTTATTGATGTTAATTTACACTTTCTCTGCCTAATTTTGTGATTTTAATTTTATTCTGCAGAAAATGGTATAAAGAGACAATTTCGTGAAAATGCCCCTAAAACTGCCTAAAATGGAGCAAATGAGAGCAAGCATGTCAAATACAACTTGAAAGGAGCCAAAGAAGGAAAGTAATTTGAAATTCAAATTTCAAATCCTTAAGAGAATTCAAAATTCAAATTCAAGATTTAGCTCATTAAGGAAAATGCTAAATAAAGAAAGTGCCAAATAAGGAAAGTGCAGTCTACAGAGCAGTTTGAAATTCAAGATCTTCAAGAATCCTTTTCCTCATTAAAGAAGTCAAATCTTTAGAAGATGCACATTCAAATTTGAAATTCAAATTCATCTTGTCAAAGAAGCCAAAGAAGTCACACATGCCACCTCAAGTCTTGCACATTCAAAATTCAAAATTCAAAAGAGACTCCACCTCATCAATGCAAGATATGGGCGGCATGGGCAGCACTTGGGCAACCAAGAATTCAACTTGGGCAGCAAGTAAGGACCTAGGGCAACACTTTCAACTATAAAAAGACACATAAGGAGCCTCCCCATACTTTTTCTACTCTCTCTTGGACACACATACGGGATTGCAAGTGGCACCATCTCTTCTTCTTCCTTTCTTTATTTTCTTATTTTGTTTCAGCCATGAGTGGCTGAAACCTTTTATTCTAGTTGAAGATTAGGTGATACTTTGGTTGTTTTATGGATTGTGAGATCTAAACTGTAATACCCGGCTAGACTCCGGTATCGAAATTCCTACCGTCCGGTGGAATCTCGGATGTCGGGAGCCTCTAGTAGGGTAGAAGCATGTTTTCATAAAATGTTTTAAGGTATTTCATGGTTTTAAGTAAAATGGAAATGAGTTTTTGCATAAAAATAATCTTGGAGGAAAACTCAGGTTCGGCCGCCGAACCTCAAGTTCGGCCGCCAAACATGCATGCCTTCGGGAGCGCTTTTAGGCCCCCGAAAGCATAAGTGAGGAAAGTCCAGGTTCGGCCGCCGAACCTCAAGTTCGGCTGCCGAACATGGCATGCATGCGGAGGCACGTTCGGCCCCCGAACGTGGCCTGGCCAGCCACTATAAAAGGGTCCCTTAGCCGAAAACGGGCGAGCTTTTTCCCCATTTCCGGCCAAGGTGAGCTCTCCACCGTCCCTCACTGATCTTGAGTTCTTTCCTTCCAATCCTACTCGATTTTCATGAGTTTTTACTTGGTTTTGAAGATTTTCAAGCTTTGAGCAAAGTTTTGGAGTTTTGAGGTTCAAGGGAACTCAACCCCTCCCATCTCCAAGTTTAGGTCGTCTCTCTCTTGATCTCCACGAGGTAAGAGCCGATCTTAAGCTTATTGCATGTTTTAAGCAAGTTTTAAGTGGATCTATGGGGTAGAATGCATGTTTAGCTCATAGTTAGGTTTATGGGTTTTATATGTGTTTGGGAACAATGTGAGTTGCTTGTTGTGTTGTAGTTGGGGTTTTTGTTGGTTTGATGCCCCTACGAACTTGTATGCTTGTTTGTGTATGTTTGGAAATGTTGTAGAATAGGTTTATACATGATTGGGTAGTTTTGGAGGCAATGTGCATAGAAGAGCTGAGTTTCTGCCACTGAGGGAGAAACCAGGTTCGGCAGCCGAAGGAACTTTCGGCCGCCGAACATGCTTGAGGAGGCAGCCTTCGGCTGCCGAAGCTTGCCCCCGAAAGAGGACTTTCATCTCTGTCTGGGAGTTTCGGCCGCCGAAAGTGCCGCCGAACATGCATGAGTTTCGCCTCTGTCTGGGAGTTTCGGCCGCCGAAGGTGCCGCCGAACCTGCCTGACTTTCGGCTCTGGAGGGACTTTCGGCCGCCGAACCTGCCGCCGAAAGTGCCCTGTCCAGCCATCTCTTGCATGTTTTTCTATGATTGTTTCATGATGTTTTAAGGGGTTTTTGGGGAGTAGTTTAGAGTTATGTTCTTATTTGTTTGGTCCCTCATTTGAGTCCACCTGTGTAGGTTCGGACCCAAGGAACCGAGGACCCCAGCAGTGAGTCAGCTGCTCCAGTGTCTGGTCAGAGCTACCCAGAGGTGAGTGGAATAACTTATTATGTTTTAAAGCAAATAATGGACTTCTTAGCATGTTTCACGCATCATGAATGCCATGAGATGTACTAGGTTGTTTGCATTAGAATTCACGAATATGTTGCATTGCATACTTTATTGTTGATTGATGTGGATGAACGTTGGATGATCCAAAGCCCTCGATCTATGATATGATGATGTGATATGTACAGTACGAAATGTAAGACCAGTGGGACCCATTCTACGTTCGCTGGCACCATGTAAGGGAAAGACCAGGACCCATTCTACGTTCTGGCACAGTTGGACTGTTATGATATGATATGTTATGTAAGGGAAAGACCAGGACCTATTCTACGTTCTGGCACAGTTAGACCATGTAGAGGGTTATTGGTGACAAGTTCATCCTTGATGTGATTAGCTGTGATGTGATGCATTCCATGATCCATATGATTTAAATGTTTTTATTATTCTGCTCACTGGGCTCTAGTAGCTCACCCCTCTCCCATTTTCCCCAGGATTGCAGGTACAGGGTAGACAAAGAGATCCATAAGAGTAATGAAGTCTTGTGTATGTAATAGATAGCGTGGACATGATAAATGTATTAATGTTATGTAAAAGTACAATTTTAGGTATGTAATGACCTTGAGGAGTAGAGGTTGTGCTTGACTATATATATAAGATATCCCTTTTAATACATGATCTTAGATATTTTATGATGAGTATGCAAACCAAATCAACGTATGATGTATCGCCCATTGGGGCATTGATGAGATCCCACAGAGGGGTCATGATTATGTTATGTTATGCACAGGTTGAGTTTGGTGTATGAACGAAAGAAAAGTTTTAAGTTTTTATGTATTTTCTTGATCATGTATGGGATTAAACAGGTTTTCAGGTTGCATGTTAGGCTTGCTACGGGTCCCGGCGGCCTTAAGCCGACCTGGATTCTAGCGCCGGTAGCGGTCCAATTTTCGGGTCGTTACAGAATGGTATTAGAGCCCTAGGTTCATAGGATCGGACCTAGAGTGTTGGGCTCATAGATGTTATAGAAGGTCAAGCACAATAGGAAAGATCATGTCCACTAGGATAGGATGTGGAGTCCTGTCTTGTATGATGATGTGAAATGCCATGATTATATACATGTGCATTGATGCTATGATATGAATGATGTATATGAGATGAGGGTTCATGTGTGCCCACATGAACCATATGATGCTAATGTTTGTGTGATGTGTACTGTTTTTCAGAAAACAGGATGAGAGGAACTCGTCGATCTGCACGATTGACTGGAGTGCCACCTGAGGATGAGGGCACGAGCGCCCATCCTCCTACATTGCCTAGGGCAATGTCATGTAGAGCAAACAGAGAAAGAGTGTCAAGGGACCCTAGAAGGTCTTTTGATGCTAGCAGAAGGGGGACTGATAGAGGAGGAAGTTCTTCAGATGTGAGGGAGATTATGGAAGAGGATCAGAGGAGGGATGGGAACCTGGATGTGAGCATGGAGGAAGAAGGGACAGGGGAGTCTCAGGGAGGCATTCAGGCCTCGGGGTATGGTTTTCCACCCCATTATCCACCCTTCCCACAGGGTTCAGGGTATCCGATGGGAGGTACATCGGATTATTCCAGCTTTAACCCCTACCCTACCTACATGCCTTATCCACCTTTCTATCCACCTTACACACAGTACCCAGCTTATCCACCCTCACCCTTCTATCCAAACCCGGCAAACCCCACCTCGGGGAATGCTGCACCCCCACCTCCACCACCTACAGAACCAGCAGCCCCAGTTACTCAACCTTCTAGACCTAGCTCAGCCGGTGGGAGCAAGGTAAAGATGACAGATTATCTCAAGCTAGATGCTCCCAAATACAAGTCAGGGGATGACCCCTTTGAGTATCTGAAAGTAGTGAAGACAATAACTGATGAGCTAGGGGCGAATGATAGCAGGGCCATTCAGATGGCAGGGTTCACTTTAAAGTGCAAGAAGGCACGGGAATGGTTCAAGTGTTATGTGGACCCGAGACTAGACGGCATGACATGGGAAGAATTTGCGAATGAGTTCGCTGGATGGGCTTTTCCAGACAGTTCCAGAGAACTGAAGATGATTGAGTTTGAGCAACTGAGGCAGACAGAGCACATGAGTGTAGAGGAGTTCACAGATAAATTCTTGGAGCTATTGCCTTTTTCAGGGCAAGCTCTAGATACAGATACGAAGAAAGCCAAGAGATATGTTATGAAGTTGCATTCCAGGTACTCCTCTTTGATTCAGTCAGTTGAGAGGGAAAGTTTCCACACTGTGGTGGATATGGCTCGAAGGATGGAGGCGAGTGCTATAGTTGAGGGGTCAGTAAAGCAGTCAGTGACCCAGTCTTCAGGGGTTAAGACTCCAGGCAGAGGAGGGCCAGGTCTCTCTTCTCAGAGCTCAAGTAAGAAGAGGTGGGATAACACCACAAAGAAGCCGAAAAAGAATAAGTTTTGGAATAAGTTGAAATCCGGTCTGGGATTTGGCAGTGGCTCGAGCTCAGGCTCAGATGGTACAGAATGCCAGAGATGTGGAAGGCCGCACAGGGGAATGTGTCGAGCTGGGACTAATACATGTTTCAGATGTGGACAGGAGGGACACATAGCTCGGGAGTGTCCTAGAGCACCTTTTATGGGCCAGCCCCAGCAGACAGCTTCTGGTAGTGTGGCACAGCCAGCAGCTCCAGCCACAACTCAGGGCAGTGGCAGAGGTAGAGGGAGAGGGGCAGCCTCTTCTTCTGGTTCCCGAGGTGAAGGTCCATCAGCTCCAGCCAGGATCTTCACCATGACTCAGCAGGAGGCTAACACATCCAACACCGTGGTGTCAGGTAATCTCATCATTGGGTGTTCTGATGTGTATGCTTTAATGGACCCGGGTGCATCTCATTCATTTATTGCTCCGAGAGCCGTCGAGAGGTTGGGTCTGATAGTCTCTGGGTTAGAGTGTCCCCTATGGGTCAGTGGACCCAAGTGTGACCCGTCAGTGGCAGTGTCAGTCTGCCAGTACAGTCCAATTTTTGTTGAGGGAAGATGCCTCTCCGCCGACCTTGTGGTTCTAGATTTGACAGACTTTGATGTCATTCTAGGGATGGATTGGCTATCTACCCATGGTGCTACCTTGGACTGCAGGGACAAGGTAGTCAGGTTCAGAGATCAGAACGGGTCAGAGGTCGTCTTCAGAGGAGACAAGAGGGGTACACCTAGAGGTCTAATATCAGCTCTTCAGGCTCGTAGGTTGCTTAGGAAGGGATGTCAGGGGTATTTGGCTCATGTGAGAGAGCTTAGTAGTCAGGTCAGGGAACCAGCCTCGGTGCCAGTTGTCAGAGAGTTTCAGGATGTCTTTCCAGACGAGCTTCTAGGTTTACCACCTGCTAGGGAGATAGAGTTCGAGATAGAGTTGGTGCCTGGAACTAGACCGATCTCTATCCCTCCCTACAGGATGGCCCCAGCCGAGTTGAAGGAGTTGAAAGAACAGTTGCAAGAGCTGGTAGAAAAGGGCTTCATCCGACAGAGTACCTCACCTTGGGGTGCTCCAGTCTTGTTTGTAAGGAAGAAGGATGGGTCCCTCAGACTTTGTATCGACTACAGGCAGTTGAACAAAGTCACTACCAAAAATAGGTACCCTCTGCTAAGGATCGATGATCTATTCGACCAGCTAGCAGGAGCGGGTTGTTTCTCCAAAATAGATCTAAGATCGGGGTACCATCAGTTAAGGATAAGGAATGAAGATGTGCCAAAGACCACTTTCAGGACCAGATATGGGCATTTTGAGTTCCTTGTGATGCCGTTCGGGTTAACCAACGCCCCTGCAGCATTCATGGATCTCATGAACAGAGTATTTAGCCAATACCTGGATCACTTTGTTATTGTCTTCATAGATGATATCTTGGTGTATTCCAGGAACGCAGAGGAGCATGCCCATCATCTGAGGTTGGTTCTGCAGACCTTGAGGGAACATGGCTTGTATGCCAAGTTCTCTAAGTGTGAGTTTTGGCTGAGGAGCATTTCATTCTTGGGGCATGTGGTGTCAGAAAACGGGATAGAGGTAGACCCCAAGAAGGTAGAAGTTGTAGCTAACTGGCCTAGACCCACTTCAGTGACAGAGATTAGAAGTTTCTTGGGTTTGGCAGGTTACTACAGGAGGTTCATCCAGGACTTCTCGAAAATTGCAGCTCCTCTGACCAGACTAACCAGGAAAAATCAGAAGTTTGTGTGGACTGACCAGTGCGAAGAGAGTTTTGAAGAGCTTAAGAAGAGGTTGACTTCAGCACCAGTTTTAGCTCTACCATCTAGTGATGAAGACTTTACAGTCTTTTGTGATGCGTCCCGTGTGGGACTAGGTTGTGTACTAATGCAGAATGAGAGGGTGATTGCTTATGCTTCTAGGCAGCTGAAGAAGCATGAGTTGAATTACCCCACACATGACCTGGAGATGGCAGCAGTAATCTTTGCACTCAAGATGTGGAGGCACTACCTCTATGGGGTTAAATGTGAGATCTTTACAGATCATAAGAGCCTGCAGTACATCCTGAGTCAAAGAGATTTGAACTTAAGACAGAGAAGATGGGTGGAGCTGCTGAGTGACTATGATTGCAAGATTCAGTACCATCCGGGTAAGGCGAATGTTGTGGCAGACGCCTTAAGCCGGAAATCACTCGGCAGTTTATCCCACATATCGGCAGAGAGGAGGCCAGTGGTGAAGGAGTTTTACAAGCTCATTGAGGAAGGTCTACAGATGGAGTTGTCTGGTACAGGTGCCTTGGTGGCCCAGATGAGAGTGGCACCCGTGTTTCTGGAGCAGGTGGCTCAGAAACAGCATGAGGACCCGGAGTTAGTGAAGATTGCCAGGACTGTTCAGTCAGGCAATGATAGTGAGTTCAGATTCGACAGCAAGGGGATCCTCCGCTATGGGAGCAGACTATGTGTACCAGATGACATAGGGCTAAAAGGAGACATTATGAGAGAGGCTTATAATGCAAGATACAGCATTCACCCCGGAGCCACCAAGATGTATCAAGATCTAAAGAAGGTTTATTGGTGGCCAGCTATGAAGAAAGAAGTGGCACAATTTGTGTCAGCCTGCGAAGTGTGTCAGAGGGTGAAGCTGGAACATCAGAAGCCGGCTGGAATTCTTAACCCGCTACCTATTCCAGAGTGGAAATGGGAAAATATAGCTATGGACTTCGTAGTGGGGTTACCGGCGACGTCCAACAGATTGGACTCCATATGGGTGATTGTGGACAGACTCACCAAATCTGCTCTCTTCATCCCTGTCAGGAGTGGCTATTCTGTGGACAAGTTGGCGCAGGTGTATGTCGACGAGATCGTCAGGCTGCATGGGGTTCCTGTTTCGATAGTGTCAGATAGAGGGCCCCAGTTCACCTCCTGATTTTGGCGGAGTCTGCAGAATGCCATGGGTACTAGGTTGGATTTTAGCACTGCTTTTCATCCACAGACGGACGGACAATCAGAAAGGACCATCCAGACCATAGAGGATATGCTCAGAATGTGTGTGCTGGACTTTGGCGGTTCTTGGAGGCAGCATCTACCTTTGGTGGAGTTTGCCTACAATAACAGCCATCATGCTAGCATCGGGATGGCTCCATATGAAGCTTTGTATGGGAGGAAGTGCAGATCACCTGTTTGCTGGGAAGAAGTTGGGGAAAAGGCCTTGGCAGGGCCTGAGCTAGTAGAGATTACCAGCAGGGTAGTACCCATAATCAGAGAAAGGATCAAGACTGCTGCAAGCAGACAGAAGAGTTATGCAGACATCCGCAGAAGACAGTTAGAGTTTCAGGAGGGGGATCTGGTATTGCTCAAGGTGTCTCCTATGAAAGCAGTGGTTCGCTTCGGAAAGAAAGGTAAACTAGCTCCACGATACATCGGACCCTTTGAAATCTTGCAAAAGATTGGGAATGTGTCGTACAAGCTGGATTTACCTGCTTCAATAGAAAGAATCCATCCGGTTTTCCATGTTTCAATGTTGAGGAAGTTTGTGTCAGATCCGAGCAAGGTTCTTAGTGAGCCTGATGTGGAGGTCCAAGAGGATCTCACCTATGTTGAACAGCCAGTACGAATCATAGACACCCAGATCAGAAAGCTAAGGAACAAGGAAATCCCGATGGTGAAAGTCCTGTGGAACCACCACAATTTGGAAGAATGCACTTGGGAGACACGGGAGTCTATGCTCCAGCAGTACCCTCATCTCTTTTAAGGTTAGATCTCTATGTGTTTATGTGCTATGTATGTATGTTATGTTTTATGCCATGCTATGTGTTAGTTGAGGAACATTCGGGGACGAATGTTCTTAAGGGGGGGAGAATGTAATACCCGGCTAGACTCCGGTATCGAAATTCCTACCGTCCGGTGGAATCTCGGATGTCGGGAGCCTCTAGTAGGGTAGAAGCATGTTTTCATAAAATGTTTTAAGGTATTTCATGGTTTTAAGTAAAATGGAAATGAGTTTTTGCATAAAAATAATCTTGGAGGAAAACTCAGGTTCGGCCGCCGAACCTCAAGTTCGGCCGCCGAACATGCATGCCTTCGGGAGCGCTTTTAGGCCCCCGAAAGCATAAGTGAGGAAAGTCCAGGTTTGGCCGCCGAACCTCAAGTTCGGCCGCCGAACCTCAAGTTCGGCCGCCGAACATGGCATGCATGCGGAGGCACGTTCGGCCCCCAAACGTGGCCTGGCCAGCCACTATAAAAGGGTCCCTTAGCCGAAAATGGGCGAGCTTTTTCCCCATTTCCGGCCAAGGTGAGCTCTCCGCCGTCCCTCACCGATCTTGAGTTCTTTCCTTCCAATCCTACTCGATTTTCATGAGTTTTTACTTGGTTTTGAAGATTTTCAAGCTTTGAGCAAAGTTTTGGAGCTTTGAGGTTCAAGGGAACTCAACCCCTCCCATCTCCAAGTTTAGATCGTCTCTCTCTCGATCTCCATGAGGTAAGAGCCGATCTTAAGCTCATTGCATGTTTTAAGCAAGTTTTAAGTGGATCTATGGGGTAGAATGCATGTTTAGCTCATAGTTAGGTTTATGGGTTTTATATGTGTTTGGGAACAATGTGAGTTGCTTGTTGTGTTGTAGTTGGGATTTTTGTTGGTTTGATGCCCCTAGGAACTTGTATGCTTGTTTGTGTATGTTTGGGAATGTTGTAGAATAGGTTTATGCATGATTGGGTAGTTTTGGAGGCAATGTGCATAGAAGAGCTGAGTTTCTGCCACTGAGGGAGAAACCAGGTTCGGCAGCCGAAGGAACTTTCGGCCGCCGAACATGCTTAAGGAGGCAGCCTTCGGCTGCCGAAGCTTGCCCCCGAAAGAGGACTTTCGTCTCTGTCTGGGAGTTTCGGCCGCCGAAAGTGCCGCCGAACATGCATGAGTTTCGCCTCTGTCTGGGAGTTTCGGCCGCCGAAGGTGCCGCCGAACCTGCCTGACTTTCGGCTCTGGAGGGACTTTCGGCCGCCGAACCTGCCGCCGAAAGTGCCCTGTCCAGCCCTCTCTTGCATGTTTTTCTGTGATTGTTTCATGATGTTTTAGGGGGTTTTTGGGGAGTAGTTTAGAGTTATGTTCTTGTTTTTTTGGTCCCTCATTTGAGTCCACCTGTGTAGGTTCGGACCCAAGGAACCGAGGACCCCAGCAGTGAGTCAGCTGCTCCAGTGTCTGGTCAGAGCTACCCAGAGGTGAGTGGAATAAATTATTATGTTTTAAAGCAAATAATGGACTTCTTAGCATGTTTCACGCATCATGAATGCCATGAGATGTACTAGGTTGTTTGCATTTGAATTCACGAATATGTTGCATTGCATACTTTATTGTTGATTGATGTGGATGAACGTTGGATGATCCAAAGCCCTCGATCTATGATATGACGATGTGATATGTACAGTACGGAATGTAAGACCAGTGGGTCCCATTCTACGTTCGCTGGCACCATGTAAGGGAAAGACCAAGACCCATTCTACGTTCTGGCATAGTTGGACTGTTATGATATGATATGTTATGTAAGGGAAAGACCAGGACCCATTCTACGTTCTGGCACAGTTGGACCATGTAGAGGGCTATTGGTGACAAGTTCATCCTTGATGTGATTAGCTGTGATGTGATGCATTCCATGATCCATATGATTTAAATGTTTTTATTATTCTGCTCACTGGGCTCTAGTAGCTCACCCCTCTCCCATGTTCCCCAGGATTGCAGGTACAGGGTAGACCAGGAGATCCATAAGAGTAATGAAGTCTTGTGTATGTAATAGATAGCGTGGACATGATAAATGTATTAATGTTATGTAAAAGTACAGTTTTAGGTATGTAATGACCTTGAGGAGTAGAGGTTGTGCTTGACTATATGTATAAGATATCCCTTTTAATACATGATCTTAGATATTTTATGATGAGTATGCAAACCAACTCAACGTATGATGTATCGCCCATTGGGGCATTGATGAGATCCCACAGAGGGGTTATGATTATGTTATGTTATGCACAGGTTGAGTTTGGTGTATGAACGAAAGAAAAGTTTTAAGTTTTTATGTATTTTCTTGATCATGTATGGGATTAAACAGGTTTTCAGGTTGCATGTTAGGCTTGCTACGGGTCCCGGCGGCCTTAAGCCGACCTGGATCCTAGCGCCGGTAGCAGTCCGATTTTCGGGTCGTTACATAAACACAAGTTGTTTATCTTTTGGTTATTCAATATTTGTGCAATTTCATGCTTAATTCCATTATTGCTTTGTTATTATGATCAATGTGGCCACTTGATTCTTGATTGCAAGGTAATATATTGTTAGTTTGAATAATTTTGAGTCCATAATTGCTTAGATTGTTCAAACACAAGAACACTTGGTGTAAAAACTAAGGAAGTTGCATAATCTAGCAATATCACCATGCGTTTGGGTAGTTAGGATTAGATCTTTCTATTTCTTAATGCAATTGACAGTTGTTTTGATGCCTAAGGCCCAAGGACATTCCTTGGCAACTTGTTGATTAGTGATTAATTAGAGAACGTTCTCTAATTGGTTTATGATTAAGAAGAGACATGGTGGTGAGAAGTGTCTTCCATCTTCATAACTAATCTATTAAATCTATCAAGGAAAACTAAGTGTCAATGATCAATCCCAACAACTGAAATAGATCCAATTCTTCAACTACATCTTTCTCATTATTGAAATCTCTTTATTTTATTATTCGCTTTTTTTTATTGCGTTCAGGTTTAGATCAATTCAATCAATCTCAAAACCCCCCCTTTTTACTTTTATTGCACTTTATTTTTATTTTGCTTTCAGTTTCTTTGCTTTCTGTAACGACCCGAAATCGAACCGCTACCGGCGCTAGGATCCAAATCGACTTAAGGTCGCCGGGACCCGTAGCAAGCCTAACATACAACCTGTCATACTTGATAAATCCCATACATGATCATACATTTACATAAAAATTTTAAACTTTTCATCTACCAAGCTCGACCTGTGCATGCACCATAAAATTAAACATACAAACCCCATACTAGAGCCCTCATCAAATGCTCTAGCTAGGTCAACATTACATATATCAAGCTTAGTTTACATTTCTCAACATTAAAACATTTCATAATGATCATGAACAAAAGGGATTAACCATACACACTAGGGTCAAGCACAATTCTAATACTCATTACATTTTGTACAATACTTTACATTTCATTACATTACATTATCTTTCATGTCCACAACTAACTATTACATACATAAGATTTTTACTCTTGTTGACTTCCTAGTCTATCCCGAACCTGCAAACCTGGGGGTTAAGGGAGAGGGGTGAGCTACTAGAGCCCAATGAGCAGAATAGTGAATAATATATTAAAAACACATGCTTTCATGGAATGCATCACATCACAAATAATTCACATCAAGGATGGACATGTTACCAATAGTCCTTTACACATTCCAATGATGCCAGGGGCGTAGAATGGGCCTCACTGGTCTTTCTCTTAACATAACAAAACATAACATTCCAATGTGCTAGGGGCGTAGAATGGGCCCCACTGGTCTTTCTCTTACTCTGTGCCAGGGGCGTAGAATGGGCCTCATTGGACTTCCGTACCGTATCATCGTCATCATATCATATCGAGGACTACTGGTACATCCAACATCCATCCACATCCACAACATAATATGCAATGCAACATATTCGTGATTTCTAATGCAAACAACCTAGTATATATCATGGCATTTCATGATGCATGAACATGCTCAAAATTTATTTACTTCAAAACATAAAGATCCATTCTACTCACCTCAGGCTGACTCTGCAAAGACTCTGAAGCAGCTATCTCACTACTAGGGTCCTCGGTTCCTCGGGTCCGAACCTACACAGGTGGACTCAAATAAGGGACCAAACATACACTAACATAACTCTAAACATCTCCCCAAAAACTCCCTAAAACACCTTAAAACAATCATAGAAAACATGCAAAGGAAGGCTGAATAGGGCACTTTTGGCGGCAGGTTCGGCGGCCGAAAGTCCCTCCAGATCCGAAACTCAGCCATTTTCGGCGGCAGGTTCGGCGGCCGAAAGTGGTTCCAGAGCCGAAACTCGCCAACCTTCGGGGGCAGGTTCGGCGGCCGAAACTCCCTTCCAGAGCCGAAAGTCCAAACTTTCGGGGGTAGGGTTCGGCAGCCAGAACTGCCTCCCCAGGCAGGTTCGGCGGTCGAACATGGCTTCGGCAGCCGAACCTGAGTTCTTCCAGAACGGGAGAACTCAAGCCTCTCATGCACATTTTGCCTCCCAAACCTTCCAAACTCAAGCACAACACTCCCAAACATGCATAAACGTGTACACAAGCATATAGGGGTCTCAACTATCCTATACCCCAACAAACATCACATAGCAACACATTTAACATGCATTTCATACTTAAACTCACATAAACCCTAACATTTTACAACTAACCTAATCATGCATCCAACACCCTTCAAACCTCTCAAAACTTACCAAAAACATAAAACAAGGGTAGGATCTACTCTTACCTCTTGAAAATCGAGAGGAGAGGCAATCCAAACTCGGAGATGGGAGAAATCGAGCTCTGGGGTCTCCAAGCTTCAAAACTTCGTTCTTTGCTCAAAAATCTTCAAAACCAAGTTAAAACTCATCAAAAACATGAACGATTTGAAGGAAAACATTAAAACTAACCATGGAAGGGCATGGACTCACCTTTGCCCAAAAATGGGGAAGAAAACTCGCCCATTTTCAGACATGGGGCCTTTTATAGGTGGCTGGCCAGACCACCTTCGGGGGCCAAAGGTGCTCCCTAAACTGCACATTTTTCGGCGGCCAAACATGAGGTTCGGCGGCATAACCTAACTTTCCTTTCTTGGTGCTTTTCTTTCAAAAACTCAATTTCTTTCTGTAACGACCCGAAAATCGAACCGCTATCGGCGCTAGGATCCAGGTCGGCTTAAGGCCGCCGGGACCCGTAGCAAGCCTAACATGCATCCTGTGAACCTGATTAATCCCATACATGATCAACAACATACATAAAAAAATAAAACTTTTCTTTCATTCATTCTCTCATACACCAAACTCAACCTGTACATGCACTGAACATAAACGTAATCATAAACATTGACCCCTCTGTGGGACCTCATCAATGCCCCCAATGGGTGGCATAACATGTGTTGAGTTGGTTTACATAAGCATTACAAAACATCTAGGATCATGTATTAAAAGGGATACCATATACATAGGGTCAAGCACAATCTCTAATCCTCAATGTCATTACATTACATAACTATTCACAACTCTACATCATTATACAATTTGTCATGTCCACATTCTAGCTATTACATACACAAGACTTCATTACTCTTGCTGACCTCCTGGTCTACCCTGTACCTGCAAGCCTGGGGGTTAAGGGAGAGGGGTGAGCTACAAGAGCCCAGTGAGCAGAATAATAAAACATTTAAAACATGTGATAACATGAAATGCATCACATCACAGCTAATCACATCAAGGATGAATTTATCACCAATAGTCCTCTACATGGTCCAATTGTGCCAGGGGCGTAGAATGGGCCTCACTGGTCTTTCTCTTACATAATCATAACATAGCATAACGTAACATTTCAACTGTGCCAGGGGCGTAGAATGGGCCTCACTGGTATTTCTCTTACATAGTGCCAGGGGCGTAGAATGGGCCTCACTGGTCTTCCGTACCGTATCATCATCATATCATAACATATGAGGACTAAAGGATCATTCAACATTCATCCGCATCATCAACATATTATGCAATGCAACATATTCGTGAGTTCTAATGCAAGCACCCTATTATATCTCATGGCATTCATGATGCGTGAATCATGCTAAAACTGGTTTATTTATTTAAAAGCATAAGAGTTATTCCACTCACCTTTGGCTGAAGCTCTACTGACTCAGAAGCAGCTGAACTCACTGCTGGGGTCCTCGGTTCCTCGGGTCCGAACCTACACAGGTGGACTCAAATGAGGGACCGAACAACTAGAACATAACTCTAAAAATATCCCCCCAAAACCCCCTAGAACATCATGAAATAATCATAGAAAATCATGCAAAAGAGGGCTGGACAGGGCACTTTCGGCGGCAGGTTCGGCGGCCGAAAGTCCCTCCAGAGCCGAAAGTCAGGCAGGTTCGGCGGGACCTTCGGCGGCCAAAACTCCCAGACAGAGGCGAAACTCATGCATGTTCGGCGGCACTTTCGGCGGCCGAAACTCCCAGACAGAGACGAAAGTCTCCTTTCGGGGGCAAGCTTCGGCAGCCGAAGGCTGCTTCCACAAGCATGTTCGGCGGCCGAAAGTTCCTTCGGCTGCCGAACCTGGTTTCTCCCAGAATGGCAGAAACTCAGCTCTTCTATGCATAAACGCCTCCCAAACCATCCAAACATGCATAAACCTATTCTACAACACACATACACAAGCATACAAGCTTCTAGGGGCTTCAAACTATCTAAAACCCCATCTACAACACATCAAACATGCATTTGCAAGCCACATTGTTCATAAACACATATTAAACCCATAAACCTAACTATAAGCTAAACATGCATTCTACCCCATAGATCTTCATAAAACTTACTTAAAACATGCAATGAGCTTAAGATCGGCTCTTACCTCTTGAAGATCGAGAGAGAGACGACCTAATCTTGGAGATGGGAGATTTTCAACTTCCTTGGGTCTCCAAGCTCAAAACTTGCTCAAAACTTGAAAATCTTCAAAATAAGATGAAAACTTGTGAAAATCGTGAAAGATTTGAAGGAAGAACTCAAAGATTGGTGAGGGACAGCGGAGAGCTCACCTTGGCCGAAAATGGGGAGAAAAGCTCGCCCATTTCGGCTAAGGGACCCTTTTATAGTGGCTAGCCAGGCCACGTTCGGGGGCCGAACGTGCCTTCGCATGCATGCCATGTTCGGCGGCCGAACTTGAGGTTCGGCGGCCGAACCTGGACTTCCCTCACTTATGCCTTCGGGGGCCTAAGGCACACCCAAAATGCTTGCATGTTCGGCGGCCGAACTTGAGGTTCGGCGGCCGAACCTGGGTTTTCCTCCAAGGTTGTTTTCATGCAAAAACTCATTTCCATCTTGCTTAAAACCATAAAACACATTAAAACATTTTATGAAAACATGGTTTTACCCTTCTAGAGGTCTCCGACATCCGAGATTCCACCGGATGGTAGAAATTCTGATACCAGAGTCTAGCCGGGTATTACATTCTCCCCCCCTTAAGAACATTCGTCCCCGAATGTTCCTCAACTAGCACATGCAAGGCATACAACATATCATACACCTAAAACACATAAAACTCACAAGGAACTAACCTCAGAAAAGATAAGGATATTGCTGGAGCATGGACTCCCGTGTCTCCCAAGTGCATTCTTCCATATTGTGGTGGTTCCAAAGGACTTTCACCATCGGGATTTCCTTGTTTCTTAGCTTTCTGATCTGGGTGTCTATGATCCGTACTGGCTGTTCAACATAAGTGAGATCTTCTTGGATCTCCACATCAGGCTCACTAAGAACCTTGCCCGGATCTGACACGAACTTTCTCAACATGGAAACATGGAAAACCGGATGGATTCTTTCCATTGAAGCAGGTAAATCCAGCTTGTATGACACATTCCTAATCTTTTGCAAGACTTCAAAGGGTCCGATGTACCGTGGAGCCAGTTTACCTTTCCTTCCGAACCGAACCACTCCTTTCATTGGAGACACCTTGAGCAATTCCAGATCCCCCTCCTGAAACTCTACTTGCCGTCTGCGGATGTCTGCATAACTCTTCTGTCTGCTTGCAGCAGTCTTGATCCTTTCTCTGATTATGGGTACCACCCTACTGGTAATCTCAACTAGCTCAGGCCCTGCCAAGGCCTTCTCTCCAACTTCCTCCCAGCAAACAGGTGACCTGCACTTCCTTCCGTACAAAGCTTCATATGGAGCCATCCCGATGCTAGCATGATGGCTGTTATTGTAGGCAAACTCCACCAAAGGTAGATGCTGCCTCCAAGAACCGCCAAAGTCCAGCACACACATTCTGAGCATATCCTCGATAGTCTGGATGGTCCTTTCTGACTGTCCATCAGTCTGGGGGTGGAAGGCAGTACTGAAATCCAACCTAGTACCCATGGCATTCTGCAAACTCCGCCAAAACCTGGAGGTGAACTGGGGCCCTCTATCAGACACTATTGAAACAGGAACCCCATGCAGCCTGACGAACTCATCAACATACACATGCGCCAACTTGTCCACAGAATAGCCACTCTTGACAGGGATGAAGTGAGCAGATTTGGTGAGTCTGTCCACAATCACCCATATGGAGTCCAATCTGTTGGACGCCACCGGTAACCCCACTACGAAGTCCATAGCTATATTCTCCCATTTCCACTCTGGAATAGGTAGCGGGTTAAGCATTCCAGCCGACTTCTGATGTTCCAGCTTCACCCTCTGACACACTTCGCAGGCTGACACAAACTGTGCCACTTCTTTCTTCATCGCTGGCCACCAATAAACCTTCTTCAGATCTTGATACATCTTGGTGGCTCCGGGGTGAACGTTGTATCTTGCATTATGAGCCTCCCTCATAATGTCTCCTTTTAGCCTTATGTCATCTGGTACACACAATCGACTCCCATAGCGGAGGATCCCCTTACTGTCAAATCTGAACTCATTGTCCTTGCCTGACTGAACAGTCCTGGCAATCTTCTCTAACTCTGGGTCCTCATGCTGTTTTTGAGCCACCTGCTCCAGAAACACAGGTGTCACTCTCATCTGGGCCACTAAAGCACCTGTACCAGACAACTCCAACTGTAGACCTTCATCAATGAGCTTGTAAAACTCCTTCACCACTGGTCTCCTCTCTGCCGTGATGTGGGATAGACTGCCTAGTGACTTCTGGCTTAGGGCGTCCGCCACGACATTCGCCTTACCCGGATGATACTGAATCTTGCAATCATAGTCACTCAGCAGCTCTACCCATCTCCTCTGTCTCAAATTCAAATCTCTTTGACTCAGGATGTACTGCAGGCTCTTATGATCTGTAAAGATCTCACATTTTACCCCATAGAGGTAGTGCCTCCACATCTTGAGTGCAAAGATTACTGCTGCCATCTCTAGGTCATGCGTGGGGTAATTCAACTCGTGCTTCTTCAGCTGTCTAGAAGCATAAGCAATCACCCTCTCATTCTGCATTAGTACACAACCCAGTCCCACACGGGACGTATTGCAAAAGACTGTAAAGTCTTCATCACTAGATGGCAGAGCTAACACTAGTGCTGAAGTCAACCTCTTCTTAAGCTCTTCAAAACTCTCTTCGCACTGGTCGGTCCACACAAACTTTTGATTCTTCCTGGTTAACCTGGTCAGAGGAGCTGCAACTTTTGAGAAGTCCTGGACGAACCTCCTGTAGTAACCTGCCAAACCCAAGAAACTCTTGATCTCTGTCACTGAAGTGGGTCTAGGCCAGTTAGCCACAGCTTCTACCTTCTTGGGGTCCACCTCTATTCCATTTTCTGACACCACATGCCCCAAGAAAGAGATGCTCCTCAACCAGAGCTCACACTTAGAGAACTTGGCATACAAGCCATGTTCCCTCAAGGTCTGCAAAACCAACCGCAGATGATGGGCATGCTCCTCTGCATTCCTGGAATACACTAAGATATCATCTATGAAGACAATAACAAAGTGATTCGAGTATTGACTAAACACTCTGTTCATGAGATCCATGAATGCTGCAGGGGCGTTGGTTAACCCGAACGGCATTACAAGGAACTCAAAATGCCCATATATGGTCCTGAAGGCTGTCTTCGGCACATCCTCCTCCCTTATCCTTAGCTGATGGTACCCCGATCTCAGATCTATTTTGGAGAAACAACCTGCTCCGGCTAGCTGGTCAAATAGATCGTCGATCCTAGGCAACAGGTACTTATTCTTGGTAGTGACTTTGTTCAACTGCCTGTAGTCGATACAAAGCCTAAGGGATCCATCCTTCTTTCTCACAAACAAAACTGGTGCACCCCAAGGTGAGGTGCTCGGTCGGATGAAGCCCTTTTCTACCAGCTCTTGCAACTGTTCTTTCAATTCCTTCAACTCAGCTGGAGCCATCCTGTAGGGAGGGATAGAGATCGGTCGGGTTCCAGGCATCAATTCTATCTCGAACTCTATCTCCCTAGCAGGTGGTAAACCTGGCAGCTAGTTTGGGAAGACGTCTAGAAACTCTCTAACCACTGGCACCGAGGCGGGCTCTCTAACCTGACTGCTAAGCTCTCTCACATGAGCCAAATACCCCTGACATCCCTTCCTAAGCAACCTACGAGCCTGAAGAGCTGATATCAGACCTCTAGGTGTACCCCTCCTGTCTCCCCTGAAGACAACCTCTGACCCATCCTGACTTCTGAACCTGACTACCTTGTCCCTGCAGTCCAAGGTGGCACCATGGGTAGATAACCAGTCCATCCCTAGAATGACGTCAAAATCTGTCAAGTCTAGAACCACAAGGTCGGCGGAAAGGCATCTTCCCTCAACAAAGACTGGACTGCACTGGCAGGCTAACTCTGCCACTGATGGATCACACTTGGGTCCACTGACCCAGAGAGGAGGCATACACATCTGAACAACCAATGACTAAGTTACCTACCACCACGGTGTTAGATGCATCTGCCTCCTGTTGAGTCATTGTGAAGATCCGTGCTGGAGCTGATGGACCTTCACCTCTGAAACCCACTGAAGAAGAGGCTGCTCCTCTCCCTCTACCTCTGCCACTGGCCTGAGTCGTGGCTGGAGCTGCTGGCTGAGCCACACTGCCAGAAGCTGTCTGCTGAGACTGTGCTCCAAAAGCTGCCCTAGGACACTCCCGAGCCATGTGTCCCTCTTGCCCGCATCTGAAGCACGCTGCTGTCCTAGCCCGGCAAACTCCCTTGTGTGGCCTACTACACTTTGCACAAACTGCATTATCCGCACCAGAGCTCGAGCCACTCCCTAGTCCCAGACTGGACTTGACTTTGTTCCAAAACTTGTTCTTCTTCGACTTCTTGGTGGTACTGCTCCACCTCTTGCTACCTGAAGCTGCTGCACTAAAAGAAGAAGAGCCTGGGGTCTTAGAACCAGAAGGTTGTGCCACTGACTGCTTAACTGTCCCCTGAACGATGGCACTGGCCTCCATTTTCTGGGCCATATCAACTATGGCATGGAAGCTCTCCCTATCTGCTGACTGGATCAAGGAGGAATATCTGGAGTGGAGTTTCATGATATACCTCCTTGACCTTTTCTGGTCCGAGTCAAGATTTTGCCCTGCAAATGGCAACAGCTCCCAAGAATCTGTCTGTGAACTCCTCTACACTCATCTCATCAGTCTGCCTCAACTGCTCAAACTCTATCATCTTCAGCTCCCTTGAACTATCTGGGAAAGCCCAACCTGCAAACTCGTTTGCAAACTCTTCCCAAGACATGCTGTCCACTCTCGGGTTCACATAATTCTTGAACCACTCTCGTGCCTTCTTGCACTTAAGCGTGAACCCAGCCATTTGAATGGCTCTACTGTCATCAGCCCCAATCTCATATGTGATCACCTTAACCCTTTCAAGATACACAAATGGGTCATCCCCTTTTTCATACTGAGGAGCACCCAATTTCATGTAGTCGGTCATCTTGACCTTGCTCCCACTGGCTGAGCTAGGTCTAGAAGGTTGAGTAACTGGGGCTGCTGGTTCTGTAGGTGGTGGAGGTGGTGCAACATTTTCTGAGGTAGGGTTTGCTGGATTTGGATAGTAAGGTGGGGGTGGATACATTGGGTATTGTGAATATGGTGGGTAGTAGGGTGGGTATGGCATCTGTGTGGGATAAGGGGTGAAGCTAGGGTAATCCGATGTACCTCCCATCGAATACCCGGGATTTTGTGAGAAGTGTGGGTAGTGGGGTGGCTGAACAAATCCCGAGGCCTGAGTGCCTCCTTGGGACTCTCCCATTCCCTCTTCTGACATGCTAACTCCCAGACTGCCATCCCTCCTCTGCTCTACATCCATATCATCCCCCATGTCTTCTAACATTCCTCCCTGAACTGTTCCCCTCACTGATCTGCTCCTACCCAGATCCAGAGACCTTCTAGGGTCTCTTACTGCTCTTTCTCTGTTAGACCTACTAGACATTGCCCTAGGCAATGTAGGAGGACGGGCGCTCGTGCCCTCATCCTCAGGTGGCACTCCAGTCACTCGTGCAGATCGACGAGTTCCTCTCATCCTGTTTTCTGAAAGGCAGCACATAACAAGCAAACATTAGCATCATATGGTTCATGTGGGCACACATGAACCCTCATCACATACATCACATATCATTAATGCACATGCATATAATCATGGCATTTCACATCATCATACAAGATAGGACTCAACATCCTATCCTAGTGGACATGATCTTCCTATTGTGCTTGACCTTCTATAACATCTATGAGCCCGACACTCTAGGTCCGACCATATGAACCTAGGGCTCTGATACCATTCTGTAACGACCCGAAAATCGGACCGCTACTGGCGCTAGGATCCAGGTCGGCTTAAGGCCGACGGGACCCGTAGCAAGCCTAACATGCATCCTGTGAACCTGATTAATCCCATACATGATCAACAACATACATAAAAAAATAAAAGTTTTCTTTCATTCATTCTCTCATACACCAAACTCAACCTGTGCATGCACTAAACATAAACGTAATCATAAACATTGGCCCCTCTGTGGGACCTCATCAATGCCCCCAATGGGTGGCATAACATGTGTTGAGTTGGTTTACATAAGCATTACAAAACATCTAGGATCATGTATTAAAAGGGATACCATATACATAGGGTCAAGCACAATCTCTAATCCTCAATGTCATTACATTACATAACTATTCACAACTCTACATCATTATACAATTTGTCATGTCCACATTCTAGCTATTACATACACAAGACTTCATTACTCTTGCTGACCTCCTGGTCTACCCTGTACCTGCAAGCCTGGGGGTTAAGGGAGAGGGGTGAGCTATAAGAGCCCAGTGAGCAGAATAATAAAACATTTAAAACATATGATAACATGAAATGCATCACATCACAGCTAATCACATCAAGGATGAATTTGTCACCAATAGTCCTCTACATGGTCCAATTGTGCCAGGGGCGTAGAATGGGCCTCAGTGGTCTTTCTCTTACATAATCATAACATAGCATAACATAACATTCCAACTATGCCAGGGGCGTAGAATGGGCCTCACTGGTCTTCCATACCGTATCATCATCATATCATAACATATGAGGACTAAAGGATCATTCAACATTCATCCGCATCATCAACATATTATGCAATGCAACATATTCGTGAGTTCTAATGCAAGCACCCTATTATATCTCATGGCATTCATGATGCGTGAATCATGCTAAAACTGGTTTATTTATTTAAAAGCATAAGAGTTATTCCACTCACCTCTGGCTGAAGCTCTACTGACTCAGAAGCAGCTGAACTCACTGCTGGGGTCCTCGGTTCCTTGGGTCCGAACCTACACAGGTGGACTCAAATGAGGGACCAAACAACTAGAACATAACTCTAAAAATATCCCCCAAAAACCCCCTAGAACATCATGAAATAATCATAGAAAATCATGCAAAAGAGGGCTGGACAGGGCACTTTCGGCGGCAGGCTCGGCGGCCGAAAGTCCCTCCAGAGCCGAAAGTCAGGCAGGTTCGGCGGCACCTTCGGCGGCTGAAACTCCCAGACAGAGGCGAAACTCATGCATGTTTGGCGGCACTTTCGGCGGCCGAAACTCCCAGACAGAGACG
This sequence comes from Manihot esculenta, assembly GCF_001659605.2. Classification (NCBI taxonomy): domain Eukaryota; kingdom Viridiplantae; phylum Streptophyta; class Magnoliopsida; order Malpighiales; family Euphorbiaceae; genus Manihot; species Manihot esculenta. Next base: position 87,657 of record NC_035161.2, on the reverse strand, counting down.
AAAGTCTCCTTTCGGGGGCAAGCTTCGGCAGCCGAAGGCTGCTTCCACAAGCATGTTCGGCGGCCGAAAGTTCCTTCGGCTGCCGAACCTGGTTTCTCCCAGAATGGCAGAAACTCAGCTCTTCTATGCATAAACGCCTCCCAAACCATCCAAACATGCATAAACCTATTCTACAACACACATACACAAGCATACAAGCTTCTAGGGGCTTCAAACTATCTAAAACCCCATCTACAACACATCAAACATGCATTTGCAAGCCACATTGTTCATAAACACATATTAAACCCATAAACCTAACCATAAGCTAAACATGCATTCTACCCCATAGATCTTCATAAAACTTACTTAAAACATACAATGAGCTTAAGATCGGCTCTTACCTCTTGAAGATCGAGAGAGAGACGACCTAATCTTGGAGATGGGAGTTTTTCAACTTCCTTGGGTCTCCAAGCTCAAAATTTGCTCAAAACTTGAAAATCTTCAAAATAAGATGAAAACTTGTGAAAATCGTGAAAGATTTGAAGGAAGAACTCAAAGATTGGTGAGGGACGGCGGAGAGCTCACCTTGGCCGAAAATGGGGAGAAAAGCTCACCCATTTCGGCTAAGGGACCCTTTTATAGTGGCTGGCCAGGCCACGTTCGGGGGCCGAACGTGCCTCCGCATGCATGCCATGTCTGGCGGCCGAACCTGAGGTTCGGCGGCCAAACCTGGACTTCCCTCACTTATGCCTTCGGGGGCCTAAGGCACACCCAAAATGCCTGCATGTTCGGCGGCCGAACTTGAGGTTCGGCGGCCGAACCTAGGTTTTCCTCCAAGGTTGTTTTCATGCAAAAACTCATTTCCATCTTGCTTAAAACCATAAAACACATTAAAACATTTTATGAAAACATGGTTTTACCCTTCTAGAGGTCTCCGACATCCGAGATTCCACCGGATGGTAGGAATTCCGATACCGGAGTCTAGCCGGGTATTACACTTTCTTACTTAAAACCTTAAAAAACATGAAAACATTTTAGAAAAACATATTTTACCCTTTTAGAGGTTTTTGACATCCGAGATTCCACCGGAAAATAGGAATTCCGATGCCGGAGTCTAGCCCGGTATTACATTCTCCCCCCCTTAAAAATATTCATCCCCGAATGTTCAACAAACAAGCATAACACACATAAACACATAAAACACATAAATACTAACCTTAAAAGAGATGAGGGTATTGCTGGAGCATAGACTCCCGTGTCTCCCAGGTACACTCTTCTACATTATGGTGATTCCAAAGGACTTTCACCATCGGGATTTCCTTGTTCCTCAACTTTCTGATCTGTATGTCAAGGATCCACACTGGCTGCTCAACATAGGTGAGATCTCCTAGGATCTCCACATTAGGCTCACTAAGAACCTTGTCCGGATCTGACACGAACTTTCATAACATGAAAACATGGAAAACCGGATGGATTCTTTCCATTGAAGCAGGTAAGTCCAGCTTGTACGATACATTCCCAACCTTTTGCAGGATCTCAAAGGGTCCGATGTACTGTGGAGCTAGTTTACCTTTCTTCCCAAAACGAATCACCCTTTTCATAGGAGACACCTTGAGCAACACCAAATCTCCCTCCTGAAACTCTACTTGCTTCCTATGGACATCTGTATAACTCTTTTGCCTACTCACCGTAGTTCTAATCCTTTCTCTGATGATGGGTACTACCCTGCTAGTGATCTCTACTAGCTCAGGCCCTGCTAAGGCCCTTTCTCCAACTTTCTCCCAGCAGACAGGTGACCTGCACTTCCTTCCATACAAAGCTTCATATGGAGCCATCCCTATGCTAGCATGATAGCTGTTATTGTAGGCAAACTCCACCAAAGGTAGATGTTGCCTCCAAGAACCGCCAAAATCTAGCACACACATTCTGAGCATATTTTCAATTGTCTGGATGGTCCTCTCTGACTGTCCATCAGTCTGTGGGTGGAAAGCAGTGCTAAAATCCAACCTGGTACCCATAGCACTCTGCAGACTCCGCCAAAACCTGGAGGTGAACTGGGGTCCTCTATCTGACACTATTGAAACAGGAGCCCCATGCAACCTGACCACTTCATCAACAAACACCTGCACCAATTTTTCCACAGAATAGCTACTCCTGACAGGGATGAAGTGAGCAGATTTGGTTAGTCTGTCCACAATCACCCATATGGAGTCTAATCTGTTGGACGTTGCCGGTAACCCCACCATAAAATCCATAACTATATTCTCCCATTTCCACTCTGGAATCGGTAGTGGGTTAAGCATTCTAGCCGGCTTCTGATGTTCCAACTTCACCCTCTGACATACTTCGCAGGCGGACACGAATTGTGCCACTTCTCTCTTCATGGCTGGCCACCAATAAACTCTCTTCAAATCTTGATACATCTTAGTGGCTCTAGGGTGGACACTGTATATGGCATTATGAGCTTCCCTCATAATATCACCTTTCAGACTCACGTCATCTGGTACACATAGTCTATTCCCATAGCGGAGGATCCCCTTACTGTCAAATCTGAACTCTTCATTCTTGCCTGACTGAACAGTCCTGGCAATTTTCACTAACTCTGGGTCCTCATGTTGTTTCTAAGCCACCTGCTCCAGAAACACGAGTATCACTCTCATCTGGGCTATTGATAGAGCATATTTTAGTCCTTTTTATCTTGATATTATTGATGATTATTTACATGATTTCTGCTTAATTTAGTGCTCTTGACATTGTTTTGCAGAAATCGGTGTAAAAGGACATTTTGGAGAAAATCCCCTTAAAACTGCCTTATTTGGAGCAAAAGGGAGCAAGCCTGCCAAGTTGAAATCAAGTCAAGCTAAATAAGGAAAGTTCTAAATAAGGAAAGTGGTAAATATGGAAAAAACATTCAGCCAAGGCAATTTGAAATTCAAATTTCAAATCTCCAAGTAGCCTTTTCCTTATTCAAGAAGCCATATCTCAAGCTGCCATATATGGAGAGCCAAATGAGGAAAGTATTTTGAAATTCAAATCTCCAAGCTTCATATTCAGATTTTGGATTTCAAGATCCAGCTTATTAAGGAAGCCAAATCCAAAGATCACATGTTTTCCACTTTATGCCTTGCACATTCAAAATTCAAATTGCAAAAGGAGGCTCCACCTTCCTTAATTGTGAATGGGCGGCAAGGGAATGTGAAGAGGCACCTTAGGCAGCAACTTGAACACACTTGGGCAGCATCTTGAAGACCTTGGGCAGCAAGTAAAAGACCAAAGAGCCCATCCCTTGCAATTGAAGACAAGCTCCACGTTTTTCCCTTCACACATGCACATAGAAGGCACATATTGGACTAAGGGCATTTTGGGCAGCCCCTAAAAGACTCATGGACTGCCAAGACACCCTAGGCAGCCTCTGAAGACATATTAAAAGGCTTCAAGAAGGCAGGAGGAGACAGTTTTTGGACAGCCCCCCACTCCTCCAAGGTTCGGCCGTCGATCGCCCAAGCCTTCCTCCACCGCCGGTTCTTCATCTCATGCTCTCTTCTTCTATTTTCTATTTTGGTTCAGCCATGAGTGGCTGAACCCTTAATTCTAGTTGAAGATTGGTTGAAACTAAGGTTGTTTTATGGATTGTGAGATCTGAACATAAACTATTTCTCTTTGATTAGTTCAATATTCATGCAATAGTGTGTTTGAATCCATGATTGCTTTGTTGTTTTAATCAAATTAGCCACTTGATTCTTGATTGCAAAGTTAATTGATTGTTAGTTGGGATATTTTTTAGTCCGTAATAGCTGGAAACATTCTAACCTAAGAACACTTGGTGTAAAAACTAAGGAATTGTATGATCTAGCAACATCTCATGCGTTTGAATAGCTAGGGTTGGATCTCTCTCTTTCTTCATGCAATTGACAATTGTTTTGATGCCTAAGGCCCAAGGACGTTCCTTGGCAATTTGTTAATTAGTAATTGATTAGAGGACGTTCCCTAATTGATTTAATCATAAGGAGAGACATGGTGGTGAGAAGCGTTTTCCATCTCCATAACTAATCTATTGAATCAATCAAGAGAACATAAGTTTCAATGATTAATCCAAACAACCAAAGTGGATCCATCTCTTCAACTAGACTTTTCTCATATTGATTTTCTCTTTTATTTTAATTACTTGCTGATTTAATTGCTTTCAATAGTTGTTAGTCAAATCAATCTCAAAACCCCCCCTTTTTTACTTTATTGCACTTTACTTTTATTCTGCTTTCAGATACTTGCTTTCAGTTGTGCTTTCAGTTGATTCTCTTGATCTTGTTGGGAAAAATAGATAAGTATTCAATTCTCTATGGATTCAATCCTTTACCACTATCTGCAGTTGTAAAATTGTTGGTAACCGGAAAGGTTATTTTTGACCGGCTTCGACAACCGCAAGTCAAAAATTGGCGCCGGTGCCGGGGAATTGATTTAACTTGTTTATTTCTCTTTCATGACCAGATCTGAACGTAGGGACACTCTGCCTTACGATCCGGAGATTGAATGCACTCTCAGAAGACTAGGAAAGCAAGTGGTTCCATCTGAAGAAGCGCCTGAAAACTATCTTTGTGCAGCCGAACATTCTGCCACACATTCGGCCGCCGAACCTCCTCAACCTTTGGCCGCCGAACCTTCTCTACTCCAGCTACCGATCTTTGCACCAATGGCTGAATGTGAGGCACCACCTGCTGCCCATAATGGACATGCTGTCCAAGCCCAAATAATTCCAGAAAATCCAGCGGTGAGAGCTCCACCACAAAGAGAAAGAACCATGAGAGAATTGGCAACACCTGTAGGTGATCAAGCACCACTTTGCATCACCTATCCACCTTTGACAGTTCCCTTTGAACTGAAAACAGGTTTGATTCATCTTCTCCCTAAATTTAGAGGTTTGCAAAATGAAAATCCACACAAGCACTTGAAAGAGTTCAATATTGTTTGTTCATCTATGAGACCTCAAGGTATTTCTGAAGATCATGTTAAGTTAAGAGCTTTTCCTTTTTCATTAGATGACTATGCTAAGGATTGGTTATTTTATTTGCCACCTGAATCTAGGGGTGAGCATTCGGTCGGTTCGGTTCAAAACCGAACCGAACCGAAATAACCGAAAACTGAATTATAGAATTTTACATAAACCGAACCGAACCGAATAAGAGGAATAACCGAATCGAATCGAACCGATTTGGTTCGGTTCGGTTCGGTCAGTTCGATCGGTTCGATCGGTTCGATTCGATTTTTAAACTTTTTTTTCCCATTCATTCTAAAATCCAATTAAAATATTTTAATTTTAATTTTTACAAATAAAAAATCAATAAAATACTGAGGGACGAGGAGGGACGAGGGGGAGGGACGAGGAGGGACGCCGGGGGACGAGGGACGCCGGGGGACGAGGGACGCCGAGGGACGCCGGGGGACGAGGGACGCCGAGGGACGCCGAGGACCGAGGGACGAGGGACGAGGGACGCCGAGGACCGAGGGACGCCGAGGACCGAGGGACGCCGAGGGACGAGGGACGAGGGACGAGGGACGAGGGACGAGGGACGAGGGACGAGGGACGAGGGACGAGGGACGAGGGACGCCGAGGACCAAGGACCGAGGAAGACGGTGCGGAGAGCCGATAGACTGGAGAGCGATGGCCGATGATTCCATGGAGAGTGACGATCGACGCCGGCACAGTGAGGTGAGGAGTCAGCGGCGTCGATTGTGTGGAGAGAGAGACCAGAGAGCACAGTGAGGTGAGGAGTCAGCGGCGTCGATTGTGTGGAGAGAGAGACCAGAGAGCACAGTGAGGTGAGGAGTCAGCGGCGTCGATTCATAAGGGTACATTTCAAAACGACGTAGTTTAGTGATTTCGGTTCGGTTCGGTCTAATCGAAATTTTTGAATCTAAAACCGAATCGAACCGAAATCACCGATTTTTTAAAAAATTAAAACCGAACCGAACCGAATTAAAAATAAAACCGAACCAAACTTTTAGTTCGGTTCGGTTCGGTCGGTTATTTCGGTTTAAACCGAATAGTGCTCACCCCTACCTGAATCTATAACCTCTTGGGATGATATGGTCCAAACCTTTTTGAACAAATACTTCCCAACATCTAAGTCAATTGGCATAATAAGAGAAATCACTAGCATAAGACAGAAACCAACTGAGGATTTATATGATTACTGGGAATGGTTTAAAAGACTATGTACAGGTTGTCCACAACATGATATGTCAGACAGGTCCCTCATACAGTTCTTCTATGGAGGATTGCTCTCATCAGAAAGGAGATTCATATATGTAGCTTGTGGAGGATCCATTGCAGACAAGACACCTAGGGAGATGCAAGACACCTAGGGAGATACGAGAGTTGATTTCTACACTTGCAGCTTCATCTAGGCAATATGGAGAAGAAAAGCAAATGTTGAGAGGAGTCAATGAGGTAAGCTCACCTACTATTTCTGAACTGACAGCTGTTATGAAAGATTTTGCCATAGGACTTGTTCAACAGATTCAAATAGCCCAGCCACCTAGGCCATGTGGTATTTGTGCATATGTAGGACACCCAACTGATCAATGTCCTACTCTGCAAGAAGACAACCAGCAAGTTAATGCCATTGAAGGGTACAACAACCAGCCTAGACATGATCCATATTCAAACACATACAATCCAGGTTAGAGAGACCACCCCAATTTCAGCTACGGAAGGGCCAACAACAATCAGAACCATCAAAACTATCAAAGGAACCAAGCCCAACCAACACCTTCAAATCCCATCCAACGCCTTGAAAAGATGATGGAGTCCATGGCAAGTGCTATACAAAGCCTCAATCAGCGAGTAGATCTAATGGCCACATTCGGAAGCAATTCTGAAACCCAAGGTAAACTCCCTTCTCAAACAGAAACTAATCCCAGGCAAAATGTCAGTGCTATTACTTTAAGAAGTGGAAAAGAGCTTCAAAATGCAAGATATGAGGAAGAAAAGCAAACAGCACCAAAGCATGCTCCATCTGAAACCTTCCCTGCGCATTCTGAAACACAAGTTGCGCCAAAGCCAAGGCAACCTGAAGCCTCTCCAGCGCAACCTGAAGCACCACCTGCGCAGAAGATTGATCAAAAAGTACATTTTCAGATTCCACCTCCTTTTCCCAAGAGGTTTGAAAGAACACAAAAAGAAAAGGAAGAAAAGGAGATCCTAGAAACTTTCAAGAAGGTGGAAATCAACATACCTCTGCTAGATGCCGTTAAGCAAATTTCCAGGTACGCAAAATTTCTGAAAAAGTTGTGTACCAACAGAAGAAAGCTTGCTGAGAGAGAGAAAGTAAGTGTAGGTGAGGTTGTCACTGCTGTTATTAAAAGAGAGCTCCCTACTAAGTGCAAGGACAAAGGTATGTTTGCAATTTCTTGTAAGATAGGGAATGTTGGAATTAAGAAAGCCATACGTGATCTTGGTGCATCCATAAATGTCATGCCTCTTTCCATCTATAAATCTCTGAATGCATTTGCACTGAAAGACACAAGAGTTGTGATCAAATTAGCTTATAGATCTGTGGTCTATCCCATAGGTGTTCTAGAAGATGTGTTAGTTCAAGTAGATGAACTTGTCTTTCCTGCAGATTTTTATGTGATTGATACTAAGGAAGATAGTTGCAATGCTAGTTCTGATATCCTTCTTGGACTTCCTTTCTTGAGTACTGCTAGAACTAAGATTGATGTGCATGATGGTACTCTCACTATGGAGTTTGAAGGGGAAGTGATTAAGTTTAATGTCTATGATGCTATGAAATATCCACATGATATGTCCCCTGTCTATGGTCTTGATATTATTAACTGCTTGAGCCAGGAAATATTTGATGAGAATCAAGATTATGTTCTGAATGATGATCTTTGCAGGACTGAGAGTCAGAAAGAACCAAAACTGAAAGAGACAGTCTGTAGTGTCCAACAGGTAAATTGCGGGCAAGCATAGGATGAGAAAAACTCTGTCGCACCACTTCAGGAAGGACCTGTGCAAACTGAAGCCATGACGTTTTGGCCACCGAACTCCACTCCCTTTCAGCCGCCGAATCCTTTACCTTAGCCCCCAGCACAGACTGAAGCCATGACCTCTCAGCCGCTGAACTCTACTGACTCTCGGCTGCCGAACTCTACTGCCTTTCGGCCGCCGAATCCAGCCATCCTTCGACCGCCGAATCCTTCACCTCATCTTCCGTCGCAGACTGAAACCATCCTCAGCGCAACGCTTCAGTCTTCAGCCCAAGCAAGCTCTGCACCACCTCCTTTGCAGTCAAGTCAGAAAGCACCAGAATCAGATCTAAAGCCTCTCCCAGACCATCTAAAATACATGTACTTAGGAGCTGACAAGACACTACCAGTAATAGTGTCCAATGAATTGAGCCAACATGAAGAAGCAAGCCTCTTGAAAGTACTACAAAAGCACAAAGGAGCCATAGGGTGGACCATAGACGACATAAAAGGTATTTCTCCTTCCACATGCACACATAGAATACACATGGAGGATGAATGCAAGCCAGTCAGTGTAATACCCGGCTAGAGTCCGGCATCGAAATTTCTATCGTCCGGTAGAATCCAGGATGTCGGAATCTGTAGAAGGGTAAGATTTATGTTTTTCTACTGTAATGTGGTATGTTTTACTGTTTTTAAGCTAAAATGAAATGAGTTTTTGCAAGAAAAGAACCAAGGCAGAAAAGCCAGGTTCGGCCGCCGAAGGTGACATTCGGCCGCCGAACATGCATGGCTTTCGGTTTCACGTGTGGCCGCCGAAGGTGGTCTGGCCAGCCACCTATAAAAGGCCCTCAGTCGGTTGAAAGGATAAGTATTGCCGTTTTCTTTCACTTTCTGAGGTGAGACCCTGTCCTTCTTAAGTTTTCATCATGTTTTCATCAAATCATGCAAAGGTTTGATTGATTTTTATGTTATTTTGAAGGTTTTGAACTAAACACTTGAGATTTTGAAGTTCGAAGAGTTTAAAGGAGAATTGCTCCAAAACTCCACGTTAGAATCGTTCATCTTCTTGGTTTCAAGAGGTAAGTGAAGATCCTGAGCTTGTTTTCATGATTTATGGAAGCTTTTTAAGGTTTTGGGGGAGAGTTGCATGATTAGGGTAAAAGAGAGTGTTTTTGATATTTTTGTGAGAAAAGCTTGTATATGTGTTATATGTTTTGTGTTGTAGGGGTTTAAGGTAGTTTCTGACCCTTTTGAGCATATACTTGGATGTATGCATGTTGAGGAGTTGAGGTGTTTGAGTTGGAGGAAGATTGGTGCATTTTGGCGAGAGGCAGAGCAAGGTTCTGCCTTGCTGATGAACCCAGCTTCGGCTGCCGAAGAATGGTTCGGCCACCGAATGTGCTGAGGAGGTGGCTTCGGTTGCCTAAGCTTGCCCCCGAGCCTTTGGACTTTCAGCTCTGGAGGGGAGATTCGGCCGCCGAAGATGCCCCCGAAGGTTAGAGACTTTCATCTCTAGAGTGCCTTTCAGCCCCTGAAACTTGCCCCCGAAAGGGTTCGGCTGCCGAAAGTAGAGATTCGGCCGCCGAAGGTGCATGAGTTTCTACTCTGGAGAGGACTTTCGGCCGCCGAACCTGCCGCCGAAAGTGTCCTGTCCAGCCTTCCTTTGCATGCTTTGCATGGCTGTTTGAGTGAGTTTACGGGGATTCTTGGGGAGTTTCATAGAGTTGTTCATAAGCTAGTTTGGTCCCTCATTTGAGTCCATCTGTGTAGGCACAGACCAGAGGAACCAGAGAGAGCAGCAGTGAGTACTGCTCCAGCGTTTACAGAGCCTGCAGAGTCAGTCCAGATAGCCAAAGGTGAGTGGAACTCAACTTACTTCTTTTAATTGAGAAATGAAATGCTTTTAGCATAATTCATGCATCATGAGTATGCCATAGGTTGTTTGCATTAGAATCCACGAATATGTTGCATTGCATAGTTATTTGTTGATGTGGGTGAATGCTGAATGATCCAATAGTCTCTGAGAGAAGTCCAGGAGCCTTTGACTACGCCCTGGCAGGTATAGAGAAGTCCAGGAGCCTTTGACTACGCCCTGGCAGGTATAGCAAAGTCCAGGAGCCTTTGACTACGCCCTGGCAATGGTAAGTACACAGGTGTTATATACACGTATACATATATTACAAGAAGACCAGGTGCTCGATTCTACGCCCTGGCACGGTAGAGCTACCGGGACTATGTGGTGACAGGTTTACCCTTGATGTGGATTGTCTGTGATATGATGCATTCCATAAGATCATGTGTTAATGACTTGTTTTACTGTTCTACTCACTGGGCTATAGAGCTCATCCCACTCCCTTAATCCCAGTCTTGCAGGTTCAGTGTACAGTGTATAGGGGAAGTCCAACAGAGTACAAGAAGAGAGAAGAGTTTGTAATAGAATATAGTGGACATGTAATATTAAAGAGATGTAACAGTTGTGTATAAAATTAGAATTGTGCTTGACTTAGTTCTTTTTGTGTTGTACATCTTTTGTATACATGGTCTGTTTATATAACTGTTTTACAGAGTATGTGAAAAACCAGGCTTAACAGGTATGAATTAACCCATCTAGAGCAAGCTCTAGTCAGGGGTACAGAGTACAGAGATAGTGCATGCACAGGTTAAGTCGTGGGCCAGAGAAAAGTTTTTATTTTCACAGAAAATGTATGAGCATGTATGAGATTTTACAGGTACTCAGAGAGTATAGCAGGCTTGGTACGGGTTCTGGCGGCCTTAAGCCGATCTAAATCCTAGTGCCGGTGACAGTCCATTTTGAGGTCGTTACAGATTGGTATCAGAGCCCTAGGTTCACATGATCGGACCTATAGAGAGAGCGTGTCGGGCTCATAGAGGGTAGAGGAAGTCAAGCACAATAGGGAATCATGTCCACTAGGATAAGATGTTGCGTCCTGTCTAATTGATGCTATGATTTATGCATGTGCAGTATTGAGATATATGAGTTACCTATATGCTGATATGCTATGTTATGTGTTGTTTTTTAGAGTTAAAATGCGAGGAACTCGTCGATCAGCACGATTGACTGGAGTCCCACCAGAGAGTGAGAGAACAGCTGCTCGTCCTCCTGTATTGCCAAGGCAAGGTCACAAAGATCTAGCAGGGAAGGTACATCAATAGACCCTAGAAGGTTTGTGGACGAGAGCAGAAGAGGTACAGTTAGAGGAGGTAGATTAGAGGAAGTGAGGGAGGCTATAGAGATTGACCAGTCTAGAGATGAAAGCATGAGTGTAGGCAGATCTGACGAAGGTATGGGAGAGTCGCAGGGAGGCGCTCAGACCTCAGGGTTTGGTTATCCAGCCTTTCCTCAGGACCCAGGGTATCCGATGGGAGATATGTCGGAGTACTCTAGTTTTGTCCCATATCCTACTTACATGCCATATATGCCTTATCCTCATTATTATCCACCATACCCTATGTATCCACCTTCCCCTACTCATCCAAGTGCAGCACAGCTAGAGCTAAATGAACCAGTACCTCCACCACCACAACCAGAACCAGTAGCCCCCTGTTGTTGCAGCACAGCAACCTAGCTCCTCTGGGGGAAGTAAGGTGCAAATGACAGAGTACTTGAAATTGGATGCTCCTAAATTCAATCCAGGAGATGATCCATTTGAGTATCTTAGAACTGTGAAGATGATCACTGATGAGTTGGGAGCAGATGATAGCAGAGCCATTGAAATGGCAGGGTTTACACTTAAGTGTAAGAAAGCTCAAGAATGGTTCAAGAATTATATGGAGCCCAGGGTGGACAGTATGTCATGGGGAGAGTTCGCCAATGAGTTTGCAGGGTGGGCTTTTCCTGACAGCTCCAGGGAGATGAAAGTCATAGAATTTGAGCAGTTGAGACAGACAGACGAGATGAGTGTTGATGAATTTACAGATAAATTCCTGGATTTGCTACAGTACGTGGGTTAGGCCTATGATACTGATCAGAAGAAGGCAAGGAGATATACTATGAGATTGCATCCCAGGTATTCTTCCTTGATTCTTCCAGCAGAGAAGGAGAGTTTCCACTCTATAGTGGATGCAGCCAGGAAAATGGAAGCAAGTGCCAATATTCAGAGACAGTCAAAGGCACAGGCTTCGGGTTCTAAGGCCCCCAGTTCAGGAACTTCAGGCAGCCAGAGATGGGATAGAGTAAAAGGCATGAAGAAGAAGTTCTGGAGTAAAGCTAAGTCTAGTCTGGAAATGGGTAGTGGCTCAAGCTCTGGCACAACTTATCCAGTATGCAGAAGATGCGAAAGACCACATGGAGGAGCTTGTCAGTTGGGATCTACAGCTTGCTATAGATGTGGACAGGAAGGGCATATTGCTCGGGATTGTCCTCAGGTGACTTTTGTGGCACCATCCTAGCAGATGAGTTTAGGCAGTGTGGTACAGCCAGCAGCTCCAGTCATGCCTGTAACGACCCCAAAATGGACCGACACCGGCGCTAGGATTCAGGTCAGCTTAAGGCCGCCAGAACCCGTAGCAAGCCTGCTATACTCTCTGTGTACCTGTAAACTCATACATGATCATACATTTTCTGTGAAAATACAAACTCTTTCTGAACCAAGGCTTAACCTGTGCATGCACTATCTCTGTACTCTGTACTCTGTATCCCTGACTAGAGCTTGCTCTAGATGGGTTAACTCATACCTGTTAAGCCTGGTTTTCACATACAGGAAAACATATATACATATACAGATCATGTACAAAACATACATCACTAAGTCAAGCACATTTACACAACTATTACATCTCTTTAATAGTACATGTCCACTCTAAGCTATTACAAATCTCTTTATTCTTTCTGTACTCTGCTGGACTGTCCCTGTACACTGAATACTGAACCTGCAAAACTGGGGTTAAGGGAGTGGGATGAGCTCTATAGCCCAGTGAGTAGAACAGTAAAACATCTCAGTAAAATATGATCTCATGGAACGCACCATAGCACAGACAAGCCACATCAAGAGTAAACCTGTCACCACATAGTCCCAGTAACTCTGTGCCAGGGCGTAGAATCGAGCACCTGGTCTTCCTGTCATATATGTATATGTGTATATAACACCTCTGTACTTACCATTGCCAGGGCGTAGTCAAAGGCTCCTGGACTTTACTATATACCTGCCAGGGCGTAGTCAAAGGCTCCTGGACTTTGCTATACCTGCCAGGGCGTAGTCAAAGGCTCCTGGACTTCCTGTCTGAGACTATTGGATCATTCAGCATTTACCCACATCATCAAATACCGATGCAATGCAACATATTCGTGGATACTAATGCAATCAACCTATGGTATAATCATGATGCATGAGATATGCTAAAACATTCCATTGTGCAAGTAAAAGAGTTAAGTTTAGTTCCATTCACCTCTGGCTAACTGGACTGACTCTGCAGGCTCTAAAAACTCTGGAGCAGAACTCACTGCTGCTCTCTCTGGTTCCTCTGGTCTGTACCTATACAGATAGACGCAAATGAGGGACCAAACTAGCTTATGAACAACTCTATTAAACTCCCCAAGAATCCCCTTAAACTCACTCTAACAGCCATGCAAAGCATGCAAAGGAAAGCTGGACAGAACACTTTCGGCGGCAGGTTCGGTGGCCGAAAGTCCTCTCCAGAGACGAAACTCAAGCACCTTCGGCGGCCGAACTTCCACTTTCGGCTGCCGAACCCTTTCGGGGGCAAGTTTCGGAGGCCAAAAGGCACTCCAGAGACGAAAGTCTCTAACCTTCGGCGGCACCTTCGGCGGCCGAACTTCCCTCCAGAGCCGAAAGTCCAAAAGCTCGGGGGCAAGCTTGGGCAGCCGAAGCCACCTCCTCACACCTCTTCAGGGGTTCGGCGGCCGAATGTACCTTCGGCTGCCGAACCTGAGTTCATCAGCAGGGCAGAAACTTGCCCTGCCTCTCGCCAAATGCACCAAACTCCTCTCCAACTTCACACCACACTTCCTCAACTTGCATACACTCATGTATATGCGCAAAGGGGTCAGAAACTACCTTAAAACCACAAAAACACAACACAAACAACACAGAAACAAGCTCTATGCACAAAATCATCAAAACCTCACACATAACCATGCATCTCTCTCTCTAAACCCCATAAAACCTTCAGAAAACATACAAACAAGCTCAGGATCTTCACTTACCTTGTGAAAACAAGTAGATGACTGATCCTCACGTGGAGTTTTGGAGCAACTCTCCTTCAAACTCTCCAAACTTCACAACTTTGAGTTTTTAGCTTAAAACCTTTAAAAGATCATAAAAACTACTCAAATCTTTGCATGATTTAATGAAAACATGAAGAAATACTCACAAAGGACAGAGTTTCACCTCAGCAAGTGAAAGAAACGGTGCTCTACCGCTTCAACCGACTGAGGGCCATTTATAGGTGGCTGGCCAGACCACCTTCGGCGGCCACATGTGAAACCGAAAGCCATGCATGTTCGGCGGCCGAACCTCAACTTCGGCGGCCGAACTTGGCTTTTCTGCCTTGGTTCATTTCACTCAAAAACTCATTTCCTTATGCTTAAAACTTCATGAACATAGCAAAACATGTAAGAAAAACATAAATCTCACCCTTCTAGAGACTTCCGACATCGTGAACGCCACCGGAAAGTAGAATTCCGATGCTGGACTCTAGCCGGGTATTACATTCTCCCCCCCTTAAGAACATTCGTCCTCGAATGTTCCTAAAACAAACAATGACCACATAAAAAGGAGGAAACTAACCTCAAAACAAATATGGATACTGCTGGAGCATCGACTCTCGCGTCTCCCAGGTGCACTATTCTAGATTATGGTGGTTCCACAGGACTTTCACCATCGGAATCTCCTTATTCCTTAGCTGTCTGATCTGTGTGTCCAGAATCCGCACTGGCTGCTCTATATAGGTGAGATCTGTATGAATCTCCACCTCAGGCTCACTCAGAACCTGATTCGGATCTGACACAAACTGCCGGAGCATAGAAACATGAAATACCGGGTGAATTCTCTCCATAGAAGCAGGTAAATCCAGCTTATACGACACATTTCCGATCCTCTGCAACACCTCAAAGGGTCCAATGTACCGTGGAGCTAATTTACCCTTCTTCCCGAAACGAACCACTCCCTTCATTGGAGACACTTTCAGCAATACCCAATTACCCTCCTGGAACTCTAACTGCTTTCTGCGAACGTCTGCATAACTTTTCTGTCTGCTCTGCGCTGTTCTGATTCTCTCTCTGATCATGGGCACTACTCTACTGGTAATCTCTACTAACTCTGGCCCTGCAAGAGCCTTCTCTCCTATCTCTTCCCAGCAAACAGGGGATCTGCACTTCCTCCCATACAAAGCTTCATAAGGAGCCATCCCAATGCTAGCATGATGGCTGTTATTGTAAGCAAACTCCACCAAAGGTAGATGCTGCCTCCAAGAACCGCCAAAGTCTAACACACATAGTCGAAGCATATCTTCGATGGTCTGGATGGTCCTCTCTGACTGTCCATCAGTCTGTGGGTGGAAAGCAGTGCTAAAATCCAATCTCGTGCCCATCGCACTCTGCAGACTTCGCCAAAATCTAGAGGTAAACTGAGGTCCTCTGTCTGACACTATAGACACTGGAACTCCATGTAATCTCACGATCTCATCCAAATAGACCTGTGCTAATTTATCCACAGAATAGTTACTCCGTATTGGAAGAAAATGAGCAGATTTCGTGAGTCTGTCCATAATCACCCATATAGAGTCTATCCTGTTGGACGTAGCTGGTAAACCCACTACAAAATCCATGGCTATGTTCTCCCATTTCCACTCTGGAATCGGTAATGGGTTAAGCATTCCGGCTGGTTTCTGATGCTCTAGTTTCACCCTCTGACAAACCTCACAGGCTGTCACAAACTGCGCCACTTCTTTCTCCATGGCTGGCCACCAATAAACCTTTTTCAGATCCTGGTACATCTTCGTGGCTCCTGGGTGAACACTATACCTCGCATTATGAGCTTCCCTCATAATATCTTCCTTCACACTGCCCCTATCTGGTACACAAAGTCGACTCCCATAGCGGAGGATCCCTTTGCTATCAAATCTGAACTCTGCATTGTTGCCTGACTGAACAGTCCTGGCAATTTTCATCAACTCAGGGTCCTCATGTTGTCTCTGTGCGATCTGCTCCAGAAACACAGGTGTCACTCTCATCTGTGCTATCAACGCACCTGTACCAGATAATTCTAACTGTAATCCCTCTTCTAAGAGCTTATAAAGCTCCATCACGACTGGTCTCCGCTCTGCTGCTATATGGGATAAACTGCCTAGTGACTTCCGGCTTAGGGCGTCTGCCACAACATTCGCCTTACCCGGATGATACTGGATCTTACAATCATAATCACTGAGCAATTCAAAACACCTTCTCTGTCGTAAATTCAGCTCTCTCTGACTCAAGATGTACTGTAAACTCTTGTGATCAGTGAAGATCTCGCATTTAACCCCATAGAGGTAATGCCGCCACATCTTAAGTGCAAAGATAACTGCTGCCATCTCGAGGTCATGGGTGGGGTAATTCAACTCGTGCTTCTTCAACTGTCTCGAAGCATAAGCAATCACCCTATCACTCTGCATCAAAACACAACCCAATCCCACTCGAGACGCATCACAGAACACTGTCAAGTCCTCATGACTCACAGGCAGAGCTAACACTGGTGCTGTGGTCAATCTCCTCTTGAGCTCCTCAAAGCTCTCTTCACACTGGTCTGACCAGACAAACTTCTGGTTCTTCTGAGTCAGTTTGGTCATAGGAGCCGCTATCTTTGAGAAGTTCTGAACGAACCTCCTGTAGTAACCTGCCAGTCCCAAAAAGCTTTTAATCTCAGTCACTGTAGTGGGTCTGGGCCAGTTAGCTACAGCTTCTATCTTCTTGGGATCTACCTCAATACCCTCTGCTGATACCACATGTCCCAAGAAGGAAATGCTCCTCAACCAAAACTCACACTTCGAGAACTTAGCATATAAACTATGCTCTCTCAGTGTCTGCAGAACTATCCTCAGATGCTGGGCATGCTCCTCTGCATCTCTGGAATACACTAGAATATCATCGATGAAAACAATGACAAAGTGATCCAGAAACTCACTGAATACCCTGTTCATGAGATCCATGAATGCTGCAGGGGCGTTAGTCAACCCGAACGGCATCACTAAGAACTCATAATGCCCATATCTGGTCCGGAAAGCTGTCTTAGGCACATCTGCCTCTCTGACTCTCAACTGATGATACCCAGATCTCAGATCTATTTTAGAAAAACAACCTGCTCCAGCTAGCTGGTCAAACAGATCATCAATCCGAGGTAAAGGATACCTATTCTTGGTAGTGACCTTGTTCAACTGTCTGTAGTCGATACAAAGTCTGAGGGAGCCATCCTTCTTTCTGACAAAGAGCACTGGAGCACCCCAAGGTGAGGTACTAGGACGGATGAAACCCTTATCTACCAAGTCTTGCAACTGTTCTTTTAACTCTTTTAACTCTGCTGGTGCCATCCTGTAGGGAGGAATAGAGATAGGTCTGGTATCTGGCAGCAATTCTATTTCAAACTCTATCTCCCTACCAGGTGGTAGTCCTGGAAGTTCGTCTGGAAAAACAGCGAGAAACTCTCGGACCACTGGTATTGTAGCTGGTTCCCTCACCTGACTGTCTAGCACTCTCACATGAGCTAGAAACCCCTGACAACCCCTCCTAAGCAAACGATGAGCCTGAAGGGCTGAAATCATACCTCTGGGTGTACCTCTCCTGTCTCCTCTGAAGACACACTCTGACCCATCCTAGTCTCTGAGACTAACTATCTTCTCTCTACAGTCCAAAGTAGCACTACATGCAGATAGCCAATCCATCCCTAGAATGACATCAAAATCTGTCAAGTCTAGAACCACAAGGTTAGCTGGAAGGCATCTACCCTCTATAAACACTGGACTGAAACGACAGACTGACACTGCCACTGATGGGTCACATTTAGGTCCACTGACCCAGAGAGGATACTCTAACTCAGAACTGATCAAACCCAATCTCTCTATGGCTCTCGAAGCAATAAAGGAATGAGAAGCACCGGGGTCCATCAAAGCATACACATCTGAACACCCAATGATGAGAGTACCTGACACCACTGTGTTCGACGTGTTAGCCTCCTCCTGTGTCACAGTGAAAATCCGTGCTGGGGCTACCGGATTTCCACCTCGGGAACCTGCTGCTGAAGTAGAGGCTGCCCCTCTCCCTCTACCTCTGCCACTACTCTGAGGCATGACTGAAGCTGCTGGCTGTACCACACTGCCGGAACTTATCTGCTGGGATGGTGCAAAAGTCATCTGCGGACAATCCCGAGCAATATGCCCTTCCTGTCCACATCGAAAACAAGCTGTAGATCCCAACTGACAAACTCCTCCATGTGGTTTTCCGCATCGTCTGCATACTGGAGCTGTGCCAGAGCTTGAGCCACTACCTATTCCCAGACCTGACTTGACTTTACTCCAGAACTTACTCTTTGTTCCTTTTGCTCTATCCCATCTCTTACTGCCTGAAGTGGGGGCTTTAGAACCCGAAGCCTGTGCCTTTGACTGTTTCTGAATATTGGCACTAGCTTCCATTTTCCTAGCTGCGTCTACTATAGTGTGGAAACTCTCTTTTTCTGCTGGAAGAATCAAGGAAGAATACCTGGGATGCAGTCTCATAGTATATCTCCTTGCCTTCTTCTGATCAGTATCATAGGCTTGACCCACATACTGAAGCAAATCCAGGAATTTATCTGTGAATTCATCAACACTCATCTCATCTGTCTGTCTCAACTGTTCAAACTCTATGACTTTCATCTCCCTAGAACTGTCAGGAAAAGCCCACCCTGCAAATTCATTGGCGAACTCTCCCCAAGACATACTGTTCATCCTGGGTTCCATATAATTCTTGAACCATTCTCTGGCCTTTTTGCATTTAAGTGTAAACCCTGCCATCTCAATGGCTCTACTATCATCAGCTCCCAATTCACTGGTTATCATCCTAACTGATCTGAGGTAGTCAAATGGATCATCTCCCGTGTTATATTTAGGAGCATCCAATTTCAAGTACTCCGTCATTTGTACCTTACCTCCAGATGAGCTAGGTTGATGTCTGTCAACAACAGGGGCTACTGGTTCTGGTGGTGGTACTGGGTCATTTGGTTCTGGATGTGCTGCTCTGGGATGGGTAGGGGAAGATGGATACATAGGATATGGTAGGTAATAAGGAGGATAAGGCATATATGGCATGTAAAGGGGATATGGGACAAAACTCGAGTACTCCGACATACCTCCCATCGGATACTCTGGGTCCTGCGGAAAGGCTGGATAACCAAAACCTGAGGCCTGAGCGCCTCCCTGCGACTCTCCCATACCTTCCTCAAATCTGCCTATACCCATGCTATCATCTCTAGACTGGTCAATCTCCATAGCCTCCCTCCTTTCCTCTTATCTTTCTCCCCTAGCTAAACCTCTTCTGCTCTCGTCTATAGACCTTCTAGGGTCTATTGACGTACCTTCCCTGCTAGATCTCTGAGACCTTGCCCTCGGCAATGCAGGAGGACGAGCAGCTGGTCTCTCACTCTCTGGTGGGATTCCAGTCAATCGAGCTGATCGACGAGTTCCTCTCAACTTTACTCTGGAAACACAACATATAATATAGCACTTTAGCACATAATCATCACATATCAGTAATACACATGCAAAACTCATGGCATATCATAACAGATAGGACTCAAGACCCTATCCTAGTGGACATGATTTCCTATTGTGCTTGACCACTTTTAACCTGTATGAGCCCAACACTGTCTCTATAGGTCCGATCATGTGAACCTAGGGCTCTGATACCAATCTGTAACGACCCCAAAATGGACCATCACCGGCGCTAGGATTCAGGTCGGCTTAAGGCCGCCAGAACCCGTAGCAAGCCTGCTATACTCTCTGTGTACCTGTAAACTCATACATGATCATACATTTTCTGTGAAAATACAAACTCTTTCTGAACCAAGGCTTAACCTGTGCATGCACTATCTCTGTACTCTGTACTCTGTATCCCTGACTAGAGCTTGCTCTAGATGGGTTAACTCATACCTGTTAAGCCTGGTTTTCACATACAGGAAAACATATATACATATACAGATCATGTACAAAACATACCTCACTAAGTCAAGCACATTTACACAACTATTACATCTCTTTAATAGTACATGTCCACTCTAAGCTATTACAAATCTCTTTATTCTTTCTGTACTCTGCTGGACTGTCCCTGTACACTGAATACTGAACCTGCAAAACTGGGGTTAAGGGAGTGGGATGAGCTCTATAGCCCAGTGAGTAGAACAGTAAAACATCTCAGTAAAATATGATCTCATGGAATGCACCATAGCACAGACAAGCCACATCAAGAGTAAACCTGTCACCACATAGTCCCAGTAACTCTGTGCCAGGGCGTAGAATCGAGCACCTGGTCTTCCTGTCATATATGTATATGTGTATATAACACCTCTGTACTTACCATTGCCAGGGCGTAGTCAAAGGCTCCTGGACTTTACTATATACCTGTCAGGGCATAGTCAAAGGCTCCTGGACTTCTCTATACCTGCCAGGGCGTAGTCAAAGGCTCCTGGACTTCCTGTCTGAGCCTATTGGATCATTCAGCATTTACCCACATCATCAAATACCGATGCAATGCAACATATTCGTGGATACTAATGCAATCAACCTATGGTATAATCATGATGCATGAGATATGCTAAAACATTCCATTGTGCAAATAAAAGAGTTAAGTTTAGTTCCATTCACCTCTGGCTAACTGGACTGACTCTGCAGGCTCTGAAAACTCTGGAGCAGAACTCACTGCTGCTCTCTCTGGTTCCTCTGGTCTGTACCTATATAGATAGACGCAAATGAGGGACCAAACTAGCTTATGAACAACTCTATTAAACTCCCCAAGAATCCCCTTAAACTCACTCTAACAGCCATGCAAAGCATGCAAAGGAAAGCTGGACAGAACACTTTCGGCGGCAGGTTCGGCGGCCGAAAGTCCTCTCCAGAGACGAAACTCAAGCACCTTCGGCGGCCGAACTTCCACTTTCGGCTGCCGAACCCTTTCGGGGGCAAGTTTCGGAGGCCAAAAGGCACTCCAGAGACGAAAGTCTCTAACCTTCGGCGGCACCTTCGGCGGCCGAACTTCCCTCCAGAGTCGAAAGTCCAAAAGCTCGGGGGCAAGCTTGGGCAGCCGAAGCCACCTCCTCACACCTCTTCAGGGGTTCGGCGGCCGAATGTACCTTCGGCTGCCGAACCTGAGTTCATCAGCAGGGCAGAAACTTGCCCTGCCTCTCGCCAAATGCACCAAACTCCTCTCCAACTTCACACCACACTTCCTCAACTTGCATACACTCATGTATATGCGCAAAGGGGTCAGAAACTACCTTAAAACCCTAAAAACACAACACAAACAACACAGAAACAAGCTCTATGCACAAAATCATCAAAACCTCACACATAACCATGCATCTCTCTCTCTAAACCCCATAAAACCTTCAGAAAACATACAAACAAGCTCAGGATCTTCACTTACCTTGTGAAAACAAGTAGATGACTGATCCTCACGTGGAGTTTTGGAGCAACTCTCCTTCAAACTCTCCAAACTTCACAACTTTGAGTTTTTAGCTTAAAACCTTCAAAAGATCATAAAAACTACTCAAATCTTTGCATGATTTAATGAAAACATGAAGAAATACTCACAAAGGACAGAGTTTCACCTCAGCAAGTGAAAGAAACGGTGCTCTACCGCTTCAACCGACTGAGGGCCATTTATAGGTGGCTGGCCAGACCACCTTCGGCGGCCACACGTGAAACCGAAAGCCATGCATGTTCGGCGGCCGAACCTCAACTTCGGCGGCCAAACCTGGCTTTTCTGCCTTGGTTCATTTCACTCAAAAACTCATTTCCTTATGCTTAAAACTTCATGAACATAGCAAAACATGTAAGAAAAACATAAATCTCACCCTTCTAGAGACTTCCGACATCGTGAACGCCACCTGAAAGTAGAATTCCGATGCCGGACTCTAGCTGGGTATTACAATGCCTCAGAGTAGTGGCAGAGGTAGAGGGAGAGGGGCAGCCTCTACTTCAGCAGCAGGTTCCCGAGGTGGAAATCCGGTAGCCCCAGCACGGATTTTCACTGTGACACAGGAGGAGGCTAACACGTCGAACACAGTGGTGTCAGGTAATCTCATCATTGGGTGTTCAGATGTGTATGCTTTGATGGACCCCGGTGCTTCTCATTCCTTTATTGCGTCAAGAGCCATAGAGAGATTGGGTTTGATCATTTCTGAGTTAGAGTATCCTCTCTGGGTCAGTGGACCCAAGTGTGACCCATCAGTGGCAGCGTCAGTCTGTCGTTTCAGTCCAGAGTTCATAGAGGGTAGATGCCTTCCAGCTGACCTTGTGGTTCTAGACTTGACAGATTTTGATGTCATTCTAGGGATGGATTGGTTATCTGCATATGGTGCGACCTTGGACTGTAGAGAGAAGGTCGTTAGTCTCAGAGACCAGGATGGGTCAGAGTGTGTCTTCAGGGGAGACAGGAGAGGTACACCCAGAGGTTTGATTTCAGCCCTTCAGGCTCGTCGTTTGCTTAGGAGGGGTTGTCAGGGGTTTCTAGCTCATGTGAGAGAGCTAGACAGACAGGTTAGGAAACCAGCTTCGCTACCAGTAGTCCGAGAGTTTCCAGATGTGTTCCCAGACGAACTTCCAGGACTACCACCTGATAGGGAGATAGAGTTTGAAATAGACTTGCTGCCAGATACCAGACCTATCTCTATTCCTCCCTATAGGATGGCCCCAGCAGAGTTAAAGGAGTTGAAAGAACAGTTGCAGGATTTGGTAGATAAGGGTTTCATTCACCCTAGTACCTCACCTTGGGGTGCTCCAGTGCTCTTTGTCAGAAAGAAGGATGGATCCCTCAGACTTTGTATCGACTACAGACAGTTGAACAAGGTCACTACCAAGAATAGGTATCCTTTACCTAGGATTGATGATCTATTCGACTAGCTAGCTAGAGCAGGTTGTTTCTCTAAAATAGATCTGAGATCCGGGTATCATTAGTTGAGAGTTAGAGAGGCAGATGTACCAAAGACAGCTTTCAGGACCAGATATGGGCATTATGAGTTCTTAGTGATGCCGTTCGGGTTGACTAACGCCCCTGCAACATTCATGGATCTCATGAACAGAGTTTTCAGCGAGTATCTGGATCACTTTATTATTGTTTTTATCGATGACATCTTAGTGTATTCTAGAGATGCAGAGGAGCATGCCCAGCATCTGAGGATAGTTTTGCAGACACTGAGAGAGCATGGTTTGTATGCCAAGTTCTCTAAGTGTGAGTTTTGGTTGAGGAGCATTTCCTTCTTGGGACACATGGTATCAGCAGAAGGGATTGAAGTAGACCCCAAGAAGATAGAGGCTATAGCTAACTGGCCCAGACCCACTATAGTGACTGAGATTAAAAGCTTTTTGGGACTGGCAGGTTACTACAGGAGGTTCGTTTAGGACTTCTCGAAGATAGCGACTCCTATGACCAAACTGACGCAAAAAAAACCAGAAGTTTGTCTAGTCAGACCAGTGCGAAGAGAGCTTTGAGGAGCTTAAAAGGAGATTGACATCAGCCCTAGTGTTAGCTTTGCCTGTTAGTAACGAGGATTTCACAGTGTTCTGTGATGCGTCTCGAGTGGGATTGGATTGTGTTTTGATGCAGAGTGATAGGGTGATTGCTTATGCTTCTAGACAGTTGAAGAAGCACGAGTTGAATTACCCCACCCATGATCTAGAGATGGCAGCAGTTATCTTTGCACTCAAGATGTGGAGGCATTACCTCTATGGGGTTAAATGCGAGATCTTCACTGATCACAAGAGTTTACAGTACATCCTGAGTCAGAGAGAACTGAATTTGAGGCAGAGAAGATGGGTAGAATTGCTCAGTGATTATGATTGTAAGATCCAGTATCATTCGGGTAAGGCGAATGTGGTGGCAGATGCCCTAAGCTGGAAGTCACTAGGCAGTTTATCCCATATAGCAGCAGAGCGGAGACCAGTAGTAATGGAGCTTTATAAGCTCATTGAGGAAGGGTTACAGCTAGAGTTGTCTGGTATGGGTGCATTGATAGCACAAATGAGAGTGACACCAGTGTTTCTGGAGCAGATAACGCAGAAACAGCATGAGGACCCTGAATTGATGAAAATTGCCAGGACTGTTCAGTCAGGCAACAGTGTAGAGTTCAGATTTGAAAGCAAAGGGATCCTTCGCTATGGGAGTCGACTTTGTGTACCAGATAGTAGCAGTTTGAAGGAAGACATTATGAGGGAAGCTCATAATGTGAGGTATAGTGTTCACCCAGGAGCCACCAAGATGTATCAGGATCTGAAGAAGGTATATTCGTAGCCAGCCATGAAGAAAGAAGTGGCGCAGTTCGTGACAGCTTGTGAAGTTTGTCAGAGGGTGAAACTGGAACATCAGAAGCCGGCTGGGATGCTTAACCCACTGCCGATTCCAGAATGAAAATGGGAGAACATAGCTATGGATTTTGTAGTGGGCTTACCGGCAGCGTCCAACAGGATAGACTCTATATGGGTGATTGTGGACAGACTCACGAAATCTGCTCATTTCATTCCAGTTAGGAGTAACTATTCTGTGGATAAGTTGGCACAGGTATATCTGGATGAAATAGTGAGATTACATGGAGTTCCAGTATCGATAGTCTCAGACAGAGGACCTCAGTTCACCTCGAGGTTTTGGCGAAGTCTGCAGAATGCGATGGGCACAAGGTTGGATTTTAGCACTGCTTTTCATCCACAGACTGATGGACAGTCAGAGAGGACCATCCAGACCATTGAGGATATGCTCAGAATGTGTGTATTAGACTTTGGCGGTTCTTGGAGGCAGCATCTACCTCTGGTGGAGTTTGCCTACAATAACAGTCATCATGCTAGCATTGGGATGGCTCCTTATGAAGCGTTGTATGGGAGGAAGTGCATATCACCTGTTTGCTGGGAAGAGGTAGGAGAGAAAGCTCTTGCAGGGCCAGAATTAGTAGAGATTAACAGCAGAACGGTGCCCATGATCAGAGAGAGGATCAGAACGGCGCAGAGCAGGCAAAAAAGCTATGCAGACGTACGCAGAAAGCAGATAGAGTTTTAGGAGGGTAGTATGGTATTGCTGAAGGTGTCTCCAATGAAAGGAGTGGTTCATTTCGGAACAAAGGGTAAGCTAGCTCCACGATACATTGGACCCTTTGAGATCTTACAGAGGATCGGGAATGTAACAGCCCGGAAACTGGAACCCCTTTGTAACGGTCTGAACCATCACTGGCACTAGGATCCAGATCGGCTTAAAGCCGCCGGGACCCGTAGCAAGCCATCTATACTCTCTGTGTACCTGATAAATCCCATTCATGATTCAACAATACCCGGCTAGATCAGGCATTGGAATTCCTACCGTCCGGTGGAATTCGAGGATGTCAGAGGTATCTAGAAAGGGTAAGAGAAAGGTTTTCTTACATATTTTAAGTGTTTGAAGGTTTTAAATGAGAAAGGATTTGATTTTTGAAGAGAAAAGGCCAAGGGAACAAAGTGCGGGTTCGGCCGCCGAAAGTGATGTTCGGCCGCCGAAAGTGCCTTAGGTTTGGCCCCCGAAACTCCAAGTTCGGCCACCGAACGTTGCATGATTTTGCATGCAGGTTTGGCCGCCGAAGCTGAGGCGGTCAGCCGCCTATAAGGAACCCTCAGTCGGTGAAATGGATCAGATTAGCTTCTTTTTCATTTCCAGAGGTGAGTTCATGTTCCCCTTGGACGGTTTTCATGGTTTTTTCATCAAATCTTTCAAAGTTAGTAAGTTTTATGTTGGTTTTTTAAAGGTTTTGTACTTTGAGCAAGGTTGTAGAGAGTTTGGAGCTTAGATCCTCCATAGCTTTACGTTTGGATCACACCAACCTTTGTTCTATAAGAGGTAAGGGTTGATCCTTCGTGTTTATGATGTTTTACATGAGTTTTATGAAGGGAAAAGAGAGTTTATGGGTAGATATGCATGTTTAGGGTTTTTTGGTGTTTTCTTGGTAAAAGCATGTATATGTGTTGTTTTGTAGTGTTGTTGGGGTTTTAAGGTAGTTTTGGACCCCTTTGTGCGTATACTAGAGTATATGTATGTTAAGGATTTGAGCTTTGCATGTTGTGAGAGTTTGGAGGATTGAGAGGTGAGGTTGTGCACGAAGCTGAGTTCTGGATGAACTCAGGTTCGGCAGCCGAAGGAGGATTCGGCCGCCGAACGTGCTGAAGAGGTGGCTTCGGCTGCCTAAGCTTGCTTGAGCTTGTCCCCGAAAGTTTGGACTTTCGGCTCTGGAGGAGAGGTTCAGCCGCCGAAGGTGCCGCCGAACATGCATGAGGTTCGGCTCTGGAGGGAGCATTCGGCCGCCAAAGGTGCCGCCGAAGATGCTCTGTTCAGCTTTCCTTTGCATAATTTCTATGATTGTTCTAGGATGTTTTAGAGAGTTTTTGGGGAAGTATTAAAAGTTGTTTATGAGTTGTTTAGAGTATGTTTGGTACCTCATTTGAGTCCTACCGTCCGGTGGAATTCGAGGATGTCAGAGGTATCTAGAAAGGGTAAGAGAAAGGTCCCTTGTGCGACCTACCGCACCTCGGACATTTGGAGTTGTTCAAACCAGAGCGCGATCCCTCACCTATTCCCAGACCAGACTTTATCTGCTTCTAGAACTTGTTCTTCTTTGCTTTTCTGAGGCCTTTGCCTCCCTTCTCACTCTTTGTACCAGCCTCATGCAGAGGGGAGAGATTAACATCACTTGTCCCTGCAAGTTTGGCACTAGCCTCCATCTTCTGTGCCATATCTACTATCTCATGGAAACTCTCCCTTTCTGCTGACTGTATCAAGGAAGAATACCTCGAGTGAAGTCTCATGGTATACCTCTGAACTCTCTTCTGTTCTGTGTCGTATGTTTGCCCCACGTACTGAAGCAACTCAAGGAACTTCTCTGTGTATTCATCTACACTCATGTTCTCTGTCTGCCTTAGTTGCTCAAACTCAATCTCCTTAAGCTCCCTTGACCTGTCTGGAAAAACCCATCCTACAAACTCATGAGCAAACTGCTCCCAGGATAAGCTTTCCATCCTCGGGTCCACATAATGTTTAAACCATTCCCTTGCCTTCTTACATTTCAATGTGAACCCTGCCATATGAATGGCTCTACTCTCACTGGCTCCTAACTCATCAGTTATCATCTTGACCGTTCTAAGATACTCCAAAGGATCATCACCTGTTTCAAACTTGGAAACATCCAACTTTAGGTAATCCGTCATCTTTACCTTACTTTCTCCAGATGAACTAGGCTTAGGTGTTTGGACAACTGGGGCTACTGGTTCTACCGGTGGTGGAGGAGGTGCAACATTCCCTGAGTTAGGGTTTGCTAAATTTGGATAACCAAAGAGGGGTGGAAACATGGTACACTGCTGGACAGACCTGGTATGGCTACTCATGCCATATCTCATCTGATCTCATAGTATCTCTGCTTATATTAAGGGCTAAGGATCATCCAACATTCATCCACACGAATAACATCTTATGCAATGCATCATATTCGTGGATTCTAATGCAATACAACCTAATACATAACATGGCATGTTATGATGCATGGATCATGCTAGAAGCGTGTCATTTCTCAATTTAAAATATCAAGTTTAGTTCCACTCACCTGTAGCCAATGTTTAGCTAACTCTGGGCCACCTCTCACTCTGAAGCAGCTACTTCTGCTTAACACCTCGGTTCCTCGGGTCCAATCCTACAATGGAGGACTCAAATGAGGTACCAAACATACTCTACACAACTCATAAACAACTTTTAATACTTCCCCAAAAACTCTCTAAAACATCCTAGAACAATCATAGAAATCATGCAAAGGAAAGCTGAACAGAGCATCTTCGGCGGTACCTTCGGCGGCCGAATGCTCCCTCCAGAGCCGAACCTCATGCATGTTCGGCGGCACCTTCGGCGGCCGAACCTCTCCTCCAGAGCCAAAAGTCCAAACCATAAAGGTAAGCAATCAAGGAAAGTCTAAAACCTTCCTCTGAGAAGAGACACAGATACTACTGGAGTAAAAACTCTCGGGTCGTCTGTAACGCAATCACTACCTGATTTTGTGGACTCCGAACCATCACTGGCACTAGGATCCAGATCGGCTTAAAGCCGCCGGGACCCGTAGCTAGCCATCTATACTCTCTGTATACCTGATAAATCCCATTCATGATTCAACAATACTCAACAATCCTATAAACTCTCCTCAGAGTCAGCGGCAGAATCACTCTGCCAGTTGAGTTCAGTGCAAGTTGTGAGTAGGTGCCTTCCAGATCCATGTACAAAGGGATGAATCATACACCATACTAAGGCAAAGACACTAGGATAAAGCACAATTCTATTCATTTTCTGACAGTAGATTTCTATACATTACATTACAACATCAATTTACATCATGTCCACTACTCTATACATACATACAACCATGCAGAACCGTACTCTTTACTCTTGCTGACTCTGACTTCCCATAGCTACCTTGGAACCTGCAAAACTGGGGTTAAGGGAGTGGGATGAGCTACTACAGCCCAGTGAGGAGGAACAGTAAAACAGTTCATTAATTACATGCTTTCATGAAATGCGTCACATCACAAACGTATCATCTCAAGGATGAACTTGTCACCACAGCCCTCTACATACATAGTAGTATGTCCAACTGCGCCAGGGGCGATTAGGCCTCACCTGGACTTCTCTTACCTGACTCCTATCATAACATGTTCAACTGTGCCAGGGGCGATTAGGCCTCACCTGGACTTCTCTTAACTGACTAACTCTTACTTGACTGTCTCACAGTACCAGGAGCGACATGGTCTGTCCAGGAGCGACCTGGTATGGCTATCTCATGCCATATCTCATCTGATCTCATAGTATCTCTGCTTATATCAAGGGCTAAGGATCATCCAACATTCATCCACACGAATAACATCTTATGCAATGCATCATATTCGTGGATTCTAATGCAATACAACCTAATACATAACATGGCATTTTATGATGCATGGATCATGCTAGAAGCGTGTCATTTCTCAATTTAAAATATCAAGTTTATGAGTTGTGTAGAGTATGTTTGGTACCTCATTTGAGTCCTCCATTGTAGGATTGGACCCGAGAAACCGAGGTGTTAAGCAGAAGTAGCTGCTTTAGAGTGAGAGGTGGCCCAGAGTTAGCTAAACATTGGCTACAGGTGAGTGGAACTAAACTTGATATTTTAAATTGATAAATGACACGCTTCTAGCATGATCCATGCATCATAAAATGCCATGTTATGTATTAGGTTGTATTGCATTAGAATCCACGAATATGTTGCATTGCATAGTTATTTGTTGATGTGGGTGAATGCTGAATGATCCAATAGTCTCTGAGAGAAGTCCAGGAGCCTTTGACTACGCCCTGGCAGGTATAGAGAAGTCCAGGAGCCTTTGACTACGCCCTGGCAGGTATAGCAAAGTCCAGGAGCCTTTGACTACGCCCTGGCAATGGTAAGTACACAGGTGTTATATACACGTATACATATATTACAGGAAGACCAGGTGCTCGATTCTACGCCCTGGCACGGTAGAGCTACCGGGACTATGTGGTGACAGGTTTACCCTTGATGTGGATTGTCTGTGATATGATGCATTCCATAAGATCATGTGTTAATGACTTGTTTTACTGTTCTACTCACTGGGCTATAGAGCTCATCCCACTCCCTTAATCCCAGTCTTGCAGGTTCAGTGTACAGTGTATAGGGGAAGTCCAGCAGAGTACAAGAAGAGAGAAGAGTTTGTAATAGAATATAGTGGACATGTAATATTAAAGAGATGTAACAGTTGTGTATAAAATTAGAATTGTGCTTGACTTAGTTCTTTTTGTGTTGTACATCTTTTGTATACATGGTCTGTTTATATAACTGTTTTACAGAGTATGTGAAAAACCAGGCTTAACAGGTATGAATTAACCCATCTAGAGCAAGCTCTAGTCAGGGGTACAGAGTACAGAGATAGTGCATGCACAGGTTAAGTCGTGGGCCAGAGAAAAGTTTTTATTTTCACAGAAAATGTATGACCAGAGAGTATAGCAGGCTTGCTACGAGTTCTGGCGGCCTTAAGCCGATCTGAATCCTAGTGCCGGTGACGGTCCATTTTGGGGTCGTTACAGTCAGAGATGCTCAAAGAATACTAAATCCACCTATGATGGAAGTGGTGAAAAAGGAGATAGTCAAGCTCCTAAACGCAGGTATTATCTATCCTATCTTTGATAGCAAATGGGTAAGTCCTGTGCATGTGGTTCCAAAAAAAACTGGAATTACCATTGTTCGAAATGCTGAATGAGAACTTGTTCCCACAAGAGTTCAGAATGGATGGAGAGTGTGCATGGACTATAGGAAGCTCAATGCTGCAACAAGGAAAGACCACTTCCCACTACCTTTCATTGATCAGATGCTAGAAAAGCTTGCAGGTAAGTCCCATTACTGTTGTCTTGATGGTTATTCAGCTTTTTATCAGATTCCAGTTGCTCCAGCGGACCAAGAGAAGACCACCTTCACTTGCCCTTTTGGCACTTTTGCCTTCAGAAGAATGCCATTTGGACTATGCAATGCACCTGCCACCTTTCAGCGATGCATGATGAGCATATTCTCTGACTATGTGGGTAAGACAATTGAAGTATTCATGGATGATTTCACAGTACATGGTAACTCTTTTGAGGAATGCCTTGCTAATTTGGAAAAAATCCTACAGAGATGCCTTGAATCTAATCTTGTACTTAATTATGAAAAATGTCATTTTATGGTTAATCAAGGTATGGTTTTAGGTCATGTTGTTTCAGCTAAGGGCATTGAGGTGGACAAAGCTAAGGTGGATACCATTAAAAATCTGCCTTACCCCACTAATGTTAGAGAAATTCGGTCATTCCTTGGCCATGCAGGATTCTATAGAAGATTCATCAAAGACCTCTCTAAAATTACATTGCCATTATGCAAATTGCTCCAACAGGATGTAACATTTGATTTTGATGCAGATTGCAAAAAGGCATTTGATTTGATTAAAGAATTGCTTGTGACTACCCCAATTATTCAGGCACCTGACTGGAACTTGCCTTTTGAAATCATGTGTGATGCAAGCAACTATGCAGTGGGAGCAGTCTTGGGGCAACGTGTGGGAAACTCACCCCACGTCATTCACTATGCCTCTCGCACACTGGATGCTACACAAAGCAACTACACAATAACAGAAAAGGAGCTCTTAGCTGTTGTGTTTGCTTTGGAGAAATTCAGACCATATCTCTTGGGAACTAAAGTCATTGTCTATTCTGACCATGCAGCTTTGCGATATCTGATCAAGAAAAAGGAAGCCAAACCAAGACTCATTAGGTGGATTCTTCTCCTACAAGAATTTGATCTGGAGATAAGAGATAAGAAAGAGAAAGAAAATCTTATAGCTGACCACCTCAGCCGGCTTCCATCTAGCTCTACACCTTGTCCAATCAAAGAAGAGTTCCCAGACGAACATCTGTTCGTCACTCATTCAGCCTAAGTAAATCACACCATGCACCACACCCCAGGGGAGTACTCAGTTTCCTTTGTTCTTTTATGTTTCTTATACATTGAGGACAATGCATGATTTAGGTGTGGGGGTGCATATCTCTCTTCCTCCCCCTTTTCTCTTCTTCTTCTTTTTCTTTCAGGTAGCAGATTCTACAATAGAAGCTGAGTATATAGCAGCATCAGATGCAGCTAAAGAGGCAGTCTGGTTGAAGAAATTCATCATAGAGTTGGGAGTGGTTCCCAGCATTGCAAATCCTATGGACCTTTATTATGATAACAATGGTGCCATAGCACAGGTAAAGGTGCCCAGATCTCAGGCGATGTCACCTTATTCGAGAGATCATTGATAGACGAGATATCAAAATATGCAAAGTAGATACAAATGACAACATTGTAGATCCACTAACTAAGTCTCTCTCACAGGTCAAGCATGATCAGCACACTAGGTCTATG
The DNA here is from genome assembly GCF_001659605.2 of Manihot esculenta. Taxonomy (NCBI): domain Eukaryota; kingdom Viridiplantae; phylum Streptophyta; class Magnoliopsida; order Malpighiales; family Euphorbiaceae; genus Manihot; species Manihot esculenta. The sequence continues at coordinate 55,543 of NC_035161.2, read as the reverse complement.
GGTATTAGATATTTGTATAATTAGACCGAGTGCAAGTGGGAGATTGTTAGTGTATTTTCCCTAGACTATTATTTTGGACCTTTTTGTATGTCGTTTTGGTGATTAATAAAAGAGGTTTTACTATCATTATTATTTGTTTGCATGTTACATAATAATGATTAACATCCCTGGTTACTTATTATTATGTTGATAATAATAAAATATAATTAGTATGGTTATTGATTGATAATCATGAAATTATTATGTATATGTTGATATAATTTAATAATCATATATACTTGTTAGAGAATAAAGTATTGGATGGACCCGCACTGAGATCACTACATGGGTTATTGTCATAAGTGAATATCAAAATAGTTATGTCTTAATCCTTTGACTTAAGATTGTCATAGTTTTCAACATAAGGACTCTTATGTTTTGATATAACCAAATATTGTCTTTAATCGGACAATCATAAAGGTTATAATTGAGTATAATAGAAATTATGTAGAGGATATTGAACAATCAAGATAGAATTTATCCCTCTCTTTGAGAGAGATATCTTCTGGGTCCCTCGATAAGTGAGACTGAGAAATGCATGGCCGTGCTCAAATGAATTGATAGTGTGATCAAAATCATTTGAATTTATCAGTCTACTTAGAGATCAAGAAATCATAAGTTTGACATTGACCATGACTTATGTTCAAACTAGATATAGTGTGATAAAGGCATTAATACATGTTCTATTTATTAGGCTTTATTGGACTATCGATCCTCATATTAATTGGGTAGTCATAATGTCTTGCTAGAGGCCGCTTATGATTTATGGGTCTTGTGGGACTAGGCCTATTGTCAATTAATATGAGCCTATTGGGTCACACACAAAAGAACGTTGTTGATGTGTTATATCAATGGGCTAAAAGCCCATTAGTATAATTAATAATAATAAAGATATTATTATTAATATTAATTATTATTATGAGATAATAATATTTAAAATGATCTGCAGTCTATCTGTAACTGTTACGGATAAAGGACTCTATCACATAAGATATTTGAGTATCTGTGAGATTGTGATAGTTGGTTATGAACACAACTCTATCACATAAGATATTTGAGTATCTGCGAGATTGTGATAGTTGGTTATGAACACAACTCTATCACATAAGATATTTGAGTATCTGCAAGATTGTGATAGTTAGTTATGAACACAACTCTTTCACGAAAAGAGTTGTGGGAAAACTGAAAGACTTAAAACGTATATAACTCCTGCTGCGAATAGTGGGGAGACGGTTTTTTTAGGAAAAAACATTTTGAGCTGCAGGTCGAAAAGCACATACTTTATCCATCAGTGTGAGTTAGCACTCCAGAAGGATAAGAGACATTCGTGTGGATACCATAGCGGGTGTTCATTGAAAAGTAGCACCTTGAGTCCGAGATTGTATCTTTTCGTCGAAGTCTAACAGGTTAATAGCTTATCCTTCTTTTCGAATTAAACGAAGTACACGGATCCCAGGAAGGAAAACAGAGATGTTTATTTTTCCGCTGCATATTTGGGTTGCAGTAAATCTCTGAATTTCCTAACAATTTATGCCTAAGACAGCGGGCAAGTAATCGCCAGACATATAATCGGGTGTCAGACCCATTAAGAAAGTTTTCTAAAGCATTTACACCTAAGCTTCAAGGCGAGCGATTGCCAGGCAGAGGTCTAGATGTTAGTCACAATTAACAAGTTTAAGACTTTTTTTGCCTAAGCCCCGAGGTGGGTAATCGACAAGCAAAGGTTCGGGTGTTAGTCTAAATCATTGAATGTTTTTAAGTTATTTTTACACTGCTCTTTTTATATTGTTGGAGTGAGGCATCGAGTCTGATCCTTATACTCGGGAAAAATAAAGATGAAATGAACAAAATACTTTTTCATTAATGGAGGGAAAAGATTACAAAGCAGGAGGGTCTTCTTCACTAACCCCCTCTTCAACTCCTATTACATTGTCTAATATAATGACATTTTCGGTTGAAGTCAGGTCGGAAGGATGGGTGTCATTTTGCCTCTCCTCTTCTTCCTCTCTTCCTCCTCTTATTGGAGAATGTCGTTGATCCAATAGAAGTCTTTCAAAGGATAATGCTTGATCAGCTCCTCCTTGATAGAATCTTAGCCTTCGATGAACATCTCACCACCTTATGCCACTGTTTCTGAAGCTCCGCCTCTGCCTCCAGCTCCGCAATCCTGTTCGAGGAGGCTCGACTTTCTTGAACTTGAGACTGCAGATCATGGAGTCACTATTGAAGATCAACCACTTGACCCTCAGCAATTTTGTCTTGACCTTCCAGAGCGGCTTTTGCAGCATTGGCTTCATCCAGATCCGCCTGGAGTTTATCTACAAACTCTAGGGTCTCTTCATTATTTTTTCTACCTTGGTGACTCGAGCCTTCAACCATGAGCATTCCTCTTGAAGGAGGTTTTTATCTGCCAATTGTGTACCAAATTATCTCCTTAAAGCTTTGTTCTACTCTTTGGCTAAGCACGCGCACATGGCACTTTCCATGGCAGAATGGATGATGTTATCATAAAGTTCATCTGTCTCAGCTACATTTGAATAATGGCGGTCACCTAGCCTCAGGGCATTCTTTGCTAGAAGAATTGAAAACCGAGATTCATCGAGAAGTAAGTCCATTTGAGTCAGCACCATTGCTAAGTATTGGATGCCCTAGGGCCATGGGGCTCCAATTCCAATCTTCTAGTATTATGGACCAAGTTGGTTGAGTGGTAATGGAGGATTGCCCCTAGAGGACAACTTAGGTTGGGAGATAATATGCTCATTTATTGTTGAGGGCAGAGGTGGAGGAAGAACGATGATTTCTTCAGCCCGATGGGCCCATTTTAGTGGGGGAGCCAAAGCACCAATAGCGACTGATGTGCAAAATCCGCAAATGCATGGAATCGCTTCAAGTAATAAAGTAATGAATGAGTATCGTCTACACAGGGATTGGAGTTAAGTACCAAAAACTTGTACTACTTTTACTAATATTTAGACTGTCAAAATGGAGTGAGAATTAACTTAATTAAATCAAGATCTAATAACCTAAAATAAATCTAAAAAATAAAATCAAGAGACGCCTATGCATAAAAGAATTAAGAACTCATTAAAATAAGTATCTAGAACATTGACTTCACTTAACTCAATATTAAATTCAACACTTATGTTTAATAATCAATTTAGTTATTAATGCAAGGAAAATATAACACTAATCTATTGAATAACCTTTTTCAAGTTGTATTAAAAATACTAATTAAGCCTTAAACCCTATTTTTCAATAGTGTCATAAATCTTAATTAGTTCATTAAGTATAAGTTATAATTAATTTCAAATCCCAAGGGGTTTAATTATATTACTCCCACTCAAGCTAAAATCCCCAAGGTATCTATTACTTTAACCTGATTCATAACATCCATCCCAGTTCTAGCTATGAATCAAATCATTCAAGTAACACAGCAGAGCTCAAAAGCATTAAGCACAATAATAAACATTTGCTTCAATAAGAAAAATTAATACATAAGCCTAAAATATAATAAGGCTTCAAGCTACATCAAATGCTCTAAATTAAAAGTTAAACACACATGAGTTCAAAATTCCTAAAAAAATTATAAAATTTACAGCCATCTCTATAATAAAATACAAAATAATATTAAAAAAATAGAGTCTAAGGGAGAAGAGAAAAAACTCTAATGGAGGAAAGCAAACTTCAATCTCTTGAACTAACTACCCCTCTTTCTATGAAACACCATTCTTTTCCCTTGTTGCAGAGAGTGGCTGTTGAAAAATGGGATTTTGAAAGACTTCTAAGGTGGCTCTCCCTTGTAAACGAGAGAAAATAGGGCTTTATAGTATTTTTATGTTTAACATAGAGTTTTGGAGGCAAAATAAGTGAGAAATCAGGTTCTTGTAGTGTCTCACGCTAGGCCATGCGTGAGGAGTCTTTCTCACAGCTTAGCCATGAGAACCACTGCCCATTTGGGCACAAAAGCATGTCTCATGGAAAGGCCGTGAGATTTGGCCATTTCTCACGGTCAAGCCTTAAGATATTCTGACCTCTTTTTTTTCTTCTATTCATTGCTCCTCATAACTTAGTTATGAGTTTTAGTTGATTCTCATGGCCTAGCCATGAGACGTTCTGCCTCTTTAACCTCTTTAACCTCCAAAATCTTCAAAATAATCCCAATTTACCTAAAACAAAGAAAATTAATAAAAATTAGAAAATTTTGAAATTAATATCAAACAAATAAAATTTGACAAGAAAACATAGAAAATAACTATAAAGTTAGTGCTAAAATAAATATAAAGATTCATCACATCAGCGGCCTTTCCCTTCTAGGCAGCACGAGCTACTTCTGCAAACTTGTTTCTTCCTTTGCTAGCCATACCTACACAAAGTAAAAAGTAAGTAAGGTAGTTTAAAGGTAATAAATTTGGTCAAGATAGATACTCTGCTCTATAAAAAAGAGTAGGATTTTCTTAGGGTTATGGTGACCGGACGGTTGAGGCAACCGAGCCTGTTCTACTTGATAGTGGCTTTGCCAGGACAAAGTGGCATTCCTTACCACCACGTTAATGTACATTCTATCGGGTGAGACCATCTTATAGAGGAAGTCCAGAGCCTTTTCCTCATTCTTCCGCAATTAGACCCCATCCTTTCTAAGCTCCACATAAATAGTCTAATCAGTCTGGAGTTGTCCAAAACTTTTGGATACCCTATGGTGTAGAATGAAAAACTTATTTTGTAATAGTCCAGCACAAACTACCCCAAATAACTTTTGGACCCATTTTTCACTTGGCTCAAAATGGTTAACCCAAATTATTTAGTAGTTTCATGCTAGCTATTATATACAATTTCATTTTTCCACAAATAGACGATGTGAGACGTAATAATTCTCCCCCACTCAATTTTGCAACGTCCCTATTGCGATCTTATTGCACTGAATTAGATACAATTGCTATGTCAGGACTGAACCCTCAGGTATTCTGGTTCGCTAGTGCCTAAGCGGCTCCACCTCGTTCCGCACAGGTAGCTCTTTCCTCATAAGCACACTAGCTTCGCATAATTTTCTGATCCAGGGTGGCTCTGATACCAATTATAACAGTTTGGCCTAAACTGTCTCAAATAACTTTTAGACCTATTTTTTTACTTGGTCTAAAATAGTTAACACAAGTTATTTAGTAGTTTTGTACTAACTATTATATACAATTCTATTTTTCCATAAACGAACAATGTGGGATGTGATATATTCTTCTAACGTTTGAAGGATGAGGGGATTCAGTCAAAGAGGGTTTGACATTTTTTTCCACTGAAGAACTAGAATTCCTCATTCTTTCGGGTACCCAGCTGGTTTAGATGAGAGAAGAGAGAAATGCTCGGTGCGATGTTGTTGTTAAAATAGACAAATAGGAAGGCTACAAGAATTCTCCAGCTATTTGGATGAAGTTGGGCGACTGACAGTTTATAGAACTTGAGAATTTCAATTAAGAAATTGTAACGACCCGAAAACCGGACCGCTACCGGCGCTAGGATTCAGATCGACTTAAGATCGCCGGGACCCGTAGCAAGCCTAACATACATCCTGTATACCTGTTAAATCCCATACATGATCATACATTTTCATAAAAATTTAAATCATTTCATATTCCAAGCCTGACCTGTGCAAGCACTATACCATAAACATAAAACCCCAAACTAGAGCCCTCATCAAATGCTCTAGCGGATTATCATAACATACATCAAGCTTAGACTATCATTTCTCATCATAGAAAAAACATTTCATTAAAAGAGATCATGTACTAAAAGGGACTAATTATACATTGGGGCCAAGCACAAATTCTAAACCTCAATACATTACTTTGCATTACATAACATCTTTAAACTATTTTTTCAATACATGTCCACTACTAATAATATTACATAGGCATAACATACTTCAACCTTGAAGACTCCCTTGTCTATCCTGAACCTGCAAGCCTGGGGGTTAAAGGAAAGGGGGTGAGCTAAAAAGCCCAGTGAGCAGAACCATAAAACATTATCATAAATCATGCTTTCATATAATGCATCACAACACATACAATTCACATCACGGATGGACTTGTCACCAATAACCCTCTAATTCCAATATGTCCGGCCCTCGACGGAGCTCCGCAGGACTTCCTCTTAATCATCACACAATGCCAAGACACGTGGACATGGGCAGCCCTGAAATTTCATTAATCATCATACATAAATAAATGCCAGGACGCGTGGACATAGGCAGCCTTGGACTTTCATTAATCATCATACATATTGAGGGCTAATGGGTCATCCAACATCTATCCACATCAACAACAAAGAATGCAATGCATCATCTTCGTGAATTTTAATGCAATACAACCTAATATAAACATGGCATTTATGATGCATGAAACATGCTAAAAACTTTCATTATTTAAAACATAGTTTAGTTCTACTCACCTCTGGCTGACTCTGATCTGCTCTGTAGCAGCTGACTCACTGCTGAGGTCCTCGGTTCCTTGGGTTCGAACCTACACAGGTGGACTCAAATGAGGGACCAAACATAGACGAACATGACTCTAAACTATTTCCTAAAAACCCCCTAAAACACCTCAAAACTATAATATCCGGCGTGAGTCCGGCGTCGGAATTCTACTTTCCGATGGCGTTTCTGATGTCGGAGGTCTCTAGCAGGGTTTGATTTCTGTTTTTCTCACATGTTTTGATATGTTCATTAAGTTTTATGCCTAAGGAAATGAGTTTTTTAGTGAAATGAACCAAGGCAGAAAAGCCAGGTTCGGCTGCCGAAGTTGAGGTTCGGCCGCCGAACATGCATGGCTTTCGGTTTCACGTGTGGCCGCCGAAGGTGGTCTGGCCAGCCACCTATTTATGGCCCTCAGTCGGTTGAAGCGGTAGAGCACCGTTTCTTTCACTTGCTGAGGTGAAACTCTGTCCTTTGTGAGTATTTCTTCATGTTTTCATTAAATCATGCAAAGATTTGAGTAGTTTTTATGATCTTTTGAAGGTTTTAAGCTAAAAACTCAAAGTTGTGAAGTTTGGAGAGTTTGAAGGAGAGTTGCTCCACAACTCCACGTGAGGATCGTTCATCTACTTGTTTTCACAAGGTAAGTGAAGATCATGAGCTTGTTTGTCTGTTTTCTGAAGGTTTTATGGGTTTAGAGAGAGAGATGCATGAATAGGGTTTTGTGTGAGGTTTTGATGCTTTTGTGCATAGAGCTTGTTTTTGTGTTGTTTGTGTTGTGTGTTTGGGGTTTTTAGGTAGTTTTTGACCCCTTTGAGCATATACATGAGTGTATGCAAGTTGAGGAAGTGTGGTGTGAAGTTGGAGAGGAGTTTGGTGCATTTGGCGAGGGGCAGGGCAAGTTTCTGCCCTGCTGATGAACTCAGGTTCGGCAGCCGAAGGTATATTCGGCCGCCGAACCCCTGAAGAGGTGTGAGGAGGTGGCTTCGGCTGCCCAAGCTTGCCCCCGAGCTTTTCGACTTTCGGCTCTGGAGGGAAGTTCGGCCGCCGAAGGTGCCGCCGAAGGTTAGAGACTTTCATCTCTGGAGTGCCTTTTGCCCTCCGAAACTTGCCCCCGAAAGGGTTCGGCAGCCGAAAGTGGAAGTTCGGCCGCCGAAGGTGCTTGAGTTTCGTCTCTGGAGAGGACTTTCGGCCGCCGAACCTGCCGCCGAAAGTGTTCTGTCCAGCTTTCTTTTGCATGCTTGCATGGATGTTAGAGTGAGTGTAAGGGGATTCTTGGGGAGTTTAATAGAGTTGGTCATAAGCTAGTTTGGTCCCTCATTTCAGTCTATCTGTATAGGTATAGACCAGAGGAACCAGAGAGAGCAGCAGTGAGTCCTGCTCCAGAGGTTCAGAGCCTGCAGAGTCAGTCAGTCCAGATAGCCAGAGGTGAGTGGAATTAAACTTCATTCTTTTACTTGCACAATGGACTATTTTAGCATATCTCATGCATCATGATTATGCCGTAGGTTGATTGCATTAGGAGCCACGAATATATTGCATTGCATTGTTATTTGTTGATGTGGGTAAATGCTGAATGATCCCATAGTCACAGACAGGAAGTCCAGGAGCCTTTGACTACGCCCTGGCAGGTATAGCAAAGTCCAGGAGCCTTTGACTACGCCCTGGCAGGTATATAGTAAAGACCAGGAGCCTTTGACTACGCCCTGGCAATGGTAAGTACACAGGTGTTATATACACATATACATATATGACAGGAAGACCAGGTGCTCGATGCTACGCCCTGGCACAGAGTTACTGGGACTATGTGGTGACAGGTTTACTCTTGATGTGGTTTGTCTGTGCTATGGTGCATTCCATGAGATCATATTTTACTGAGATGTTTTACTGTTCTACTCACTGGGCTATAGAGCTCATCCCACTCCCTTAACCCTAGTTTTGCAGGTTCAGTGTACCGTGTACAGGAACAGTCCAGCAGGGTACAGGAAGAATAAAGAGATTTGTAATAGCTTAGAGTGGACATGTAATATTAAAGAAATGTACGAGTTGTGTATACAGTTAGACATGTGCTTGACCTAGTGATGTATGTTTTATACATGATCTGTGTATGTATATGTTTTCCTGTATGTGAAAACCAGGCTTAACAGGTATGAGATCACCCATCTAGAGGAAGCTCTAGTCAGGGGTACAGAGTACAGAGTACAGAGTACATGTGCATGCACAGGTTAAGCCTTGGTACAGAGAAAAGAGTTTTTATTTTCACAGAATATGTATGATCATGTATGAGATTTACAGGTACACAGAGAGTATAGCAGGCTTGCTACGGGTTCTGGCGGCCTTAAGCCGATCTGAATCCTAGCGCCGGTGACGGTCCATTTTGGGGTCGTTACAGATTGGTATCAGAGCCCTAGGTTCACATGATCGGACCTATAGAGACAGTGTTGGGCTCATACAGGTTAGAAGTGGTCAAGCACAATAGGAAATCATGTCCACTAGGATAGGGTATTGAGTCCTATCTGCTATGATATGCCAGGAGTTGTGCATGTGTAGTATTGATATGTGATGTTTCTGTGCTAAAGTGTTATGTTATATGTTGTGTTTTCAGTAAAGATGAGAGGAACTCGTCGATCAGCTCGATTGACTGGAGTCCCACCAGAGAGTGAGAGACCAGCTGCTCATCCTCCTGCATTGCCCAGAGCAAGGTCGCAGAGATCTAGCAGGGAAGGTACGTCAATAGACCCGAGAAGGTCTGTAGACGAGAGCAGAAGAGGTACAGCTAGGGGAGGAAGATCAGAGGAAAGGAGGGAGGCTATGGAGAGTGACCAGTCGAGAGATGATAGCATGGGTATAGGCAGATTTGAGGAAGGTATGGGAGAGTCGCAGGGAGGCACTCAGGCCTCAGGTTTTGGCTATCCAGCCTTTCCGCAGGACCCAGAGTATCCGATGGGAGGTATGTAGGAGTACTCTAGTTTTGTCCCATATCCTCCTTACATGCCATATATGCCTTATCCTCCTTACTATCCCCCATATCCTATGTATCCATCTTCCCCTACCCATCCAAGTGCAGCACACCCAGAACCAAATGACCCAGTACCACCACCAGAACCAGTAGCCCCTGTTGTTGACAGACATCAACCTAGCTCATCTGGAGGTAAAGTACAAATGACAGAGTACTTGAAATTGGATGCTCCTAAATACAACACGGGAGATGATCCATTTGATTACCTCAGAGCAGTTAGAATGATAACCAGTGAATTGGGAGCAGATGATAGGAGAGCCATTGAGATGGCGGGGTTTACACTTAAATGCAAGAAGGCCAGAGAATGGTTTAAGAACTATGTGGAACCCAAAATGGACAGCATGTCATGGGGAGAGTTCGCCAATGAGTTTGCAGGGTGGGCTTTTCCTGATAGCTCCAGGGAGATGAAAGTAATCGAGTTCGAACAGTTGAGACAAACAGATGAAATGAGTGTTGATGAATTCACAGATAAGTTCCTGGATTTGCTTCAGTATGTGGGTCAAGCCTATGATACTGATCAGAAGAAGGCAAGGAGATATGCGATGAGACTGCATCCCAGGTATTCTTCCTTGATTCTTCCAGCCGAAAAGGAGAGTTTCCACACGATAGTGGACGCAGCCAGGAAAATGGAAGCTAGTGCCAATATTCAGAAACAGTCAAAGGCACAGGCTTCGGGTTCTAAAGCCCCCACTCCAGGCAGTAAACGATGGGATAAAGCAAAAGGAACAAAGAGTAAGTTCTGGAGTAAAGTGAAGTCAGGTCTGGGAATAGGTCGTGACTCAAGCTCTGGCACAGCGCCAGTCTACAGAAGATGCGGAAAACCACATGGCGGAGTTTGTCGGTTGGGATCTACAGCTTGTTTTCGATGTGGACAGGAAGGGCATATTGCTCGGGATTGTCCACAGATGACTTTTGCACCATCCCAGCAGATGAGTTTAGGCAGTGTGGTACAGCCAGTTGTTCGGCCAGCAGCTTCAGTCATGCCTCAGAGTAGTGGCAGAGGTAGAGGGAGAGGGGCAGCCTCTACTTCAGCAGCAGGTTCCCGAGGTGGAAATCCGGTAGCCCCAGCACGGATTTTCACTGTGACACAGGAGGAGGCTAACACGTCGAACACAGTGGTATCAGGTAATCTCATCATTGGGTGTTCAGATGTGTATGCTTTGATGGACCCCGGTGCTTCTCATTCCTTTATTGCTTCGAGAGCCATAGAGAGATTGGGTTTGATCAGTTCTGAGCTAGAGTATCCTCTCTGGGTCAATGGACCTAGATGTGACCCATCAGTGGCAGTGTCAGTCTGTCGTTTCAGTCCAGTGTTCATAGAGGGTAGATGCCTTCCAGCTGACCTTGTGGTTCTAGACTTGACAGATTTTGATGTCATTCTAGGGATGGATTGGCTATCTGCATATAGTGCTACTTTGGACTGTAGAGAGAAGATAGTTAGTCTCAGAGACCAGGATGGGTCAGAGTGTGTCTTCAGAGGAGACAGGAGAGGTACACCCAGAGGTATGATTTCAGCCCTTCAGGCTCGTCGTTTGCTTAGGAGGGGTTGTCAGGGGTTTCTAGCTCATGTGAGAGAGCTAGACAGTCAGGTGAGGGAACCAGCCGCAGTACCAGTAGTCCGAGAGTTTCTCGATGTGTTCCCAGACGATTTACCAGGACTACCACCTGATAGGGAGATAGGGTTTGAAATTGAATTGCTGCCAGGTACCAGACCTATCTCTATTCCTCCCTACAGGATGGCGCCAGCAGAGTTAAAGGAGTTGAAAGAGCAGTTGCAGGACTTGGTAGATAAGGGTTTCATCCGCCCTAGTACCTCACCTTGGGGTGCTCCAGTGCTCTTTGTCAGAAAGAAGGATGGCTCCCTCAGACTTTGTATCGACTACAGACAGTTGAACAAGGTCACTACCAAGAATAGGTATCCTTTACCTCGGATTGATGATCTATTTGACCAGCTAGCTGGAGCAGGTTGTTTTTCTAAAATAGATCTGAGATCTGGGTATCACCAGTTGAGAGTTCGAGAGGCAGATGTGCCTAAGACAGCTTTCAGGACCAGATATGGGCATTATGAGTTCTTAGTGATGCCGTTCGGGTTGACTAACGCCCCTGCAGCATTTATGGATCTCATGAACAGGGTATTCAGTAAGTTTCTGGATCACTTTGTCATTGTTTTCATCGATGATATCTTAGTGTATTCCAGAGATGCAGAGGAGCATGCCCAGCATCTGAAGATCGTTCTGCAAACACTGAGAGAGCATGGGTTATATGCCAAGTTCTCGAAGTGTGAGTTTTGGTTGAGGAGCATTGCCTTCTTGGGACATGTGGTATCAGCAGAGGGTATTGAGGTAGATCCCAAAAAGATAGAGGCTGTAGCTAACTGGCCCAGACCCACGACAGTGACTGAGATTAAAAGCTTTCTGGGACTGGCAGGTTACTACAGGAGGTTCGTTCAGAACTTCTCAAAGATAGCGGCTCCTATGACCAAACTGACTCAGAAGAACCAGAAGTTTGTCTGGTCAGACCAGTGTGAAGAGAGCTTTGAGGAGCTCAAGAGGAGATTAACCACAGCACCAGTGTTAGCTCTGCCTGTGAGTAATGAGGATTTCACAGTGTTCTGTGATGCGTCTCGAGTGGGATTGGGTTGTGTTTTGATGCATAGTGATAGGGTGATAGTTTATGCTTCTAGACAGTTGAAGAAGCATGAGTTGAATTACCCCACCCATGACCTAGAGATGGCAGCAGTTATCTTTGCACTTAAGATGTGGCGGCATTACCTCTATGGGGTTAAATGCGAGATCTTCACCGATCACAAGAGTTTACAGTACATCTTAAGTCAGAGAGAGCTGAATTTGCGGCAGAGAAGATGGGTCGAATTGCTCAGTGATTATGATTGTAAGATCCAGTATCATCCGGGTAAGGCGAATGTTGTGGCAGACGCCCTAAGCCGGAAGTCACTAGGCAGTTTATCCCATATAGCAGCAAAGCGGAGACCAGTTGTAATGGAGCTTTATAAGCTCTTAAACGAGGACTTACAGCTAGAGTTGTCTGGTACCGGTGCGTTGCTAGCACAGATGAGAGTGACACCTGTGTTTCTGGAGCAGATAGCTCAGAGACAACATGAGGACCCTGAGTTGATGAAAATTGCCAGGACTGTTCAGTCAGGCAACAATGCAGAGTTCAGATTTGACAGCAAAGGGATCCTTCGCTATGGGAGTCGACTTTGTGTACCAGATAGGGGCAGTGTGAAGGAAGACATTATGAGGGAAGCTCATAATGCAAGGTATAGTGTTCACCCAGGAGCCACCAAGATGTATCAGGATCTGAAAAGGGTTTATTGGTGGCCAACCATGAAGAAGGAAGTGGCGCAGTTCGTGACAGCCTGTGAGGTTTGTCAGAGGGTGAAACTAGAGCATCAGAAACCGGCCGGAATGCTTAACCCATTACCGATTCCAGAGTGGAAATGGGAAAACATAGCCATGGATTTTGTAGTGGGTTTACCAGCTACGTCCAACAGGATAGACTCTATATGGGTGATTGTGGACAGACTCACGAAATCTGCTCATTTTCTTCTAGTACGGAGTAACTATTCTGTGGATAAGTTGGCACAAGTCTATCTGGATGAGATAGTGAGATTACATGGAGTTCCAGTGTCTATAGTTTCAGACAGAGGACCTCAGTTTACTTCCAGATTTTGGCAAAGTCTGCAAAGTGCGATGGGCACGCGATTGGATTTTAGCACTGCTTTCCACCCACAGACTGATGGACAGTCAGAAAGGACCATCCAGAATATAGAGGATATGCTTCGACTGTGTGTGTTAGACTTTGGCGGTTCTTGGAGGCAGCATCTACCTTTGGTGGAGTTTGCCTACAATAACAGCCATCATGCTAGCATCGGGATGGCTCCTTATGAAGCATTGTATGGGAGAAAGTGCAGATCCCCTGTTTGCTGGGAAGAAATAGGAGAGAGGGCTCTTGCAGGGCCAGAATTAGTAGAAATTACCAGTAGAGTGGTGCCCATGATCAGAGAGAGAATCAGAACAGCGCAGAGCAGACAGAAAAGTTATGCAGACGTTCGCAGAAAACAGTTAGAGTTCCAGGAGGGTAATTGGGTATTGCTGAAAGTGTCTCCAATGAAAGGAGTGGTTCATTTCGGGAAGAAGGGTAAATTAGCTCCACGGTACATTGGACCCTTTGAGGTGTTGCAGAGGATCGGAAATGTGTCGTATAAGCTGGATTTACCTGCTTCTATGGAGAGGATTCACCCGATATTTCATGTTTCTATGCTACGGCAGTTTGTGTCAGATCCGAATCAGGTTCTGAGTGAGCCTGAGGTGGAGATTCATACAGATCTCACCTATATAGAGCAGCCAGTGCGAATTCTGGACACACAGATCAGACAGCTAAGGAACAAGGAGATTCCGATGGTGAAAGTCCTATGGAACCACCATAATCTAGAAGAGTGCACCTGGGAGACGCGGGAGTCTATGCTCCAGCAGTATCCATATTTGTTTTGAGGTTAGTTTTCTCTTTTTTATGTGTTTCATTGTTTGTTTTAGGATCATTCGAGGACGAATGGTCGTAAGGGGGGGAGAATGTAATATCCGGCGTGAGTCCGGCGTCGGAATTCTACTTTCCGATGGCGTTTCTGATGTCGGAGGTCTCTAGCAGGGTTTGATTTCTGTTTTTCTCACATGTTTTGATATGTTCATTAAGTTTTATGCCTAAGGAAATGAGTTTTTTAGTGAAATGAACCAAGGCAGAAAAGCCAGGTTCGGCCGCCGAAGTTGAGGTTCGGCCGCCGAACATGCATGGCTTTCGGTTTCACGTGTGGCCGCCGAAGGTGCTCTGGCCAGCCACCTATTTATGGCCCTCAGTCGGTTGAAGCGGTAGAGCACCGTTTCTTTCACTTGCTGAGGTGAAACTCTGTCCTTTGTGAGTATTTCTTCATGTTTTCATTAAATCATGCAAAGATTTGAGTAGTTTTTATGATCTTTTGAAGGTTTTAAGCTAAAAACTCAAAGTTGTGAAGTTTGGAGAGTTTGCAGGAGAGTTGCTCCACAACTCCACGTGAGGATCGTTCATCTACTTGTTTTCACAAGGTAAGTGAAGATCCTGAGCTTGTTTGTCTGTTTTCTGAAGGTTTTATGGGTTTAGAGAGAGAGATGCATGAATAGGGTTTTGTGTGAGGTTTTGATGCTTTTGTGCATAGAGCTTGTTTTTGTGTTGTTTGTGTTGTGTGTTTGGGGTTTTTAGGTAGTTTTTGACCCCTTTGAGCATATACATGAGTGTATGCAAGTTGAGGAAGTGTGGTGTGAAGTTGGAGAGGAGTTTGGTGCATTTGGCGAGGGGCAGGGCAAGTTTCTGCCCTGCTGATGAACTCAGGTTCGGCAGCCGAAGGTACATTCGGCCGCCGAACCCCTGAAGAGGTGTGAGGAGGTGGCTTCGTGACAGAGCATAATTTAGTCCATATTATCATGATCTTAATGATGTTTATTTGCACCTTTTCTGCCTAATTTTCTGGTTTTAATCATGTTTTGCAGATATTAGGTGTAAAGAGAATGTGGAGAAAATGCTCTTAAAACTGCCAAAAAGTGCCAAATATGGAAAGTTCCAGAAAAGGAAAGTTTTCATATATGGAAAGTTCCAAATAAGGAAAGTTTTCATATATGAAAAGTGCCAAATAAGGAAAGTGTCAGAAAGCACAGTCAGCAAACTGTCCGAAATTCGAACTGCAGAATCTTTCCGGCCTTATTTAGAACATGTGCCAAGAAAGGAAAGTTTTTAAATAAGGCAAGTTTTCAGAAAAGGAAAGTCTTCAAATGAGGAAAGTGCAGAGGCAAAAGCAAATAAGGAAAGCTCAGTCAGAAGATTATTTGAAATTCAAAACGCAGATCTTTCTTTCCTTGTTCGAAGATGTGCACATACTGCAGGAGTCAAATCTTCCAATTTAGGCAGTAAGATCTCATGAAGGCACATTTGCCTCCTCTGCGTTCAGCATTCAAAATTCAAACGAAGGCTCCACCTAAAAAAGAAAGACTGGACAGATATCTTTCCACTTCTGCACATTAATGACTGCATTCTCCTGCCTCTTTTGCAATCCATGCGCGCGCCACCTCTTCTGGAAGCATTATCCGCGCGTCCTTCCTCTTCTGAAAGCCTTGGTACGTGCATATTTCCTTATGAACATCAAGCCACGACTTTTCTTCCTCTATTGGCAGCCTTGGATCGCTCTTCCTTCCTTTTCAAGCACAAGGTACGCTCCTTTCCTATTCTGAAGGCAATCTGCGCGCCAACTTCCTTCTGAAGCCTTGCAGTCCGATTCTTTCCTCTTTTGCAACAACTTGGGCAGCAAGTTGCACATGGGCAGCACCTTGGGCAGCCTCTACACTAATTAGGAAGCAAGGTCAGCATCTAAACTTATTTAGGAAGCACAATCTACGCCTCCTTCCCTTTCTGAGACCAAACCGCGCGCACCAACTTCCTTCCGCAGTGCATTTTCGCGCAGCCTTCCATCTGAAGTCGAAAAGCGCGATTCTTTCCTTTTCAGACACATCTTGGGCAGAAAATACCTCTTGGGCAGTAAGTATGACCTAGGGCAACACTTTTCAACTATAAAAGGCCACATAAGGAGCCTCTACATGGTCGGAAGCTCCCCTTGGGAGACACCTACGAAATTCACATCTCTTCTTCTACCTTTCTTCTTTTCTTTTATTTTTGGTTTTTGTTTCAGCCATGAGAGGCTGAAACCTCTTTTCTAGTTGAAGAACAAGTGAAGCTTTAGTTGTATTGTGGATTGAGAGACTTGGAGTACATTGTTTATCTTTTGTTATTCAATATTCTTGTGATTTCATGCTTAAGGACATTATTGCTTTGTTATTTAAGGTCTCCATTGATTTTTTATTGCAAAGTGATATATTGTTGGTTTGAATGATTTTAAGTCCGTAATTGCTTGATTTGTTCAACCATAAGAACACTTGGTGCACAACCAAGGAAATTGCATGATCTAGTGTTGTCTCCATGCATGTGGGTGACTAGAATTGGTTCTCTCTATTTCTTTATGCGATTGACTATTGTATAAGGCCTGTGGCTCAAAGACGTTCTTTGGCAATTGTTAATTAGTAATTAATTGGAGGACTTTCCCTAATTGATTTAATCTAAAAGAGAGATAATGGATGTGAGAAACTTCTTCAATCTCCATGGCCAATTTATTGAATCAACAAAGGAACATATGTGTCAATGATCAATCCCATCAACTAAAGTGGATCTAATTCTTCAACTAGAGCTTTTCTCATATTTGTTTTGTCTTTATTTTTATTATTTGCTTTTCTTTATTACTTTCATCATTAGTTTAATCAAACCAATCTCAAAACCCCCCTTTTTACTTGCACTTTATTTTTTTTCAGTTTGTTTGTTTGGTCTTGATAAGGAAAATAGGTAAGTATCAATTCCCTGTGGATTCGATCCTTTCACCACTATCTACAGTTGTAAGATTATTGATAGCTGAATTGTATTATTTTTGACCGGCCTCGACAACCGTTCTGTCAAAATTGGCGCCGTTGCCGGGGAATTGATCTAACTTGTTTATTTTTCTTTCAGGACCTGATCTGTACTGCGAAAAACACCCTATCGCAGATCTGAACACAAAAAAAAATTAAAAAAAATAAATAAAAAAATAAATTAAAAAAATCAAAAAAAAAAGGGAAGAAGATGTTGTCACTTGGAATCATGGACGAGGTAAGTACACCTTTTCGCCTTTCTCAACTTTATGAACTAATCTCTGCTATGAGAAGTTTTGTTATAGACCAAGCTGAACGAGCTCATCAAGTACAACAACTCCAACAAGTACATGCATGTGAAAGATTCTATGGACAGCCAAGATATGATCCCTACCTTGACACTTACGATCCATGTTGGGGAGACCATCCGAATTATGGCTATGAAAGGGCTAACTACTACAAAAATTATCAAGCCCAAGCAATACCTGAAAGTCTCAGAACTAATCTTTATGAGATATTGGAGACTTTGCAATGTGTCCAACAAGAAGTGGATCAAATAGCCGCCGAATGGAGAGCAAACATGCACCTTGAGGAAGAGAAGATGAGGACATTGGAAAGTATGCAACGGCAGATGGATCAATTGAACAAATCATTGAAGGAAATCATATTAAGAAGAGAGGAAGAGCTTCAAGATGTATGGGATGAGAATGAAAGTTCACAAGTGCAAGAATAAACTACCGATAGTTTGTTGAGTCAAATTAATCAAACAGAACCTGTTGCTGATTTAGATATCATTGATTGTATGAGCCAAGAAAATATTTATATTGATCAAAATGATATGCTAAACAATGATTTTTGTAGGGAGGCTAGCAAAAAAGATGAAGAAAGCCAAGAAGAACCAAACTGCATCCAACAGATGGACTGCAATCTTACGCAGAAAGAGCTTGGATCGCAGATGGGCCAAACGCAGAAGGCCATGCCGTCCCTTCAGCTTCCACCCAATGCAATCTTTCCATTGCCGAACTTCACCGCCTTTCGGCGGCCGAACTCCATCACTCTTCGGCTGCCGAACCTCTCACTACAACTTCCATCGCAGCACCTTCAGCCTTCAGTGCAAAAAGAGGAAGCTGAATCCAATTCAGCCATTCCTCCATCGCAGAAAGCCCATGCACACAATGAACAAATGGGATTCCAAGCGCCCAAACCAAAGGAGCATGTAGATCTATGCCTGCCCAAACCGCCGGATAAGGTAGAGTTTGTTTTGCCTGAATTCAATACTAAATTGCAGCTACCCATGGAGAAATATGAACTGGAATTCAAAGTGCTGCCCAATCATCTCAAAAATGCAAACATAAGGGCAAGAGGCACACCTCATCTGAAAGAGGAGATGCTAATCATGTTACTTCATGAGTACATGAAAGAAATAAGATGGGTCATGACCAAAACAAAAAGCGTGTTACACTTTTCACTCAATTCAGATGGGACCCTTTTCCCTTCCCCAATTACTTGAGGCACTTGCCAAGTGGATCGCACCATGCCAACCACACCAAAGGGAAGTACTCAGTTTCTTTGTTCTTTTATGTTTTCTATACATTGAGGACAATGCATGATTTAGGTGTGGGGGTGCGGATCTCTGAAATTTTTAATTTTTTGCTTTAGACACATTTTCCCCTTTCAGTTTGCACCTTTCAGATTTCCTTTCAGCTTTTGCGTTTTGCGTTTCTTTCAGATTGTTTAGCCAAAGTTTTTAAATTTTTTTCGTTTTTACTTTCAATAACACACACATCCACAATCTTCTTTTTTATTTGCTTTACTCAAACTGATGAACTATGTTGGATGAACTTTCTTTCCATGACCCCATTGATGTAATGACTCTTTAAACCTAGGTTGAATCAATTGCAATGAGATATATTCATGTTTGGAAATTGCCTTTGAATTGAATCTTTGAGCTTGCCATGGTGAAAAATATATTGATGACACTCATTTGAGAGAATGAATTGAGAATTGTGTAAATGAACTTAATGTGACTTTTTAGCAATTGGTGTTGATTTGCCCAAATCATTGAGAAAAAGAAATTCAGAAAAGGCCTAGACTTCATGAGCACAAATTGAAAACTGTTCCAATGGTCAAAAGACTATGAACAGAGCTAGTAGCCACTTGGACAGGTGACCAACTGAGTAACTGGGGGTGGGTATCACCAATATGTACCTTCACGTCAAAAGGTTGGTGACTTTTTCAAGCAAGTTTAAAGTGCAAAAAGGCTGAATAAAGTACTTCGAGGTAAGGGCAAGTCACTCTGAAAGCTAGAATATGTCTTAATTGAATAAGAACTTGTGCATGTATGATCTCTCTCTTGAGTAAAACCAATCCTAGCCATGGTAAGTAAAGGGAAACAAGGAAAGAGGTAAGTAACCTTGATGCATATATTCTTTATTGCAATGCTTCAAAATAGGGGTCTAGAGTAAAAGCTTAAGTGGAAATAAGGATCAAAGCAAAGAGAGTTTGTTTAACTATGTTTGTTTGCTTGAGGACAAGCAAAAGGTTAGGTGTGGGGGTATTTGACAGAGCATAATTTAGTCCATATTATCATGATCTTAATGATGTTTATTTGCACCTTTTCTGCCTAATTTTCTGGTTTTAATCATGTTTTGCAGATATTAGGTGTAAAGAGACAATGTGGAGAAAATGCTTTTAAAACTGCCAAAAAGTGCCAAATATGGAAAGTTCCAGAAAAGGAAAGTTTTCATATATGGAAAGTTCCAAATAAGGAAAGTTTTCATATATGAAAAGTGCCAAATAAGGAAAGTGTCAGAAAGCACAGTCAGCAAACTGTCCGAAATTCGAACTGCAGAATCTTTCCAGCCTTATTTAGAACATGTGCCAAGAAAGGAAAGTTTTTAAATAAGGCAAGTTTTCAGAAAAGGAAAGTCTTCAAATGAGGAAAGTGCAGAGGCAAAAGCAAATAAGGAAAGCTCAGTCAGAAGATTATTTGAAATTCAAAACGCAGATCTTTCTTTCCTTGTTCGAAGATGTGCACATACTGCAGGAGTCAAATCTTCCAATTTAGGCAGTAAGATCTCATGAAGGCACATTTGCCTCCTCTGCGTTCAGCATTCAAAATTCAAACGAAGGCTCCACCTAAAAAAGAAAGGCTGGATAGATATCTTTCCACTTCTGCACATTAATGACTGCATTCTCCTGCCTCTTTTGCAATCCATGCGCGCGCCACCTCTTCTGGAAGCATTATCCGCGCGTCCTTCCTCTTCTGAAAGCCTTGGTACGTGCATATTTCCTTATGAACATCAAGCCACGACTTTTCTTCCTCTATTGGCAGCCTTGGATCGCTCTTCCTTCCTTTTCAAGCACAAGGTACGCTCCTTTCCTATTCTGAAGGCAATCTGCACGCCAACTTCCTTCTGAAGCCTTGCAGTCCGATTCTTTCCTCTTTTGCAACAACTTGGGCAGCAAGTTGCACATGGGCAGCACCTTGGGCAGCCTCTACACTAATTAGGAAGCAAGGTCAGCATCTAAACTTATTTAGGAAGCACAATCTACGCCTCCTTCCCTTTCTGAGACCAAACCGCGTGCACCAACTTCCTTCCGCAGTGCATTTTCGCGCAGCCTTCCATCTGAAGCCGAAAAGCGCGATTCTTTCCTTTTCAGACACATCTTGGGCAGAAAATACCTCTTGGGCAGTAAGTATGACCTAGGGCAACACTTTTCAACTATAAAAGGCCACATAAGGAGCCTCTACATGGTCGGAAGCTCCCCTTGGGAGACACCTACGAAATTCACATCTCTTCTTCTACCTTTCTTCTTTTCTTTTATTTTTGGTTTTTGTTTCAGCCATGAGAAACTGAAACCTCTTTTCTAGTTGAAGAACAAGTGAAGCTTTAGTTGTATTGTGGATTGAGAGACTTGGAGTACATTATTTATCTTTTGTTATTCAATATTCTTGTGATTTCATGCTTAAGGACATTATTGCTTTGTTATTTAAGGTCTCCATTGATTTTTTATTGCAAAGTGATATATTGTTGGTTTGAATGATTTTAAGTCCGTAATTGCTTGATTTGTTCAACCATAAGAACACTTGGTGCACAACCAAGGAAATTGCATGATCTAGTGTTGTCTCCATGCATGTGGGTGACTAGAATTGGTTCTCTCTATTTCTTTATGCGATTGACTATTGTATAAGGCCTGTGGCTCAAAGACGTTCTTTGGCAATTGTTAATTAGTAATTAATTGGAGGACTTTCCCTAATTGATTTAATCTAAAAGAGAGATAATGGATGTGAGAAACTTCTTCAATCTCCATGGCCAATTTATTGAATCAACAAAGGAACATATGTGTCAATGATCAATCCCATCAACTAAAGTGGATCTAATTCTTCAACTAGAGCTTTTCTCATATTTGTTTTGTCTTTATTTTTATTATTTGCTTTTCTTTATTACTTTCATCATTAGTTTAATCAAACCAATCTCAAAACCCCCCTTTTTACTTGCACTTTATTTTTTTTCAGTTTGTTTGTTTGGTCTTGATAAGGAAAATAGGTAAGTATCAATTCCCTGTGGATTCGATCCTTTCACCACTATCTACAGTTGTAAGATTGTTGATAGCTGAATTGTATTATTTTTGACCGGCCTCGACAACCGTTCTGTCACTTCGGCTGCCCAAGCTTGCCCCCGAGCTTTTCGACTTTCGGCTCTGGAGGGAAGTTCGGCCGCCGAAGGTGCCGCCGAAGGTTAGAGACTTTCGTCTCTGGAGTGCCTTTTGGCCTCCGAAACTTGCCCCCGAAAGGGTTCGGCAGCCGAAAGTGGAAGTTCGGCCGCCGAAGGTGCTTGAGTTTCGTCTCTGGAGAGGACTTTCGGCCGCCGAACCTGCCGCCGAAAGTGTTCTGTCCAGCTTTCTTTTGCATGCTTGCATGGATGTTAGAGTGAGTGTAAGGGGATTCTTGGGGAGTTTAATAGAGTTGGTCATAAGCTAGTTTGGTCCCTCATTTCAGTCTATCTGTATAGGTACAGACCAGAGGAACCAGAGAGAGCAGCAGTGAGTCCTGCTCCAGAGGTTCAGAGCCTGCAGAGTCAGTCAGTCCAGATAGCCAGAGGTGAGTGGAATTAAACTTCATTCTTTTACTTGCACAATGGACTATTTTAGCATATCTCATGCATCATGATTATGCCGTAGGTTGATTGCATTAGGAGCCACGAATATGTTGCATTGCATTGTTATTTGTTGATGTGGGTAAATGCTGAATGATCCCATAGTCACAGACAGGAAGTCCAGGAGCCTTTGACTACGCCTTGGCAGGTATAGCAAAGTCCAGGAGCCTTTGACTACGCCCTGGCAGGTATATAGTAAAGACCAGGAGCCTTTGACTACGCCCTGGCAATGGTAAGTACACAGGTGTTATATACACATATACATATATGACAGGAAGACCAGGTGCTCGATGCTATGCCCTGGCACAGAGTTACTGGGACTATGTGGTGACAGGTTTACTCTTGATGTGGTTTGTCTGTGCTATGGTGCATTCCATGAGATCATATTTTACTGAGATGTTTTATTGTTCTACTCACTGGGCTATAGAGCTCATCCCACTCCCTTAACCCTAGTTTTGCAGGTTCAGTGTACCGTGTACAGGAACAGTCCAGCAGGGTACAGGAAGAATAAAGAGATTTGTAATAGCTTAGAGTGGACATGTAATATTAAAGAAATGTACGAGTTGTGTATACAGTTAGACATGTGCTTGACCTAGTGATGTATGTTTTATACATGATCTGTGTATGTATATGTTTTCCTGTATGTGAAAACCAGGCTTAATAGGTATGAGATCACCCATCTAGAGGAAGCTCTAGTCAGGGGTACAGAGTACAGAGTACAGAGTACATGTGCATGCACAGGTTAAGCCTTGGTACAGAGAAAAGAGTTTTTATTTTCACAGAATATGTATGATCATGTATGAGATTTACAGGTACACAGAGAGTATAGCAGGCTTGCTACGGGTTCTGGCGGCCTTAAGCCGATCTGAATCCTAGCGCCGGTGACGGTCCATTTTGGGGTCGTTACAAAAACATTCATGCAAAACAGGCAAAGGAAGGCTGGACAGGGCACCTTCGGCGGTCGAACCCTCCTCCAGATCCGAAAGTCGTGCACCTTCGGCGGCCGAAAGTACTCGCCAGATCCGAAACTCATGCATGTTCGGCGGCCGAAACTGCCCTCCAAAGCCGAAAGTCCAACTTTCGGGGGCAGGGTTCGGCAGCCAAAACATGCCACCAAAGGCAGGTTCGGCGGCCGAAAGTGCCTTCGGCTGCCGAACCTGAGTTCTTCCAGAATGGCAGAACTCGGGTCTTATGCACATTTTTACCTCCCATAACCCTCAAATCATGCATTTAGCTATTCTACAACATGCATAAACACATTTTCCAGCATATAGGGGCTTACAACTAACCTATACCCCAACAACACATCATAGCAACACATTATAACATACATTATCCATAAACTCAACAATGACCCTAACCTTTGACAATTACCCTAATCATGCATAAAACCCCTTCAAACTTCTCAAAACTTACTCAAAACATGAAAAGAGGTGAGGATCTACTCTTACCTCTTGAAGATCGAGAGGAGAGGCGATCCAACTCGGAGATGGGAGAGATCGAGCTCCTAGAGTCTCCAAGTTTCCAACTTCACTCTTTTTGCTCAAATATCTTCAAACCAAGATAAAACTCGTTAAAAATCATGAGAGACTTGAAGGAAGAAGACAAGATCGACAAGGGAGGCCGTAGACTCACCTTGGCCGGAAATGGGGAGAGAAAACTCACCTATTTCGGACAGGGGACCCCTTTATAGGTGGCTGGCCAGACCACTTTCGGGGCCTAACGTGCCTCCGTATGTATGCCATGTTCGGCGGCCGAACATGAGGTTCGGTGGCCGAACCTGGGCTCTTCCTTCATTCTCTTTCTTTTCTTTTCTTTAAAACTTTAACTCAAAATTAATCATTAAAAACATGAAAAACATTTGTAAAAACATATTTTACCCTACTAGAGAGTTCCGACATCCGAGATTCCACCGGACTGTAGGAATTCCGATACCGGAGTCTAGCCGGGTATTACAGAAATGGTCAAGAGGGAATCAAAGACCCGCCTTCAACTGTTCCTCATATACCATAATAGTGTGTTCAAAAGGTATTTGGTCATCTATATGAACATTCAGATTAAGAGTATAAATCTGGAAGATCTCTCAAGAGATCTAGTAGTGGTCATGAAGACGATCTATATCCCTCTCAGTTAGCATGGATGGGATGTTGTTTACCAGTAGGATGTTGTTGTTATAGACCGCCCTTAATGGATCTATGGGAGCCGAGGCACGGATGGGGTCGCTAGAGAAAGAGCTAGAGGTTGAGCTACCACTAAAAGAAGAAGACGAAAAGGACTTATTCATCTTGAAGGTGGGAAGATGATAGAAGAAGAAATTACCTTTGAAAAATGCGAAGAGAGGACTGAGTGTTCGAGCCTTTTCAGGGAAGAAGGGAGTACTTGAGAGTAAAAGTGGTAATTGTAGGAGAAAGAGAGATTTTATACTATTGTTTTGACGACTGGTTTAGATGCAGCTCGAGAAGCAAAGCGAATATCATTTATGACTAGAACATGCAAAGAGACGTGAGTATGAAGATTATGTTAGAGTGGCTTGTTTAAGGTTTTCACATGACTTCAAGATGTGGAAATGTGCTTTTCCAAAAAAGTCTAACAGTGCTTGCCCTGACTTTTATTGAGCTTCTTTTATGGAATGTACCATTGTTTTGATGGAAATTTTATTTTTTTAGTATTTTCCATTTTCATTACATATGAATGTATATTTTCCATGAAGATTATAGCTAATAGTGTTTGTATGCGTGACTCTGTGCGATAAACATTATGATACTTTGAATTTAATTTAACAGCTTTTGGGCAGTCATCTAGTAGCCCCTTTGGTTCCCAAACAGTATTTGGTCAAACAAGTAATGCCAACAATAATCTGTTTGCTCCTAAACCCTTTGGTAGTACAACTCCTTTTGGTTCACAAACAGGGGGCTCCATTTTTAGGGGAACTTCAACTGGCATGTTTGGTACCCCCAAACTTCCTCACCTTTCTCTTCCACTCCTTTTGGTGCTTCATCTTCACCAGCATTTGGGAGCACTATGCATACATTTGGAGGTTCTTCTTCTACATCTGCTTTTGGTAATTCATCAACTTCATTTTGTGGTAAGTATGAGGGGATTCAGTCAAAGAGGGTTTGATATTTTTTTCCACTGAAGAACTAGAATTCCTCATTCTTTCAGGTACCTAGCTGGTTTAGATGAGAGAAGAGAGAAATGCTCGGTGCGATGTTGTTGTTAAAATAGATGCGATATTGTTGTTAAAATAGACAAATAGGAAGGCTACAAGAATTCTCCAGCTATTTGGATGAAGTTGGGCGACTAAAAGTTTATGGAACTTGAGAATTTCAATTAAGAAAGGGTCAAGAGGGAATCGAAGACCCGCCTTCAACTGTTCCTCATATACCATAATAGTGTGTTCAATAGGTATTTGGTCATCTACATGAACATTCAGATTAGGAGTATAAATTCGGAAGATCTCTCGAGAGATCTAGTAATGGTCATGAAGACGATCTATATGCCTCTCAGTTAGCATGGATGGGATGTCGTTTACCAGCAGGATGTTGTTGTTATAAATCGCCCTTAATGGATCTATGGGAGCCGAGGCATGGATGGGGTCGCTAGAGAAAGAGCTAGAGGTTGAGCTAGCACTAAAAGAAGAAGACGAAAAGGACTTATTCATCTTTAAGGTAGGGAAGATGATAGAAGAAGGAATTACCTTTGAAAAATGCAAAGAGAGGACTAAGTGTTCGAGCCTTTTCAAGGAAGAAGGGAGTACTTGAGAGCAAAAGTGGTAATTGTAGGAGAAAGAAAGATTTTATACTATTGTTTTGACAACTGGTTTAGAATATCATTTATGACTAGAACATGCAAAGAGACGTGAGTATGAAGAACCAATTCAGATATGCCACGTATCCAAATTGTAGAAAACAGCTATAAACTTTGAATTTGAAGAATTGAAGACTAAGAGAGAGACTTTTGATATGACACAATATTTGCTTAAAGTTTGTCATGCATTGTCACCATATGATGGAGCCACGTGAAGTCCTAATAATCCGTGACCCTCGGTCACTCAACTCTCACCCATAAAAAAGAAAACCCAGTCAACATGATAGTTAGTACTCGGAACGATAGAAGACTCGCCCCATATGTCTAGTCAAGCCTTTCATGATATCTAGTTACCATTAAAAGCTATTATACAATAAAACTTCATTTTACCTGGAATCACGAGTTCTCTTATCTACTAGTCAATATTAGTCGAATTTTTAGGAAAGTCACTAACTAACTCTATCTTATTACAGTATAAAAACAATGCATACACATAGTTTAAGGAACGCATTCTTACACACTCTTCTTAAACTCAAGTAATCTATTTACACTCGCCTTCTTTGTTAAACTTACTGACTTAGAGTGTTGGAGTGGCTGCCCATAGACACTAACAACTTCATATTCTCTTTTTGCATATTGATAAATTATATTCAACTCATTTTTTACCACATCAAAAACATAAAATTAAAACAATTATATGAAAAATAACTTTACCTATAAAACTAATTCAAAATATAAGTGATTTACCAGCTATCAACTAGTCTTATTAAAACTAACCAAACATTTCGATTTACTTATTTAAATAACTCATTAAATAACTAGGTTAATCCATATAATTAAAAATAATTCTGATTAAATATATATCACAAATTTTAAATTTTTTTTCTGTATAAGTTATTTTGTTCCCATCGCTTCTCCATTAATAATTAGGTTTAATTTTATAATGGATTTTTTTTGTTCTCAATTTTTATTGATTCAAACTCTTGATTTTTTATTTTATAAATGGATCAGTTTAATTATAGATTAATTGGTATTGATACTTTACTAATTTGATAAATTTTGAATATCGATTTGATTTTAATTGGGCTAATTATGATCCGAACCGGGACTGGCCCAGATCTGACGCCAGCACTACCGCCAGTTATAGCAAATTGACGAAGCAAGCCGGCGAGGACTTAAAAACAACGCTACGCGGCTCGCTCTACGGCTCCTTTAAAAGTCATTTTATTTCTCCTATTAGCGTGCTTTCACAGGTCCGCCTCTATTCTGTGAGCCAGTGAGACGAACCCTTCTCTCCTTCTCTCTCTCTCTGCCCCCACGCCCCCCCCCCCCCCCCCCCAATCTTTCCACATTCACACACACTCTCCTCTCTCTCCATCTCTTTTGCAGCTTTCAACGATTCAGATCCGCTTCTGGTTCCCTGAGAACCCTAATTTCCACATTCCCAGTTCCAGGTAGTAAATAGAACCCTAACCCTTATATTTCCTAATAAATGTGTTTTTGAAAGAAAACCTTCTGCTTCTAGTTTCATTTTTATCCTGCAAAAGCTTTGTAATCGCTGCTCTATTGCTAGGGCTTATTCGTTTGTTGTTCTATTGGATTTGCGATTACCTTGGCTTTAGTAGAATCGCATTTCAATCATAATATTTCGCTTGATTCATTTTGAAGGTATTTGGTATTGTAATATAAGTTAGGGATGATCGGCTCTTCTTTGTCCCCCTCTCTATGATGAATGGCAATCCAGCAGCACATAAACTTTCTGTTTTACTAATTAATCTAGATTTTTTTTTTAAATATCTCTGCATTCGCGAGAGGTTTGAAGGCTAGGCTTCTGTTTTTTCGAAATAAAAGATATCTATCACGGGCATTGCAATTACATATTTTTATATTGTCTGTTTCCATTTCAGTGCGGGATCGGTATTGAGTAACTGTTCTGATTTTGGAAGGAAGGATGTTTGGTTCTACTACTGGTATGTGCTTCCTTTTATATATGTGCGTATACATATATATTCATATTTTTTATGATTGGTTAGTAGCTGGTTTTATCTATTTTCATCCTAATTGCCTGTTCTGAGGGCTGTGATTTTATTTTTGTAGTCTTATCTTTTACATTGCTGGGGTGTTTGAGCTTGAAATTAAACGCCTTTGTTCATCTCCAATATATTAAATCCATGGAAGATTGATCATGGCTAAGCTATTTATTTTCACGTGCGTGCATCTTTCTGAATTGCACTGTTGGTCATAGTTAGAACTTAGAATGAAGCTTATTGACCGTTGCTTTCTTGGTTCCCTTCATTTACTCGTACATATTAAATATTTCAGTCACCTTTGGATCATTTTTGAGTATGCAATGCATTTCCTGTCATAAGATTTTTCTTGTTTTTATACACAATTTATTCTTTAATAATTTTATATTGATCAACTTAAATTTATGTGAAAAAATGTCATCTATTTTGGTAAACATATTAAGATTTTCATTTAATGATAATTAATTATCTAGAAAATGGTCTTAGAATGGGATTCTTGGATAGGAGAAATCAAGATCCATTCCATTCAAATCATACTGCACTTATGCCTGCGTTATTTGCTATTCATTTGTTTTTTTTTTTGGTTCTATTATTTATTTTTTCTGAGAACATTTATGTTTTCTTTTATCTTACGCCTTTAATTGTTAGAAAATCTTTGATTATATCTTCTGGGTTTGTTGTCTGATTATGTTTGCTAACTTAGTTATGCTCTGGATCTTGTGTTGGAGTGGCTTATTTAAGGTTTTCACATGGCTTCAGGATGTGGAAATGTGCTTTTCCAAAACAGTCTAACAGTGCTTGTCCTGACTTTTATTGAGCTTCTTTTATGGAATGTACTATTGTTTTGATGGAAATTTTATATTTTTAGTATTTGCCATTTTCATTACATATGAATGTATATGTTCCATGAAGATTATAGCTAATAGTGTTTGTATGCGTGACTCTGTGCGATAAACATTCTGATACTTTGAATTTAATTTAACAGCTTTTGGGCAGTCATCTAGTAGCCCCTTTGGTTCCCAAACAGTATTTGGTCAAACAAGTAATGCCAACAATAATCCGTTTGCTCCTAAACCCTTTGGTAGTACAACTCCTTTTGGTTCACAAACAGGGGGCTCCATTTTTGGGGGAACTTCAACTGGCATGTTTGGTACCCCCCAAACTTCCTCACCTTTCTCTTCCACTCCTTTTGGCGCTTCATCTTCACCAGCATTTGGGAGCACTATGCCTACATTTGGAGGTTCTTCTTCTACATCTGCTTTTGGTAATTCATCAACTTCATTTGGTGGTAAGTATGCCGTAGATTTAATTATACCATTAATTGTTTTTTTTTGTTATAACAACTCTGCTTCTTGTTGTTTACCTATGTTTCTTTTCTTGTATTTGTTGCATATAAACGTCTACATTTTGAACATTACCATCTTTTCTGATCTAGCAAATATAGACCATGTTTTATCAGGTAATGCATGCATGTTGGGTTAATGCGAACTTATTTGAATACCAATGGACATTTATCCTGGAAGCCATTTTTTATGAACTATTATGAGAACATCATATGCCAGGAACGTATTCCAGGGAAAAACATGTATTTTAGGAGATGATAGTTAAATGGCTGCATATTTCTCCAACGCTTTTCTTATTTTGTAAATATCCTCTTAGTTTTTATCTCTGTCTTTTGCTTATTTCTCTGTAATATTTTTAGGATGATAGATTACTAGTTAATATTTATCTTCCCTTGTTTCATTTTGTCTATCCACATGGGGAGATGCACAGTGTATATACATATGCATGGATATTCATTTTACTCCTATAACTATCTGCATCTGATATGTTCTTTACTCATTAGTTAAACTATATTTCTTACTTTATTTATTTCAATGTTTCATTTTCCATGTTTACCAAATGCACTATTAATCTGTATATTTATCTCACTGGGTTGTTCCTGGTCTTCTAAACTGACAACTATATGTATCACTGTAATTGTTTGTTAGGATCTTCTGTCTTTGGCCAGAAACCTGCTTTTGGAGGCTTTGGGTCTACTACTCAAACAAGTCCATTTGCAACTACAAGTCAGCAATCACAGCCTACTTTTGGTAGCAGCTTATTTGGTTCTACCACACCTTTTGGTGCATCAAGTCAGCCTGCTTTTGGTTCAACAGGTTCTCCCTTTGGTTCTTCCAGCACGCCTTCCTTTGGTACAAGCAGCACTCCGGGCTTTGGTGCTAGCACTCCATCCTTTGGTACCACAAGTGCATTTGGGTCAACAGCGAGTCCAGCATTTGGTACGGGAACTGGATTTGGCGCGTCCAGCACACCAGTATTTGGATCTGGGGGCAGCTTTGCAACTTCAAGCACCCCTGCTTTTGGTGCTTCAGGTGCTCCTGGATTTGCAACTTCTAGCACTCCTGCCTTTGGGGCTTCAACTACTCCTGCCTTTGGGGCTTCAACTACTCCTGTCTTTGGGGCTTCAACAACTCCTGCCTTTGGGAGTACCCCTGCATTTGGGACTTCAAGTACTCCATCCTTTAGCTTTGCATCCAGCCCAGGTTTTGGCCAGTCAGTGTCTGCATTTGGAAGCAGTCCATTTGGGACTACTACATCTCCCTTTAGTTCCCAGAGTTCACCATTTGGTAAGTTACTTTAAATATTCTATATTATATAATAGGACTGCTAAGCTTTGATGAACTATAAATTTTCAGTTTGCAGCCACTATTATATCCTTTCTTCTTCCTTCCTATGAGAAGTAAAAATTGTGTATATATTGCATGAGTTATGTACATTTATGAGCTTGTATGTAGGATCCCAGGCTACAACAGCAACATTTGGGAACCCCGGATTTGGCCAGTCTGCATTTGCCGGAAATCGTGGGGGTAGCAGAGCAGTGGCTTACTCGGCGACAGCTGAGACAGACAGTAGTGGTGGGCAGCCTGGAAAGTTAGAGTCAATATCAGCAATGCCTGTGTACAAAGATAAAAGCCATGAGGAACTGAGATGGGAAGATTATCAATTAGGAGACAAAGGTAGTGCATAGTAAATATGTTTGTGAAATCTGACATGTTTATTTTATAGATTTCTTTTTTCTAATAATAAATGCTACTTTACTAATATTATATTTCCTGGTTTCCAATTGCAGGTGGACCACTTCCTCCTGGTCAAGCCTCTGCTGGGAATAACTTTGGTGTCTCTAGCGCACCAGCAAATCCTTTTGCTCCTTCGAATGCATTTACTCAGTCATCTTCTAGTCCCTTTTCTTCAACAATTTCCTCCAACCCGTTTTCTACCAAACCTTTTGGAACCTCTAGTACACCTTCATTCAGTCCTTCACCTTTCACTGCAACACCGTCATCTAATCCTTTTCAGTCAACCTCAGCTTTTCCGTCCACTTCATCCACTGCATTTCCAGGCAGTGCAGTTCCATCTCTTTTTGGCACATCCAGCTCCTCTGCATTTGGTTCATCACCATCCTTGTTTAATACAAGCACAGGACAAACAAGTTCATCACTATTTGGAAATTTTGCAAACACTCAGCCATCTCTCTCATTCCCATCCACTGCACCTTCAATTGGCCAGACAGGTTCTGCTTTTGGACAGGCTACCTCCGCTTTTGCTCCGAGTACCACCCCTTCTTTTACCCAATCTAGCATCTTCAATACTCCTAGTGGTTTTGCATTCTCTAGCACTTCATCTCTGATGTCTTCGACCAACCAAGGGGTGTTTGGTCAAGCAAGTGTGAGTAAATTAAGATCTTTATAATATCTCTGATTCTCTCTTTGTTAGTATCTTCAATTTCTCCACTATGTGACAAGATTTTTATGTTCTGTTTGGGATATTGGGATGTAATCTTTCATTTCATATATTTTCTGTTGCCATTCCTATCCGTAGTTTTCTGCTGGGTGTTGTAAAGTATTGGAGTAGAATGTAAAATGTCAGAAATGAAAAGAAATCAAAGTCCTACTTCTGATTCATTTTTTTTTTTAACTACTGGGTGATTATCTACAAGGCTGGGGTTTGCACATTCATACATCCTTGAACTTGCATAGGTGTCTTTCGAGTTTTGGGTCTACTTAGCTTTATTCAACTGCTACATTTCTTTACTTGCAGTTGTCTCAGTCTACTCCTTTTCAACTCTCTCAACCTTCTCAGGCTACAAGTCTCCCTGGCTTTGGCAATTTTGGTCAGTCACAAGCAGGTATCTTCTTGTTTCTTTGCTCTTTTCTCTCTGCATTTTTATGATTCTCATGGTTATTAATGGAGGTTCTTGACTTTGCTTACTGTCTTCACAGCTGGCACAAGCGGATTTGCTGGTTCATCAAGCATCTTTGGTCAGAGTACTTTTGGACAATTGTATGTCTTCCCTTAACTCTGTTAGTTTGTCTTCATGCATGCTTCCATCTTTTCATATCATTGCATCTGATATGATTGGTTTGTTGTTAGTGTTCTTTTTATGTCGCAACATCCTGATTTGGTTCCTTCTTGCTTGTGTCAGTATGTGTACTCATTTATAATGTTCTTAATTTTTTCTGTCCTTTTTATGAACAGTGAAATGGATGTAATTTCATTCTTGGTGTTCAGTACATCAATTTATGATTCATGCAAAGTAGTAAACATGTTTTCTGTTTGCAGGTCTAATATTCAGAGTTCTGCTGCTGTACAGCCAGCACCTGTTACAAATCCATTTGGGACACTACCTGCAATGCCTCAAATGTCTATTGGTCGAGCTGGGACTGCACCTTCAGTTCAATATGGGATTTCTAGCATGCCTGTAAATCATTTGTCTTGAACTTTGTTTTCCGCTTAAGGAACTATTCAATTGCAAAATGATCTTTCATGTTCGTCTAACTTGGTACTTGAGCCATTAACTTCAATAATTTGCACATGGAGAGAGAGATTGGGGGGGGGTATTTTTATACCTAAAACGATTTACTTCCATAAACTGGATAGTTGTGGTTTTGACTATTGATAGTTGTCTTCTAGGTGGTTGACAAACCTGCTCCTGTTAGAATATCATCCTTGCTGACTGCTAGGCACCTGTCACAAAGACGAATCAGGTTACCCACAAGAAAATATAATCAAAAGCATGATGGTCCAAAGGTGAGGAATTTACTAAAGATTGGTAGATGAGCACAAATATACCTGCTTTTCTTTCACCTATAACTGTGGTCAGGAACGCATGTTAAGGGTGCACCGTGCACATCTGACTTACATTTTAGTCATGTACTTGAATATTGCATTCAGGTTCCATTTTTTAGTGATGAAGAGGAAACCACCAGCACGCCAAAGGCAGATGCTCTCTTTATTCCTCGGGAAAACCCAAGAGCTCTAGTCATTCATCCTACAGACCAGTGGCCCATGAGGGCCAATGCAGAAAAAGCTTCTCCACTGAGAGATGCATCCACGCCAGTGTATGAAAATGGTAAGTCCTTTAAAAGGTCTATTATATTTTCTCTATGCTGAGGGAAATATATGAATATGTTCTTTCATTGTTATTTTTTTTTTTAATTCAATTGTCCAGGCAAGCATTCAGAAACTGTTGATGTTCCATCCTCAAGTGGTGCTGGTGGTAAAGATAGTAAGATTTCGTTGTTATTTTGACAGTTCTTATATGCATTCTCATTCTTTTAATTTGCTCAAATTCCCTTGTGGTTATTTTACTTGTGTGAGAAGTTAGAAAACCGATTTGTAAAATTTGGATTCTTTTGGATCTGGTAATAAGTATGGGCCCTGAACTTTTGATTGATAAAGGAAATCTTAACAATCTATTAACACAATCCAAACTTTCGTATGAACCTCATGTTACTCACCCAATTACTCGAGTGGCTACATCTAAATATGATGCTCTGTTGGGAGAGTATGGAGAATCGAAGAACTTGGTTTATAGTGTCTTTCAGCTTCTCTCTTTTATTGATGATGAACAGTTATGACAGTTTTTATTTGGCAATGTTCTTTTCTGAAACCTAAGTTCTCTTGGGGTGGTAAACTTTTTGAGAATGGATCTGAAGTTTATTAAAGATGTAAGATTGGCTAAGAATGTGTTATTCTAAATATTCACCGGAGCATTTTCAATATGCTTTGCAAGTCAACTAGTATTTCTTAACAATTTGAGCAAAGTTTTTTATTCAAAACCTAGGGTTTCAAAATACCCTATTCAAATGCAACCTCATGGTGTTTGTGAATGGTACTTCGTGGATGTTTGATTTAGCTGTTAGATGCAGTTGATAGTTGACAGATGTCTAAACAACTAAACCATGATGTTTGATAAAATTTTTAAGGACTAGCTTATAGCTAATGGGCTCCTATATGAGGCCTAGTAGCTGCATTTCTTATTAACTCTACAATTAGAACTGTTTTTCATTAGCATTTTTTGATTTTATTTTTTATTTAGATGGTATTATGCTTTTAAATTTATAATTTTAACTTTAAAGTAAATTTTTACATCAACAAATTATTTAAAATTACAAGACATAATAGATAAACTAAAAATACTATCAAATAGAAAAATTGTGATTTTCATGTTCTAGGTTAAAAAGTTATATATATGCATGGGTAATATATTTTAAAAATTACGTTTTCAATTATCATATATGTTGTATAATAAATTAATACTTCTATATTTATTTCGTTAATATAGTAAATTGATATATATCCTTATTATCTATTTTACATACCAATAATAATAGTTAGACATAGTTTACCAAAAACTTTAGATATTTTAGTGAAGATCAGTTATTAGCTACCCGTTATAATAAGATAACTATCAGCTGTATCCAACATCTAAAATGCTCTTCATTGTGCATGATGATCATTATTTTTTGCAGAGAATGTAGTTGATGGGTTTGGGAAGGAACCAGTTTATTTTAAACTCAATCAGAAGCCTAATGGAGTTCATGAGGACAAAGAAGCTCAGAAAGAGGAGTCGTATATGACGCTTAGTGGTCATAGAGCGGGTGAAGCTGCAATAGTTTATGAACATGGGGCTGATATTGAAGCACTAATGCCAAAACTCCGAAGATCTGACTACTACACGGAGCCTCGAATCCAAGAATTGGCAGCTAAGGAAAGGGCTGAACCGGGGTTCTGCCGCCATGTCAAGGACTTTGTGGTTGGACGACATGGTTATGGGAGCATTAAGTTCTTGGGTGAGACAGATGTTCGCCGGCTTGATCTGGAGTCCCTTGTGCAATTTAATAATCGGGAGGTTATTGTGTACACAGATGACACGAAGAAACCACCTGTTGGACAAGGTCTCAATAAACCTGCTGAGGTAACACTTCTTAACATAAAATGCTTTGACAAGAAGACTGGACGTCAGTATACAGAAGGCCCAAAAATTGAGAAATACAAGGAGATGCTTAAGAGGAAGGCTGAGGACCAAGGTGCTGAATTTGTGTCATATGACCCCATTAAAGGAGAATGGAAATTCAGGGTGAACCATTTCAGCAAGTATAGCCTGGGAGATGAAGAAGAAGAAGAAGAAGAAGAAGAAGAAGAAGAAGAAGAAGAAGACTGGGTGGTTGTGCATTCTGCTAGAGGCTTTTGTTAATCATGTGGGTTTGGAGGATTTTTATCTTGCGTTGTGCAGGGGATCCTTTTTTCTTTGGGTTGTACTGGAGAGTCATATTTTGGATCTGTATAGGATTTTTATCAAATTGTGATATGTTAGTTTTGAGTGGTGTGATTTTGTATAATGTGCTTTCTTATTGTTTCTCTCCATGTTCTCTAAAAAATATTTCCTTTTTCCCCTTTGTAGGATTGTGATTTTATCTAGATTGCCATGTTTGTGTCTCGGGTTTTGTTGTTAAAATGGTTAGCCTAAATAGTAAATACCTGTGTGCCTGTTTATGTAAGCCATTATTGTATTTCACCAGCAACCTCGTTCTTTTAATGTCGATGCTTAGCTTCCCCTCTTTCATTGCGCTGCAAAATAAAGTTATCTTCTATATTTTTCTTGATATGACGTCTTTCTGTTTGTTTGAGAGGAATAATTTATATTTGATAAAGTTATCTTCTATTACGTGTTTTGTCTTTCGATTGTTTGAGAAAAATAATTTATATTTGAGAAATATAATATTTTTTATGAAGAATATTTTTTAACTTGATAATTTATTTTTTATTATTTAATTTTAATTTAAAAATTAAAATTTATAATTTATTTTTTATTATTTAATTTTAATTTAAAAAATAAAATTTATTAATAAATTTATATATAGAAATTTTAATAAAAATTTTATAAATGAAAAATGACATTTTCTTAAACAGGAGAATTACTTTTTTTAAAATATTTTATTTTTTTATAAAATAATATTAATAAAAAAATATTATGTATTAATATTTTTTTTAAAATATATTTTCCTTAAAATAAATAATGCCAAGAAAAGGATGATATACTTTCATTTGGGTCAAGATTTATACGGAGTATAATACAGCTATACTGGCTCATCTTCGCCGATGAGGCAAGACGTTAAAGCCTTAAAGGGGTTCATATTTCAGTCCCACTGGTTAACATAACTTATATGATGTATTATTCTATACACATTTCAATTTGATAATTTTCAAATAACGGCAAATGATGAAATTGTTGAGTATTCGGATTCATTATTATGCAGTAAATGCAAAACAGAAAAAATTCAACCATTTGAGCGACTAAATGAACTGTCGCTGTTTTGTGCAAAATTTAATTTAGTTTATTTTTTTTAATAATTTCTTATACGAAATAAAAGAATTCAGCTCCTTTAAATATTTTCAAAAAACTTGAAACCATGTTCAATTTAAAAATTTTTTCTTATAAAGTGAAATATTTCAAACGAAGCCCTAAAATCTTGCACTAATGTATAGAGTTGGAGTGAGTTTCACTGCGGTGTCTTGTTTTTACAACTTTCTCCATCCTTCAACCTTCCATTATACTTCTTTCTCTTTCATTGTATATAATATAATTAAGGAACACTAATTCACCGATAAGATTACGGGTGAATAGAAATCCATTATAATGTGTGGATAAAAAGGAATTTATATAAAATTATCATTTTTATCTTTTACGATTTTAGAGGTAAAATTTTCTTACATTTTACGCTCTTCTCCAATTAATCTTTTTCAACTAAATATCTTCATCTTTAATAACCATCAATAAATTATATATTATTTTCAAGACACAATAATTAATTAAAAATTCCTTATTTTATTTTCTACCCATAGAAGAAAATAATTCTTCCTATTTCTATATATTGTGAGACTCCAAGCGACTTTCGTTCTATATATATAATTTATTTTATCTTTTAAATAGTAATAAATTATTAATATTAAAATTATTTTTATGCTGGATTTTCTTTTAATGATTATTATTTTAAAAAATTTCTCTCATTTCAGTAGTGTTTTTTAATTATTTTGTTGCATAATTATCAATTAAAATATATAATATAAACTTGATGATCTGAGATCCAATAGAATAGGGTTTTACAAGGGTTTTGGTATTGAAAAATAAAACTTAAACTTTCTGGGGAGGGGATTCCCCTTTTATCCATTTCGCTATGCTTGCTGGTGACGTGTAAAGGCCTCTCCATGATTGGAACACGCGTCTCTGACATACAGATTCGGGCGTACGAGGGTATCAGCCGCCTGCTCCATGCGTAACGGCCTCTGATTCTCCTCGTGCGTACGCTCGAGCGGATCTGCTAGGCTGTCTGAGTATGGCTCTGGATACTGGGCTGGGCCGAGAGTCGGGCCGGACGCTGAGCCTGAGAGGAGAGGGCCTGCTGGTCGCGGACTGGGCCGATCTGAGTGAAGAAGCTTGGTTGAGCCCGGCCTTGAAGGTTGAATGAGTCAGGCTTGTTGTGCATATCAGTTACGTGGGCCTCTACGTTATGGGCCTTTGGCTGTGGTCAAGCCCCTGATCCGGGGTGAAGAAATCCAGCGGTCATCAATTGCCCCTTCACCTTCTCGGTAGTTATTGCTCCCACTGCCGAGGGGGTGTGTAACAGCCCGGAAACCGATACCCTGCCGTAACGGCTCCAAACTGTTCGGCGCTAGGATCCA
Organism: Manihot esculenta; assembly: GCF_001659605.2. Lineage (NCBI taxonomy): Eukaryota > Viridiplantae > Streptophyta > Magnoliopsida > Malpighiales > Euphorbiaceae > Manihot > Manihot esculenta. Next base: position 17,516 of record NC_035161.2, on the reverse strand, counting down.
GATCGGCTTAAGGCCGCCGGGACCCGTAGCAAGCCAAACATACATACTATCACCTGGTCAAATCCCACACATGATCAAAAACTTTAACATAAAACCTGTAAAACTGAACATACACCAAGCTTGATCCGTATGCTACAACATAACTGTGAACATAAACTTTCCCATGCTAGAGCCCTCATCAAATGCTCTAGCTGGGTCAACATTACATACAACAAGCCTGGTTCTCAACTCAATATAAAAACATTACATAACCATGCATCAACAGGGGTTAACCAGTCTATAGGGCCAAGCACACTCTAATCCATAAACATAAACTCTACTATCAGTTACATACATTATCTCAATTTCATTACATCAACTTATATTACATGTCCACTTCTAGAACTACTAGACTGCAACATAAACTATTACATATACATACGACTTGACTTTACCCTGCTGCCTCTGAACTCTCTCAAGCCTGCAAAACTGGGATTAGGGGAAAGGGATGAGCTAAAAAGCCCAGTGAGTAGAAACAGAGAAAACAGTTCATTAATTACATGCTTTCATGAAATGCATCATAACACAGAGAAATCACATCATCTTGTCCGTCTCGGGGCTCATGCAATATTTACTCCCCACGGACCCTGGTTTCTGAGAGTCTGTCTTTTTGCATGCATCTTTCCTCTCAGAGGATGGACATGACATCAAAAATCCCTCTGTCGGTGCCCGGCTCCCCCATAGGAGCTCACAAAGGCCTGTAACATACATGACATGGTGTCTGGTCCACAGAGAGCTCACATGGACTTTCCTACATGTACTTGTCCGGCTCTCAAAGGACTAAGACAAGACGCGTGACAGATATGGGCTATTGAAGTCGCCTCGGTCCACCCTTCCTCCATCAACATCAAGTAATGCAATGCGTCATATTCGTGAAACTAGTGCAATCAACCTACTACATAAAATCATGATGCATGAACATGCTTTAGGCATTAGATTTTGTGCATAAAAGATTAAGTTTAGTTCTACTCACCTCTGGCAGACGCTGAACCGACTCTGAAACTGCTAACACTGATGGCCTCCTCGATCCCTCGGGTCCGATCCTACATAGGTGGACTCGAATGAGGTGCCAAACATACTCTAAACAACTTATAAACATACCCCCAAAAACCCCTCTAAACATCACTTAAACATGCATGGAAAACACCCAAGAAACGGCTGGACAGGGCACTTTCGGCGGCACCTTCGGCGGCCGAAAGTCCCTTCCAGAGACGAAACTCGGGTAGGTTCGGCGGCAGGTTCGGCGGCCGAAACCCCTGGACAGAAACGAAAGTCCCTCCTTCGGGGGCACGTTCGGCAGCCTAAAGACTGCCTCCCATGCAGGTTCGGCGGCCGAAACTCCTTTCGGCGGCCGAACCTGGTCCCCTCTGGACGACAGGTCCGATTCTGCCAAGCCAAAAACCAACTCAAATATACCCAAATCCTCACATACTCACTCCCACAAGCATAAAGGAGCATAAACTAACATAAACTCCTCAACACAATCATCACATAACATACATTGGGTATAAAACCCACATAAACCTTAAACATGCATTTCTACCCAAACTCAACCATCAAACTCTATAAAACTTACTTAAAACTTCATTAAAACATAAAGAAAAGCAGAGATCTACACTAACCTCTTGGAGATCGAGGGTGGTGTAATCCCTAACTCGGAGGTGTGGAGAATCCAAGCTCCAAAAGCTCCAAGCTCCCAAAACTCCTTTTAAGCTTTAAATCTTCAAACACAAGGGTAGAAATCATGAAAAACTTGAGAGATGGGTAGAGAAAACACGAAAACGACCAAAGGAAGGCATAAACTCACCTGAGCTCGAGAATGGGGAGAAAACTCTCCCATTTCCGATCTGAGGGCCTTTTATAGGCGGCCTGGTCAAAGACCTTCGGCAGCCTAACGTGCCCCCTAAACTCATGCAAGTTCGGCGGCCGAACTTGACTTTCGGCGGCCGAACCTTGGCTCGTTCAAACAAGACTTTCGGAGGCCAAAGGCGCTCCCGAAGCCTTCCCATGTTCGGCGGCCGAACTTCACTTTCGGCGGCCGAACCTGGCAATTGCCTCTTTGGTCTTTTCTTTTCAAAACTCAATTCTTTTTCATTTAAAACCATGAAATCAGTAGGAAACACTTTAGAAAACATATTTTACCCCTCTAGAAGCCTTTGGCATCTTCGAAAATTCCAGATTCCAACGGATTCCGCCGGGAGGCAGGAATCCCGATGCCGGATTCTAGCCGGGTATTACATTCTTCCCCCCTTTAAGAACATTCGTCCCCGAATGTTCCACAAACAAACGGGCATAACATAAAACATAACATCAATCATACATAAAACATGCAAGCAAACAAGCAAGCAAAACCTAAAAACCTCTTCTCCTAAAAGAGAGTCACGGCACTGCCAGAGTCAAAACTCCCGGTTCTCCTAAGAACACTCTTCCAATAGGAGACACCTCTAGCAATACCCAATTTCCTCTGAAACTCAACGTTTCCACTGCGCTACTCTGATCCTTACTCTTCTCTTCTTTTCTCATCTTTACTAACTGGCTTCTTCTCACTGCTAACCCAAAACTAACTCTAACTCTCACAGGTAGTACCCGAATTTCAGATCTATTTTGGAAAACAAACAGCCTCTGACAGCTGTCCCAATAGATCATCCATCCTGCGTGGGAGTACCTGCTCTTGGTAGTGACCTCAGTCAACTGTTTACAGTTGTTACAAGGTCTCACAGATCTATCCTTCTTTTCCCACAACAACACTGGAACAGTCCAGGGTGAGGTACTAGGTCGGATAAAACCCTTATCTACCAAGCCACACAACCGCTCTAACAACTCTACAGATGCCATCCTGTAGGTGACAACTCTCAACTACAGGTTCCCCGACCTGACTGCTAAACTCTTGAACAAGAGCTAGAACCCTCTGACAATCCCTCCTACGCACCCTACGAACCTGACAGGCTGACCTCAAACCTCTAGGCATCCCTACTGTGTTCCCTCAACAAACTACCTCTGACCCATCCTGTCCTCTGAACTTGACTACCTCATCTCTGCAGACCAAGATAGCACCACGAGTAGAAAAACCCCGTCCAACCCTAAACTGACGTCCAGACAATCAAGTCTAGGACCTCAAAGTTGGGTGGAAGGCATCTACCCTCAACTGACACAGAACTGAACCAAAGAGAACACTCTAGCCTAGAAGCTATCAACTCAACCTCTCGACGGCTCCTAGAGCAACTAAAGAAAGAGAGAAACACTAGGGTTCACAAAATCATACACATCAGAACATTCAAAAGTGAGCGTACCTGACACCACCATGTTTGATGTGCCTGCCTCCTGCTGAGCTTGGGTGAAGATCCGAGCTGGAGCTGACGGACCTTCTCCACGGGAACCTGAAGAACGAGGGAATGACCCTCTTCCTCTGCCTCGACCACTAACCTGAAACATGGTTGGAGCTACTGGCTGAGCTGTTCTACCTGGAGCTGCTGGCTGGGACGGAGCCAACCTGGGCGCAGTGGGACACTCACGTGCTATGTGTCCTTCCTGTCCACACCGAAAACAAGCTGTCGTCCCATAACGGCAGACTCCCTTGTGCGGCCTTCCGCACCTCAAGCACTTTGAACTGCCTGAGCCAGAGCTTGAGCCATCAAAACCCAAACTAGCCTTCAAATTCTGCCAAAACTTCTTCTGCGACTTCCTGAGACCTCTCTTCCATTTCTTACCTCTCGTGACAGCTGTACTCAGAGTGGAGGGATCAATCCCTCCTGAACCTGAAATCCTAGAATCCTGAGTCTGAGCATCCTCCTGAGAATCTCCCATGCCTTCCTCTGGCACTCTGATTCCCAAACTGACATCCCTTCTCTGAACCTCCAACTCTACTTCCCTCATACTAGCTGACATCCTTCTTGGAGCCATTCCTTCTCTGCTTGCATCAAAAGACCTTCCAGGGTCCCTTGATGTTTCCCATCTGCTGACTCCCCACGACTGCGCTCTTGGCAGAGCAGGGGGAAAGGTGTCCAAACCTTCCCTCTCAGATGGAACTCCAGTCGATTCCACAGATCGACGAGCACCTCGCATTCTGGCTCCTCTGAAGAACAACACACAAGCATACAATCAATCATTAGCATCATACGGTTCATATGAAAACACATGAACCTACATACATGTCATACATACATACATAGCATATCATACATAACATTAATGCACATGCATAAAATCATGGCATTACACATCATCATCAAGACAGGACTCAACATCCTATCCTAGTGGACATGATTCTACTCTTGATCTTTCTTATTGTGCTTGCCCTTCTATGACCTCTAAACCAACCTCTTTCCGATGTGCAACACACCGTACTCTTGAGGCCCAAAGCTCTGATACCAACTGTAACAGCCCGGAAACCGATACCCTGCCGTAACGGCTCCAAACTGTTCGGCGCTAGGATCCAGATCGGCTTAAGGCCGCCGGGACCCGTAGCAAGCCAAACATACATACTATCACCTGGTCAAATCCCACACATGATCAAAAACTTTAACATAAAACCTGTAAAACTGAACATACACCAAGCTTGATCCGTATGCTACAACATAACTGTGAACATAAACTTTCCCATGCTAGAGCCCTCATCAAATGCTCTAGCTGGGTCAACATTACATACAACAAGCCTGGTTCTCAACTCAATATAAAAACATTACATAACCATGCATCAACAGGGGTTAACCAGTCTATAGGGCCAAGCACACTCTAATCCATAAACATAAACTCTACTATCAGTTACATACATTATCTCAATTTCATTACATCAACTTATATTACATGTCCACTTCTAGAACTACTAGACTGCAACATAAACTATTACATATACATACGACTTGACTTTACCCTGCTGCCTCTGAACTCTCTCAAGCCTGCAAAACTGGGATTAGGGGAAAGGGATGAGCTAAAAAGCCCAGTGAGTAGAAACAGAGAAAACAGTTCATTAATTACATGCTTTCATGAAATGCATCATAACACAGAGAAATCACATCATCTTGTCCGTCTCGGGGCTCATGCAATATTTACTCCCCACGGACCCTGGTTTCTGAGAGTCTGTCTTTTTGCATGCATCTTTCCTCTCAGAGGATGGACATGACATCAAAAATCCCTCTGTCGGTGCCCGGCTCCCCCATAGGAGCTCACAAAGGCCTGTAACATACATGACATGGTGTCTGGTCCACAGAGAGCTCACATGGACTTTCCTACATGTACTTGTCCGGCTCTCAAAGGACTAAGACAAGACGCGTGACAGATATGGGCTATTGAAGTCGCCTCGGTCCACCCTTCCTCCATCAACATCAAGTAATGCAATGCGTCATATTCGTGAAACTAGTGCAATCAACCTACTACATAAAATCATGATGCATGAACATGCTTTAGGCATTAGATTTTGTGCATAAAAGATTAAGTTTAGTTCTACTCACCTCTGGCAGACGCTGAACCGACTCTGAAACTGCTAACACTGATGGCCTCCTCGATCCCTCGGGTCCGATCCTACATAGGTGGACTCGAATGAGGTGCCAAACATACTCTAAACAACTTATAAACATACCCCCAAAAACCCCTCTAAACATCACTTAAACATGCATGGAAAACACCCAAGAAACGGCTGGACAGGGCACTTTCGGCGGCACCTTCGGCGGCCGAAAGTCCCTTCCAGAGACGAAACTCGGGTAGGTTCGGCGGCAGGTTCGGCGGCCGAAACCCCTGGACAGAAACGAAAGTCCCTCCTTCGGGGGCACGTTCGGCAGCCTAAAGACTGCCTCCCATGCAGGTTCGGCGGCCGAAACTCCTTTCGGCGGCCGAACCTGGTCCCCTCTGGACGACAGGTCCGATTCTGCCAAGCCAAAAACCAACTCAAATATACCCAAATCCTCACATACTCACTCCCACAAGCATAAAGGAGCATAAACTAACATAAACTCCTCAACACAATCATCACATAACATACATTGGGTATAAAACCCACATAAACCTTAAACATGCATTTCTACCCAAACTCAACCATCAAACTCTATAAAACTTACTTAAAACTTCATTAAAACATAAAGAAAAGCAGAGATCTACACTAACCTCTTGGAGATCGAGGGTGGTGTAATCCCTAACTCGGAGGTGTGGAGAATCCAAGCTCCAAAAGCTCCAAGCTCCCAAAACTCCTTTTAAGCTTTAAATCTTCAAACACAAGGGTAGAAATCATGAAAAACTTGAGAGATGGGTAGAGAAAACACGAAAACGACCAAAGGAAGGCATAAACTCACCTGAGCTCGAGAATGGGGAGAAAACTCTCCCATTTCCGATCTGAGGGCCTTTTATAGGCGGCCTGGTCAAAGACCTTCGGCAGCCTAACGTGCCCCCTAAACTCATGCAAGTTCGGCGGCCGAACTTGACTTTCGGCGGCCGAACCTTGGCTCGTTCAAACAAGACTTTCGGAGGCCAAAGGCGCTCCCGAAGCCTTCCCATGTTCGGCGGCCGAACTTCACTTTCGGCGGCCGAACCTGGCAATTGCCTCTTTGGTCTTTTCTTTTCAAAACTCAATTCTTTTTCATTTAAAACCATGAAATCAGTAGGAAACACTTTAGAAAACATATTTTACCCCTCTAGAAGCCTTTGGCATCTTCGAAAATTCCAGATTCCAACGGATTCCGCCGGGAGGCAGGAATCCCGATGCCGGATTCTAGCCGGGTATTACAAAATCTTTCAGTATTTTCACTTGTTTTCACTTGGTTTTGAAGATTTAAGCTTTTGAAACAAGTTTTGGAGCTTTGGGAACTCAGGAGCTCATTTTCGTGGATCTCCAAGTTTAGGTCGTCTCCCTCTCGATCTTCAAGAGGTAAGAGCCGATCTTAAGCTCCTTATGTGTTCTAAATAAGTTTTATGCAAGATCTATGGGTAGAAATGCATGTTAGGGTATATGTTGAGTTATGGATATATATTGATGTTTTGAACAATGTAGCTTGTTTGTGTGTGATTGAAGTGTTGTAGATGGGGTATATGGATGTTTGAGGCCCCTAGGAACTTGTATGCTTGTTTTGGTTGAGATATATGCATGTTTGGAAGGTTTGGAGGCGAAATGTGCAAAGGGAGCCAAGTTTCTGCCCTTTGGCAGAAACCAGGTTCGGCAGCCGAAGGTACTTTCGGCCGCCGAACATGGCTGGGGAGGCAGGCCTTTCGGCTGCCGAAGTTGCCCCCGAAAAGAGACTTTCGTCTCTGTCTGGCACTTTCGGCCGCCGAAGGTGCCGCCGAACCTAGCTGAGTTTCGTCTCTGTCCAGGACTTTCGGCCGCCGAAGGTGCCGCCGAAAGTGCCCTGTTCAGCCATTTCATGCATATTTTCTGTGATATTTTCAGGATGTTTTAGGGGGTTTTTGGGGAGTAGTTTAGAGTTGTGTTCAAGTATGTTTGGTCCCTCATTTGAGTCCACCTGTGTAGGTTCGGACCCGAGAAACCGAGGACCCCAGCAGTGAGTTCAGCTGCGGTGTTGTCAGAGTCAGCCAGAGGTGAGTGGAACTAAACTAAATCTTTTAAATTAAATGTTTTATCATGTTTCATGCATCATGATTATGCAATAGGATGATTGCATTAGTTTTCACGAATATGCCGCATTGCATTAATTGTTGTTGATGTGGGTGAATGTTGGATGACCCAATTAGTCCAAGACAGGAAGACCAGGACCCCATGCTACGGCCTGGCACAGAGTAAGAAAGACCAGGCCCCATTCTACAGGCCTGGCACAGAGTAAGGTACGATTATGGGACTCGAAGACCAGGAGCCCAGAGGAGGCCCTGGGAAAATGGTAAGTAATGTATGTATGACAGGAAGACCAGGACCCCATGCTACGGCCTGGCACAGAGTTAACTTGGACTATTTGGTGACAAGTTCACCCAACCCTTATGTGAATTGTCTGTGTTATGATGCATTCCATTTGAGCATAGTGTTAATGTGTTTTACTAGCTCTACTCACTGGGCTTTTAGCTCACCCCTCTCCCTTTACCCCCAGGCTTGCAGGTACAGTATAGTGCGGGAGTCCGGATAGAGTAAAGAAGTTATGCCTTTGTAATAGCTAGTAATGGACATGATCAAAATTGTAATGTAAAAGTACAGTATGGTTATGAAATGAGTTTTATGGATGTTAGTGTGTGTGCTTGACCATAGATTGTTGTATCCCTTTTATACATGATCGTAGAGATTCATATGATGTTTATGTAAACCAGCTCAACACAGGTTATGTTACCCCTTGAGGGCACAGATGAGATCCCACAGAGGGATCAATGTTATATTCATGTTTATGTACAGGTTGAGTTTGGTTGATGAGTATGCAAAGGAAAGTTTTAATTTTTATGCTTATTGTTGATCATGTATGGGATGATACAGGTTTACAGGTATTATGTTAGGCTTGCTACGGGTCCCGGCGGCCTTAAGTCGACCCGGATCCTAGCGCCGGTAGCGGTCCGATTTTCGGGTCGTTACAGAATGGTATCAGAGCCCTAGGTTCATATGGTCGGACCTAGAGTGTCGGGCTCATAGATGTTATAGAAGGTCAAGCACAATAGGAAAAGATCATGTCCACTAGGATAGGATGTGGAGTCCTGCCTTGCATGATGATGTGAAATGCCATGATAATATGCATGTGCATTAATGATATGCTATGATGTGTGATGAGGGTTCATGTGTGCCCACATGAACCATATGATGCTAATGCTTGCTTGATGTGTACTGTTTTTCAGAAAACAGGATGAGAGGAACTCGTCGATCAGCAAGATTGACTGGAGTACCACCTGAGGATGAGGGCATGAGCGCCCGTCCTCCTACATTGCCTAGGGCAATGTCAAGCAGGTCCAACAGGGACAGAGCAGTAAGAGACCCTAGAAGGTCTTTGGATCTGGGTAGAAGCAGATCAGTCAGAGGAACAGTTCAGGGAGGAGCGTCAGAGGATATAGGGGATGATATGGACGTAGAACAGAGGAGGGATGGCAGTTTGGGAGTCAGTATGTCGGAAGAAGGAATGGGAGAGTCCCAAGGAGGCACTCAGGCCTCGGGATTTGTGCAGCCACCTCACTACCCACACTTCTCACAACATCCCGGGTATTCGATGGGAGGTACATCGGATTACCCTAGTTTCACCCCTTATCCCACACAGATGCCATACCCACCATACTACCCACCGTACTCTCAGTACCCAATGTATCCACCTCCACCCTATTATTCAAATCCAGCAAATCCTACCTCAGAAAATGTTGCACCATCTCCACCACCTGCAGAACCAGCAGCCCCAGCTGTTCAGCCACCTAGACCTAGCTCAGCCAGTGGGAGCAAGGTTAAGATGACAGACTATATGAAGCTGGGTGCTCCCCAGTTTGAAACCGGTGATGATCCGTTCGTGTACTTGGAGCGGGTCAAGGCAATTACAGATGAGATAGGGGCGGATGACAGTAGAGCCATTCAGATGGCCGGGTTCACACTTAAGTGCAAAAAGGCACGGGAGTGGTTCAAAAATTATGTGAACCCGAGAGTGGACAGCATGACTTGGGAAGAATTTGCAAACGAGTTTGCAGGATGGGCTTTCCCTGATAGTTCAAGGGAATTGAAGATGATAGAATTCGAGCAGTTGAGGCAAACTGATGACATGAGTGTAGACGAATATACTGACAGGTTTATGGAGTTGCTGCCATTTGCAGGGCAAGACCTTAGCACAGACCAGAAGAAGTCGAGGAGGTATATCATGAAGCTCCATCCCAGGTATTCCTCCTTGGTACAGTCAGCAGATAGAGAGAGTTTTCACGCCATAGTAGACATGGCTAGGAGAATGGAGGCTAGTGCCATCGTTCAGGGGACAGTTAAGCAGACAGTGGCACAAGCTTCTGGTTCTAAAACTCCGGGAGGGGGAAGGTTAGATCCCTCTACCTTGAGTGCAGCAGCTTCAGGCAGTAAGAGATGGAGTAAGCCCAAGGGTAAGAAGAACAAGTTCTGGAGTAAAGTCAAGTCCAGTCTGGGATTTGGGAGTGGCTCAAGCTCTGGTGCGGATAATGCAATTTGTGAAAGGTGTGGTAGGCCACACAAGGGAGTATGTCGGTTTGGGACAAACACCTGCTTCAGATGTGGTCAGGAGGGGCATATAGCTCGAGATTGTCCAAGAGCGGCCCCGATGGCTCAGTCCCAGCAGACAGTTTCAGGCAGTGTAGCGCAGCCAGCAGCTCCAGCCATGACTCAGGCCAGTGGCAGAGGCAGAGGGAGAGGAGCAGCCTCTTCTTCAGCGGGTTTCAGAGGTGAAGGTCCATCAGCCCCAGCACGGATCTTCACAATGACACAGCAGGAGGCAGACGCATCCAACACCGTAGTGGCAGGTAATCTCGTCATAGGTTGTTCGGATGTTTATGCATTGATGGACCCTGGTGCATCTCATTCATTTATTGCTCCGAGAGCCGTCCAGAGGTTGGGGTTGATGATCTCTGGGTTAGAGTGTCCTCTCTGGGTCAGTGGACCCAAGTGTGATCCATCAGTGGCAGAGTCAGTCTGTCAGTGTAGTCCAGTTTGTAATACCCGGCTAGACTCCGGTATCGGAATTCCTACCGTCCGGTGGAATCTCGGATGTCGGAGACCTCTAGAAGGGTAGAGGCATGTTTTATAAAATGTTTTCATGTATTTTAATGTTTTAAAGTATGAAACTAAATGAGTTTTTGCATGAAAATAGCATTGGAGGAAAACCCAGGTTCGGCCGCCGAAAGTCAAGTTCGGCCGCCGAACATGCATGCGTTTTGGAGGCACGTTAGGCCCCCGAAAGCATGAGTTAGGGAAGTTCAGGTTCGGCCGCCGAAAGTCAAGTTCGGCCGCCGAACATTTGCATGGATGCGGAGGCACTTTCGGCCCCCGAACGTGGCCTGGCCAGCCACTATATAAGGGGCACTTAGCCGAAATGGGCGAGCTTTCTCCCATTTTCGGCCACAGCAAGCTTCCGACTTTCCCTTTGCAAACCTAGTGTTCTTCCTCCAAATCCCCACCATTTTTCTTGAGTTTTAAGCTTGCATTGAAGGTTTTGAACTTTTGAAACAAGTTTTGGAGCTTTGGGAACTCAGGAGCTCATCTTCTTGGATCTCCAAGTTTAGGTCGTCTCCCTCTCGATCTTCAAGAGGTAAGAGCCGATCTTAAGCTCCTTATGTGTTTTCAATAAGTTTTATGCTAGATCGATGGGTAGAAATGCATGTTAGGTTATATGTGGAGTTATGGGTTAACCTTGATGTCTTGGACAATGTATGTTGTTTTTGTGTGTTTGAAGTGTTGTAGTTGGGGTATTTGATGTTTTGAGGCCCCTAGGAACTTGTATGCATGTTTTAACTGAGGTATATGCATGATTGGTGAGTTTGGAGGCGAAAATGCATTTGGGAGCCAAGTTTCTGCCCTTCGGCAGAAACCAGGTTCGGCAGCCGAAGGCACTTTCGGCCGCCGAACATGGCTGGTGAGGCAGGCCTTTCGGCTGCCGAAGTTGCCCCCGAAGGGAGACTTTCGTCTCTGTCTGGGACTTTCGGCCGCCGAAGGTGCCGCCGAACATGCATGAGTTTCGTCTCTGTCTGGGAGTTTCGGCCGCCGAAGGTGCCGCCGAACCTGCCTGACTTTCGGCTCTGGAGGGACTTTCGGCCGCCGAACCTGCCGCCGAAAGTGCCCTGTCCAGCCATTTCTTGCATGTTGTTATGTGATTGTTTCATGATGTTTTAGGGGGTTTTTGGGGAGTATATTAGAGTTATGTTTATGTATGTTTGGTCCCTCATTGGAGTCCACCTGTGTAGGTTCGGACCCGAGGAACCGAGGACCCCAGCAGTGAGCCAGCTGCTACAGAGTTTGTCAGAGCTAGCCAGAGGTGAGTGGAATAAACCTTAAGTTTTAAATAAATGAAAATATGAATTATGAGCATGATCCATGCATCATGAATGCCATGAGATATAATAGGTTGCTTGCATTAGTATTCACGAATATGTTGCATTGCATTTATGATGTTAATGTTGATGTGGATTGGTTATTGGATGATCCTTTAGTCCTCCTATGATATGATTGATGTTATGGCATGTTATGGTATGGAAGTCCAGGTTGTACCCATTCTACGTCCCTGGCACGATGTAAGAGAAAGTCCAGGTTGTACCCATTCTACGTCCCTGGCACAGTTGGTCCATATGATATGTTATGATAAGGGAAAGACCGGTTGACCCATTCTACGTCCCGGCACAGTTGGACCTATGTAGAGGACTATAGGTGACAATACCATCCGAGATGTGATTTGTTGTGATGTGTTGCATTCCATGAAAGCATAAAATTTTAATATAATGTTTTATATTATTCTGCTCACTGGGCTTTGTAGCTCACCCCTCTCCCCTAACCCCAGATGTGCAGGTACAGGGTAGATCAGAAGGTTAGCCAGAGTTTTGAAGTATGTCTTATATATGTAATAGTTAGTTTGTGGACATGACAAATTGATGAAATGTAAAAATATTCAGAATGTTATGTAATGAGGTTATTGAGGATAGAGTTGTGCTTGACCATAATGTATTGTTAATCCCTTTTGTCTATACATGATCTTATGTTATGATGTTTATGTAAACTAACTCAACACAGGCTGTTTTGCCTTTAAGGCATGATGAGATCCCACAGAGGGACTATGTTATGTATATGTTCAGGGTATGCACAGGTTGAGTTAGTTGATGACAGTACGTATGAGGAAAAGTTTTAAATTTTTATGTATGACTGTTGATCATGTATGGGATTAAACAGGTTTACAGGTTACATGTCAGGCTTGCTACGGGTCCCGGCGGCCTTAAGTCGACCCGGATCCTAGCGCCGGTAACGGTCCGATTTTCGGGACGTTACAGAATGGTATCAGAGCCCTAGGTTCATATGGTCGGACCTAGAGTGTCGGGCTCATAGATGTTATAGAAGGTCAAGCACAATAGGAAGGTCATGTCCACTAGGATAGGATGTTGAGTCCTGTCTTGCATGATGATGTGAAATGCCATGACTTTATGCATGTGCATTAATGATATGATATACTATGTGATGTATGTGATGAGGGTTCATGTGTGCTCACATGAACCATGTGATGCTAATGTTTGTATGTTGTGTACTGTTTTCAGAAAACAGGATGAGAGGAACTCGTCGATCTGCACGGTTGACTGGAGTGCCACCTGAGGATGAGGGCACGAGCGCCCGTCCTCCTACATTGCCTAGGGCAATGTCTTGTAGAGCCAACAGAGAAAGAGTGTCAAGGGACCCTAGAAGGTCTTTTGATGCTAGCAGAAGGGGGACTGATAGAGGAGGAAGTTCTTCAGATGTGAGGGAGGTTATGGAAGAGGATCAGAGGAGGGATGGGAACCTGGATGTGAGCATGCAGGAAGAAGGGACAGGGGAGTCACAGGGAGGCGTTCAGGCCTCGGGGTATGGTTTTCCACCCCATTATCCACCCTTCCCACAGGGTTCAGGGTATCCGATGGGAGGTACATCGGATTACTCCAGCTTTCACCCCTACCCTACCTACATGCCTTATCCACCTTTCTATCCACCCTACACACAGTACCCAGCTTATCCACCCTCACCCTTCTATCCAAACCCGGCAAACCCCACCTCGGGGAATGCTGCACCTCCACCACCTACAGAACCAGCAGCCCCAGTTACTCAACCTCCTAGACCTAGCTCAGTCGATGGGAGCAAGGTAAAGATGACAGACTACCTCAAGTTAGATGCTCCCAAATACAAGTCAGGGGATGACCCCTTTGAGTATCTGAGAGTGGTGAAGACGATAACTGATGAGCTAGGGGCAAGTGACAGTAGGGCCATTCAGATGGCAGGGTTCACTTTAAAGTGCAAGAAGGCACGGGAATGGTTCAAGTGTTATGTGGACCCGAGACTAGACGGTATGACGTGGGAAGAATTTGCGAATGAGTTCGCTGGATGGGCTTTTCCAGACAGTTCTAGAGAACTGAAAATGATTGAGTTTGAGCAACTGAGGCAGTCAGAGCACATGAGTGTAGAGGAGTTCACAGATAAATTCTTGGAGCTATTGCCTTTTTCAGGGCAAGCTCTAGATTCAGATACGAAGAAAGCTAAGAAATATGTTATGAAGCTGCATTCCAGGTACTCCTCGTTGGTTCAGTCAGCTGAGAGGGAAAGTTTCCACACTGTGGTGGATATGGCTCGAAGAATGGAGGCAAGTGCTATAGTTGAGGGGTCAGTGAAGTAGTCAGTGACCCAGTCTTCAGGGGTTAAGACCCCAGGCAGAGGAGGACCAGGGTTCTCTTCTCAGAGTTCAGGCAAGAAGAGGTGGGATAACACCACCAGGAAGTCGAAGAAGAATAAGTTTTGGAACAAGTTGAAATCTGGTTTGGGATTCGGCGGTGGCTCGAGCTCAGGCTCAGATGGTACAGAATGTCAGAGATGTGGAAGACCGCACAGGGGAGTGTGTCGAGCTGGGACTAACACATGTTTCAGATGTGGACAGGAGGGACACATGGCTCGGGATTGTCCTAGAGCACCTTTTATGGGCCAGCCCCAGCAGACAGCTTCTGGTAGTGTGGCACAGCCAGCAGTTCCAGCCACAACTCAGGGCAGTGGCAGAGGTAGAGGGAGAGGGGCAGCCTCTTCTTCTGGTTCCCGAGGTGAAGGTCCATCAGCTCCAGCCAGGATCTTCACCATGACACAGCAGGAGGCTAACACATCCAACACCGTGGTGTCAGGTAATATCGTCATTGGGTGTTCTGATGTGTATGCATTAATGGACCCGGGTGCATCTCATTCATTTATTGCTCCGAGAGCCGTTGAGAGGTTGGGTCTGATAGTCTCTGGGTTAGAGTGTCCCCTATGGGTCAGTGGACCCAAGTGTGACCCGTCAGTGGCAGTGTCAGTCTGCCAGTACAGTCCAGTTTTTGTTGAGGGAAGATGCCTCTCCGCCGACCTTGTGGTTCTAGATTTGACAGACTTTGACGTCATTCTAGGGATGGATTGGCTATCTACCCATGGTGCTACCTTGGATTGCAGGGACAAGGTAGTCAGGTTTAGAGATCAGGACGGGTCAGAGGTCATCTTCAGAGGAGACAAGAGGGGCACACCTAGAGGTCTGATATCAGCTCTTCAGGCTCGTAGGTTGCTTAGGAAGGGATGTCAGGGGTACTTAGCTCACGTAAGAGAGCTAGACAGTCAGGTCAGGGAGCCGGCCTCGGTGCCAGTTGTCAGAGAGTTTCAGGATGTTTTTCCGGATGAGCTTCCAGGTTTACCACCTGCTAGGGAGATAGAGTTCGAGATAGAGTTGGTGCCTGGAACTAGACCGATCTCTATCCCTCCCTACAGGATGGCTCCAGCCGAGTTGAAGGAGTTGAAAGAGCAGTTGCAAGAACTGGTAGAAAAGGGTTTCATCCGACAGAGTACCTCACCTTGGGGTGCTCCGGTCTTGTTTGTAAGGAAGAAGGATGGATCCCTTAGACTTTGTATCGACTACAGGCAGTTGAACAAAGTCACAACCAAGAATAGGTACCCATTGCCAAGGATCGATGATCTATTCGACCAGCTAGCCGGAGCAGGTTGTTTCTCCAAAATAGATCTAAGATCGGGGTACCATCAGCTAAGGATAAGGGATGAGGATGTGCCGAAGACAGCCTTCAGGACCAGATATGGGCATTTTGAGTTCCTTGTAATGCCGTTCGGGTTAACCAACGCCCCTGCAGCATTCATGGATCTCATGAACAGAGTGTTTAATCAATACCTGGATCACTTTGTTATTGTCTTTATAGATGATATCTTAGTGTATTCCAGGAATGCAGAGGAGCATGCCCATCATCTGCGGTTGGTCTTGCAGACTTTGAGGGAACATGGCTTGTATGCCAAGTTCTCTAAATGTGAGTTCTGGCTGAGGAGCATTTCGTTCTTGGGGCATGTAGTGTCAGAGAATGGTATTGAGGTAGACCCCAAGAAGACAGAAACTGTGGCTAACTGGCCTAGACCCACATCAGTGACAGAGGTTAGAAGTTTCTTGGGTTTGGCAGGTTACTACAGGAGGTTCGTTTAGGACTTCTCAAAGATAGCAGCTCCTCTAACCAGACTAACCAGGAAGAGTCAGAAGTTTCTGTGGACCGACCAGTGCGAGGAGAGTTTCGAAGAGCTTAAGAAGAAGTTGACTTCAGCACCAGTGTTAGCTCTGCATCTAGTGGAGAGGACTTTACAGTCTTTTGTGATGCGTCCCGTGTGGAACTGGATTGTGTACTGATGCAGAATGAGAAGGTGATTGCTTATGCTTCTAGGCAGCTGAAGAAGCATGAGTTGAATTACCCCACACACGACCTTGAGATGGCAGCAGTAATCTTTGCACTCAAGATGTGGAGGCATTACCTCTATGGGGTGAAATGTGAAATCTTTACAGATCATAAGAGCCCTGCAGTACATCTTGAGTCAGAGGGATTTGAATTTGAGACAGAGGAGATGGTGGAGCTGCTGAGTGACTATGATTGCAAGATTCAGTACCATCCGGGTAAGGCGAATGTTGTGGCAGACGCCTAAGCGGAAATCACTCGGTAGTTTATCCACATATCGGCAGAGAGGAGGCCAGTGGTGAAGGAGTTCTATAAGCTTATTGAGGAAGGTCTACAGATGGAGTTATCTGGTACAGGTGCCTTGGTGGCCCAGATGAGAGTGGCACCCGTGTTTCTAGAGCAGGTGGCTCAGAAACAGCATGAGGACCCGGAGTTAGTGAAGATTGCCAGGACTGTTCAGTCAGGCAATGATAACGAGTATAGATTCGACAGTAAATCTCCGCTATGGGAGCAGACTATGTGTACCAGATGACATTGGGCTAAAAGGAGAATTAATGAGAGAGCTCATAATGCGAGATACAGCAAGTATCCACGCCCCGGAGCCACCAATATGTATCAAGAATTGAAATAAGTTTATTTGGTGGCCAGAACTGATGTGAAGAGAGAGAAGTGGGGCACAGTTTGGTGTGAGTCCACCTTGCAGAAGTGTGTCCGAAGGGTGAAGACCGGAACTCAGAAGCCGCGCTGGAATGCTTAACACCGCTACTATCCCCTATTCCAGGAGTGGAATGGGAAGAATATAGCTAGACTTCGAGTGGGGTTACGAGAGCACGGCGCCAACAGGATTAGACTACCATAATGGGTGATTGTGGACAGACTCACCAAAATCCTGCTTCACTTCAATCCTGTCAGAAAGTGCTACTCTGTGGACAAGTTGGCGCAGGTGTAGTGGCGAGATCGTCAGGTGGCCATGGGTTCTAGTTTTCGATACGTGTCAGAGTAGAGGGCCCCAGTTCACGCCTACTCAGGTTTTGGCGGAGTTTTTGGCAGAATGCCATGGTACCAGGTGGATTTTCAGTATGCCTTCCACCCCAAAGACTGTACGGACAGTCAGAAAGGACCCATCCAGCTAATCGAGGATATGCTAGAAGTGTTGTGTCTGGACTTTTTGGCGGTTCTTG